>NC_060120.1:477210496-478503829 GCF_021461395.2 Schistocerca americana
TTTGTCCAATGAATACCCGTTTATCATCTGCATTTCTTCTTGGTGTAGCAATTTTAATGGCCAGTAATGTATTACACTGCCTAATTCGAACTCAGTGAGGTGTCGACAATGGCGTCTTGTCTTGTTGAGTCATATCAATTCACCACATGCGATATCAAAGCTAGCTAAAAAGCTCACGACCGTTACAGCGTGTATTTGAAGCGAACTTGATTTGAATCCTCATAGTGATGCTACTAGCGCCGCTCTTATGTGCCTGGCACGAAATCTGAATGGACATCATCTTCCAGTAGTAGAAGTACGTCTACCAGTTTTCATTTATATGGCACAACTCCCTCCTGGTGTTGCGATTTTGTTTCGTTTGTGTATTCCGCCCATGACTACAATTTCAGGGCTGTTACTTTTAATAAGATAGAAACAGGTTTATGCATTCACTTGTTTATTATTCCTTTAGATATTTAGACGCCTCTTGCCATCATCTCTACACAGAAAATTATGAAAATTACATCTATGACTAGCAAGGGACATGTACGTTGATTACCATTAGACAACCAACTGGGCAACAGGTTTTATGCTCCTGAATTTAGCGCTGGAGAGTGCAGAAATCAGAGAAGGGTGTGTGTTCCACATTATGTCAATAAATCTAACATGAACAGCACATCATGCTGTCTACATTACAAACAGGCTTCGAATTGCGTACCTCCAATGTCACTGCAGAGCGTACATAGGTGGTACTGAGCCTCACACATACGAGTCATTACATGCAGTTGTTGAGAGTTGGCAATACTCTCTTAGCATGTAAAGGTTGGCTACAGCGCGCGTACACAAGCTCTGGAATCTAAGATATTGTTGTCGCGCCTCGCAGTGCATGGATTAACTAGTGGCAGTTTTGAAGCCAGTGTAGGAGCATGCCTGCTGTGGTGCGCACGTGTGTTGGGCGAGGGGTCGTCCCCGAGCTGCCGTGCTGCCGTGTCCGCCAGCAGCGACACAGGATTTGGTATTTAGTTGATATTTTTTATAATTTGCAGCGCGCTTATTAATTTAAAGAAAAGGGTTTGTGTATGTGCGTAGCAGCAGACGGTAATTTTGATAATGATAGGAGTTGAATTCTTAAGGGGGAACCATTGTTAGATTAAGTATTGATTTTTGTCATTGATTTCTTTTGTAATTGTCAGGGAATTGTTTCACTATGTATTCAATTGAGAAGTATTTCAGTCTGTCTCAAGAGTTTGGTTAATTTCTAATAGTGCTTTAATGCCACAGAGGCAGATTTACAAACGAATCGATTGTTCAAAGAGCTTCTAGCGTTTTGTTAATTGAGTGAGAAAGAATCGCTTTCAGGATATAGTTTTTTGTTTGGGTTATCATTTATCGAGTTCCGATTTGACCAAATCCTTTCTCTTGAATTATATGTAGTTGTAGTAAGCAGCAGCAGCCGCAGCAACAGCAGGAGCCGCCATACAGAACATGCATTGCACTCAGCACGAATAATAGGTTTTTTTTTATGTTTTTGTTAAATAATGGAATGTAGCAGATCAAGCAGTAGCAGCAGAAAGACCAAGTAAGTTATTTGTTGCGCACAGGATCAATAAAAAAAATATAGTTTTGGAGATCTCTGTAATAGTAAAGTTAACAAGAGTACAAGCACGAGATTTTCAGTAGAAAACACGAGATAAGAAGATAGAGCTCGCGACTTTCACCTGGCTACCCTGCCAGGATACTTTTTTTTGGATGAGTCGTAGTTAGATATGCTTCGTCTTTCTACCGCCAACTGGAAGCTTACATAACAGTAATCATTAGTGGAGGCACAGCATTTTGATCGCTTGCCCACTGCTTTGCATTAACACAAAATTTTATTTCAGCAGTTTTGTCTTTGAATTTGTTGGTGCATCGTGTAATAGTTAATTGAACAGTGGAATTTTTAGGATAGTGGTGTATTTTAGTGACATGTTTTCGTTCGTATTGCGACAATGAGGACGCGAGCACAAAAGGAAATGGAAAATAATGCAGTTGCTACTGCAAACCCGAACATAGATACGGTTGCGAACATGAATGTAGGAGCAGTTTCAAACGCAGTTTCCGAAAATTCGGAACAGAGAGTGGAAAATTGTTTTGAGAATATTGAGATCCGGGAATTTTCTAACAATACTGCGGAGAATCGGAATGTAGGCGGTCATTTGCCAACAATGTGTGATGAACAACTGTGTGCTACACGCAACTTAGGACATGACAATACAGTGACGCAAACAGAACGCATTATGAGAAATACCAACGTTGCTTCCGCCTCAAAAGTGCAGAGTAATTTTGTTTTCCCCACTTTTGGTGGAAATTCAGGTCTGGTTGCCACTCCGATAGAGCGGAGTAATTTTGCCTTTCCTTCTGTTAGTGGAAATGCAGGTACTGCTTCTGCTTTAACAGAGAAGAGTAACGTTGTACTCCCTGCCCCCAATAATGATGTTTTACAATTATTGCTGAGTAAACTCACTGAATTTAATGACAGACAGGAGAGTAAACTCACTGAATTTAAGAGTAAACTCACTGAATTTAATGACAATAATGCAAAGAATTTCAAATTGCTTCAGAACGAAATTAACGAGAATCTCACATTGTTTCAGGGTGAGGTGAATGACAATTTAAATAGTAAATTTGAAGAAATGACCAGTCAGTTGAAAAGTCAGCTATGTGAAGAATTCAAATCAGATATTAATAATCTTGTATCCCGCCTTGATCACGTACAAAATGTTGATATTGTTGAAGTGAAACGACAGACGTCACAACAAGAACTGCAAGTAGAGGAATTAGCGAAAAATGTTGAGTCATTGCAATTACAGACCACCAATGAACTTTCAAAGATAGAAACTCAATTAACGACAGTAGCTAAACAGGTAGATGAATTATCCATGAAATTGACGGAACTAAGTAGCGAGTAGGATACGAGGTCAGATGACACTCAGCCGGTGCCGATCGCGGATACTGAAGAATTTCAGTCTCTGCAACTTTTTAAACAAGTGCAGATGACAATTAATCAGCAAAACATACGTGACGTGAAAAATATACAGGAACAGCTTGCCAGCATCAAAGAAAAGATCGATCGTATCAGTGACACGGGTAGATCCGATAATTATAAAATTGGTAACGACAATGAGCGCATTAATTATGGAAATGCCGACGACTTTTCTCGTGGATATGACACGTTTGCGGGACTTAATGAAGGAAACGTGAGTCATGCTGTAAAAGAAAACTCATTCGCTAAGAAAAATGACGAGTTTGACTATAAGCATTTTCTCACAGTTAGGAAATTTAAAATTTTTTTGATTGCTAGTCACGAAATCAACCCTCGAGAGTGGTTACAATAATTTGACTATTCTTTACCACCAACATGGACAATTGGCCCAAACTGGAATTCATTTGCAGTTATCTTGAAGGAGATCTTGCAACAAGAATGCACTCAATAGTACGTGAATGTCACACATATGGTGATTTTTATCACCATTCTTATCTGCTTACTGGTCAAAGACTACACAAGATCGTGTAAAATATTACATCATTATGATGCAAAGTTATGAACAGCCGAAATTTTCAATTCCATTGCAATATTTTGGAAACATGATGCGCATGAACGAATCCGTACAGTCAGTCGGAATTAATTCGTATCTGTTTGACAAAACTGCCGATCAGATTACGCCACATAATTTTGGCAGGTAGGTGCAAAGATGACTCAGAGGTATTCCAAGCTCTTTTGCAAGAATTAGAATTTGACAACTATGAAAACACACAGAGAGATAATAATAATCAGTATTGGGAAAATAATAATCCGCGGCGTGACCGTAAACGCATATGGAACTCGGACGAACCTCACGCGTACAGGGCGGAAGAAGATAAGCGTGATATGCGGCATCAACCGTATAACACGGATCATAGACGCCAGTGAAATGATTTTTATGATCATAGGAACTCTCAGTACAGTAATAGAGATCGCGGACAGCGAGAGCAAAGGCATTATGGAAATGAAAATTACACTCCTGGAAATTGAAATAAGAACACCGTGAATTCATTGTCCCAGGAAGGGGAAACTTTATTGACACGTTCCTGGGGTCAGATACATCACATGATCACACTAACAGAACCACAGGCACATAGACACAGGCAACAGAGCATGCACAATGTCGGCACTAGTACAGTGTATATCCACCTTTCGCAGCAATGCAGGCTGCTATTCTCCCATGGAGACGATCGTAGAGATGCTGGATGTAGTCCTGTGGAACGGCTTGCCATGCCATTTCCACCTGGCGCCTCAGTTGGACCAGCGTTCGTGCTGGACGTGCAGACCGCGTGAGACGACGCTTCATCCAGTCCCAAACATACTCAATGGGGGACAGATCCGGAGATCTTGCTGGCCAGGGTAGTTGACTTACACCTTCGAGAGCACGTTGGGTGGCACGGGATACATGCGGACGTCCATTGTCCTATTGGAACAGCAAGTTCCCTTGCCGGTCTAGGAATGGTAGAACTATGGGTTCGATGACGGTTTGGATGTACCGTGCACTATTCAGTGTCCCCTCGACGATCACCAGTGGTGTACGGCCAGTGTAGGAGATCGCTCCCCACACCATGATGCCGGGTGTTGGCCCTGTGTGCCTCGGTCGTATGCAGTCCTGATTGTGGCGCTCACCTGCACGGCGCCAAACACGCATACGACCATCATTGGCACCAAGGCAGAAGCGACTCTCATCGCTGAAGACGACACGTCTCCATTCGTCCCTCCATTCACGCCTGTCGCGACACCACTGGAGGCGGGCTGCACGATGTTGGGGCGTGAGCGGAAGACGGCCTAACGGTGTGCGGGACCGTAGCCCAGCTTCATGGAGACGGTTGCGAATGGTCCTCGCCGATACCCCAGGAGCAACAGTGTCCCTAATTTGCTGGGAAGTGGCGGTGCGGTCCCCTACGGCACTGCGTAGGATCCTACGGTCTTGGCGTGCATCCGTGCGTCGCTGCGGTCCGGTCCCAGGTCGACGGGCACGTGCACCTTCCGCCGACCACTGGCGACAACATCGATGTACTATGGAGACCTCACGCCCCACGTGTTGAGCAATTCGGCGGTACGTCCACCCGGCCTCCCGCATGCCCACTATACGCCCTCGCTCAAAGTCCGTCAACTGCACATACGGTTCACGTCCACGCTGTCGCGGCATGCTACCGGTGTTAAAGACTGCGATGGAGCTCCGTATGCCACGGCAAACTGGCTGACACTGACGGCGGCGGTGCACAAATGCTGCGCAGCTAGCGCCATTCGACGGCCAACACCGCGGGTCCTGGTGTGTCCGCTGTGCCGTGCGTGTGATCATTGCTTGTACAGCCCTCTCGCAGTGTCCGGAGCAAGTATGGTGGGTCTGACACACCGGTGTCAATGTGTTCTTTTTTCCATTTCCAGGAGTGTATTTTAGAAGGAATGGTCGCGGTAGAGCCAACCGAAATCGGCGCGGACACGCAAATTACAATTCGGAACGCGGTGCTCATGCAGAATACAGAGCATCGAGCCCACGTGATAATTACGGTCATAACAATTATGAGAACCAAAACTGTTATGATGAGGGGAAAAATCAAAATTGACAGGATCGCAGAAATTCCAATTTAGAGTGTGGGGACAATGTAGAAATCAGACCACCCAACCCAAGCAATAATTCGCGGCAATACGAGTCGGCACAACAATGACTAGCAACAAGGACTACAAACGAACCGTTTGTAGCGGCGGAAAGCCGACACACAAATTATGTTAACTTTGTTGGACTGGACGACTTTAGAGACACATTATTACAAGAAAATGATAACAGTGAAATTATGTATGCTCATCCAATTATAAAAATCTCGGTAGGAAATATTCTACTTTCAGCTGTACTTGATTCTGGCAGCCCTGTGAATGTAATTAGCGAGACAATGTTTAAGAAGTGTGAACAGGCATCTGTTTGTCAACCTTGCTATTATTAAAGACCAAATTAAAGGGAGTCATTCAAGGAAAGAGTGTAGACGTACGCAATCAGATTTCTTTAGTTTTCAGGTCTCAAGGACACGAGTTTTCTGCAAATTTCTTAGTAGTCCCACTTTTATCAACAGAAATGATTTTGGGTGTGGAATTCCTACGTGAATATACAGCAATGTTAAACTTTTGTAATGCTGAAGTCATGTTACGAGTAAATCAAATGCTAGTTAGGCTTAAATTTCAAGGATGGTTAACAAAGGAGCATGAGGAAGTGACTTACCTGCATTTTCTCTTTCCACTTCAGGCAAAACAATCAATGAATTTGTCTAATAGTTGCACAGATAACATCACTACGTTTTACTGTGAAACAGAACAACCCATTAGTACAGAACAATTAACTAAAAGGAAAGTTTACCGAGACGAAGTAGATCCTAATGCAGGTACTGATGAGTTATTTGAAATATTACAAACAAATTGTGAAGTTTTTTCTCACAAGACAGGAACAATAAGTAAATTTCTTTATGAATTCAAGGTCAAGGAACATAATAAATTTTTTGTACCACCATACGTCATCCCACTGACATACAGAGACAAAGTCAAACAGGAAATACAATCCATGTTAGAGCAGGGAATCATCGAACCTGCTGTGGGTTCATATAACAGCCCCATTACACGTGGTTAAGAAAAGGGATAATTCCATTAGACTGGTTCTTGATTCCAGACAAATTAACTCAGTAATCCAACCTGAAACCGATAGACCACAGACACTAGATGAACTATTGCAAAAACACCATATAGTGGTAGTATAGCATTGCAGAAGATCAAGAAAGCTGCAGACAGAAGAAAGAAGCTGCATAATCCACGAGTCAACGTCAAGAATTTACAGGTAGGTCAAAAAAGTATTGCTTAGCTCACATCGACTATCTCATAAGGGAAAATATTTAAGTAGGAAGTTTTTCTTGGTGTATGAAGGACCCTTCCGTATACGACGCATTGCACACACAAACGCTGTGGAACTTGAGACTATACGAACACACAAATCGCGAGGTCTTCATCATTTATCACACATTACAATTTTCAAGGAATAAGACCCTAGGGGGTTTACTGATCTTTAGTAAATATATGTTTGGCAAGCATAGGTGCCCCAACCGTTACAGTATATTCTTCCGATTTTAGTTTTCAGTACTGTTTCATAATCTTTGACTAACCTGTTTATCTATTAATCTTTTACTATCAATCTACCCTGTGTGAAAGACCAAGAACGAATGATTATGAATGATTTGTATTGCTTGAGAGAATGAGAACTTTGCAAAGGACATTTCTGACGAGAGGATTATGCCAGCTGCTGGCATCTTGCGATTGTTCACTGAAAGAATGAAATTTTCGTGACTTATTTGAAGGAAAGGGCAAGAAATAACTATGTACGTTTTTAGGGAGAAATAACATGAAATAACAGAAACTCTTGACGTTATCTTCCGGTAAAATATAGTGTATAAGTGGCTCTAAATTGAGAAGGTATATTTGATGGGTAATAGTATAATTACGAAACCTTCGAACTGACACTTGTTCTGATTTATGAGGTAGTTTGAAGAGTGATGATTAATGTGGATTTTTCGTGTTTATTAGTTTGCCAGGTAAGGCGTATTAGGATTTATGGACCACTCATGAGTAGTGTGACACAATGAGGGAGCACTTTGCAGACATTTATAAAACAAGAGAAGGCAAGAAAGATACACTTCTAAACGCAGAAACCCACAAAGGTATTCTATGAAGGAAGATATAGATTATACACATTTGTGTAAAATTTAAGTCACAGCAATGCTAAGGTAGAGTACACACTTACTTAAAATCTAAGTCACAGTAAAGTTAAGACATGGCTATGAGTCACGAAAGGGGTTCTGATACAAATACACAGCAAAGTGTTGAATTATGTGATGAATGAGTGCCAAGAATATATATATATATTTGCTCTGTGAAATTGTGGAATGGTAAGAATGATACTGTTGTTTCTCTTCTTATTGTTGTTAAGGTTGACTTTATTGCATTTCTTACAGGAAACATGATCGCAACGGAAGTTTTCTCCATTGCAGAAACGAAAGCACTTAACGTGACGTCATTTTGTGTAGTAGACGATATTTTCAGATCGGAGCGTAGCACGCTTACCGTTAAGGGTCGCGAGAAGAAAGACGTTCCAGAAACAGTCGGCCGTGACAAAAACACCGAGCTATGACCTAGATAATTATGTCGTGCATTAAACGATTTCTTTTCTCTTTCCAGAGCGAAATGACTCTTACGCCAAGAGGCGAGAGTATCTGCCATATTTTATGACTGAATAAATAATAGTGTAGTATAAGTCAATTTAATATTTATCTTGTGTTTTTCTATTTCATGATTGTAATTTAGTGATGCAGTGCCGATTCCAGCACGAGGTTAATTGGAAGGTGATAATTTTTCTCTTGTCATGTCAAAATTTATTTCTTGTCACCTTAATGAATAAACCATTTCTTTCAGTTTCTACTGGACAGATGGAGGGGTTTTGTGTGTTGTATTTTGTAAATAATTTTTTTATTATGTACTTTGTAGGTTGTTTCTTATTCTTGTTCTTTGTGACGGTCCAAGGTATGGCCACACAGATTCATACGAAGACTAGAGAGGCCTCCAAACAGAGACAATGAGGACTCCATATAAAAACGATTGAGACACTATACCACAGACATTGACGTTTGACATCAGAAATATTGACAGTCATTACAGACTAATAATTATAAATTTGGTATAACTTAGTAATTAGAGTGTAAAAATTCTGATGCATAGTCACATAATTATTCACTGAATTATGTACATATTCATGAATTGATTTGGCGAGCCGTTGGCTAGACTTTTTCTAAATGATTCTGTAACTTTTATTATATATAATAGCATCACTATGGAATTACTTTTCTATTTGTAGGATTATTTAAATATTTTATAACCAAAATGCACATAATTATTGTAACAAATATTGTAACTTTCTTTTTCAGAATCACTAGTAATGTAAAAATAGTAGGTAATTAGAGTTCGATGGCACAGGATTTATGCCTTGAAATGAAAATGATATTTTTTGTGTGGTGCCACATTTGTAATGATTCGTGGTCACAATCAAAACTTTGCCATTGTTATTGGCCAAACTAATCATAAGAAAATTAACTTGCCACTGTGTGGTGAGCCTCATATTATGACTGAATTGAAAAATACGTGCCACAAATCTGGGATTGCTGTGGCGAGAAATTTAAAGAAAATTGACTTTGCCACCGTGTGGTGAGCCTCACATTATTCATGACTTGAGATATATGCCACAAATCTGTATTTGCTGTGGCAATAGAGTTAAAGAAAACATTTAAATGATCTCAGAGCTCACATGCCTGTTTATATGATATAACATTATTCCTTGCTTAATTTCTGTAATTAGGTTAGAGATATCGTGTTTTAAAGGGAGAATCTATTTTCTATAAAATATGACGTTTCCAGCATACAGAAATACTACATACGTTTGAGGAGGTACTTATGCAATAACGCAGTGACCTGTGGTTGTCAGTGGACACAAGGTTCCTGAGTCTGCCTACGTTGTCAAACTGTCTCACCAGAGGAAAATTTGACTTCAGGTGTGGTTGTCAGTGGATATGAAGTCCCTGAGTCTACCTACACCGTAAATTAACTGATGTTGGAACATTAGTGTGGTTGTCAGTGGATATGATGTCCCTTAGTTCTCTGCACTTAAAACATGTAGACCTGGTTTCTTTTGACCAGAGGGAACTGCGAGCATAAAAACATACAGTATCATGTAGTCAGACCACTACTGATTAATGTCATGGAAACGTAAGTGCCCAAATGCAGAAAATAAAATATTATTTTTTACTGGTTATTAGGTTATATTAGCTTATTGAAGACTATTCCATGCTTAAGTAGTTACTGTTACACATCTGTTAAAACTTATATGATCTTTTTTATCTACTTATGTAAGAAACTTGTTATATTTCATTTGACATTTTCTTATTACATACATACTAGGCTAGCAACATTTTCATATTATTTTTGTAAAAGGAGCCATGTTTTCTCCTTTCCAATCAATTAGGAAAGCAACATTTCTGCCATTTTGTATAAAATTTTAACATTTTTCTCTTGCCTAATTTTTTCGTCGTTTTGTAAAAAAAAAAAAAAAATTACTGTTCGTTCCTTGCCAATATGTTAGGCAAGAATCACCCCACAAAATTTTCAGAAATGAGGTTGGGGTTTATGAGAGTTGGCAATACTCTCTTAGCATGTAAAGGTTGGCTACAGCGCGCATACACAAGCTCTGGAATCTAAGATATTGTTGTCGCGCGTCGCAGCGCACGGATTAACTAGTGGCAGTTTGGAAGCCAGTGTAGGAGCATGCCTGCTGTGGTGCGCACGTGTGTTGGGCGAGGGGTCGTCCCCGAGCTGCCGTACTGCCGTGTCCGCCAGCAGCGACACAGGATTTGGTATTTAGTTGATATTTTTTATAATTTGCAGCGCGCTTATTAATTTAAAGAAAAGGGTTTGTGCATGTGCGTAGCAGCAGACGGTAATTTTGATAATGATAGGAGTTGAATTCTTAAGGGGAAACCATTGTTAGATTAAGTATTGATTTTTGTCATTGATTTCTTTTGTAATTGTCAGGGAATTGTTTCACTATGTATTCAATTGAGAAGTATTTCAGTCTGTCTCAAGAGTTTGGTTAATTTCTAATAGTGCTTTAATGCCACAGAGGCAGATTTACAAACGAATCGATTGTTCAAAGAGCTTCTAGCGTTTTGTTAATTGAGTGAGAAAGAATCGCTTTCAGGATATAGTTTTTTGTTTGGGTTATCATTTATCGAGTTCCGATTTGACCAAATCCTTTCTCTTGAATTATATGTAGTTGTAGTAAGCAGCAGCAGCCGCAGCAACAGCAGGAGCCGCCATACAGAACATGCATTGCACTCAGCACGAATAATAGGTTTTTTTTATGTTTTTGTTAAATAATGGAATGTAGCAGATCAAGCAGTAGCAGCAGAAAGACCAAGTAAGTTATTTGTTGCGCACAGGATCAATAAAAAAAATATAGTTTTGGAGATCTCTGTAATAGTAAAGTTAACAAGAAACAGTACAAGCACGAGATTTTCAGTAGAAAACACGAGATAAGAAGATAGAGCTCGCAACTTTCATTGTCTCTGAAATATTTCAGTCGTTTCTTGGAATCGAGCAATAAGATCGTCCGCTGACGCACCCTACACCACCATAGTCTTCATATTGCCCCACAGAAAACAGTCGAGAGCTGTTAGATCTGCGATCGTGCTGGTCGTGGAACCGGTCCAACCCTACCAGTCCATCGACTGGGACATGAGGTAGATCGATCCTGTTACTCTGTTTGCCAGTAGATATGGCCAAATGGTACGGTCACCAATTATCCCGACCGAGAGGTTATTACTGCCCCTTGTTGGTGATTTTGAATCACCTGTGCACGTGGATTTTCATCCTCCCAAACATACGTGTTGCGCAAGTTTAATACGTCGTCTCTTCATGTATAGATAGGACCAAGTTCATGAATTGTGGCTGGAGTATTCATTGTTGTAAATACCAATGCGTAAACTGCACCACACGTGTGTAGGCCTCCCCCATGGTAATGCCTGGACTTTCTGCAAATAGTATGGATGGAGCCAGTGTTCATTTACAACACTGCACGTGGCTCTTTTACCCGTGTGCATCGTTGTGTCACCTGCCGAGTCCTGGGGATGGGTCCTTTTCGAACATTGTCAACATGTTCTCATCTAACTGTAGGGTTCGAACCGAGCGTAGACTACCCGCATCTCGTTTCAGTACCTACCAGAGGACAAGCAGTAGAATGGGAATAATATTCACAAACACCAAGCACAAAGTGCTACTATTTTACTGTACAATGGCCATACCTCAAGTGGAAAATTCCTACGTGCAACTTTCCAGCTTGTCTGAGGAGGCTTTCGATAGCCGCGAACATGGAATGGTGTGGGGTACGTCTGTTCGAAAAACGTTCTGCATACAATGTTGCAACAGCTCTCCCACTGCAATCCGCTTTGCCGTATGCAAGCACAATGTCGATCATCTCTGCAGAAATGTACTGGTACACGTCTCACTGCTGACCACACGAGATCCGCAGTAGGATGCGCACAAGAGCAATGTAGAGGAATGTAGCGCATGCGCAGGTATGTTGTTACGCACAGGTCAGCCATCCGCAGTACACAGGTGGCTAAAGGGTAGCACACTTTCCGTATTCAGATATCAAAACGAATCGGAACAAACCGTCACAACCGTTCATTCTGACTTCGACGCTCCACAGCGTCTCATCTGTGCATTTCCGGATGCGGGTTCCTTCGTGAAAACTGATCAGTTTGCTTTCCTGCACGACGTAGTAAGCGTGGTCGGTATTTTCTGAGACACCCTATGTCTGTAAGGACGCTGTAATTCAGCAACTGTAATATGTACTTAGAGATGAAGAACAAAACCTATCCTACATATTGCTAATGGTCCTATTTGCTCGTTTCTCTTTTTCCTCATGTCAGAAGAATAGTAAATATATACAGTTAAATATATGCATGATTATGTGACAATCTTAATTATAAACACATAGATTACAAAAAAAAGTAAATTAACAATCCAAAAGAATTCATTGAGTCTACATTTCTCAATAGCTGAGCCACACCAATGGCATTGTCGTTGGCAAGCAATAAATATTGTTCTGAGGATGAAAACAGGCAGAGAGGGAACTGACAGATGTTGCTGTCTCTTCTTGGCCACATTCGCACTTGCCATCGTCTGATGTGAAGACCTGAGACGTAAGTGATAATTTAGTCCTGCAGACACCAGTCAATATTCTGGTTAAGGAATCTCCAAACAACCCCGTCCTTGTAGCTAGACAGAAGATTTTCACGCGCAACTACCCTACCTCGACGCTTAGATATACAGAACGGAAGTCCAGTCTTATCTGGAGGTGCCTCCAACGTTTTTAATGTCTGGAAGAAACTTCTCCTTGATTTCAGCCTAGGTTGCGACTGGCGCTCGAGAGAGAACTTCAGTTGGCTGTCAACTTGCTCCGACCACTCGACTCGTTGAAACGTCAGTCACAAAGCTTTTTTAATCGAAGTATAGTTATACTTCCACCATAAAATTAATAGTGGCTCATAAGCACTCTGAGATAATTTAAACCATCCTAAAGCACGCAAATACCGCCCACAATTCAAGGATGTTGATCAAAATGGAGTCAAAGGCATGCAAATCTCGTCGATGGCGTCACTTGTATGTTCAGTTACAATGAGTTCAGGTGGCTGGTAATTCTAAAGGCTGTGTGAACTACGTATGGAGAGTTACTGAAACTTTTTTCACAATTCGTGAGCTTTTTTCCATACCTTCTATTCCCACCGCCTCCTCCTAAAAGCAACTGGAAGCAAGTATAAATCGCTCGTGGTCGTCTGTGGGGAAACAACGAATCCACACGACTGAACCACAGGCTCGCCCATCGCTCAGCAAAAAGAGTCGATATACGTGTCAGGGGCGTTTCAGCTCCACTTCAGATTTCCTCCTCCAAGCCTCTGAGCCCATTGCCGTATTGACGACTGGGACAATTCGCTTCACGTGGATTTCAACGATCTCACAGCCTATTATCGTCTTGTGCCGATGTGTACCGCGACTCATCTGTCCAAATGACCTGCAACATATTTCCATGCTTGGAGCTTGGACTATGCGGCATTCCTGTGTCCATACTAATATCTGTTTTCGGTGACGTGAGTTACTTGAGGTAAATTTATTGGGCGGCGGCTGCTGTACCCCCTGCTGAGGAGGAGGTTCTTGACGGCATGTCCTGCGCACCGTTTGTTATACAGTACTGAATTAGCGACTGATGTTTTCCACGACTGTCATTCTATTCTCTGTTAGAATCTGCAGTTGTCGTGGATAAACCCTGACAACATCATGTTGTTGGCCACGGACGTTGACTCTATAGTTGGCGGGCGGCCGTGAGTGATGATGTGACAGCCTTGACGCAGGGTTATGAGAAAAGCGTAGTACCCGCACGGTTTTCGAAATGCAGTATCCATTATGTCGTACAGACGCAATCTTGCCGTTACCATATGTGTTGATATCGCGTGTGTTGCAACTTCTATGCTGGGTGTGATGCTGATAACATATCAGTCACATGACACACAGAAGACAATGTAAATACATTCTCTGCGGGGAGAGGAACACGCTCTCCAATGCAGCAGCTACCTCTGCATCCATCGTTCATGTGTGTGTTGTCTTATAGAAACACATAATGAGGTAACCATAAACATTACCAGTAAATCGTATTGGCTTTGCATGGGTAGCACTATGTACCTATGACGACTTGTCTGGGCCACTACTAATAATTATGCTTAAAATTCAGATAACAGGGTTAGGTCGCTGAGTACCATCACCATAATTTAAACAGTTTAAGCAGCGCATGCCAGCAAAGCTCTCAGGTAGTATCTGTTTCGTCTACAAATGGCGTTTGGAGTGACATCTCGTGGCAATGATGGGAGCTACGGGCTACCGAGCATCCAGATTGCCCGAAAGCAAGGAAGTTCGCCACGACCTACCGTCGCTTGTCGGCCTGCCCGCTCCAGCGCCATTCCAGTGCGAGCTACATTTTCTGTATGGCCTTTTCCTGCGTTTCCCCTCACAACCCCTAAACATAAAATACAAAATAAATGTTCTCGTCAGCGTAATATCTCATAGGTGCTACATCACGGGTCGTTTAGGAAATCGGCGGTTGCTCGTACCGGCCTCCCAGTAGTGACGGCTTGCAAAAAAATGGCTCTGAGCACTATGCAGCAGAATTCGAACCTGCGACCGTAGCGGTCGCGTGGTTCCAGACTGTAGCGCCTAGAACCGCTCGGCCACATCGGGACGGCTTGCACCGGCATGGCACTGCACTCTGGCAGGTTTACGCCTGTCTCCTGTGTCCACAAGCTTCTCTAATGAAACAGTCTAGTAGTGAAAAGCGTATCAAAATCTCTACGGTAGTCCATGAGATTACATACGGACAGAAAAACGCGGCAAGTGTCTTTATTTTATGTATGGATGATCCAAAGAGCTCCGCCATTCACTCCTAGAACATACAAACAGAAAAAACTGTGAGGAACTTTACATAAGTCATACATTTCTGATTCGTACAGGTGATGAAACGTGGTTGGCTTAACAAGTTGCGCCTTATAGGCTCAGTATTCCTTCTCATTTTGCACAGCTCTCTATTCTGCATATCCTTCATATCCTGGACAATCTCCTCTTTGCTGTATTCTTCCTATAACAGAGATTTCCAATATTTCAGTTGCAGTGCACGAAAGTTCGAAGCGTGAAATGATGCTGTAATGTCTGTTCGAGAACTCAACACTGTAACAGGCCGCGTTGTTCCGTCCACGAACGGGGACATAGTCCTCTCACTTCAACTGCACAAGAAAGCCTGCGTCTTTTTATGTCCGGTGCACACGTGGCTGTAGGTAGCGATTTTCTGTGTTCAAACGAACAAGATTGAAAGAAAATTCTAGTCTTGAGAGCGGTGCAAAACGCTTTTTACGCCGTTTATACACTGACGGAAACTGACAGTGTTACGCTACCAGCACGTTGACTGAATGCTATCAGATTGTAACTCCAGTATTTACGGTATATGTTGATTACAATTTTATCCTTACACCAACTTATTTTCAGTAAAGGAAAAGCCCATTTCTATGCAGCGAGATCAGCTTCAGCGCACGACGTCTTTTGGTGTGTCTAACTATGTTGGAGCTTTTTAGGTGAAGATCGCAAAACACCATGTCCAAGGGAAGCGGCCATGGGGCTTATCGCAGGAAGCACATGGGAGGATCATACCGACAGATCGCACAGACATTTCGTTATCGCACAACGAAATTTCCTGGCAGATCTAAACCGTGTGCCACATCAGGGCATTTGCCCTTTTCTGTATAGCACTCTGTCCACTGAGATATCCAAACACCACTCACCACCTCCGTTTATAGCTTTAATTCCGCCTGTAACTCTTCTGCTATTCAAATCAGCGCACACAGCGTGAAAATTCACTCTGATTATAATGCAATGACTACGAAACAAGTGGTGACAAGGTGGACTCTAGACAAGAGTGTGGCGAGAAGAGTAGACACGAATTCAAATGATTCAAATGGCTCTAAGCACTATGGGACAACATCTGAGGTCATCAGTCCCCTAGACTTAAGAACTACTTAAACCTAACTGACCTAAGGACATCACACCCATCCATGCACGAGGCAGGATTCAAACCTGCGACCGTAGCAGCAGCGCGGTTCCGGACTGAAGCGCCTAAAACCGCTCGGCCACAGCGGCCGGCTAGAAACGGCTCCTTCACGAAAGTCTACAGAGCGAGAAGATCGTAGGATTGGCGACTGACTGACGAGTATACGAATCACTACAACCGAAATTGTCGCAGAGGACACAGTCAAATTGTCACCACGAACAGTCTCGAAAAGATTACCTGCATTGAGGTCTCGATTTGCCATGCGTCGCTTCCTGCTGACACTATACCACACGTAAAATAAAATGCATTGTGCAGAGCCATAGATAAATGGGACAGTTATCCAAAGGCAAGTGGAACAAGTGTGGCATTTTGTTGCGTTCAACGACGAATCTAGCTTCTGCTTGTGGTGCTTATACCGACGCCAACGTGTCCCTAGACATTGAGAAAGGGACCTGGTAACAGCGATTTTCCACAAATTTTCCTCTCCACTTCCAGGGATCATGGTGTGCGGAGCTATTGGATCTGAGAAACGGATTGGTTTGGCAGTTGTTGAACTGAAGCAGAAAGTGGGCCAGTATATGGCAAGGATAGTGAGCTCTATTGTCATACCCTTCGTGGAGAGGGTACCAAATGCCATATTCCAGCATTATAGTGCGAGATTGCAGATCGCGTCGGATATGCGGTGAGGAATGTACGTATCCTTGACTGGCCTTGTCCCCCGATTTATCACTCAGAACATGTATGAGATGTAATGGAAAGAGATATAATTTCATACACGCCTTCGAGTCAGCAATCTTCATGAACTGTCATGACAGTCGCTTCGGATATGGCAAGAAATTCGTCAACGTAATCGTCGCAGGCTCTTTGCTTCCAGGCCACGATAAATACAACAGTGGTTGTTACACCTCGTATTAATTTTGATGATGGACGTCGGTTCTGAATGGAATGAAAGCATTATCATTTGATACCTGTTCTGTGATGAGCATCTGCACAGAGCATGACAAATATCCAACTTGAACTTCGTGATGTACCAGTTTCCATTACCGTCAGTGTATAATTCATCGTATCTAACGATCTACATCTACGTCATACTCGGCGAGTCACCTAATGGTGGGTGGCGGAGGGTACTTTCGGTACCACTATCTGATCGCTCCAACCATGTTCCACTCGCGAATAGTGCGTGGGAAGGATGATTGTCGGTAAGCCTCTGTATTGGCTCTAATTTCTCGAATTTCCTCCTCGTGATTAATACGCGAGATGTATGTGGGGGGAAGTAATATGTTGTCTGACTACTCCTGAAAGGTACTGTCCTGAAATGTCAATAGTAAATCTTTCCGTGATGCACAACGTCCCTCTTGTAACTTCTGCCGGGGGAGTCTGTTTAGCATCTCCGTAACGCTCTCTCGCCAGCTAAACTATCCCGTGACGAAACGTGCCCCTCTTCGTTGGATCTTCTCTATCTCCTCTATCAGTCCTATCTGATAGGGATCCCAGATAGATGAACAATACTCAAGAATCGGACGAACAATTGGCTTATAAGCCACTTCTTTCGTAGATGAGTTACACTTCCTTAAGATTCTTCCGATGAATCTGAGTCTTGTGTCTGCTTTCTCACTATCTGTTTTAGATGGTCATTCCACTTAAGGTCGCTGTGGATAGTTACGCCTAAATATTTTACGGCAGACGCTGTCTCCAGCTGTTTGTCATCAATAGTGTAGCTGCACAGTTGTGGATTTCTTATCCTATGTATGTGCAATATGTTACATTTATTTACGTTCAGGGTCAACTGCCAGATCCTGCACCATTCATCAATTCTCTGCAGGTCGTTCTGCAAATTCTTACTGTCTTATGGCGTCGCTACTTTGGTATAGACAACTGCATCATCTGCGAATAGCCTTAAAGAGCATCCGACGCTTTCTTCTCTCTCTCTCTCTCTCTCTCTCTCTCTATATATATATATATATATATATATATATATATATACACTCCTGGAAATTGAAATAAGAACACCGTGAATTCATTGTCCCAGGAAGGGGAAACTTTATTGACACATTCCTGGGGTCAGACACACCACATGATCACACTGACAGAACCACAGGCACATAGACACAGGCAACAGAGCATGCACAATGTCGGCACTAGTACAGTGTATATCCACCTTTCGCAGCAATGCAGGCTGCTATTCTCCCATGGAGACGATCGTAGAGATGCTGGATGTAGTCCTGTGGAACGGCTTGCCATGCCATTTCCACCTGGCGCCTCAGTTGGACCAGCGTTCGTGCTGGACGTGCAGACCGCGTGAGACGACGCTTCATCCAGTCCCAAACATGCTCAATGGGGGACGGATCCGGAGATCTTGCTGGCCAGGGTAGTTGACTTACACCTTCTACAGCACGTTGGGTGGCACGGGATACATGCGGACGTGCATTGTCCTGTTGGAACAGCAAGTTCCCTTGCCGGTCTAGGAATGGTAGAACGATGGGTTCGATGACGGTTTGGATGTACCGTCCACTATTCAGTGTCCCCTCGACGATCACCAGTGGTGTACGGCCAGTGTAGGAGATCGCTCCCCACACCATGATGCCGGGTGTTGGCACTGTGTGCCCCGGTCGTATGCAGTCCTGATTGTGGCGCTCACCTGCACGGCGCCAAGCACGCATACGACCATCATTGGACCAAGGCAGAAGCGACTCTCATCGCTGAAGACGACAGGTCTCCATTCGTCCCTCCATTCACGCCTGTCGCGACACCACTGGAGGCGGGTTGCACGATGTTGGGGCGTGAGCGGAAGACGGCCTAACGGTGTGCGGGACCGTAGCCCAGCTTCATGGAGACGGTTGCGAATGGTCCTCGCCGATACCCCAGGAGCAACAGTGTCCCTAATTTGCTGGGAAGTGGCGGTGCGGTCCCCTACGGCACTGCGTAGGATCCTACGGTCTTGGCGTGCATCCGTGCGTCGCTGCGGTCCGGTCCCAGGTCGACGGGCACGTGCACCTTCCGCCGACCACTGGCGACAACATCGATGTACTGTGGAGACCTCACGCCCCACGTATTGAGCAATTCGGGGGTACGTCCACCCGGCCTCCCGCATACCCACTATACGCCCTCGCTCAAAGTCCGTCAACTGCACATACGGTTCACGTCCACGCTGTCGCGGCATGCTACCAGTGTTAAAGACTGCGATGGAGCTCCGTATGCCACGGCAAACTGGCTGAGACTGACGGCGGCGGTGCACAAATGCTGCGCAGCTAGCGCCATTCGACGTCCAACACCGCGGTTCCTGGTGTGTCCGCTGTGCCATGCGTGTGATCATTGCTTGTACAGCCCTCTCGCAGTGTCCGGAGCAAGTATGGTGGGTCTGACACACCGGGGTCAATGTGTTCTTTTTTCCATTTCCAGGAGTGTGTATATATATATATATATATATATATATATATATATATATATATATATATATATATATACTCCTGGAAATGGAAAAAAGAACACATTGACCCCGGTGTGTCAGCGGCATGCTACCAGTGTTAAAGACTGCGATGGAGCTCCGTATGCCACGGCAAACTGGCTGAGACTGACGGCGGCGGTGCACAAATGCTGCGCAGCTAGCGCCATTCGACGTCCAACACCGCGGTTCCTGGTGTGTCCGCTGTGCCATGCGTGTGATCATTGCTTGTACAGCCCTCTCGCAGTGTCCGGAGCAAGTATGGTGGGTCTGACACACCGGGGTATGTGCAGTTGACGGACTTTGAGCGAGGGCGTATAGTGGGCACGCGGGAGGCCGGGTGGACGTACTGCCGAATTGCTCAACACGTGGGGCGTGAGGTCTCCACAGTACATCGATGTTGTCGCCAGTGGTCGGCGGAAGGTGCACGTGCCCGTCGACCTGGGACCGGACCGCAGCGACGCACGGATGCACGCCAAGACCGTAGGATCCTACGCAGTGCCGTAGGGGACCACACCGCCACTTCCCAGCAAATTAGGGACACTGTTGCTCCTGGGGTATCGGCGAGGACCATTCGCTACCGTCTCCATGAAGCTGGGCTACGGACCCGCACACCGTTAGGCCGTCTTCCGCTCACGCCCCAACATCGTGCAGCCCGCCTCCAGTGGTGTCGCGACAGGCGTGAATGGAGGGACGAATGGAGACGTGTCGTCTTCAGCGATGAGAGTCGCTTCTGCCTTGGTGCCAACGATGGTCGTATGCGTGTTTGGCGCCGTGCAGGTGAGCGCCACAATCAGGACTGCATACGACTGAGGCACACAGGGCCAACACCCGGCATCATGGTGCGGGGAGCGATCTCCTACACTGGCCGTACACCACTGGTGATCGTCGAGGGGACACTGAATAGTGCACGGTACATCCAAACCGTCATCGAACCCATCGTTCTACCATTCCTAGACCGACAAGGGAACTTGCTGTTCCAACAGGACAATGCACGTCCGCATGTATCCCGTGCCACCCAACGTGCTCTAGAAGGTGTAAGTCAACTACCCTGGCCAGCAAGATCTCCGTATCTGTCCCCCATTGAGCATGTTTGGGACTGGATGAAGCGTCGTCTCAGGCGGTCTGCACGTCCAGCACGAACGCTGGTCCAACTGAGGCGCCATGTGGAAATGGCATGGCAAGCCGTTCCACAGGGCTACATCCAGCATCTCTACGATCGTCTCCATGGGAGAATAGCAGCCTGCATTGCTGCAAAAGGTGGATATACACTGTACTAGTGCCGACATTGTGCATGCTCTGTTGCCTGTGTCTATGTGCCTGTGGTTCTGTCAGTGTGATCATGTGATGTATCTGACCCCAGGAATGTGTCAATAAAGTTTCCCCTTCCTGGGACAATGAATTCACGGTGTTCTTATTTCAATTTCCAGGAGTGTATATATATATAGCAACCGGTAAGAGCGACGTATTGAGTTCTATCTGCAAAAAAGTCCTGGATTCAATCGCATGTCTGCTCCGATAATCCGTAAGCTAGTATTTTTTCTCATTAAACGGCAGTGGGGGACGGTGTCAGATGTGTTACTGAAATCAAGGAACGCGGCATCAGCCTGAGCGCCGTTGTCCACTGCGCTGTGGATCTCATGGAGGAACCGAGCGAGCTGAGTTTCGCAGGATCTCTGTTTGCGGAATCCATGTTGATTTTTATGGAGGAGCTGTTCATTTTCCAAGAACGTCATAATTCTTGAGCATAAAATATGTTCCATAGTTCTACAACAGATTGACGTCAACGATATAGGTCTATAATTGTGTGGATATGTCTTACGGCCTTTCTTAAAAACTGGAATGACATGCGCTTTTCCCCAGTCGTTAAGTACCTTCCGTTGCTCAAGCGATCTACGATAAATCACTGCTAGAAGGGGAGAAAGTTCTTTCGCGTAATTCCTATAGAATCTTATAGGTATCTCATCTGGTCCTGAAACCTTTCCACTACTAAGCTATTGTAGCTCCTTTTCAATTCTTCGATCAGTTATCTCAATATCTGCCATTTCGAGGTTCGCACGACTGTTGAAAGAAGGGACAGTGTTACGATCTTCCGTGGTGAAACAACTTGGAAGACCGAATTCAGTATTTCGGCCTTCTCTCTGTCATCTTCCGTTTCGGTGCCGGTGTGGTCGCTGAGAGAAGGAGTAGATGATTTTGAACCACTTACTGATTTTACTTACGACCAAACTCTCTTAGGGTTGTTATTCAGGTCGGTTGACAACGTCTTACTTTCGAAATCATTGAATTCTTCTCTCATTGCTCTCCTTACGCTCATTTTCGCTGCTTTCAGCTTTTGTTTGTCAGCTAGGTTTTTACTTCTCTTGAATCTGAGATGAAGTGCTCTTTGTTTGTTTATGTAGAGCTTTTCTAATACGGCTATTAAACCATGGTGGACCTTTCGCATCCTTTAAAACCTTACTCGGAACATTCTTGTCTAGGGCATATTGAACGATGCCTTTGAATTTTTTCCATTTGTTCTGCACATCTTCGTCCTCATCAACGAATATTTGATGCTGATTGCTGAGATATTCTGAAATTTGTATCATGTCACCCTTGCTGAGCAAATATATCCTCCTACCTTTCTTAACATTCCTTGTAGGGGCCGTCGTCATAGAATCTGTCACAGCCTTATGATCACTGATATCTTCCTCTACTTTAACTGATTCGGTAAGTTCAGGTCTGTTTCTTGCCAGGAGGTCTAAGACGTTACCCTCACGAGTTGGTTCTCTATCTGCTCAAGCTAATTTTTGGACAAGACATCCAGAACAATGCCATACGATTCCCTGTCTCTGGCACCAGATTTGATGGCATAACACTCCCAATCTATACCTGACATGTTGAAGTCACCCCTTATTACAACGGCATGATCTGGAAAATTACTAATGATATTCTGCAAGGTCTGTCTGAAGCGCTCTACAACTACAGATCCTGACCCAGGTGGTCTATAAAAGCACCCGAACACCATTTTTGACCGTTCTTTGATACTCATTTTTACCCAGATTAACTCACATTCGGAATCCATGATAACCTCGCTAGATTGCGTCGAGTTTCTGACTGCAATAAACACGCCGCCAATATTGGCGACTAACCTATCTTTACGGTAAACATTCCAATCTGAACTTAGGATTTCAATGTCATTGACATCTGGCTTCAACCAGCTTCCTGTTCCCAATACTGTTTGTGCATTATAACCTTCAATAAGATTTACTAATTCTAGGACCTTTCCCTGGATGCTGCTGCAGTTTACTAAAATCATATTAATCTTTTCATTCTCTGATCTGCGAGGACCAAGTTTCTCTGAGGTCGCTGTGGCTGATTTAACTGCAAATCGTGTTTGCTCCCAAGAGAGGGGTCCTCTAATCTAAAAAAAGACCCATGAGCACGCGACACGTACTCCGCTACCCTAGTAGCCGCTTCTTGCGTGTAGTGCACGTCTGACCTATTAAGGGGAACCCTAGAATTCTGCACGCAATTGCGGAGGTCGAGAAATTCGCATCCGATACCGTCGCAGAGCCGTCTAAGCCTCTGGTTTAGAACTTACACTCTGCTCCAAACCAGATGACCGCGATCAACCCTGGGTACGATGCTACAAATAGAGAGCTTAGCCTGCACCCCGCCTGCGTTGCTAGTTGCCTTCACCAAATCAGCCATTCGCCGAAAGGAGCGGAGGATGGCCTCAGAACCCAAGCGGCAGGCGTCATTCGTGCTGACATGTGCCACTACATGCAGACGGTTTCACCCAGTGCGCTCGATAACCACCGGCTGGGCCTCCTCCACATCACGGATGGGACCTACCGGCAAACATACCGAATGCACACTGGAGTTCTTACCCGCCTTGCCTATTATCTCCCTGAGGGGCTCCACCACGCGCCTAACATTGGGGCTCCCAATGACTAGCGTACCGGACTGGGCAGGAAAATCGACCGCTGGCCCAACAGGAAAGGCATCCCGTGCTGGCTCAGAGTTATCATCAACACTAGGAAGCACTCGTACCTGTTGCTAAGACGTAGGGAGCCAGCCGCACGGCCTGCTCCCTTTTTCGCCTTCCGCCCAGTGACACGCGAACCCACCACTGTCTGCCACCCACTCTGGAGTGAGGACGGACCGCTCAGACGTTGCGCATCGGAAGCCGCAGTGACGTCCGGGCCACCAGGGGATTCCAGTGTCACCAAAGGTGTCGCAAGTCTCGTCACTGGCGCCCCGACATCACCGCAACTTCGAGCATTAGTTAGAATATTGTCGACGGTAGCCAACGCAGCTTCCAGCTGTTTACGAACAGCAGCCAACTCTCCTTGTGTCCGCTCATAACAAGCACAGTCCCTAGCCATATCCTACTATGTATAAAATACACTCCTGGAAATGAAAAAAAGAACGCATTGACACCGGTGTGTCAGACCCACCATACTTGCTCCGGACACTGCGAGAGGGCTGTATAAGCAATGATCACACGCACGGCACAGCGGACACACCAGGAACCGCGGTGTTGGCCGACGAATGGCGCTAGCTGCGCAGCATTTGTGCACCGCCGCCGTCAGTGTCAGCCAGTTTGCCGTGGCATACGGAGCTCCATCGCAGTCTTTAACACCGGTAGCATGCCGCGACAGCGTGGACGTGAACCGTATGTGCAGTTGACGGACTTTGAGCGAGGGCGTATAGTGGGCACGCGGGAGGCCGGGTGGACGTACCGCCGAATTGCTCAACACGTGGGGCGTGAGGTCTCCACAGTACATCGATGTTGTCGCCAGTGGTCGGCGGAAGGTGCACGTGCCCGTCGACCTGGGACCGGACCGCAGCGACGCACGGATGCACGCCAAGACCGTAGGATCCTACGCAGTGCCGTAGGGGACCACACCGCCACTTCCCAGCAAATTAGGGACACTGTTGCTCCTGGGGTGTCGGCGAGGACCATTCGCTACCGTCTCCATGAAGCTGGGCTACGGTCCCGCACACCGTTAGGCCGTCTTCCGCTCACGCCCCAACATCGTGCAGCCCGCCTCCAGTGGTGTCGCGACAGGCGTGAATGGAGGGACGAATGGAGACGTGTCGTCTTCAGCGATGAGAGTCGCTTCTGCCTTGGTGCCAATGATGGTCGTATGCGTGTTTGGCGCCGTGCAGGTGAGCGCCACAATCAGGACTGCATACGACCAAGGCACACAGGGCCAACACCCGGCATCATGGTGTGGGGAGCGATCTCCTACACTGGCCGTACACCACTGGTGATCGTCGAGGGGACACTGAATAGTGCACGGTACATCCAAACCGTCATCGAACACATCGTTCTACCATTCCTAGACCGGCAAGGGAACTTGCTGTTCCAACAGGACAATGCACGTCCACATGTATCCCGTGCCACCCAACGTGCTCTAGAAGGTGTAAGTCAACTACCCTGGCCAGCAAGATCTCCGGATCTGTCCCCCATTGAGCATGTTTGGGACTGGATGAAGCGTCGTCTCACGCGGTGTGCACGTCCAGCACGAATGCTGGTCCAACTGAGGCGCCAGGTGGAAATGGCATGGCAAGCCGTTCCACAGGACTACATCCAGCATCTCTACGATCGTCTCCATGGGAGAATAGCAGCCTGCATTGCTGCGAAAGGTGGATATACACTGTACTAGTGCCGACATTGTGCATGCTCTGTTGCCTGTGTCTATGTGCCTGTGGTTCTGTCAGTGTGATCATGTGATGTATCTGACCCCAGGAATGTGTCAATAAAGTTTCCCCTTCCTGGGACAATGAATTCACGGTGTTCTTATTTCAATTTCCAGGAGTGTAGATATAAGGTCTCGAATGGCGCTACTGAGTTTGAAAATATACCAAAGGAGAAGAAAATAACACCAAAAGTTGATGTGCAGATTTCTCACTGAACTCTGAGACCGCATGCTATTAAACAGAAATAAATTTTTCTGCACGGAAAATTGACACTAGGAAGCCGCCCTACATAGGATATTCTCAAGACTTACGCAAAAAACAAAAACTACGATTAATTTTCTAACCACTGGTCTACACAGTAAAATACACACCTACAGTTCACTTGTTTGCAAAAGCACGTAAACAAAAAGCAAAGACTAAATTAATTTACAGTTTATCACAAAAGTGTTGCTGCTCTGCTGCGCGTCTTCTCGGCTCTACGGCTGCCGCTACGTTTAGTGCCGAGCGCGGCAGTTAGTTCCCGCCCAGTGCTTGAAGGTAGTAGCGAGGCTTTAGCGTAGCGCACTGACCTGCAGCTTGAGCCAGGCGGACTGGTCCTGCTGGAAGGTGTCGCTGTAGGGGTCGGTCGGCAGGGGCTGCGGCTCGGCGGGCAGCGCCTGCACCTGCGGCAGGCAGTACTGGCCGCGCAGCTGGCCCGCGCCCGCCGTCACGCACTGGTCGAAGTGGCCCAGCTGGTACACCGAGCCGTACAGCACGCCGGAGGGCGCCTTCACCGACGCGTCGTACACTGCAACCACAGACCGCCGTCGAGCATTAGCGAGGCTGCTCAGAGCTCTTCCACACACGCAAGCGCCATTGCTACAAGTAGCTCCGTCTGCCTTCTGCTGCTGCACACTGCAGGCTAGACGCAAAATAAAAACAAAAATGTGGATGGCCGGACAGTATTTGAACCACAGTCCTCTCGAATGTGAGTCTACCCATAATATTGGCCTACACTACGCAGTATAGAAATTATAGCACATCAAACTAGAAATACGAGAGCTCTGAAACGCATCCACTAGTAGTCTGTCCGGCTTGTTTCCTGTGATGCCTATGTCCGCCAGTTTGATAAAAAGATCGGACACGGAACTCGAGAAGTAAGAGAAATAATTGTAGTTACTACCTCCTCCATCCCCCTCAGGAGACACTGCCTTAACGAAACACTGTCCGTGTGGGCGAGGGGGTTTGTGTGATCCAATGAAGTGGAGGGCTATGCCGGCGGTGGTGTAACTACCAGCAGGGCCTCCCAAGCCAGACAGGTCTCCATAGAGGATCCAGACAAAGTGTGTCTCACAACGTCCCGTCTAGTGTCCCGTCTAGTGTCCTATCCTATTCTGTTCTGTCCCATCCTATACACTCCCTTCCTTTCCTTTTCCTCCTTCTGATTGTGTGGCAGCAGACACAGTCCCCTATTGTGGACAGCGGAAGATCCTTGGAAACCAGGACAACGTTGATGCACGTAGGTATTACTGCGAAGGGATGGATAGCGTTCTGTAGTCGTGGTGAAGACAAGCTATCTAAGGGGTAAGGCCCTGAAATTAAACCTTGGCAGGTGTTCAGGCCATGAGGTGGCAGCCCCACCAGGACACTCGGGGGCTGTGGGCTGATAACCCGCACCACCAAAAAACACATATCACAGAAACTAAAAGGAGAAACAGCCGGATGGATCTTAAGGATATGACCTTTGGCCTGAAAAGGAAAACCCGTATCGGTTTTTGGAATGTAAGGACCTTTAGAGAGGTAGGGAGGCTAAGACAGGTTGAAAAAGAGATGGAGGACTGTCGACTAGATATATTGGGACTAAGTGAAGTAAGGTGGCCAGAATCTGGGGAATTCCAAACACAAAATGGTGGAGTGTAGGTGTATGCGGGTCAGACAGGTGAGGACGCGATGCATAGGAATGGTGTAGGGCTTTTACTATCTAAAAGCAGCAAGACGAGCTTACTGGAGTGGAAACCAGTCTCAGAACGGATAATATCCGCACGCTTTAAAACAAATGTGCGATATGTCACTGTAATTCAATGCCATGCACCTACTGAAATAGCTAAAGCACAATTAAAAGATGCATTTTATACAGAGCTTAACGGAGTCCTCAGACAAACAAATTCTAGGGACATAAAAATTTTAATGGGTGACTTGAACGCAAAACTTGCTTCAGAAAATAAAGGGCTTGAACATATCATGGGCGTACATGGCATAGGGATCAGGAATGCAAATGGTGAACTGTTGATAGATACATGCGCTGAACATGACCTAGTCATTGGAGGCACATTGTTTCCACATCGTAACTGCCATAATATAACGTGGGTTTCTCCAGACCACGTTACCGAAAACCAAATAGACCACATAGTCATAAACCGCAAGTTCCGACACTCTCTGTTAGATGTCAGAAATAGAAGAGGGGCAGACGTTGGAAGTGACCACCACCTAGTTTTGGCGGAATTCAGACTGAATATAGTGGCAAATAGAACCAAGCTCAATCACAGGTGCAAGAAAATAGATGTGGCAAGATTAAAAGACCAACAGATCAAAGAAAAATTTGCCCTTGAGTTACAAAACAGATTCCAGGTCCTCTCTGAAGAAAACTTTATGGAAGAGGGAATTGAAGCATGCTGGCAACAAATCAAAGACAGTTATTTAGATGTGGGAGAAAAAATCTTAGGATTTAAGGCACATCAAAGGAAGGAATGGATCTCCGATGCTACATAGAATGAAATCAGCCACAGGAAAGAACTAAAACTTAAGTTAAAGAATACACGGAGGCGAACAAAAAAGTGAAAATATTGCTACGTCGAGATAAAAGGAAATGGATAGATGAGCAAGCAAAATTAGCTGAAGACGCAGCAAGACAAGGAAATATGAAAGAGCTCTACAATATTACCAAACGGTTGTCAGTGAAGAACCTCAGACATGAAGGACCAGTTAAGAACAAGGATGGGTTGATGCTTACAACTCAACAGGCACAGCCACAGAGATGGGAGGAGCACTTCAAGGAACTGTTAAATTGTGAAGACAACCAAGACGAACAGGTAAGTGATGTTCCAGAGGAAGTCGAAGAAGATCGAGATATAAATTTGCAGTGGCCCACAATGGACGAAATTAGGATTGCTTTGAAAACACTAAAAAATACAAAGGCTCCAGGCCTAGACAACATAGCACCGGAGCTCTTAAAAGCCAATTTTGAAAGTACTGTTAAAATGCTCCATCCTTTGCTGAACTATATTTGGCTTGAAGTGGAAAAATGGTTTGCTGGTAAAGCTCCCAAAAAAGGGAAATTTGTCAGACTGTAACAACTGGCGTGGTATTACATTGTTGTCAGTGCCCTACCCAATAAGGTCCTCACCAGAACTATTTTAAACAGAATTAAAGAATCCCTTGAAAAGCGACTGAGTAAAGAACAGGCCGGTTTTAGGGCACAACGCAGTTGTGCTGATCTTATTAACACTCTTAGGATGATATTAGAGCAAAGCAAAGAACTCCACGCAACCATGTACCTGGAATTCATTGATTTTCAAAAGGCTTTCGATTCCGTGAAACATAAAGTGCTCTGGTAGGTGTTGCGGAAGTATGGCATACCACAGAAGATCTTAAACATCATAAAAGATCTATATGATGGCTACAAATGCTGCGTACTCCACAAGGGAAGTGTGACAGAGCCCATAAAGTAACAACTGGAGTCTGGCAGGGTTGCATTTTGTCACCAACACTTTTTCTACTCGTTCTAGACTCTGTTATGAGAAGAGTCACAGCAGGCAGGAAACGAGGAATCCAGTGGGGGATCCATGAACGTCTGGAGGATTTGGATTTTGCAGACGACATAGTTTTATTAGCTCCAAGGCTGACTGATATGCAAGCTAAATTAAACTTGGTGAAAGAAGAAGCAGAGACTGCTGACCTCAAGATAAATACAGGCAAAACAAAGAAAATGAGAGTAAATTCAGGGAACATGGAGGTGCCACTGTTAATAGGTGAGCAGCGGGTGGAGACTGTTAACTCATTCCTGTATCTGGGTAGTATAGTGGCGGAAGATGGTGGAGCTGGAGATGACGTGAAAAAACGCATTAAAAAGGCAAATGCTGCCTTCATACAATTGTATCCAATATGGAAAAATAGATACATCACGTACAAAACAAAAATCCGTATTTTTTAATACAAATGTGAAAGCTGTCTTTCTGTACGCCAGTGAAAGCTGGAAAATGGATAAAAAGATAACATTCCAGTTACAAAGCTTCATAAATAGATGTCTTCGACGCATCATGAACATCTGGTGGAAAGAAAAAAAATGTAATGACGAGCTCTGGCGAATAACAAACCAGATACCCACAGAAGACCAGATACGAGAGAGAAATTGGGGCTGGTTGGGGCACACCTTGAGAAAACCAGATGGAGCCATCGAGAAAAAAGCATTGGAATGGAATCCCCAGGGAACAAGGAAGAGAGGAAGACAAAGGGGCACATGGAAGAGGACAGTGGAAGGGGAAGCAAAAAGAGTTGGCAAGGCCTGGGCAGAATTGAGGCAAATGGCCAAAGACAGAGACGGATGGTGAGTTCTCCTGGATACCCTATGCCCCCATAGGAGCCGGAGGAATTAAGTAAGTCACTACCTCCTCCATACCGTCTTCTGACAGCGTTCAATAAGTAATACAACACTTTTTTCTCGGCTAATTTCGGTTGAAAAAAAACGTGAAATTTGTCGTGGGAGAGTGTGGAATATTCCAGCTTTAGCTCCTATCGTTCCATGAAGATCCAATGGCACTATACGTAGCCTTCAAAATGGCGTCTATAACCCAGCAGAGAGCTGTCACTGCCGGCCGAAGTGGCCGTGCGGTTAAAGGCGCTGCAGTCTGGAACCGCAAGACCGCTACGGTCGCAGGTTCGAATCCTGCCTCGGGCATGGATGTTTGTGATGTCCTTAGGTTAGTTAGGTTTAACTAGTTCTAAGTTCTAGGGGACTAATAACCTCAGCAGTTGAGTCCCATAGTGCTCAGAGCCATTTGAACCATTTTTAGAGCTGTCACTGAGTTACTCAAATATTCATAGCCGCTTGCAGAATGTATACGAAGACCTGGGACTGAACAAATGAATAAAATCATGGCGAGTCGTTGGCGGGGCGACTGTCATGATCACAACAAGTTCGTGCAAACCTGTCTGATTTCCCGCGTGTCGTTCGCCCGCACACAGCTGTGACTTCTTCAATGCTGGAACGCGCGAACACTCATTCCAGGAGATCGACGGATAACAAACGCCTCGTTGCTCAGTTAGACGTCTCTGATGGCAGTGCTGACACACTCGTCCACCAGTAGGCCTACGCAAAGTTGTGTAGTCCTCAGTAAACTGAAGAAACGACTTCAACGAGTTCGTTCCCACAAGAATGTGAAGGAACTTCTCCTTCTCCACGACAAGGCAAGGCGTCACACAAGTCAGTGGACCTGAGAGGAGCTCACAAAACTTAACCGGGCAGTTCTTCCTTATCCACTTTACAGTCCGGATTTCGCACCTTCCGACTTCGATCTGCTTGGTCCAATGAAGATTGCACTCCACAGGTAGCAGTACGTGGGTGACGGGTGGCTTATTGATGCACAAGACGTTGCCTCCGATGTCGACCGATACGGTGATACCATGTGAGCATACAGTAAGGTGGCGTGAGGCTGTTACATTGAACGGCATAGAGACTATGTTGAAAAATAGGGTTTTGTAGCCAAAAGAGTTGGAAATAATATGGTGTACTGGAATCCCGAATAAAACCAAGATGCCTTCAGAAAAAAATGGATTGCATTACTTATTAAACCTCTTCCCTCCTCTCCCCCCCCCCCCCTCCCCCTCGCAATTCAGATACGCCTCCCGGTACAGGCAAAGCATCAACGATCTTCAATCGTTAATAAATTAAGTCAGACTTCGTTTGTAGTTGAATTCTTAGGAATGGGAAGGTGGCCCCACACTAGATATGAGCTTGACTTCGGCATCCAGCGGAGCACTGAGCGGTGGACATGTTTGTGTACTAGTACAAAGCACAGATATTCACGCTTCCGAATGCTGTGGTAGTGGAGAGTTTCAGAAGATATCTTCTTACTTCAGGCTGTTAATACTAACGCTGAGATGTCGCCTAGTACTTTCAACACATGCCTCCTCTTGTGAACTGGTGAACTTGTCGGTTACAAACGTGGAAATTGTTTGCGCGTAGGTATGCTGCAAGTAAACGGCACTGAGGAACACCATTTTCTTACAAACTGCTCCTTTTCTTTGTAAAGACTGAATTTCCTCATGCTGAGAAATGAGAAGGAGCGCCTGTTTTATTTCGTAAAAACTGTATAGAGCCAAGAAAGGGCAAAAAATTCTTTATTTACAAACAACCGCTTTCAGCAAACTTTGCTGTCATCTTCAAGTCTTCAAAAATTTAAAATGTGTTCATTTTGAGTTGGACCCCAAGCCAAGTTGTCATGCAGATAAAATGTAGCACATTATATAAAGGCTTTTGAAAAATGAAACATTAAAAATCAGAAAGTAGCTCGTGCACATGGCCATGTCCATATATGTAGCGCTCAACACATCATTGTTACACAGTGCACAACAAAATGCACAGTAGCACATGTGTTTACTTTAGATGGACATGTTCTAATCGTTGACGATAGACTTTAGACGCCGTATAAAGTACAGCTGAAAACTTTGTCTCGTTAGGGTTTGATATGTTGAAGTGAGAGATTGTCTTGGCGAAACTGAGTTCTCAAGCCATATAGTGACATTTTCAAAAGTTTTGTTGGGAGGGTACTTCGGAGAATCGATTTCTACTCATATCGCTGGCTGACCACAAATTAACCGTTTTGATTGGATGAGGAAATTTAGGTGGAGCTGTTTTTTCGCAGAATGCTTGGGTGGGTAGAAAAGCCAAGTTTTGCGGCAATTATCTCTAATTTCAGATTTGATTGGATGCAGCTGCTCTGACTCTCTGGTGTTGTGATCCTTGGTTCAAACTTCAATCGGAACAAGTGCTGGGAATCACTGGTATCAGACTAAAAGGGGCACGGATGCTGCCCGAAGACATTGAAGGCAACGTTTTACTTTCTTCGCTGGATACGACGTGGGTCCAAGTACGCGTTCTTGCCCTGAGGGGATTTTCTCGAAAGCGCGAGATTAAGTCAGTTCCCTGCCAACTATTGCACCAATCCCTTGTCCGATTCGCGAGTGCACTTCAATTTTGTGAACCGTGTCCACACGTTGCAGTTAACTTTCTGGCATGTCTGGTTAACATCCCCTTCAGATAACATAACCACGCAATTCTTTCCGCTCACCGCAGAATCGGTAATTTCATTCGTGCTTTTTCGGTTTGCAGACGACCTACCCATAACCATTTAAGATATATTCTGAGTCTTCACCATGTTCGTTAACAGTTTTGTTTATCCATCGTATCTGAATATTCTGTAAATTTCTTTTACTCGTGTGCTCACGTGAGATATTAAAATGAGTAAATATGGACTCATTATATCTTTCTTGTAGCTAGATACTCCCTTATATCTAATATTTAAACAATTAATGCAGCCACGGTTCACTCGCGAGGGCTGTTTGCGTTATCCATTGCGAAATTTTAATGCTACGTTTTGAACTCACGGGTGGACATTCTGAATCGGGGTAGTCCAGAGGGTATCAGATGTTACACCGACCATCGAAGTCGAAGCCCAGCTTCTTGCACCTGTATACAATTTATTAAAAATTTTGCCTCTCCTGTACTAGCACACGGTGGAGGTCCCCAGGGCAAAGAAATGCGTCCACTTGCTGGAGCTGACAGACAATAACTGGAAACACAAGGCGAAAGTACACCGGTAATTCAGACAACCGTAATCTGATGCAGCTTGGTTTGAATATAACATACACCAACCTAGAGAACGTAGGAATGCTACTCATCTATGGAAAATATAAGTTAGCAGTAGCACTTTTAAACGATGTTGTGCGTACAGTAATGGCAGTCCACAGTACAAACAGCATCACTATTAATTTTCTTTTATTGCTGTTGAAGGCGGGTGTATTGTTACTCAGGCCGAGGAGCTCTACAGAGAGCGATACCCTGAGCAGTATCCACATTCCCGACAGACATTTTCTCGTCTTCTTGAGGCGCTTCAGGAAGCAAGAAAATTCAATCCAGTGCAACATAACAGTCCCATAATTCGCGCAGACGAAGTCGCTAAAGTTACTGTTCTCGTTTCTGTTACAATGAATTCACACGTCAGAACATGATAACTTAAACGGGAGATTGACATCCCTAGAGCAAAGTACATAGCATGCTAATACATCGCCAATTCCACCCTTACCATATACACTACTGGCCATTAAAATTGCTAAACCACGAAGATGTGCTACAGACGCGAAATTTAACCGACACGAAGAAGATGCTGTGATATACAAATGATTAGCTTTTCAGAGCATTCACACGAGGTTGGCTCCGGTGGCGACATCTACAACGTGCTGACACGAGGAAAATGTCCAACCGATTTCTCATACACAAACAGCTGTTGACCGGCGTTGCCTGGTGAAACGTTGTTGTGATGCCTCGTGTAAGGAGGACAAATGCGTGCCATCACGTTTCCGACTTTGATAAAGGTCGGATTGTAGCCTATCGCGATTGCGGTTTATCGTATCGCGACATTGCTGCTCGCGTTGGTCGAGATTCAATTACTGTTAGCAGAATATGGAATCGGTGGGTTCAGAAGGGTAATACGGAACGCCGTGCTGGATCCCAACGACCTCGTATCACTAGCAGTCGAGATGACAGGCATCTTATCCGCATGGCTGTAATGGATCGTGCAGCCACGTCTCGATCCCTGAGTTAACAGATGGGGACGTTTGCAAGACAACAACCATCTGCACGAACAGTTCGGCGATGTTTGCAGCAGCATGGTCTATCAGCTCGGAGACCATGACTGCGGTCCCCTTGACGCTGCATCACAGACAGGAGCGCCTGCGATGGTGTACTCAACGACGAACCTGGGTGTACGAATGGCAAATGATGGTCGCATCCGTGCTTGGCGACATCGCGGTGAACGCACATTGGAAGCGTGTATTCATCATCACCATACTGGCGTATCACCCGTTGTGATGGTATGGGGTGCCATTGGTTACACGTCTCGGTCACCTCTTGTTCGCAGTGACGGCACTTTGAACAGTAGTTACATTTCAGATGTGTTACGACCCGTGGCTCTACAGTAGGATCTGTGTAGCTGTAGCAGTAAGTTGTTGCTAGTCTGGAGTCTGCTCTGGTCTGGTCTGGTGTATCGTGTTGGCTGGCCCGGTCGCGGTGCAGCGATGCCGGATCCTGAGTATTATTGTGTAAGGTAAAAAAGCAGCCTCGCGCATACGTAGTAATGTTATCTCAAGTCGCATGTAAATCTTTTAAAACTCTCGTAATAATAATCTTCCTCATAAAAAGTAACTTTTAACAACCATTCATTTCAATTTAAATAATTTACTAATTTCTCCCATCCATGATCACCCCGATTATTGCAATAGAAAAATCAGTTGCTTTCTTTCATAAATGACAGATAGGTCGGCCAGCATTGCACAGAGCTGTGCCGGAAAAATTTATTGTAAGAGCAGATATATCCGACGACTTCATTGAGGTAAGAATTTTTCCTTTTTTTTATTCAGAATGATCGTTCAGGGCCATGACGCAGCACTGCTGTCGTCCAAAATTTACCAGGTTATATTCACAGTGAATTATTGAAAAGTCATAAGTGAGCGACAATTTAATTGAGAGGTTTAGGAATTTTTCTGTTGTGAGGTTACGCTAAATGTGAGTTAATTTTAAGCTTAGATTAAATCAGAAAGAATTTTGTGTGGAGGTTAGTGTGAGGAAGAATTTTGTGGGGAGTTTACACTAAATTAGAATCATACTCATATTATTTATTATATTTTTGTGGGGAGGTTACACTGTGAAAGAACTTTGTTTTGAGGTTACACTAAACCAGAATCATTATCCATAATATTTATTTTATCTTGTGGGGAGGTTACACTTGGCGACAACCGGCCAGGATCGTGTTTCTTTGTGAATCTCTGAGAAGTAGTCATATATCTGCTCTTATTTACTTAAATGTAGTTTGCATCTGGCGCAACGCATTTACTAATTTGTCACTTTTTCTTTCACAGATCATCGGCAATTTATTGCTCTTTGTTGTAATTGAGTTTGTTCCATTTCGCTTTGTCTTTGTTTCATTTTGTGCTCAATTTTGATTTGTGAAAAATGCCGCGAAAAACTGTTAACAGTACATCGAGATGTGCAATGAGTGAAATAACAACTCGAATAATTTGACCGATAATACTAGCGACACTCAGTGTAATAGTGATAATCCTCTAATTACAGATAATCAGTGTGTGCCGATCACTAGTAATGGTTTTATTCCAGATGATGAGCAAACAAATTCATTTATGTCCACACTTAATTTAACGGCAAATGATGACGAGGCACGTTCCGTTACAATGAACGCTGCCCAGCTTGACACACCCGATTTGCAAAATTTACGTAACGAACAGATAAATGTTTCTAACGAAAATGAACAGTGTGCTCAAAGTACGTCAGATTTATTTGATACCGGTGTAGTGACCAACAGTGCACATCCGATTAGCAAACATTTTCGTGAATCAGATAATGGTCAAATGTTTACATAAAACGTGCCACGTGCAGATACATCATCACACAGCACAGAAAATAGAGTTGCTAATTTTGGCTGGGATCAAGTTATCGCATTATTACTACAATTTAATGAAAAACTAGACAACAATTACAAACAACTTAATGAAATACTAGACAACCATTTCAAACAACGTAATGAAAATCTCAAACAGTGGAACGAAAAACTAAGCAACAATTTCAAACAAATTAATGAAAAACTAGACAACAATTATAAACAACTTAATGAATCGTGCAAACAACTCAATGAAAGTTTCAAACAGTCGAATGAAAAACACGACAACCTTAATGAACAGAACAAACAACTTAGTGAACAGATTACAGCCGTTACCGTGCAACGTCATGATACTAAAGAACAGTTGTGTGAGGAAATTAAGGCTTGTGCTAGGAACAGTAGTGAAGAAATTAGATCTGTTGCACAAGAATTAAGTAGTACACGTGTAGCCACAACGAAATTACTTAGAGATGAAATTAGTGCAGTCACTGAACAATGTTCAGAAAACGCAACACAGATACGCGACGTGTTTAGATTAATGTCAGCAGAAGTTTCAAGCACTCTGGATACGGAAGTCGATAAGAAATTTGAACAGCAGATCAGCCAAATTGACGAACGTATTAAAGTGACAGAAATGAAAAATGTTTCAGTCACTAACACGTCACAGCATAGGCCACGTTCCGAACATTTGTCACACTCATACAGCCAATATAACTTAGGTAATTTACAGAGACTACGTGACTTAGAATCCGAACAGACACAGACAAATAGATTCTCATCCAATCCTGAACCTGTTCACACATTCAGAGACGATAACGTTGATTATAAGCAATTTTTATCCGTAAAAAAATCTAAGGTATTTAAAAATGACAGAACACAAATACATCCTTTGGACTGGATACGACAATTTGCTTTTGTATTTTCATCAGCTTGGCCTGTAATGCAGAAACTAGAATTGGCCTGGATACAACAATTTGTTTTTGAATTTTCACCGGCATTGCCTGTAACGCAGAAACTAAAATTTATTTGCAGTGCGTAAGCGACCTCAGGGGATTCATTACACTTCGATGAATATGTGCCGTAGCGTGCACAGGGCCCCGAGCTGTAGTAGTGCTTTTTCATCTTTAGTTTTCTGCACTGCTGCCTTCTCTTTTACTATCCTTTATATCTATCAAAACAGCTTCAACTATCGATCTATCTAGGATTAAGAATGAGTAAAGAAAACCTGATACGACAAGTTTTACCTGAAAGTGACAATTTTCATTAGACACTCCCGGAATGAAAAGAACTAACAGCATAATTTTAATAACAAACAAAATTTTACTCATCAGTATCGTCATAATTATCAGCAACAGCGAACACATTTTGGCAACAATAGAGGGTTTTCACCACAACAACAACAAAACCAGCCGGTTAGCATACCTAACCAACAATGTAATGTGCAAGGTCAACTAAGCTTTAATGTTTCGCCGCCTACACGTATAGCGTCGGCTGCGCCAAATAGTAACGCACAGCAACAAGGAAATCACTACGTACAGAAAACACATCATTTCAATTCCTATCGCAACGCGCCGTATAGCAATGACTATCATGGCAGACGTAAAAGTAATGAGCACAATTTTCAGCGTACATTTAATTACAGTAGGTCTTACCAGCAGCAGAATCATCCGCAAAAGATTATCATAAACGAACCAGACAGTCGGTATCATCCCGAACGTAATACGTCAGGAAGAAATAACAGAACAGTACAAATAGTTGAAATGCCACAGCATTCTCCCGCAAATAACAGCACGTCAGAAAGAATTTGACTAGATACAGTACAGGTTTCATCTTCCAGCAACGCAAGCCATACTTTTGACACAAAGAATCTTGTTCACGAAAATGTTATTAATTTTGACGACATCCGATACACACTTTTGCATGAAAGACAGAATCACAACGTATGTAGACAACATCGTTATCGCAGAAGCCAACTGGTCTGAACACATTTTGATACTGGAACAACTGTTGCCAACTTTTCGTGCACAGAGACTCACAGTTAATCTTAGCAAATAACACTTTGGCAAAACCTCTTATAATTTCTTGGACATGTAATTTCAGCAGAAGGCATTGCGCCTGACCCGGAAAAACTTCAAGCTTTACGTGACATTTTTGTTCCAACGACAAAGAAACAACTACGTAGCTTTCTGGGTTTAATTAACTTTTTCCGTAAATTTATTCATTACTCTGCTTTAGACACACCTAGATTATGCCAACTAATGGGTAAAAACACTATTTGATCCTGGGATAGCCAAGCACATTCTGAGTTTGTCAATCTGAAACAAGCTTTGTTGAATGCACCTCTTTTATCACACCCAGATCGTACTAGAAATTTTTCCATTGCCACCGACAGTTCTAACACCGCTTTAGGCGTACACATTTTTCAGGAAATTGAAGAAGACGGTACTGTGTTGTGTGGTCTTCAGTCCTGAGACTGGTTTGACGCAGCTCTCCATGCTACTCTATCCTGTGCAAGCTTCTTCATCTCCCAGTACCTACTGCAACCTACATCCTTCTGAATCTGCTTAGTGTATTCATCTCTTGGTCTCCCTCTACGATTTTTACCCTCCACGCTGCCCTCCAATGGTAAATTTGTGATCCCTTGATGCCTCAAAACATGTCCTACCAACCGATCCCTTCTTCTAGTCAAGGTTGTGCCTCAAACTTCTCTTCTCCCCAATCCTATTCAATACCTCCTCATTAGTTACGTGATCTACCAACCTTATCTTTAGCATTCTTCTGTAGCACCACATTTCGAAAGCTTCTATTCTCTTCTTGTCCAAACTGGTTATCGTCCATGTTTCACTTCCATACATGGCTACACTCCATACAAATACTTTCAGAAACGACTTCCTGACACTTAAATCTATACTCGATGTTAACAAATTTCTCTTCTTCAGAAACGATTTCCTTGCCATTGCCAGTCTACATTTTATATCCTCTCTTCTTCGACCATCATCAGTTATTTTACTCCCTAAATAGCAAAACTCCTTTACTACTTTAAGTGTCTCATTTCCTAATCTAATCCCCTCAGCATCACCCGATTTAATTTGACTACATTCCATTATCCTCGTTTTGCTTTTGTTGATGTTCATCTTATATCCTCCTTTCAAGACACTGTCCATTCCGTTCAACTGCTCTTCCAAGTCCTTTGCTGTCTCTGACAGAATTACAATGTCATCGGCGAACCTCAAAGTTTTTACTTCTTCTCCATGAATTTTAATACCGACTCCGAATTTTTCTTTTGTTTCCTTCACTGCTTGCTCAATATACAGATTGAATAACATCGGGGAGAGGCTACAACCCTGTCTCACTCCTTTCCCAACCACTGCTTCCCTTTCATGCCCCTCGACTCTTATAACTGCCATCTGGTTTCTGTACAAATTGTAAATAGCCTTTCGCTCCCTGTATTTTACCCCTGCCACCTTCAGAATTTGAAAGAGAGTATTCCAGGTAACGTTGTCAAAAGCTTTCTCTAAGTCTACAAATGCTAGAAACGTGGGTTTGCCTTTTATTAATATTTCTTCTAAGATAAGTCGTAAGGTTAGTATTGCCTCACGTGTTCCAACATTTCTACGGAATCCAAACCGATCTTCCCCAAGGTCCGCTTCTACCAGTTTTTCCATTCGTCTGTAAAGAATTCGTGTTAGTATTTTGCAGCTGTGACTTATTAAAACCGATAGTTCGGTAATTTTCACATCTGTCAACACCTGCTTTCTTTGGGATTGGAATTATTATATTCTTCTTGAAGTCTGTGGGTATTTCGCCTGTCTCATACATCTTGCTCACCAGATGGTAGAGTTTTGTCATGACTGGCTCTCCCAAGGCCATCAGTAGTTCTAATGGAATGTTGTCTACTCCTGGGGCCTTGTTTCGACTCAGGTCTTTCAGTGCTCTATCAAACTCTTCACGCAGTATCTTATCTCCCATTTCATCTACATCCTCTTCCATTTCCCTAATATTGTCCTCAAGTACATCGCCCTTGTATAAAACTTCTATATACTCCTTCCACCTTTCTGCCTTCCCTTCTTTGCTTAGAACTGGGTTGCCATCTGAGCTCTTGATATTCATACAAGTGGTTCTCTTCTCTCCAAAGGTCTCTTTAATTTTCCTGTAGGCAGTATCTATCTTACCCCTAGTGAGACAAGCCTCTACATCCTCACATTTGTCCTCTAGCCATCCCTGCTTAGCCATTTTGCACTTCCTGTCGATCTCATTTTTGAGACGTTTGTATTCCTTTTTGCCTGCTTCATTTACTGTATTTTTATATTTTCTCCTTTCATCAATTAAATTCAATATTTCTTCTGTTACCCAAGGATTTCTATTAGCCCTCGTCTTTTTACCTACTTGATCCTCTGCTGCCTTCACTACTTCATCCCTCAGAGCTACCCATTCTTCTTCTATGTATTTCTTTCCCCCATTCCTGTCAATTGTTCCCTTATGCTCTCCCTGAAACTCTGTACAACCTCTGGTTCTTTCAGCTTATCCAGGTCCCACCTCCTTAAATTCCCGCCATTTTGCAGTTTCTTCAGTTTCAATCTGCAGTTCATAACCAATAGATTGTGGTCAGAATCCACATCTGCCCCCGGAAATGTCTTACAATTTAAAACCTGGTTCCTAAATCTCTGTCTTACCATTATATAATCTATCTGATACCTTTTAGTATCTCCAGGATTCTTCCAGGTATACAACCTTCTTTCATGATTCTTGAACCAAGTGTTAGCTATGATTAAGTAATGCTCTGTGCAAAATTCTACAAGGCGGCTTCCTCTTTCATTTCTTCCCCCAAATCCATATTCACCTACTATGTTTCCTTCTCTCCCTTTTCCTACTGACGAATTCCACTCACCCATGACTATTAAATTTTCGTCTCCCTTCACTACCTGAATAATTTCTTTTATCTCGTCATACATTTCATCAATTTCTTCATCATCTGCAGAGCTAGTTGGCATATAAACTTGTACTACTGTAGTAGGCATGGGCTTTGTGTCTATTTTGGCCACAATAATGCTTTCACTATGCTGTTTGTAGTAGATAACCCGCACTCCTATTTTTTTATTCATTATTAAACCTATTCATTATTAAACCTACTCCTGCAATACCCCTATTTGATTTTGTATTTATAACCCTGTAATCACCTGACCAAAAGTCATGTTCCTCCTGCCACCGAACTTCACTAATTCCCACTATATCTAACTTTAACCTATCCATTTCCCTTTTTAAATTTTCTAACCTACCTGCCCGATTAATGGATCTGACATTCCACACTCCGATCTGTAGAACACCAGTTTTCTTTCTCCTGATAACGACATCCTCTTGAGTAGTTCCCGCCTGGAGATCCGAATGGGGGACTATTTTACCTCCGGAATATTTTACCCAAGAGGACGCCATTATCATTTAATCATACAGTAAAGCTGCATGTCCTCGGGAGAAATTACGGCTGTAGTTTCCCCTTGCTTTCAGCCGTTCGCAGTACCAGCACACCAAGGCCGTTTTGGTTAATGTTACAAAGCCAGATCAGTCAATCATCCAGACTGTTGCCCCTGCAACTACTGAAAAGGCTGCTGCCCCTCTTCAGGAACCACATGTTTGTCTGGCCTCTCAACAGATACCCCTCCGTTGTGGTTGCACCTACGGTATGGCCATCTGTATCGCTGAGGCACGCAAGCCGCCCCACCAACGGCAAGGTCCATGGTTCACGGTACTACAGTAATTAAAAACATCACCTTTGCAAGTCGCATTCTGTCACCAGCTGAACGCAATTATTCTGTCACAGAACTTGAAACATTATGTGTTGTAAGGGCATTTACGAGATTTAGGCATTTTCTTTATGGAAGACATACCACCGTTTACACAGATCATAGAGCTATACGGTTTTTACTTTCCGCTAAATTTACACATCACAGATTAAGCAGATGGAAACTTTATTTACAGGAATTTAATTTTACAATTGTTCACATTCCCAGTACACAAAATATTGTAGCAGACGCACTATCCCGTTCTCTCAGTAACAATCAGCAAGACATCGCAACCAACTTCTGCCAAGCAAATTCTAGCGTCATGTATATCAACAAGTTGCATTCGAAAATTTTATTTCGGCATCATTACGAGATATAGCACAAGAGCAGAGTAAAGACAACGTGTGGAAAGAAATTAAACACCTTTGGCAAGATAGGAATAATGTTACCATCAGAAACCATTACACTGTACGCAATAATATTCTGTATCGCCGCTCTCACCCTGACAGCAACAACTGGTTATTATGTATTCCTGACGAGCTTGTTAACAAATTAATTTGGTATACTCATTTAAGTTACGCACATTATGGAGCCAGAAAATGTTTTCTTATACTGAGACAGAAGTGTTATTTTGCCAGCATGGAGAAACGTATTCGACGAGTTTTAGCGTCATGTAAAATCTGCCAGAAAGCTAAGTCAGACACGACTTCACATATTCCTCCGTTACATCCCATTGTACCTGTTAAATTAAGACACATGCCCGCTGTAGAGATTTTTGGTCCGATTCCCAGATCTAATAGAGGTTTTTGTTACATCTTTGTCGCTGTTGAACTCAGTTCAAAATTTGTAACCTTCACTCCGTTACGCAAAGCTACTGCTAAATCGAATTCGAATGCATTTGTAAAACATTTTCTATTTCATGTATGGCATGTATTGAAAGTAATTTCCGACAATGGACCACAGTTTCGATCTGCTATATGGACACGTATGTTACGAACAAGAAACATTTCTCCGATTTATATATCCAAGTGTCACGCTTCTTCGAACCCTTGTGAACGACTAATGAAAGAAATTGGTAGACTATGTAGAATATACTGCTATAAAAGACATATTGATTGGGACACACACATACTCTCATTCCAGGATGTAATTAACTCCATACTAAATGAATCTACTATGCTATCTCCGACTGTTATACCGAAAAATGTTGAACCACCTAATAAAATTAAAGAATTAGTATCCTTTCCTACATCTCGTCGACTGCGACACCATGAAATAATTGACATTGCACTGAACAACATCAAACGTGCCGCAGAGCGCCGGAGAAGACAGCTAAAACAGATTTGTACATGCCGTGACTTTCACATTGGACAGAAGGTATTAGTACGCACACATTATTTATCCAACAGAGGAAAAAGTAGATGCAGTAAATTTGAGCTTCTATATGCAGGTCGATACAGAATTCGCAGCATTCCTCACCCCAATGTAGTACACGTCGAAACTCTGAGAACCAGAAAAAGTAAAGGCAATCACCATGTCTCCAATATTAAACCCTTTATTGAATGAACATACTTTATGATTTATCACACTGTAATGCCATTTTCTGATTTTTATATGACCAGTTATGCAATTATATGTATATGAACAATTACTGATGATTATCGTATTTTTTCTTGGAAGTGCCCGGCAAGGTAAGGTTAGCAGGTCGCTTTTCTTGTCGTTACACATCAGACCATGCACATTTTTCCAGATAAACTTACATATTTTATGACCAATTATGCAATTCTATCTAGTGACATATTAATTTTATCAAATTCTTTCTCCATTTAAGTCTTCAACTCTCGCCTCTAGCAACTACACAACATACAAGCTGAACACAAAGAAAGTCATTTGTTGTCGTTATATATCAGACCGTGCACATTTTCCATTTTTCGTGTATTTATGATTGTTTTCCTGTATGCACTATGAAATGTTTAAGATGTAACAGACATCAGTTGACTTTGACATTTTTCCTTATGATATATCAATATCTTGAGTATTCTACACTTTTGGCTACTACATTATGAGACTGTGTGTACATTTTTGCACCTGAACCCTCTCTATGTTTTTGACATAATACGTTTTCTGTCATGCTATGCTGTATGCTTCATTATATCACTAGAAACCAGTTTTTATTTAATGGGTATATGATTTAAATGCAAGATATTAATCCTTATTCATCATTTTCAGAAAGCAATAACGTGTAAAAGAAATAACTTAAACAAACCACAGTGGATTACTATGAAATGGGAATTTGACCTTTGGAATGAACGAAAGAAAATGGAATACCTTGTGATGAAGAGTAAATGGATCAGAATTAACAAGCATTAACAAGAATATACTATACACATCGTATGATAGCAGTATTAACTAATTTTTTTCTTTCAGAATACGAGGCGATTGATGCAGGCTGTCAGACAGAACTACACATCTTAGTTTTAGTGATGAAATATGCTAGAAATAAGAAACTATATACTATGAATAGTTGTATGGAGTAAATGGTAATATGAATAATGAAGTGTCTTTTTGCAGATGATAATGAATGATGATGGATAGTTATATGAAGAATATGGTAATATGAATAATGAAGTTTTTCTTTGCAGGTGATGATAGTGATGAATTTTATATGGCCACTTAACGCACCACTTATAAGTTTTTCTTTGCAGATGAGAATAATGATGAAGTTTATATATTTAATGTTAGTTAAGAAATGCTATGTAGTTATTTAAGCATTTGTTGCAGTTCGTTTTGACAGTATGTCTTATATTGCATGATATAATGACTGAATGTTTTGGAAAGGACAGCTAGAGTACATACATATTGAGTACACGTTTCATTACCTGTTAATTCGAAGTTCACTACTTTTCAGCATAATATGCGTTTCTTCTTTCAGCTTAATAATCCATTTTGTATTTTTTCCAGGAGAAGCTATTCATGAAATTAATGTGCTATAAGCAGTTAGTTATTAAACCTGTTCTAGTACTTGCATTTTTTTACCCATTTGTGTGTGTCATTCATGAATGTGATCACATATACTCTACTTGTTCATAACCTTGCTACAGCTGACTCATGACGAATGACGTTACTAATCCCTATTTGCAGCAATAAGTCAAAAGCAATATTTTCATCCCCCAGCAATTAATTATCGATCCCAACGCAATGCATTGCTAGCACAAAAAAATAGACCTTGAGTAACAGTTACAGTGTGTTACATTTTAAATATATCGTATGTCACTTGAATGATGAGTTCTGAGTAATACAGAATGATGTTTTCTAACCACAGACCTTGAGTAATAGTTATAGCGTGTTACATTTTAAGTATGTCCTATGTCACTTGAATGATGAGTTCTGAGTAATACTGAATGATGTTTTCTAACCACAGACCTTGAGTAATAGTTATAGTGTGTTAAATTTTAAATATGTGCTATGTCACTTTGAAAGGTCTCTGTTGGATTCCTTTCATGTTAATTTCTTAAATCTGTTGTCATTTACAGCATAAATTCCTCTTCTAAATTTACTGTGGTGTTTGTGACTATCTGGGAGGAGACTGAGCAGTGAAATGTGTTACTTTTACACATAAACAAGAACGATCTGTCACACTACTACAATTTAAAACACAGTTTATATGTAATTCATGCCACACAGTCTCATACGGAACCTACATCCGCTTTCTTTTATATACTGTATATGATAAGATACTGTCATCCCCCATCCCTTCTGTGTGAGAGGATGAATGAGCAAATGTATTTCTAGTTGCATGCTTGAGGGTAGTAGACAAGCCTGTCTGCTAGAGAACAGTAGGACCAACGTCGGAACAGGTAGCTACGCTTTCTAAAAGCAGAGAGGTTTCTATTCTTAGTATGGTCCTGTCCATCCCTTGTCATGTTGGTATAGGAAGCTGCCCCTCTGGCCACTTCCGTTTGTATTGGTGAGCCACCCTCAGGAAGGGACCACAGCAGTCAGTCCACAGCGAGCCTCTGAAGTGATAAGATCTCCGGCTAAGCGCGTGTCTGCTAAGTCCGTAGGACAATGGATTTCTTAAGTTCAGCCTAACTGAAAATTTCATCACCTTTATTTCAGGTTTAGCTATAAAATATCTAATGTTATCTTAAATTGCAACGCAGTGTGATTCGAGTGTACAGTTCAGAATATTCCAGTAGTTGCTTTGTCACTACTTTGTGAGTAAAGTGGAACCACGTGTTGATCAGTAACTCTAACTAAGATCATCAATCTTAAATGCGAATGTGCATGAGATTATAACGTCTCATCTTGACAATATTTTTCAATATAGCAACTTTTCTTTATGTTCAACCCACGTGGGGTGTACTTTGTGAGACCAGTACCACGTGCTTATACAATTGTTTGACCCATCAGGTTAATAGTAAGACGATAGTAACCAGTTCGAGGTTTTTCTTTTGTAAATTGCTTTTCGATCTAATTTATTTCAATTATCAAAATTATTGTAGAGTTACACTCTTTGTGTAAACCAAGTTGACCATGTGAAGCATGTGGTGTAAGCATCAAATACCCCTCAGCTATTCTTTTTGGAAAGATTTCACAGAGAGTTAGTATGAATTTAGTATACCAGTGTGTGGTAATTTCATGACGGACAGGATTGCGCTACAAACATAACTTCTTTGGGTGAAAATTGAATCGGCTGGTTGTGGTTAATTTCCTCTTGCATATGTTTCAACGTTCTTCGTGTGTTATTTTATGAATGCAGTGTTGTATGCAGTCTCCCAATCTTGGCTCCATATTTGATGTGTTCCGTAAGATTACAAACTCACATTTTCACAGTCCTAAATAAGGCACCAGCTTAGTTATGACTCATGTTTAATGTGCTGAAATTTCAATGATCAATGTTAAAATAAATTTCCAAATATAAACTGATTTATTCCTTTTTATTTAAATTCTCTTTTATATATTACCGGTTGTCGTATGACTATTACAAGATTATAATTAATGTTAGTCTGGTTGGGAATTTGGTAAGCTAGACTGGATACCTGGTGAAACAGTTGCTCAGTAATGCAAGGTTAACTTCCCCAGACAGCTCATAGCCTTTAACTGGCTTTTATTGTCTACAGTACCGCTTTCATAGCAAATTAAAGCAACAATGTTACACATGGCGACCCTGTTCTGTGATGCCGCTAGACTCTGGAATCTCTGAAACATTAGATTGCGAGCCTTGTATAATCTTAATTTTTTTCCCTGCAGCGCTCAAACAACTTCTGCATTGTTCCTGAGCAGACTTTCAAAAGATTCACGGCATTGTTGAGCGGCGTTGTGTTGTTGGTCTTGTTTTGTTTTCTATATTTGTGTGTTTTATATGTATGTGTTTTTTTTTCTCGCTTGTAAATTGCACTGACTTCGATCAAAGACATAAATTTGTTTTGCGTGTGAAAAAGTGCATACTAGGTTGGGTACCTTTCATGTGACTTTCGTAATTTTTGGGGGATACATTTCTTTTGATTAGTGTGTTGCGTACCGGGTATAAATTGAACTAATGCAGACACGTACCCAAGCTAGATGTAAGCGGTCCAACAACAGCAACATGGACCAAGGGGATAATTTGATTTCGAATATTAACGCGTCAGACGGTTCCGAAAATGCATTGGGGAATACTTCAGAGGAAATGCAAAACAGGACAAACGGGCTCACATCAGAGCCAGAAATTAATTTGCCTCCAACTAACCAAATTGATTTGGCAGAACTCATGAAAGCCTTATTGCAACAAAATAAAGAAAACGCAGAGAAATCTGGAAAATCGATCCGAGACCTAGGCGATCAAATGACGCAAAAATCTGAAAAATCGATCCGCGAGCTAGGCGAACAAATAGACGAAAAACTAATCCAGCAGACAAATAAAGTCGACAAGTCGATGCAGAGAGTGTTCGATGATATCTCACAAAGAATAAACAATCTGGCAAGTGAAATAAAAAGTGATATTATGAAAGAATTAGGTCGTACATTTGAACAAATCGATGATCGTCTGCAAGCCTTAGAACGGGGCAAGCGGAGTCGCGATGCGGAATCGAAAAAGAGCGAAGAACAGCTACTTAGGAATTTCCAAGCGCTGAGAGAAGAATGCCAAAGAGGACACCAGCAGGTACTTTCCAGGGTCCAGGAGGCGGAAACGCATTGTCCCGCGTCCAAGCGGACTACAGTCAAGCGATTCACGCACTCGAACAGCAAGTGGAACAATTGAAGCAGACTGGGGCGGAGGACAACAGACAAATACATGCTAAGATTGCGGCATTAGCGGACATCGTAGGCACAATGAAGGTGACTGAGAGCGATAACAATACTACACCGGTAGCGGTCGTAGAGACCGAAGAAGTGCGTTCGCTTCTTAGATTTCAGAAGGTGCAGTTCGAAGTGAACAGGTGGCACAAAGCTGTAATAGGCGAATTACAAGAACGCGTGGCCCATCTGGAAAGCCGCATGTGGAGTGATTCCGAACTCGCCAATAGCACCAAAAATAGCTGTACGCACAGTGCAGAGAGGGACTCCGGCCACGAGGGAGATTTTGACGACAGGGAAGAATGTATGTTGAGGGGCAGACATGAGAAAAATAGGAACATACAAGGGCCTCGCCAGGAGGAAATGCGGGGGTTTGGCTCTGAGCACTATGGGACTCAACTGCTGAGGTCATTAGTCCCCTAGAACTTAGAACTAGTTTAACTTAACTAACCTAAGGACATCACAAACATCCATGCCCGAGGCAGGATTCGAACCTGCGACCGTAGCGTGCGGGGGTTTGATTTCAAACATTTCCTTACGGTGAGAAAGTTTGAGATATTCGGAAATTCGCAAAAAGGAATACATCCACGAGCATGGCTCGAGAAATTTGAGTTCTGTCTTCCTCCTGACTGGGCAAGTTCACATAAGATAGAATATATGTGTGGCTATTTGGAAGGCGAACCGGCGATTCGCATGAGGTCGGCAGCGCGTCACTGCAACTCCACTCGGGAGTTTCGACAAGCCTTTCTGTCCGCCTATTGGTCGGAAGCGGCACGAGACAGGGTCAAGCATGGCATAATTATGCTGCCAAATTTGAACCAGTCTGGTTTCGGCAGCCCAGCACGCCTATTCGACCACATGCTGCAGGCAAATCAATTTCTATACGACCCATACGGGCCTGCAGAATTAATTAGGATTTGCATCACCAAATTGCCGATGCACTTGCGCCACGTCATTCTTGCGGGACGATGCAAAGAGGACGTGGAAACGTTTAAGACACTTCTCCAAGAGTTGGAATATAATACAGCAGAATGCCCGCCTAATCAGGCACAAGGTTATTACGGGGCACAGCAGCGCGATCGCAGTTGTGGCCGTAGTACTAATCAACGTCGCGACGCGAACGGAACAATAATCGGGACCGGCCGTATAGAAACTGGGGTCGCGAACACAGGTGGAACAACGCAAATGATCGAGGACGTGGACAGGATCGTGAACGCAACAGTTACGGCAACCAGAATCGATACTACGGTGAACACGGTGGGAACAGGACTGTAGGCGGAGCACCTCATGATGTTGAAATTCGGCCGGCTAACCCTAGGCATAATCCAGCAAATGGAAATGAACAAAACCGGCAATGACAAACGATCAGCGCAGAAGGCGCCCAATCGGAACAAATGAGCGACATGGGAAATGAGTGCATACGGTATATAGAGAGGGAAGATATTAGAGAGGATTTGTTGCAAGAAACTACGAGTGCTAAAATTTCGGGAATAAATCCAGTCGTGACAGTTGCAGTAAACGAAATACGTTTTAAGTGTGTCATTGACACTGGAAGCCCTTTCTCCATAGTGAACGAGGCAGCATTTCAAAAATGCGAAGGGACTGGGACTTGGCCCGTTTTTCAAGTGCGAGGAATAAAGGTGAAGGGCGCAATCTACGGTAAGAGCGTAGAAATCCGAAGGCAGACTCGGCTTAATTTTACCTGCCAGGGAAGAGAGTTTGAGTACAACTTCTTTGTGCTCCCAATGCTGAATGTGGCAATGATTTTAGGAAATGACTTCATGAACGCCCACCATGCAGTAATTGACATGGATGGAGGAGTAATGACAGTTCAAGTTGGGGATCTGCCAATTCATTTAGTATTTCATGAATGCATATTACGTGCCGAGTCAGAAATTAGTTGCCTAAAATTTCAAGCTCAAACCGAGTCGGTACCCAGACTGGAGCTACTCGTGAACTATGTAAGTGAGTCGTGCTCTACGTCTGGTGAGCAGGGGAAAGATGTTGTTTTTGCTGATGCACTGAGAAAGAGCATCGCGGGTGTTAGAACCACGGTCAGGGAAAAGGAGAAATTGTATTGCCTACTTCGGAATCATGAACGGGTATTTTCTGAGACTCCGGGGGCGATTAAGGGTTTTACTTACCAATTCAGAGTACGTGACCATCAGAAGTTTTCTGTTAGACCATACCCTATTCCCGTGGCGTATAAAGCCCAGGTGGAGAAGGAAATAAACAAGATGTTAGAACAAGGAATAATTGAGCGGGCAGTAAGCTCGTACAACTCACCCTTGCTTGTCGTACCAAAACGCGACAACTCGGTTCGTTTGGTACTAGACTAGAGACAGATAAACACAATTATTATGTCGGAAACGCACAGGCCAGAGATCCTTGAGGAACTCTTACAACGTTTCCACGGGGTAAAGGTACTATTATCTGTCGACCTCCGTTCGAGTTTTTGGCAAATCGTGCTACACCCATCTTGCAGATTATATACAGCGTTCCTGTGTTATGGAAATTGTTTCCAATTCCGGCGTCTCCCGTTCGGACTAAACGTCTCATCAGCTGCTTTTATAAGGGGATTAAATAGCATTTTGCCCGATGATTTGAAACAGCGAGTGACAGTTTACGTGGATGACATATTAATTGCGGAAAAGTCGTGGGAGGATCATAATGACGTTCTGAACAGACTACTGGATGTTTTTGAGAAGGCAAGTGTAACAGTCAACCTAGATAAGTCACAGTTCGGACGAGAGAACATAAAATTCTTAGGCCATATTGTCTCAGCAAATGGAATACAACCTGACCCGGAGAAAATTGCGGCGATAGCGGAGTGTGCAATGCCGACTGATAAATAACAGTTGCGAGCATTATTAGGCCTGTGTAATTTTTATAAGCGATTTATAAATTTTAGTGTACTTGGTACACCCCGTCTGTGTGGATTAACAGGGAAGAACGCTTTGTGGTTCTGGGATCAAGAGGCACAGGATGAATTTTACAAATTGAAAAAGGCATTGGTAGAGGCTCCAATCCTCGTGCATCCCGACCTGACACAAGATTCTGTTTAATGATGGACAGTTCCTTGTCAGGATTAGGTGCGGTACTGTTTCAAACGGAAGGAAATGATGATATTACAACTTGCAAAACAATCTCGTTTGGGAGCAGGGTGCTCTCTCGATGTGAAAAAAATTATTCCGTGACAGAACTCGAAGCACTCGCGATAGTTTGGGCATTCTCAAAATTTAGGTATTTCTTATTTGGGAGGACCACCAGGGTGTACACCGACCATCGTGCACTCCAGTTTCTTATGAGCACAAAAATCATGCATGGGAGACTAGGATGCTGGGCACTATACCTAGAGGAATATAATTTCACTGTAGAACACATTCCGGGACAGAAAAATGTAATTGCTGACGCTTTATCGCGCATTCCTATAGGTTTGGTTCACACAGAAGAAGGGGAACTCGATGAAAACAATTTTAGCATCCTATACTTACAGAATGTAGCGTTCGAGAACTTCGTTACCACCTCTTTAGGGAATATAGCGGACGAACAGGATAAGGACGCAGTATTGAAAGATATAAAGAAGAAGTGGGAGGACAAGGAGAATGTAGGAATACGCCAGTACTACTTAGTGCGAAATAGAATACTATTCAAGAAACGAGCCTCGGACGACTCCAGAAGGGTGTTGGTGATTCCGGAGGAACTCGTAAACAAAATTATATGGTACATACATTTGAGTTATGGTCACTTCGGAGCACAGAAATGTTGTGAAAAACTGAAGGAGACATGCTACTTTAATAACATGCTACGGTGTATTCGTTGTGTACTTAGAGTGTGCGGACCTTGTCAGCGAGCAAAGGCGGCCACAGTGACGTATGCTGCATCATTGCACCCGATAATACCAAGCAAACTCTGTGACCTCGCAGGCGTGGATCTATTTGGGCCACTAATACGGTCTAAAGCAGGTTTTGCATATGTTTTCGTAGCGGTGAAGCTAACCTCCAAGTTTGTGTGTCTGACTCCGTTGAGGCGAGCCACAGGAAGGGCAGTGGCAACTGCATTTGCAAAGCAGTTTCCGCATGAAGTTGGGCGTGTGAAAAGGATTATCTCGGATAATGGACCACAATGTAGATCGCAGTACTGGCAGCGGATGCTTCGAAGGCGAAGAATTAAACCTATATATATCTCTCTCTATTTCACCCCAGCTCGAACCCCAGTGGCGTATTATGCGTGAATTAGGAAAATTATGTAGGTTATACTGCAGTCGTGATCACCGATCGTGGGACATACACCTAAAAGGATTTCAGAACATAATTAATGAGTTGCCTAATACGTCAACAAAGCTTTCGCCAATCACTGTGCTAAAAAACAAGGAGCCCCCGAGCAAAATCAAAGAGGTGGTCCCTTGGCCACTAGAGCCGAGACTACGCCGGAACGCAATTGTTGACTTAGCTTTACGCAACATCAAGCGTGCAGCAGAAGCCAGAGTCAAGGTGTATAAGAAAAACGTGAGAAAAACAGTGTTTCATGTAGGACAAAAAGTTCTTATCAGATCACACAAGCTGTTTAACAAACGGTCAGGTGTCTGCAAGAAATTTTTTAATCTCTTTAACGGCCCGTATCGGATAAGGAAGATTCCCCATGAAAACGCCATAGAAGTGGAAACTCTTCGATCGAAGAAATCAAAAGGGCTGCACCATGTGTCCAACGTAAAACCATACATTGAGTAGAAAGGACAGTGAGGAGTAGAGATGACGGTGAAGAGAAACAATTGATTAGTTTACATTTGTGATAAATGCATTTTGAATAATATGTTGGTAAAAATAGTGATAAAGAGGTTTCTGTGTGATTGATTGAAGTTATGTTTGCGGTTTTTTTTCCCTTGTGCAATTAGGATTTAGGTTGGTTCAAATGTGAAGATAAGGTTTCTTTGTGAACAAGTGAAATGCTGCTTATGGTTTTTTTTGTGTAAATTGAAAAGAGTCGCTCCTGAGAGAAGCAAGATCTGTGTTGAATTAATGCAAAACTCAGGGGAATATCCGGTCTGTGGATATTATGGGTCTGGCAAACCCAGGTCCCCAGCTGTTAGTAGCTTTGTTTCCGATTTTCTGCTTTCAGTGCTACTATTTATCTATTACTATTCTATATCTGTCAGTATAAATGAGGATCTCTTACTATAGTATGCGTGCTGTATGAATATTTTAAGATAGGAGAACTCTGAGAAAGGAATGAGTAAGTTTGGAATCTTGAAAACAGGATGCGATAATACGATTGTTTAACCACTGGCTTCCCAATATACGCTAATATGTTAATGTTGATTATATGTCTTTTTTGTTCTTTATAGCTGAGTACGTAAAGTGCTGTCTGTGGATTTCGTAAGTTGATTGATTCCCTTCAAGGTGGAAGAAGAGTTGTGGTTTGCGCAATTTACGTGGCCCTGAAATAGTATTATGGCAGCCAAATGACGAGCAGTTTTTCAGCAAATGGAGAATGAAACAGATATATGGATCCTTTCTGTAGTCTTGATTGATGTTGAGCCAGAGCCTTAAATATTATTCTGCGTTAATACTTGTCCTAGAAAAGCGACGTTTATGTGTTTTGCTGATGCTGTGAGCATTACAGCTTACTGTTTTCGCTGGTGCGGGATGCACTGCAGCCTGTATGATTTGTACTGAGGAAATTTCCCTCTTGAAGGTAGAGGAAGATTAAATAATTTTGATTATGGGACCGAAGGAAAGCTTGGTTTAAGGTAATAAGGATGAAGCAAAACATTTGTCATTTAAACTACAGGAGGATTCGGATCTTTTGTGTCTGTTGTAAGTTCAATATGTTAAGATGAAACTGTTTTACAGAATAGAGGTGACCACAATTTTGCCATTCATGAGAAATGAATCCAGAATGACCACCACAGGCGAAATAACTGATTTGGAAGCGAAAGGTAACTTAAAGAAGGAACGAAATGGGTAAGAAAATGTAGTATAACCTGTATAATGAAAATGTTTTTACCCTTCTCAGAGTCATCTGTGTGATTAATTCTTGCGATAACGTAATTTTAGATGAAATGTTCTTACTGTTTTATGTGTGAATATATGAGTATGATAAATGTATAATTGCGAGTCTCTTATCAGGTATGTCAACTGGTATAAATGTTTTGGCGTGTAAATAACCATTGTTCTTTTTACTGTGTATGTTTAAGGAAAATTTCTCCATATTTATCATGTGACAAGACATATGCGGCGAGCGTCAGGAAGAGGACGAATTAGAACAATGTTGTAGTGGTGTAAACACTTTGTTGAAGTAGCATTGAAGTAGCTTGTTGGATTAACTAGTACTGGATAGAAGTAGAATTTTGAGTAATACATGTTTATGGGTAGTTATTTGTAGTATAGACAACAGGTGTGCATGTGTGTGTGTGTGTGTAAAAAACATGTGAACCCTATGCTGTCCTGACCTATACTTCCACAAGGCATAATCCTATTCATTTTAGTGAATTAATAAGTAGCATCTGATTTTTTAAAACGCAAGTGAACCACATTAGTGATGTGGATTTAGATCTTATATTGTCACTTCATTTAAATTTAATTTTTATACTGTCAAGCCATTTCACTTTTATTTTTTTTATATTGTCAAGTCATTTAACTTTTATTTTTTTATATTGTCGATTCATGTAACTTTTTTATTTAAAAAAAAAAGAATAAGTCTCACTTTTGTTCTTAAAAATTGTGAAAGACAATACTAAGTGGTATTATGTATGACATTTTGTAATCACATAACTATGATGAACAATTTCTGTGAATGCAGTTGAAAACGTGAAAGCGAACCGGCTAAACGCTTACGTGACAGCGGGAACAGCGAGGAGGAGGGCTAGTTGTAAACTGGCGGGTTTCCCAGCAGGATACACTGTCAACCGGGCCACTTCGGGAGCACGGTCACAACAAAAGAGGGGTACGGGACAAACACTTTCCCTTGCGCCCGGAGCTAATGGCCAGCCGCACCAGTGCGACCCTTCGTGGAGGCGATGACCTGAGATGGCCGAGCGGTCCACCGCGCGGAAATCCACCTGCTGGCAACGCACCACACGTACGCGACCGTGACGAGACGACCGCGGTGAAATGACCGAAGACAGGGGATAAAGGGGCCTTTTGACACGTACTGCCCAGAGAAATTGGCAGACTTCAACGATGCCTATCAATATTTCCTGACGGATGCCCACTATCAAGCGACAGTAAATCATGGTTCGACGTTCTCTGGTTGCTAAGGGTGGCACAAAGAAGAGCCATTAAGTGTCATTCTTGCCCAGGAATATCAAACCGGAGAGCCAATTGAGGATAACTCAAGAATGTAACAACACAAGGGGCGTGGAGCCTTTTGACACATAATGTCCAGAGAAACTGGCAGACTTCAACGACGCCTATCAACATTTCCTGGCGGATGCCCACTGTCAAGCGACAGTAAATGACAGTTCGATGTTCGCTGGTAGCTAAGGGTGGCACAAAGAAGAGCCATTAAGTGTCATCCTTGCCCAGGAATATCAACCTGGCGTGTCAAACGAGGATACCGCACGAATTTGACAACACAAACATGGAACCAAATCGAGATGTACGTGACAAGGGCCACCAGGAGAAACTTCATGACAGGGCAGAGACGGCGGGATTGCACGCAACAGATGGACAAAAATCCCTACTGTAAGCTGCGGCGACGAACCCCCTCCCCCCCTTTCCCCTTATATTGTGCCTCAGAACAGTGGAACTGCTGAGTGTGTCAGTGAACAGTGATTATACGGTTCTTAGTTCAATGCATATACGTGTGTTTCTGTCTGTATATATATATATATATATATATATATATATATATATATATATATATATATATATATATATATATAGACAGAAACACACAGTGCGTGTGCTCTTTATGTCATTTGTTAATGTGTTTTGTACTCATTGCGTATACATTTTGTCATTGCTTGATATGTTCTGTACTCAGTGCATGTGCACTCTATTTCATTTCATGTTCTGCACTTATATATATATGTATGTACTCTGTGACTGTAAACTTAGTTAATTAAGTAGATTTTAGAAAAATTGCTCATGGCAAGTCCAATTGACTCACTATCGCTGCCAAATTTTTGCCCCCCCAGTGGAGGGTTATGTGAGAGGTCCGAGCAGATGTAATTTCGATGTATTGCTCATGTGCTGCCTGCAATAGGCAAGGTATAAGAGAATCTCTGACCAGAGAGCAGTGTTGACTACAGTAGGAACTGTGTAGCTGTAGCAGTATGTTGTTGCTAGTCTGGAGTCTGCTCTGGTCTGGTCTGGTGTATCGTGTTGGCTGGCCCGGTCGCGGTGCAGCGATGCCGGATCCTGAGTATTATTGTACAAGGTAAAAAGCAGCCTCATGCATATGTAGTAATGTTATCTCAAGCCGCATGTAAATCTTTTAAAACTCTCGTAATAATAATCTTCCACATAAAAAGTAACTTTTAACAACCATTCATTTCAATTTAAAGAATATACTAATTTCTCCCATCTATGATCATCTCGATTATTGCAATAGCAAAATCAGTTGCTTTCTTTCATAAATGACAGATAGATCGGCCAGCATGGCACAGAGCTGTGCCGGAAAAACTTATTGTAAGAGCAGATATATCCGGCGACTTCATTGAGGTAAGAATTTTTCCTTTTTTTATTCAGAATGGTCTTTTGGGGCCATGACGCAGCACTGCTGTCGTCCAAAATTTACCAGGTTAAATTCACAGTGAATTATTGAAAAGTCATAAGTAAGCGACAATTTAATTGAGAGGTTTAGGAATTTTTCTGTTGTGAGGTTACGCTAAATGTGAATGAATTTTGAGCTAAGATTAAATCAGAAAGAATTTTGTGTGGAGCTTAATGTGAGAAGGAATTTTGTGGGGAGGTTACACTAAATTAGAATCTTACTCATATTATTTATTATATTTTTGTGGGGAGGTTACACTGTGAAAGAACTTTGTTTTGAGGTTACACTAAACCAGAATCATTATCCATAATATTTATTTTATTTTGTGGGGAGGTTACAACTCAATGCCCAGGCGTATCAAGGCCGTTATTATGGCCAGAGGTGGTTGTTCTGGGTACTGATTTCTCAGGATCTATGCACCCAAATTGCGTGAAAATGTAATCACATATCAGTTCTAGTATAATATATTTGTCCAATGAATACCTATTGATCATCTGCATTTCTTCTTGGTGTAGCAATTTTAATGGTCAGTAGTGTACATTTATACCAATGGAATGGTTTCCAGAATCGTGCACGGTTCTATCACTGGACACGGTAGACAACCGTCGCAAGCCGGAACTTCTCTTATCTTCTTTTTGCAGCTGAATGTTCCTTCTGAAATAAAGGACACGTAAATGCAAAGAACCAGAAATATTGGACCAGTGAAAACCTACGATGGCTTAGGCAAATGGATGATCAGTGTCAAGGGAGAGTTAATATCTAGTATGGGATGCTTGGTACAACAATAATTGGCTTCTATATATCATCGACGGTAACTTAAACGACAGTGCATACACCAGTTTCCTCACACGAATTCTATTTCGTCTTCAGGATGAAGTGCCGCTAAGAAACAAATTGCCTATATGGAACCAACGAGACTGATGTCCAGCTCATAATGCCTTGTGTGCACGTCATGTTCTGAATTAGAATTACCGCGCCACGTGTACTGGTTGTCAAGCAACAGTGGACTGGCCTGTTCTGTGTCCAACTTAACTCCTCTGGACCTGTTTCTTTGTGGAGGCAGAAAAGACATTGTCTGTCACAATATTCCAATAGCCCCAGAAAATACAGGAACATATCATGCTTGCTTGTTATTAGCCTCAGCACGCATCACCGGAAGCTGCTATTAATTCTTTCATCCATCACAGGCATCAGTGTATCAAGTTCACGGTCACCACCTTGAGCGTCTTGTAGCGTTGTAGCCCCTTTTGTTCTCAGAATGAATTATGGTACTACACAATGGTATTAAAGGTCACCGTTTCTCTTTCTTACAATGTTTAATACTATGTTTACGTGAATACTGATCTTGAGGAGAAATGTATTACCGAACAGAAAATATAGGGCGCTACGTTAAAAAAATATGTACTGTTCTTCACATGCTCGTAGCGGAGGAAGTTACAAGAAAGGCGATCAAACTGGTTAATTTCATCTGGTAACAGAGCCAAAAAACATTTGCTATATACATATCTGATTACGCCTCTGTACAAATACGCTGTTTGCGATGGCCAAGATAAATAGGGTACGCTATACGTTATGTCAATATCGGTAAGCAATAGATGAAGAATTATCGGAGATCTCAAATTTTTAACGAATGAGCATTTACGTTTTTAGTATGGCTGTCCAATTGTTTATTGTAGTAGCGTGTTAAATTTTGAAGCAAATCGGTCAAGAACTTTTTGAGATTTTTTGGCAACAACATTTCCCATTTGTATATTATATACATTTATGTACTGTACATATTTAAAAATCGGTACCCATGCAATAGCATGCATACCTGTACGTCCCAAAATTCCGCGCAAAAAAACGGGATTTTTCTGGGGCTCATACTCGGGGTCCTATTGCTGGTAGAAAGGTATGGTCAAGTGTCATGGGTAGCCTTCCGCCGGCCGGAGTGGCCGAGCGGTTAAAGGCGCTACAATCTGGAACCGCACGTCCGCTACGGTCGCAGGTTCGAATCCTGCCTCGGGCATGGATGTGTGTGATGTCCTTAGGTTAGTTAGGTTTAAGTAGTTCTAAGTTCTAGGGGACTTATGACCACAGCAGTTGAGTCCCATAGTGCTCAGAGCCATTTGAACCATTTGTTAGCCTTCCGGCTAGGGACCATTTGCATACCCAATAGAAGGATCATCTTAGTGTCAGTGTCCTGCATTGTAGGTTGAAAGTATGATTATTACTCATTTCCTCCAGTTTAGGCAAATTGAGAAAATTAATTTGTTTTTATTGCGTTTGATGTCCATGGTGGGGCTTATGGAGGCACCATTATATCGTGGGCTACTCCTTAGAAAATCGTAAAAAAAAGTCTTCCACCATTTTTGTACCAAAATCGAGCCGCAGTTTCAAGAAGGCAACGCACAAAAAATGGCTGATATTTGTACGATGTTTTTCTAAGATCCCGAACTCGAACAACCTTAGAAATTTTCTTGAGATCTTTATCCGTTTTTTAGATAAAGGGGTTCAAAGTGTGATTTGTTGAGATACCACACAAGAAGAGATTGCGACAGTTGGTATCAGAAGTACCGTGGACGTCCGATCGCAGTAGGAAAGTCGCTACGCGCAAACCAATCACGCTGCCCGTGAGAATCACATCCCCTGAAGCGGCAGCGTCACGAGGAAGAGAAACGCGCTCGTAAGTAACCGTGCACGAGCTGAAGTTGTCAGTTGCAAGTCGTAAGTCAATCCGAGTCTCGCTAGGGAATTCCTGCACAACATTCGTCCTTTCTTAAAGTCTTCAAGCCGTGGAGTGAGACGGAAACAGCGGTAGACAGACAGTGGTTAGTCTTCAGTAGAAACAGGACAGTGAATAAATACTATATGGACAGAGACCTCCTGCTTAGAGATTTAACTCAGTATTGCTAGTTTGGAACTGTTCCTCGAATAGCAATCAAGATAGAAGATTTAGATTTCTTCCCATTTAGTCAGAGAACATAATTAAGTTTGTGTTCATGGAACTGTAGTCAACGCAGGACAGATAGGTGAAATCTGTATTCTTCATTTTCTGCAACCAGTGTTAGCAATGCTTAGTAAAATATTTTGCTGTTCACTATTCGCTGTTACTCACATTGTGGTGTGTGTGTGTGTGTGTCTATGTGTGTGCTGCCCTAGAACCAATGCATCAGTCCTACCAGGACACCTTTATTAATCTTTTTGAGCGGCAGTGAGATTTTCATCAGCCGGCCGAAGTGGCCGTGCGGTTAAAGGCGCTGCAGTCTGGAACCGCAAGACCGCTACGGTCGCAGGTTCGAATCCTGCCTCGGGCATGGATGTTTGTGATGTCCTTAGGTTAGTTAGGTTTAACTAGTTCTAAGTTCTAGGGGACTAATGACCTCAGCAGTTGAGTCCCATAGTGCTCAGAGCCATTTGAACCATTTTTTTTGAGATTTTCATCGAAGTGGACGCCCCAGTCCAAAACATAAAACTACCCAACTATATTATCGACAAATAGAGCCAATTGTCACTCATAATTTCAATACGTATCGTAAGCACACAACCTGCAGCTATTGCCATCATCCCAGCTGGGTCGGAGATATTCTCCGCTCAGGGACTGGGTGTTGAGTTGTCCTAATCATCATCATTTCATCCCCATCGACGAGCAAGACGCCGAAGTGGCGTCAAATCGAAAGACTTGCACCCGGCGAACGGTCTAATCGACGGGAGGCCCTATTCACATGACATTTACATTTACTACCACCATAGTTCCGCAATCTTTCCCTAAGCAGGAAGGGATGCCTCATCCACGGCCAGCCACCGATCGGTTAGGCTACCAGACATACGCCTGAGACTGGCGGGTTGCCACGTTCTAGCCGTCGGCCGGAACCAGCCCGCAGCCGCCGCAGGGAGCGCCAGCCTCGCCACTGGCATAGCGCGCCTCAGTGACTATGGCGTCGCCGTCAAATACATGTAGAAATTCGTACGCCTGCCTACTTCAGAGGCGGCGTCGCCTGGCAGGGCATTTCTAGAGCATCTTCGGACCCGACACATTAATCGCAAACCCAGTCCCAGTACCCAAGTTCCGACCCACTAATAACCAATGCAGGTACCCTGTTTCGCCACTATGACCATACTACACCTTCCACGTACCTTATCCACCCTTTCCCGCTGGAATTTTAACCAAATCCCAGACAGTCAAATCCGTCCCGAGATATATCCTCTTTCCAACCCTAATTACAACTCTCGACCTCACACAATTGGCTCTGAGCACTATGGGACTCAACATCTTAGGTCATAAGTCCCCTAGAACTTGGTACTACTTAAACCTAACTAACCTAAGGACATCACACACACCCGTGCCCGAGGTAGGATTCGAACCTGCGACCGTAGCAGTCCCGCGGTTCCGGACTGCAGCGCCAGAACCGCTAGACCACCGCGGCCGGCTCGACCTCACACAATCCTTTTATTGCTTCCACTTTCATCCACCTTGCTCACTCCCAGCCACCACCTGCCGTTCTACGGGGCCTCATAGTCATACTCATTACCATATCTTCATTATGACTAATTTTTCGTGTATCACCTAGCAACACCGTTACACCTTGGCATCATTCACATTCATCAGTGACTATACTTTAACGGTAAAATAAAATCATCGAACACGTTCTAGAAACCATCACTATTTTCAGTCCATGTATATTTTACAAACCCTCATTTATTGTCACTTGTTTTATATGAAAATCGGAAATATCGTCCAGAAATGTCGTTTTTACAAAGTCGTCTGTTACTATCATTTTTGATATACACTACTGGCCATTAAAATTGTTACACCAAGATGAAATGCAGATGATAAACGGTATTTGGACAAATATATTATCCTAGAAATGACATGTGATTACATTTTCACGCAATTTGGGTGCATAAATCCTGAGATCAGTACCCAGAACAACCACCTCTGGCAGTAATAACGGCCTTGATACGCCTGGGCATTGAGTCAAACAGAGCTTGCATGGCGTGTACAGGTACAGCTTCCCAAGCAGCATCAACACGATACCACAGTTCATCAAAAGTAGTGACTGGCGCATTGTGACGAGCCAGTTCTTCGGCCACCATTGACCAGTCGTTTTCAATTGGTGAGAGATCTGGAGAATGTGCAGGCCAGGGCAGCAGTCGAACATTTTCTGTATCCAGAAAGGCCCGTAGAGGACCTGCAACATGCGGTCGTGCATTATCCTGCTGAAATGTAGGGTTTCACAGGGATCAAAAAATGGTTCAAATGGCTCTGAGCACTATGCGACTTAACTTCTGAGTTCATCAGTCGCCTAGAACTTAGAACTAATTAAACCTAACTAACCTAAGGACATCACACACATCCATGCCTGAGGCAGGATTCGAACCTACGACCGTAGCGGTCGCTCGGTTCCAGACTGTAGCACCTAGAACCGCATGCCTACTCCGGCCTGCTCGCAGGGATCGAATGAAGGGTAGAGCTACGGGTCGTAACACATCTGAAATGTAACGTCCACCATCAAAGTGCCGTCAATGCGAACAAGAGGTGACGGAGACGTCTAACCAATGGCACCCCATACCATCACAACGGGTGATACGCCAGTATGGCGATGACGAATACACGCTTCCAATGTGCGTTCACCGCGATGTCGCCAAACACGGATGCGACCATCATGATACTGTAAACAGAACCTGGATTCATCCAAAAATATGAAATTTTGCCATTCGTGCACCCAGGTTCGTCGTTGAGTACACCATTGCAGGAGCTCCTGTCTGTGATGCAGCGTCAAGAGTAACAGCAGCCTTGGTATCCGAGCTGATAGCCCATGCTGCTGCAAACGTCGTCGAACTGTTCGTGCATATGGTTGTTGTCTTGCAAACGCCCCATCTGTTGACTCAGGGATCGAAACGTGACTGCACGATCCGTTACAACCATGCGGATAATATGCCTGGCACCTCGACTGCTAGTGATTCGGGGCCGTTGGGATGCAGCACGGCGTTCCGTATTACTTTCCTGAACCCACCGATTCCATATTCTGCTAACAGTCATTGGATATCGACCAACGCGAGCAGCAATGTCGCGATACGATAAACCGCAATCGCAATAGGCTACAATCCGACCTTTATCAAAGTCGGAAACGTGATGGTATGCATTTCTCCTCCTTACACGAGGTATCACAACTACGTTTCACCAAGCAACGCCGGTCAACTGCTGTTTGTGTATGAGAAATCGGTTGGAAACTTTCCTCACGTCAACACGTTGTAGGTATCGTCACTGGCGCCAAACTTGCGTGAATGCTCTGAAAGCTAATCATTTGCGTATCACAGCATCTTCTTCCTGTCGGTTAAATTTCGCGTCTGTAGCACAGTTTACGTAATTTTGGCTGAAGAGCGTTTTTTACGCTGCCACTTCGCCTCCTTTGTGAGAACTGATATAACAATAAAGAAAAAACTAGCAGAGCAACATTCGCTGATGCTCTGGCCTTTACGCCAGCCGCACTCAGTGGCCAGTCCATCCGAGCACAGGCAATCGCTCAGCGTACGCTCCGGACTTTATGCCATCCACAGTGACAGCACATGCTCTCCCTCTGAGCTACACTCGCAACAGTCCGGGATTCATGCTCGCCGCACCATTGCACAAAAACATGCACAACTTGCAGTAGTGTCCACCGGTAATAGCTCCAGTGCTGACCCAGACACCAGTCAGGATTCCAATGAAGTCGCTTGCCACTTCTTACAACTCACAAAAGAGCTGGACGGGTACTTGCCAACTGTTACTTCTTCTTGTGACTGACCCGAGGAACTGAGAAGTGCCATTTTAGCCTAATTATGCTACCTGTAGAAGTTAGGGTCTTTTCATTGTTATTCCATTCCTAACAAAGAGTGCATTGTTCTTCGTCTACTTGAGAGCCCAATTATTGGATGTACAACACATCACTGCACTATGAGTAAGAAAAGCACGAAAGCAAAAATTTCTGAAACCGTCTCACATTCTGCTACATTGCTAGATGGGAAACTGATTCCTAGTGCACTTTTACTGCAGTTGCAGCTTTCTTCCAGGAATTGGCACGTCCCTTCCCAAAACCGTTGTTTGCCCTTCAGTGAATAGATTATACCGACTGAGCAACGAGACACAGTCCACAACCTGCCCTCACCATCAGTATGGCACGCCACGAGTAACACAAACAAAGGCAGTGATCTTCAAACTTTTAGCTCAAGAGCCAATACTGACATTGTGAGGTGGCACCTTGTGTACCGATTTTATTATTAATTGATAACCTAAACAAGTCACTACGTTATGAGACCCCCAATAGACTAGCTATAGTAAGGAACTAGCGATAAGTTGGCAGACAGCCAGCTAGTACTGATCTTTAAAAGCCCCAATTTCATATTCCTTACTACAAATATCCCCCCCAAGAACCATGGACCTTGCCGTTGGTGGGGAGGCTTGCGTGCCTCAGCGATACAGATAGCCGTACCGTAGGTGCAACCACAATGGAGGGGTATCTGTTGAGAGGCCAGACAAACGTGTGGTTCCGGAAGAAGGGCATCAGCCTTTTCAGTAGTTGCAGGGGCAACAGTCTGGATGATTGACTGATCTGGCCTTGTAACACTAACCAAAACAGCCTTGCTGTGCTGGTACTGCGAACGGCTGAAAGCAAGGGGAAACTACAGCCGTAATTTTTCCCGAGGGCATGCATCTTTACTGTATGGTTAAATGATGATGGCGTCCTCTTGGGTAAAATATTCCGGAGGTAAAATAGTCCCCCATGCGGATCTCCGGGAGGGGACTACTCAAGAGGACATCGTTATCAGGAGAAAGAAAACTGGCGTTTTACGGATCGGAGCATGGAATGTCGGATCCCTTAATCTAGGGGGTAGGTTAGAAAATTTAAAAAGGGAAATGGATTGGTTGAAGTTAGATATAGTAGGAATTAGTGAAGTTCGCTGGAAGGAGGAACAAGACTTTTGGTCAGGTGAATACAGGGTTATAAATACAAAATGAAATAGGGGTAATGCAGGAGTCGGTTTAATAATGAATAAAAAAAAAAATAGGAGTGTGGGTAAGCTACTACAAACAACATAGTGAACGCATTATTGTGGCCAAGATAGACACGAAGACCATGCCTACTACAGTAGTACGAGTTTATATGCTAACTAGCTCTGCAGATGACGAAGAAATGTATGAAGAAATAAAATAAATTATTCAGATAGTGAAAGGAGACGAAAATTTAATAGTCATGGGTGACTGGAATTCGGTCGTAGAAAAAGGGTGAGAATATGGATTGGGGCTAAGAAATGAAAGAGGAAGCCGCCTGATAGAATTTTGCACAGAGCACAACTTAATCATAGCTAACACTTGGTTCAAGAATCATAAAAGAAGGTTGTATACATGGAAGAAGCTTGGAGATACTGACAGGTTTCAGATAGATTATATAATGGTAAGACAGAGGTATTAAATTGTAAGACATTTCCAGGGGCAGATGTGGACTCGGACCACAATCTATTGGTTATGAACTGTAGATTAAAACTGAAGAAACTGCAAAAAGGTGGGAATTTAAGGAGATGGGACCTGGATAAACTGACTAAACCAGAGGTTGTACAGAGTTTCAGGGAACAATTGACAGGAATGGGAGAAGAAAATACAGTAGAAGCCAAATGGGTAGCTTTGAGAGATGAAGTAGTGAAGGCAGCAGAGGATCTAGTAGGTAAAAATACTAGGGCTAGTAGAAAGCCTTGGATAACAGAAGAAATATTGAATTTAATTGATGAAAGGAGAAAATATAAAAATGCACTAAATGAAGAAGGCAAAAAGGAATACAAGCGTCTCAAAAATGAGATCGACAGGAGGTGCAAAATGGCTAAGCAGGGATGCTAAAGGACAAATGTAAGGATCTAGAGGCTTATCTCACTAGGGGTAAGATAGATACTGCCTACAGGAAAATTAGAGAGACCATTGCAGAAAAGAGAACCACTTGTATGAATATCAAGAGCTCAGATGGAAACCCAGTTCTAAGCAAAGAGGGGAAAGCAGAAAGGTGGAAGGAGTATATAGAGGGTCTATACAAAGGCAATGTACTTGGGGACATCATTATGGAAATGGAAGCGGATGTAGATGAAGATGAAATGGAAGATACGATACTGCGTGAAGAGTTTGACAGACCACTGAAAGACCTGAGCCGAAACAAGGCCCCAGGAGTAGACAACATCCCATTAGAACTGCTGACGGCCATGGGAGAGCTAGTCCTGACAAAACTCTACCATCTGGTGAGCGAGATGTATGAGACAGGCGAAATACCCTCAGACTTCAAGAAGAATATAATAATCCCAATCCCAAGCAGGTGCTCACAGATGTGAAAATTACCGAACTATCAGTTTAATAAGTCACAGCTGCAAAATACTAACGCGAGTTCTTTACAGGCGAATGGAAAAACTGGCAGAAGCCGACCTCGGGGAAGATCAGTTTGGATTCCGTAGAAATATTGGAACACGTGAGGCAATACTGACCCTACGACTTATCTTAGAAGCTAGATTAAGGAAAGGTAAACCTACGTTTCTAGCATTTGTAGACTTAGAGGAAGCTTTTGACAATGTTGATTGGAATACTCTCTTTCAAATTCTGGAGGTGGCAGGGGTAAAATACAGGGGGCGATAGGCTATTTACAATTTGTATGGAAACCAGATGGCAGTTATAAGAGTCGAGGGGCATGAAAGGGAAGCAGTCGTTGGGAAGGGAGTGAGACAGGGTTGTAGCCTATCCCCAATGTTATTCAATCTGTATATTGAACAAGCAGTGAAGAAAACAAAAGATAAACTTGGAGTAGGTATTAAAATCCATGGAGAAGAAATAAAAACTTTGTGGTTCGCCGATGACATTGTTACTCTGTCAGAGACAGCAAAGGATTTGGAAGAGCAGTTGAACGGAATGGACAGTGTCTTGAAAGGAGGATATAAGATGAGCATCAACAAAAGCAAAACGAGGATAATGGAATGTAGTCGAATTAAGTCGGGTGATGCTGAGGGAATTAGATTAGGAAATGAGACATTTAAAGTAGTAAAGGAGTTTTGCTATTTGGGGAGCAAAATAATTGATGATGGTAGGAGTAGAGAGGATATAAAATGTAGACTAGCAATGGAAAGGAAAGTGTTTCTGAAGAAGAGAAATTTGTTAACATCGAGTATAGATTTAAGTGTCAGGAAGTCGTTTCTGGAAGTGTTTGTATGGAACGTATCCATGTATGGAAGTGAAACATGGACGATAACTAGTTTGGACAAGAAGAGAATAGAAGCTTTCGAAATGTGGTGCTACAGAAGAATGCTGAAGATTAGATGGGTAGATCACATAACTAATGAGGAGGTATTGAATAGGATTGGGGAGAAGAGAAGTTTGTGGCACAACTTGATTAGAAGAAGAGATCGGTTGGTAGGACATGTCTGAGGCATCAAGGAATCACCAATTTAGTATTGGAGGGCAGCGTGGAGGGTAAAAATCGTAGAGGGAGACCAAGAGATGAATACACTAGGCAGATTCAGAAGGATGTAGGTTGCAGTAGGTACTGGGAGATGCAGAAGGTTGCACAGGATAGAGTAGCATGGAGAGCTGCATCAAATCAGTCTCAGGACTGAAGACTACAAAAACAACAACAACAACACTACAAATATGTTTGTACAACCCGCACTGACGAATCCATGTTACTTATATCTCAAAATTTATACCATAGCAGCTGGTCGGTACGAGTCGCGCACGCTCGTGAGTTGTCAGTAGTGGCCAACTTCACTTAGCTCACTGCCGAATTCACTAACGTTAATTGAAATGAAGCACATCTAAAGGTGTAACTGTCTCTGCAGTTAGTTTGCTGCTGAGCAGGAAAAGTACACTCTTAATAATCTCTTATCATTAGACTGTTAGTTGCTAGATCCGTATTATTACGAAATACAGCTAACAATTGCGGTCTGCACAAGTACTTCATTCGGACCGCAGTTATATTATCGTTGCACTAGAATTATGACTACTGTTGACTTCCCTACGGTCGTGAAGAGAAAGATAATATCGATACCTGGATATACAAGGGCTATTCGGAAAGTAAGGAACGATATGTCGCGAAATGGAAACCACATTGAAAACCAAAACTGTTTTATTAGCAACAGTTAGCTACAACTTCCAGCTACTTACCTCCATAGTCGCAGATCAAAAAATTAGTTCAAATGGCTCTGAGCACTATGGGACTTAACTTCAGTCCCCTAGAACTTAGAACTCCTTAAACCTAACTAACCTAAGGACATCACACACATCCATGCCCGAGGCAGGATTCGAACCTGCGACTGTAGCGGTCGCGCGGTTCCAGACTATAGCGCCTAGAACCGCTCGCCCAGTCGCATATCCGATTTAGACGTTTGTCGTAGCGTTGTACCAACTTCCCAATACCCTCGTTATAGAAGGCAGCCGCCAGTGCTTTCCGCCAATTTTCTACGCTGGCCTACAGCTCATTGTCTGTGGCAAAATGTTGTCTTCATATCCAGCGGTTCATGGGAGCAGAGATGAACTCAGAGGGACACAATTACGGGCTTTATTGTGGGTAATCAAACATTTCCAACTGAAAACGATGCAGGAGCATCTTCATTGCCACTGCAGAATGCGGCCGAGAATTGTCTTGAAGAAGAAAACGCACGATGGTTATGTAATGTTGGCTGCATAGCTTCAGGCGAAATTTCTCACTAGGCCCTCCTACTTGGCGGGAGACACTATTGTTCTAGGTATCTTTATGTGCTCCCTGTGTGCTCAGAACTAAAAAGAACGACGTAAGACGATCGACGGGCATACTAGAGACACTGCCCAACACACCTGTGCAAAACTTCATCGGATTTTCACTGTGGTTTCCTTTTCGTGACCAATCGTTCCTTACTTTCCGAATAACCCTCGTATTATTGAAACAGACACATCCATTCTTCATTTAATCCTGATTATATTCGTCATGAGGACTGTTACTCTTCCTGTATTGTGAGATCATCTTCTGTATTCTTTTGCCATAATGCCCTCCGCCTGGGATCTGCGATAGCCATAAGTGCTTCTTTGTCACTCTGTAAATGTTAACCGAACAGGAATTTTAGCAGGTGAAACATAAGATGGTAGCCAGATCTGTACTGTAGAATGATGTTTCAGCGATCCTAGCGTAACAATGCTCTGAGCTACATATGAGTAGCTATTGTGATGAATCTGCGCAATACCTTCACCGAGAATTCAGCACGTCTTGTTTTGAATAGACAGTCACAATTTCCAAAATCGGAGTATTTGCGGAGAACAATCGCTGGGAGGTCTGCAATTTATTGTGAAGCCAGTGACGAGCTATCGCATCTGCCCAAGAACGTCTGCAGCTCATCAATGTGTAAGACGTCGTGGTCTCATGACCTTCATTGCTTACATATTCCGCCCTCACAATCATATTCCACACATCAAGACGCTTCATTCGAACCCAAAATCGATAAGATAAAGTCAATGCTGTATGAATTCATGTAAACAATATACAAATAACTAATAAATCGCAAGTGCGCACCATGGTTGAAATACTCGAGGCTGGCGTACACACACAAACTCAAGACATGACAGTCACAAAAGCTTTTAGTTCAGGAGAGGCAAACACTGCACACCAGGACGCCGGTCCCTTCAGAGGTTTTCACAGGGAGCTATCTACATCAGCCGGCAGCTGTCCGTAGAGCAGACAGCGTTTGCCCGAGTGAAAGGACGACCCCGTGTTCGGCTTAAAACAAATTCCGCTACATTGTGCAGGACTGACCAGCGTACGCATTCTTTACAAACAGAGCACACAGTTTCAGAGACATTCACAGGGAGACAGCAAACGCCAAACGCTGATGCTACAGATTTCCGGATTGGTCGCCTTAAACGAAACGTCATTCTCCCGTTTTAGAAGAGCAATGCTGATTGGCAGATGATATTTCTTATGCCTTGAGCTGAAGTAGTAATGTAAGAGACCGAAAGATATACCCCTTCACGTCTGGCGTGGAGAGGGGCCGTTCCATTGTCGCTCTTGGAGTGAGAACACGTAACGAGAGCGTGCGCGCTCGTACGTGTACTCAAAGAGCGAGGAACAAGTCTCTCCTCAGTACTTCACTGGGAGAGCACCTCTGTCGAGAGTGAATCGAAGTGTGACTCTATATTGAGATCTTGCGATTAAGCATTGTTCACTGTGTTGGCCACCACACTTATTGTGAGGTGTAAACAGACAGAGTTATAGTTAAACGCCTGCGAGCGAATTTATGAGTGGCATCACAGTGGACTGGTTATCTGACCGGTGTACCACGACAATAGATATACTAGGGGCGAATAGGAGTCCTTGACTTCATCAAGGTGTAGGGAGAGTTTCATTGGCGAAGGTCAATCCAAATAGAACGAGAGTTATCTTATTTGTCAGCAGCGAGCAGCACAGACATCAGTCATCGCAGCTTACGGTATTGTGCGCTACAGCGTTTGCGAGCCCCATATTTCCTCCACAACAGTACACTTCACTGCATTTCACACGTGACAGCCTCAACCGTACCTAGCAACATTTTAAAGTATAATTATTCAAGTTGAATAGGTGCGGCTCTCAGCCATTCTGCCAAGTCAAGAACAATCTTAAACTTTGTATAGAAATTTCATTAGCGAATCCTATCCTTAAGAGGTAACATCACATTCCGAAAAGAACCCGGAAATAACGTGTTCGGTTCATAATGAAAAGTTCCATTGTGATTTTCTCTGAATTTTTGCAAAATAAATAATAATTTTCGTTATTTTCATGTTTTTCTTACACTAACTGGCACTACTCCAGTACCCAAGTATCCCACTAGTTACGTAAAAATTTTTGTGAATTTTTGTGTCATTTCCTTACGGCGGACGACTCCAGAAGATATTTGTTGCTGAAAGTTTTTCAGGCATTTCTCGTTAGAACGTTAGGAGCGTCTGTCTGACTTCTGTAGTAGTGTGGGGGGTGGAAATTGCATCTTGCAGGAGCCACAGGGTAAAGGGTACATCTCAGATTAATCCATTGCGCAGAACGACAGAATAGCACCCACACGCTCACAACTGTGCTCCCCCTCACGCCATGCCAAACGCTGCAGTAGCTGCCTGATCATGGCGTCGTGACCATACGCAACGCAAATCTGATGATAAGTTTAAATTAACACTAGGTCACGTGCCTCCAAAAAACTGGATCATAACATTATAGTTTGCAGTAAAAGAAATCGCAACTGCCGTTTCCAGCCGCTTCAAAGTCGGTGCTGTGAGCTGTCTGTAACTGCCAATTGTGTCACACGAAATTCGCGTTCTGCATCTCTTGCTCTTTTCACTCTCGTCTTTTTCAAGGCATGAATTGCTATATTCTGGTGTTGTGGAAAATTTTAATATTAAAAGTTTTCGTATATCCGTTCAGCCTATAATCGGGCTGCGGTGGTTGTACGCTCTCCCCCTACAAATCAGCTAGTGAGTATGAACGAAGAGGCTTACGAGGCTCCTCAGAACAAATGGCAGGAAGTCGGCAGACGACGCACTGCCAGCTCACAAGCCTCCCTGTCAGAGCAGCGTATTCAACAGGCTGGCCTACTACATCAACTGACGTCAGTAACATTAGGATCCTGTTCAAAATTTGCCTTGTGATCTCTACGTCCTGCTTTATTTTGATTTTCCTGAAATGTTCCAGTTAACGGCTTTAGTGGCAACTATGTGGCGCATAAGAGACAGTCGACAGAATGAAATTGTTATTCTGCAGCGGAATGTGCGCTGATGTGAAGCTTCCTGGAAAATTAAAACTGTCTTTCGGACCGAGACTCGAACTTGGGACTTTAGCCCATCGTGGAAAAATGCTCCATCGACTGAGATACCCAAGCACGATTCACTACCCGTCCTCACAGACTGATTTCCACCAGCATCTCATCTCCCCACAGAAGCTGTCCTCTCAGACTTCCAAGAAACCTGGAAGAAATGATATTGCAGAGCCGTGGCCTAGCCACAGCCTGGGGGATGTGTCCGGATTGAAATTTTCACTCTGCAGCGGGTTGTACTCTGGTCCTGCACAAAGTTTTAATCTGGAGGAAGTTTCAGTCAGTCGACAGTTGCTGCTGCTTCATCATTGTGATATATATATATATATATATATATATATATATATATATATATATATATATATATATATAATACCAGAAGGTAGGTCGTTCTAGTCGATACCGCAGACATTAATGTAACATTTCGAAGGTGACCGTATATGGTCGGTTGATTGCAGGAAGGCGACCAAACGGCGAGGTCATCGGTCCCAACGGATTAAGGAAGGATTGGGACGGAAGTCGGCCGTGCCCTTTCAAGGGAACCATCCCGGCATTTGCCTGAGGGAAATCAGGGTTGCCGGACGAGGGTTTGAACTGTCGTCCTCCCGAATGCGGACTGTATATGAATAAAATACTTTCTGAGCGACTCATCATCGTACAAGACGTTTAAAAATATGTGCCCCATTTTCTTATGGGAGACTGGCCAAAACCAGAAAACAGAAGTTTGTTTATACATACCGTGTGTTCTATTTATCTTGCCCACCTTAAATAACTTTGTTCAGATGAAAATTACAAAATGTTTGAAGCAAATATTCGTTAGTCGTCAGGGGGACATCAACATGATTGCCTTCGTTGTAGCTTTGTTTTTTACTGAGATATGAACAGCGGTTTGACTTTTTTAAATGGCACCCTGTATTTTTAATTCGGTAATTCATGTCGTCTTCTAAAGACCTATTCAAAATTGAGTCACAGTGTGCCATTCACAGAAACACAACGTTATTAATCACATAACACAACAATGACTTTGAGCCCGGGATCACAAACTCGTCCACTTGCTGGAGTTGTCAGAAAACAAATGAAAACCAAGTAAAAACATAACACAAAATTGACTTTGACTCTCCTGTACCATTGCCCAGGAGTAGAACATTCAAAGGTGCTCAAAGTGGTGACCCTGAACATCGATACACTGGTGCACTCGTTGAATGAAAGAATTATTTACTGCTTCCAGCGTTGCCTGATGAAGAGAATTACAAGCAAGCGCGATACGTTCCTGCATGTCCTCTGGAGTTGTTGGAATATCGCGATAGACAACGTCTTTAATGTGTCTCCAAAGAAAAAAGTCCAGAGGATTTAAATCAGGAGACCTAGCAGGCCAAGTAAGTGTTCCTCCTCGACCAATCCATCTGCCAGGATACCTTCGGTTCAGAACACGACGCGCACGCGAGGCACTATGAGCTGGACATCCATGGTGTTGATACCGCATAAGCATTCTGGTTCTTAGCGGCACTTCAGCTAGAAGAGGGGGAAGAATTCGTCTGAGGAAGTTGGCATACGCTGAGCCGTTTAGACTACAATTGATGAAATAGGGGCCAATAACTGTAGTACCAAGCATCCCACACCAGACGTTAACTCTCCATTGACGCCGATGTTCCACCTTTGTAAGCCCTCGTAGGTTGTCGCTGGACCAATAATGCATGTTCCTTGTATTTACCTGTCCTTTGTTTGAGAAGGAACATTCATCAGTAAATAGAACATTGGAGAAGAAGCTCGGGTTAGCGAGGATTTGCTGCTGTGCTCACTGCCAGAACTGTACATGATTCTGGAATTAATTCCCATGCAATTCTTGATGTAGGTGTACATGGTAAGGATGGAACTGGTGACGTGTAAGAATACGACGTACACTGGTTTTAGGAATGCTAGCCTCGTGTTCAAGCTGTCGTGTGCGCACATGTGGATTCACAGCAACGGAAGCGAGAACAGTAACTTCGGCAGCTTCGTCTGTGCGAGTGCTACGACGATTGTCAGGATATCGCTCTCTGTACAGTTCCCCTGCCTGCGTAGCATTTAGCCTACCTCCAACAACAATAAAAGAAACGGTATGTTGATGCAGTTTGTAGGAAGGACAGCCTTTACTGTTTGCCTCTCTATGCAGCAGTATTTAAAAGGACTAAACTACTATACAAAATGTACCCGTACATAAGAAAACAGTACTGCAATTACTCTTCTGCTAACTTACTTTCCCCATAGTTGAGTAGCATTTCTACCTTCTCTTCGTTGGTGTACATTCTACTCACACAACTCTTCAACTGACGATGGTTGACGGAATGAGAGGTGTGCATTCTACTTATGTTTACATTTGTTTCTGTCAACGTCAGCACGTGGATGTGTTCCATTACCCCGAGTACCTGCACTAAGCGCTGGGAGCGTCAACGTCAATGTTGTGTTATTTAATTAATAACGTCGTGTTTCAGTGGATGGTACTGTGGTACATTTTTGAACAGGTCTTTAGGAGAGCAAATGAATTACCGAATAAAAAAACACAGGGTGTGAACCGTGGCGAGCTGGCGCCAGTGTTATTTTGTTGGTGTATCGTTGAGATCGATTCTGGTTCAGCTAAGCTATCTTTGCTTTTTGCGTGTCTTATCTTCTGGGTTGGCGGTCGAAGCGATTTGGTTGTGAGTCTTCGACGGGTAATCCTCGAGATCTCGTGACTTTTGCTGGGAGGCGAGTGTCAACGGCTGCCGAACGAGCGTGATGACCGTTATATGTTGTGGTGTGAAATTGGTCGGGCATTTTGGCGACATGGGCAGCTTGGAGACACAAGTTCTGTGACTTCGCCTGGAACAAAATTTGAAGTGAAGCGGTGAAGCTGTGGAACCCGCTCCTTCGTATTGTGTACGTGATATGAAGTAAGTGGTCGTAATTGCGTTTTGTTGACCGACGCACTCAGAGGCATTTAAATTGTATTATTATGGTGAGACTTTCATAGTCGAACTTTAAGATGGTGTGGAAGAGTTCAGTTGGCCTAGTTAAATGGTGGCCGTTATTTGAAAGTTTTCTCAGAAGTTTTACTAGTGCTCTGTGTTTCTTGTAAGCAAATGATTTAATGTTGGCGTATAAAAAGCCTGCACTCTATTAATACAGTTGTCCATGTGTAAAATGTTTAAGGTCAAAGTTGCGAATTTGTCACTAGTGTAACGTGTTCCTTACACGCTTACCCATATATCGAGTCAAAGGTTCTGCCGAGTGTTTCTGTGTTTCAGAGTTATTGGAATGTCTTTGTGATTCGCACAGAAACCTTTTACTGTGCCAGCGCCTTGGCGGGGAGTGAAATGTCATCCGAGGTCTGGCCTGGCAGTGTTTAAGAACCTGGCCACTACCGGGCGTTGTTCACATACCGCCTTGCAAAGTTTAGTATTCATCTCCCTTCCGCCAAGGAGGGTTAGGCTGGTAGATATATAAATATATATTCTGTCTAATCTGTTCTCACGCGAACCTGTTTCCTTAAATATTAGCAAGTGTCAACTGATTAAACTTCAAATTGCATAGCATCTGCTGAGTTCCTTGCGCAGCTCTTTCTAGTAGTCTTTTATTAACACGTCTGAGCACGTGAATATTCTTTTTGAAAAATCAGTGTTTCTCCTGTAGTTTTTTATGTAAGTTGTTCTCTAATATTATGTAATTGGACCTTAGCTTGGCACTAGTGTTGAAGTGTCATTAAGTCTCCCTTTATTAGTAACTGTTTTCATTATATGTACACTACCGCCCACTAAAATTGCTACACCAAGAAGATAACGTGCTGCAGACGCGAAATTTAACCGACAGGGAGAAGATGCTGCGATATGCAAATGATTAGCTTTTCAGAGCATTCACACAAGGTTGGCGCCGGTGGCGACACCTACAACGAGCTGATATGAGGAAAGTTTTCAACCGATTTCTCATACACAAACAGCAGTTGACCGGCGTTGCCTGGTGAAACGTTGTTGTGATGCCTCGTATAAGGAGGAGAAATGCGTACCATCACGTTTCCGACTTTGATAAAGGTCGGATTGTAGCCTATCGCGATTGCTGTTTGTCGGATCGCGACATTGGTGCTCGCGTTGGTCGAGATCCAACGACTGTTAGCACAATATGGAATCAGTGGGTTCAGGAGGGTAATACGGAACGCCGTGCTGGATCCCAACGGCGTCGTATCACTAGCAGTCGAGATGACAGGCATCTTATCCGCATGGCTGTAACGGATCGTGCAGCCACGTCTCGATCCCTGAGTCAACAGATCGGGACGTTTGCAAGACAACAACCACCTACACGAACAGTTCGACGTCGTTTGCAGCAGCATGGACCATCAGCTCGGAGACCATGGCTGCGGTTACCCTTGACGCTGCATCACAGAGCGCCTACAATGGTGTACTCGACGACGAACCTGGGTGCACGAATGGCAAAACGTCATTTTTTCGGGTGAATCCAGGTTCTGTTTACAGCATCATGATGGTCGCAGCCGTGTTTGGCGACATCGCGGTGAACGCACATTGGAAGCGTGTATTCGTCATCTCCATACTGGCGTATCACCCGGCGTGATGATATGGGGTGCCATTGGTTACACGTCTCGGTCACTTCTTGTTCGCATTGACGGCACTTTGGACAGTGGACGTTACATTTCAGATGTGTTACGACTCGTGGCTCTACCCTTCATTCGATCCCTGCGAAACCCTACATTTCAGCAGGATAATGCACGACCACATGTTGCAGGTCCTATACGGGCCTTTCTGGATACAGAAAATGTTCCACTGCTGCCCTGGCCAGCACATTCTCCAGATCTCTTACCAATTGAAAACGTCTGATCAATGGTGGCCGAGCAACTGCCTTTTCACAATACGCCAGTCACTACTCTTGATGAACTATGGTGTCGTGTTGGAACTGCATGGGCAGCTGTACCTGTACACGCCATCCAAGCTCTGTTTGACTCAATGCCCAGGCGTATCAAGGCCTTTATTATGGCCAGAGGTGTTTGTTCTGGGTACTGATTTCTCAGGATCTAGGCACCCAACTTGCGTGAAAATTTAATCACATGTCAGTTCTAGTATAATATATTTGTCCAATGAATACCTGTTTATCATCTGCATTTCTTCTTGGCGTAACAATTTTAATGGCCAGTAGTGTATTTTGAGGGAAATCCTATATGGGAGTTTGAATTTTTTAAGTTTGTCAGTAATTCTGTTTTCTTAATAAGGAAATATAAAGCGAGTGGTATTAGTGCCCGGCAACGTTAAGTTTGTAATTGACTATTTAACAAATGCTTCTTTAACGAACTGAAATAGTAAGTTTATAAGGGTGTTTTAGTGAAGAATGTTAAGTGTGGCCATCTTAACATAGTAACTGGTTTTAAGGAATTTGACGAAGTGACTATGTGAAATAATTGATAATTGCTGTGCTTAAGGTTTCTATAAATGCCTGGCACAAAGTTTTTTAGAGCTTTCCCTTAAGGGACTGTTTATTTGGGTACTGAGTACATTTGGTTTCTAACTGTATTTGCAAAGCTTTATCCTGTGGCTCGTCCACAATTTGTAATCGTCAAATTCCGTAAAAGGCGTAATGTCAATAAACTGTCTTAATTATAAATTGTGACTACCAACCATGATTGCATCCCGTTGCGTTGGATAACATCACTCTGGACCACTGTTGCGGACACCAACCAACATGCTCCCTACACCAACGATCTCTTTCTCGACGATGGCGTGATTGAAGTGGGATTCATTCTACAGGCTTCCGAGAATATAAACAGCCTGATTTCATCGCCGCAAAATGGTTCTGGCAGAGACAAGTGTAACGGTAAGGGTTGCAAGGTTTGCAGCGACCTGCTTAGGAGAGAGATGTCTGTTCCTTTTCATCAGTAGGGCTATGTGTCTATCCTATTGCGGTGTGGTGCCCGTCTACGACCACCGACATGCTTTCTCATATTATTGTCACCTTCTGTGGCCTTTGCCAATCGCGAGATGACACTTTTGGACACACCCATTACTGTGGTCACAGTAGTGACACTTCGACAGGCTTCGAGCCGTCCAACTGTTCGTCCACGACCGTAAGCAATCAAACGGTGTTGACATGTTGCCGTGCCACACGAAATGTCGCACAAATCAGTTCCACAACATCCTTTGTTGCTGCATGAACTGGCGAATTGATACAAAGCGTTCGTGCACAGGCTGTGTTGCAGTTAACACGTCCTGCTCTCTATATTTCCTTTTACTGTCATTGGTCGGGTGTTCCCTAGCAATCGTTGGTTGTTCCGCAGGAATTGGCAGTGGCTTCTTAGCAAGTGTCAAGCATTGTATGTCCAGAAACTACCACTAGTAGACATATGAACCATTATACTGTATACTATGAAAGGCTTCTATTGACCTTACAGGAGGTGCTCGGTGTAGTTACCACCCATTCTTATTTATTCTTCAGCCCTCCTTCGCAGAGAATCACAAACTCATGTGAACGCACCTAGCTGTGAAACAAACTACTGTAACGTGTACGTACTGTCGGTGGGTGTGGAAAACACCTATGACTTCAAATGTCAATACATCTAGAGATTAAGGTCAGGTGAATGGAGAGGCCATGCTACAGGCACACCTCAACGAATCAGTCGTTTGTTTGGTCTAAATGTTTGTGTTAGGTACTTCAATATGAGACGTGCCTTCTCTAACAGAGATCGTATCCGCTGCCTTTATTAAGGACAACATTCTCTAGTAATGCACAGAATTTATTGTGAAAAAGTTTGTGATAAACTGCACCTGTTAATTTTTTCGGTTAACTGTATGGCACTATGTGTTTGATGCACACAGTTCCCGCCCAAGCATAGATACTAAAGGAAACATGATGTCTTTCTTCAATGATAGCTCGAAGATATCCATCTGTTCACATTTGTTTATTGCCGTCATTTATTATCCCACTCTCTTTGAATCCCGTCTCATCCATAAAAAAAATACAAGCTGTACCTGCGAATCTCGAGCGCTCCATCATAGAACACATTGATAGAACAGTAATCTGACGTGGTGGTCTTGTAGACAGCGAGCTTGCAGTCACTACAATATGGGTAAAGCAGCTGTTACAAAACGTTTATTACGCGAGAACTTGTTTTATATCTCCAGAATCTCAAGTCCTTTGCACACTTGCTTCCGGATCTTCTAATCGTCGTTACAGTCGCCCCTTTATATCCGTCGTACGAACTGCTCGAGGTCTATGTCGATTCCTTGTCCTTCTTGCAAACGACACACTGTCTGCAGTGTCTTCAAGTAGCTGGAATATACTGCTGAACATTTTTTACTTAATGAGCCAATTGCAAGTATTATACCGACTGTTTAAAAAATATTTTTACTGCCTTTGGGGACAGGCTCCTTACACAAAACAATAAAGAGGTTCATATTAACGTATGTCTGAAAATCCTTAGTTTTCGAGTTATTAATGAAAGTTGTCGTTCAACGGCTTTCCAGGTACAATCCAACTTCCTCATTTAGCTATGCACCCTTATGACTCATGGTGTCGCATTGCCAGGGAGACCTGGTCAATCTCGTCATTCGTCAGTCTTCGTGTCCATTGTGTACATACGCTACAGGCAGTGAGTTAAATGAAAGTGTTCCGAGCGAGCGTGGCATGATATTCATTTCATGGTCAGGCAAACATGATTTTTACGTACGACCGTGCGAATGGTAATGGACACGAGGCTGCACGCCTCTATCACAAGGCGTTTCCAGATCGAAGACAGCCGAATCATCCAACCTTTGGTGATGTGTATCGCGGCGTTGTCGAGCCACTGTCCGTAGCACCACAGATTAATTGTTGAGGTTGGCCACGTGTTGCTCCTGTGCCTGACGAGGAAGAGCACGTTATACATACTGGGGAAGAAGAGCCAGGTATAAGCGCAAGACAAGTAGCCTGGCATGTGGTACATCTCCAAGTTCAGCATAGAGTATACATCACGAGTATCTCATGTATCCGTATCATCTTCAGCGTTTTCAAGGCCCTTACGTCTCACCCACCACAGAAGTGCTTTCGCCGATGGTTTGTTGCACAAACTGTAAATATGTTGAAACTTCCTGGCAGATTAAAACTGTGTGCCGGACCGAGACTCGAACTCGGGACCTTTGCCTTTCGCGGGCAGGAGAGCTTCTGTATAAAGTTTGGAAGGTACGAGACGAGGTACTGACGGAAGTAAAGCTGTGAGGACGGGGCGTGAGTCGCGCTTGGGTAGCTCAGTTGGTAGAGCACTTGCCCGCGAAACGCAAAGTTCCCGAGTTCGAGTCTCGGTCCGGCACACAGTTTTAATCTGCCAGGAAGTTTCATATCAGTGCACACTCCGCTGCAGAGTGAAAATCTCATTCTGTCAATATGTTGTTTGCATCTTGAGTTTTGTTTGGAAGGGATAGACTAACACCAATCAGCACGTAAGGGCCGATCACAGTCCTCGTGCTGTACTACAGGCTTGACATCAGTATCGGTTAAAGATTACAGAGAGGACTCGAATTGTAGGTGACTGTTTGGTAGGGTCCTATGTTCTCCCACCACGTCTTACAGGTGCTATCTGCAGCAGCTTCACTGAGAACACCCTTCAAGATCTACTAGAAGTTGTGGCGAAGTAAATAAACATGAAACGTCGTGCAAAATTAAAACTGTGTGCTGGACCGAGACTCGAACACGGGCCCTCTGTCTTTCGCGGTCAAGTACACACAGTTTCAACCTTCCAGGAAGTTTCATATCGGCGCACACTCCGCTGCAGAGTGAAAATTTCATTTTGGAAATTTCCCCCAGGTTGCGGGTAGGTCTTCTCTCCGTAGTAGGTGCCCTTTCTTTCAGAAGTGCTAGTCTTGCAACCTTCACAGGGGCGTTTGTGTCAAGTTTAGAGGGTAGGAGATGAAGCACTAACAGAAGAAAGCTGTGAGGACAGGTCATGGGTAGTGGTTCGTAAGCTCACCCCGTAGAGCACTTGGCCACGAAAGGCAAAGGTCCCGAATTCGAGTCTCCGTCCAGCACACAGTTTTAATCTAGCAGAAAGTTTCAGAAAGGCGCACACTCCGCAGCAAAGTGAAAATTGCATTCTGGAAGAAGAAACACGTGTTTCATGCACAAGGAGCTCCAGCACATTTCAATCCCTGTGCTCGAGAGACACTGTCTGGTATGTACCATGACAGATGAGCAGGTAGTGGACCAGTTCCATGACCTGCATGTTTCCCCGAGCTCAATCCTTTATATTATTATGCCTGGGAGCACCTTAAACAAGTGATCTATGCAGAAACTCTTCATCAGTGCGTCATGGAATTCTACGAAACCATTAGAAACTGTCAGGGAGTATTTGAAAGAGTGCAAGAGTCCATGATTCGACGAGTGCATGAGCGTATACAAGAAAGAGGAAAACATTTCGAGTATTTATCACTTAAATTGTCAGCTTTCATTAATAGCTCGAAAACCAAGGATTTTCAGGCATGGTTCAAATGGCTCTGAACACTACGGGACTTAACTTCTGTGGTCATCAGTCCCCTAGAACTTAGAACTACTTAAACCTAACTAACCTAAGGACATCACACACATCCATGCCCGAGGCAGGATTCGAACCTGCGACAGTAGCAGTCGCGCGGTTCCGGACTGAGCGCCTTAACCGCGAGACCACCGCGGCCGGCGATTTTCAGGCATGAATTATTTTCTTGTTTTGATATAAGGAACCTATCCCCAAAGTCTGTAAAAGTAATTTCAAAACACCTTGTATATCAAAATCCGAGGACTAAGTATAGAGTAGCACACAACCGGTAGGAAAGGAGCAATGAACGGCAGTAGGAGGACGGCCTGCAGCAATAAACGCTGGTCGCCCTTGACAGAAGTAAAATGGCCCATGCTGCAATAATTATGTGTTTCCAGACATATTTTTATAGAATTATTCCTAGTTCGTGCCAGAACTATCTCTTGTGAGAATATGGGAAACCATTTTAACCCCTTCATAAGTCTTCGACGTTTTGAGTAAAATTACCATATTAATTTGAAAACATAGGTTCTCGGCTCCCTATGCTCGTATTGCACAATTATCACACTTGGAAGACTATGCTCTTTCCGAGAAACACTATCGAGAAATTTTAGGGTTCTGGCATTTGAGACTGACTGCAGAACAATTGTACTGTACTTCTCACATAAGAACTGCGAGGACAGGTTGAGAGCAAAACAATGGCTCTGAGTACTATGGGACTTAACATCTCAGGTCATCAGTCCCCTAGGACTTAGAACTACTTAAACCTAACTAATCTAAGGACATCACACACATCCATGCCCGAGGCAGGATTCGAACCTGCGACCGTAGCGGTCGCGCGGTTCCAGACTGAAGCGCCCAGAACCGCTCGGCCACGAGCGGCCGGCGGTTGAGAGCAATTTGGGTTCATACGGAGGCATATGGAGAGTGGTTTTTACCTCGCTCCATTTGTGAGTGGAATAGGAAAGGGAATGCGTACGGTGGTACACGATAGCTTTCGCCACGTACCGGAAGGTAGATTACGGAGCGTGGATATAGATCCAGGTATCAGACAGAGTGTACACAACGGGTTGCTCCAGCAATACGCGGTAATGAGAGTATCGTTGTCTCAGCTGTTTCCCAGACAGTACAGATGAAAATCTATTGATGTGGCACACCTTTTTGTCTTTGAATTACCACAACCCAGGTACACTATTGTGTCCCACACGTCGAAATTGCGACTATGCTTGAGCAACACTCTAGTCATGAATCACGGATCGCGGCGAGTTAACACGATCACTTACCAGAATTTTTTTCTTATCAACGGTAAGCCGAAATGAACATATGACCAAAAAAACTGAAGAAAACCACAATCTAAAACGGCAAGTCAAGTCGTTCGAGCCTTGACAAGGACACCAGCTTCTCTTGGTCTTTACTTACAAGTCTAATTCAGCGCCAAAAATGTTAAGTATTGCGCTTGCGACTAATCGTACTTGAGCGTTTGCACCTCAATCAACTTTCTTATAAATAACTCTGGTCTCTGTGGTTCCCCAGCAGTTGCACAGCTTGTAACACACAGGACCAGACACTGCAGACGAGCCCTGGAATTGCAGTTGCTACCGCTTGTTCATTCAAGTAAATCAGTTCCTACTCTCAATTATTGCAGAAGACTAAGATATTCTGTCACTAAGCGTCGTGTACAATTAAGGAACTGGCTCTTAGACCCGATATCCTCGCCATTAACGATACTTTAAACAATATTCTTTCCTCAACTGTATACACAGTCATAGATGAGGTCGAGGGGATTATACGTGGGCTTCCATTACATAGAATCTATTTCTTTAGATAACATTTCCTCGCTGGGTAATTAATTCATCTGTTTGTGTCCCTAAAACTATCACTGCTAACAGGTACTCTGAATACTGGTGTTGAACAACTATAATATTAAGGCCACTTCTATTCAGAAAGAGATTTCACTCGAATTGGGTCTTAATTGATTTGAACGATTTATAGTTGCAATACCAAGACCAAGAAAGAAATGCTTGGATTAAAAAGGCAGTAAGACAGCGATGAAGTCTTTCAACCCTACCGTTCAATCTCTACATCGAAGAAGCAAAGAAGGAAATAAAAGAAAGGTTCCAGAGTAGGATTAAAATTCAAAGTGAAAGGATGTCAATGACAAGATCCGCTGACGACGTTGTTATCTTCATAGAAAGTGAAGAAATACAGGATCTCTTGAATGGAACGAACTGTCTGATGAGTACAAAATATGGTTTGAGAATAAACCGAAGAAAGACGACAGTAATGAGAAGCAGCAGAAATGAGAATAGCGAGAAACGTAAAGTCAGAATGGTGATCGCGATGAAAATAAAGTTATAGAATTCTCCTACCAGGCAGCAAAGTAACCCATGACGGACGGAGCAATGAGGACATAAAAAGCAGATTAGCACAGGAAAAGAGGGCATTACGGGCCAAGAGAAATCTACTAATATAAAACATAAGCCTTAATTCTCTAAAAGAATTAGTTAACGAAAGTACTTACGCAAAAAGTAAAAGTTACTTCATGCACAAGAAAATCAAAAGAAAATCCAAAGCAATAAGGCGCTATTAAAGGGAAGACGAGAACTTCATACAAAAGGTAACAAAAACGTCATAGAATATCCCGTATTAAGCGACACTATTCGAAAATGTGTTCGAGGGAACGAGATACAATTTGTTCAGAAAAATAATTCAATACAATAAAACAATAGTCTTATGTTGAATAGACAGCAGAAGTCTAAAGGTACGACAGCAGATGATGCATAACAAATAACAAAGACAATACTGTCCAATCTTTCCTAGATGAATCACAAACACATATACAGCTAATAATGACAATAACAATGTACCGAAAGTGAAGCCATATGAAGTTGCAGGTTCGAAGAACGAAAAACGGCCTGACGATGATAGTGTTTCAGTAGAAATGGTATTACAATGGAGGCTGCAAAATTGTTTACAGAATGTCTGCGGAGTAAGACAGCCTCCAACAGTGAAACAGTTCCGTAATTGTCTTACTTCATAAAAAAGGAGACAGACAAGACATAAAGGACTTCAGCCCACTAACTCTCATCCCCTAAAGTGTAATAGATTAACACTAAAATTAATTACAACAGCATAGAAAAAAACCATATTTGAATTGCGCAAAATAATAAGCTTGATTTAAAAATGAATGTTGCTCAATGAGCCATTTAAAAGTTATGAATTACATTGTAGAAAGCAGAAATAAATATGCACTATCACTTTCTTGGTCCACCTACCATCAACAAATTTGGCTACAAGCCCCTCCTTCTACATATCATTTTCACTGCGCTCATCTTCACATTTTGCACTCTAGTCTGTTCGATCTGCTTGTTTTTCCGTATTCCTCACAGATTACAAACATTCAGTATTTCATTATTAGTCGATACATTCTCTTTTTTAATTGATTTCGCACTGTATGTCTTTAACTCACCGATTGTGTCAATACTTGTAATATGCTCTGATTGAAATTTTTTCTTATCACATAAATCGAAAGCTTTGTTGTGAAAACGCCTCTTATCTTTGATTCCAGAGGCAGCTATTTGGGCCATTACCCATAAAACGCCATCTTACATCCCATTTCTAATAGCCTCGTCGTCATACATCAATCTTATGCTTCCCACCATGATATGTTCATCCTCTAACGCCGCCACACAACTCACTAGTTGTTGCTCTATAAACTTTTTCATCTCTTAATATATCAGCAACTTAAAAACTGGTTGCCATTACTGAGTTAACATCTGAAAGAAAGATATGGCCAAAACTGGCAATTGATCCGTCCAGCTCTTCCTTCCATGAAACGTTCCTAAAAAACCTTCTGAATTCTGCATCCCACACATCATCAAATTTACATCCCAAAAGCAAAGACCTCACCCGACAACAAAAAATTTCTTTCAGCCACCTCTATCCGTTTCTTTGAAACATATACGTTTACTTCTACCTTGAACCTGAATTTCCCAAATTCCTAAACTAAAAATCAAAAAGACCTACAACCTGAATTTCCCAAATTTTTAAACTAAAAATCTAAAAGACGTACATCACATCAGTCATTGTAAAAGAAGACACATATTGGGCTAACACTCAGTCCTAAATCTGTCACACAGATCACCTTTCTGTATCATCTTTCAAGCCAGTGAGACCTTTACCCCCATTTCAAGCTTACCCGCCATTTTCCTATTCTCACTGCTGAGATAAATAGCTTTGAACTTGAAATCAAAGTGGGGAAACTATAATCTGATTTGAACTCCCAGTCATTTACATAAAACCGCTCGAGAAGGACCCTGCTCCTAGATTCTTCACCTAAAGCTCGACTGAATCCCCACCCCGAGAACCATATTCTTAGAATACCATTGCCAAAAGTGCCTAATACCCAATGATATCTCACTGTTAATTCCGAAATTACCGTACCCTCAAATTCCCTCTGCAAAACTCTTCATTTTCTTAGGCAGCATGCCAAAGTCGTTCTCCAGTTCGTTAGTTGTAGACGTATTCTTTGCGATCCCACAGACGCCCCAAAGATACAGGTAAACCTCATCCCATAAACTCTGCTGCAGTAGAGTTAGTCAGATCTGCTAACATTCCACTGCACTCACATAATTCTCACCACCCATCCCATTAGCCCACTGTACCTACAACCACGTACAGTCCCTCTACCACTGCCATGACACCACTCCTTGCCGCAGCCTCTAACTGTCCTCTTCAGCGTCAAATTTTAGGTCCCCATGCCTTCTAATCTCCTTTCCGAAGAAACTTTTCGTACTATTTGCTCAGTGCATGAATTCGGTGGTTTGCTTCCCTTATCCAAGATGCCAAGTCAAGGCATCACAAGCCCTCTCCCTTCTCTTTCTTTCCGCCCAGTAAACATGGCTTCGATTCCATGGTATCAGCATACCCCCTATTATTTTCATCCAAGTAACTTTCACATTATAAGTGCATTTCCAAAATAACCCTTTTCTTCAAATGTAATACCACGTTCTTCACCTCACCCTCAAATTTGTACCCAACCATTTACCTCCCAAACAACATCTTCCCAACTCGAATTCTTTACGTCAAAGTTTGCTATGTAACCATGTAAAGTATTTTAGCGTAACCTTGGAGCATCGGAAGCGGAAAGTTGTCCACATCTACTTCTAAATACGACGCTAATGTTTCCTGATTGTGACACCTGCTTCAGTCATGTATTCCATGATCAAGTTCCAAGCTTACGGCCGACCGGAGTGGCCGTGCGGTTCTAGGCGCTACAGTCTGGAGCCGAGCGACCATTACGGTCGCAGGTTGGAATCCTGCCTCGGTCATGGATGTGTGTGATGTCCTTAGGTCAGTTAGGTTTAATTAGTTCTAAGTTCTAGGCAACTGATGACCTCAGAAGTTAAGTCGCATAGTTCTCAGAGCCATTTGAACCAAGCTTACGGTCGGGACGTCCCTTGATTTGTATTTTTCTCAACAGATGACACTTCACTGACACATTTGCACACCAAAAGTAGAAGGTAAATGGCTCCTTATAGTGATTCGTTAGGAAATACATTCACTAGTTATAGGATGTAAGAACACATTTGACCCCACAATCAAATCATACATACGCTGTAACTTTTCTCAGTGAAAATATTTCAATGTTGTGAAGTAAACGTGGAATAGACTGGTTTCCTATCTTGAAAAATGGTTCTAATGGCTCTGAGCACTATGGGACTTAACATATGATGTCATCAGTCCCCTAGAACTTAGAACTACTTAAACCTAACTAACCTAAGGACATCACACACATCCATGCCCGAGGCAGCATTCGAACGTGCGACCGTAGCGGTCTCGTATCTTGAACTTTGTGTGTCTGCGTTGTCGCCTGAACAATGCAAGAGGTGTAAATACTGAATGCTATTTGATAAAGATGAAGTGCCAAAATATCTGAGACTGTATAACTGTATTTTAATTAATTTCTATCAAAACCTAAACCGTACAATAAGAAGGATGTCCTGTGAAATTCTGTAGTGTGCAGTACAGTGAACAGTGCTGCAATGCGTTACGTCACACTACGTTACTTCGCAGCTTCAACACACATGAATAACAGAATAAAAATGCTAAATTAAATTACAAAACGAATTTTGAAGGAATAAGAAACCAAAAATATTTCTGTGAAAATTCTCTAGAATTTTACGAACTCAGACTGATTAAACAAATTTGCAAGCCCTCACTGTATGATACACTTTGAAATGGAAAGCTGCACTGCGAGAATTAAACTGTCTGCTTAAGAACTTTACCTAAGCTGACTCTTAGATTAATTCTGAAATGCAACACCTAACTGTGAATCATCTCATTACCTCGACTGTAATGTAACTCGCTAACGAACATTCATGTCTCATTTGTGGCAACGGTAACTCAGTACTGCTCGAAGTGATGCACGTCGATATGTAGCGCAGCAGCAAATCAGCTAAATAAAAGAAAAGCATCGAGTGCACTGCAATGAGTGCAACCATTCGAAGCATTTCATGCTACCTTTTTAAACAACTATGTTCCGGTCAGTGTAATGTGGCGACACACATAATCAGAAAGGTAAGACTGTGTGAGGAGACGGTGGTAGAGTTTTAAGTTTGCTAGATGACTGAAAGGAGACTAACGTTTTTTAAAGAGCTATATTGTGAATAACGAAAATCACTCCTTAGCTGTTACGATCATCTTTACAAAAATTACCTCTTATTTAAAAGTATGACTATCGTGAAATTAATTGCTGAAATGGTAAAGGAGTGGTAAATCTACAACTGCTGAGTGCAAGCCATGTGAACTGTTAACTTTATGACGTCTGGAAAACGAAACTAACCCAAACCAATAAAGAAAATTCCTATCAAAACTTCCCGTTTTCCAAACATGTCATAAATTACATGCAATCAAGAAGTGCAGCAACTGGAAATCTTCGTTTCTCAAACTAATCTTTAACAAATTGTATTTCCAAAATTCAACATCCTCTGTATCTTTATCTCTGTGCTCTGCAAGTCATTTCTACTGCGCGCTGTATCGTGACCAACACCCAACTCACTCACTAGCTTCTCTCATAGCCAGAATGCTGCAGCAATGGCAATGCTGCTAGCAACCAAAGATCACATTGCCTGTAGTGAGAACCTCTATGGCGTAACGTATCGATGATTGAAAATCCCTGTTTGAAAAAAAAATCCAATGTACAGGTATGAAGTATGACGCATCGTATAAAAGTAGAGTTTACATCACTTTTCTTGAATACCAAAAATAAGCTAGAAACCTTATAACGTGTCTATGCGCATGGAATGTATCGCTGCAACAATGTGGAGCGTGAAGAGCGAGAAAACCAAGGAACAGAAAACTGTAAGAATTTCAATTGTGGCGTGAAATAATTTGAAATGAGATGTGCCACAATGTTACTAAAACTACGCCAGCCGAGATACAAAGAGATACTAGTAGTGTACAAAGAAACTGATACCAGAATAAGGGTAGCTTAATAACAAGAAACGTCATAGCCTGGGTATAGCCTCTGACAATGTGAACTGGAATGATGTATTCGAAATCCTGTAACGATTGGGATAAATTACAGAGATAGGCGAGTGTTCAACAATATTTATGAAAACCAAATGGTAACAGTAAAAGTGCAATATCAAGACAGGTAAGTACGTGTTACGAAGAGAACAAAGCAATTCTGTAGCTTGTCATCAATATTATTTAGTTGTTATGTCGAAGAACCAACACTTAGAACAGCTGTTGGACGTAATTCAGTGACTATTTGACACAGAGTATGGGTAGGCAAAGCACAAACAAAGGTGACAAAAAGTAGCAGAAAGGAGAGTAGCACCTTACCTAATATGGAAGTACGAAAAGATAAAATAATAGAAGAATGAAGGAATCCTCCCAGTTGGGGGCAAGATGACACTGAGTGGCTGAAGCAAGGAAGATGTCAAACTGGATTTGTAAAGAGAAGAAAACTTCCATCAATAAAACCACTGCAGTGGTTTTAAATACTTGCGTGCAACGGAGTAAAAAATGAATAAAAGTGCACTTTAGGGGCTCATCTTTGTATGGAAGTGAATCGTCGCCATGGTAATGACAACGAAAAAGAAATTGAAAAATGTTATGCTTTAGAAAGGTGTTAAAACGAAGTGAACAGATAAAGTTAGGAACAAAGAGGTGCTACAAACATACGGAATGATACGAAACCCAGATATGTAGATGTACCATGTACTAAACACTTCACGGTGGCTTGTAGAGTATACATGTTGATGTAGAAACAGTACTGGTGTCAAAAGTAAGAGTAGACAAAAATTATACCATCTTATAGCTCGTATATCCTGTAGGCAAAATATGTCACATAAGCTTCTAGCAAGAGTCATACGATAACCCCAAAGTCAGTTTCTATCTATTACACCGCTCTAGCTAACTACACATAATAGTTGACTGACTAAAAGCGTTCTATGCCCTCGAACCAGAAGCGTATAGGGAGAATGTGGCTACTCCACCGTCATCAACAGAGTTCCCTTTTTAATATTGACCCTTCGACTGTTACTCATGAGACTTAGTCTGTGTGACTGATAGACGACGTATCTGTGAGGTCCCATCGAGCCGAAAATTCCTTTGGTCTGCGCAAAATTCCGGAGAGATAATATGTAGCCGCTAAAAAGAGAGTAGCGGTAGGTTTAACATAATTGCTAGATCTACGAAGCAAAGGAAGTGAAGGCAATCTGCTTGTTTCGAAGCCAAATTACGCATGATGGACATACCAAGGAGGGAGCAGACCAGCACAAGCAAAGAGGACATTCCTCGCAAAGAGAAGTCTACTAGTAGTCTACTAGGCCTTAACTTGAGGAAGAAACTTCTGAGAATGTACCTTTGGAGCACAACACTGTACAACAGCGGATCATGGACTGTGAGAAAACTAGAAAAGAAAAGAATAGAAACGTTTGAGATGTGGTGCTATAGAAGGATGTTGAAAATTAGGTGGACGTATGAAATAAAAGACGACGAGGTTGTCTGCATAATCAGTGACGAGAGGAGATGTAGAAAACGTAAAGAAGATGAAAGGACAAAACAACAGGACATTTGTTAAGACATCAGGGAATAATTTCTACGGTATTTCAAAGAACTGTAGAAGGTAAAAACTGTAGAAGAAGGCAGAGATTGCGATATATCCAACAAATAACTGAAGAAGTCAGGTGCGAGCGCTACTTTGACAAGAGGTCTGTACGAGCTTCCCTCACCGGTTTGAATCATACTGGCAGGGAGAGCAGCGCTCGACCAGGACTTCAACATGCGTAAACAGGAAGGCGCAATTGTCAACCTTTCTCGAGAACATCGAGTTTGAAAATTTTTGGTTTGCTTATATGCTTCATATGATCGCTAATTTTCAAAGGGTCCGCAACCGAGCGAGTAAGCTCTTAGTTTCGCGAGCGCGATGTCTCTGGATCGAACCTCACTGTCGCTACGCCCTTTCTTCCCCACGTAATTCTAGCAACAGATATACGTCATACCCCATAAAACTGTGTGATGAGCGAGACCCGTTTGTGAACTTACATCAAGTTCGTTTTCCAGTAGATGCATGGAAAGAACCATGCACATGCAAAAATTAGGCATTTGCTCGTAATACATGTGCTGTATGTTTTAGTAATTATTATTTTCCATGTTTCTACGATCAGTAGCATCCAGTTTCGTGCAGTTCCCTGTAGGTTTCACATTATACTCATCACAAATGTAGATAAAACAACACACAAAATAACTGTATCGATTTGATTGAAAATCCTTGTGTATTGTCTTACAAAGAAAATTCTTCTTTTTTTTTAGGATAAAGATTATGAAAATAATAATCTGTTGTTAGCGAGAATGAAAAAAAAAACAAAAAACGAAAGTAGTGACGGTGAGATTCTATTCAGAGATCTCGCACTTATGATACTAATAGCTTACGCGCACGGCTACAGACTTCTTGAATACTAGGATTAGATTAGATTAGATTAGTACTTGTTCCATAGATCATGAATACGACACTTCGTAATGATGTGGAACGTGTCAGGTTAATAAAAGGTGTTTATACAAGATATTACATTAGACAAAATATTACATGACACTCAATAATTTTTTTTATGGAGGTAGGGAAATTACCCACTTACTATGTCCAAAAATTCATCTAATGAGTAGAAGGAGTTGCCATTAAGAAATTCTTTTAATTTCCTTTCAAATGCTATATGGCTATCTGCCAGACTTTTGATGCTATTAGGTAAGTGACCAAAGACTTTTGTACAGCATAATTTACCCCCTTCTGAGCCAAAGTTAGATTTAACCTTGAGTAGTGAAGATCATTCTTTCTCCTAGTGTTGTAGCCATGTACACTGCTATTACTTCTGAATTCGTTCGGATTGTTAATAACAAATTTCATAAGTGAATATATATATTGTGAGGCTACAGTGAAGATTTCTAGCTCTTTAAATAAGTGTCTGCAGGATGATCTTGGATGAGCTCCAGCAATTATTCTGATTACACGCTTTTGTGAAATGAACACTCTTTTACTCAATGATGAGTTACCCCAGAATATGATGCCATACGAAAGCAGAGAATGAAAATAGGCGAGGTAAGCTAATTTACTCAGATGTATATCGCCAAAATTTGCAATGACCCTAATAGCATAAGTAGCTGAACTCAAACGTTTCAGCAGATCCTCAGTGTGTTTTTTCCAGTTTAACCCCTCATCAATGCATACACCTAGAAATTTTGAATATTCTACCTTAGCTACCGATTTCTGATCGAAGTCTATATTTACTAACGGGGTCATTCCATTTATTGTGTTTTGTCAAATTTAATGAGAGCCCATTTGCAGAGAACCACTTAATGATTTTCTGAAAAACATCGTTTACAATTTCGCCAGTTAATTCCTGTCTGTCGGGTATGATACCTATACTTGTATCATCGGCAAAAAGTACCAGCTTTGCATCTTCGTGAATATAGAATGGCAGGTCATTAATATATATTAAGAACAGCAGAGGACCCAAGACCGAACCTTGCGGCTTTCCATTCTTGATTGTTACCAAGTTTGAGAAATCACCAGTTTTTTGCATATTATGTGAACTGTTTATTTCAACTTTCTGCACTCTTCCAGTTAGGTATGATTTAAACCATTTGAGCATTGTCCCATTCATACCACAGTACTTGAGCTTATCTAGAAGTATTCCATGATTTACGCAATCAAAAGTCTTTGATAGATCACAAAAAATCCCAACGGGTGACTTCCGGTTACTCAGAGCATTTAATATTTCATTAGTGAAAGTATATATAGCATTTTCCGTTGAAAAACCCTTCTGGACACCAAACTGGCACTTTGTTAAAACTCTATTTTTACAAAGGTGTGATGCTACTCTACAATACATTACTTTTTCAAGAATTTTGGATAAGGCAGTCAGAAGAGAGATTGGGCAATAGTTGTTGACATCAGACTTATCCCCTTTTTATACAGTGGTATAACAATGGCATACTTCAGTCTATCTGGGAAAATACCCTGCTTCAGAGAGCTATTACATATGTGGCTAAGAATCCCACTTATTTCTTGGTAACAAGCTTTTATTATCCTGCTGGAAATGCCATCAATCCTATGTTAGCTTTTGTTCTTGAGAGAGTTTTTTATCTTCCTAATTTCAGATGGAGAGGTGGGTGGAATTTCAATTGTATCAAATGGTTGGGTAAGGCCTCTTCCATTAACTGCATTGCTTCTTCTAATGAACATATAGATCCTATTTTCTCTACAACATTTAAAAAATGATTATTCAAAATGTTTTCGACTTCAGGCTTGTTGTTTATCAAATTTCCATTCGCTTTGATGGTGATGCCATCATCCTCTACTCTTGGTTGTCCTGTCTCCCTTGTAATAATATTCCAAATTGTTTTGAATTTGTTATCAGAGGTATTAATCTCAGACATGATGCACATGCTTCTGGACTTTTTAATAACCTTTCTTAATGTAGCACAGTAGTTTTTATAATATTTGGCTGTTTCTGGATCATTACTCTTTCTTGTTGTTAGATACAGTTCCCTTTTGTGGTTACAAGATATTTTTATTCCTTTAGTAAGCCAAGGTTTTTTGCATAGTTTCTTATAATTATATTAAACTACTTTATTGGGGAAACAGTTTTCAAATTCTCTTACAAGTGTATCATGAAATAAGTTATATTTTAATTTAGCACCGGGTTCCTTGTACACCTCATCCCAGTCTAACTGCTGAAGATTTTCTCTGAAATTTCTAATTGTTGAGTCAATAATTGAACACACAACTTTGGAGGGTAGTTTTGAATTACTGAATGGAGCTATGTCATATACTGTAACTAGCTGAGCATCATGATCAGAAAGCCCATTCTCAACAGGACAAGAATTTATGTTTGTAAACCTATCTTGGTCTATATAAGTGTTATCTATCAATGTGCTGCTGTCCTTTACTACCCAAGTAGGAAAATTAATGACAGATGTCAAATTGAAAGAACCGAGCAAGACTTCCAGGTCATTCTTCCTATTACACTCTTTCTATGAATCAACATTGAAGTCCCGACAAATAATAATTTGCTTTCCCCTGTCTGACAGATAGCACAACAAGGCATCCAAGTTTTCCAGGAATAAATGAAAGTTTCCTGAAGGGGACCTATATACTGTTACAATTATAAAAGATCCCTCCTTCAATTTAAGTTGACAGGCACATGCTTCTATATGTTGCTCTAGACAAAACTTTTTTGTATCTAAGCTTTCTACACAGTGATAACTTTTGACATATGTGGCAACTCCTCCTCCCACCTTATTCTCTCTACTCATATATGCAGCTAGTTTACAACCACTGATATTTACCTTTTCCATATCAGACACAATATGATGCTCCGACAGGCATAGTATATATACAGGCATAGCATATATACCATGAAAAGTATCCAAGCATGACAAAAATGTTCAAACTTGATTTTCTAGAAAAGCACTGATAGTTACATCTCCCTGCTTACATGTACTGATTCCTAGTTGCGCCTTGCACATCCTTTCAACATGAATCAAGGTGTGCAAGTGGGGATGGAATTCTTACGATCTCCTTGGGAGATGAAGACGTTGCCAGGGATAGGAATTTGTGTCCGGCCCCTTCAAACCAGTCGGAAAACGATGAAAAAAGTACTTCCAGTGACTGGCCCAGAGAAATCGACTCGTATATCTAGTCGTACACATAGCTAGACAACGTTAATGAAAACGTTAACTTTATTAATCATTAATCCGCTGCTAAAAAAGTTAACTTCGTTAAAACTTAAAGCGTTATTTTACAGCAGATTTATTGGCAGTTAAAGTTAACCGTTAAAAGTTAGCTCGCAATAGTAACTTTTATGTTGTGAGTGTAGTGAAATGAGCAAGTGAGTAAACTTATTACCGTTGCTTTGATAAAAAATACTTTGATTGGGAAAGGTCAGGAAACACATCAAAAAAAATACAAAAAGAGTTTAATCATTTAATCATTTAGTTTTATGATTATTTAGTTATCAGTGTTAAATCATAGGACAATCAAAATACAGGAGAATCAGACAGTATCTGATATAAGGTGCATATACATCAACATGTTAAACTTGTCTTCCTAGTGGGGGACTAGTCTAGGAAGAAAAATTTTTTCCCACGGAAAAAGTCGTTTGATTACAGCAGTCGAGAGTGTAGGGGAATCATATTTAATAAAATAATTTACTAGAACCTATAACCTCAATAAATACCGCGTCGTTGAATGAGTCCTTTGGTTTCAAGTCCAGCCACGTTTTGACAACACTCTGGACTTCACTTTCTACAGACGTGTTACTACTAGGATTCTCAAAAAAAAAAAAAAAAAAAAAAAAAGAAAAAAAAAAAAAAAAAAAAAAGGCTCTGAGCACTATTGGACTTAACTGCTTAGGTCATCAGTCCCCTAGAACTTAGAACTACTTAAACCTAATTGACCTAAGGATATCACACACATCCATGCCCGAGGCAGGATTCGAACCTGTGACCATAGCGGTCACGTGGTTCCAGACTGTAGCGCCTAGGATTCTCTTTAAATTGTTGTTAAAACTAGAACCCGATTACATGATTTAGTTTCTGCAGCAATCCACTAACAAAAGGTGTTGCTTAATGTGAACTCATTAAACAAACATCGATAAACAACCAACGCCTAATTATTTTCGCTCGAACTCGGTTGTTTACATCAAAGGTGAACACCCATGCGTAACCACACACTTACATGACCCTACCTCGTCACGTCATGATATCCGCGGGCAATGAGGCGTCATTTTTGTCATAAATATTAGGCACCTAATTAGCGATGAATGGACTCAAAGTAAGTTAAACGAAACCTAAAGGGCCCATTAACGTTTCTGAAATTAAGTTAAAAGTTAATACGTTATTCGAAAAGTTAACATCGTCGATTAACGATTAACAGATTAATCATCTTGTGCCCAGCTACGTTGTACATCAGAAAAATATCTTGTGTTTTTAAAATATTGTGATCAAAGACAGTGGAGGTCAGTTGGTACGTTTATCCCACGTGTCAGTTACAACCTTGGAGCACAGGATGCCAGCTGTAATTTCGTAACAGACAACCGGACCACATGGAAGAGAAGTATTTTGGTCCTGGAGAGCTGACCTCTACGTAAATTTGCGTAACGTCTGGATTTCTGTAAATCTGTACTGGCAGTCTACAAGGTCGCCACGTTCGCGAATGCAACCCACACAGGTTTGGCCGAGCGCATTAACAAGGCCGGCAGCACCGGGACCAGGTGGCGTGTTTCGGCGAAGGCCGGCGACACCTGTGTCTGTCTGCCTCAGCGCTCTGTATGTACTCACTCTGGACGGCCCACAGCGTGAAGTTGCGCAGCGCCTGCAGGAAGGCGGTGCTGTGGTCGCCGCAGGCTGTGCCCGCCTCGAGGCGCGCCGCCGCCAGCGCCACCAGCCGCACCACGTCCGGCAGCCCGGCAGACGCAGCCAGCTCTGCAACACCGGCGCACACACGTCTCACACCTCACACAAACCTCCGTCCACTCCGTCCTTTCTAAAACGACACAATGACGTTCTGTGAACTACACGTGCGATTTCGTAAATATCACTGATCAAACAACTTCAAGCAGCCACACCTTTTGAATGAGTGATGTAGTGGGTGGTTATAGTTAAGGCGCAGTTATTCACAGAGGTCCAGCGTGGGCTGTAATTATCGCATGGCAGCGAATCTTGGCAGATATTCTGATGCTAGAAAAGAAATTTGTTGTTTCCGTTCGTGAGTGATTAGTAATGGGATGTGGGCAGAAAATGTCAAACAAGTGAAAAAGGCATAATGTTGATTTTATTATTATATGTGTGGTGTCACAGGGCTTAGGCCTGTCCCACCCCTCATTAAATCGACCAAGATTTATACGAATAATTGTAAGAACAGTTATTATTATTATGTTCTTTAAGTTTGTTTTTGGGTTTTCAGAAACACTGTGGGAACAAAGTTTATTTATGTCGCAGATAACGTGGAAGACGTTGCCCAACGATCACCACGAAAGTTCGACGTAGCGGCAAGTGGGCAAGGAATAAAACGAATGCTGCAAACTACAGCGAGCCATGGAAGAGCCTGGGCCGCGAGGGCGTCGAGCTTCCAAAGTCGTTGTTGGACAACGTCAAAGGAAGAGATATTCTGCTTTCTCTTTGTAAACAGATCGATCGAATCTTGAAAGGTTCACGTAAAACGTATAGGCGGGTGACACATTAGGTGGGACCCGATGCCTGTAATACTTCCACAGTTATTAAAAAGTTGTTAACCGGCAAAACCAATAGTTCATCATTTATATAGATAAATAGTAGTAAAGATAGAGGAAGGTAAGAGTTGCGGCGTCAGAACGAAAAGTGATACATCGCTCAGCAACGAAAAAGGACGTAAACAGCGGGCGTTACGTGGTGAAAACAAATCAACTGATAAAATAGTAAGTCTGTAATTAAGCATAAATTCACGTAACACTGCATATGCTACCAACACAATTTGTCGTGACGAGACTTTGACAAGATGTTCTACAGCGCCAGATTTTTACCTCGTGCTCAAATTTGGAACTAATTTTTTTCAGCTTAAATCGGTTCCACATCAACGCATTACAATGTCTACCTAGTTTCGCTGCCATACGATTATTATGACTCGCGCTGGACCTACTCGAGTAGCAAAAAAAAAAAAAAAAAAGGCGGTATTTCACCATCGGTAGTTTCGGCAGTGCTCAAAGGTGTGAATAGGCTATTAAGGAACCACCAATTTAACAAGTCATGGTTGCAAAATATTGACACTAATTATTCACAGAAGGATGCAAAAATTGGGAGGAACCTGTCTTGGAGAAGATCAGTTTTTGGTTCAGGAGAAATGTAGCAACAAGCAAGACAACTGACCACACGTCTTATCTTAGAAGATAGGTGCAGAAAGACAAACCTACATTTAAACAGAATAGCACTCATACGTTTAGAGAAAGCTTTTGACAATGTTGACTGGAATACATGCACTGAAGTTTTGAAGGTAGCAGAGATACAAAAATACAGGCAGCGAGTGGTAATTCACAACTTGTACAGAAAACAGACCACATTTTAAGTGCCCAAAGACATTAGGAGTCGCAATAGTTGCGAAGGGAGTGAGTTAATGCTGTAGCCTACTCCAGGCTGTCAAGGAAAGCAAGGAGAAATTTGAAAAGAATTAAAATTCAGGGAGAAAGAAGCAAAAACTCTGAGGTTCGCCGAGGAAACTGTAATTCTGTCGGAGAAAGTAAATAACTAGGAAGAGCAGTTGTATGGAATGGGTAATGTTATGCCAGAGCCAAGGTAGCCCCTGAGGGCCGGCAACCCATGTTACACCACAGAAAACGATGTTGTCTGTGTCCAAGGCGTACCAAAAGCCCCATGGTAAACACCGGATATTTACATACAAGATAATAGAAACAGACATTCCGAGCACTACTGCCTGATTCGCTGGAGACAGCCATTTTGGGGCTAGAACCAGCCCCAAAGTTCAGTTCACTCTGGATGCCAACCTCGTGTACTTCGACCGCTGAAGATTACGTGTTTGTCTCTGAATCGGACTTTTATTCGTTTGTTGTTCAGTCATCAACTTTGTGAACTTACATCAATAACAGTTGTGTTTGTGAAAAATTGCGAATTGTCAGTCACAACAGGTAGTGACTCGAAAAAAGATTATAACATGAACATCAACTAAACTAGGACAAGGGCAATAGAGTGTAGACGAGTTAAATCAGACGAAGCTGAGTGAATTAGATTAGGAAACGACACACTGAAAGTAATACATGGCTTTAGCTATACAGGCAGCAAAGCAACTGACTATGACCAAAGCAAAGGCCATACAAAATGCAGACTCGCAACAGTAAGAAAAGCAATTTGAAAAAGGAGACTTTGTTAACACCTTATAAAAAATTAAGTGCTTACAAGTCTTTCCATAAAGAATTTGTCTGGATTGTAGCGTGGGGTTAAACCCCCTTCCACAGCCCTTAGGTGGGGCTGCTTGCCCTCAAGCGTTAGAACAGCTGCGAGACACCACTCAGCTGAGCGGGTTCCAGGTCTCTGACAGGTACAGCTTTAACGTACTCAGCAAATATGCGTGGGTGGTACTGAGAGTGTAGCCGAACTGGAGGGAGCGGGGGGTAGTCTTAGGTGGCCCTTTGGCTTTTATTCACCCACATGTCGCCGTTGCACACGTCCGTGGTCATGCCACAACAGGGCGCGAAACAGGAGGGCCGAGAAAGCATTGACATCCTTTGCTGCTTCGGGTTAGTTCAAATTTCGTCGAATGGTTTTTAACAGTCCCTAGTGGTCCCACCCTGTACACCACAGCAAAAATTGCGGTTACACTACACTCCGAAGGGATTAAATCATGTTCAGTGCAGCCCTACGATGTCCTTAGAGGAGGGTTGAATCGTCCACATTACGACATATCAGTAATTTTCTCCTTTTCTTTTTTGTTTTAGTAATAATATTTTATTTTAGAGCAGATACAGTAATCTGACTATAAATGTCTTATTTGTGATATAGAAAAAAGCCCTTTCTATGAGAAACACAGTCATAATGTGTAAAATCTGGAGTAAACAGTTCAGAAAACGTTATCGTTGTAAAACAATGTCCGTCTTTGACATACTTTACTTTTTACTTCTCACTTCACTAATATTCCTCCTAGCTGAGATCTCTTAAGACTTAGGTATCAATGTTAAGTTTCGTTCAATAAGAATAATACACATTTTATTTAAACCTTGTCTCATGCTATTTTATTTTGTACAACTAATAGCTTTGGTACATATTGGCATGTTTTACAGTAGAGGTGTCGGTGAGTTTGATTGTATGAAGGCGAATAATCGGCTTGCATGGCGTCTGTTTAGTCACCATTACGACTATGTCACTGAGATCGCTACGAATTGTGGTAGTTATTCAGAACCTGCTTGCTTTTAATTTTCGAAGTCCTATTCGCTAGTGCGGACAACATTGGCACACTTAAGAGATTCGAAGCTGACACGGTCGCGAAAATAAGAAACCAAAGCAGTTGTTGCCGAAGTACGTAATGTTTACTGCAAATTAATATTTCCATTCGTCGTCAGCTTGACTCTCCAGTTATGACTAGTAAAATAGATGATTAATATGCTGTTTATGTAATTTTATTTCATAATATATACGTTTAATGACTGCTTCTTCTTCATGTACGATGTCGAAAAACCAGTTCATGATTTTTTGAAGGACTAAAAACCTTTCGTATAAATGAAAATAATGTATGCCTCAAAACCGTCAGAATCAATTAAACAGCTATAAAACAGAAAGATATCAAACAAAACTGGTAAATTCCTACATAGATATAATTGTTAACGACTACAACACGAGGTAAGGCACTATGTCATACATTCCTCACAATTCTGCTTTCTGGAGCAAGAAAATTGTTTATTTGAGGCTTCTAAATTAAAATAAAAAGTAGTCGTTTGAAAACTTTGCAGTTCTATGTAATTGTTGTGTTGTTATTGTGGTCTTCAGTCCTGAGACTGGTTTTATGCAGCTCTCTATGTTAATCTATCCTGTGCAAGTTCCTCCATCTCCCAGTACCTACTGCAACCTACATCCTTCTGAATCTGCTTAGTGTATTCATCTCTTGGTCTCCCTCTACGATTTTTATCCTCCACGCTGCCCTCCAATGCTAAATTTGTGATCCCTTGATGCCTCAGGACATGTCCTACCAACCGATCCCTTCTTCTAGTCCAGTTGTGCCACAAACTTCTCTTCTTCCCAATCCTATTCAATACCTCCTCATTAGTTACGTGATCTACCCACCTAATCTTCATCATTCTTCTGTAGCACCACATTTCGAAAGCTTCTATTCTCTACTTGTCTAAACTATTTATTGTCCATGTTTCACTTCCATACATGGCTACACTCCATACAAATACTTTCAGAAACGGCTTCCTGACACTTAAATCTATACTCGATGTTAACAAATTTCTCTTCTTCAGAAACGCTTTCCTTACCATTGCCAGTCTACATTTTATATCCTCTCTACTTCGACCATCATCAATTATTTTGCTCCCGAAATAGCAAAACTCCTTTACTACTTTAAGTGTCTCATTTCCTAATCTAATTCCCTCAGCATCACCCGACTTAATTCGACTACATTCCATTATCCTCATTTTGCTTTTGTTGATGCTCATCTTATATCCTCCTTTCAAGACACTGTCCATTCCGTTCAACTGCTCTTCCAAATCCTTTGCTGTCTCTGACAGAATTACAATGTCAACGGCGAACCTCAAAGTTTTTATTTCTTTTCCATGGATTTTAATACCTACTCCGAATTTTTCTTTTGTTTCCTTTACTGCTTGCTCAATATACAGATTGAATAACATCGGGGATAGGCTACAGCCCTGTCTCACTCCCTTCCCAACCACTGCTTCCCTTTCATGTCCCTCGACTCTTATAACTGCCATCTGCTTTCTGTACAAATTGTAAATAGCCTATCGCTCCCTGTATTTTACCCCTGCCACCTTCAGAATTTGAAAGAGAGTAATCCAGTCAACATTGTCAAAAGCTTTCTCTAAGTCTACAAATGCTAGAAATGTAGGTTTACCTTTCCTTAATCTAGCTTCTAAGATAAGTCGTAGGGTCAGTATTGCCTCACGTGTTCCAATATTTCTACGGAATCCAAACTGATCTTCCCCGAGGTCGGCTTCTACCAGTTTTTCCATTCGTCTGTAAAGAATTCGCTAAGTATTTTGCAGCTGTGACTTATTAAACTGATAGTTCGGTAATTTTCACATCTGTCAACACCTGCTTTCTTTGGGATTGGAATTATTATATTCTTCTTGAAGTCTGAGGGTGTTTCGCCTGTCTCGTAAATCTTGGTCACCAGATGGTAGAGTTTTGTCAGGACTGTCTCTCCCAAGGCCGTCAGTAGTTCTAATGGAATGCTGTCTACTCCCGGGGCCTTGTTTCGACTCAGGTCTTTCAGAGCTCTGTCAAGCTCTTCACGCAGTATCGTATCTCCCATTTAATCTTCATCTACCTCATCTTCCATTTCCATAATATTGTCCTCAAGTACATCGCCCTTGTATAGACCCTCTATATACTCCTTCCACCTTTCTGCTTTCCCCTCTTTGCTTAGAACTGGGTTTCCATCTGAGCTCTAGATATTCATACAAGAGGCTCTCTTTTCTCCAAAGGTCTCTTTAATTTTCCTGTAGGCTGTATCTATCTTACCCCTAGTGAGATAAGCCTCTACATCCTTACAGTTGTCCTCTAGCCATCCCTGCTTAGCCATTTTGCACTTCCTGTCGATCTCATTTTTGAGACGTTTGTATTCCTTTTTGCCTGCCTCATTTATTGCATTTTTATATTTTCTCCTTTCATCAATCAAATTCAATATTTCTTCTGTTACCCAAGGATTTCTACTAGCCCTAGTATTTTTACCTACTTGATCCTCTGCTGCCTTCACTACTTCATCCCTCAGGGCTACCGAGCGAGGTGGCGCAGTGGTTAGCACACTAGAGTCGCATTCGGGAGGACGACGGTTCAATCCCGTCTCTAGCCATCCTGATTTAGGTTTTCCGTGATTTCCCTAAATCGTTTCAGGCAAATGCCGGGATGGTTCCTTTGAAAGGGCACGGCCGATTTCCTTCCCAATCCTTCCCTAACCCGAGCTTGCGCTCCGTCTCTAATGACCCCGTTGTCGACGGGACGTTAAACACTACCCACCACCACCACCACCCTCAGAGCTACCCATTCGTCTTCTACTGTATTTCTTCCCCCCATTCCTGTCAATTGTTCCCTTATGCTGTCCCTGAAACTCTGTACAACCTCTGGTTTAGTCAATTTGTCCAGGTCCCATCTCCTTAAATTCCCACCCTTTTGCAGTTTCTTCAGTTTTAATCTGCAGTTCATAACCAATAGATTGTGGTCAGAGTCGACATCTGCCCCAGGATTCTTCCATGTATATAACCTTCTTTTATGATTCTTGAACCAAGTGTTAGCTATGATTAAGTTATGCTCTGTGCAAAATTCTACCAGATGGCTTCCTCTTTCATTTCTTAGCCCCAATCCATATTCACCCACTATGTTTCCTTCTCTCCCTTCTCCTACTACCGAATTCCAGTCACCCATGACTATTAAATTTTCGTCTCCCTTCACTACCTGAATAATTTCTTTTATCTCATCATACATTTCATCAATTTCTTCGTCATCTGCAGAGCTAGTTGGCATATAAACTTGTACTACTGTAGTAGGCATGAGCTTCGTGTCTATCTTGGCCACTACAATACGTTCACTATGCTGTTTGTAGTAGCTTACCCGCACTCCTATTTTTTGATTCATTATTAAACCTACTCCTGCATTACCCCTATCTGATTTTGTATTTATAACCCTGTATTCACCTGACCAGAAGTCTTGTTCCTCCTGCCACCGAACTTCACTAATTCCCACTATATCTAACTTTAACCTATCCATTTCCCTTTTTAAATTTTCTAACCTACCTGCTCGATTAAGGGATCTGACATTCCACGCTCCGATCCGTAGAATGCCAGTTTTCTTTCTCCTGATAACGACGTCCTCTTGAGTAGTCCCCGCCCGGAGATCCGAATGGGGGACTATTTTACCTCCGGAATATTTTACCCAAGAGGACGCCATCATTATTTAACCATACAGTAAAGCTGCATGCCCTCGGGAAAAATTACGGCTGTAGCTTCCCCTTGCTTTCAGCCGTTCGCAGTACCACAACAGCAAGGCCGTTTTGGTTAATGTTACAAGGCCAGATCAGTCAATCATCCAGACTGTTGCTCCTGCAACTACTGAAAAGGTTGCTGCCCCTCTTCAGGAACCACACGTTTGTCTGGCCTCTCAACAGATACCCCCCCGTTGTGGTTGCACCTACGGTACGGCTATCTGTATCGTTGAGGCACGCAAGCCTCCCCACCAACGGCAAGGTCCATGGTCCATGGGGGGAGGGTAATTGTTGTAAGCCTTGGAAAAAGAGCTACAAGAAGGCTTTTAAGCATAATTAGACGTGCGCAGCTTGTAGCAGTGATTAGCATTTGTTTTCAAAAGAAAGCCAGCTTAGCTGAGATGATGCACTGTGCGCAAATATCATCTCTGAGTTGTTCATCCGCGCATTGCATTACGATAAGTAACAGATTGTACAAGCTGTATTGCCCGTTAATATGGTGATAACCCGTCAGCAACTTAGAATGATGGCTTAAAGACATATGTTAGTCTTTTTTACCTGCTTAGGACTGCCTTAACAAATATGATTTAATAATGGTGTAACAACTTTTAGCATTGTATTTGATATTGGCGAAAAAGCCGAAATCTAGATAGTACAAAAGATAAATATAATAACATACAGTCAAATAGCGGTTTGCTCTGTCACAAAAATGAGTCTAATTAGATACCAGAATTCGCCTCTGAAAATTTAAATAAGTCGATAGCTGGACGACTGAAATTGCGTGGCGGACTGCAGACGAGAATCTTGCTGTGGATGTTAGTGCTGGAACTTAAATTGTCGCCACAAAACCATATGACAAGGAATATGGGGTCAGAGCTATCTTTTGCTGTCATTCCGGTAGACAGCAGTCTACTCAGATACAAACGGTTCCAGATGTCCACCTTTACGACAAGCAGCAATGATGGCAGTGACAAAACGTACAACAGTTGTCATGCGAGTTATTTCTCGCAGCTTCATGTAAAGTTTTGTTGCTGCGCAACCTCACAAGACGGAGACGTCGCACTGACGCAAGGGCTGACGCGGCCGTTGTGATACACTCGGCACGCAGTGCGCTGTCCGCCTTGCACCAATAAAATAAAACTGACGGAAACCCAAAGGGTTACCGTCCTCCCCAAAAAATAGTTCAAATGGCTCTGAGCACTATGGGACTTAACAGCTGCGGTCATCAGTCCCATAGAACGTAGAACTACTTAAACCTAACCAACCTAAGGACATCACACACATCCATGCCCGAGGCAGGATTCGAACCTGCGACCGTAGCAGCCGCGCGGTTCCGGACTGAGCGCCTAGAGCGGCGAGACCACCATCCTCCCCATTATGACTCAATACACTGAGCATGACATGTTACACATTCTATGGCGCGTTACTAAAACAACGGATCACCAGAATGGGTGGAGGCAATTTAATTCTAATTCTGTTACTTGTTGCCATACCCCACACCCAAAAAGATTAAAGGACAGTTTTCTTCACAGAGATCTTAAAAAATACTTTCAGCCAGTACAACATTAGAAAATAAACTACGGGCCCAGAAATTATAATCCTTTATATGAGGTTATATTTATTTCTTGTTCGGTTACGCACCTCTGATGCTTTCAAATAATGGCTGAACTGAGGCCAAATAATTCAGCAGGTATTGTCTTACTTTTATGAAGTTAATAACGTCCTAGGTTGTCTCTGAGATGCTTTACCTATGTTCTACTAAACGAATGTCCTCCCCTGGTAGCTGAGTGGTCAGCGCGACGTAATGTCATACCTAACGGACCGGGTTCGATTCCCGGCTGGATTGGAGATTTTTCCCCGCTCAGGGATTGCGTGTCGTGTTGTCCTTTTCATCATCATTTCATCCTCATCGACACCCAAGTCGCCGCCCTGGCATCAACTCTAAGGACTTGCACCTCTACCCGACAAGAGGCCCTAGCCACGCGTCATTACCATTTACTAAATGAATATTATTTTGTAAGTAACTAGAAACAATTGATGGCTAGTTGCTGTTATTCACTAGGTACATACTTGTGGTGAGAAAGTACAGATATACGACCACTGTAATTTTTAGAATAAGTTTGTAAAAGGGAACCGGTGTCAAACGACACGGCCAAACAAGTATTTAGGTGCACATTGGACGAGAGGGATAAATGGATCGACCTGCCATAAGGAATGGAATTTAATAAAATGAACATATAAACGGGTGTATAAAAGTTTTTACGCAATGAGTATGAAATAAAACAGATACAGTCTCGTGTACAATATGTAAAATTATCTATGTTACCTAAAATATAAACAGTAGCAGTCTCAGAGGTCTGAATGAATAACTAATGGGTAAAAAACGACCATAATGATCTACAGACGATTTTTGAAAATGAGGTGGACTGGTAAGGTAAGGAATGACGAGGTTCTGCGCAGAATTGGAGAGGAAAGGAATATGTGGAAAACACTGACAAGGGGAAGGGAAAGGATGATAGGACCTCAGTTAAAACGCCAGGGAATAATTTCCATGGTACTACAGGGACCTGTAGAGGGCAAAAACTATAGAGAAAGTTAAGGATTGGAATATGTACGGCATATAACTGAGGACGTCAATTGCAAGTGCTACTCTGTGATGAAGAGGTTGGCACAGGAGAGTAATTCGTGGAAGGTCGCATCAAATTAGTCAGAAAACTGATGACTGAAAAAAAAATCTAAGTTTAACTGTGACTTTCAAGCATTCTTCATTTCTACACTATAGATACAAGCAAGCTTGCTGCCACGTAATAATAAAACTACGGAACCAAGTACATTCACAGAATGCGATCTTGTAGTGATGTGATGATCTCTTTCTCTAATGTATAAGTAACTTCCTCACGTCAGTGTGTGGAAGGTGTAAAAGCATCTGTAAAGAACCCTGACAATAAAGTACTTCTATTAGTAATGTAACTAGAAACTAAAGACATTTTAGTCCTTAAAGTCGCTGAGAATGAGATGTACTCTTCCTAGAAGAATAAAACCATATAATTCTATGCTAAAAACTTAAATAACCATATCTTAATGAAAATCTTGACCTCAAAATGATCTGATGAAATAATTTAGAGGTACCCTGGTTGGGTAATCTAATCTTCAGCCCTATATATAGAAGGTGATAAGAAACTTTTCAATTAGCATTAATTAATAAATAATATTATAATGATTAGTATGCTACACAGATGCTTCTGACTAAATTTTGAAGAACGCGAGGAATTTTGAATAGCACAAGATAACTAGACTAGGCCTACTTTCCTCGTTTCCATGAAATTTTGTAAATATGTATGTACCTATTTGTAGCAGTAAGTTAGTAGTCTCACATGAAATAGTTATTAGGACATCATTTGATATGCGGATAAGGAAAGGAACAAAATCGTGGCTTTAAAATGAAGGGTGAGGGTAACCAGATAAATAAGAAATGTCGTCGTCGGCTGCTACTGTATACGAATTTTCATTTCTCTACTGTATTTCCATTATTTCATCGCAGTTCAGGTATGGAGATGCCTATGATGGCTTAGGAGACCTATCCTGACATGAAACATGCGGCCACATGCAGTCCATATAATCTCAGAGTGTGCCTGTCCTCGAGAAGTTTGCATCTGTGACTTTTTTTTTTTAATTTCGTGCCTCTGACGTTAGTGTGCATAATCTAAGGCAGCATCTGCAGCAGTTGTGTGCCAATGTTTACGATCTTCTGATGCAGCGCACCTAGTACTTGGACCAATATTTAGATTCCTTAGGTTCTTCTTGAACTGGTCGTTACAGCCCTTCAGAGGAACGCCAAGGGGTGGTGATGGAGGGGGGGGGGGGGGGGGGGGGGTTCTGCTCTGTGGAGAAAGTCTGTTGTTTTTCATCCGCTGGACATGGCCAATCCATCTGAGATGGTGACCAATAACAGTATCTTCTATACTATACATCTCTGCCTTTGCAAGAACTGTAGTGTTTGATACGAAGTTATCCCATTTGATGTTCGTAATACATCCAAGCTTCTGTTGGTTGAAGCGTTCTAATTTCTTAAGATAAAGGCGACATAGCGCCCAGGTTTCGCAACCATTGTCGTCCATGTGTTATTGGGTGAGACTTATAAACCTCTTACACTGCTGTCTGGACTGATCAAATAGTCCTCCGTCAAATCTGTATTTCAGCTCTACTTATGCATTGTTTACAGACATTCTCATAATGTATATCTGCTAGATACAGAGCAAACAACCCTGGCGCGAAGACACAGCTTTGTTTTAATCCATTAGTAATAGGGAATTTGTCAGATGTTTCACTCTGGTATAGTACTTGCCTAGACAAGTCATGGTCGAAAGCTTGAATCAGTTGAACAAAGTGTTCATGGTAGCCAAAAAGTATGAAGGTCTTCCACATAGCTTCTCTGGGCACTGTATCAAAAGCCTTTTCTAGGTCATAGAACACAAATAGTAAAGGCTTGTGTTGTTCCCGGTTCTTCTCCTGCAGTTATCATCCACAGAAGATCATATCAAGTTCCTCTGAAAGGGCAAAGCCGCCCTGAGACTCAGGAACTACAGTCTCGGAAAGAGTCTGGAGGCAATTCTAGCAAAAATTTTTCCAGTCAAGGAGAGCAATGTTATGCCACGGTAATCACCACATATGCTTCGGTCGCCTTTTTTAATTGTGGTGTTCCACATGTCATCTCGTATCTCGCGGGTTTTTAGCATTAGAAGAAACAGGGAGAAGAGTCTGGTTCTTAGAGGCAAGCCACCACTTTGATTGATCTACAGGGGTACTCTGTCAGGTTCAGGTGCCTTTCTCGTTTTCATACTGTCTAGAGTCTTGCTGAATTCATGAAACGTCTGTAGGACTGCCATACAAAATTGTGTTGGACGTTGTGGGACCTGTTCGAGAAAGTTGTCAGCAGCAACAGAACTACGGTTTAACAGTGAACGGAAATACTTTTTCTATCGATTTAAGATATCCTGACTGTCAGTGAGGATAGTTGTGCCGTCGGCGGCTTTCAGGATTCCTGATGACGAATGAACAGGTCCATACATTTCTTTTATTCCAGCATAAAAACTCCGCAAGCCCTGGCACCTGACAGACTTTGAAGTTCTTTGATTTTTTTGTTGTCAGTTGTTCTTGATTGTTCTTGTTTCAGTTTGACGTTTATGCTTGAGCCCTTGAAAGTGTGTTTACTTCTGGGACTTGAGCAAGAACTAGGGAAGCATCCCCTTAACACTTATGAGATTCTTAATCACTGTATTGTTGTCATCAATACATTCATTTTACTTACTTGCATCAAAACCAATGACATTCTCTGCAATCCTCTTGATGGTATTTTTTTTTAAAGTGAGCCATTCCTGTTCAAGATCTGTAGTGTTGACTGGGGTATTGCTAAGTCTATCCAAAAGTGTCTTGCAAGAGAGAGCGAACAGTTTCGTTCTGCAAGCCGTTGATGATGAATTTTCTCCTGGAAGATTTGAGAAGTAGGATCGTGGTTTACGATGGACGAGGATTATCATATTGCTAACCAGCAGTTGTGTTCGGTCCAGCAATCACCGATGTTTCGCGCTGTTTCTGTGATCGGGAATTCTTTCTTGTCACGCTGCCGAGCGATGACATAACCAATTACATGCCACTGTTTGGAGCGTGGATGTATCCATGTGGTCTTATAACTATTAGGTAAACGGAAATGCGTATTCCCAATAAAAAGCTCATGTTCAGCACAGACACCTAGAAGCAGCGGCCGATTTGCACTGCAGTTTCCAACACTTTGATTACCTATGATGTTTCCTCTCTCTTGCTACTCCAGCATTGAAGTCGCCTAGTAACAAGAGTTTAACTGCGGTTGATATCTTGACGGGAACACTGCTCAATTGATGGTAGAACCGATTCTTTGAATACTCCTCACTGCTTAAAGTGGGAGCATAGGCAGACACGAGAGTGACAAAGCTATCTCCAGCGAGGGGAATTCTAAGAGTCATAGTTCTGTCATAGACAGCAGAAAGGGTTAATCCATGTTGTTTTACTAGTTTTGTTTTATTGTAAATCCTACACAGTCGGTGCATGGTTCTCCTGCATCCATTCTTTTCCAAAAGATGGTGTACCCTGAGATAGCCTGACTGCTGCGTCCTTCACTTGATAATCTGGTTTCACTTAAAGGAGTAACGTATATACCTAATCTCGCGGGTGACGAGAGCTGTTCTACTTCCTCGTCTGTTGCCATTTAAGTCTAGCAGAGTCCTGAAATTCCATGTTCCAGCAGAAACGGACGTATTGGTTTTTCCTTTTTTTCGTCCACATATTAGTAATGACCCTCAGGGTGCGGAATCCCTGCGAGGCACAAGTGTGACTACAGATGTGTAGCCCACCTTTTCTAGGCCTTTCCCCATTCTGGGTGGGTAGTTGTTATCCCAAATGGGTTTGCCCAGTCGCAGATGCAGGACCGGATCCCTGAGTAGTCACATGAATTCTCAGGAAGGCGACCATCACACATGTGCCGGCAATGTGTAGGTCTAGACTAGTAGTTTCCAGCCACACTCGAGCCTGCTACCGCCAGCCTTGTCTCATTACCACTAGGTTCTAAGGAAAATGGCAGGAGAAATTTCCATTCGCGTGACTTTATTTAAGGTGGGTCTCAACTTGCGAGGAAGTAACTTACTCCCTGCGACTCTGGAGCCAGTCACCATGGAACATGGGTGTGGGGCAGGTGAGCTGTAACGAACTGCCGCGGGTTCAAGGGCAGTTGAGCAGCGCCTTTGCAGCCATTTCATCCGGCATCACTTCTTCCCCCTACACGACCGTTAAGATATGTACACCTCTAGTAATGTGACAGATTTATATCCATGAATGCATGAGTAAATGTGAGGTGCTGTACAATCCAATGTCCAAGCCACAAATAAATAAATTTTACTTCTATTTTATCTTTCCATAAGTTCCGCAGTTAGAATTTTTCATTCGTTGCCTCCCTTGGGGCTGACATTTTATCTTTTCTTCTTTGCACACGTTGGTGCCTATAATGATTTTGTTCGAGTGCTGGCAACTTATTGTATTCTCTTTTCAATTAATGAATGAGTGATGTACTGTCTCCTTAAGTACATCACAGGAAAAGAAAGTTGTAAATGTATAAAATTTTGTAAAATGTATAAAATTTTGTAACATTATGTAAAAGCAGCGGATGGCTAAATGGTACTCAACTAGTTGTGAGCGAGGCCTAAACACGTAAAAACGTTCAATAAGTAAGGCAAGAATAAGCTTGTTTGATTCAGTCTTGGCAGCTAATTATGTTATGTGCATCTAAGACTGCTTATAACTGGTGGCGATAGTGACTCTCACCAGAGACAACTCAATGGCCCACCGCCTTCTCTTAACGACCAGAGCAGGGAGAGTTGTCAGTACTACCAGATTTGCAACGCTACATAAAATAAAGGTAGAAATCGATATCGGACGTACGATGAACGAATCCTTTAGGACAAAGCGGCGAAATCTGACAATGGCAGCGGACGACCGACACGAACGCCTTTGCTAACAGCAAGACAGCGTCTACTCCGGCACTTCTTGGACTCGTGATCAGATCGATTCAACCCTAGACGACTGGAAAACCGTAGCCTGGTCAGATGATTTCCGATTTCATTTGGTACGAGCTGACGGTAGAGTTCGACTGTGGTGCAGACCCCACGAAGCGGGGACCCAGCTTGCTAACATGGCACTGTAGAAATTGGTCGTGGCTCCACAATGGTGTGGGCTGTGTTTACATGGAACGGACTGTTCCTATCGTCCAACTGAACCGATCATTGACTGGAAACAGATACGTTCGGCTACTTGGAGACAATCTGCAGCCATTCATGGATTTCATGTTCCCAAACAACGAAGGAATTTTTATGGATAACAATGTGCCATGTCATCGGGTAACAGTTGTTCGCGATTAGTTTGAAGAGCGTTCTGGACAGTTGGAACGAATGATTTGACATGAATCCCATCGAACATTTATGGACATAATCGAGAGGTCAGTTCGTGTCCAAAATCCTGCTCCAGCAACCCTTTTGCAATTATGGACGGCTATAGAGGCAGCATGGCTCAGTACTTCTCGAGGGGATTTTCAACGACATTTTGAATTCATGTCACGTCGCGTTGTTGCATTACGCCGGCTAATAGGAAGCCCGACACGATATTAGGAGGTATCCGATGAGTTTTGTCACCTCATTGTACAACCAAATTTAATGTATTTCAACGATGACGTCGTTTACAGAAGTCTTATCATTCTTAACACGTAAGTAACACGATTTCAATAAATTTTAAATTCTAATAAATTAATTTTTTTATCTTATGTTGTATTGGCATAATGTTACCTACTTTTTGATCCGTTGTATTTTATGCATTATTTATATAACGCATAAAAATTATCTATTACAGAATCATGATTTCGGTCTTTGGCCATTTTCTAGTACAACACTGAAAAAATTATATACATACTTATAAAATATATATGTATTTGAAAACGACCAAATGCCGAAATCATGATTCTGTAATTCACTGTTGTACTTGAAAATAGCCAAGATCGAAATCATGATTATGTAATAGTCAAATAGAAGGCGGAACTTCCATTCAAACATCTGCTAGAAGAGTCAACCAATATATTGTGCTTCCTACACACACCAAAAAAAGGCTGCATCACCTCGGTTCCGAGAGTTCCGGAACGTGCACAGAAAATTGCAATAGAGGTCAACATAAACATCATTTCCGCCCTTTTTATTGTTCATCAAAACCACACATTGCATGTTTCACCGCCTTACGGCGAGACCATCAGAGGTGGTGGTCCAGACTGCTGTACACATCGATACCTCTAATACCCAGTAGCACGTCCCCTTGCATTGATGCATGCCTGTATTTGTGGTGTCATACTATCCACAAGTTCATCAAGGCACTGTTGGTCCAGATTGTCCCAATCCTCAACGACGATTCGGCGTAGATCCCTCAGAGTTGTTCGTGGGTCACATCGTCCATAAACAGCCCTTTTCAATCTATCACAGGCACGTTCGATAGGGTTCATGCTTGGAAAACATGAAGGCCACTCTAGTCGAGCGATATCGTTATCTTGAAGGAAGTCATTCACAAGACGTGCCACGGGGCCGCGAATTTTCGTCCTTGAAGGCGAATGCCTTGGCAATATGCTGCCGATATGGTTGCACTATCCATCGGAGGATGGCATTCACGTATCGTACAGCCGTTACGGTGCCTTCCATGACCACCAGCAGCGCACGTCGGCCCCACATAGTGCCACCCCAAAACAGCAGGGAACCCCCACCTTGCTTCACTCGCTGGACAGTGTGTCTAAGGCGTTCAGTTTGGCTGGGTTTCCTCCAAACACGTTGTAAGAGGTATGTGCTGCCTGCGATATGTAAGCTATAAGAGAATCTGAGACCAAAGAGCAGTGTTGACTGCAGTACGAACTGTGTAGCAGTAGCAGTAGTAGTTGCTAGCGAGCAGTCGCCTGTCTGCGCTTGACAGTCGAGTCTGGTGTATCATGTTGGCTGGGCCGGTCGCGGTGCAGCGATGCCGGAGCCTGAGTATTATTGTGTAAGGTTAAAAAGCAGCCTCGCGCATATCTAGTAATATTATGTAAACTCACATGTAAATCTTTTAAAAATGTCCTAATAATATCTTTGTCTAATTTCTAACAAACATTCATTTCAATTTAAAGAATTTAATATTTTTTTAATGCATGATCATTCCGATTGTTGCAAAAGAAAAATCATTTGCTTCCTTTCATAAATAACAAATGTATAGGCCAGCATTGCACAGAGCTGTGCCGGAAAAGAGCTATTGTAAGAGCAGATAGTTGCCGACTTTACCGAGGTGAGAATTTTTGCTTTTTATTCAGAATGATCTTACAGGGCCATGACGCAGCACTGCTGTCGTCCAAATTTTACCAGGTTACTGAATTTATTTTTTATTACGAGGTTTAGGAATTTTTCTGTTTAGAGCTTATATTAAATGAGAAAAGAATTTTGTGGGTACATTAAATGGGAACCAATTTTGTTCAGAGGTTACACAAAAAATAGAATCATATTATTATCATTACTAATTAAGTTTTAACCAAATAAAATATTTAAAATTATTTCATGTGGGGAGGTTACAACGTCTCCGACGATTGTCTGGTTGAAGGCATATACGACACTCATCGGTGAAGAGAACGTGATGCCAATCATGAGCCAGTCCATTCGGCATGTTGCTGGGACCATCTGTACCGCACTGCACGGTGTCGTGGTTGCAAAAATGGTCCTCGCCATGGACATCGGGAGTGAAGTTGCGTATCATGCAGTCCACTGCGCACAGTTTGAGTCGTAACACGATGTCCTGTGGCTGCACGAAAAGCACTATTCAACATGGTGGCGTTGCTGTCAGGGTTCCTCCGAGCCATAATCCGTAGGTAACGGTCATTCGTTGCAGTAGTAGCCCTTGGGTGGCCTGGGCGAGGCATGTCATCGACAGTTCCTATCTCTCTGCATCTCCTCCATGTCCGAACAACATCGCTTTGGTTCACTCCGAGACGCCTGGACACTTCCCTTGTTGAGATCCCTTCCTGGCCCAAAGTAACAATGCCGACGCGATCGAACCGCGGTATTGCCCGTCTAGGCGTAGCTGAACTACAGACAGCACGAGCCGTGTACCTCCTACGTGGTGGAATGACTCGAACTGATCGGCTGTCGGACACCCTTCGTCTAATAGGCGTTGTTTCCATCTTTGGGGGAAGGGGGGGGGGGGGTTAGTGACATCTCTGAACAGTCAAAGAGACTGTGCCTGTGATACAATATACACAGCCAACGTCTATTTTCAGGAGTTATGGGAACCGGGGTGATGCAAAACCTTTTCTGATGTGCGTATATATACAGGGTAATCCATTGATCGTGACCGGGCCAAATATCTCACGAAATAAGCGTCAAACTAAAAAACTACAAAGAACGGAACTTGTCTAGCTTGAAGGGGGAAACAAGATGGCGCTTTGGTTGGCCCGCTAGATGGCGCTGCCATAGGTCAAATGGATATCAACAGCGTTTTTTTTTCATAGGAACCCCCATTTTTTATTAAATATTCGTGTAGTACATAAAGAAATATGAATGTTTTAGTTGGACCACTTTTTTCGCTTTGTGATAGATGGCGCTGTAATAGTCACAAACATACGGCACACAATTTTAGACGAACAGCTGGTAACAGGTATGTTTTTAAAATTAAAATACTGAACGCCGGTAGGTTTGAACGTTTTATTTCGGTTGTTCCAATGTGATACATGTACATTTGTGAACTTACCATTTCTGAGAACGCATGCTGTTACAGCGTGATTACCTGTAAATATCACATTAATGCAATAAATGCTCAAAATGATGTCCGTCATTCTCAATGCATTTGGCAATGCGTGTAACGACATTCCTCTCAATAGCGACTGGTTCGCCCTCCGTAATGTTCGCAGATGCATTGACAATGTGCTGACGCATGTAGTCAGGCGTTGTCGGTGGATCACGATAGCAAATATCCTTCAAGGTTCCCCACAGAAAGAAATCCAGGGACGTCAGATCCGGTGAATGTGCGGGCCATAGTGCTTCGACGACCAATCCATCTGTAATGAAATATGCTATTCAATACCGCTTCAACCACACGCGAGCTATGTCCCGGACATCCACCATGTTGGAAGTACGTCGCCATTCCGTCATGGTGTGAAACATCTTGTAGTAACATCGGTAGAACATTACGTAAGAAATCAGCATACATTGCACCATTTAGATTCCTCCCATAATGCCGCACCATATACTAACCCGCCAAGGTCGCCAATGTTCCACTTGTCCGTTGCCCAATAGTGCACATTATGCCGGTTTACGTTACCGCTGTTGGTGAATGACGCTTCGTCGCTAAACAGAACGCGTGCAAAAAATCTGTCATCGTCCCGTAATTTCTCTTGCGCCCAGTGGCAGAACTGTACACGACGTTGAAAGTCGTCGCCATGCAATTCCTAGTGCATAGAAATATGGTACGGGTGCAATCGATGTTGATGTAGCATTCTCATCACCGACGCTTTTGAGATTCCCGATTCTCGCGCAATTTGTCTGCTACTGATGTGCGGATTAGCCGCGACAGCAGCTAAAACACGATTTGATGTAGCATTCTCAACACCGACGCTTTTGAGATTCCCGATTCTCGCGCAATTTGTCTGCTACTGATGTGCGGATTAGCCGCGACAGCAGCTAAAACACCTAATTGGGCATCATCATCTGTTGCAAGTCGTGGTTGACGTTTCACATGTGGATGAATACTTGCTGTTTCCTTAAATAACGTAACTATCTGGCGAATGGTCCGGACACTTGGATGATGTCGTCCAGGATACCGAGCAGCATACATAGCACACGTCCATTGTGCATTTTGGTCACAACAGCCAAACATCAACACGATATCGACCCTTTCCGCAACTGCTAAACGGTCCATTTTAACACGAGTAATGTATCACGAGCCAAATACCGTCCGCACTGGTGGAATGTTCCGTGATATCAAGTACTTATACGTTTGTGACTGTTACAGCGCCATCTATCACAAAGCGAAAAAAGTTGTCCAACTAAAACATTCATATTTCTTTACGTACTACACGAATATGTAATAAAAATGGGGGTTCCTATTTTAAAAAACGCAGTTGGTATTCGTTTGACCTATGGCAGCGCCATTTAGCGGACCACCCATAGCGTCATCTGGTTCCCCCCTTCAAGCTAGACGAGTTTGGTTTTTTGTAGTTTTTTCGTTTGATGCTTATTTCGTGAGATATTTTGCCCGGTCTCTATCAATGAACCACCCTGTGTATCTGTCTAGAAAAAATATGAACGTAATTTGTTGTAATTGCCACAACAGCAACAGCCCAAAGTTCGGTCAGGAAAACTTACTTAACGATAAGCGACACCGCAACGCAAGTCACAGCTGAAGACGTGGTATTGATATTTGTGTTCGTGCACGCCCGGAGCGAAGCTGTTTTGGGTACGAGCAGAACTGAGAGTCCCGTAACGAGGAAACGCTTAGCTCTGGGCTGTAATTGGTGGGAATGGCTGAGGCGCTTCCCTGGAAGGAGAGAAAAAATGGTTCAAATGGCTCTGAGCACTATGGGACTTAACTACTGAGGTCATCAGTCCCCTAGAACTTAGAACTACTTAAACCTAACTAACCTAAGGACATCACACACATCCATGCCCGAGGCAGGATTCGAACCTGCGACCGTAGCGGTCACGCGGTTCCAAACTGACGCGCTTAGAACCGCACGGCCACACCGGCCGGCTGAAGGAGAGAAGCCAGGCCGTTCCCAGGCCCGTCTTCCGCCTGGCGTGCCCTCTGGAATCCCTGGACACGACGCACATGAGGCTTGCTCGGACGGCTTCCCACTGCGGCCGGCTATCGCGTGTGAAAGTGGCGGCGCGTTTGCTTGAAGACAGCTTCTTTCGTCACATAATGAAGGACTGCTCCGTCCCCAGTTGGGTGGCACGACAGGAATAAACCTGCCGCGGCAGAGTGTAATCAAAAGTGCTCCATTGTCAGCAATGCGCTAAGGCGGGGCAGTCTGTTACTAGATGACGTCTCGCTGAAATCTTCCTCTGTTCTTCCTCGAGAGGGCATTGTTTTTCTACTCGTAGGAAAGTTACAACGGGTCCGATGACGTATGACACGTTACGGATAGCCTCCTCTGCATCCCCTCTTGGAGACCTGATGTCTTGTAATTAGTCTAGAGAAGGCCACAACATTTGTAAGGTAAAGTCTATGTAAACCACACATTGTGCTGCGTATTTCGCCTGAAAAATTTTATATTTTTAGTTTCAAAATGCCGGGTGGCACAACAGTAAAGGAACTTGCGATGTACAGGGCGCTCGACTGTTATACCTAAAAATGGAAATGGAGAGCAGAAAACAATGAAGTAAGTAAATAAAGCTAATAAATTTAGATATGGAAATCAGTGATTTCCCCAATACGACGTATTACGCCTGAGTGCTTGAACCCGTAATAGCAGAGTTCCCGATGATCCGTACTTCAGATAAGCACTTGAGGACGCACACATTGCAACGAATGTTCCACGTGGCTACCGTCGATGAAGGCAGACTTCAGCACGTCTCTTCATTGATGCCCGAATACGTTCAAATATCCCACGCGTGTTCCGAATGCACTGGCAAGCAACCACAATATGTTTCCACAGTTCATCGACACCATGAGTAGGAAACTTCCTGACAAATTAAAACTGTGTGCCGGACCGAGACTCGAACTCGGGACCTTTGCCTTTTGCGGGCAAGTGCTCCACCAACTGAAATACCCAAGCACGACTCACGCCCCGTCCTCATAGCTTTACTTCTGCCAGTACCTCGTCGTAGGAGACGCAGTTTTAATCTATCAGGAAGTTTCATATCGGCGCACACTCCGCTGCAGAGTGAAAATCTTATTCTGGAAACATCCCCCATGCTGTGGCAAAGCCATGTCTCCGCAGTATCCTTTCTTTCAGGAGTGCTGGTTCTGCAAGATTCGCAGGAGAGCTTATGTAAAGTTTGGAAGGTAGGAGACGAGGTACTGGCAGAAGTAAAGCTGTGAGGACGGGGCGTGAGTCGCGCTTGGGTACCTCAGTTGGTGGAACACTTGCCCGCGAAAGGCAAAGGTCCCGAGTTCGAGTCTCGGTCCGGCACACAGTTTTAATCTTTCAGGAAGTTTCATATCAGCACACACTCCGCTGCAGAGTGAAAATCTCATTCTGGACTATGAGTGGGGTTGAAATACACCAGAAGTTTTAAATATTCCCGCATAAATAAATGCAAGGGGTTGAATTCGAGTGACTTGTGAGGTCATGGTTTTGGCGAGCCACGACAGATACACTTGTTGCCGAAATGCTATTTATCGGCACATAGACATCCGGAATGGTGATAAAATCAAACGAGGATAGCTTAACACTTCGAAACTTACATCTTACTTGCGGTTTTTCGAAATAGCCTTGGATATTAACAGTCGTGTAACATTGGCGTGATTGCACTTGTGCATATTTCGCGTAGGGGAAACCACTGGTTTCCGCACGTAAGTGAGCCGTGCCGCGAGGATCTATAGCTCGCGCCACGCTCCTGAGATCCACAGATTGTGCTCCCGAGAGTGTCCGCCGCTAGAGGGCCCGCGTAGCCCACGCCCTGTCCCCGTAGAGCAGGGCCCGCCAAAAGCCACACACTGTACAAACGCGCGGAAGTGCGGCACGGTGCGCACGTCTCAGCCACTACCACCCATCACGGAATCTATCCAAGACAATTTCAACAAGAAAAAACATACCATTGGAGTCTTTCTCGATATAGAGAAGGCTTACGATAAAGTATGGCGACGAAACTTGATCGTCAAGCTCCGACGTACCACTCCCCTACCTGACTGCTATTTAAAACTTCTCAACAATTTTCTTCAGGATCGCAGATTATATGTTCGCATTGATGACATGAATTCAACAACAAGGCCTGTCCTTGAAGGACTTCCACAAGGGTCGTCCATATCTCCACTGCTGTTTAATTTATACATTAATGACCTTCCGACGGTGCCACATGTTACTGTCAGTTTCTATGCCGACGACACAGCGCTCCTGACTGCAGGCTCCAGAATGGACCACCTCGTCACAAGGATGCAGCGCCAACTAGATTTAGTGGACCGTTGGACCCACAGGAACAAAATAACGGTCAATGCAGAGAAAACCAAAGTTATTGTTTTCACACGTCGGAGACCCATCGTCAATGAACGCCTACGGATATCAGACCAGCCACTCCCCTGGGCAACAACTGTAAAATATCTTGGACTGCATCTGGACGCCAAACTGCTGTATAGTCATCACATTATGGAGAAGAAGACGTCTGGCCTCAAAATGCTGGGAGCTCTCCTCCCATTTCTGAAGAGCTCGTACCTCAGCCAACGCACGAAACTCCAGTTGCACCAAGCCACAGTCGAACCATCTATTTTGTATGGTTCGACCTCTTGGGGTACTACGTGTGCCACTAACTACAAGAAGTTACAGGTTGTACAAAGCAGATGCCTACGATGGATCACTGGAGCCCAATGGTGGATCCGGAATCATGATATTCATCGAGCCTTAAGCGAATCTTACCTCTCAGACAAGGTCAAGGAGAAGGCACGAACCTTATTTCGGAAGATGGACATGTTACGCGACAGTACACCACAACTCACCACAGTAGGCACGGTATAACCCTTAAGCAACCACAAATATAAAGTATCGAAGGCGATAATACACTCCTGGAAATGGAAAAAAGAACACATTGACACCGGTGTGTCAGACCCACCATACTTGCTCCGGACACTGCGAGAGGGCTGTACAAGCAATGATCACACGCACGGCACAGCGGACACACCAGGAACCGCGGTGTTGGCCGTCGAATGGCGCTAGCTGCGCAGCATTTGTGCACCGCCGCCGTCAGTGTCAGCCAGTTTGCCGTGGCATACGGAGCTCCATCGCAGTCTTTAACACTGGTAGAATGCCGCGACAGCGTGGACGTGAACCGTATGTGCAGTTGACGGACTTTGAGCGAGGGCGTATAGTGGGCATGCGGGAGGCCGGGTGGACGTACCGCCGAATTGCTCAACACGTGGGGCGTGAGATCTCCACAGTACATCGATGTTGTCGCCAGTGGTCGGCGGAAGGTGCACGTGCCCGTCGACCTGGGACCGGACCGCAGCGACGCACGGATGCACGCCAAGACCGTAGGATCCTACGCAGTGCCGTAGGGGACCGCACCGCCACTTCCCAGGAAATTAGGGACACTGTTGCTCCTGGGGTATCGGCGAGGACCATTCGCAACCGTCTCCATGAAGCTGGGCTACGGTCCCGCACACCGTTAGGCCGTCTTCCGCACACGCCCCAACATCGTGCAGCCCGCCTCCAGTGGTGTCGCGACAGGCGTGAATGGAGGGACGAATGGAGACGTGTCGTCTTTAACGATTAGAGTCGCTTCTGCCTTGGTGCCAATGATGGTCGTATGCGTGCTTGGAGCCGTGCAGGTGAGCGCCACAATCAGGACTGCATACGACCGAGGCACACAGGGCCAACACCCGGCATCATGGTGTGGGGAGCGATCTCCTACGCTGGCCGTACACCACTGGTGATCGTCGAGGGGACACTGAATAGTGCACGGTACATCCAAACCGTCACCGAACCCATCGTTCTACCATTCCTAGACCGGCAAGGGAACTTGCTGTTCCAACAGGACAATGCACGTCCGCATGTATCCCGTGCCACCCAACGTGCTCTAGAAGTCAACTACCCTGGCCAGCAAGATCTCCGGATCTGTCCCCCATTGAGCATGTTTGGACTGGATGAAGCGTCGTCTCACGCGGTCTGCACGTCCAGCACGAACGTTGGTCCAACTGAGGCGCCAGGTGGAAATGGCATGGCAAGCCGTTCCACAGGACTACATCCAGCATCTCTACGATCGTCTCCATGGGAGAATAGCAGCCTGCATTGCTGCGAAAGGTAGATATACACTGTACTAGTGCCGACATTGTGCATGCTCTGTTGCCTGTGTCTATGTGCCTATGGTTCTGTCAGTGTGATCATGTGATGTATCTGACCCCAGGAATGTGTCAATAAAGTTTCCCCTTCCTGGGACAATGAATTCACGGTGTTCTTATTTCAATTTCCAGGAGTGTATTTGAGCCTCCGTAAATGTTATCCCTACGTAATTCTCCATAATTTAAGGACATAAAGTCCTTTAGCACTTCTACACACTGTTTTCAAACACACACCAAAAGCAGCGAGTTAAAGGACCCTTCTGTGTGCCCAAACTAAAGCTGAAAGAAGAATAAATAAATAAAGCGAAAATTTTTACCCTTTCCATTCCCTACAGAAGTAAAAATCAACGAAGTTGATGAGACTTCAGCACCACCACCACACACAAAGAAAAAGTCTCAGCCAGCGAGCAAAGCAGAACATCGGCATCTGTGACTGGGCACGTATACCAAATGAGGGGCGACAGTTTCGCTCCGTTGCTTATGCAAAAAAGCAAAGAACGGGAGATCCGTGCTCTCAGTCATTTAAACACGACTGGGACCTGAAATTCTTCTTTGCAACAGTAGCTGAAAACTAACAGTGTTTTCTGGGTCACCGAATAATAAGCGGCCAGCATAATTTCGCAATTGAAAGATACTACAACTCATTTCATAAAGGGAAGTTTAGTGTACTGGACAGTGAAGAACGGCAAGCCAAATTAAGTGCGCTTAAGAAAATGGATGAGGCACATCAATAGGTTTTTATATAAGTCATAATAATTGATATCTCTTGAACTCTTCGATACTTGTGCTACATTCCTATGTATTTCATTGTACAACGTACTGTTCTGAATTTTCCAGAACGACAATCACAATACATCTGCACTGCGAGCAAGTTTCAAAACTGCATTAAGAATAGCAAGATCCGGGAAATCTTTTTCCCAAGGGGAGTTTGTAAAAGACTGTTCCATTGATGCTGCAACTTTTGTGTCCCACGAATGTTAGCAGATTTCAAGGAATCTGTCGTTCCAAACAAACAGAGACACGACATATAAGTGTTAGGGCTGGCGATGTGTATAAGCAGTTAATAAATAAGACTAAGGACTTTGTTCCTACGTCTGTTGCGTTGGGTGAAGCAACAGATCTTGCAGATACAGTTCAGGTAGTCATATTCAGACGAGGTGTCGATAATGCTCCGCATGTAACAGAGAAAGTTTTGGACTTATGCCTTTGAAAGGGACTACGACAGGTGTAGACTTGCTCTAAGCTGTTGAGCAAGCGACTGATGGCGCCGATATGGATTGGAACCGGTTAATCTCACCGGACACGGATCGAGCATCGGCAATGCGAGGCCTTCAGGGGGGTCTCGTAACATTGATGCGCAAAAAGCTAGGACGCACACAAGAGACGTTGCATGGAATTCACTGCATTCTACATCGAGAGGAGCTTTGTGCAAAGTCAGCAACATTAGAAAATAACAGGCAAATTGTTGTGCGTACTGTAAACGATCTGAAAACACATGGGTTTACGTACCGCCAGTTTCGGTAGTTCTTGGAGGAATTAGGAGATAAACACGGCGACATAACTTACTATACCGAACTAAGCTGATTCAGACGAGGTGAAATGCTGAAGAGACTTTTTTGCTTTATGTTTGGCTGTAGCACATTTCTTACATGAGAAGGGAAAGAGTGAACCGAAATTAGACCCTTGCTGCATATCAGACCTCGCATTTCTCGTGGACATCACGTCTCACATGAACAGCCTGAACGTCAGTTTGCAACGTGAAAATAATTTCTTTTTTGACATGTTGTAAAAAGTATGTCCTTTAGAAAGAAAGCCTCGTCTTTGGGACAGCCAACTTTTGTCTGAAAACACTGCACGTTTCCCTGCCCTTGGTTTGGTCCATGAAAGTGCTAGGTTTCAAGAATGCGAGTCAATAATTGTAAAAGTTAAGGAGCAGCTTTTAGCACGATTTGGAGATGTGACGATTGTGTCTCCTGTCATTCGTCGCTTTGTACAATCGTTTCCAGCATCAGTTGAAGATGCTCCGAATCATCTACATGTGAAGTTGATCGATCTGCAGTGCAATACACGGCTGACGGACAAGTTTTTTGCAGTTCGAAGTACAAAACAATTCTACGAAAATTTCTCACAGCAAGGATTTCCATGCCTGCCTCACAAAGCTGCGAGAGGTAGGTCCATGTTCGGATCTACTTACGTGTGTGAAAGTTTTTTCTCCATAATGAAAATGAATAAATCAATATTTTGATCGAGTATTAATGACGAAAATCTTCGCAACTGCTTGCGTTTATCAATGTGCCGCGCTTTTGTGCCCGACGTTATCTTCATCGTTTCTCGTCACCAATGATAAATGTCTTTCGGGTTTGTTTCTTTTTCTAATTTATAATTATTGTTTACTAACAGTGTCTCATCCTGCTTCATGTTACAAAGGATAATATCGTTATGGTATTAAATCGGTTGCTCATGGTATCCTTACATGCTTAAAAATTATCGTTTAATTGTTGAGAGACATGTTTGATACCCTTGCCATGAAGGGTACTTAGGTACCTCACATAGGCGTAAAACCAGTCCGGCATATTTATGCACCATTTGCTTTTATGTTTCATTGTAGAACCACGACGTTTGTTGATAGGTGGATGGAACAACACGATACCTTCCCTTGACTGAATTGCACACTGTGAAAATAGCTCGAGAGTGTCCGAGGTACAGTGTTTCCCAGCTAGCGGGTAAAGCGAAGCGGCAACATCTGTGCTTAGAGACATTCACAAAATTAGCGCTGACTGTTCAAATTCCCAGTCTGAATGTCTGGTGAGTGTGCACACTGAGACCAGGAAGTTGCACATGTGCAGCAGCTCCGCTTGTGTGCAGAATTTCTGGCTGGCCCTGTCTCAGCGTGACGGGAGACGGAGGAGCGGCTCAGTCTGGAGTAGGACGCGCTCGCTCGGAGAAAAGTCTGGCATCGTCTGAAGCCGCTTCTTCCGAATGACAGGAAACCGGTAGAGCGCAAAGTCGCAAAAGGCTAACGATACTTACAGAATTCGACGCCCCACACAGTGTCTACCAAACAACCACAATATTGGCTGCTAATGGCAAGTGGGAGCGGGACTGGAGGTATCCAATGGTGAGCACAGCATGAGGCTAAGGAGCGTAGTGGAACTGCTAAGTTGATGAGTAATCGCAACAGTGCTACACTGCTACTGGTGTTGATACAAAGCCGAGCAATGGCAACGATAACACTGCATTATATCTACAACAACAGTTGGCAGCCCGCATCTCGTGGTCGTGCGGTAGCGTTCTCGCTTCCCACGCCCGGGTTCCCGGGTTCGATTCCCGGCGGGGTCAGGGATTTTCTCTGCCTCGTGATGGCTGGGTGTTGTGTGCTGTCCTTAGGTTAGTTAGGTTTAAGTAGTTCTAAGTTCTAGGGGACTAATGACCATAGATGTTAAGTCCCATAGTGCTCAGAGCCAACAGTTGGCATTTCGTCAGAAAATAACCCAAGGAATTTCGCAGAGTCCTAAAGAAGTGGAAGGTGGAACATTAGCTTTTCTGCGGGATGAGTCAGTGGAATGTTTGGTGTCGTATACGCTCGACTGCGCGGACAGCGTACATGAGGAGTACAACGATGACGATTGAAAGTGATACTGAAACAACGGTCGCGCCACATACTTTTTCATCCTTGCCCGACAGGGAGCCACAAATCCCGTTTCCAGTAAAACGTAGCAAAAGACAATCGCCGTCCAAGGGGCGAGTACTAAACGTAATTTCGTACATGGAAGATCATCCGCAGTATAGTAAAAAAAATTATGAACAGATTTCGAATAAGTCCGCAGCAATATGACCGTGTAGTGCAAAAGAAAAAGTATGGATATTCAAGGGAATACAAGGAGCACTTGTTACAAAAACTGGTGTTTGCGTGTTTCAAGGATAGTGATCTACTACGTTATGCACATCAGATTGCCCGCGACGTAGATTGCAGTGATTTCAAGGGAAGCAGTGGATGGCTGCATAACTTCAAATAGTGTTAGACAATTGGAAGATGTAAAATAAGGAAATCTGAAACAGAGCGTCAACTTGGCCACGCACAGGAAACTACGGAATGGGCCAGAAAATTTGTAGATGAGAGAAACAGACTTATCCCACCGCTCAGTAAGGAATTTGTCTTCAACTCGCGCCAACCGGGATTTGAAGAGAAAAAGCATATGAAAGGAACCCTGGAAATTAGAGGCACCAGGAGATTTGTATCAAGGTCAACTAACATCAATGCTTTAACACATTCGTATACCATTATGCTGACCGTTAATCTGAATGGCAAATTGGCTGGGAAGTTATTTATTGCGCTGCGAGAAGTTGGAGGTGCTCTGCACCCTAAGATTCTTTCTCGTGTGCGTGATCTTGCAAGGGCAGTAGGAAATATCTATGTCACAGCAAGCAAGAGTGGTGAAATGGCCGTAGGAGAACTGAACCTACGGTATGAGCACTGCTTTTGGTCAGCAGCTGATCCAAATAACTTAATTTTGGTTGATTTCTGATCTGAGTATAAAATAATACTTAAATATCATACTCCTTTAGAGAAAATTTCCTTCCTGAAGAGTGTGTGACGTTGCAATTCATAGTACCTGGAATTGCTGGACAAATGCAGCCTCTGGATATTTATTTTTCCATGCCTGTTAAACTTACATCACACTATACTACACCTTAAAGGAGAGCCAGTTTCCCCATAAGTTCCGCAACATTCGGTTGCATGTCATCATATTCCATCAGTCCTCATCACCCCATTACACCGGTATGACTCCCACATGCATTCTTCAAGAGTGGATACCTAGCGGAACGTCCTGCACGGTTTGTAAATCCCGAGGAGTTCGCCTTTGATCCTGATGGTGCGAATCTTTGTGGTCACTGTGGCGTGCCATTTTTCATTCGATATTCGTGGAGCTAGTTAATGGATGTCCATTTTGTGAAGTGTAAGACACACATCCCATAGAAGGTTGATCTCTGCACCTCTCCGACATCTATTGTCTGTCGTCCACCTGATGTACATGGTGAACCATTATCAAAAAATGTTTTCCCTATCATAATTGTTAACACAACACTTGAGAGGTGGCATGAGCCCCCTCTCATATTTCTATCTTACTCTGAGTAATTCTATTTTCCTCTCTAATTTCATGCGGTGGAAAGTTGCTATTCTTTCACTCGCGGACTTCCCATGCAGCGTCCGCAGCTCGTGGTCGTGCGGTAGCGTTCTCGCTTCGCACGCCCTGTTTCCCGAGTTCGATTCCCGGCGGGGTCAGGGATTTTCTCTGCCTCGTGATGACTGGGTGTTGTGTGATGTCCTTAGGTTAGTTAGGTTTAAGTAGTTCTAAGTTCTAGGGGACTGATGACCACAGCTGTTAAGTCCCATAGTGTTCAGAGCCATTTGAACCCATGCAGCCTCTCTGGTCACCCAGGTGGTCCGGTGACAGGCAGGTTCTGTTGATCATTTAGTTGTAACTGTTTGACGAAGTTGCTGAAGTTTCGACTTCAACGTAACTTTCCGAGTACAGTTGGCAATTGAGCGTTCTGCGTACAAGCGGCCTATGTTATCTGTCTTGAGCAGTTTTGGCTAAAGTTGACTGTATCGGAGTTACTGTGTGACTTCGCTTGTTAAAATCAATCACTGTACCATCAGTGATTGTGTGGCGAGCCTTCTTCGTCTCCCTCAGAGGCGCATTTGTATTGATAGGAACAACCAGACTAGGATAATTTGTTTCAGGCGATACTCGCGACATTACCATCACCACGACGGGACGTCGAAGCAACCAGCCATCGCCTCCGGTACGCCAGATTGTGTCCTTGTAGTTAAGAAGACAGCTTGGTAATGTATGTCTGCAGCACCGGCAGATTAAGGAATTTTGCTCTGCGATAATCAGAGCTCAGTAGAGCACCCCTGTTCCCATCTTTTCTTACGTGGTTCTGTCTTGGATGTTCATTATCTGAGTTCTCACTACTGTAGCAGCAATAGCAGCAATTAATGTTGGGTTGGCTGGGTGTTTCTCTTAAGATTTGAGTTGCAAGGAATTGGCTCCACATACCACTTGGTCATAAACGTCACAAGCTAGTTTATGGACAACTTCACCTTCACAACATTTATTTGAGTATCCAATTTGACATATTGTAAATGTTTCATGTGTTTTGTTTATTATTTTGAGTTTAGTCATAATAAATCAAATTGTTATTTTGGACAGAACTTTCATTCTGTAGATCGGTAGAGCAACCCTTTCATTTCTCACCAAGCTAATAAAACTCATTATCAAATTAATTTCTATCCAATTAAATTATTGCAGGTGCCAAACTCTTTTCTGCTCCACTTGCAGGGTCGATTAGAGTCAGTTCGCGTTTCTTCTTACTCCATGTGCAACAGCAAAAGTCTGAGTTAGAAGAGGGGGGGCTTAGAGCATCATTTCCATGTGAAGATTCTAGAAGAATTTAGTGTTAAATACACTGCTAGCCCCGGCAGCTCGCACACTTTCAAACGAGAGTCTGGCGTTCGGTGTCCTCAGTCCGGGAGCACGCTGGTCGTGTGCAACGAGAGGGCGGAGTGCAGTCACTCCGGCGGAGCAGCGCTGAGCCGACTAGAGAGGCAGGGGGCTTTCCATCTGGCCACGGACACGCACACTCGGCGGAACTTGAAGCCTGGCCGGTTACACCGACGCCCGAAAAACGCCATGTCAGCAAAGCCCGGTCATCCGAGGCGCGGTCTAGAGATAGTGCGGACAGCAGCTCTCGGAGGAGGGAGCCATCGGCTAGGAGGTCGCGGCCAGCACACCTATAAGAGTCTGCCTCCATCGGCAGGCCTCTGTTGAAAAACTATAACGACGCGTTTGGCTGATTTAAATCACGGCCGCTCGGCTGCTTTGCCTGACAAGGAACGACGTAATTATGACTTGGCATGTACTTCTGTCGGGCATTTTGTGAGGCTGCCATTTAGCAATTTTTCTGAATTGCCCCCTTGTATCAGTCGCATTAAGCTGTGGCTTTAACTGTTGCTTGACTAAACCTGTAGTAATCCTAAAGCATTCAAACGTTCAATGTTTTGACCTATAGTATAGCTCAGTGTCATGTAACACATGCTTGTTAATGGGGTTTACTTTTGTTTTCAATGTGTAATAGTTGTTTATGTGGGTTATTTAAATTGTGCTATTATTATATGCGAAGGAACAACTACAGTTAAAGCAAGAACAGATAGTCCTTAGGTACTGACGGCCAGGGACCGTCGAGCATTGCGGAAGGCGGTGGTAAAAAGTCGAATGACATCAGCTGAAGGAATCACTCGTGAGTTTCAAAGTGCTGCAAGCAGTCCAACTAACACAATGACAGTGCGTAGGGAGTTGAAGAAAATAGAGTACAATGATCCAGCTCCTCATACGCCACACATTTGTGCAGTCAATGCTAAGCGATGCATGAGCTGGTGGAGATAACGACGCCACTACACATAAGATGACAGGAAACGAGTGATTTGAGCAATGAACCACGCTATACCCTGTGGCAATCCTGTTGAAGGTTAGACGGTCAGTCGGGGCAGTTACTCGTCACGTTGGACATGAGGTGTCAGTTGCATGTCATTACGCTTCCGGTAGGCCAAGAAAGTGCGTGTGCTCTTCATCCACGTTCCACATGAGTCCGGTAGTTCATTTCACAAGCAGACATTCCCGCTCTCATGAAGTTTTTGCACAACAGGGTAAATTATAAGGAATGTTACATCTAGTACCACCATGGATTGTGAAACCTGGTAATTAAGGATGACAGGATTGGGTTACGATTGTGGACGGGGCCCGAATCAATTACTATTGGTTTGCCTTGCAATTTCACTCATTTATTTTAATAAATACTTTTTGAAAACAAGTCAGTGACGTCGCAATCAGACTTCTAAGGCACATAACCACAATCACGGCTGAAGGCCTTTAACGTGAAAAATGGCAATTATTTAAAACTTAACAAATGCATAAAATACAGACAGCAAATAATTTTGGAAAACAAGCCAATGTGGTCGCAATCAGAATTTTAAGGCAAGTAACCACTATCACAGCTGAAGGCCTTTAACGCCGAAAATGGCAATTATGAAAAAAAGTTACAAATATACTGTCAAACGGCGAATGGCACAGCAAAAGTTAATTTAAAAAAATAAACAATAGATCATCAAATAGGTGAGACAATTGATGGTAACTTAATAATACAATAATAAAATAAAAGACAAGGACCAGTGACAGACGATGCTCCAGGAATCGACCTCTGAGTAGGTCACACCAAAAACACTTTCGCAAGCAAGAGAAAGGCAGTCAGCAGTTGCATTCAGATCACAAGATTGTAACTCGGCCTAGTGGCAGTCTAACGAGCGACTAATGATAATCTTGGTGAGGGTACCTGACATCCAACAAAACAAATGCAAGATGTAAAATTACGCCAAAGCCAGAACTGGCGATCTGGGCTCCGCCCGCAGAATACTGTGCTTAGAGCGCCCAGCACAAGAAGGAATGACTACGACTAAGGTAGAAGAAAGCCACCCAACCTACAATCAAGAAGCTGTCACACTTACACGCCTCACCGGGCAGCGGGGGCAAGGCGAGGAAATATATACTAACCCTCAGGGCAGATAACTGGGGCGTTAGCGGCCACAAGACAGAAAAATACCGCTGGTTGAACTTGACAGTGTAAGGAGTTGAAAATAGTAAATAGTAATTAGAAGCTCAGGAAGGCTAGTCAGATCGGCCTTCCCCAGGTACTCCACTCGCTACTTTTCGCCTCGGCGACACTACGAGCAGCAACACGAACCCAAGACGCTGGAGAATCGCGATATTTCACAATGGTGGAGGTTTGTCTACGGGAATTGCAATGCACTCAACTTAAACATGCAGGATCCGGTTTCGACGAGGTCGTCCACTCTCGTGACCACTGCCCTTCCATTCGACAGTCCACACAAGCCGCCAGCGGACCCGTCGTGTTGTCGCTCTGCGCGGACCTCGCTGCTCCTCGTCCCCAAACAAACTCCACACTCACACCACACGGAAGAAGCACGAGGTCGCCCCAAAGACAGGGCAGTAGAACTACGTATCGATAAGCGCCGCTGCTGCCACTAGCGGACAGGCAACGCTAACGAAAGCGAGTGGCGCCAGTGAACACGAGAAGAAGACAAACAACGCAATTATGCCAACTACACGATACAGTCTGGCAGAAACCTACACACGGCACCAACGCAAGCCACAGCATGGCTCAGATTGGGTTCTTGAAACTGAACAACAAGCAACTGCTTCCTCTCTTACAACAACGTGCTGTCTGCCTCGATGGTGTACCGAAATACCCAACTGGAACGACGGATGTTGAGAACTAGGGTTTAGTGAATGAGACCCGATGACGCCTGGAGCGAAAGCTGCCGATGTAGGAGTGCAGTAGGCAGCTACGTAGTGGAGCAAGTGCTTGTATCACTGTTATGGGCGTCATATTCCAAAATTAACGACACCTGTAGCGTTTTTTGAGGGAACCTTATACCTTTAGATTACCATCCAGTCCATTCTGTCCTCTTACAAAATCGCGGAAACGGGCTCACCGTGCATGGCAGACCCGTATTAAAGATTTCTAGCATGGTCCAATGCGCCCTCCAACATCCTCGTCAGCGCCCACTGGCCAATGTGATAACCATTACCGCCCGCCATTGAGCCTGAGTGGAGCATCACGGGATGGCCTCTGATTCACTCTGCATTATACCAGGTCCAACAAGAGCCGTAACTAACGCGGAACACGTCTTCCAGTATGACATCCGACAAACACAAACGTAGCTACAAAACTACATAAAATTCTCACCAGAAATTTATAATGTATATTCAGAAGGGGGTGTCCCAGAGCTCGTAAATATTTGGAGAATGTCAAGATTTACCCCCAAGAGGTGCTGATAAAATTGTATCATTGAACAACCAGTTCCTGTCCAAGGCCCATCATCAGGATCATAAAAAAATTTTAAATATCATACCAAGTGATGTAAATTCAAAGTCTTCAAATAATTGTGAAATTCATGGATTGTATTATTTGACGCCATTGACTCTATATCGTCTTGTATATGTTTACTAACCTGGCGATAATTTCACAATATTAATTATTATTAAAAGGTAGTTACTATTATCACTATATCATAATACTGATTACATATGTTACCAATAATTACACTTTTCCAAATACTAGCATTAATGAATGACACAATGTAGCGCAGGTTATAGTTCGTGAAACAAATGTATGCACATCTTCCTCACATAGTCCGCTCAGTACACGCATACTTTGTACCATGTACCTATGACAGTAAAACTGAGAAATATAGATTATATACGTTTAAATATGTGTCTCATGAGAATGGTTTCTCCGAATCCTAGGTAAGTCCCGCAATGGGCTGGGAATTGCTTCATTATTCACTTCGCAATAGATAAATTAGCTAACTGAGAGCACAACACAACTAGGTAATGGCTCATACGTTATCGTAGGACCTTCACAGTATTCTTCTTCTTCTTCTTCGTTTCACCCAACTTTGGGGTACGTTGAATCAATCACTTCTGTGTGTTCTGTGCCTTTCTTTTCGCCCAGTACTGCTTCATTCTTTCTGATCTTGCTTTTCTTTCCTCATCAGAGATGACAATCGTTCTTTTCTTTCTATTTTGGAGCTGGAATCCCTCTTTTCTGTCTTTGCTTATCATTTTTGCGGTCCTGTCTGTGAGCATTTTTTCTGTGATGTGTAGTTCTCTTAAGTCTTTCTCTGTTTGGATAAACCAATTTGGTTTGGATTTTTTATTCCTGAAGTAGTCAAACATTCTTTTTGTAAGTCTATTTGGGTTCATTCTGAGAATGTGCCCATAAAACTCAATTCTTCTTTTCCTCATTGTATCCGAAAGTTTTTCTGTGGTTTTGTAGAGTGTTTCATTTTTGGTATGAATTAGTTTGTCGTTATGAAATTTGGGGCCTAAAATTTTTCTCAATATTTTTCTTTCTTTGATCTCTAGCCTTTCAATTGGGCCATGGTTAGTGATAGATAATGTCTCAGCTGCATATAGTGCTTCTGGTTTAATGACAGTGTTGTAATGTTTTATTTTTGAATTCCATGAGAGGGACTTTTTATTATAAGTATTTTTAGTAAGCTGAAAGGCTAGTTCAACTTTGTTTCTTCTTAATTCTATTGCTTTTTTCTCAAGGGCGTTCCAGCTAATCCATTCACCAAGATATTTGAATTCTTTAACAATTTCGATCTTTTGGTCTCTTACTTTAAGATATTTCATTGGCTTTTTTATATTTGTGATTATTTTGGTTTTTTCAAAAGAAATTTTAAGGCCTATTTTCTCTGCTTGTTTCTGTAATTCGAGGATCTGTTCTTTGGTTTCTTCCCATGTTTCAGCTAGTAGGGCCATATCATCTGCAAATGCTAGGCAATTAACCTTGATGCCTTTGTTTTTTGTTCCTAGTCGGATTCCACTATTGATTTTCTTGTTCCATTCTCTTACTATTTTTTCTAGGGCACAGTTAAATAACAATGGAGAGAGTCCATCACCTTGTCGTACTCCAGTTTTTATCTCAAATAGGTCTGAGAGTTCTCCCATAAATTTAATTTTGGAGTATGTGTTGGTGATGGTTTCTCTAATTAGGTTTGTAGTTTTATTGTCTAGGTTCAATTCTTTTAATATGGAGATTAGAGATTCCCTGTCTATGGAGTCGTACGCCTTTTGAAAGTCAATGAATGTGATGACATACGCTTTTGCTCTCGATTTTTGGTAGGCCATAAGATTTTTGAGGTTTAGAATTTGTTCTGGGCAGGATCTTCCCTTTCTGAAGCCTGCCTGGTATTCTCCAAGTCGACAATCTAGCTGGGGTTCTGCTCTGTTCAAAAGGACTTTAGACAGTATTTTGTATGTTACGTCAAGGAGCGAAATCCCTTTGTAATTGTTGGGGTCTGTTCTGGATCCCCTCTTATGAATTGGGTGAATGAGGGCCATCTTCCATTCATCCGGAATTCTTTCTGTTTTCCATATTTCTTCAAATATTTTTTGGAGAGATTCTATGGCATTTCTATTGACATTTTTCCACAGTTCAGCTGTAATTTGGTTCTCTCCCGAAGCCTTATAGTTTTTGAGATTCAAAATGATTGATTGTAGTTCCTCGACGGTGGGTGGTTCTGAGTTAGGACTTGTTGAAGCTGAGTTGCTGAAATCCATTTTTTCAATTGGTTCTTTACAGTTGAGAAGGTTTCTGAAATATTCCCTCAAAATTTTGCAATTATCCCTGTTGTTGTGTGCAATATTACCATTTTTATCTTGTAATTGGAGTGTCGGTGGGCTGTACTTGGTTATTTTTTGTTTAAAAGTTCTGTAAAAGCTCCTAGTCTTGTTTTTGTTGAAGTCTTCGTTGATCTGCAAAAGGAGTTGATCTTCTTGTGCTTTTTTAATTCTTTTGAGGTTTTTACGCACTAGTTTTCTTACACTCAGGAAATTTTGCCTATTATATTCATTTTTCTGAGATTGCATCTGTTGCCATGCTTTCTTTCTTTGCTCAATAAGTTTGTCACATTCCTCTGTCCACCATGCGTGTCTTTTGATTTTGGTTATTGGTGCTATTTGTTCAGCTTTGGTTAGTAGGCTTTCCTTCATTTGATCCCAATTTTGGTTCCTTATATCTTGAGTCGCGAGGGGAAACTCCTTCGAATTCATTATCTTTTCTGGATCGTATCTTCTGCTTTTGGGTTTACTGTTTCTATCTTTCCTTTTGGGGATAATTTTGAGTTTTATTTTAGAAAGATAGTGATCAGAATCCAAGTTTGCTCCTCTGAGTACTTTGACATTTTGTATTTCTGTATGGTGTTTCCATTTTATCGCCACATGATCAAGTTGAAATTCACCCAAGTGTGGGTTTGGTGAGGTTCATGTCTTCTGTTTTCTGGGTAGTCTCTTAAAGGCTGTGGATTTCAGGATCAAGCCATGCGCTTGGCAGAGTTCTACTAATCTGACTCCATTTTGGTTAGTTCTATTGTGCGCTGGGTAGTTTCTAACAATATTTTTGTATTTCTTCTCTTTTCCTACTTGAGCATTGAAGTCCCCCGTAAGTATGATGTTGTGTTTGTCTGGGATCTTTTGCACCACGTCATCTAGTTGTTCCCAAAAACGTTCCACCTTTTCCTTATTTTTCCTATTGTCTTCATTTATGGGGGCATGTGCATTCACAATTGTGTATACTCTATTAGCAGATTTAAAAGTGAGTGTGGAGAGTCTTTCCGATTGTGATTGAAAGCTGATAATGGAGTCTAAAATACTTTTATCTATTATAAAGCCCGTTCCGAGGTGGGGTGTGTTTTTCATTATTCTTTTGCCTACCTTTCCTTTGTATATTCTGAAACCTCCGGAATCAAAATTGTTTTCATCTATGTATCGAGTTTCTTGTAGTGATGTTAGGAGTATTCTATGATGTTTGAGGGTATCTTCACAGTATTATTATTATTATTATTATTATTATTATTATTATTATTATTATTATTATTATCGTTATTGGCAGTGCTCAGACACGAAGCGTTGACAGCTTGAAGTTCTGCAAAAGTCTGCCGGTTTAGAATGGTTCAAATGGCTCTAAACACTATGGGACTTCCCATCTGAGGTCATCACTCCCCTAGACTTAGAACTACTTAAACCTAACTATGCTAAGGTCATCACACACACCCATGCCCGAGGCACCTGTTCAGAAGTAACATCCCAAGTAATCAAGTGATTTACAAACAGTAACTATACTGCACGCATGTTAACATTGTTGATTTTAAAGGTGGGTTCAGAGTGTGCCTAAAGCAACTGTAGCCAGGGAGAGGAATCCTGCAGAGGAAACACGTTTAGTAATATATGTCTACCCTCAATGTGGATAGTTAGCTTTCTTTTTCTCGCGGTGCACCCAGAATTACTTCAACGTTCTATAAAACAGGTTGTTGGAGATAAGCAGTACCAGTTGTCCGATTGACTCATTAATTCATGGTTTCATAAAACAACTACAAAAACTAAAGATAATTTATCATTCGTCAATTTAATAAAAAAAGTGTTCAAAGAAATTTTTTTCATTCAAACGTTTAATTAGGCAACAATGTTTATGACGGTGACGGGGAAGTGCGGGGGGAGGAGGCAGTTGTGCTAGCTAATCTCTGATTGCACTCAGGGGTAATGGTCTCAAAAAGGTTGGGAATCACTGTCCTAGCATAATGTAAATGTTTTAGAACCTGATGATGGTTCGCGGACCAAAACTGATTGTTCAATAAAGGAATTTTATGAGCAGCGGTAAATCATAACGTTTTTCAGAAATGCATAGCTTCATGACACCACTACGAGATCCGCCTTCATGACATGCCCCATAAAGAACTGAAATGGTTCAAATGGTTCTGATCACTATGGGACTTAACATCTGTGGTCATCAGTCCCCTAGAACTTAGAACTACTTAAACCTAACTAACCTAAGGACATCACACACATCCATGCCCGAGGCAGGATTCGAACCTGCGACCGTAGCAGCCGCGCGGTTCCGGACTGAGCGCCTGAACCGCTAGACCACCGCGGCCGGCTAAAGAACTGACAGCATTAACTATCATAATAATTGTTTTTTAAATAAATATTGTAATAATTCGTAAACAGTGCTCGGCTATTGCTTCCTTAAGTTCAGTTTAAAACTGTAACTAATTAAGAGCATTCACCTCACTTTGCGAATAACTTGTAGAAAGGGACTGACTTTTGTTGCCTGTGGATAACTTACAAAGTGTAACTAATTTAGGAAACTAACAACGTAATCAATCAATAATTAATCAACACAACTCAGTACCTATAATAGTAAATAATTATCTATAATATACAGTCAAATTACATATTAAAACTTGTAGTGTCAAATCGAAATGCAAAGGCTCGATGTTGTTCCGAAGATTTCCCTTCGATCATTGACGGTGGCGGACAGCCCCTTACCTATCCTTTCTTATCTTTGTTTTATTCTCTTGTAAAGTGCTAACACCTTTACTTAATATTCTCCGGCTCCTTTGACTAGTTTGCAAATTGTATCACGTTAATTTTCTCGTTATTATTACTTTGATTTTTTATTTGCTGAAAACAGTTTTTTCTTGTAATATGGAGCAGTTATGCTTTAGATGATAAAATGTAGGGACTGTTTCAAAATACTAGGTAACACGTCTTTAAATATGCAATAAATGAAACGATATCCCACATATATATGATTAGCTCTACATAATATTGTAAGATAACACTGTTACTAAACAAGTCTGTGCAAAACACTGAATCTGTTGTCGAAGATAAACAATCCATTGATCGTGCGCAGCAACTAATCATTATATTACGTGCTTAAAACTCTTTTTTGGGTTTATTGCTTCAAATTACTGATATTTCATTTCCCGCAAGAGGAATTTCGATTTCTTCTTTGTTGATGCTTGCACTCTCTTCGTCACACTGTGTGAGGCAGAGAATTAATCACACAGTCTCATTCCTTACGATCGACGCAACTGATTTGCACCGCACGGTCGTCCACGTATTATGCCTCACACATACGGTGACCAAAACAGAAACGCAGTTCGTCAAACACGACATCATGATTTCCGAAAGCCGGCCAGCCTTGCTCATCGGTGAAGCACATGTTCCAGGAGCACGGGGTCCTAAGTAAACTGGACAAACAGTTGCTCGAATTCGTGCTGCTGCTACTCACAGGGCAGGCAGCGACGCGCCGACGCTCCCGTTGAGGCGTAGCGCCGTATAGCGATCCTGCCTTGGAGGCGGTTAAGTGGGAGATGTGTCTCAGAGCTGGATAGTGACAGATGGTGACGCGAGGCTGGACGCGCACGTAGTTTATGTTTCAGCCGATAGAGGACAATATTGGATAGGGGACTGATTTAGTTTGGATTGTGCCCACTAAAGTGCACTAAAGTAATAGAATGTTTTTCATAAACTGTTCTAGTATTTTCATAAAGTGTTATTATGTCTTTTTGTGTAGGTAAAGTGTTATAAATGTGTTTTAGCAGTATGACTGATGCGTGAGTGTGGTTTAAGGTTAATATGAAGATAATTGTTTAACGAGTTATGTAGTGGGATTTAGTGTCGGAACATTTCGAAGAAGTATGGATGTGGACAAAGGGGATTTTTGTAGAATAGATTTGTAAAGTAAGTTTATGGTAAAGGGAAAGTTAATTCAGGTATAAATAACAATAGTCAATAACTTTATGCATAAACAAAACTTCAGCATATTAGATAATTACGTCGGTAAAAAGTGCAGTCATTAGGTTTGCTATTTTGCGATTGGTTATTGATGAAAAGCGCGGACTGACGCGGGAGAATGTTGTTTTGCTATTGGCTGTTGAGTAAACTGACCAATGGTGAAGCAATATTCTTCGTGCGCCTTTCTCTGCTGGTAGAGAAGACTTAGAGTATTCTAAAGAAGACTTGGAGCCTAGCCATGAAACAGTGCGGACGTGTGTAGTAGTAGTTCCTATGGAAACGATAAGTTGCCCGATCTAGCAGTGTTTCATACATCAAAAGTGTTGTAAAGCGACGGCATAGTTATTCAGATGGGTGTGTAGAAATTTCGGAACTTTTAAGTGAATTTTGTGACGAGAAAAGACATACATTCTGCGTGGCGTATTGAGCAGGTCGGTGGCTAAAAACTGTGACTGCATTAGGTACCGACAGTCTTAATATTTGGCGAGCATTCTCAATCAAAAACAATCCGTATTTTTGTAGGTATCACGTTTTCGGGAAATGCAACACCATAAAATTGCTAACGTGAGTGAAAGGGATTGTGAGTGACTGTGTTAAGACTAGCACGGGCTTGGCAGTGATACTTGTTCACCTAAGTTTCAGAATATATTAATTAAGGACAAAATTTCCAACCTTTCATTTCGTGTGAAAACTTTCTCCCGAAACGTAGATTAGTGACTTTAATTGCAGCCTGATTCACGTCGAAGTACAGTAGGTTTCGCTCGGCTTCCCTACTGATGATCTGCTGAGACAATGTTCACAGGTAGGTGCAGGTTCGTCGTAAAGGGACGGAAGGAACCGCGCCGCCGCACCGTGGTGTAGTTGTACCACACGCTGCGTAGCAGATGCATTTCGAGAACTCGTGCATCTACAGTAATTAGTGATGCCCCATTACTCTCACATCGGCTGCTTACCGCGCTCTCATCCGTTCTTGCTGCATTCCGTCCATGCGAGCGCATCCAGCCTCTTAACATATCAGCTGCACTGTGCGATCTACCCCGAGTTAGGGTGTTTCACCTGCGAATAGGGCCGTTTGAATGAAAATGAAACAATTATTCATTACAAACCAGATCCGTACATTTACAAACGTTCCAACCTCTCGGCACAAATGACAGAAATGACAAACCACGTTGTAGTTTCCACTCTCTTAAGCATAGGTGTCAATGCCGTGAGTTTCGTTGTGCAAAGCCAGCGACACCCTAGTGCCTCGTTCGCCATGAGTCTAATACAGATGATAGCTGTCTCGTCTTCCTGTGTCTCACCCTACCACTGTTTCAGGAGATCTACAAACTCTGTAATTTTTCATGTACCAAAGCTTAATAATATGTAAAAAAAATCTCTTATAACAACCACCATCGTCAAGTGATTGCTAAAAGTGACAGCCCCTTCAACCGTCCACTTCCGTGATATGTTCGCAGCACTTAACTCGTTATCCACATTAATCATGTGCTCTTTCTGGTTTCGAAACTAAGGCCGATCTCTCGTACGTAAAAGTACAGGTAAAAGATTTAATGAAGCGGGAAATTATAAGTAAAGAGAGAAGTAGCCTTGAATTCCTAGGCGAGGCTAGATTTCCAAGTGCACACTGTCGGTTGATTGTTTAGGGATTCAAAGCATGCGTAGGAGTGATGGCAACGTAAGCGGCTGCAGTGCAGAACGCGGCGCAGGCGGAACCTGAGACTGCCGCATACCTGTCGCACTTCTGACGAGGTCGAGCTAAAGGCTGTCAAAAAAGCCCACGGCCACACATAGGATTCTTTTACCGTTCTTCGTGCCCGTTCCCCAACGCTCTCTCTTCCTATCATAACGTTTATACTGTTACATCAATTTTTGTATAGATATTGGTCTGAATATTAGCGAATGCTCAATTTATTATGTCATGGTTGCAGAATACTAACAGGAATTATTTACAGAAGAATGGAAAAACTGGTAATAGCCGACCTTGGATAAAATCGGCTTGGGTTCCAGAGAAGTGTGGGAACATGTGAAGCAATACTGACTCTACAACTTATCTTAGGCGATAGGTTAAAGAAAGGGAAACCTGTTATGACCTGATGAAACTACAATCGTCCAGTCATAGCTGTGGGTTCTTTGACTGCTCTTTGAGATGCCTGTTCGGAACTACAACATATGAAATATTAGTTCACTTTATTACAAGAATGATAAAACATGTTTTCCACTTTATACAGTTCATTGCCACAGGAATGTATTGAAAATTTGTAACTATCTTCCAATAGTAAAGTATTACTTGATAAACACTATTACAAACTCTTCTCTTGAAGTACAAGTTCAACACCTACAGAAGTACAGTTCCATCTTGGACTTGAATAGCATTAGTGTCCTAACTAGATGATGGTGACTGCCTCATCGGAGGCCAAAAATTGCGGACTGAGCAAGAGCATGCTCGGCTTGTCCCCCTTCTTGCAGCGGTGTACCATAGGTCTCTAGAAGAGCGTAGCGTTCCAAAGGATTGGAAAAGGGCACAGGTCATCCCCGTTTTCAAGAAGGGACGTCGAACAGATGTGCAGAACTATAGACCTATATCTCTAACGCCGATCAGTTGTAGAATTTTGGAACACGTATTATGTTCGAGTATAATGACTTTTCAGGAGACTAGAAATCTACTCTGTTGGAATCAGCAAGGGTTTCGAAAAAGACGGTCCGGTGAAACCCAGCTCGTGCTATTCGTCCACGAGACTCAGAGGGCCATAGACACGGGTTCACAGGTAGATGCCGTGTTTCTTGACTTCCGCAAGGCGTTCGATACAGTTCCCCACAGTCGTTTAATGAACAAAGTAAGAGCATATGGACTATCAGACCAATTGTGTGATTGGATTGAAGAGTTCCTAGATAACAGAACGCAGCATGTCATTCTCAATGGAGAGAAGTCTTCCGAAGTAAGAGTGATTTCAGGTGTGCCGCAGGGGAGTGTCGTAGGACCGTTGCTATTCACAATATACATAAATGACCTTGTGGATGACATCGGAAGTTCACTGAGGCTTTTTGCAGATGATGCTGTGGTGTATCGAGAGGTTGTAACAATGGAAAATTGTACTGAAATGCAGGAGGATCTGCAGCGAATTGACGTATGGTGCAGGGAATGGCAATTGAATCTCAATGTAGACAAGTGTAATGTGCTACGAATACATAGATAGATCCCTTATCATTTAGCTACAAAATAGCAGGTCAGCAACTGGAAGCAGTTAATTCCATAAATTATCTGGGAGTACGCATTAGGAGTGATTTAAAATGGAATGATCATATAAAGTTGATCGTTGGTAAAGCAGATGCCAGACTGAGATTCATTGGAAGAATCCTAAGGAAATGCAATCCGAAAACAAAGGAAGTAGGTTACAGTACGCTTGTTCGCCCACTGCTTGAATCCTGCTCAGCAGTGTGGGATCCGTACCAGATAGGGTTGATAGAAGAGATAGAGAAGAGCCAACGGAGAGCAGCGCGCTTCGTTACAGGATCATTTAGTAATCGCGAAAGCGTTACGGAGATGATAGATAAACTCCTGTGGAAGACTCTGCAGGAGAGACGCTCAGTAGCTCGGTACGGGCTTTTGTTAAAGTTTCGAGAACATACCTTCACCGAAGAGTCAAGCAGTATATTGCTCCCTCCTACGCATATCTCGCGAAGAGACCGTGAGGATAAAATCAGAGAGAATAGAGCTCACACAGAAGTATACCGACAATCCTTCTTTCCACGAACAATACGAGACTGGAATAGAAGGGAGAACCGATAGAGGTACTCAAGGTACCCTCCGCCACACACCGTCAGGTGGCTTGCGGAGTATGGATGTAGATGTAGATGTAGATATATATTGACCTCCGTGCGATGTCGTTGTGGAGTTGACAGAGATGGCGTGTCTCCAGGGGCTCCTTCCATTCACTGTTGTGGACTACAGTGAGACAACGCTAATGTCTGTGGTATCAATGCGAGTTGCTGACTTTTGTGTGGCGACGCGATCTTTAAATGATACTACATTTACAACATTTGTGTATACAGAAAAATATTTTGACAGTGTTGACTGGATTACACTCTTTGAAATTGCGAAGATACCAGGGATGAAATACAGCGAGCGAAATGTCCTATAAAGCTTGTACATAAGCCAGACGTCAGTTGCAAGAGTCGAGTGACATGACAAGGAAACAATACCTGAGTAGGGAGTGAGACAGGGTTGTACCCTATTCCCATGTTATTCAGTCCATATACTGAGCAAGGAAACCAATGGAAAATTTGGAAAATGAACTAAATTTGGGGAAAATGAATAAAACTCTGAGGTTTGCTGATGAAATTGTGTTGGGCTGGTGCATAAGTTCTAGCTTTCTTCCATAATTTTTAATAAACATAATAAATACACATAACAGAGACATTATTCATCAACAATATATCCTCCCTCACTATCTGCAACAGTCTGCCTACACTGGGGTAACTTCTCGGCTCCGTGACTGAAGAAATTACGTGGTTTCGAGGCGAAGAACTCGTTGAGCCATGTTCGGAGCGCATTTTCATCCGGAAAGGAAGTTCCCTGAGGGTTATTCGATAGAGAGGGGTAAAGGTGAAAAACTGAGGAAGCAAGATTAGGTGAACAAAGTGGGTGCGGAATGACTTCCCAGCCCGACTCCTGTATAGCGTTTTTTCTCAGTCTAGCAAAGTGCGGGGGGAGGGGGGCGGAGGTTATCCTGCTAGGATAACTTCATGCAGTCTTCCTCGTCGTTGTTCTTGGACTGCGTCTGCAAGGCGTCTCAATTGTTGACAATAATTAACAACTGATAACGACCAAGCAGAATTGCACACACGGTCAACCACTGATTCTTGTGATTTTGGCTTACATCATTCGGTACCCATCATCAGATTTTTGAACTTCCTCCATTGCATGCAATTGTCGCACGATGGTAGAATGATCACAGTTCATCACATTTGCCAGTTCTCGAGTACAGTGGCGTGGATCATAGTGGATTAATGAACTTACATGATTTTCATCAAATGCCGAAGGCCTGCCTGAATGTGGAAAGTCACCAGCGTCAAAAGGACCCTCCTTAAAACGAAAAAATCGTTTACTTGCTTTCCCCATAGAAGGGAAAGGTTGCCTCCGCTACTGTCACCCACCTATTTCTCCACTTGGCACTTCAATTTCTAGCGTTCACAGCTCCTCTCATTATTTCCAAATGACAAAATGACATTATTTAAACTCGAATAGCAACAGTGAATTACAAATAAAAAAGGCAATCGATAAACAAACCTATAGCAACCAGAATACCAACATGAAAAACAAAAGTGCTACGAATTTATACACGAACCTAACAAGTCCATCACAGGTAGCAAAGGAGTTGGAAGAGTAGCTGAACGGAACGGATAGTATCCCGAAAAGAAGTTGTAAGATAAACGTCACCAGAAGTAAAACAAGGGTAATCGAATATAGTCGAATTAAATCAGGCGATGCTGAAGAAATTAGATTAGAAAATGAAACACTAAAAGTAATAGATAAGGCTTCTTGAGTGGTAAAATAACTGACGATAGTCAGAGTAGATATTATGAAATGCAAACCGGCAGTAGAATAAAGAGCATTTCTGAAAAAGAAGTATTTGTTAACAGCGAATGCAAATTTAAATATTAGGAAGTGTTTTCTGTAGTTATTTGTATGGAGTTTAGCCTTTTACAGAAGTGGAACATCGACGATAAACAGTTAAGACAAGAATAGAAACTATTGAAATGTGGTGCTACAGATGAGCCCCAAAGATTAAATGAGTAGATCGAATAACCAATGAGGAAGAAATGAATGTAACTGAGGAGAAAAAAAAGGTTATGGGACAGTCTGACTAAAAGAAGGGATCATTTGAAAGATCACAGCGTGAGACATCAAGGACCCGCCAGTTTGATAGTGGAACGAACTGTAGGGGGTAAACAACGTAGTGGAAGATCAAGGCTTGACTGTAGCAAGCAGGTTAAAATGAGCGTAAGTTGTAAAAGTTATGCAGAGATCAAGAGAATTGGTCGAGATAGACTAATGTGCAGAGTTGCGTCAAATCAGGCTTCGGACTGAAGACCCAACGACACACATTATGGTAATAATAAGACAGGGTCCTGTAATCAGCTACAAAATCACCATACGGTTTATTTCTTATCACATAAGAAATCCATATTTGACGGTAAGTCAAGGAAGTGGACTATAAGTATGGCTCAAGACATTTATCTTGATATGACAACTAGTGACATCATCTAGTGACAACATGTACTGATAACAGCAAGTACTTGCGTCAGACGGTTACGTCACTGCGAGGCAGTCTATTAACTAGTGCAGCTAATAAATTGTGCAGCTGCAATCTAATCGTATTCGCAGTTCCGAATACATTTCTTCCATTTCACTTAGCTGTCAATCGTAACAGCGCCTGTTCCTTCCGACTTGCATGCATATCTGAAGGACATTGCAAAGTACATCAAAACATACAGACACTGCGAACAGTAATAACTAGTAATGCCCTTTTTCATCGCTTTTCCTAAATTTTACACCGTAGAAGGATCTTTTAGTGGGTCAAACAAATAGAAGTGTGAGATGTAGAGAGGCTCTATCTGAACTTCTTCATTAGGCCCAACTACCTATACCACTTTTAGTGAAAGAGCGTAGCTGTACAGAGACAGAATTTATTTTCTACGCAAACTTTGTCATTTCCCCTTTACGACAGGACGGACATTTGTTTCCAAGAACTTCTTATGGGGCGCTATATACAGACGGTAAGCTGTTCTAAGAAGCTGAGGGAACAGGACGTTTCTTGACTTTTTGATGCATTGTTGGCGACCTTTCACCTGTCAGAGTCCACACTTTGAGTTTGGAATCGATTTACGCTGGAAAAAAGATAGTTACAGTTTTGATCACCAGGTGCAAAACTGGTCCTCTGGAGCGTCTCGTCGACGTCTCCGGTGCTCATATTGAACAAGCTGTGTAAGCAGTGGTTAATAATAAAATCAGCATTGTGCCTTTCTCAATTGTTTGACATTTTCTGCCCACATCCCACTCCTAATTCATTACATTTCCATACGTTTTTCTCCATTCACAGCGCTAAATTTGTAGATGGTGGCCAAAAACTGAAACTGTTTCTTTTTTTTTTCAGCGTAAATCGGTTCTGCAATAATGCATTAGAATATCTAATAAGTTTCGCTGCCATACGTTATTTACAGCCCACAATGGACCTCTGGGAATAACTACACTTTAATTATAACTGTTGTGTCATGTCCACTCGTCTATTATAGGGTGCCTATGAAGCTGTTTTCTCAGATACCTAGACAACATTCAAGCAAATCTTACTAACGGAGTTAATTACAGTAAATTAAATTGACAATACTTAACTTTGCGTTTTTACAAATATGGGTCGCAAGCAAATGGCGACGTGCAAATAATCAATTTCCTTCGATAATACAATTTCCGTGCAGGCAAATAATACAGTTCAAAAGTCACTGCTCTATCGTTTATACCACGGCTTGTCTTCTACTGCGGCCGCGGCTAGTTTTTCTTTTTTTTTTTTTTACTTTATTGTTATTTTGACACCTCAACAACCAGGTAGGCTGGCAGCGGCACAATACGCCGCTCTTCAGCCGAAGAGAGTACATGGAGATAAACAAAGAAGAGACATCATTTAGTAAACGGTGGGAAAAAACAGGAGACACAAGAACATAAAAGCACAAGAAGCCGTTCACACTTGATGACAATCCACACTACGAACTGGAGACCCGATGCACAAACACTGAAGAAGACGATGGCACTGGTGAACAATGGAGCGTGACGGCGAAACTGAACACTAAACATGACGGCACACACGATACACTGAGGGCGGTGATCTCCGGCGCGCGAATGTCCACTGAGCGTGTGCGAGTCCGGGGACCTGCCAAGAGGTGAACAGGGGTGAGGAGGGGGAGAGGGGAGGAAAAGAGGATGCCACGGCTTAGGAGACGGGGACAGGAGGATAGGGACAGGGGAGGGGAGGCCCGGGGGACGAGGGGGGAGAAAAGGAGGAGGGAGGGAAAAGGGAGAGAAGGGAGGGAGGGTGCCCAGAGGAGTAAGGACAGGAGGAGGGTGGGAGGATCAAAGTTGGTAGGAGGGGTAGATGGAGGGGAGGAGGGCATCATCAGGGAGAGGGAGCTGGCGGAAGCCACCTTGGGAGAGGGTAAGGAGGGTGGAGAGATGGAGACCGGGCGGGACGTGGGAGTACAGGCGCGGCAGCGGGCGGGGGTGGGAGAGGAGCGGGGAGACGAGCGGGTGAGGAGGATCAAGTTTACGGGAGGTGTACAGGATCCGTATCCTGCCGCGGCTAGGTGGAGCGGCGCTTATATTCTCTTCGTGTAGGTGGCGCGCCTGTCGTGGTGACGTCCTGGTCAGCGCACTATTGGCTGACGCCGTCTCGCAGCCTGCTCTGCTGTAACGCTCCAGGTCGATGTGCCGGCGCTTGATGTTACGCCGGAACGATAACCACCTGATATTATGTTGTCATACTTCAATAACTAACGGCAGTGCAAATCTCAGCCTATATTTAGCTTTTCATTTATAAGGGAAAAACAGTTTTCCGTAACTGTCATAAATAATTTTATTTTCTGCTGCATGTTTCATGGGGTTGATTATCAGGGTGAATGAATATATACGATGTGTGAATACTTGTATTGTCGTTGACGGAGTACATGGCAGCATGAGAACACGTATCTGAATCGGTTGTGTGAGTCATATTCATCGAGAAAGTCTGTTATTTTATAATTAGCCAGTTTATGGTACTGGGGAAACGAGAAACATCCTCCGATACTTCAGTTATGTAAATGAGGGATTATTTTGATTTTTATGGATTTCTTAAACCAATTTTAATAAACTGCTTCAAATTATATTGATAATATGGTTGGTGCAAGGTAAAAGTCACTGAGAAGTGAGGTTTAGATCTCAGACAGAAGAGAGAGCATTCGTGTGCATTCTGTGGGCTACGGGAATTTCTTTCTGTAGTCTTAGAGGAGATTTCGACGCCTTGTCAGATGTCATGACGGTCAGACGTGTTAACATTGAGCTCTGAAAAGATGCTTTAAATTTGAGCAATCGTGCTCGTAAAAATGTCGTGCAGTGTCGAAAAGTATAAATGGGTAAACTTTAAAGACGAAAGTGCAAATTTCATATTTTCTGAGTAAACTGTGGCTTTTTTAATAACTTAAAACCGGGTGGGTTATTGAACAAACCATAACCTACAACAGACAGTTTCCTAATGAACAATTTATAGAATACTGAGCGAGCATTCTATCCCCAGACAACCCGTGTGTCACTTTTATGGTAACAATTTAAGGTGTATGGGCCTACGATAAGCTGGGCATTGAGAATGATTATGAGTAAACGTGAATGTCGTAAATTTAACTCCCAAGTAATTCCGACTTCGTAGTGAAATTCTATCCAAGCAGTGACAATATATCGGAATTTTCACTTGATAACCCATGAAAACAAGACAGAAACCAAACACCGTTCACTGGCTAATTATCTGAATAGGATTACAGTGAAATACATTTCTTTAGGATACAAGCAGGCTTCCGCCTCTAAGGCATACCACAATTTAAGACACCTGTCAGATAAAGATGTTAATTGGATGTATATTCCACAAATCAGTAGGCTGGAAGGGTTGTGGAAGATAAGGCAACAATTGAAGTCTTCGTCGTGTGGACCTGGCAGCAAAACATCGGAAGAATTAGAGGCTTTGATAGGTCGTAACAGGTTGGTATATCGCATTAAAAGGTATAACTCAGATGTTCAGGGAGCTTAAGTAGAAACCCCTGAAACGAAGGCGACGTTGATATCGAGAAACGTAAGGGGGAAATTTAGAAAGCCGCTATTCAGGGAGGACTGTGCAACACTTTTCTCCTGCCTCCACTGTCCATCTCACAAAGGGATCACGACAATAAAGCTAGAACGATAAAGATTCTCTGTATTTGAATAAAATAGGACATGGAGTAGCTGTTAGTGGCTAGAAGTAATCTTTGCTATGTACTCAACAGTAACTCGTGCAATGTAAATGTAGATGTTAACTGAAGTCATATTCTTTTTTTTCTTTTACTTACTGCGTAAGTAATAAATCCTACGTATGCTACAAATGGTCTAACAACGAGGAACCAAGTTTTCAGTAAGTGACAGATCGAAACGGAGCAAGGATGTTGTTCCATGGCTGACGCTTGCGCATGTTTGATCTACCTGAGTGTATACACACACACACACACACACACACACACACACACACACACACACACGCTATTTGATCAAAAGCATTCGGACCCCTATTAGCTATTAGTCGACGCTAATACGGGTTGTGTCCACCATTCGCCTTTATGACAGGTTTAACTCCGCTGGGGACACTTACAATGAGGTGCCTAATCTTCGTATTTGAACTGTTCCTCTACTTTACATAGTATACGATGCTGTAAAATGTTTCCATGATCTTTCATATTTAGCATTTGCTCAAGAACCTTAAGAGGTCTACACCCTAACAACGAAAATCACCCCCATACCATACCGTCCTTTACCTGTGGTTCAATATTGCCACTACGCATGATGCCAGGTAACGTTCTCCAGGTATTCGCCAACCAGAATCCTTCAGTCGGACTGCCACAGATTAGTTCATCACTCAAAATCACTCGTGTCACTCTTTACACCACCTCAAGCACCGCTTAGCACTGTCTGCAGAAATATGTGGCTTATCAGGAGTTGCTGCGTCATTATACCCCACTCGTTTGCACTCCCTATGCACAGTCCCTGGGCTAACTCGACAACTGAGCACTTTGGAACTGACAAGAGATTTCATCGTCTGATTTAATTCGATTATTTGCAATCACCCTCCGCAATACTCGACGGCCCCTGTCCATGAGCACATGAGGTCTGTCTGGTCTGGGTTTACTTCTGGTTGTTCCTTCGCGTATACAAATCACAGTCACATCATCAACAGTCGACTTCTGCAGGGTTATAAGCACTGAGATGTCCCTGACTGATTTGTTCACTCAGGTCATGTACAATGACTAGTCCACGTTCGAAGTCACTGAGTCTTCTGACCGACGTATTCTGGTGATAGCACTTCCCCACCTTTTTTCATTCTGACGGGGCTGCCTCCAGAGACATCTAGTGGTTAATTCCGCATTTCATAGGGGTGTTCGGATACTTTTGATCAGACATTATCCTTCTACTAACCGCGAGTGAAATTCCTGAAAAGATGAAAGAAAAGATACTACAAATATGCTGCCGGACCACAGTGCTACCGTCTTCACTGCCGCCTGCATGAGTCGATCGTTTCACATTCACGTTGTTTCCCGAATCCCTTAGAGAGAAGTTTACAAGCGTTACGGTTCAGATGGTTCAAATGGCTCTGAGCACTATGGGACTTGACTGCCAAGGTCATCAGTCCCCTAGAACTTAGAACTACTTAAACCTAACTAACCTAAGGACATCACACACATCCATGCCCGGGGCAGCGATCGCGCGGTTCCAGACTGTAACGCCTAGAACCGCTCGGCCACTTCGGCCGGCCAAGCGTTACGGTACTCTTCTTTTTAAGAACTATCTGGGAGCGTTAAAATCGTGATTCATTTCGTTAGAACAATTTTTGCTTTAATAACTCACCCACCATACGTAGCCACGTATCTCGTTTCGACCGAGACCTTACACGTGACGTTTAAGTTTCTTGAATGGAGCTAACGCTCAGCAGAGGATTACGGTTAGTCAGTAATAGGCATTTATCGCGATGTATATTACAACATTCGTGCCTTTAAACATGCAACGGATAATTTATTTGTCAACTGTGTTAGTGAGCAGGTGCAGTTAACTCCGTAAATAAGCAAAATAGTAAGTTACCGTCTCTGTTTTGTAATCCAAGTTTACATATCTCTCTAGTCGTGTGTGTGTGTGTGTGTGTGTGTGTGTGTGTGTGCGTGTTTGTGTGTTTCCACTTAACCTCAGGGATCAAATATTTACCATAATCAGTGAGAACCGCGGTAAGCAGTGACGCAAACTTATGCTCTTACAACTGTTTCCCTACGTAACAGTGGTAAGAGAACCTAATACACCGCATGAGAGCTGTCACAGAACGTTGCTTTTAGCGACTTGATTACAGCTTACCGCGTGAGGTAAGAAATGAAAGTTTCAACGCGATGACGTATTAGGAAGATTAATGAATATTGTAATTACTAAGTGCCACGGTGTATGCAAAAAGTACAAGTGGAGAAATCGGATAGCTAGGGGTTTATTACTTAATAACTGGTCAGATAGCGCGCTGACAAAAGATGATGTGGAGTTAAGATAAACAAAACAAACAAATGGAAACGAACCTACAAGTTTTATGTTTAAAAAAATGGACACTAGAGAAAAAATAGTCGAAAATATAGGTGGATGACAATGCTGATCAGGTTCAGGCCACTGTATACGTAAATATAGCTTTACCGGTAGTACAAACTAAGAAAGTATGTAGATAAAAAAATAAAGCACTTGACGCGCTTTGAACATGTAACATCAAAAGTGCGGTATGAAAGTTTGCGGAACATACGATATCTCCCTACTTATGACGATGCATACTGAGACGGAATTGTATAAAACACTGAAAAGAGAATGCTAAATTCTCTTTTATCAGCATTAAATCAACTTGTTTAGCAAAACACATTACAGGCTATACCCGTCCCGGTTGTTTAAGGGGAGATGTACGCAACATTGTTCATAAATATTTTTTTGCCACAAGATAGTTCTGCGGCATGTTAAAAATATCGTCTTCCATTTTCAGCGTTTAATTCATGCTACAAATGATGTAAAAAGCAATCTTGTTTCAATCAACGCGCACTGTCACGCCCACTTTTCTACACGACTCTGTCCTTGTCTGTGATATTTCATTATTCCTTGCCATCACAGAAGATATCTGTCGAGTATTGCAGGCTGTGCGCCCGTTTACGATGTGCTTGATTACGATTTATTAAAGAAATGCACACGTGATGGCACAAGAAACTCGAACGAAATCTTTAATATCCTCATTTAGCAGAGATGTCCAAAGACAACATTTTGTTCATTACTGTTGTTAAAATAGCCGGCCGGAGTGGCCGAGCGGTTCTAGGCGCTACAGTCTGGAACCGCGCGAACGCTACGGTCGCAGGTTCGAATCCTGCCTCGGGCATCGATGTGTGTGATGTCCTTAGGTTAGTTAGGTTTAAGTAGTTCTAAGTTCAAGGGGACTGATGACCTCAGAAGTTAAGTCCCATAGTGCTCAGAGCCATTTGAGCCATTTTGTTGTTAAAATATCTTCATATGATACTTGCCTAGTGTTCACTTATGGCAACATGGAAGAATCGGGGACTTTATGAGACTAGGATTTGATGCAGGTTGTTTCACTCAAAATCTAATGAAGAAGACTGATCATGTGCGTCTTGCTAGTTCTGAAATGTATGTGAAGGATATTGTCAAAAAAGCATGCCAGTAGGATCAGATTCGAACAAAAGAACTACATGAAGACCAAAACCCAATGTATGTTATGGCCGATATTAAGGTATTTGTTTCTGGCACAAAGGCTAATAAAATCTTCTTTCAGCATTACCTGCGACTTTCATTGTTCACTGTATAAGGAGTATTTTCTGCTGAACGATTGCAGATGAAAAGATGAAGTTTGCTACAGACTTCGTACATACTATAACTCAACTTCCTGTGGTACAAAATTTTTCAATTGCATTACTGTCAAATTTCTAGTTTTGTATAAGGGGCGTTCAATAAAGCAAAATGATTTTATTCAAGATTCCAGTACACGATATTATCCACCACTCTTTTGGTTACAAGACCCTATTTTCTCTACATAGTCTCCGTTCAATGCGACGGCTATACGCCACCGTCGACATTTTTTCTTCAGGAGAGAGATGGTGTGGCGCCATTCCGTAGATTGCCGTTTTGTTTCCTGTAAGAAGTGATGAACCCATGTTTCAGCTCCTGAGACGATATTTGACGAAAAACTGTCACGATCAGCCTCTAACGCGCAGGATGATCCTTGGTCGCTCTTTATGGTTCTCTATTATGCGGCAAGGTGAAATAAAATTGCTATGCATCATACATGTAAATTTAAAAAATTATTGCGAGACTTTTAAGACAGATATTGAAAAAAACTGGTACACGGGTTTGTTTATCTAATTACTAAGGATAACACCAGTTTGAAAGAGATTAGTAAAGTAATCTTTCAGAAAATGTTCCTCGTATGATAGCATGTGTTTCAGAAAGCGTCCAGCAACGTCGTGATCACATTATTTGACAAAGAAATTGGAAAAACCCAAATTATACCCAATAACATTATGAAAAAATGTGCCAAATCTGTTTTAATTATCTCTCGAACAGTAAGAGATACATTAGCTTATATGTACCCGCTTATTTACTCATACGTCCTCCCTTAAAGGATCGAACGACAATGAATAAAGTACCTTCAAACGTCTGATTACTTTCTAAATGAGTTTATGCGTTAAAACCAAACTAAACTAAACTCTGTCTGAAAAGGCCTTAGAAGGCAAAACGGTACCGACCGGCCGCCGTGTCAGCCTCAGCCCACAGGCGTCACTCGATGCGGACATGGAGGGGCCTGTGGTCAGCATACCACTCTCCCGGCCGTATGTCAGTTCACGAGACCGGAACCGCTACTTCTCAATCAAGTAGCTCCTCAGTTTGCCTCACAAGGGCCGAGTGCATCCAGCTTTCCAACAGCGCTCGGCAGACCGGATGGTCGCCCATACAAGTGCTAGCCCAGCCTGACAGCGCTTAACTTCGGTGATCTGACGGGCACCGTTGTTAACACTGCGGCAAGGCCGTTGGCTTATGTGTTAAACGTTTGATATTAAAAATGTAAGAGAAAAAAGGTTAGAAAACGTTAGAAATTATACCTAAAGTTTGTTGGGAATAGATAAGCGCTGTCATTATGAAGCGCTCGTGAGTATGGGTAACTGTGCTCCTTTTTAACCAAGAGCTAGTTTTTCGTGAATCTCAAATTCCATGACGTCATATCCTTATGTGTCGTGGATTGATATAATTTTGCAGATACATACAGTGGTATAGATGGATACTGTTTGCAAAATGAGTTGCGAATAGAGTTAGTAATAAAGAAGTAATAAATTAAAATGTAACACCTGATGGTGTTTTACTGCATGATTAGTTCAAGTGCAGTAAGGGACAATCTTTCGTTCTTTCACCATTTTCTGGGAGTATCAAAGGGAAAAATGTTCGTATAAGTTTGAAGTAATGTGTAAAGTTTGTTGCGACTCGCTAAATGCCTCCTGGATGAATAAAGGCTGGGTAATTTGCATGGTGCGAATTATGCTGCCTCAAGATATGTACATAGCTTCTTACTCCAATATTTGCCTTTCTGTGTCAGGCCTTCAGTTTCAAAATAAGATTATATCTCTTAGGAAGTAGATTATGACAGCATTTTAAAATTTTAAATTCGGTTTATAATTATATGAAATACTGAGTGACAAAAACTTTTGTTACTCCTGGACCGTCAGATAGCAACCTGCAACTGAATCCGTGCACTACAAACTTTGAACCGGGTTACCCGTTTCTAATATAGATCATGTCTATTACAAGTTCATTTCGAAATCCGAGGTGGGCTACAGCATCAGAAAACCAATCGAGGGCTTTCAGGGTAAAAACCATCTAGCAGAAAAAAATTGTCTCCCAAATCAAAATAAACAATACCTCGTACACGTATTGCTCAATGTTCCTTCGAGAGCAAAGTCATCATGGCAGCAAGGTCGCACAAACCTGTCCAGTCTTCCGTGTGCCGGCCGGCTGCACGTGGCTCTGACTCCTGCTATGTTGGAACTTGCGAATACTCTCAAAATGGCTCTAAGCACTATGGGACTTAACGCGTGAGGTCATCAGTCCGCTAGACTTAGAACTACTTAAACCTAATCAACCTGAGGACATAACAAACATCCATGCCCGAGGCAGGATTCGAACCTGCGACCGTAGCAGCAGCGCGGTTCCGGACTGCAGCGCCTAGAACCGCTCGGCCACAACGGCCGGCGGACACTCTCATTCGATTTGATCAACGGATCACAATCATACACAACTGAACGTCTCTGTTGGTAGTGCTGAGACAGTAGTCCACCAACCAGGAAACTCTAAGTCGTGTGCCCGCTGGGCTCCTCGCCGCACGATAGAAGTCCATAAAGAGCGCGTTAGAAGCTGATCGTGACACGTTTTGATCGAATATCGTCACAGGTGTTCAAACGTGGGTTCATCACTTTGAACAAGAAATGAAATGGCAATCTATGGAGTGGCGCCACACCACCTACCCCCGAAGAAAAAAGGTCAAATGAGATGCATGACCGTCTCATTGAACGGAGATTATTCAGAGAAAATAGGGCTTTGTAACCAAAAGAGTGGGGAATAATATGGTGTACTGGAATCCTGAACAGAATCATTCTGCTTTATGGAACGCCCCTCGTACAACAGTAGAAATGCTGACATCTCGAAATGAGGACAGCGAAAACATTTCTTTTGTGACGTCTTACTGAAAGCCGAATAAGAAGATACAAATGAAAAGTTTTCTCTGTCCTCATTTTGAGATTACGTCAACATTTCCACATATTGACAACCCATGTATAAACTGTGTTTTATGTATATGTCTGACACGAGAATAATAATAATAATTGACAGCCCAGATTGAAACACAACACCCAGTCCACGAGCGGAAAAAATCTCCAAGGCAGCCGGGGATCAAACCCAGGTGAGCTACTTGATAGTCCGACTGGTTTGATGCACCCCGCCACGAATTCCGCTCCTGTGCCAGCTTCTTAATCTCAGGGGAGCACTTGAAATCTACTTAGTTATTTGCTGGATGTATTCTAGTCTCTGTTTTTCTCTACAGTTTTTACCCTCTACGGCTCCTTCTAGTACCATGGAAGTTATTCCAGACGTCCTAACATATGTCCTACTATCCTGTCCCTTCTTCTTATCAGTCTTTTCCATATATTCCTTCCGTAGCAGATTCCCCGGAGAACCTCCTCATTCGTTATCTTTTAAGTCCACCTAATTTTCAAAATTATTCTGTAGTATCACACCTCAAATGCTTCGATACTCTTCTTTTCAGGTTTTCTCGCAGTTCATGTTTCACTGCCATACAATGCTGTGTTCCAAATATACATTCTCAGAAATTTCTTCCTCAAGTTAAGGCCTATGTTTGATACTAGTAGACTTCTCTTGAAAAGGACTGCCATTTTGCCAGGGCTGATCTGCTTTTCACGCCCTCCTTGCTCCGTCTGTCATTGGTTATTTTTGGTGCCCAGGTACCAGAGTTCCTCAAATTGACCTACTTCGTGATCACCAGTTCTGATGTTAAGTTGCTCGCTATTCTCATTTCTGCCACTTCTCATTACATTCGTCTTTCTTCAATTTACTCTCATTCCATATTTTGTACTGTTAAGAATGGCTGAGAAGAGTTTATTGGAAAATCTAAAAGAACAATTTTTGCCTGACTTTGTCAATGTTTTCCTCGGCATTTACAAACCCCAGACAAAAATTACGTCAGAAGGAGGGAGGTATGTAAGACGTCGTGGTCTCCTGACCTTCATTGCTTACATATTCCGCCCTCACAATCATATTCCGCACATCAAGACGCTTCATTCGAACCCAAACTCGATAGGATAAAGTCAATGTTGTATGAATTCATGTAAACGATATGCAAATAACTTATAAATCGCAAGTGCGCACCGTGGTTGAAATACTCGAGGCTGGCGTACACACATACATTCCAGACACGACTGTCACAGGAGCTTTTAGTTCGAGAGAGGCAACCACACGCCAGGAGGCCGGTCCCAACCCATCTACGTCGGTCGGTGGCCGCCCGTGGAGCGGACAGCGTTCGCCCGAGGGAAAGGAGGAACGACCCCGTGTTCGGCTTAAAAGTAATTCCGCTACATTGTGTGGGAGCGGCCAGCCTACGCATTCTTTACACATAGCACGCAGTTTCAGAGGTTTTCACAGGGAGACAGCAAACGCCAAACGCCGAAACTACAGATTTCCGGATTGGTCGCCTTAAACGAAACGTCATTCTCCCATTAAAGAAGAGCAATGCTGATTGGCAGAGGATATTTCTGACGCCTTGAGCTGAAGGAGTAATGGAAGAGACCGAAAGATATACCCCTTCACGTGTGGCGTGGAGAGGCGCCGTTCCGTTGTCGCTCTTGGAGCGAGGAACAAGTCTCTCCTCAATACTTCACTGGGAGAGCACCTCTGTCGAGAGCGAATCGAAGTGCGACTCTCTATATTGAGTCCTTGCGAATAATCGTTGTTCACTGTGTTGGCCGACACACTTATTGTGCGGTGTGAACGGACAGAGTTATAGTTAAACACCTGCGAGCGAATTTTTGAGTGGCATCGAGGTGGACTGGTTATCTGAACGGTGTACCACGACAATAGTTAGACTAGGGGCGAATAGGAATGACTTCATTAAGGCGTAGGGAGAGTTTGATTGGCGAAGGTCAATCCAGATAGAACGAGAGTTATCTTATTTGTCAGCAACGAGCGGCGCAGACAGCAGTCTTCGCAGCTTACGGTATTGTGCGCTACAGCTATTGCGAGCCCCATATTTCCTCCGCAACAGTACACTTCACTGCACTCCACACGCGACAGCCTCGACTGTACCTAGCAACATTCTAAAGGATAATTATTCAAGTTGAGTAGGCGCACCTCTCAGCCATTCTGCCAAGTCAACAACAATCTTAAACTTTGTATAGAAATTTCGTTAGCGAATCCTATCCTTGAGAGGTAACTTCACATTCCGAAAAGAACTAGGATATAACTTGTTCAATTCATAACTAAAAGTGCCATTGTGATTTCTCAGAATTTTTGCAAAATAAATAATAACTTTCGTTAGTTTCATGTTTTTCTTACACTAACTAGCACTACTCCAGTACCCAAATATCCCACTAGTTACGTAAAAAATTTAGTGAATTTTTGTGTCATTTCCTTACGGCGGACGACTCCAGAAGATATTTATTGCTGAAAGTTTTTCAGGCACTTCTCTTTAGAACGATAAGAGCGTCTGTCTTACTTCTGTAGTAGTGTGGGGGTGGAAATTGCATCTTGCAGGAGCCACAGAGTAAAGGGTACATCTCAGATTAATCCGTTGTGCAGAATAACAGAATCTCAGATCAACCCCACGCTCACATATCATAAGTGGGTTTCCCATTATTCGTAACAGCGCTTTTGGTGCTTCGTGTGGCTGTGTACCTTGTGCAGTACAGCCGGTATTTTAACACAGTTTTCCATGTGCAACTTCGTTATTGCTGGTAATGATTTTCACGTTATTACAAATCTTCACAATGGGCAGAGTTTCTATGTTTATAATACGCTCATCTGTTTACTCCACTTGTAATATCTGTTCTGCACAAGGCAGACCGCAACATGAACAAGCCAGTGTGGTGTTAAGAATAAAGGGGAAACCTTCTGTTGGTGTAAAGTAACCGAAACATGTATCGGTACACGGAGAAGAATAAGAGATTTTGTTTTCCTCAGGGCGAAAATCTCAAAATATATTTACAATATAAGAATGTGATTTGACGTAATTGTTCAGTTTTGAAGCACTTGACACCGGCCTGACGCGTGGCTGGAAGTTGCTAAAGCAGATCAGTGTAGGGCGGTGGTTTGTACGCCATCCCCAGCGCCGCAGAAGAAGCAAAGCAGAACGTTAACCTCCCTTCGCCATCATAAACAACAGGGGGAGGCTAAACTTGGCGCCCAGCCCGTCTAGAGCTCTTCAGTGGTAACACACCGGTTCGGATTGAACAGATGCAGGTCTGCATCATGGATGAACGTTAATAAAGAGCAAATGAATTACTTGCAATTCAGTCAGTCTGTTTATTTGATACATTGATGTTACTAACGAACAGAGAGGGGCCAATGTACTAGGATAGGATCTAAGCTTATTCCAAACAGCTGAAGACGCCAGAAAAAAATTTTAAGACGTGGTAATGTAAAGGGCGGGCGAGAAGTTCTCGTACCCTCCAGTATCGAATGATAATTATTTGATTTGTTTTAGCACAAGTACTAACATATTAAGTGTCCAGTGTATCAGTATTTTCCCCATCATAGTGTAAACACATTTTCATATGCCTCCATGTTATTTTTGACATATTTTTCAGCATGTTTGGTGTTACATAGAAAAATGCATCCTCAATTGCATTGCGCAATTCTTCGTTTGTAACAAAACGACGTGCAGATACATGCGGCATGATGACTCCCCATAACGAGTTCTCAGTTATGACATGGTAAGGACTTCTTGCTGGCCATTTTAATGGAGTTGTTGTCGCTGAGGAACCACGACCTATCCACCGTCCTGCAAAGTGTTCATTTAGGAACTCGCGCAATGAGGAGGCATTCCTCTTGCTGCAACTATGTGCGTCCTGTGAGGCCCCTTAACTCACGTTGAGGTATTAACCGTGTTTGTAACATGTGTAAACAATCTCCATCATTCAAAATGCCTTAAGAGAAGCACAGTCCAAGCAGATGTGATGTCATCCCTTCCCATATCATTGCTGGAGCTCATTCCTTTAAAACTAGACTGTGTAATAAGGTTTCTCTTTGGCCCAGACGACAACATTCATCTGGAAACCTTACCCTGACACCGTTTGCTGCACTTGGAATCTGAATTAACAAAGCGCTGCTTGCTAAAACGCGTTCATTCCGGTCTGCACCCGGTAACTCATTTACGAACGTCGGTCGATAAGACCTGACCTTAAGGTCTTTTTTCATGTGGTCTCACATAGTTGCCCTCGGCATACCGAGTTCCGAAGCACTTCTACGTTTCGACTTCATAGGAGATTGTTCAAGCCAAACAACGACTCCGGCACATTTTCTCCTCGTGCGTGTCTTCTCCCTTCTACTCCACGGCCTGTCTTTAACACTGTCAATAGCAAAAGCACGTCTTTCGCAACCCAGAAGTGTTACCTTTCACCGTGGAGACCTATTAAATCTTCTCTGGAATGCTCTCGTAATCTGCCTCATTGTCTGTCCTGTCTGCTGTCGTTCGTGCGTCCACATACTTATCACTAAGTGCTCATCAGTTGTGTAACTAAATGGTTCAAATGGTTCTGAGCACTATGCGACTTAACGTCTGAGGTCATCAGTCCCCTAGAACTCAGAACTAATTAAACCTAACTAACCTAAGGACAGCACACACATCCATGCCCAAGGCAGGATTCGAACCTGCGACCGGAGCGGTCGCTCGGCTCCAGACCGTAGCGCCTAGATCCGCACGGCCACTCCGGCCGGCAGTTGTGTAACTATGACCGCTCGCATCCACCATGGCTACAAATTAAAATTCGACTGTGACTGCGAAAACGTGTAAACATGAATTCCAGAAACTGATAAGAAGTAACGTAGCTACCAACATGTATAACAACATTTGATACTAAACATGCGTTACAGAGGCATGCAAACTTTTCGCCCACCCTGTACATAGAAGTAAACAGCTTGCCTGTTTCGAAATGTTCGCAATTTTTTCATCCGTCTAGATAAGGAAAACAACTTTCCCACAGCGTTAGAGAGTAATTAGAAATCTAGTTATAAATAATGTTAAAGGGAAAGAAATCATCCGCAAGCATTCATTTGCTGTGCACTGCTAAAGCGTCAGCGCTAAAACGTAAACTGCATGCGTAGCCATTATTTCTCTAATGGCCTAAGGCAAATGTCGGATTGGTTCCTTTCTAAAGCCACGGCAGATATATGCCGTAACTGAAAGTAAGTTCCCTTGTGTGAAATGTCAAAATGTATTTGGAGAGGCTTGCCTCCCCCCCCCCCCCCCCTCCGCCCCTTTCTCCCACCACCTCAATAATGTAAGAATAAGAGCGTTGTACTACTATTACGGCACGATGTAACGGATTGTGAATCACTGATTGCTAACCTTGCAAGGTGAGGCAATAGTTTCCATTAGATTCGCATTCTGGAGAAGTGAAGCTGAAATCCCACTTAACTTCAGACTAGTACCCGGGTTATTTGTTCCACAATGACACGAATGATCCTTTTCTCACACTTATCCTACGAAACGAATGCCGCGTAGTGTCAGGACCAGGATGTCGATGGTTCCTTAAACTTCTCTTCCATTGTGTACTGCTTATGGTACTTCCAGTCGCAGTCACCATTACGAGTTACTTTCATTTCATTCATGTACGGCCAGCGCTGTAGAGAAACTGCCATTCGCTGGTATGTGTGGGGCACCGCATCGGTTTGTTTGGAAAATGGGATTAAATTATATGGCATTGGAGCCGGCCTGAACAGACATTTCAGTCTATCGATCTGAAGGTAACCGAAGTCTTTTTCCTCGAGACAGAGGCAATTAAATCTGTGATCTTCTCCGTAACAATGGCGCTTACGTAAAAACCGTTAAATGAAATTAAATGGAAAGATGGGGGCAATGTTCTCCTAGTCTGAGTAAGGAGAGAACTATGGCAAGGTTTAGAGTTTAAAGGAGACATAAACAGAAAAAGAAGTCACACTTAACATCAAAATTTAGAAAGACGCTGTTTTCAAAGAACTCTAGGACGTAAGATTACATAGGAGGCTGAAACAAGGAATATATCAAAATAAACTGGCTCAGGTGAAGGCAGCTTTTGTCAATGTCAAATACTGTTATGAAGCTGAAGGAGAGATTACTATACTGGATCACAGCATCGCATGGAATCAAACGTGACCTGTGAGAATAACGAATAAAAAGAAAGTTGAACCGTCTGAAATCTTCTGCTTTAGAAAGGTTTTGATAATTAACTTCACGGGTAAGGTACGAAAAGAAGTGATTCTAGAAAAAACAGAATGTGAGGGAAGAAAGACTTTATGACACGACCATACTAGAAGATGAGCAAGATTGCTAGAGACGTGCGTTGTGACACGCAGTAACAGGTAATCCGGAACCGCGCTGCTGTTACGGTCGCAGGTTCGAATCCTGCCTCGGGCATGGATATGTCTGATGTCCTTAGGTTAGTCAGATTTAATTAGTTCTAAGTCTAGGGGACTGATGACCTCAGACGTTAAGTCCCATAGTGCGTAGAGCCATTTTGGTAACAGACAAGTTGACGCTCGAAGTTTCAGCAGCTGTGAACACATGTAAGAGAGGACAAAGGCAGCAACGAGCAAGTGTAGACTATCGAAGATGTCGGGTATAATGCGGAAGGAAGGAAATTTAGCGTTTAACGTCCCGTCGACGATGAGGTGATTAGAGATGGATTGTAAGCTCGGATTGGGGAAGGAAGGGTACGGAAATCGACCGTGTCCTTAACAAAGGAATGATCCCGGCATTAGGGGTTATTAGTTTAGGCGAAACTCGGAAGATCTGCCTCTGGATGGCTAAACGAGGATTTGAATCCCTCTTGCTGAATGTGTGTCCAGTGGGTTACGGATGTAACACGTAGGTAGTGTTGAAAAGAGTAGCACGAGACAGAACGAGATGGAAGGCGGCACCAGTCAGTCGAACGATTGATGAATTTAAAAAAAAGTGCTAGTCATTTGAGAAATGCAACTAGACGTCTAGCTTCTCAATGTGTCAAACTGAGTTGTTTCTGACTGGCCGTTCCACATCTACATCCACGCGACTACTCCGCAATTCACACTTAGGTGCTGGTCAGAAAGTTCATAGAACGAGTGCTGTACCGTTTGAGTCTCTAACGGTACGGGAAAAACGAACACGCAAATCTTTCCTTTCTAGCTATGATTTCTCTTACTTTCTTACGATGCTCATTTCTTCCTATGTAGGTGGGTGACAACCAAATTATTTTTGTATTCGGAGGAGAAATTTCGTGATTGAAATTTCGTGAAAAGATATCTTCGCAACGAAAAAGGCCTTTGTTTTAACGATTCAAACTGCAGCTCGCGTTTCATATCCGTGACAATATACTATTTCGCGGTAATATGAAACAAGCTGTCCTTCTTTGGACTTTTTCTATTCGTATGTCCTCCGTCAACCCTATTTTAAAACAATCCCATCCGCGCAGCAATACTCCAGATGAGGACGGACACTGGTAGTGTTGGAAGTCTCTTCAGTAGACCTGTTGCATCCGCCAGTAAAGCGCAGTCTTTGACTTGTGTTTCCCACAACATTTTCTATGTTTTGTTTCTCCTTTAAGATGTTCGCAGTTTTAATTCCTAGGTATTTATTTATTGACAACCCTCTAATTCGTGTGATTTATTGTGTAACCGAAATCTAACTGATTCCTTTTAGTGTTCATATGAAGAACCACAAACATTTTATCGTTCAAAGTCAGATGTCACTTAACACGCTATATATATACACCCTGCTTAAATCATTTTGGAATTCGTTTCGATCTTCTGTTGGCTTTACTGGACAGTAAACGACAGCATCATCAACAAGCGTTCTAAGATGACTGCTCTCCTAAATCGTTTATGTAGATTAGGGACAACATGGTGTCTGTAACACTTCCTTGGGGAACACCAGATATCAGTCGCTGACTTTCCGTCAGTTACTACGAGCTGTGATCTTTCTGACAGAAAACCACAAATCCAATCGCACAACTCCATAGGTAACCGTATGATTAGAAGTCGCTTGAGAGGAACAGAGTCAAAAGCCTTCCTGAAATCTAGTGATATGGAATCAATTTGAGATTTCCTGTCAACTAAACTTGTTACTTCGTGTGAATAACGAGCCAATAGCGTTACAAGAGAACGATATTTTCTGAATCCGTGCTGTGTATGTGTGAATAGATTGTTTTCTTCGAGGTAACTCGTAATGTTCGAACACAGTGCCTGTTGGATAATCATACTGCAAATTGATAGCAGCGACATGGGTCTGTGATTCGGCAAAAATTACATCTGCTTGATCTAGGTGGGTATCATTTGGATACCTCTCACAAGGACAAAGCTAGACCATGAAACACCTCTAAATGGTCGTTTTGTGACATCAATGCAAAAGTTAGTATTAGGCGCAAAGTACATATTCAGCATCGGATTGCGTTGGAAATTGTGTCATTCATAGTTCATCAATTTTCCCCTCACATCCGTTTCTCCTGGCTTTCCGCGTTTTTCACGTCAGTTGCTGTTACCTCGATTGCTCCGTACAACTCCCTGGAGACCAAAGATGTCGCTTTCCCCAAAATAACACGCTCTCTAACGTTACTGGCGGTCTTCTTTCGGGTTCACTAAGCTGCTACTGAGAAATACGTGGGAAATACCAGGAAAAGTGACCAGTCATTGCGGTAGTGCACATTTAAACGAGAGAAACAATCAGCCAATGATATTTCGAAAAACCTTACTATCAGTCATAAAAGCAAGAAAGATACATTACTTGCCCTCCTTAATGAGACACAGAGATTCACCCACCTAGTTCCAATCAATAAGTAGACTTAAAGAATGAAAGGTTTATTTAATATTTAAAAAATATTTTGGAGAGGCAAAATATTTTACTTTCATTTGACGCTCACATAATGTTCGTTGCTAAGCAGCTACTACCATTGAGTTTATAATTTCATCGTTGTATCAACGTCAGAGTTTAACTTTTAATTATTTTGACAGAAAAACGGACATTCTACTTTAATGTTTTTCGCTAGTTGTAGTGATTCTGAACAAAAACTTCATATGGGAGTATGCCCTGTTCCGAATGGTTTCCGAGGTAGAACACATTTACTTACTATCACTCCTGTACGTTTTTCTTCAATAACTCGAAAACCGGACCCTCCATCGGATACTTGTCGCAGTACAAAATTAAACTATATTACCTTTCCTACAAAAAAGGTCCTATTCATTTTTTTCTTTAGAACTAATGGTTTGTGCGAAGAGAGCCGCGGGAATGTTGAAAAACTCGCTCGACGCACATGCGCTATAACTTACGTAGTTTTTGTAAGCCAATTTGAGGGAGTTTCCCGACTTGATAGACGACAACTGTTCGTCTCAACTTGCAAACAGTGATTATGTTTGATAGTACAGAAAATAAATAACAATGAATATTAAATGTGTTCCATCTCGGAAACCATTCAGAGTAAGTTTCCCTGATATTTTTATTGTGATTTAAAGCATGATTCATTTTTTACGTTTTATATTACCTTCTTATTAGTGTGACATGTGTTGGCTGATTTCATTCCTGCTACCACTTTATTTTATATTGCTTTTTAATTTCACATTTCCTCCCGTCAATATATTTAAGTGCATAGAACAGCCTATACTTCAGGTATTTCTCCTATGCGTTTCTGTAACCGCAGATAAAGGTGACTTAGCATGAATTCGTATAAAATTTTATCGCTATTCATACCGCGTCAAACGCGAGTTAAAACTTAAGTTTGACGCTGTCTGATCATTAAAAAAATCTTTATAGAAGAATGCCGTTGAGGTAAACTTTTATGTCATAGCCTGAATTCCTTCGTGCATCATAAAGTGAAGCTACTGAATGGGATTAGTAAACATTTTATACACTCATGGAAAAAAATCGCAACAAAGAAAAATAATTGATGTAAGGTAATTACCAATCGGGAATATATTTATCTAGGTAACATATTTGAGTGACTAACGTTGCAAGCTCATAGGTTAATGTAAGCACGAGACGAGCCTTTGCAAATGTGAAATGCTAGTACATTAATAACCGGTGTAAGCACCACAATGTTGAAAGCAAGCGTGCAAACGTACATGTGCTGTTGTACAGGTGCCGGATGCCAGTTTTAGGGATGGAGATCCATGCCTTTTACACTTGGTCGGTCTATACAGGGATGAGTATACTGCTTATGGATGACGCTGGAGTTGTTATCCGATGATATACCATATGTGCTCCATTGGAGACAGATCTGGTGATCGAGCAGGCCAAGGCAGCATGTCGACATTCTGTAGAGCATGTTGGGTTACTACAGTGGTTGGCGGTGGTTTGGGGTCAGCGGAATGCATGCGTGATCGTATCGGTTGGACCCTAGAAGTCTGGAAAACCGTGGTCTGGTCAGATGAGTCCTGATTTCAGTTGGTGAGAGCTGATGGTAGGCTTCGAGTGGAGCGCAGACCCTTTGATGCCGTTACGGACGTCTCCAGAGGCAGCATGGCTCAATATTTCTGCGTGAGGTTTCCAGTAACATGCTGAGTCCATGCCACGTCGAGTTCTGACCTAAACTGCTTTTTTCGTTGATTTCATTAAGTACTTCTTCATCAGTTGCTCGATATACCCAACCAGTCTTCAACATCATTCTGTACAACCACATTGTCTTTTTTCTGTACTGCTTATCGTCCATCGTCCACATTTGAATTCCGTATAAGACTACACTCACAAAAAAAAAAAAAAAAAAAAAAAAAAAAAAAAAAAAAAAAAAAACTTTCAGAAAGGACTTTCTAATACTTAAATTTGTATTCGACTAGTGATCCGACCCGAATATGGATGGGCGGGCAGTACTAAGAATTTGCTGGTACATTGGTCGCCAAGGTCGTATCGAGTAAGCTGCAGAAGTTCCGCAGGGAAGCCCTTACACATCCTCCATACGGTCCTGATCTCTCCCCATGCGATTTCCACATTTTTAGGGTCCTGAAAAAAAGACATTTCGTTTGCTCCGAAGAAATGCACGCCTGGATACAATAATGGTTCCGTGGGCAACTGCAAATATTTTTCTGTAAAGGCAGTCACCGTGTTGTCTCGCAGTGGAATAAATATATTAATAGTTACGGCGATTACTTTTGAAATAATACACAGTTTACATACTTTTTCCCACATGTCTCGTTTTCATTTGACTGCCCCTTACACAGTAAAACCTGTACATAAACCTTAGTTGTGAATCAGTCTGTATATTAGTAAAAATCGTTCCCAAAACCCTGCAGTAGTTCTCGATATCAGCCTTTACATACAGACACAAACAAGCGGCTGGGGAGGGGGGGGCTTTGAATTTTATATACTTATAAATGATAATGTATTTCTGTCTTTCAGGAAATCTTTCTTGCTGTATCAGTCCAGATTTGATATTCTCTTTACTTCCGCCTTCGTTAGTTATTTTGTAGCCCAAATAGCAAAACTCATCTGCTACACGCAGTGTCTCCATTTCTTCATCTAATTCCCGTAGCGCCACTTGAGATAATTAGGCTACACTTCTCTACCTTTATTTTAGTTGAGTTGATGGTCATCTTATAATCTCTTTTCAAGACACAGATCGTATACTAAGGGATCAAAAGTAACCGGACACCCCCAAAAACATGTTTTTCATATTAGGTGCGTTGTGCTGCCACCTACTGCCAAGTAGTCCGTATCAGCGACCCCAGTAGTCATTAGACATCGTGAGAGGGCAGAATAGGGCGCTCCACGGAACTCACGGACTTCCAACGATGCCAGGTGATTGGGTGTCACTTGTGTCAGACTTCTGTACGAGAGACTTCCACGCTCCTAAACATCCCTAGGTCCACTGTTTACGAAGTCACAGTGAAGTGGGCACGTGAAGGGACACGTACAACACAAAAGCGTACAGGCCGATCTCGTCTGTTGACTGACAGAGACTGCTGACAGTTAAAGAGGGTGGTAATGTGTAATAGGCAGACATCTATCCAGACCATCACACAGGAGTTACAAACTGCGTCAGGATCCACTGCAAGTACTACGGCAGTTAGGCGAGAGGTGATAAAACTTGGATTTCATGGTCGAGCGGCTGCTCATAAGCCACACATGACGCCGGTAAATGTCAAATGACGCCTCGCTTGGTGTAAGGAGCGTAAGCATTGGACGATTGAATAGTGGAAAAACGTTGTGTGGAGTGATAAATCACGGTACACAATGTGGCGATACAATGGCAGGGTGAGGGTATGGCGAATGCCCAGTGAATGTCATCCGTGAGCGTGTGTAGTGCCAAGAGCAAAATTCGGAGGCGGTGGTGTTATCGTGTGGTCGTGTTTTTCATGGAGGGGCTTGCATCCCTTGTTGTTTTGTGTGGCACTATCACATCAAAGACATACATTGATGTTTTAAGCGCCTTCTTGCTTCCCACTGTTAAAGAGCAATTCGGGGATGGCGACTGCACCTTTCAACACGATCGAACACCTGTTCATAATGCACTGCCTGTGGCGGAGTGCTTACACGACAATAACATCCCAGTAATGGATTGGTCTGCACAGGGTCCTGACCTGAAACCTATAGAACACCTTTGGTATGTTTTGGAACGCCGACTTCGCGCCAGGCCACACCCACAGACATAGATACCCTTCGTCAGTGCAGCACTCCCTGAAGAATGGGCTGCCATTCCCCAAGAAACCTTCCAGCACCTGACTGAACGTATGCCTGCGATAGTGGAAGGTGTCATCAAGGTTAAGGGTGGGCCAACACCGTATTGAATTCCTGCATTACCGATGGACGTCGGCACGAACTCTTAAGTCATTTTCAGCTAGGTGTCCGGATACTTTTGATCACATAGTGTATGTATTTGTTATGTAGTATCATGCTATACCTATATGTTACATAGAAATATGCGCCTTATTGTTTGTTTTTCGTATTTAATGTAACATCTTGCATGAATAGATACAACTAGAAGTCATAACAAAGAGACAAACAAAACCACTTCACATATCATATGAGACTTGCCTGGGTTACATCTAGCTGTTGTTCATGAGGCACGACAATGATGCCTTCAAACTTTCTGTACTACTTTAGAGATCATTTTCTAACCGGAAAACGAAAATATACTTCAGCGAAATTTGCTTTTCTCTGTCCGTACATCTGTGTGGCTGGTGAAATTAAGCGTAGTATTTCAACAGGGTAACCTCTAGTATTTGATTTGTTGTGTAAGTTAATGCAGCAGCGTTGTCCTTGTTGATGGAGACATTTCGATTCGGGTCTCTAACGTTTTTCTCACATCATTCCAATGTTAATTATCGTTAATATTATTGATACTTGCATGTTCGTTTTATTAACTTGTTTTATTTGCTTTCAGTAAGCTTCGTACGATTGTGATGTGTTTTTGGAGATTGTGTCGCTGACACGTAGATCTTTAGAATAAGAAATAAGTAAGTAAAGGACATAAAGAAATAAATGATATGTCTACCGTAACATGATACAAATCTTGATCTCTGCCTTTAGCGAGTAGTCTACTCCTATTTAAACTCCAATAAACTCCAATGCAGATGCACATATTTAAGGTGACGTCAACTCTTCTATGTTGGCAAAAGCATTTTGCGATATAAACGTTTTCTAGAAGGACTAAGCTCTGCAATTTGTGGGAGATTTTCCGTAGAGTTTATAAGGCTCGACCACTGGCGCAGAGTACATGCATGCATCTTGAGGAGATGAAATTCTGCCAACAAACCCACGGAGCCCTGCTTCAGTACCCACTCCTACACAAGATATTAATCTGTCTAGACGTTTATTATCATAGTTTCATCCGCAGATTCATTCTCTACTATTATTTGTGAAATATCTTAAGGGAACTCAGATGAAAATGCGGTAGAGAAGACAAAAATGCCACAATGTGTTGGTTAAAGATACAGAAGAGCATCGCCTTTCCAACCCGAGGTCATTACACACGTGACTTCGTTAAACGTCTAATCCAAACTTCCTTGATGTGGCAAAAGAACGGAGTGCATGCGCCTGTCCGATTATGAGGCCAAAATAACCTTAGACAACGGATTATTGGTATGCTACTTCCCTAAAGGCAGATAACAATTCGATAGCGGCACTGAAGAATTTTGTTTCGTTATGTCACCCAACAACCGGTTCTAGGCGCTTCAGTCTGGAACCGCGCGACCGCTACGGTCGCAGGTTCGAATCCTGCCTCGGGCATGGATGTGTGTGATGTCCTTAGGTTAGTTAGGTTTAAGTAGTTCTAAGTTCTAGGGGACTGATGACCTCAGATGTTAAGTCCCATAGTGCTCAGAGCCATTCACCCAACAACCACGCATAGTGTTCTGCACAATCCAGGTGCCGGTCTGAGGAAGGTTAACGAGACGAGAACTGACACAGTGCTGGTGTAGAACGAGATCTGTAGGCTCTGCTTCTCTATGGACAAAATCACTATCGCTCGATAACGCACAGAATTCTGGCGCTGAGGGAAGTTTCCATTACCAGAACAGGGAAGACAAAGCGAACAATGGAGTTCCTGATCATCAGATTATGTGTCAACATATCTGTTTATGATCTAAATCTTCCCGGTGTCTTAGGAGGAAACGCAGGAACCACATTTGATGGTGAACCATCGAACTGGTACATTAAGTCTCCTTTAGTGCTTGCTGATACTATCAGGTGTCACCTTACCCGTTCTCAAAAATATATCAATAACAAAACAAATTATTATAGCAGCAAACTCTCGTCACTGAGACTGGACGGTTACGTATCTGACCTCTAGCGTACAATCTTACCTCTTGCACCAGATTACAAACCATACGAAAAGTGCACACTCAAACGGACATTTCACTTCCTGTAAGAAAAGCTTAAGAATCGTCTTTAAATGTATTGCGCCGTCACGTGAGTGCACTACGAGAAATGGAGGACATCACTGCATAACGACTTTCTCATAAGAGTAAATTAGTAACAAAGCACTAACTTTTATCTCAACCCAATGAGCGAAAGACACCAATTGCCTTTACATGGAAAAACTTTGAAATAAGCATTCAGGAAACTCTGATTTGAGCAAACGTTTGGACTAGTGTCTCAAAATTGTTCGCTCCCGCCGAAAAGTCTAATAATAAGTTTATTGCAACAAAGTGAAATAACATAATAATATAAGGAAATAGTCGCCTTCCTGAAATAATAGTATCTTGTTTATGAACGTCGCAAAGAGTTTTGTCTTGTTCTCCGCTTTCACAGCTAAATTTGCATTTTAGTTTAAAACAGTTTTTTCGTTGTATTTGTCTAGTTTGTCAGCTTAACTGAGTTTATCTGTTCAATCAAGGACGATTCTCAGTCACTGCATGTGTAATGCATGTCCATTAACCTCAGTTTCATGAATGTTCCTCCGGTTAAGTGATGTATCTTCCCAGTATTTTTTATGATGTGGCTTAAGGTGTTAGTAGATGCATTCTTTGTATCTCCGGAATATATGTGAATGATGACTATAGATGCATTACGCGTAAAATGAGATTCGTCGTCGATCAAACACATAAACTAAGCCAAAGTGACAAACCAAACACAACGAACAGTGTTAAACGATTATGTACTTGTAGCTGTGTCATCCGGAAAGAAATCGAAAGAATTCCGTGAAATGCATAAAGAAAGGAATTGTATAATAACACATGACTCGGGGGTTTCATCAAGTAGAGACTTGCAAAAGTTCGCACAGGGTAGACCAACATAACCTTTACCCCGAATATTATGCTGAGGGACGGAAATGACTTCATCATGGCGTAGCGTGCTCTGAAATTTTTTATGTGAACAAGCAGGTCCCAGGGATGGTCAGCGTTTCCCAGCCACTTTTACATAGTACAATTTTTACATTTTTCGAGAGAAACTTAATGTAATTCCGGTAGCATAATCTTTGATATAATTCTGTTACCAGAATTTTTGAGTCGTTACCTGACTATGCTGTATAAAGAGCCATTTAATATTCATTTATTATAATTATACCCAACTGGTAAAACACAATTCTGTTTTCAATAGTTTCCCGCAAAGTGACACAAAAATCTATTCCGACAGCCAAATGCGTAGAAAAAAACATACGATGGAATGCGTATGGGGATGAGGAAGAGAGAAAAATCATGGCACAGTTGCTAAATTAATCATATGCTACCGCTTTATCTCAGTCTTCTTAGACTCTGTTGCCAGAAACACTACAAGATATTCCGTGTGGTGTAAAAAAGCATTGCCACTAAGAGTGCTCCACGGAGTCATGAGAAAACGCTAAAAACTTTCTTTCATTCAATGTTCACACAAAACCCTGAAATCTCACTTTTCTGACATTCATCCCATTAAGAGGTATGACATATTGAGGTTCTTATTTAACTCTAAAGTAGTTTCTCGACATTTAGAAACAGCACTTCACATACATTTGACACTCTATGCTTTTGATTTTTCCTCAGACCACATTTCACACAGAATCTCAGTCAGCTCCCGACATCTTACAAATTTTTTCTTCTATCGCTCAGTGCAGCGCTCGAGTTCGTTCTGCATGCTCCTGTGAGTAATGCTGTCGATCCTGTCCCAGTCGTCTCCATGCATTCTGCTTCTTAGCTGGTCGAAAATATCCAAAAGTTCCTAATCCGTTCTTGCCAAGTCTCTCCGTGTTATATGAATTCGCTCACGGAGAAAAGATCGCTCCGTTCTGTCGCAGATACGATGTGCTTGGGCAATGGTGAATAGGCGCTTACATTTCAAGAACTTCGGTGTAGCACCTTCATCCCGGCACTGCTACAGAAGTCGAAAGAGGACATCATTCGCGCTTTTCTCTATCGTCGTTGGTCAAGGCGTCGGCACAGTCTGCAAGTCTCCTCCCCGTAGAGGCGTAATACAAAATTGTTAAGGCTTTCGTGGCCATTTGTTGACAAACTACTTGTTGACTTCTGTGTCGGGTTCTTCGGCCGACGTTCGTCTGATGATTTTTCTGATGTTTCACCAGCCCGAGTGGCTGAAATTGTCAAAATATCACCCTCCATTGCTGATGGTGGACTGGAGCCGTGCTCGCGGCCGCAAACTATACACACCTGGCGCGCCAACGTCCAAGGGCATCTCCGCGGTCACTTCCGGTGCGGTTCTCTTACCACCTGCGATAAAGCGATTCCCGACTTGTCACGCACAGTGGTGAACCTCACTAAACGACAGTTGACCGAAGAGAAAGTCTGCGTCCTTCAAAAAAAGAGGAAATTTCGCTATCAAAAATGTTCAATTGTTTGGTAAATCTTATGGGATTTAACTGCTAAGGTCATCAGTCACTAAGCTTACACAGTACTTAACCTAAATTATCATAAGGACAAACACACACACCCATGCCCGAAGGAGGACTCGAACCTCCGCCGGAACCAGCCGCACAGTCCATGACTGCAGCGCCCTACACCGCTCGGCTAATCCCGCGTGGCATTTCGCTATCATCTCGATAACTATACTTATGGAGGTCATCATTGTTAATACCGGAACGGCTATTCGGACCCTTCCTTGTGAAAGAGCAGAGGAAATACGCACTGAAACAACCGGGATATTGCTCCGAGCAAAACCATCAGCTAGCAACCTGAAGACAGAAGATGTACAAGCTACTAAGATCCCTAACGTCGACAAGAGTATGTTGGTACTGCCTGTCGGTGAGGGAAATGCGACCGTCGTAATGAAGATCGAAGATTATGAGCAGAAGATCCGACGACGTACCGAAAATTAAGGGTAGATCCGACGCAGCGTATCACAAAGAATACGAATCGGTTAATCAAGGCGTCTTCTCCGCCGGCGGATATACAGAGGAACCTGCTCAACACATCAACCCTACCACCTAGGCTGTATGGATTACCTATTATCCATAAGAATAATGTTCCACTAAGACCGATTGTTAGCGCTCCTGCCTCTCCGACGTATAAACTGGGAAAACACTTGGCCTCTCTGCTCCAGCCTCACCTGGGGAAGACTGATTCATACATACAGCACTCAGGACATAGCCGCTGTTCAGTACGAACCTGTTCAGAGCGCTGCGTTGTCCGCTCGTCGCATTGCTGCCAGTGACAGCGACAACGTTAACATTCGCGCGCTGCTGTTGGGAACCTTCCGCTGCCGCCGCCGGTCCGGTCAGACAAGCCGCTGACTCAATCGATTTCGCAATTCCTAAACTGTGCTGTTGATGCTACAACTTACCGGTCCACGGCAGTAGATATAGTTCTCGGCAGCAATCCGCCTCTTCACAAGCGAAACCTTACAGTTTTGTAAGCTATCTACCAACAAGGTGGAGACGAGTCGCATCTAACTGCAATAGTGGAAATCAGTATAAAGGTATAGATATTTGTAGGAAAATTAATGTTTTTAGTAGGAATAGTTTTTCACGGTGTATATGCAATAGTGTGGGATAAAATGTGTACACAAATGTAGTCAAATGGTATCGCATTTGATACTGGTAGTACGGTACATCTACATCTCCATCTACATGATTACTCTGCAATTCATATTTAAGTGCTTGGCAGAGGGTTCATCGAACCACAATCATACTATCTCCCTATCATTCCACTCCCGAACAGCGCGCGGGAAAAACGAACACCTAAACCTTACTGTTCGAGCTCTGATTTCTCTTATTTTATTTTGATGATCATTCCTACCTATGTAGGCTGGGCTCAACAAAATATTTTCGCATTCGGAAGAGAAAGTTGATGTCTGAAATTTCGTAAATAGATCTCACCGCGACGAAAAACGTCTTTGCTTTAATGACTTCCATCCCAACTCGCGTATCATATCTGCCACACTCTCTCCCCTACTACGTGATAATACAAAACGAGCTGCCCTTTTTTGCACCCTTTCGATGTCCTCCGTCAATCCCACCTGCTAAGGATCCCACACCGCGCAGCAATATTCTAACAGAGGACGAACGAGTGTAGTGTAAACTGTCTCTTTCAAAAATGGTTCAAATGGCTCTGAGCACTATGGGACTTAACATCGGAGGTCATCAGTCCCCTAGAACTTAGAACTACTTAAACCTAACTAACCTAAGGACATCACACACATCCATGCCCGAGGCAGGATTCGAACCTGCGACCGTAGTGGTCACGCGGTTCCAGACTGAAGCGCCCAGAACCGCACGACCACACCGGCCGGCAAGCTGTCTCTTTAGTGGACTTGTTGCATATTCTGTGTCCTGCCAATGAAACGCAACCTTTGGCTCGCCTTCCCCACAATATTATCTATGTGGTCTTTCCAACTGAAGTTGTTCGTAATTTTTACACCCAGGTACTTAGTTGAATTGACAGCCTTGAGACTTGTACTATTTATCGAGTAATCGAATTCCAACGGATTTCTTTTGGAACTCATGTGGATCACTTCACACTTTTCGTTATTTAGCGTCAACTGCCACCTGCCACACCATACAACAATCTTTTCTAAATCGCTTTGCAACTGATACTGGTCTTCGGATGACCTCATTAGACGGTAAATTACAGCATCATCTGTGAACAACCTAAGAGAACTGCTCAGATTGTCACCCAGGCCATTTATATAGATCAGGAACAGCAGAGGTCCCAGGACGCTTCCCTGGGGAACACCTGATATCACTTCAGTTTTACTCGATGATTTGCCGTCTATTACTACGAACTGCGACCTTCCTGGCAGGAAATCACGAATCCGGTCGCACAACTGAGACGATACACCATAGGCCCGCAGCTTGATTAGAAGTCGCTTGTGAGGAACGGTGTCAAAAGCTTTCCGGAAATCTAGAGATACGGAATCAACGTGAGATCCCCTGTCGATAGCGGCCATTACTTCGTGCGAATAAAGCTGCGTTGCACAAGAACGATGTTTTCTGAAACCATACTGATTACGTATCAATAGATCGTTCCCTTGAAGGTGATTCATAATGTTTAAGTACAGTATATGCTCCAAAACCCTACTGCAAACCGACGTCAATGATATAGGTTTGTAGTTCGATTGATTACTCCTACTACCCTTCTTAAACACTGGTGCGACCTGCGCAATCTTCCAATCTGCAGGTACAGATCCATCGGTGAGCGAGCGGTTGTATATGAGTGCTAAGTAGGGAGCTATCGTATCAGCGTAATCTGAAAGGAACCTAATCGGTATACAATCTGGACCTGAAGACTTGCCCGTATCAAGCGATTTGAGTTGTATCGCAACCCCTAAGGTATCTACTCCTAAGAAGCTCATGCTAGCAACTGTTCGTGTTTCAAATTCTGGAATATTCCATTCGTCTTCCCTGGTGAAGGAATTTCGGAAAACTGCGTTCAATAACTCCACTTTAGCGGCACAGTCGTCGGTAACAGTACCATCGGCACTGCGCAGCGTTCGTTAAGCCGGCAGGAGTGGCCGTGCGGTTCTAGGCGCTACAGTCTGGAGCCGAGCGACCGCTACGGTCGCAGGTTCGAATCCTGCCTCGGGCATGGATGTATGTGATGTCCTTAGGTTAGTTAGGTTTAATTAGTTCTAAGTTCTAGGCGACGGATGACCTCAGAGTCCGCAGCTCGTGGTCGTGCGGTAGCGTTCTCGCTTCCCACGCCCGGGTTCGATTCCCGGCGGGGACAGGGATTTTCTCTGCCTCGTGATGACTGGGTGTTGTGTGATGTCCTTAGGTTAGTTAGGTTTAAGTAGTTCTAAGTTCTAGGGGACTCATGACCATAGATGTTAAGTCCCATAGGGCTCAGAGCCATTTGAACCATTTTTGACCTCAGAAGTTAAGTCGCATAGTGCCCAGAGCCATTTGAACTGCGCAGCGAAGGTATTGACTGTTTCTTGCCGCTTGTGTACTTTACATACGACCAGAATTTCTTCGGATTTTCTACCAAATTTCGAGACAATGTTTCGTTGTGGAACCTATTAACGGCATCTCGCATTGAAGTCCGTGCCAAATTTCGCGCGTCTGTAAATTTTAGCCAATCTTTGGGATTTCCCGTTCTTCTGAACTTCGCATGCTTTTTCCGTGGCCTCTGCAACAGCGTTCGGACCTGTTTTGTACGGTATACACTGAGGTAGCAAAAGTCAAGCGATGCCTCCTAATATCGTGTCAGAACTGCTTTTGCCCGGCGTACTGCAGCGACTCGACGTGGCGTGGCCTCAGCAAATCGCTGGAAATTCCCTGCAGAAATATTGAGCCGTGCTGCCTTTACCGCCGTCCATAACTGCTAAGTGTTGCCGGTGCAGGATTTTGTGCACCAACCGATCTCTTGATTAGGTCCCATAAACGTTCGATGAGTGGCCAAATCATTAGCTCGAACTGTCCAGAATGCTCTTCAAGCCAGTTGCGAACAATTGTGACCCGGTGACATGGCCCATTGTCATCCATTAAACTTCCATCGTTGTCTGGGAACATCATGAATGGCTGCAAATGGTCTCCATGTAGCCGAACATAATAATTTCCACTCACTGATCAGTTATAGTTGGACCAGAGGACCGACTCCCTTTCTTAACACAACCCACACCATTATGCAGTCACCACCAGCTTGCACAGAGCCTTGTTACCAACCTGGATCCATGGCTTCGTGGGTCAGCGCCAGACTTGGATCATACCACCGACCCTTACCACATGAAATTTGGACTCACCTGACCAGGCCACGGTTATCCAGTTGCCTAGGGTCCAACCGATATGATCACGAGCCCAGGAGAGGCGCTACAGGCGGTCGTCTGCTGCCATAGCCCATTAACGCCAAATTTCGCAACATTGTCCTAACGGATACGGTCGTCGTACGTCCCATATTGATTTCTGCGGTTTTGTCAAGCAGTGTTGCTTGTCTGTTAGCACTGACAACTCTACTTAAACGCCACTGTTCGGCCGTTAACCGAAGGCCGTCGCCTACTGCGTTGTCCTTGGTGAGAGGTAATGCCTGAAATATGGTATTCTCGGCATACTCTTGACTCTGTGGATCTCGAATTATTGACTTCACGAACAATTTCCGAAATGGAATGTCCCAGGAGTCTAGCTCCAACTGCGACTCCTCGTTCGCAGTCTGTTGATTCCCGTCGTCCAGATATAACCACGTAGGAAACCACTGAGTACAAATGACGGCTTTGCCAATGCACTGTCCTCTTATACCTCGTGTTCGCGATACCACTACATGTGTACAGGGTGAGGCAAATAAAAGTGACCAGGAGAACAGAGTTCCAGGGTACAAAGAAACACAGCAGGGGAAAGGCTCAAAAGTGGCAACCTGACTATAGCAGATTCTGAAAGCGATCACCATTCATCTCTTGGCACTTTCGAACCCTGTTCTGCAACTTGCTGAAGGTGGATCGAATCTGGAGTGCTGGAATTGCTGCAGTACCGTCCAAAACGTTGTGGTGCAGTTCTTGGAGAGTATGAGGGTTGTTGCGATACACCTTAGACTCGAGGGCTCCACACACAGAGTAATCGCACACGGACACATGAGGTAACCTGGGTGGCCAGCTAGGGCCGCGATCAGATTGACTTCTGCTATCAACTCTGTCAGGCGCGAAGACTGCGTAAATGTGCTCCAGGGTACGGCCGGCTGTACGGGCAGTTCCTCCAGCCTGTTGGACGTAACTGTAGGTCTTTCCCTCCTCCGTTAATGCCGCCACAAATTTAGGTCCGATCGTATCCACTCGTCCAGATCGCTTTTATTTGTCCCACCCAGTATATGTGCGTTTCACTATCCCAAGACTTTCCAAGCCCGTCCTTGTCCTTGAAAATTTAATTACAAAAGGTAAATAGCCAAATAACATATGAAATTCACTACAACTTCATGAAAATGCACGTGTTTTTTCTAATATTACCTCTAAAATGTAAAATTAAATAAAATTACCAGTGATTAAAAAAAATATAAATTAAAAGTGTAAGTGTCGCCTCCTCCACAACGCTGATCCTACGCCGCATGTTTTAAATCCGTTACAATTTTCCGGCTGTGAGACGGGCCGAGCTGCTTCTTAGCGCTTCGCCTTCTCTGGTGATAGCGTGACGAGTTATATGCCAATGGAAAGCTGAGAAATCATTCTGTTTAGTGGTGTACAACACACTCGATTTCTTTCGATACTTTGCGAGTTACAAGCAATCATTTTCAGGTTTTGTTAGGTTTATATCCCCGCTCCCAATCGCATCAAGAAAATACCTTCCAGAAATTGTGTAGTGCGCAAAGCAAGAAAGAAGAAAAATGACACGTGGTATGAGTGTAAGAAATGCCTAGTGGCATTGCACATGCCTCTGTATTTGTCGGGCATACCACACCAACAAAAACTTTTAAAACAGTATTGCCTTCAGCCGCCGGCCGCTGTGGCCGAGCGGTTCTAGGCGCTTCAGTCTGGAACCGCGCGCTCGCTACGGTCGCAGTTTCGAATCCTGCCTTGGGCATGGATGTGTGTGCTGTCCTTAGGTTAGTTAGGTTTAAGTAGTTCTAAGTTCTAGGGGACTGATGACCTCAGATGTTAAGTCCCATAGTGCTCAGAGCCATTTTGAATAAGAATGGAAAAATCTCACGTATTTGTTTTTCAGTGTGCATCCAACCGTTCCATATCCGTATCGCTTCAATTTGCTTAATGTGCAGATGGAAACCTTAACGTCTTATTCTCTATTTAACACGGACATAGTTCTCAACAGGTGAGGAATCGTACTTAAGGACGAGCCAAATTACTTGCGTTTTAGTGGAAAAGTCTCTGCCGACGGGAGGAAAGAGAGAGCGGCAGACTGAAGCTCAGAGGCGGGTACTGAAGAGTACGCATCTGAGTTGCGATCGACAGGCAATGTCGGGATCGAGCCCAGCGGGTATATTGTTTTAATCTGTCAAGAAATCACACCTTTTTCATAGTCTTCTGTGGCTGATGCTGCTACCCTTATACAACAGAAGCCAAAAGCGGCAGTTGGTTACTTCTGTACGTGGTCATACAAACAGAGGAAAGGCATTCAAGCTTTGCTGAGAGCTCAGGACATTTTACTTTCATGGTCTTTTCGCGAGATATACGTAGGAGGAAACAATATATTGGTTGACTCTTCTAGGAAAGTACGCTCTCAAAACTTCAACGGTAAACCACACTGCGATGCAGACCGCGTCACTTGGCAGTACCTGCCACTAGAGTTGGCTGTCCATCTCCGTGACGATTTCGAGCTTACTAATGCAAAATTTTTGATGAAGTCACTGTATAATTGGGCTCAAACTTCTAGGAAGGCCTATCTCAACAGGAAATACAACACTGCTTGAGTGCACTGCATTTTACAATTTACCGTACAATAGCAACTGTTAAACGATGTCCTCCATGCATCTGGATGGAACACAGCACTCGTCTCTGCAGTGAATTCTTTCAAACATCCCCTCGTAAATCTCGAAAAGACTACAGTTCGCTGCTCCAGTTCTTCAACAGTTCACAACGCGTGTGCTGTATTCCTCAGTTCTGACGCAACATCAAACAGAAAAATCTAGAGGACTGAGGTTCTACGATATTCAGTGTACCGGCCTTGCTGGGATCATGCTGGTGCGTTAGACGTCGTCTTACGTCAGCTGTGAATTTACTCGAGCAACATCATGATTGTAGCGTATTCACCAATCATGCTCATGGATGAAATCTGAGCCCTGCTACAAGGGGACTTAATAGAAATGTTTATATTTCAAACACATCTGCGTAAACCAGGACAGCACTTCATACATAACTGGCGCAATTATGCTGCAGACGTCGCGTTCGAGGACCCATGTTTCCTGGAACGTTCTTCCTCTATTATTGCATTCTCTCACCCGTGTTGTTTCTGGCAAGTAATTGAAGGGCGTATTTCGTAAGTGACGCAACTCCATTTTTGTTATTTTGCTAGTTAGACATGCCATAGTATTCGCTATAAGGTATTTTATGTTATAGCAATAGTTGTATTTCCAAAACGACTAAATCTATGTAAAAAGGGCGTGAGAAAATGGCAGTTATTTCCAAGCTGACGCATCTCGTAGTTTTTATTTCCAAGCAGTTGAATTTCCAAACGGCCAATAAGAAAGCCAGCTTTTGGCATGTCACCATCCAGCAGTACTGGCCGCTGCGTTTCGTTGAGTTTCTTCAGACATGTCGGAATTTCTCGACAATGTTGAATCAGTATCGTCAGCAAAAGGCAACGGAAACTATCGGAGTGGCAAAAAAATAAAGACAAAGTGCGGAGAAGTGCGAGTGACGGTCGCCAAGCGAAGATTTCATGTAAACATGCTGACGGACGCTGCAAGGCAGCTACCTTACAAGTTTAAAGTTTCTGACTATGAAAAGTTTCATTCGTTGTTTTATGGGTTGAAAGCTAAGGCACATCAAGATAAATTCATTACTAATGCTATAATCGTAACGAGATGCGAGAGGCGTAGAGGACAAGACTAAGAACGACAAAAATTTTCTGTAGAGTATTTCATTCAAACCTGTACTGGTGAAAAAGTAAAACTGTGCTGCTCTACATTCTGTAGCATTCTCAAAGAGACCCGAAGAGAGTACGTCGTCTTGCAGCATTCTGTTCTTACAATGGGGTTGCAAAAGGAGAGAGGTGAGGTGGCAAACGGCTCAGTCAAAGAACTGACTCAATTAGAGAGCTTCATGTGTACCGAGGGTCATTATGGCAGGGATAAGGTAAGCATTGTAATATTAATATTTCGAATAATCAGAATAACCAAATGCAGTAAGAACCCCATTATAGGCCTACGTACTTTATTTACGTGAAAATCTCTTAGAATCTGAATGGGTCCCGCTAAAATACGAATTTAAATTTCACATTATTATTGTGTCTATGCGTGATATGTTCTGTATAAATTAACTTCAACCGTACTAACGGAGTTCTAGATACAAAAAGATATTAATTTTGTGTTATTATCAACTTCAAATGGCTTAAATGGCTCTGAGCACTATGGGACTTAACTTCTGAGATCATCAGTCCCCTAGAACTTAGAACTATTTAAACCTAACTAACCTAAGGACATCACACACATCCATGCCCGAGGCAGGATTCGAACCTGCGACCGTAGCGGTCGCGCGGTTACAGACTGTAGCGCCTAGAACCTCTCGGCCACTCGGGCCGGCATTATCACCAGACTCCACATAGCAAGTATCTTCCATCGATGCTATCAATTAGGACATTGTGGAGAATGTCCCATGAGGCCTATGTTGATAATGAAAGCCAAAAGCTGCAACTATCACTTTTACTATAAAATTTTCACTACTGCCTTCAGCCTAGGATTTGGCACTCCTAGAACTGACGTTTGTAGCATTTGCTAACAAAGCAATCAACAACCGGAAAATCAGGATGATAATGAAATGAAAGAGCAGATTGAGTGTGAACTCTTGGTGCACAAGAAAAGAGCAAAACAATTCTACCGTCTAATGAATGACTCACTATCTGACAGCGCTGCATGTTTTATTTTTGACATGATGCAAAGCCAACCACTGTCACATACCTATTTGTGCGAGGCGTTTTATTCACGCCGGGTGTGCCAGTAGTACTTGGGCATCATTCAGCATTATGGTGCTATTCCTAACCAGATGCATGATGATGTCCACTTTTACACCCGGTGTGAATATGATGCTAAACGCGGTAGTTTATCAGCTGAAAGTGCTGTATACCATCACCTCGAAATGTTTCTGAAAATAACTCACACACTCGTCAAATTAACTCTTTTTGTGATGGCTGTAGTGCCGAATGTAAGAACTATGTTTTGTTATCGGTTCTTTGTAAGCTTTCAGTCTTGTATCATGTGACCTCCCAGACTACTTATCCAGCCCTTTGCCAGTTGATAGCGTTTATGGAAGAGTGGAGATGATGATAAGGATTACAACATTATTTTTAATAGAGTCGGTAAGGTTCATATTATTGACAACAACTGGCAAATTTGTGATTGGAAGAGTGCGCTCAGTCTGCGTATTGAATCGAAATTAGATTTCAAAATATTTGAAATGAAGGTCATAAGTATTACCTCAAAATCTGTCATTTGTAAAGTGCATTATCCTGATCAACTTGCTTGGTGCGAACATGGGCTATTTAAACGTGGCAGTATGTGATCCTGTCTTGTTCCTATGCAATCTCCATTAGGTAACCCTTTGAAGAAGGAAAAGATCGAGGACGTAAAGCGTCTTTTTGAAAAACTTGCAGTACATGATGGCCGTCCTACCATGATATTTTCTCTAAAATGTTACAATGTGATAATGAATAATGTTATTCCCTCTATTATTGTCGCATGCATTACTAAAGTGATGGTAATAAACGCTCTTGTCAGTAATGGGTTTAAATGTTAGTCTGGTATTTCAGTACTTTTTTCTCGCTATACTGTCTTCACTAAAATACATATGTATTAAAACGTTCGTTATGACACAGCGTCTTATTATGTCGACATCCAGGTAGTGATGAACATAACGAAAACCAGGAATGAATCATTCCCTTTCATCGAGAACTTTTGTTCCAATGTAACTTAGCTCCAGCACAAGTTGTGTATTTTATAGGAGTGTTTACATTCTGATTTTTTTTACTTTGGCATATTTATTTTCAATCACACAATGGTGCTACGTACAGAAAGTTCCTGTCAGCCTTTTGGATCCTATCACATTTTGCCGTTTCCCCAAGCTCCTTTTTTTATGGAGATACATCACTTTGTAAATACACTCTTCAATTATGATACACTGTGTTTTGTGCAGGTGACGTCCCAAAGGTCTTAAGTACACTGCGCAACAGGATTAAAGGACCAGTTTTTTCGGAACCCATTAATTGTATCCCATTTCGACACACAGAAGTCTGAAATATGACTGGAAGGTGCCGACAACCTGCTTCTGTGACAGTGCTCGCCCACACTTCAAACAGCAACGTGTCGACACTTACGAAAGAAAGGCCAGAGCTCAGAAGTTCATCTGAAGTGTAAGATGGGTTAATGACGCCACATTGACACCAAATTTCACCACAGTTCTGCCCAATGCCACGGTGGACGTGTCACACGATGGGAACATCGTCACAACACCTGTTACGCACATTTCATCCCTTCTTTTAACGCCTCTGCGATGGAGGTCTGAACTACGACGCCCATTGTTGAAATCACGCTGTTTTCTTGTGAGTGGCCGAGGTAAACACTTAACCCGCATCACAGCTCAGAATCTACACGAAAAGGTCTCAGAGGGAGGCATCAAGAGCATAAATGAAATCACTCATTTCCTTGGGACGTTGAGTTACAAACATTTCGCAGTCGAAAACGACAGTTTGCAGTGCGGTAAGCAAGGGAAAGACGTTCTTGACAAAATATTATACTGCTGAAATCTCCCTGTCGCTTCAATCCTTCCCTAAGAACATCGTGGCCTAGAAACCCTCTTGAACGTGATCTCGCCTCTTTGAAGTGCAGTGCCTCCGCAATTCTGCAACTTTTGCTTTGGTGTAAGGCGTGGAACCACTAAGGACCGTTCAAAATCATTCGACGAAATTTCAACGTGATCCGAAGCAACAGAGAGTCGGTATGCTTCTTCAGTGTCATAAAGGTGCGGTGCTACATTGACACATGCGTGGATAAAACGACAAAGGGTCATTGAGCAATACTGGTAAAGCTGTCGTGCGTTATGATACAAATGTTAACAGGAAATAAGTCACAAGCACGAAAGATTTTATTTTTTAATACTAAATACACACAACAATACATTGAATGTATTATTCTGTATGTTTACTATTCAATAATGAATACACTGAATGTAGCTGATCTGAAGATCGAAACCGATAGTAAGTAGTTATTTATCAGGAGCTGCATGAGGTTAAAATCTGAGGTTTTCCCAATATGATGCAGCAGTAAATCGCCCACCACTGATCCTTTAAGGACTCGAAACCCCGGGTACAAAACAGCTTCAAACGTCTGGTTACTTTGGAAATGAGTTAAAGTGCAAAATACTTGACACTATAAACTGCAGAAGTTTTGAAATTACGTTTAAAGTTTGTTGGAAGTCGCTAAGAGCTCTCATTATCAAATAGTGGATGAGTGTAGATAATTTGCTCTCCCTTTTAAGCTGTAGCTAGTTTCTCACCCATCTCAAGCTTTATTACGCCATATTCCCGTACTATATGTACTGCAGTGATATAATTCTGCAGGTACATTTAGCGATATATGTGGATAGTGTCTGCAAAATATCTTGAGAATAGAGTTAGTAGTAAAGAATAATAAATTAAAACGTCGTACCTCACGCTGAAGTTTTTCTGCATAGTCATAAACATATTTGGGAGCAGTTAAGAAGGCGCATCAATGCTACGAGTACACTGATGCGTCTTCCCCAACAAGCTGTTCCCAGATATGTTTATGACTGCATAACAGTGGACTACACTGAGTGGCACAATGGTTGATGTATATCACACTGGTGCTTCTTCTCCTGCGTGTTCCTCCCAAATCGGTATGAGTTCGACAGCATGCGCACTTAATATGTTCCAAAACGTCGCGTACAAAACAGAATTTTCCGGTGTACAAACCTAGAATTGTATAGGTGATAAAAAGATAGGACTAGCGATCATTTGTGTATCTTCTCCTACAGTACAGGGTCCAATTATGAATATTACACAGTTCCTCCTGTTTAGACAAATGGAGCAAATTGGTTGTCATTATTTTTTGCATATGATTCCTACGGTAGGCTTTATGTGACTTATGGGGAGGAAAAGTCCGTTCATGGGCTGTTCCTTGAAAATATAGTACAAAACCTCCTTTTGCTATATTTTCGCCGCCACCACGGACCAAAACACAGCCGAGGATTCCAAGACGGCTACGTTCAGCAAATAACTGTAATTTTTACGATTTATTTCTAAAATCCCGATTTCGAACAACTTTGATTTTTTCATATCTTTATCCGTTTCCAGCATGCAGAGGTTAAAAGTCACCCTACCCGTACGCGTAAAATACCATTTAAAATCCGATGTGGGGCGGAAACGTTTATAAAGTGACGTAGCACGGAGGAATATTCTGTAAAGTGTCTCCGTTATCATTTGGGAATCCCATGTTGTAGTACTGAAGCGGAAAGTCTAGTCATAGGTAAAAATTAGTTTTGGGTTATTTCAATTTCACATAAGTAAAATATCTAAATTTAACTGATCAGCACATTTCTTTTCGTATGTGTTAAATGCCCTGCCACGGTAGTGAAAAGAAGGGAACCATCGGAAAAGTGCACTTGTCGGAGCACAAAAACTATGAATAAGTTGCCGTTTATTTAAAAGACTGACTGAATAGCGAGGTACAAGCTGCCTGATTTTACCTTCCTCAGCATCTTTAAAAAAGTTCCCAAAAATTTCGGCATGCGAACATATTCGCGCTTTTTTATGCTGAGAGAGAAGGAGATACTGACAATGGCGAATAGACGGAAAAGCAATTAGTACTGGGAAATAGTAGACATAGGTTGTGTTACAGAAAGGAGTGAAGGAGACAATGACTGGGAGGGAGGAATAAAGAGACAGAAAAAGTGAGAGTGAGCCAGTGAGACACAGAGCATATGTCAATAACAAGGGCAAGAGAGACGTATTGACAGCGGGGAGGGACAGCAGCAGGAGGAGGAAGGAAAGAAAGAGATGTTAGGAGTGAGACAGCGAGAGGGAGACAGTGACAGCGAGAGGAGACATCAGTAGTAGGGACAGGACGAATGGGACTGTGGCTGTAGCACAGGACACAACGACGGAGGGTAATGAGAATGAGCTCGGCCGAATGAGTGAGTGAGAAAGAGCAACTGGGTGTGGGTGATTATGAACGGCTTACGGTGATGGACTAGTGGTTCAAATGGTTCAAATGGCTCTGAGCACTATGGGACTTAACAGCTATGGTCATCAGTCCCCTAGAACTTAGAACTACTTAAACCTAACTACCCTAAGGACATCACACAACACCCAGTCATCACGAGACAGAGAAAATCCCTGACCCCGCCGGGAATCGAACCCGGGAACCAGGGCGCGGGAAGCGAGAACGCCACCGCACGACCACGAGCTGCGGACGATGGATTAGTGGTTGTGAGCTATAGTTAGGGGAGCCTGTGGGATTTGGAGATAATCTGCAGATTAAAAAAAAGCGCGAGTATGTTCGCACGCCAGAATTTTTGGGAAAATTTTTAAAGGTCCTGTAAAAGGTATAATGAGAGATCTGGTACCCCATTTTTGAGGGAGAGTCTTTTAGATAAAGAGGAACATATTCGTATTGTTTGTGCTCAGATAGTATTTTTACGCTGGTGTATTTACGACTAGATGACGGTGCACCACGTTGCGTGGCACAATGGTTGACGTACATAGGTAATTTGAAGATGACAATTTAAACTGCCGAAACAAGTTGTGTGTGTATGTATTTATTGCAATCTGGGTAAATAAAACACCCCTAGTAAGAAGATTATATTCTCAAAATCAGAGATCCCTCAGCTGCTGATAATGTCAGGTAGCAATAACAGATACACGGTTACTATTTGTAATACTTGAGTTACTGTGTTAAACCTTTGACATAAGATTGTAGCTCTTAATGAGCAGATTACGACAGCATTTTTCAGTTTGATCAGTAACTGTATGAAACGGTCGGGTAGGAGATTTCCTTCGCTCTGCGACTGGTTGTTGTGTTGTGTCTACATTCGTAACGTCATAATTAATATTACTATTGAGATGGATGCATGGACACTGGCCGAAAGCCAATTAAAAAAAAGAAAAAAGAAAAAATGTTTTAAACAAGATTTTGTGGTGGTCATTTTCGCAACAACTCTACATAGATTGCAGTAGTTCAAATGAAAAACGCCTTTTGCATGCTGCACGTTATGTTTTGTTTCCTTTATTTTTCGTTTGCACACATAGATTATCGTTTGCACACGTAGGTATAGATGTAAAATTATATATTTAAAACAGTTCAATGCGATTTTTATTATGGAATGGAGAAGTACTTACAGATCAGCCTCTAATTCATCATTTGTAAGCCAAACAAACAGCTTTCTGACTTTTTCATGTGCGAAACTGGTTGAAAGTTTACAGTTTTCCTTGTGGTCATTGTTTTCTCAATATAGCCTTTAATTGCCACTTTGTGGGTCTAGAGCGTCATTCCTTTCTGTACGTCTTCCCAGCTATCTCGAGTTTTGGTCGCAATTCCTTTTTCTGTGACTATATGTATGTTGATGCAAGTTCTGTGAACGAAAGTGTGTGTGTGTGTGTGTGTGTGTGTGTGTGTGTGTGTGTGCGTGTGTGTGTGACCCACTTTTTTGTACATTTATGCTTACTTGGGTGGGATTTGTGATCATCTATTGGGATTACTTTCTGTTATATGATCGGTCAGTGTAAAGATTGAGTATTTAGTTATAGTCACTTGTCGTTTAGTAGTTTAGTTGCATCTTCTTTTCGGCCTGTGTGAAATGGTGAAAGTCAAATTTTTGTCTCGCATGAAAGTCGTGAGACAGGTAACTTGCAAGTGAGGTCTTGCACCATGAACCGGGTTATCCCATAGTAATATAGATCTAGAATGAAATTTTCACTCTACAGCGGAGTATACGCTGATACGAAACTTCCTGGAAGATTAAAACTGTGTGTCGGACCGAGACTCGAACTCGGGACCTTTGCCTTTCGCTGTCAAGTGCTTGTCTTGCAAGTTTCTCAGAAGATCTTCTGAGAGCTTTTGGATGAAGGAGACGAAGTACTCGCGGCGAGTCGTTCTTGGCTTAGTCTGCAGAGCACTTGCCTGCGAAAGGAAAAAGGTCCCGAGTTCGACTCTCGTTCCTGCGCACAGTTTTAATCTGCCGGCATGTTTCATTATAGTTCCAGTATACCGTTTGTAAACGACGAGATGCAAGTGGTGGAGTGTCCCTACCTGGTGGGATATCCTCGTGCCGGTGCACGGATCCGCCGTGGGCCGCAGCGGCGGCGGGCACCTTCATGACGTGCAGCGACTCCGCGTCCTCCGCGTCCTCTGTTGTCGTTTCCAGCGTCCCACCAGCGCCGCCCTCCCAGTCGGTACTTTCTTCAGGTCCACGGACATCGGCCGAGAGGTCCTCGATAGGCAGAGAGCGCTGCAGGCCGGCCGCCTCTCGGAAGCCCGCGCTGTCCGCCTGCTGTGTTGAGGCGGCCGCCTGCAGCAGCAGCAGCAGGCAGAGCCGCGGCCATGTGGAGGAGGGTGCTGTCGCCGCCATCCCGAGCGCCGCACTGTGCAGTGCGGGCCGCGCCGCGCCGACTAGTAGAGCCAAGGCCTTCCAGCCGCCCGGGCCCATGGCGCACGTCCGCGCCCGCGGCTCCTTCTCCGACTGCTTCGGCTGCAAGGACAACCCCTCCGCTGCCGCAGACCGGTCACACGGGGAGGAAGATCCCCACACGACGCGGGCTCCCTCCTCTCACTCGCCGTCTCCTTACTCAAAAACACGTCGAGCAATTAACACTGCCCTCTTCTAGTAACCAGTGGCAGAGGCGGATCCGAATCGGAGACGTTCAGAGTTCACAGTTCTGGTTTTCTCCGAGACAATGGAGCCAACTGGTTTCACACGTCAAAGATATCCACTCGCGACACTGCGAGCGGTGTCGTGGATGACACCAGCACCCTCGCCACCGCGATTCAGTGCTCTGCCAGTCAACGAATCCTCAACTGCTATTCTCCCTGTATCTGGATATACGAACTATTTTTTGCTGCTACTGCGCCTCCTGTAACGAAAAACAAGCATGATACTTCATTCGGTTGCAATTTAAAATGCTTTCAAGCTTTAAACGATGCAGTATGTAGTAGAGATTAACAAAATATGAATCACTATTGTGTCAAATAAAGATTAGCGGTTTCTTTCACTCTCTAGTTACAGCTAAGGCGAAATGGCTGCATGAAAAACGTGAAGAAATCGTAAAAAAAATGATCATACAATGTACGCTTTCGCGGCCGGCGTCTTCTTCAGCTACAATTACCGGGCTGAGAGGCAGTCATCAGTGTACAGGAGGTTTCCGTAAGAGCGTACAAAAATGTAACAGGACATAGGGATTGCTCCACTGAACAATTTGAGATAGGGAACATGGGGTAGGAGCACCCAGCTTAAGGAGATATGGGAATAAACTTTTCTACCGCTTTGTCTAGCGTTACTGTCTTCCAGCCTATTTACAGCTAACATGAGAACAATCAGCATTGGCGGCCGAAGACTTCCGGCATAAGAAGTCAGCCTCATTCTGCCAACGGCCTTGTCAAAGAGGGCGGAGGAGTGGATAGAGGTTCAGGGCACTCTCTTGTCCTAGGGGTGGGAAATTGCCCCCAAAGGCGGAAGAATCAGCAATGATCAACGACATGAGTATGCAGCAGGCAATGGAAACCACTGCATTAAAGACACGGAACGTGTATCCACAGGACATGTGGCCTGTAATTGAAGAAGTGTCATGATGATCTCTCCATTGGCAAAAGATTCCGGAATAGTCCCCCATTCGGATCTCCGGGAGAGGACTGCCTAGGGGGAGGTTACCATGAGAAAAAGAGTGAATAATCTACGAAAGGATAACGTTCTACGAGTCGGGGCGTGGAATGTCAGAAGCTTTAACGTGGTAGGAAAACTAGAAAATCTGAAAAGGGAAATGCAAAGGTTCAATCTAGATGTAGTAGGGGTCAGTGAAGTGAAGTGGAAGGAAGACAAGGATTTCTGGTCAGATGAGTATCGGGTAATATCAACAGCAGCAGAAAATGGTATAACAGGTGTAGGATTCGTTATGAATAGGAAAGTAGGGCAGAGGGTGTGTTACTGTGAACAGTTCAGTGACCGGGTTGTTCTAATCAGAATCGACAGCAGACCAACTCCGACAACGATAGATCAGGTATACATGCCGACGTCGCAAGCTGAAGATGAACAGATAGAGAAAGTGTATGAGTATATTGAGAGGGTAATGCAGTATGTAAGGGGGACGAAAATCTAATAGTCATGGGCGACTGGAATGCAGTTGTAGAGGAAGGAGTAGAAGAAAAGGCTACAGGAGAATATGGGCTTAGGACAAGGAATGAAAGAGGAGAAAGACTAATTGAGTTCTGTAACAAGTTTCATCTAGTAATAGCGAATACCCTGTTCAAGAATCACAAGAGGAGGAGGTATACTTGGAAAAGGCCGGGAGATACGGGAAGATTTCAATTATTTTATTTATTTATTTGTTTATTTATTGATTTATTTAACCTGGCAAGATTAGGGCCATCAGGCCCTCTCTTACATCTAACCAGGCATTCTACTTATTTTGCATTCATATGTCTTAGTAGGCATGTTAAACTACATCTAGTACAAAAAGCGAAATAAACAATTTGAAAGGTACACCTGGAAAAATACATACATATAGAGTTTATATTCTTAGGTCACAAGTACTGTTATAATTAGACATTATTGAAGAGACAGATTTTAGATAGGAGTGCTGGCAGCAGGGAGTATGAGGGAGACTCATGGTGAAGGGAGGAGAAGAATAGAGACATGATGAAACATAATTAAGGAAATATAAAGGAAAAGAAGATTGCGTGGCTAATAGAGATAGATGAAGAGGAAGGCATCTCAGGAGCAAGATAGGAGACGCTAGCTTTGCTATTTGACAGATGAGGGGATTGTCCTTGTACATTAATTTTGTGGAGAACTTTGTGAGGATGATAGTAGGAAATGCTTCAACTTCTTCTTAAAAGCAGCGGGAGATTACATCATGGTCAGACAGAGATTCCGAAATCAGATACTGGATTTTAAGGCGTACCCAGGAGCAGATATAGACTCAGATCACAATACAGTAGTGATGAAGAGTAGGCTGAAGTTCAAGACATTAGTCAGGAAGAATCAATACGCAAAGAAGTGGGATACAGAAGTACTAAGGAATGACGAGATACGTTTGAAGTTCTCTAACGCGATAGATACAGCAATAAGGAATAGCGCGGTAGGCAGTACAGTTGAAGAGGAATGGACATGTCTAAAAAGGGCCATCACACAAGTTGGGAAGGAAAACATAGGTACAAAGAAGGTAGCTGCGAAGAAACCATGGGTAACAGAAGAAATACTTCAGTTGATTGATGAAAGGAGGAAGTACAAACATGTTCCGGGAAAATCAGGAATACAGAAATACAAGTGGCTAAGGAATGAAATAAATAGGAAGTGCAGGGAAGCTAAGACGAAATGGCTGCAGGAAAAATGTGAAGACATCGAAAAAGATATGGTTGTCGGAAAGACAGACTCAGCATACAGGAAAGTCAAAACAACCTTTGGTGACATTAAAAGCAACGGTGGTAACATTAAGAGTGCAACGGGAATTCCACTGTTAAATGCGGAGGAGAGAGCAGATAGGTGGAAAGAATACATTGAAAGACTCTATGAGGGCGAAGATTTGTCTGATGTGATAGAAGAAGAAACAGGAGTCGATTTAGAAGAGATAGGGGATCCAGTATTAGAATCGGAATTTAAAAGAGCTTTGGAGGACTTACTGTCAAATAAGGCAGAAGGGATAGACAACATTCCATCAGAATTTCTAAAATCATTGGGGGAAGTGGCAACAAAACGACTATTCACGATGGTGTGTAGAATATATGAGTCTGGCGATATACCATCTGACTTTCGAAAAAGCATCATCCACACAATTCCGAAGACGACAAGAGCTGACAAGTGCGAGAATTATCGCTCAATCAGCTTAACAGCTCATGCATCGAAGCTGCTTACAAGAATAATATACAGAAGAATGGAAAAGAAAATTGAGAATGCGCTAGGTGACGATCAGTTTGGCTTTGGGAAAAGTAAAGGGACGAGAGAGGCAATTCTGACGTTACGGCTAATAATGGAAGCAAGGCTAAAGAAAAATCAAGACACTTTCATAGGATTTGTCGACCTGGAAAAAGCGTTCGACAATATAAAATGGTGCAAGCTATTCGAGATTCTGAAAAAAGTAGGGGTAAGCTATAGGGAGAGACGGGTCATATACAATATGTACAACAACCAAGAGGGAATAATAAGAGTGGACGATCAAGAACGAAGTGCTCGTATTAAGAAGGGTGTAAGACAAGGCTGTAGCCTTTCGCCCCTACTCTTCAATCTGTACATCGAGGAAGCAATGATGGAAATAAAAGAAAGGTTCAGGAGTGGAATTAAAATACAAGGTGAAAGGATATCAATGATTCGATTCGCTGATGACATTGCTATGCTGAGTGAAAGTGAAGGAGAATTAAATGATCTGCTGAACGAAATGAACAGTCTAATGAGTACACAGTATGGTTTGAGAGTAAATCGGAGAAAGACGAAGGTAATGAGAAGTAGTAGAAATGAGAACAGCGAGAAACTTAACATCAGGATTGATGGTCACAAAGTCAATGAAGTTAAGGAATTCTGCTACCTAGGCAGTAAAATAACCAGTGACGGACGGAGCAAGAAGGACATCAAAAGCAGACTAGCTATGGGAAAAAAGGCATTTCTGGCCAAGAGAAGTCTACTAATATCAAATACCGGCCTTAATTTGAGGAAGAAATTTCTGAGGATGTACGTCTGGATGGCCCAAATGGCTCTGAGCACTATGGGACTCAACTGCTGAGGTCTTTAGTCCCCTAGAACTTAGAACTAGTTAAACCTAACTAACCTATGGACATCACAAACATCCATGCCCGAGGCAGGATTCGAACCTGCGACCGTAGCGGTCTTGCGGTTCCAGACTGCAGCGCCTTTAACCGCACGGCCACTTCGGCCGGCTGTACGTCTGGAGTACAGCATTGTATGGTAGTGTAACATGGACTGTGGGAAAACCGGAACAGAAGAGAATCGAAGCATTTGAGATGTGGTGCTATAGACGAATGTTGAAAATTAGGTGGACTGATCAGGTAAGGAATGAGGAGGTTCTACGCAGAATCGGAGAGGAAAGGAATATGTGGAAAACACTGATAAGGAGAAGGGACTGGATGATAGGACATCTGCTAAGACATGAGGGAATGACTTTCATGGTACTAGAGGGAGCTGTAGAGGGCAAAAACTGTAGAGGAAGACAGAGATTGGAATACGTCAAGCAAATAATTGAGGACGTAGGTTGCAAGTGCTACTCTGAGACGAAGAGGTTAGCACAGGAAAGGAATTCGTGGCGGGCCGCATCAGACCAGTCAGTAGACTGATGACAAAAAAAAATGAGAACAAGGTTAGCCGGCCGAGCGGTTCTAGGCGCTACAGTCTGGAACCGCGCGACAGCTACGGTCGCAGGATCGAATCCTGCCTCGGGCGCGGATGTGTGTGATGTCCTTAGGTTAGTTAGGTTTAAGTAGTTCTAAGTTCTAGGGGACTGATGACCTTAGAAGTTAAGTCCCATAGTGCTCATAGCCATTTGAACCATTTTTGAACCAAGTACAAGGTTACACGTCCCGTGCTGTTTATTTACATGTACATTCTTTATTTCTTGCAAGGAAACAAGGAGGACGAGCCTGATTCCCAGGATGCTATGATGCATGTTTTGTGTACTTTACTTGCTCATAAGGTGGCTCTGTTGTATCGTACTTACATTGTCCCATGCCAGAACGTGCTATGAATCAACGACAGACCCGTTAATTACTCAGTGCTATTCCGTGACGTACAGTATAATACTACGGAGCAGTACCCGTACAGTATTTCCTGGTCGCTGAATTGGAAAGGGAGGTCCTATTCCATGGCCTGCGAGGTCACCTGACTTGAATCTCCTTGATTATTTCCTATGGGTATACCTAAAGTCACTTGTGCATGAGACCTCAGTGGATACTGAGGTCGAATTACTTGCAAGAATTGCAGCTGCCTGTAGTGGGATTCGAAACATACCGGGGACATTTGTAGGCTGCGTCAGAATCCTGTACGCCGATGTCATGCTTGCATTGAGGTTGATGACCGTAGTTTCAGCACTTTTTGTAAGATACAGTACGAATAGTACGTTCATTCTGTCAAAGATGGTATTTGCAGTTAACGATAACTAACGTAAATAAAAAGGCACATATTAATGTGATTCTATTCGTATTATCACTTTAAGCTGGCTTCTCCGACACCAGGTTCCCTATCTCAAGTTGTTGAGTGGAGCATCCTCTTTGTCTTGTTAAATTTTTGGCCGCTCTTACAGAAACACGCAGAGGAACTGTACCTCGGCCGGCCCGTTCCCCGTATTTGACGTCTGTATTCTGTCCTCTGTGGGGAAAGCTGAAAGACGCTGTCTACAACGAAATACCAAATACACCTAACGGTATGCAAAGATGTGTTACTGCAGTCTGCTAGACATCTCTGCTGAAATGCGTGTATTGCCACTTCCGGTGATCGTTTTGAACTCAACCTGTGATCATCAATTGTCTGTATAAAACTGCTCCCTGCAGTTTCGTCTACAACAGCGGGAGACATCAAAAAATGGTTCAAATGGCTCTGCGCACTATGGGACTTAACATCTGAGGTCATCAGTCCCCTAGAAATTAGAACTGCTTAAACCTAACTAACCTAAGGACATCACATACACCCATGCCCGATGCAGGATTCGAACCTGCGGCCGTAGCGGTCGCGCGGCTCCAGACTGAAGCGCCTAGAACCGCTCAGCCACACTGGCCGGCGCGGGAGACATCTTCCAAGGTAAGACAGCTACTGCCAGTAAGGCTTGACGGGCCCTCTCGCGTTTATAGAGCGCATAGAACGCACCACCATATGTCACGTGATGCTGACTGTGTGACTATCTCTGGATGCCTTCATCATTCTCGATTAAAAATAATCAGTTGTCATTCTGTTGGCGCATAGTCGACATCCATATTTAATTTAATTTCAAAACTTCTATCCTATTGAGCAAAACACCATAATAATTTTAATAGAAAAGAAGAACGTTAGAAGTTACATAAAATATGGATGTTGACTTTGCGCCTACAGAATTACAATCGATTATTTTTAATCGAGAATGACAACGCCAACCAAACATAGTCACACAGCCGGCATCACCTGACGTATAGTGGTGCCCTCTACGTGGTTTATAAATGCGAGAGTCCCTCAGGCCTTAGTGGCAGCAGCCGTTTTATCTCGGAACAAGTCTCGCGCAGTTGCAGACGAAATGTCAGGGAGCAATTTTGTGGTGTCACCGCCAGACACCACACTTGCTAGGTGGTAGCCTTTAAATCGGCCGCGGTCCGGTAGTATACGTCGGACCCGCGTGTCGCCACTATCAGTGATTGTAGACCGAGCGCCGCCACACGGCAGGTCTAGACAGACTTCCTAGCACTCGCCCCAGTTGTACAGCCGACTTTGCTAGCGATGGTTCACTGACAAATTACGCTCTCATTTGCCGAGACGATAGTTAGCATAGCCTTCAGCTACGTCATTTGCTACGACCTAGCAAGGCGCCATTATCATTTGCTATTTATCTTGTGATGCATGTACCGTCAGACCGATGTTCACCAATTATGGATTAAAGTTACGTACCTTTTTTACTAGTCTCAACTCCTTTAACTGTTCCAGACCTCACGCCAGCCTGCGTGAGATTAAACGCGTGCCTTTCGGCTATCTCATCATGGCTTGGCTGTCTTGCCAACTCACAACAGTTTGGCGGCGAGCCAATTCGCGTTTGTACCAATACTACCCTGATTTACTTGTGTAATGGCTTCGCCACCATCTCCAGATGTACTGTCCGAATTTTATCGCTTACAGAATCAGCAGACGCAGGCCTTACTGGATGCCCTTGGACAGCTCGTCCAGGGTCAACGTGCACTGCAAAACGATGCGGCAGCCGCCGCTCCACCGCTCACGCCGCCACAACACGCAGTTGCACCACCTTTTCGTCCTTTTGATGCGTCACTGGAAAGCTGGACGGAGTGGTCACGCCAATTTGGATTCCATCTCGCCGCCTACAGAATTCAAGGTAACAAGTGGCAGCCTTTCTAATTATCATGCGTCTGAGTGTTCACGTACCGTGTGATAGTCAAATTGTTTCCCCGACGTGACGCAGCAACTCTGTCCTACGACGAAATTTTGTCTGCATTAGATGCTTATTTCAAAGAATCAGTCAATGTCGTTGCCAAACGGTATACCTTCTTTCGTACAAAACGTACGGCAGGTCAGACTAATCAGGAGTGGGTTGCAACCTTGCAAGGCCTTACTAGGGATTGTGCTTTTGAGTGTCAATGTGGACTCCCTTATTCAGATACTATGGTGCATGATGCAATTGCACAGAACGTTTCTGATGTTCGTATATGGGAACAGATTTTGAAACTAGTCAATCCCTCCCTTCAACAAGTGATGGATATATTGGATTGGCAGGACACACTTGACTTTGCTCAGGAATCATTTGAAACTTCGCCACCCGTGTGTCAGGTTAACCGGCCCGCTGGGCGAGCTGCACGGAACAGTAAACAGTCCTCGCGCCCGGCCGCGCCAGAGCCGCCTACCTCTCAGCTACGTGTCCCGCGCCAGCAAGCAAATGCAGTGAAATCATCATGCCCGCGGTGTGCTACTAGACATTCGCGTGAGAATTGCCCGTCACGCCAGGCTATTTGCTTTTTTTGTAATAAAAAAGGACATGTTCAGAGTGTTTGCCAGAAAAAGCTCCAATCAGACACTCACAACCGTTCCAGGCCCTTTGCTTCGCGCCGGAATCGGAATCGAACCAAGGATACTCAGGCTCGTGAAACTTCGCCTATGGAAATTCATGTAGTTCATGCCACTCCGCCCAGTGCCACACTCTCTCACAGTGACTGTGTTCGTCCCACAAATCGTGTGCGTCGACATCGCCGGAAATCCCGTCAAGTCGCAAGTGATTTTGTACCAGTATCCGTTCACGTTGCACGAGACAGTCGCTCTTGTCGTCAGCAGGACAATAAACTTTTTGTAGACTTGGACATTAACGGCAAAGTGGTACCCTTCCAGCTCGATACCGGAGCTGCAGTTTCACTGATCAATCACGACACGTACAAACAGCTGGACACACCTCTGTTGCATGCCGCAAATGTTAAGCTAACTACATATTCAGGTCACGGGCTCCCCGTGTTAGGACAGTGCAGCCTTCTTGCAACATACAAGGGACAAACAAAACTTGTGTCATTGTACATCCTTCGTTCTTCTTCTGCAGTGAACTTGTTTGGTTTAGATTTATTTCAGTTGTTTAACTTGTCTATAGTCGATCGGGTCCTATCAGTGAACCAGACTGTACCTTCAGACAGTGTTTCTCGTCTATTTGAAGAGTTTGCAGACATTTTTGCACCGGGCCTTGGTTGCGCTAAGAACTATAAAGCACATTTGGAACTGAAAGTAAACGCGCAACCGAAATTTTTCAGAGCGCGCAATGTTCCCCACGCATTGCATGATGAGGTCGCAAGAACATTACACGATTTGGAATCACAAGGTGTGATTGAACGTGTGCAGGCTTCCCTCTGGGCATCACCCTTAGTAATTTTACCAAAACCTTCCGGAAAATTGAGACTTTGTGTGGACTTCAAGGCAACAGTGAATCCACAACTAGTGATTGCAACTTTTCCTTTACCCCGCCCGGAAGATCTTTTTGACAAACTGTGCCAGGGTAAATATTTTTCGAAGTTGGACCTAGCAGATGCGTACTTGCAAATACCGGTGGACGAAAAATCCCAGCAGGTTTTGGTGGTTAACACGCATCTTGGTTTGTATCGATTCAAACAACTGCTATTCGGGTGTGCATCCACCCCTGCATTGTTTCAGCAATATCTCCAAACTGTTTGTGCGTCGGTCCCTACTGCAGCAAACTATCTGGACGATATTGTGATCTCCGGAAAGACGGAAGAAGAACATTTAGCCAATCTCAGAACATTATTTCAGGTCTTGCGACAAAATGGTCTTCGATTGCGGAAGGACAAATGTGTGTTTTTTGCTCGTGCCTTGCCTTATCTGGGACATGTACTCAATGCCCAAGGCATACATCCCAGTCCAGAGCACCTCCGTGCCATACAAGACTTGCCTTCGCCGCACAATTTGAAGCAGCTACAGAGTGTGCTGGGAAAAATCAATTATTATCATCGCTATGTGCGCCACGCCTCTTCCATTTCAGCTCCGCTTCATCGCTTACGCCGTAAAGGTGTTCCGTTCGTCTGGACGACGGAATGCGAACGCGCCTTTCGCCAGTTGAAATCGGCGTTGCTTTCCCATACTTGCCTTACGCCATTCGATCCCCAGAAACCCCTTTTGTTGATGGTGGATGCATCGGATTTCGGGATCGGTGCTGTGCTTGCGCACAAAGATGGATCGCATGATCGCCCTATTGCCTTTGCGTCCAAATTGCTCTCGTCTGCGCAAAGAAATTATTCACAGATCGAGAAAGAAACATTGGCTCTCGTATTTGGTGTTACTAAGTTTCATGATTTCTTGTATGGTCGTCACTTTACCATCATGACAGACCACAAACCTTTGACATCGCTTTTTCATCCGAACAAGCCTGTACCTCCACGTACAGCGCAGAAATTCATTTGCTGGTCAATTTTCCTCTCGCAGTACCGCTACGATATCTTTTATCGGTCCACTGCTAAGCACGGAAACGCCGATGCGTTGTCCCGTTTGCCTGTTGCTGAGGATAGAGCATTCGATTCTTCCGACCTTGCTTGCATGTTCATTGATGCGGAAACCGATGACGTGGTCGAATCGTTTCCGATTGATTTTCGTCGTGTAGCTACAGCCACAGCTGCTGACCCTGTCCTTGCTACCGTTTTGCGTTTTGTTGCTACGCAATGGCCCTTGTCAAAGTCACCGATCGAGGATCCGTTGGTTCGCCGATTTTTTGCTCACAAGGAGAGACTTTTTGTACGACGTGGTGTTTTACTGTTGCGTTCTGATAATGATCAGTCCAGGGTCGTGGTCCCACGTTCGTTACAGTCCTCTGTCTTACGGTTTCTCCACCAAGGACATTGGGATATAGTGAGAACAAAACAACTTGCTCGTCAGCACTGTACTTGGTTCGGAATCGATGCCGCGATTACGAATATGTGTTCTTCTTGCATGGTGTGTGCCGAACAACAATCCGCACCACCGCGGAAATTCTTTGCATGGCCAAAAGCCACTTCCCCTTGCCAACGCTTACACATCGATTTTGCTGGTCCCTTCTGGAATGCTCGATGGTTAGTTGTTGTCGATTCATTCAGTAATTTTCCTTTTGTTGTCTGGATGTCTTCCACGGCGTCATCTGCCACCATCCAAGCATTGTCCGCTATCTTTTGCATTGAAGGTCTTCCACAGACTGTTGTTTCCGACAATGGCCCACAATTCACGTCCGCAGAATTTCAGTCATTCTGCAAGGCCAATGGTATTCAACATCTGACATACGCGCCGTTTTCGCCACAGTCAAACGGTGCCGCTGAACGATTGGTCAGGACTTTCAAGTCCCAGGTTTTGAAGTTGAAAGAGTCTCATTCTCGGGAGGACGCGTTATTACTCTTTTTGTCCACGTATCGCTCTCAGCCCCGAGATGGTCGCTCGCCGGCTGAGTTGCTCCACGGTCGTCCTCATCGAACCTTGATGTCTTTGCTACATCCGCCGCATCAGGTTCCTGTGCAGCGGCAGACACCTGCTTTTGCTCCAGGTGACGTTGTCTACTATCGCAACTATCGAGGTTCACGGCGTTGGCTCGTAGGGCGCATTCTTCGCTGCCTCGGCCGCTCTATGTATCTGGTTTTGGGGCCTCTGGTGAGGTGCGTCGGCATCTCAATCAGCTGCGCCTCTGTCGTCGCACGGGATCTGCCGCTCCCCGTCTGCTTTCAGCAACGGTGCCGTCCGGTCAGTGCCCTGGGGACCTATCTACTGACTCGCCTCAGCCCCAGGTGTTACCGACGCTGCCTTCCATTTTGCCCCATGGCGACGCGCCGCCGCCGCCGCAGCCGCCGCCGCCGCCGCCGCCGCCGCCGCCTGTTCTCCCGCCGGCGACGCCCGCATTGGACGCGTCGCTGCAACAGCCGGGCGCCTCCCTGGGTCTCGCGCCGCCGATCGCTTCCCGTAACCAGTTGTCCTCCGCCAGGGAACTCTTGCCTGCGACTGACCATACGTCGTCTTCGCCGTCGGGTGCCCCGACCCGATGGAGGTCGACCCTTCGGCCCCTCCTGTCTCTCTACGGGCGCATACACCGCATGTTGGCGTGCACCCTGGACTAGGTTTTCAGGCGTTTCCTAGCTCCCCTCGGACCGAATGGCAGGGTGCGGATGGCACAGCCTCGCCTGTTGTTAGGCTCCCCACCTCGTCGCATACGTCAACATGGGGTCCTCCCCACGGCGGGCGGAAGCCTTATAACACAACCGTACGCCGATTTGCGGGGGAGGAATGTGGTGTCACCGCCAGACACCACACTTGCTAGGTGGTAGCCTTTAAATTGGCCGCGGTCCGGTAGTATACGTCGGACCCGCGTGTCGCCACTATCAGTGATTGTAGACCGAGCGCCGCCACACGGCAGGTCTAGACAGACTTCCTAGCACTCGCCCCAGTTGTACAGCCGACTTTGCTAGCGATGGTTCACTGACAAATTACGCTCTCATTTGCCGAGACGATAGTTAGCATAGCCTTCAGCTACGTCATTTGCTACGACCTAGCAAGGCGCCATTATCATTTGCTATTTATCTTGTGATGCATGTACCGTCAGACCGATGTTCACCAATTATGGATTAAAGTTACGTACCTTTTTTACTAGTCTCAACTCCTTTAACTGTTCCAGACCTCACGCCAGCCTGCGTGAGATTAAACGCGTGCCTTTCGGCTATCTCATAGTGGCTTGGCTGTCTTGCCAAGTCACAACAAATTTTATAGATCGATCACGGCACTCCAGCCAGGAAGTTTTAAATGAAGAAAGAAATGATTGTCGGAAGCACTGACTCGTCATACAGAAAAGTCAAAACAATCTTCGGTGAAAAAAATGAAGGGCGCTGACATTAAGAGTGCGATGGGAATTCCACTGTTAAATGCAGAAGAGAGAGCCGATAAGTGGAAACAATACGTTCAAGGCCTCTATGAGGAGGAGGACTTTCCTGATGGCATGACAGGAGAAGAAATAGAAGTCGACAGGTAAGAGATAGGAGATCCAGTATCAGAATTTAAAAGACCTTTCTAAAACGTCCGAGAAAGTGGCAACAACACGACTGTTCACGTTGGTGTGCAGAATGTATGAGACTAGTGATATTCCATCAGACTTTCGGAAAAACGTCATCCCCACAACTCCTAACATAACAACGGCCGACAAGTGGGAGTACTGTTTCACAATCACCTTAGCAGCTCATGCATTCAAAGGGCTGATAAGAACGATATACAGAAGAACAGAAAAGAAAATTGAGGCTCTGCTAGATGACGATCAACTTGGCAAGAGGAAAGGCAAAGGCACCAGAGAGGCCGCTCTGACGTTGAGGTTGATAATGAAAGCAAAAATGAAAGAAAATTAACACAAGTTCATAGCATTTCTGCCATTGCTCCCCTTGTAACAAAAAACAAGCATGGCTCTGTAGAGAGTATGTAGACATGACAAAGCCGACGCTTCATTCGTGTTCAGTGTAAAGTGTTTTAAAGGTTTAAACGATGCGCTATTCATTAGAGATTAACAAATCATGAATCACTTCTATTGCAAATAAAGGGTAGCAGTTCTTTTTCACTCTGTAGGTAGAGCTAAGGCCAAATGGCTGCATGAAAAATGTGAAGAAATCGAAAAAGAAATGATTGTCGGCACAACTGGTATGCCGATAAGTCGAAATAACCTTGGGTGAAATTGAAACTTAAGGTCCTAGTGTTGTACGTAGCTGCCATTACCTCGGACTGGCTAAAACACGTGGTTTTTTGGAATTTATAACTCACGTTTACAAATATGTAGTTCCAGCTTCAAAACGTTTATTGGACTTTCTACTTTAAATATACATACTCCTGGAAATTGAAATAAGAACACCGTGAATTCATTGTCCCAGGAAGGGGAAACTTTATTGACACATTCCTGGGGTCAGATACATCACATGATCACACTGACAGAATCACAGGCACATAGACACAGGCAACAGAGCATGCACAATGTCGGCACTAGTACAGTGTATATCCACCTTTCGCAGCAATGCAGGCTGCTATTCTCCCATGGAGACGATCGTAGAGATGCTGGATGTAGTCCTGTGGAACGGCTTGCCATGCCATTTCCACCTGGCGCCTCAGTTGGACCAGCGTTCGTGCTGGACGTGCAGACCGCGTGAGACGACGCTTCATCCAGTCCCAAACATGCTCAATGGGGGACAGATCCGGAGATCTTGCTGGCCAGGGTAGTTGACTTACACCTTCTAGAGCACGTTGGGTGGCACGGGATACATGCGGACGTGCATTGTCCTGTTGGAACAGCAAGTTCCCTTGCCGGTCTAGGAATGGTAGAACGATGGGTTCGATGACGGTTTGGATGTACCGTGCACTATTCAGTGTCCCCTCGACGATCACCAGTGGTGTACGGCCAGTGTAGGAGATCGCTCCCCACACCATGATGCCGGGTGTTGGCCCTGTGTGCCTCGGTCGTATGCAGTCCTGATTGTGGCGCTCACCTGCACGGCGCCAAACACGCGTACGACCATCATTGGCACCAAAGCAGAAGCGACTCTCATCGCTGAAGATGACACGTCTCCATTCGTCCCTCCATTCACGCCTGTCGTGACACCACTGGAGGCGGGCTGCACGATGTTGGGGCGTGAGCGGAAGACGGCCTAACGGTGTGCGGGACCGTAGCCCAGCTTCATGGAGACGGTTGCGAATGGTCCTCGCCGATACCCCAGGAGCAACAGTGTCCCTAATTTGCTGGGAAGTGGCGGTGCGGTCCCCTACGGCACTGCGTAGGATCCTACGGTCTTGGCGTGCATCCGTGCGTCGCTGCGGTCCGGTCCCAGGTCGACGGGCACGTGCACCTTCCGCCGACCACTGGCGACAACATCGATGTACTGTGGAGACCTCACGTCCCACGTGTTGAGCAATTCGGCGGTACGTCCACCCGGCCTCCCGCATGCCCACTATACGCCCTCGCTCAAAGTCCATCAACTGCACATACGGTTCACGTCCACGCTGTCGCGGCATGCTACCAGTGTTAAAGACTGCGATGGAGCTCCGTATGCCACGGCAAACTGGCTGGCACTGACGGCGGCGGTGCACAAATGCTGCGCAGCTAGCGCCATTCGACGGCCAACACCGCGGTTCCTGGTGTGTCCGCTGTGTCGTGCGTGTGGTCATTGCTTGTACAGCCCTCTCGCAGTGTCCGGAGCAAGTATGGTGGGTCTGACACACCGGTGTCAATGTGTTCTTTTTTCCATTTCCAGGAGTGTATTTTGGCATTGATAGTATTAAATCTGAATCCACACATGAAGCTTCAATTTTATAATAATTATCACAAAAAATATTAAAAATGAGTTCTGGTATTCAAATACACGCCCGGTAGGCAAACAAGTCACCTTCCTGTTTAAATTTCTTTTACAGCCGATCCAGATGAAAAACACACAAAGCACAAGAACAAAGCAAAATTCAGCGTTCATAGTGGAGTACAGTATAATACAAACTTAAACATGGAGAGACACATAGTCCAACATTACGCTCTCTGAAATCGTATGCTCGGATCGATTTCCTGATTTACCTGGATGAAAATTCTTCCTAACACAATCTGCGAAAACAATATGATAGGCGTATAAGCCGAATCGTCATCAAATATTTTGTTCTCAACTTTTGCAGACTCGTCAAGGACTTTATAAATCATTTGCTCCTTACGCGTTTCTTCTTCACTGCACATTTTGAACACAAAATCAACACATAACCACACAAAACTCACCAAGTAGATAGAGCCAGAACTGCAGCTAACGCCAGAAAAACAAGAAACGATAACGAACCTTTCAAAACGATGAACTTTTCCAGTGATACCGCTGCTACCATCTAGTATTAACTATGAGCCTGAAGACCTGACATACCTTTGCGGCACCCGTAAATATATGCTTGACGCAGTGGAAAATCATTATAACTAGCATGATGTAGTATTACGTCCGCCGCATATTTGCTTTTCCTGGAACTACCGTAAGATTTCGTCAACCGTACACTAAGTGTTAAAGGCAAGCGCAATAACATTAAGAGCGCAATGGGAATTCCACTGTGAAATGGAGAGAGAGGATAGGTGGAAAGAGTACATTGAAGGCCTCTATCAGGGGGAGGACTTGTACTGATTGCGTGGCAGAAGAAGAAACAAGAGTCGTCAGGGAATAGAGAGAGATCCATTATTAGAAGCAGAACTTAAGAGCTATGGAACGACTTAACATCAAATAAGGCAGAAGGGATAGATAATATTCATCGGAATTCATAAAATCATTGGGTGGAACTGGCAATAAAACGGCTTTTTGAGTTGGTCTGTAGAATGTATGACACTGTACGTAGACACACCAGCTAGTTTCCTAAAACATCATCCACCCAGTACCGAAGACAGCAAGAGCCGAAAAATGCGAGAAATATCGCACAATCAGCTTAACAGCTCATGCATCCAAGTTGCTGACGAGAATAATATACAGACGAATGGAAAAGGAACTCGAGGACCTGTTACATGACGATCAGTTGGGCTTAGGAAAGGTAAAGGAACCAGAGAGGCAGTTGTGGAAGCAACACGGAATAGAAATCAAGACACGTTCATAGGATTTGACGATCCGGAAAAGGCGTTCGAGAATGTAAAATGGTGCAAGATCACGGAAATTCAGAGAAAAATAAGCATAAGCTATAGGAAAAGACGGGTAATATACAATACGTACGAGAATCAAGAGGGGACAATTAGATTGTGACGAATAATGTGGTACTCGAATTAAAAATGGCGTAAGGCAGGGATACAGTGTTTCGGGCCTACTGTTCAATCTATACATCGAGGAAAAAAATGACGAAAATTAAAGAAAGGTTCAATCTTGGGATTAAAATTCGAAGTGAAAGAATATTTGTCAGGGACATTGCAATTCTCGATGAAAGTGGAAGAGAATTACAGGATCTGTTGAATAGATGAACAGTCTAATGAGTACAGAATATGGATTGAGAGGAAGCAGATAAAGGAAGAAAGCAGTGAGAAGCAATAGAAATGAGAACAGCGAGAAATCTAGCATCAGAATTGGGGATCAAGAAGTAGACGAAGTTAAGGAATTCTGCTACCTAGGCAGAAAAATAACCCATGATGATCTGAGCAAGGAGGACATAAAAAGCACACTAGCACTGGCAAAAAGGACATTCCTGACCAATAAAAGTCTGCTAGCATCAAACAGAGGCCTTAATCTTTGGGAGGAATTTCTGAGAATGTACGTTTGGAGCTCAGCATTGTACATTTGTGAAACATGGACTACATGGAAAACCGGAACAGAAGAGAATCCAAGTATTTGAGGTGTTGTGCTAGAGAAGTATGTTGAATATTAGGACTGGTAAGGTAAGGTAAGGAATGGCCTTGCCGCAGTGGCTACACCGGTTCCCGTCAGATCACCGAAGTTAACCGCTGTCGGGAGTGGCCGGCACTTGGATGGGTGACCATCCGAGCCGCCATGCGCTGTTGCCATGTTTCGGGGTGCACTCAGCCTCATGATGCCAATTGAGGAGCTACTCGACCAAATAGTAGCGGCTCCGGTCACAGAAAACCATCATAACGACCGGGAGAGGGGTGTGCTGACCACACGCCCCTCCTATCCGCATCCTCATCTGAGGATGACACGGCGGTCGGATGGTCCCGATGGCCCACTTGTGGCCTGAAGACGGAGTGCTTTCAAGGTAAGGAATGAGCAGGATCTCCGCAGAATCGGTGAGGAAAGGAACACTGATAGTAAGAAGGGACATGATCATAGGACTTTTGTGAAGACATCAAGGAATAATTACTATTTTGCTAGAGGGGGCTGTAGAGGGTAAAAAGTATAAAGGAGACAGAGATTGGAATACATCCAGCAAATAATTAAGGACGTAGGTTGCAAGTGGTCCTGTGAGATGGAAAGGTTAGCACAGGAGAGGAATTTGTGGCTGCCCGCAGAGAACCTGTCAGAAGACTGATGGAGTAGTGATCCATGGTGGAGTCAGGGACTTTCCAGCCAAATGCCGATTGATCTGGCGGTGAGGCACGGAAAGTTCTAAGTGGTAACGTTTGCTAAAAGAATTCCAGTTCCAGCATGTGCCTTACAACCAAGTGAACTCGTCCCTGGATTCGGAATCGACGTTTCCCAGACGAAAAGTATAGAAGCCTCGTGTATGTCAACATGTATTTGTATGCAATCCAAACAAATACTCACAGAAAGTTTTAAGCAAAGGCAAAGTTCAAAGTTGATTTTCATAATTACACTCCGACTTAGAATTCTCTTGACAATACCACGCCAGAATTCATTAATTGTAGTGGCTCGCAAATGGCAGATGCCGGCTTCTCAGGAATGCGTGACTGGATGCCTTCAATGGGCAAGATAGCTTGAGAATGTTCTGGTCAAGGTAACACTCGAACACCTTCTGTATCGATAAGACCAGGACAATATGGACGAAATGCGGTCTTGAGCTACTGCGTGTTTTAATTAAAGTACAGCTACTCACATAGGGTCAGTGTGCACTGCAATTATCGTATGGCAGCGAAACTTGATATACATTATAATATGTTAATGTCGAATCTATTTATGCTGAGAAAAATTAGTTCTAGTTATGACCACCAGATGCAAATCCGGCGTTGTGAATGTTTCCATATCTAATGGGTTAGGAATGGAACGTGAGCAGAAAATGTCAAACAAGTGAGGAAAGCATGATGTTGATTGTATTATCAATCGCCGCTTTCACAATTTGTTCAGTATCAGCACCGATGACGTCGTCGAGATGCTGTACAATGCCAGATTTGCACCTTGTGGCCAAAACTGGTACTAATTCTTTCCAACGTAGTCGGTTCTGCATTAAAGCATTATGACATCAACTAATTTCTCACCCATATGGTAATTCTGCTCCCCAATGGGCTTCCATAAATAGCTGCACTTTAATTGTAACCAGCCGGTACTTGAAACCACAGTCTCGATAGGCCACGATGCTGCTGCCGTGTAATTCCGAAACGTGGCGGTAGACGTTTCTTCTTCCTACAAGAGGCATAACACGATTTTGGGAAAGGTGTCACAGAGCCGTTGCGTCCCCTCCTGATGCAATCTGGCCCACATCTGTAACTGGTCTCCAACATCGTGGATATTGGCCCTGAGGTAGAGTCGACTTCCGAGTTGGTGACAAACAAGTTCTATCGGAGACAGATACAGCAATCTTGCTGGTCACAGGAATACCTAGCACCACACAGCAGTTGATACGCGGCATGTGTTGACTAGCATTGTGATGTTTAAAAATGGCATCACTATACTGTCGCGGCCGGCTCCAGTGGCCGAGCCGTTGTAGGCGCTGCAGTCTGGAACCGCGCGACTGCTACGGTCGCAGGTTCGAATGCTGCCTCGGGTATGGATGTGTGTGATGTCCTTTGGTTCGTTAGGTTTAAGTAGTTCTACGTTCTAGGGGACTGATGACCTCAGATGTTAAGTCCCATAGTACTCAGAGACATTTCTTATACTTTCGCATGAGAGCTAACACATGAGGAAGCAGAATGTCCGTGACGGACCGCATCATGACGACAGAAGTAACAGATCTGTGCCTCTCCAAAATATTGCAAGAATGGGACCTCTCCTCCGGTAACCGCCATATTCACTGATTATGTCATGCGGGGTAGTACGGAACCCGAATTCGTTGTTGAACGCAACACGGCGCCATTCGTCAATAGTGCATGGTTTCCGGTCACGGCACCGTTGCAAACGCAGCCACTTGTGTTGGGATGTTGATGACAGCCTGTGCATGGCACGCTAATTTCCTAGTCCGGCTGCTGCTAGTCTCAGATCAATAATGGGGGATGACACAGAATGTCCATTACTTGTTTTCGAGTGGCAGACGCAGATGTGAAGGGGTTAAGATGTGCTTGGTGCACGGTACAGCGATTCACTCTGGTGCTGCTCAGATGTGGTCGACCGGAACCATGACAACGAATATGCCTGATTTCACGTCCCATTTCATTCCGACATCGGGCCACTGTCACATCTGAATGCCCCACAAATCCGCATATCGCACTATTACACCTGCTGGCTAAATCGGGGCCTAGAATGTAGGCTTTTTCAAACTCTGTCAGGTCTGGCAAAGAGCGCGCGACGGCTTTATGTTCTTCACAGTAATTACTCAACACCTGACGCCGTTCACGCCCCCTGTGACAAGATATCCGGTATTCTTTTCTGGGTGCTTCACTTCGTTTCGTCACGCAGCAGTAATATACGTGATTCAAGAGGAATAGTAAATAATCAGTACCTTCAGATGTCGCCCAAAACCGGCAATTTCTTTAGAAATAAATTTTATTGTGGCCGATACATAAATTATCTAAAAAAAATCGATCACTGCGATCTCCAGCTTTAAAATGTTCTTTCAATTTTATAGGTATTCGAATAAAAATTTCCATATAATAGGTCTCCAATTTTTATAGGTTACAGAGACACAGCTTTTAGAACACAACCCAAAAAAATACTCACAGAAGGTCAAAGTTTATTTGCATAATTCCACCCCCGACTGACACCACGTGTAACTATTCTGAGGCCATCGTAGATTCTATTATGAGGGTACTGTTCGTATCCCAAACGATCAGTTTATCTCTTGTAATTATTTTTACTTTGTCGACACTGCCTTTCAATCGTCCCCACAACAAAAATATTCAAGGGGTAGGTTCCGAAGACCTTGGTGGGCAAAATCCGCAACCATTGCTTCAGATCCATTTTTCGGGGAATGTCAGGTCTATATGAAGTTTTACCCGATGCCTAGAATGTGCAGGAACTGCGCCATGATACAAGAACATACTCATACTCCTCATACTCGTTGCCAAAGGAACCTGTCCGAATAATGATGGATTCGTTTACAAGAAAATCTAAATAATGGGGCCCAGTAAGACGGTGCGCCAACGCAAGAGGCCCAATAAGCATATGGTGTACCACCAGCACAACTTAAATGTATGGATTTGCTTTCTAGAAACAAAGTCATGTCGACTTTCGTCGGAGCGCTGACGTGAGTTAAGGGCGCTATTCGTACGGCCACGAGTGAAAGATGGTACAGCAGTAAACAGTGTTAATGGCATTGTTTGGCGATTTGTAGTTTTTTTTTTTGAGTCATCAGTCTTCTAACTGGTTTGATGCAGCCTGCCACGAATTTCTTTCCTGTGCCAACCTCTTCATCTCAGAGTATCACTTCAAACTACCTGTACGTCCTCAAATATTTGCTAGATGTATTCCACTCTCTCTTTTGCTCTACAGTTTTGCCCTCTACAGCTTCCTCTAGCAGCATTGAAGTAATTCCCTGATGTCTGAACAGATATCCTATCATCCTGTCCCTTCTCCTTGTCAGTGTTTTCCACATACTCCTTTCCTCTCCGATTGTGCGCAGAACCTCCTTATGCCTTACGTTATCAGTCCATGTAATTTTCAACATTCATCTGTAGCATCATATCTCCAATGTTTCAATTTTCTACTGTTCCGGTTTTCCCACAGTCCATGTTTCACTACCATACAATGCTGTACTCCAAAACTACATTCTCAGAAATTTCTTCCTCAAATTAAGGGCTATATTCCATACTAGTAGACTTCTCTTGGCCAGGAATGCCCTCTTTTCAGTACTAGTCTGCTTCTGATGTCCTCCTTGCTCCGTTCGTCATCGGTGATTAGGCTGCCTAGGTAGCAGAATTCCGTAACTTCATATACTTCGTCACCATCAGTCTCGATGTTAGAGATTAGATTAGATTAGATTAGATTAGATTAATGCTAGTACCATGGATCATGAATATGATATTTCGTAATGATGTGGAACGAGTCAAATTTTCCAATACATGGCATAATTAAGTTAATTTAACAACATAATTAAGTTAATATAACAACTTTTTATTTATTCTTTTTTTTAATATTTTTTTCTTAATTTATATCTAAAAATTCCTCTATGGAGTAGAAGGAGTTGTCATTCAGAAATTCTTTTAATTTCTTCTTAAATACTTGTTGGTTATCTGTCAGACTTTTGATACTATTTGGTAAGTGACCAAAGACTTTAGTGGCAGTATAATTCACCCCTTTCTGTGCCAAAGTTAGATTTAATCTTGAATAGTGAAGATCATCCTTTCTCCTAGTATTGTAGTTATGCACACTGCTATTACTTTTGAATTGGGTTTGGTTGTTAATAACAAATTTCATAAGAGAGTATATATACTGAGAAGCTACTGTGAATATCCCTAGATCCTTAAATAAATGTCTGCAGGATGATCTTGGGTGGACTCCAGCTATTATTCTGGTTACACGCTTTTGTGCAATAAATACTTTATTCCTCAGTGATGAATTACCCCAAAATATTATGCCATATGCAAGCAATGAGTGAAAATAGGCGTAGTAAGCTAAATTATTAAGATGTTTATCACCAAAATTTGCAATGACCCTTATTACATAAGTAGCTGAACTCAAACATTTCAGCAGATCATCAATGTGTTTCTTCCAATTTAATCTCTCATCAGTGGACACACCTAAAAATTTTGAATATTCTACCTTAGCTATGTGCTTCTGATTAAGGTCTATATTTATTAATGGTGTCATACCATTTACTGTATGGAACTGTATGTACTGTGTCTTATCAAAATTCAGTGAGAGTCCATTTACAAGGAACCACTTAGTAATTTTCTGAAAGGCATTATGGACGATTTCATCAGTTAATTCTTGTTTGTCAGGTGTGATTACTATACTTGTATCATCAGCAAAGAGAACTAACTTTGCCTCTTCATGAATATAGAATGGCAAGTCATTAATATATATTAAGAACAACATAGGACCCAAGACCAACCCTTGTGGAACCCCATTCTTGATAGTTCCCCAGTTTGAGGAATGTGCTGATCTTTGCATATTATGAGAACTGCTCGCTTTTCTCATTTCAGCTACTTCTCATTACGTTCGTCTTTCCTCAGCTTACTCTCACTCCATATTTTGAAATTAGACAGTTCATTCACTCAGCCAACCAAGCTATTCTCCTTCACTTTCACTCAGGACAGCAATGTCATCAGCGAATCATATCATTCATATCCCTTCACCTTGAATTTTAATTACAGTCCGGAACCTTTCATTTATTTCCATCATTGTTTCTTTTATGTACACGTTGAACAGTATGGGCGAAACACCCTTCTTAATCCGAGCACTTTGTTCTTGGTCGTCCACTCTTGTTCCTTCTTAGCTCTTGTACATGTTGTATACTACCCATCTCTCCCTATAGCTTACTCCTATTTTTCTCAGAACTTTGAAAATCTTGCACCATTTTACATTGTCGAACGCTTTTTCCAGGGCGACAGATCCTATGAACGTGTATTGATTTTTCTTTAGTCTTGCTTCCATCATAAACTGCAACGTCAGAATTGCTTCTCTCGTGCCTTTACCTTTCCTAAAGCAAAACTGACCGTCATCTAGCTCATTCTCGGGTTTCTTTTCCATTCTTCTCTATATGGTTTTCGTCAGGAACTTGGATGCATGAGCTGTTAAGCTGATTGTGCGATAATTCTCGCACTTGTCAGCTTTTGCAGTCCTAGGAATTGTGTGGCTGATATTTTTTCGCAAGTCAGATGGTGTGTCACCAGACTCCTACATTCTACACACCAACGTGAATAGTCGTTTTGTTACCACTTTCCCATTGATTTTAGAAATTCTCATGGAATTTTGTCTGTACCTTTTACCTTATTTGATCTTAGTCATCCAAAGCTCTCTTAAAATCTGAGTCTAATACTGGATTCCCTACCTTTTCTAAATCGACTCCCGTTTCTTCTTCTACCACATCAGACAAGTCTTCTCCCTCATAGAGACCTTCAATGTACTCTTTCCACCTATCCGCTCTCTTCTCTCCATTTAGTAATGAAATTCCCCTTGCACTCTAAATGTTACCACCCCTGCTTTTAATTTCACTGAAGGTTGTTTTGACTCATGCAGCCGTTTTGTCTTAGCTTCTCTACACTTCCCATGTATTTCATGACTCAGCATTTCTGTACTCTTGAGTTTCCTGATTTGTAGTTAGACAGCGACAAAATTACAATCATGTACCCTCATTTCCTTTTCGAAGGGGCTTCATACGCTGAAATGACACGGACAGAACCGTGCATACGTAATGTCCACCACATTAGTGTTCGTCGAATAGCGATATTTGTAGAAGTTTGAGGTGTGCTTGCTAAAAAATAACTTTTATCAAATGGTTAGTCTTCCGCTTCATTCATACTTTGTTCATTCGCAAGTTCTGATGAGGTGCGCCTGCTCAGTACGACATGATTCTCACGCAGTTTAGTGAAAACACAAGTAAACACTGTTGAATCCGGTACAAAAATGACTCTGAGTACTATGGGACTTAACGTCTGAGGTCATCAGTCCCCTAGAACTTAGAACTACTTAAACCTAACTAAGCTAAGGACGTCACACACATCCATGCCCGAGGCAGGATTCAAACCTGCAACCGTAGCAGTCGCGCGGTTCCAGACTGTAGCGCCTAAAATCGCTCGGCCACTACGGCCGGCAATCCGGTACACCGCGTTTAGGATATCACCTGCCGTATTCTCTATAAACAGTATCAGCGTTTCCATTACAAAACCACTCTACAAATACGATACGTGTATACTCAGAACTTGTAAATACTTGCAGCGTGCATAAAGTATACAGCAGAATTAGCTAACAAAAGAAAGAGGTACCACGAATTATCCGAATGGCACAAAAAAACGGTAGATGCGGTGTACATCTAGAGACAAACAAATGATTACAGTTTCAGAAAATTTAGATGATATATGCAAGCAAAATAGCTTCAAAAATTGAGCAAGTCAATAGCTCGTTGGTTCACCTCTGGCCCTTATGCAAGCAACATTCGGATGGGGGTTCATTGATAGAATACTTGGATGTCGTGCCAAATTCTGTACAATTGGAGCATTAGATTGCTAAAATTCTCAGATACTTGGAGAGCTCTATCGATAATGCTCAATTGGAGAGAGATCTACTAACATTGCTGGCCATGTTAGGGTTTCGTATGCACGAAGACAGGCAGTAGATACTCTCGCCATATGAGAACGGAAGGTCTTGCCCAGGACGACTATCCATGAAAAGTAACTAAACGTGTCGTAGATAACACCGTCGTGCTGCTGTGCTGTAAGGGTGTCGCGGATGAAAGCCAAATGGATCCTGCTATGAAATGAATTGGCACCACAGACCATCATTACGTCTAGGCTGTCCTGAACGTCTCTAGACACGCCTTCACGGGTCATCAGTACCAATTAGAAGTGGGACTCGTCTCTGAAGACAATTCTACTCCATTCAAAGAGAATCCAGATCGAAGACGTGTCTGGAGACGCGTCAGACAACAGCGGGATACCAGCCTGTCTGTTTCCAATCGTCATACAGCCCGACAACCAGGAGGATATCAACATGACTGTCGCTCTCCATACAGGCCAACAACCGGGAGGATAGCAAGCCGACTGTCACTCGCCATACAGGCTGACAACCACGAGGATATCAAGCTGACTGTCGCTCACCACACAGTCCAACAACCAGGAGGATATCAACCTGACTGTTGCTCACCATACGGCCTGACAACCAGGAGGATATCAACCTGACTGTCACTTGACACACAGCCTGACAACAGGAGGATATCAACCTGACTGTCGCTCTCCATACAGACCGACAACCAGGAGGCTATCAACCTGACTGTCGCTCGCAATATGGCCCGACAACTAGGAGGATAACAACCTGACTATCACTTGCCTTACAGTCCGACAACCAGGAGGATATCAATCCGACGGTCGCCTGCCATATGCCCTGACAACCAGGAGGATATCAATCTGACTGTCACTCGCCATACAGACCGACAACCAACAAGTTATCAACCTGACTATCGATTGCCATATAGCCCAAAAACCAGGAGGATATCAACCTGACTGTCGCTCGACATACAGCAGGACAACCAGAAGGATATCAATCTGAGTGTTGCTCGCCATATATCCCGACAACCAGGAGGATATCAACCTGACTGTCGTTCGCCATATGGCCCAACAACCAGGAGGATATCAACATTACTGTCACTCGCCATGCAGCTTGACAACCAGAAGGTTATCAACCTGACTGTCGCTCGCCATACGGCCAGACAGCCGGAAGTTATGGTTGTCATCCACAGCATCCTTACAGCAAAGCAGCATGACGATGTTAGTCTATGTCCCATTTACTTAATATTCATGGTAAGTCAACCTGGGCTTATATCTGAGCAAGAAAAATCCTGCCCACACTGGGCGAAAGTTTCTAATGTTTGCCTTCTTGTTTTCGAGTCCCTATCATGACCAGTAATGTCACCGGATCTCTCGTCAGTTGAGAACGTTTGGAGCACTATGGGTAAGGCTCTCCAACAAGCTCGGGATTTCAACTATCTAAGGCGCCAATTGGGCAGAATTTGGCACGATATCCCTCAGGACATCCAACAACTCTGTCAGTCAAGGGCCAGAGATGGTTCAAAGCGTTACTGACTTGTTCATTTTGAGAAGCTCCCTTGAATGAATCATCCAGTTCTACTGAAATAGTAATCATTTGTTTATCTGTACATGTACATCACGTCTCCTGATTTCTTTGCCATTCGGATAATTCCTTCGCGATGCATAATTTTTCTTTTCTTTTTCTTTTTTTGTCTTTGAGTGTATTTACTCTTCCTCCTGAAGCACCCTGTATATACAAAGAGAAGAAAGTAATAACAATGACACTTTAGCGTTCGTAGTGTAGGAATAAGGCAGCTACAGGAACTGTATGAAGAATGAAACCCTTGATTGCCCTCTTTTTGTATCTTAAGTATCCCAGAAATGCATACGAATAATACCTAAATGAGTGAATCACCATCACAGGGTAATAGCCTATAGTATTATAAGAAACGCCGAGAGAGATGGTGCAATGTTTGAAACACTGGTCTCGCGTTCGGAGGAGTTCAAATGCCGCTCCGACAGTCTAGGTTCAAGTGTTTCGTGGTTTTCCTAAATAATTCTGGAGAATCGGAGTTTGTTCCACTGACCTAGGCCAGCATGTGATCTGTCGGTGGAACGTTAGCCATCAATACGCCTTCCTTGGGATCGTTCATCACAGCGCTGGAAGGTTTTGGGACATAACGCACTGATGATCGCGTCACCAACGCAGTTCCCCATTTCCTTATAATGAATTTCAACAAATTCTGTCGACGCGGGCATTTCCTTATAATGAATTTCTACAAATTCTGTCGACGCGGCCACTGTTATAGTGTCATTTTACTACCTAATGAATTACAATATATTGGAACAGAGAGTCAAGGATACAATAGTAAATTACAGGAGAGCAATGTCCCCAATGTGGACAGCCCTCGTCTATCGTTTAATGCAAGTCGAATCTCCCGAAGATGTTCAGAGATATGTCTTACCCACAGCTGTGTCATATCCGGTATAGTTAGCAACACAGAGAACAAAAAAAGTTATTCCCAAGACAGTGGAGACTATATATGTGGTGGAGCCTACATTAAATGACAGAAAATGGAGTCTCTTGGGATTCGCGAAACAATATGAGGCCAGCGGCAATATACACTATTGGCCATTAAAATTGCTGCACCACAAAGATGACGTGCGGCAGACGCGAAATTTAACCGTCAGGAAGAAGATGCTGTGATATGCAAACGATTAGCTTCTCAGAGCATTCACACAAGGTTGGCGCCGAAGGCGACACCTACAACTTGTTGACATGAGGAAACTTTCCAACCGATTTCTCATACACAAACAGCAGTTGACCGGCGTTGCCTGGTGAAACGTTGTTGTGATGCCTCGTGTAAGGAGGAGAAATGAGTACCATCACGTTTCCGACTTTGGTAAAGGTCGGATTGTAGCCTATCGCGATTGCGGTTTATCGTATCACGACATTGCTGCTCGCGTTGGTCGAGATCCAACGATTGTTAGCAGAATATGGAATCGGTGGGTTCATGAGGGTAATACGGAACGCCGTGCACGGCTTCGTATCATTAGCAGTCGAGATGACAGGTATCTTATCCGCATGGCTGTAACGGATCGTGCAGTCACGTCTCGATCCCTGAGTCAACAGACGGAGACGTTTGAAAGACAACAACCATCTGCACGAACAGTTCGACGACGATTGCAGCAGCATGGACTATCAGCTCGGAGACCATGGCTGCGGTTACCCTTGATGCTGCATCACAGACAGGAGCGCCTGCGATGGTGTACTCAACGACGAACCTGGGTGCACGAATGGCAAAACGTCATTTTTTCTGATGAATCTAGGTTCTGTTTACAGCATCATGATGGTCCCATCCGTGTTTAGCGACATCGCAGTGAATGCACATTGGAAGCGTGTATTCGTCATCGCCATACTGGCGTATCACCCAGCGTGATGGTATGGGGTGCCATTGGTTACACGTTTCGGTCACCTCTTGTTCGCATTGACGGCACTTTGAACAGTGGACGTTACATTTCAGATGTGTTACGACCCGTGGCTCCACCCTTCATTCGATCCCTGCCAAACCCTACATTTCAGCAGGATAATGCACGACCGCAGGTTGCAGGTCCTATACAGGCCTTTCTGGATACGGAAAATGTTCGACTGCTGCCCTGGCCAGCACATCCTCCAGATCTCTCACCAATTGAAAACGTGATGTCAATGGTGGCGGAGCAACTGGCTCGTCACAATACGTCAGTCACTACTCTTGATGAATTGTGGTATCGTGTTGAAGCTGCATAGGCAGCTGTACCTGAACACACCATCCAAGCTCTGTTTGACTCAATGCCCAGGCGTACCACGGCCGTTATTCTGCCGTTGTTCTGGGTACTCATTTCTCAGCATCTATGCACCCAAATTGCGTGAAAATGTAATCAAATGTCAGTTCTAGTATAATATATTTGTCCGATGAATACCTGTTTATCATCTGCATTTGTTCCTGGTGTAGCAGTTCTAATGGCCAGTAGTGTAATATTCACAGACCTACGTGAACATCACTGGAGATCAGATTCAATTTTGTATGCTTAAAAAAATCAGTAAAAACTTTCCTTGGAAATTTGAAAATACCATCGACAGTCTTGTAAAGTGAAGCAGTAAAGTAATGCAAGCATTTTCAAGTTCAAACAGTTAAAAGTTAATGAAGTGTTCATCTTCGTCTTTGCCACTACATTAACTCAAGAGCATGCTAAGAACTAGAACAACAAGAAGCCAGAATACAGTAGTAATTTTTGTCGACTTCAAGAAAGCTTACAACTCGATTGACAGAAAATCTTTATTCAGGGTTTTCGAGGAATTCGATATTGATAGAAAAACGAGGGAGATGGAGATCGTAAAACAAACCTTGACACACCGCATCTCGAAAGCTATGTTAAGTTTTTTTTTTTTTTTTTTTTTTTTTGAAAAATCTCTGAGCCCTCTGAAATAAAGACAGGGGTCAGTAAAACAAACGGGTAATCGCCAGTTCTCTGCAGCATCATCCTGTGAAGAAACTCTGAGAGCCATAGAGAGCACAGGGTGGAATCAAGTGTAGGTGGTGGCTCACATCGGCGCCAATGATGTTTGTTGCTTTGGATCCGAAGAGATTCTCTCTGGTTTCGAGAGACTATCAGAAGTGTTACGGGCTGCAAGTCTTGCTTACGAGATGAAAGCAGCTCTCACCATTTGCAGCATAGTCGACAGGACGTGTGAGCCGGTGGGTGGAAAAGGAAGTTATTTACTATATTATTTTCTATTGTTACCATTCTCAACACAGGCTCTCTAACTACAATGTTGGCAACCAGAAAGTGATTAGCATAAACGTGAGGCCTGTAGTTAGAGTTCTGATGGAAAATTAGAGTTATTGATTATTGAAATTCATTACTCTGAGGATTTAGGATGATGTCTGGGATTCATAGAAAATGCCGTTTACTTCAGCAATTTTCAGTATATTCTGAAAATGATAAAACGTAAAATTCCAGACAAATGATTACCCATATCAGCTATTGTACTATCAGAGCTGTTCAGAGTCCATTGCGCGGATCCTATTATCCCTAGATAACGAAACTGTTCAATGATCGTTATCGATGTAAATGTTCAAAGTGAATGCTCGCCAAAATTTGATGTTAATACTCATCAAACGCCACGCTAGTAATGGTAGAAAGTCTGTCCTGCGGCGATACGTGAAAATACGACATACGCAAACTGAGAATAAATCATTGGAGTTGTTCTGCTATTAACTCTTTACCCCAATGCGAACTCACTGTTATGTGCATACCGAGTTGTATAATATGGCATCCAAGGCCGTTCCTGGCAACTGCACAAACGCGATGCGGCTTCCGACGCGCTGATATGAATCTAGAAGAGAACTGGAGCCTTACTCTAGCTCGCACGCTCTTATATACACAGGGTGTTACAATAAGGTACAGTCCAACCTTTCAGCAAACATTCCTCACACACAAATAAAGAAAATATGTTATGTGGACATGTGTCCGGAAACGCTTAATTTCCATGTTAGACTTCATTTTAGTTTCGTCGTCCACCTACGCTCAATGGAGCACGTTATCATGATTTCATACGGGATACTCTAACTGTGCTGCTAGAACATGTGCCTTTACAAGTACGACACAACATGTGGTTCATGCACGATGGAGCTCCTGCACATTTCAGTCGAAGTGTTCGTACGCTTCTCAACAACAGATTCGGTGACCGCTGGATTGGTAGAAGCGGACCGATTCCATGGCCTCCACGCTCTCCTGACGTCAACCCTCTTGACTTTCATTTATGGGGGCATTTGAAAGCTCTTGTCTACGCAACCCCGGTACCAAATGTAGAGACTCTTCGTGCTCGTATTGTGGACGGCTGTCATACAATACGCCATTCTCCAGGGCTGCAGCAGCGCATCAGGGTTTCCATGCGACGGAGGGTGGATGCATGTATCCTCGCTAACGGAGGACATTTTGAACATTTCCTGTAACAAAGTGTTTGAAGTCTCGCTGGTACGTTCTGTTGCTGTGTGTTTCCATTCCATGATTAATGTGATTTGAAAATAAGTAATAAAATGAGCTCTAACATGGAAAGTAAGCTGAAGGCCAAAGAAGCTCTCGATTTAACTGTGCAATCAGCACACAGGTAAGTATCTATAATAAAATTCTAATGTGGCTAGGTTAAATACTTTTGGCGAGAGAATTATTTTAGTTGCACTGCACGCAATAGATGAGCTTTGAACTTGCCCTTTGGAGAGACGGTACAGCTATAGTTTTATAGCTACCTTTTTGAAACTTTCACATCTTTCTTATTACAGCGTATCTCCGTTCTACCTAATATAAACACACTAGCTTTATCTAATTGCTTACTTAATCTATCTTCCGAACTTTTAGGACACAAACACAGAAAATCATGAATTTCAACTTGCATAGTTCCATGAAACTACAATGAAAAAGGAATCCGAATATAGATTTTGAAGTTTCTAGCTCCTTCCTGTTGCGCCGATGATTTTTATGTAAAATGTCCAACTTTTGAAAACTGTTTAAGTTACTAAACTGAAACTTAACACATTATTATTTTAGCTTCACTCTTGACATACTATCAACTTTTCATATTATTTACTTTACTTTTAAGGTATTGCATATCATTCGTGACGTCATAGCTAGTTACAGCGAACTATGCTGGCACACAATGGAAAGCATATGAATTCCATATGGCGTGAGTAGGCTGCCTCCCTACAGATTGACTGCAGACTTCTGGTACGGAGCCGAGTGGAGGGTCTGAACCACAGCCTCAGACGATTCTGCGACTGTGAAGAGTGCAGATTTTCTGACTTGCGGCATAGGTTGGTGGCGTTTCGAGTTTCGCTATATAACTCAGGAGTCCGTTACACACAACAGACTGCTATACGGGAAGCAGGAGCTGTGTGGCGCGGATTGGGTGGTCTTTTAAGTTAGAGGGTCTCGGGGAAACACAAAAAGGAGTCCATCCTAACAGGATGCAGGTCGAACACAGGAAAAATGTAGATCTAAGATCCGTCGGAATAGCAGTTACAAATTGTCGAAGCTATTTTGGGAAAATACGAGAGCATCAAGTGCTAATAGAAAGCACTGATGCTCAAATCATTATAGGCACTGAAAGCTGGCTAAAGCCTGAGAAAAGTTCAGCCAAAATTTTTGCAAAAGACCTTACGGTGTTCAAAAAGGATAGGCTAAACAAGGTCGGCGTTAGAAGTAGTTTCTCTTGTAGCGAAATTGAAGAAGAGAGTGCTGTTAGTAGGGTAGATGTCATTCTTAGCAACCGGAATAAAATAATGAATGGATCCTTTTACCGACTTCTTAACTCAAATGATACAGTTGCTGAGAAGTTCAAGGAAAACGTGAGTCGAATTTCAAACAAATACCCGACTCATACAATTGTAGGTGTTGGTGACTTCAATTTACCCTTGATGTATCGGCGATAATACAAGTGAAAATCCGGAGGTACGAGTAAAACATCATCCTAAATTGTGCTAAACGCATTCTCTGAAAATTATTTCGAGCAATTAGTTCATGAGCCCACTCGAATGGTAAACTGTTGTAAAAACACACTTGACCACTTAGCAACAAATAATCCTGAGCTAACCCTAATATCGAGAAATAGGCGTCAGAGTGTCATGGACATGATACAGGATCTGGGGTGTACATCATTAAAACAAAGGCGTTTCTCGTTGTGGCGGGATCTTCTCACCAAATTTCAATCACCTACTTCCTCCTCTGAATGTGAAAATGTTTTATTGACGTCGATCTACACTCATGCTCATAAATTAAGGATAATGTTCATATATGGTAAAACAACGTTCTGGTGGGCGGTTTGCGAGTTTAAATCACCTGGGGGTATAACCATGCGGTGCCTTTCACCTACCGTCGTCGCACGGCGGCGCTGGCAGCAGTTCACACACGCAGAGGTGTGTTGGTGCATGTCAGAGTACGGTGTAACGAGTAAGTGTGCAGACGTTTTCAGACGTGCTAATGGTGACTGTGTGTTGAAAATGGCTCAAAGAACACATATTGATGATGTTTTGAGGGGTAGAATATTAGGGCGACTGGAGGCTGATCAAACACAGCAGGTCTTAGCACGGGCCCTCCATATGCCACAAAGTGTGATCTCAAGATTATGGCAACGATTCCAGCAGACAGGAAACGTGTCCGGGCGCTACAGCACGGGACGTCCACAGTGTAACAACACCACAAGAAGACCGATATCTCACTGTCAGTGCCCGCAGGCGGCCACGGAGTACTGCAGGTAGCCTTGCTCGGAACCTTACCGCAGCCACTGTAACTGTTGCCTTCAGACACACATTCTACAGACGGCTGAACAGACATAGATTATTCGACCTGAGACCTGCAAGGTGTATTTCACTCATCCCTGGTCGTAGGAGAGCCCGTAAAGCCTGGTGTCAAGAACATGGTACATGGTCATTGGAACAGTGGTCCCAGTTTATGTTCACGGACGGGTCCAGGTATAGCCAAAACAGTGATTCTCGCCGAGTTTTCATCTCCATGAACCAGGAACCAGATACCAACTCCTTAATGTCCTTGAAAGGGACCTGTATGGAGGTCGTAGTTTGATGGTGTGTGGTGGGGTTATGATTGGTGCACGTACACCCCTGCGTGTCTTTGACAGAGAAACTGTAACAGGTCAGATGTATCGGGACGTCATTTCGCACCAGTATGTCTGCCATTTCAGGGGTGCAGTGGGTCCCACCTTCCTCCTGATGGATGATAACGCACGGCCCCACCGAGCTGCCATCATGGGGGAGTACCTTGAAACAGAAGATATCAGGCGAATGGTGTGGCCTGCCTGTTCTCCAGACCTAAACCCCATCGAGCAGCCGGCAGGAGTGACCGTGCAGTTCTAGACGCTACAGTCTGGAACCGCGAGACCGCTACGGTCGCAGGTTCGAATCCTGCCTCGGGCATGGATGTCTGTGATATCCTTAGGTTAGTTAGGTTTAAGTAGTTCTAAGTTCTAGGGGACTGATGACCTCAGAAGTCGAGTCCCATAGCGCTCAGAGCCATTTGAACCCCATTGAGCGCGTCTGGGGTGCTCTCGGTCGACGTATCGCTGCACATCTTCAAAGCCCTAGGACACTTCAGGAGCTCCGACAGGCACTGGTGCAAGAATGGGAGGCTATACGCCAGCAGCTACTCGACCACCTGATCCAGAGTACGCCAACCCGTTGTGCGACCTGTGTACGTGTGCATGATGATCATATCCCATATTGATGTCGGGCTACATGCGCAGGAAACAGTGTGCCGTTTTGTAGCACATGTGTTTCGAGACGGTTTTCTCAACTTATCACCAATACCGTGCACTTAAAGATCTGTGTCGTGTGTGTTCACTATGTGCCTATCCTATTAGCGTCAGTTTTGTGTAGTGCCACGTTGTGTGGCACCACATTCTGCAATTATCCTTAATTTATGAGCATGAGTGTACATAGGGAGAACGATCATCAGACTAAAATGAAGGAAATCAGAGCTCACACGGAATGATGTATGTGTTTCTCTTTCCCGCACGCTGCTAGAGTGGAATAATAGAGAATTATTGTGATAGTGATTCGATGAAACCTCTGCCAGGCACTGGAGTGTGATTTGCGGGGCATACGTGTAGATGAAAGTGTAGACGTGGTTATGGTGACGAACCCAGGAGAGATGCTGCAGGCGATGCAAAGCTGTTAGGAAAGACGCGTCGGTCGTCTGTTGCCATACCCTTTCAACGCCAGATTTCAAATTTCGCCTCATTGTCTTCAAGGATACGTTCTCCTTACGCCTCACATTGATTTCTGCGGTTATTTCCCACAGTATCGCCTGTCGGTTAGCGCTGAGAGCTATACGCAAACGGTGCTGCTCTCGGTCGTTAAGTGAAGGCCTTCGGTCACTGCGTTGTTAGTGGTTAAGAGGTAATGTCTGAAATTTAGTATTCTCGGTTCACTCTTGAGACTGCGGATCTCAGAATATTGAATTTCGTTCGACACGAAAATTAGTCTACTTTGCTTATTTTCATTCGCTTATGTCGTGTGGTATTACATTTTGCGTTAACGCTTTTGGATCAGAAACGGGCAGTTTGGGCAATAAGTGGTGTGAGCTCGCGAACCACTTGTCGACCCCTGTTCACTAGTCTGGGTATATTGACACTGGCGTCTTAATATATATATTCTTTACTGTCGTTTGTTGTTAATAATATCAGCTTATTCCCAAGAATTAGCAGTTTTCACTCAGTTAATACCAGGCAGAAATCCAATCTGCATTTGGATTGCACTTCCTTGACTCTTCTGCAGAAATGTGTGCAGTATACTGCTGCATCCATTCACAATAAGGTAGCACAATAATTCAAAAATCTTAGCAGTAATCCACGCCCTTTCAAATCGAAACTGAAGAGTTTCCTCATGGGTCACTCGTTCTATTTGGCGAGGAGTTCCTTGAAAAATTAAGCTGATTCTTATGTTATATTGTTGATGGCGTTTACTTAAACTGGTGGCTTGGCTTTTTTGGGTTCATAAACATTTTATTTTTATCTGTTATTACTTTTATGTTGTAATTTCATGTACTGACACGTACCATAACCTTGGAGATTTGTTGCTCAGTTTGGTCCTACAGAACTTGACGCTTGACGTCTAAATAAATAAATAAATTCCCAAAATGGAGTGTCCCATGCGTCTAGCTCCACATACCGTTCCGCATTCACAGTCTTTCAGTTCCCGTGCGTGCGGCCATAATCACGTCGAAACCACCATTTGTATATGTGCATACCGCTATCCCACGACTTACGTCACCTCAGTGCACTGTAACAGTTGTTTCTATATATGGTCCCCATTTCCTCGTGCTATGCTACTTGGCAGTGACACATCATGATAAATCCACTTTCGTCAAGTTTTGCACAACAGTGTAGTAACAAGTAAGCAGGTAAATGCGCTACTGATCTACGTACAACTTTCTTTTTGAATGACGACACACATCCTCTAAAGTTATTTGAATCAAAGAATAAACTACCATAAAGACCATTCATAGGTTAGCGTGGAATGGTCGTAAAGCGGAGGTCGTGGGTTCCAATGCCTCCTCGGACATGGCGGAAGGTTTTGGGAGAGTCATTGTTGTTTCTGTTTCCTGTAACTGCAGAGAGCGTAGAAATTAGTAATTACTAAACGAACTAACAAAGAAAATTATTTGAAACTGTTTGTCTATATGATAGGGTCTATCTTCCGCAGTAGCAGTTTCAGATGTAATAATGGAATACTTGTCTTTTGCTGCGAAAGACTGAATGTATCCCATATTACTTATTTGAAACAATGAAACCATTAATACTGTTTCTCGAATAACTTCCGGAATGCAGTCACTAGATAGGGTCTATCTTCCGCAGTAGCAGTTTCAGATGTAATAATGGAATACTTGTCTTTTGCTGCGAAAGACTGAATGTATCCCATATTACTTATTTGAAACAATGAAACCATTAATACTGTTTCTCGAATAACTTCCGGAATGCAGTCACAAGACATTCTCGAGAGCCAGTGGCATTTGAGTGTAGCAAAACACCTCGCTTGAGCCCGTTAGTAGGCCACTGTTTGAATATTCGGTTCATATGTCGGTCGGAGGACTGCTATGGAATGACTGATATTTTAGTAAGTTTTGATGTGATCTCACCCAAAACGCGTCCCTCCGTCGGAGTCGTTAAGGCTTACCGAGGTTTGGATTTCCTAGTACAAGCGTTGGACAAAAATATCGAGACAGCGCAAGAAATTCATACTTGAATGTAAATGCAGACCCTAGCCAAGCCTGCATGTTGGTCTGTTGTGTTTGACTGTAACCGATACCTGTGCAGTGTCCTCCGTTACAACTGTCACTCTCGGTCAGAACAGTGTTGTTTGTAGTTGTGAGTGCATTATGTCGGAGATAAGTGGATTCGAATGAGAGCAAATTGTTGGCGCTCGTATGGTGTCTGCTTCCGAAACCAACGGAGTCGAGGTGTTTAGTGTTTCACGAGGCCCCGTATCGAAGATCTGTAGCGCATAGTGGAAAGAACATCATCTGCTAAGTCACAAAGCGGACGAAAGCGTGTATAGAGTGATCGTCAAAGATGGACATTGAAGAATATTGTGACGAAAAGGCCGGCCGAAGTGGCCGTGCGGTTAAAGGCGCTGCAGTCTGGAACCGCAAGACCGCTGCGGTCGCAGGTTCGAATCCTGCCTCGGGCATGGATGTGTGTAATGTCCTTAGGTTAGTTAGGTTTAACTAGTTCTAAGTTCTAGGGGACTAATGACCTCAGCAGTTGAGTCCCATAGCGCTCAGAGCCATTTTTTTTTTTTTTTTTTTTTTGTGACGAAAAATAAGAAGACGACAGCTGCAAAACGTCCCTGCAGAACTAAATGTCACACTCGGGAACACTGTCATCACCGAAACAACGACACTTCAAATTATATGAATGCGTGGTGTCTGTTCTTTCGGTCATGTCCTAAAGAGCAGACACCACGCATTGATACATTTTGATAGGCGTAGCTGGGCAATGGATCTACCTTCTTCAGTGCGGATACACAAATACGTCCCACCTCCTGCGTGAATCTCGGAGAGCGAACATGGAGGAGATGGACAGGGACTGTGGATAGGTGGCGATCGAGGGGAGTGTGGGTCGGCCGTGAGGCGTGCCGCGGTAGTCCGCGCAGTAACGTTAACTCCGTGTCTCGCATGGTGCAGCGGTTAATGCACCTACTTAGTAAGCAGGAAATTCCATGTTCTAATCCTGGCCTGGTCCACGTTTTCCCTCGTCACAGCTGATTCCGCGTCATGTCCCGATGCACCTGACAGCAGTGACCCCTTTCCTTTCCTTTTTTGCCGGCCGAGGTGGCCGAGCGGTTCTAGGCGCTTCAGTCCGGAACCGCGCTGCTGCTACTGTCGCAGGTTCGAATCCTACTTCGGGCATGGATGTGTGTGATGTCCTTAGGTTAGTTAGGTTTAAGTAGTTCTAAGTCTAGGGGACTTACGACCTCAGATGTTAAGTCCCATAGTGCTCAGAGCCATTTGAACCATTTTTTTAACCTTTCCTTTTTTCTTCCCCTCTCCACCTTCAATTTACGTATAACGACACTTCATATGCAGGGAATTGCAGGGACGACTGGGCCCCTGTTTGTACAGCTCTCATCGTCCTGCACTGGTTTTTTGAGCACTAGGATGAATTGTTGTAACGCTCGTTGCCACCCCAGTCACCAGGTCTGAATACGGGGTGTTCAAAGAGCCTCTCCGCAGTGCCGTATGACTGTTAGCTGCGCGTACCGTATGACGCAGTGAATACAACTAAATGAAACTCAGTGAAATGCGAGTTATTAATTTATTGAATATTCACTTTCACTTACAAATTTTCACATTAAAGGTTGAGAGTGTCCCCCCTGTTGTTGAATACACAATTCAGTTCGTCTAATCATGTTTCCAAACACAAACAGTAACATTTCTTCTGTAACAGAAACAGTGAAAGTGGATACTGCAGTTTTCAATTCATCAATGCATTTTGGACGGTTTTTATAGACAGTTACTTTCGCTGCACCCGAGAAGAAAAATTCAGATGGTGTTACGTCAGGCGATAGTGGGGGCCAAAGTCCCTGTGTCATTATGAGATCGTCATTTCATCATCACTGACTTGCAAGTCGCCGAAGTGGCGTCAACTAAAAAAAGAACTTGCAACACGGAGGCCGAACTTCCCCGCATTTCATATGCGATCACCAAAAACATCAGCAAGCAGTGACAATGAAACGCGTGCTGTGTGCGCGGCTGCACCATCTTGTTGAAAATAACGTTTCAGTATTTCACTTAACACAAGTTCTCCTATGAATGGGTACAGAATAACACTGCAGTATCGTTGTGCGTTTATTGTTTTGTTGAAGAACCTAGCCAGGCGAACAATCATACGGCACTGCGGAGAGACTTTTTGAACAGCCCGTATTAGTGAGCCTTTGTGGTTTACGTTGTAGAGAGTGGTTCATGACCGCTATACACGTCCCTCACCGTTACCTGACGTGCCACTATTTTTTAGGGAGAATGGTATATGATTACATTGAAATCCGTGCTGGCTCTGTATTTATCGATTGCGAGACGGGAAGAAGCTGTCTTGATGCCAACGGTTCTCCTTCACCGTATTAGGCATGGTAGAGTGTTGTGTTTTTGGTGTCCCATATTTTTGTCCAGTCCCTGTATGTTGATTGTCACTTACATTTTTTTCGAAGACCACTTCTGTGAGCAGATTGATGGTATGCGCTGGGAAGCCCTTTGTCACCTATTGTTACCAGTCTTTTCATGCCCTGACGTCTTGGCCAAGCTGGAGAATGATGGTACGTTGGGTCATACCATGTGGCTCAGGGCGAATAGCTACTCCGTACATTAGTTCATAGCACTCATCATGAGAGATAGATCAAATGCGTGTCTAGCTGTCGAACAACTCTGAATTGCCTGAGTGATGAGAATGATGAAATTGCGCTGAAGTCTACAGCTTTTATGCCTTAGGCAGGTAATAGTTCCATCATTATTGGTCATATTCTGAATAAACGAAGGCGACGTCAAATTTAGTTTTGGAACATCGTGTAACGATGATATAGGTTTGCCTATGGCTGGTGTCTGTGACATCCCCTGTAATTTTCAGATGGCATACATCGGTCAGACCATCAGGATCGTGAATGGCCGTTGTATAGAGCTTAAACTTCACAAACCCGAGAAAATCTACGATTCTATAGGGCTTCCTTCCAATTTTTCACTTCGCGGAGATTCCGGTGTACACTTCGAACTACTAGAATAGTATTATTAGGAAGGCTGTTGTCATTAAACATGCAAACGACGTTAATGTAGATGGAAGTTTTTGCCTAATTCCAATTGGAATCCTGCTCTATCCCAGGGTATAGAACAGACGGACAGATTTAGAGTTTCATGCTCATCTATTGTTACTTAATCTTTCGCCGGCCGAAGTGGCCGAGCGGTTCTAGGCGCTACAGTCTGGAACCGCGCGACCGCTACGGTCGCAGGTTCGAATCCTGCCTCGGGAATGAATGTGTGTGATGTTCTTAGGTTAGTTAGGTTTAAGTAGTTCTAAGTTCTAGGGGACTGATGACCAAAGCAGTTAAGTTCCATAGTGCTCAGAGCCATTTGAACCATTTTTTTAACTTAATCTTTCGATATCAATATCATCTGCAATTGGTAATCTCCGATTGTGCCCTGGTGACAGATGTATACTGTGCATGTTGTCTTTCTACGCAGGCCATCTTTTAGATTCGACGTCATCTCTCTTCCAATTCAAATTGCCATGCACAGTGATCTCTCATTACATTTGAGTACTGGAAATGACGGAACGTTGGCAATTGTCGTCATATCATTAACAGAAAGCTCTCAGATACCGCCACTCTATTTTGATATTCTTGAGATGACTTTGTGTCGATCCCGAACCTACACAATAAGCGGAAGTAATGCTAAAAAATCAAGAACTGATACCTTACATTGTTTCAAAGCGAAAGATATAAAATTCTTTATGTTTTAAACACAATTCAGCAGTTTATCGTTTGACAAGAGAACCAAATTCGCAATTGAGGCATTTTTTGGAAGAAAAGCTCATAAAACAAAATGGTTGTTTGAGACAGGACATTTAAATACTTACTTTCAATGTATCTGAACAACAGACTGATTCTAATACACAAGTACGCAGCCGGAAAAAGAATAGTACACCTGGAAAGACGACGTCGATTTTGATCCGATGACGGCATATGCCGCCCAGCGGATAGTAGATGTACTGATAATGGCTTTAACGTCATCTGCCAACAGACAGCGTAGGAGCATGCCTACCAGAGAGCTATCTGTGTCGCTTTTAATAGGGAATACTCACAGCCAGAAGAATCAGTGTGATGCAGAGGTGTGGAGCAAGCAGGCAGCCATGCAACGGAGATGCACTCGTGCTACGTGCAACCAACTGTGCGAGTTTGAAAGAGATAAAATTGTGGCCTTCCGAATGGCCGATGGTCGTTTTGGAGGACTGCCACACTGCTTCAGTTGTGCAGTCAAGCTTTTATCACTGATCGTGTGAACATTCTCACACTTGTAGATGAAATTTTGGACGTGTACGCAGCACAGACGCCCAGCAGGATCGTCTTGTAAGGGCAGCAGTGGCAGATCGTGCTGTTACCACAGCACAGATAAGAGACCTTGTGAGCCACTGACGTGTCAACACGAACTGTTGCCAACCGGTTATTAGCAGTGGCACTATGGCCACGCACACCTCTACATCTACATCTACATCCATACTCCGCAGGACACCTGATGGTGTGTGGCGGAGGGTACTTGGAGTACCTCTATCGGTTCTCCCTTCTATTCCAGTCTCGTACTGTTCGTGGAAAAAAAGATTGTCGGTATGCCTCCGTGTGGGCTCTAATCTCTCTGATTTTATCCTCATGGTCTCTTCGCGAGATATACGTAGGAGGGACCAATATACTGCTTGACTCCTCGGTGAAGGTATGTTCTCGAAACCTCAACAAAAGCCGTACTGAGCTACTGAGCGTCCCTCTTGCAGAGTCTTCCACTGAAGTTTCTCTATAATCTCCGTAACGCTTTCGTGATTACTAAATGATCCTGTAACGAAGCGCGCTGCTCTCCGTTGGGTCTTCGCTATCTCTTCTATCAACGCTATCTGGTACGGATCCCACATCGGTGAGCAGTATTCAAGCAGTGGGCGAACAAGTGTACCGTAACCTATTTCCTTTGTTTTCGGACTGCATTTCCTTAGGATTCTTCCAATGAATGTCAGTCTGGCATCTGCTTTACCGACGATCAACTTTATATGGTCATTCTATTTTAAATCACTCCTAATGCCTACTCCCAGATAATTTATGGAATTAACTGCTTCCAGTTGCTGACTTGCTATATTGTAGCTAAATAATACAGGATCTTTCTTTCATTGTATTCGCAGCACATTACACTTGTCTACATTGAGATTCGATTGCCACTCCCTGCACCATGCGTCAATTCGTTGCAGATCCTCCTGCATTTCAGTACAATTTTCCATTATTACAACCTCTCGATATACTACAGCTTGTCTTCCACTCACGCCACAGCATCAACGTGCACGGCTCGACTGGTGCGGTCAGAGGATCACTTGGAGGATGGATTGGCGCGCTGTGGCGTTCAGCGATGAAAGCAGATTCTGCTTGCAATCAAGTAATGGTCGTTTGCGACTACGACGTAGACCTGGTGAACGCTGTCTCGTAGAGTGCATTCGTCCAACACACACTGGTCCCACCCCGGGCAATATGGCCTGAGGGGCGATAAGCCACAACTGTCGTTCGCCTTTGGTGTTTTTGAAGGGGATCCTATCCAGTGTTCACTAAGTGCAGAATGTTGTTAGATCAGTTCCTTTACAGTTCTTGAAACAGGAAGGTGATGCGTTGCTCCAAGAGGATAATGCTCGACCAGACACGGCCCGTGACACTCAATGTGCTTTGCAAATTATGCAGCAACTTCACTGGTCAGCATGACCACCGGACTTGTCTCCAACGGAGCACCAGTGGGATATTATGGGACGACGAGAAGTGCCTCGTGCAACTCGTCAACCAACTAATCTTATAGGACTACGTGAACAGGTCGAGCAGGGTTTGAATAACGTATCCCAGAACAGTATTCGCCATCTGTACGATCGACTGGATGTAAGAGGCAACTCTTGCGTTTCCGCCTGTGAAGGTTACGCCTCATACTAATATGTGTGTATCAGCACAGGTCGATACCTGGTATCTCTTGTACCGCTTGCGCTATTGATTTGTAGAGGTAATCATTTCATGTACCCTCATATGCGTTGTTGCAACAGTAAATCTTCAGTAAATTGGTAATTTCTAAAATGGTGTACTAATTTTTTTCCAGCAGTGTATATCTTAACATGATGTGTGTCATTATTAGGTTAATATTTCTATAGTACTAGATATCTTAACATATGTTTTTAATGTGGAAAATTATTTTTCTGGTAAATATTTATATGCCCTTTTCCCATAAATCACAGTCAGTAAGTTATAATTTCTTTCATTAAATGTTATTTTTAAATCTCTTAACATAACAAAACATAACAGTAATATTATTCGTAATAATACCTGCGATGACGGAACCTTCAGAAAGGTTCAAAAATAAAATAACACAAAGTAAATTGATAACAAAATACAACTAAACAGTCAGAATACCATTGTATTTTCCTGTGTTCCATACATTATGATGGGCAGTACGTTTGGTATAGTTCCTAGTTGCTGAAGGACGTTTTGCTCGTCTTCTTCTTGTTCTTCTTCTTCTTCCTGACCTGCATAGATGCCTATTTTCTAAATAATGTCTGGTTGTTGGTGACTATTTTCAAGCATAATGAGTAACCACAAACTACTTTCATCATTCATGCGCTTAAATAAATCCCTATCATCGTGTTCTTTTCCTAGCTTCACTCGGTTACACTCAACTGTTGATAGTCCCAGATTTTTCAGTATTTCATAAGTGTATGTTTCCAAAGTCGGAATGGTGCGTGCGGATCTTTGTACGCCAGTCAGTAAGCTAACCTGCACATAAGCACTCGCTAAGTTAAACTCTTCGCTAAGTTAAACTCAGTGAGAAATGCTGCGCCCATACACATTAAGAAAACGCCACCCTGACGTCTAACATTGAGATTATGAAACGAAACCTTGATAGAATATTCTATATAACACGATGATTAATTTTAAACAATTTCCCGGAAATGAACACATACACCTACAGATTCTTCGTCTGGAGAATGCCTCAGCTGACAGAGGTTGGGCATTAAACTCTTTGTGTATTAGTGTGATTGAGTCCTGGTAAAAGACTGTCGGGCCCTCTCTTTACAAAAGCAAGAGTACAGAAGTACTAACCACTCCTTCGAATGAATCGGCCCTCGATGTGCCTAAAGCGATTTACGGAACCCACGGAAATCTAAATCTTGGCGGTGAGAGAGAGATTCGGAACGCAGTCCTTCCGTATGCGAGTCCTGTGTGTTACCACAGGTAGGTGACGAGTCCCAGGCAGATGCGCGGCAGAAGCAGGTGTACCAGTTATCGTTCCTGCCTGAGAAACGCAGCAACGTCGGTAAGTGCATCTCTTGCCTCATCGGATTAGCCATATTGCGCAGCGAGACCTGGCACTTGCAAAAACGCAACTGCCTCCGCACAAGAGCTTCATAATTATCTTGCTGAAAGGTGCACCTGACGCAGGTCTGTTCCGAGAAGCTTTGCTCTGATAGCAAAACATACTAATACGCAGTAAAACTGTCACTTTGTATGCAGAAGAAGAAGCTGAATAATTTAATAGCGAGAGTGACTTACAGCTATTAAAATAGATTTATTTATTTATTAGCATTTGGCCATATCAAGCCAATCATCCTTCGCACCTTCGTACAGACAGGATTCTAAAATTGCAAGGACGATACGTGTGCCTGAAATAAGCGTTATGTCACAGGCAACTTTTTTATCTGTCCATTATTTTTATTGTACCAGTAGTGGAGCTGATTTGCAGCGGCTGTGTTTCCGCTTTTCAGCTTGTGATCGAAAAATTAAAACGCATAAATATAAATTGCAAAAAGGAAATAGGAGAACATGTCTTGAGGCGTCTGCCATACTCCATTGAGCAATAATTGAGGATTGGGTATATTACCAATTTATAGCTTCAACTTACAAAAATTAAATACGTAACAAAACATCATTACGTCTTCAATTTTTTACACAAAAAGAACTGAAATGTCCAACATGTATAGAAAACAAAGTGGAAACAATCATTCACCCCTTCATCGTGAACTTAGCTTCAATAACGTGTATGCCCTCTGCGAGCATTTATCACTGCCTGACACCTTCGCCGCATTCTCTGCATAAATCTATGGAGATCACTGTGTGGTATACGTGCCAGTTCTCCAGTGAGAGCCCACGAGAGTTCTTGGAGAGTCTGTGGTGGACAGAACGAGCAGAACACATCTGTCAAGCATGTTCCAGATATTTGTGATGGGGTCGGGACTCGCCGTCGGAACCTGCGACATCCGCCGCATAGTCTCTGGCATTAGATGGAGTTCGGGGCCACCACACAGCTTGATTCAATAAACGTCCACAAATGACAACTGTCATCTGTATACCCCACTAGAAAACAATAGAATACAGGTACTCACTTCCTTCTGAGTGGTCTTGACTTTTTAACGCACAACCAATGGATGGCGAATGATTTTAGTTGTTGCCTGCATTGAAAGCGAAGATCTGGAGGCATACAGTAAGACTACAGATATCGCCTGTACCAAACTAGATTTAACATACCTCGCGCTGATACACGTGTCCCTCCGAATTATTCTGAACAGTTTATACACATTGATAGGAATAGAAACGATGATCTGAGCTTGATGAGGTGATGTGTGCAGTCTTCATCTCTGAAAATGGTGATGCTACGGGCCTCATGGTAACAATGTATAAGTGAGGGACTAGGGTGCAGATGGGAATGAAAAAGATCGTATGAGAAGCCATGTGGGAAGAGGGACGGAGCTGTAGGTAGGATTGCAACTATGTAAAGAAAAGGTGAATTGGAACCTTTATCTGAAATGAAAATTTAGGCTAGATTCATACAGTGTGACAATTATTGAACTATATGAAATATAATCGTCATAACTCCTGAACGGTTTGCCTCAGGACGTTTAAACCGCACGGTTGGCCGCTGGGCACGATGGGAATTAGTATGGTGTAGAAAATATTGTGTATAGAGCAAACCATGGACTGCGATTCATTGGCAGAACACACAGAAGGAGCAACAGGTCTACTAAAGAGACTGCTTACACCACGCTTGTCCACCCTATTCTGGAGTAGTGGGGCTGATGGATGACATCTAAAAAGTACAAAAAAGGGCAGCTCGTTTTCTATTATCGCTAAATAGGGGAGATAGTGTCGCCGACATTATACGTGAATTGGAGCGGCAATCATTAAAACAAAGGCGGTTTTCGTTGCGAAAAGGATCTTCTCATGAAATTTCAATCGCCAGTTTTCTCCTCAGACTGCGAAAGCATTCTGCTGCCACCCACCTATATAGGGAGAAATGATCATCACGATAAAATGAGAGAAATCAGGGCTCGCACAGAAAAATTTCGGTGCTCCTTTTTCCCGCGTGCCGTTCAAGAGTGGAACGTTAGAGAGACAGCTTGAAGTTGGTTCATTGAACCCTCTGCCAGGCGCTTTATTGTGAATAGCAATCACGTAGATGTAGATGTAGTGACGAAACCCACTTTCATTTTGATGGGTTCGCCAACAACTGGCACATTTTGGGAACTGGCAATCAGCATTTCGCGATCGAGAAGTCTCTTCACTCTCAACGAGTGACTGTGTGGAGTGCAATGTTCAGTCACACAATAATCGGTGCGATATTTGCGATATTCCTTGATGGCATTGTGACTGCCGAACGATACGTGAAGGTTTTGGAAGATGATTTCATTCCCATTATCCAAATTGATGCTGATTTCGACAATATGTTGTTCATGAAAGACGGAGCTCGACCCCATAGAAGCAGGAGAGTGTTTGATGTCCTGGAGGAGCACTTTGGGGACCGCATTCTGGCTCTGGGGATACCCCGGCCACTGTCATGGGCCTCGATTGGCCGCCATATTCTCTGGGTCTGAACACATGCGACTCCTTTTTGTGGAGCTATATTAAAGACAAGGTGTACAGCAATAACCCCAAAACCATTGCTAAGCTGAAAACAGCCGTTCAGGTGGTCATCGACAGCATCGATGTTCCAGCTCTTCAGCTGGTCATGCAGAATTTCGCTATTCGTCTGCGCCAGAGCATCGCCAATGATGGCAAGCATATCGAACATATTGTAACCTCAATCCGAATATCTGTAGTGACGTTCACATGTTGAATAAATTAGTTTGTAACTAATTTACGTTTTTCTCAAATGGCTCAATAATCGTCACCCTGAAGCATGGTTAGCGCTCTTTAATATTTTCTGAGGGTTGGAGGGGAACTGATTTCCGCGGACGTTGCGGGCCAAACGGAAGCGGACAGAACATACCGGCCCCGATTTAAGAAACATTACCGGACTGACAGTGAAGTTATGAGACAGGTTAGGGACAGGCCTAGAACGACGCAGCGTGTTGTGGCGAAGCAAGCGTCAGGTGCGTGCGCAGATGAGTCATCTTCGCCGCGCAGAGTGATACATGTTAACAGGCGAGTGGAGCATCAGAGGGCAACGGCCCAGCCTAGCAGAACAGCTGGTCAGAGAGAAGCCGCTAGCAAGGCGGCAGAAGTAGGTACAAACATTGCCGTAAGAGCTGGTGAATACATTACGAGTGGTAATTCCGTGGCGAAGGAAATAGTAGATGGAACAGTGGATACACAGAGAGGTGCGGTTAGCAGTGTTAGCAATGAAGTAAATGGCGAGAATGAATTAGCAGAAGTAACTGATTGGCGTGTGCAGATCGACGATCTGTACAAGGGTCTCAAGCAATGTGAATGGGAGGATTTTAAGAAGGAATATGAGGCAAGGAGGTTAATTAGTGAAAAAGGAAATAGTAGGGACGTCGATAAGGTGACGTGGCCCGAATTTGAAGAGGAGAGAGTAAATAGCGCCGCGCAAAGTACGCGTGCTGCCGATAGGACAATGGTTAAAGATAGGAAGGAATTGAAGGATGAAATCCTAAGCACTGACGAGGAAGTAACTTCTGTTAACGATCCGCCAACAGTACAAGCTGTTACCGAAAGGCACCATGGGGAAGGGGCAGGTAATTACCTAAGAGTAATTGAAGTCCACGAGGATGACACTAAATATGAAGTAACAGTGGATGTGAGTAAAGCTGATAATGAGGTCGTTTTGCCAAAAGAGGATATTGAGTTCAAATCAAAGCCTGATGAAAATGCAGAGGAAGAACTTAGTGCCTGTTTCAGAAAAGCTTTTATGTTAGAACCTAAAAGCGGTCCAGAATGGTCGGATTCTGACGATGGTTCAGATGACGAGTATTTTGGTACTAGTGAAAATAATGGGAATACAGCTAATTGCGATATTGTACCTACTGATGACGAAGTTTCAAAACAAAACCCAGATATTGAGACTGAACACAGAAAGAAAGAGCCACCTGACGACTCATTGTCTATTTTGCAAAGAGTTCAAGTAAGCAAAGACTTTGAAATCCAGAAACCAAGAAAGCCACCAGATATAAATGGTTCACAGGTCAGGAACGTGTCTTGGGACAATGTCACAGTCGACCAAGGTGCGTTGTGGAAAAAACAGGAAGGGGCATGATTTAGAGCCTGGGGCAGATTTATATTGGACTTCGAGAATGTCATGAACACCTTACATCATGAATCTACTGGGTTCCCACAGGAAGAAATTTTGTTAGGCAGCAGAAGTAAAAGTTTAATTGAGAAAAAAACTAGAGTTTCCACCTTGTATAAGCTTGGGGTTGAGTCAAAAGAAAGAATTAGTCAGAAAAAGGGCAAAGCAAAAAGCTGACTCTAGGTCTAAAAGACATGATAAAAACCTGAAAGTTTCAAAATTTAAAACTGGGGATTACGTTCTTTTAAAAACCCACAAAAAATCTAGTGAACTGAACCATGAAATTTCCAAATTTAAATACACTACTGGCCATTAAAATTGCTACACCAAGAAGAAATGCAGATGATAAACGGGTATTCATTGGACAAATATATTATACTAGAACTAACATGTGATTACATTTTCACTCGATTTGGGTGCATAGATCCTGAGAAAAAAGTACCCAGAACAACCACCTCTCGCCGTAATAACGACCTTGATACGCATGGGCATTGGGTCAAACCGAGCTTGGATGGCGTGCGTGGGTACAGCTGCCCATGCAGCTTCAACACGATACCACAGTTCATCAAGAGTAGTGACTGGCGTATTGTGACGAGCCAGTTGCTCGGCCACCATTGACCAGAAGTTTTCAATTGGTGAGAGATCTGGAGAATGCGCTGGCCAGGGCAGCAGTCGAACATTTTCTGTATTCAGAAAGGCCCGTACAGGACCTGCAACATGCGGTCGTGCATTATCCTGCTGAAATGTAGGTTTTCGCAGGGATCGAATGAAGGGTAGAGACACGGGTCTTAACAGATCTGAAATGTAACGTCCACTGTTCAAAGTGCCGTAAATGTGAACAAGAGGTGACCGAGACGCGTAACTAATGGCACCCTATATCATCACGCCGGGTGATACGCTAGTATGGCGATGAGGAATACACGCTTCCAATGTGCGTTCACCGCGATGTCGCCAAACACGGATGCGACCATTATGATGCTGTAAACAAAACCTGGATTCATCCGAAAAAATTACGTTTTGCCATTCGTGCACCCAGGTTCGTCGTTGAGTACACCATGGCAGGCGCTCCTGTCTGTGATGCAGCGTCAAGGGTAACTGCAGCCATGGTCTCCAAGATGATAGTCCATGCCGATGCAAACGTCGGCGAACTGTTCGAGCAGATGGTTGTTGTCTTGCACACGTCCCCATCTGTTGACTCAAGGATCGAGACGTGGCTGCATGATCCGTTACAGCCATGCGGATAAGATGCCTGTTATCTCGACTGCTAGTGATACGAGGCCGTTGGGATACAGCACGGCGTTCCGTATCACCCTCCTGAACCCACTGATTCCATATTCTGCTAACAGTCATTGGATCTCGACTAACGCGAGCAGCAATGTCGCGATACGATAAACCGCAATCGCGGTAGGCTACAATCCGACCTTTATCAAAGTCGGAAACTTTATGGTACGCATTTCTCCTCCTTACACGAGCCATCACAACAAGGTTTCACCAGGCAACGTTGGTCAACTGCTGTTTGTGTGTGAGAAATCGCTTGGAAACGTTCCTCATGTCAGCACGTTGTAGGTGTCGCCACCGGCCCCAACCTTGTGTGAATGCTCTGAAAAGTTTATCATTTGCATATCACAGCATCTTCCTCCTATCGGTTAAGTTTCGTGTCTGTAGCACGTCATCTTAGTGGTGTAGCAATTTTAATGGCCAGTAGTGTACATTTATAATGGACCATATATAATACAGAACATTCCACACGATAATGTTTACTACCTGATCTACCCAAAATCCAAGGGACCTTTAGGTGTAAGAAACGTTGTGGACCTGAAACTGTATGTTCCTAAGAGTGAGTAACCTAAGTGCAATCAGAAAGCAATCTGCAGTAAATGTGCTGTATCTTATGCTGAACTATTTTATTCTAAATGTAACAAATCTTTGTAAATGTGTGTATACCAGTGTCAGTGTGCTAATGTACTTATGTGAGTTTCAGATTACCATATGTACTATAAATGTAAAGATGTGTGGAAAACAGGGCTGAAAAGAAAAAGCAAATGCTGCAAGCCAGATAAAGGATGGGACTGCCAAAAATCAAAGTGGGCAGTAGGTGAGTCATTATATAAAGGACTGCCAAAAATCAAAGAGGGCAGATAAATAGTCAAAGGAGAATTGTAAGTGTGGTACAGGTGATGTGATAAAATGATGCGAAATGGACTGCCCAAATCTGAATAATAGGCAGCAAATATATGTAGGGATTTTTCTAAACAGTATTGTGTGTTTATTAGTAAATAAAGAAATGACTGCCATTCAATGCAAGCATCAACAAATTGTTTTATAGTGTATATAGGTATTTGTATCTGCTTTGCAGTTAAGTGTTTGTGTTCCAGATTTTGATTTTTATTTCTCTGAGAAATTTAATAATAATGATTAATTTGCTACTTAAATCATGTTGTGATAGGAGGTTGGACTGTGCCAAAGGCACTTAAGTAAATGATAGGTAAATGTTCTCAATATATTAAAAAGTATAGGCCTATATGATGTGAGTGAAAGGAAGTTTTGTGATATAAAATTTTATGATGCCACTTTCATGCAAAGATTCAGAACCCCTGTATAAATATAAAGTTTAGTGTTCCCATCAAATTTGCACTTCGTGAAATTTACTGGAAACGGGGGCATGTGTAACAACAACAACGACGCTGTACTATTGTACATATAAGTAATTTTTTTTTCCTTCTGATTTTTCGATAAACTAGTGTAATTGATGTTCTGATTTCATTTTTTTTTGTTTTTTTTTTTTGTTTCATGCCATTGTGTTAAGAAAACCGTAAACAAGTTTCAATATGAAGATGTGATAGAATTGAAATGTAACGAATTTTGAAACTGTTGTAAGATCTTTAAAATCGTAAATGTGCGTCTGGTCCATACGTACGCAATGTGTTAGGATATGTAGAATGCAAAACCTCGGGTGAATACCCGGTCTGTCAGGGAGCGGTAAAAGGTGGGTGGCAGGCGAGCGCGGGAAAATGTGCACGGGCACTGCACGGCACAACGGGCTCAGCAGTAGTGGTTGGAGTTTGGCATTGGTCTGAGCAACACCTTCTGGAGCGAGGAGGCTCTCCTGGAAGACGTAGTTTCACTGAGCCTCGGGTATGCTGTTCCAACGCCCTCACAGCATGGCAAAATTCCATAGGCACTAAATGGAAAAGTATTGTGACGCTAAGAAGAATTAAAGTGCCGATACATCAAGAGCCATAGCTGTGGTTGTATGTGTGCTCTGTGCCTCGCCATCTCGCCGCCCGCCAACAGCCGCATCGATACAAGCAGGTTGAAACTTTTAGTACTGTATTCGTATGGACCATAGAGTGAACTGTTCAATAATAACCTAAATTTTACCAGAACTTTCCCATCATTTAATTATCCTCACAACTAACCTAGACAGGGTCCTTTCCAAATGTTGTGCAATCCGAGTGTCCCGAAATGAAAAATTAAATTTTGTGTTAATAATAATTACTTGCAGACCTAGCTATGTTAGAATGGTGTTTAAAGAACTGTTTTGTTAATGAACCAGTAAATGAATAACGAAGGTCTAACGATGTTGAAATATAACTTTAATATTGATATAGTAATGAAGTATAATTATTTCGAGACAGATATAAAGGTATTTAAATGAGAAGCAAATAAGATAAAAAGAGTAGTAACTCATATACTGGAAATCTTGAACGCATGATAATTTCAGTAATCAATTTTTTTAATATAGTGATCATAACAGTTTCAGGGTCCCCCCCCCCCCCTTTCATTCATTTGAATTCTAAAGTGTTCCACATTGGTTTGACCAGCAAAAGTTAAAGTCAAAATAAAAGCCAAAATTTATCAGTGTTTTATCTTTATCAAAATTGATATTTTGTGTGTGGCTTGTAAGTGCTATTTCTAGTGTAACCTATGCCCGATTTTAATCAGATTAATAGACAATATAAAGTTTGGTAGTATACATTATAGTGTAGTGTTATGTATTCATGGTTTTTCCGTATCAGTACAGAACGTGAAATAATCAGTTCAATAAATTTTCTGATTCTAAAATTCTACTATATTATGCAGAGTTACTACGTGTTGTTTTGCATGAATACATACCAACTTGTACAGGGAAGAAACTCAGTTAATGCCTAATTAGGCTGGCGACCGTATTATTATCAAATTGGTAGCATCTTTTGGTTTGCTTTTGGTCCATCCTGACGTGTAATTGCATTTCGAACTTACTTGACGGATCATTGTTATTACAGAGTGGGTGTAAGTCTGATTTGCCACCATTCAGGTACACGCGGTCGATATCTGTACGAAGATCCTTTCTCATGAAGTGAACCCCGTTCACTTACCATAGTACAGGCTTTAAGGAGTATTATGTGCCCCACGCGCACGTTACACACTGTACATATGAATACGGTCTAATACTTAAAAGCGATCGCCTCCGAATAACAAATTCTGCTCCTTTGTGTATCATTTACACTAAAAGAGGATTATTCGCTTTTTTGTTCCTTTTCACATCTCTGTTAAAGTTCATCGGCGGCGCTGAAGGATTGTCCCTTGAAATGCAGCTGGATTTGGAAAATTACGTAACAATATTCGCTTGCCGGCCTGGTCTGCTTGCAACGCAACTCTGGTAGTCACCTTGTCGGCAAGGATAACCAGATGCGTCTCGTCGGCAATGAGCCCTGTGAAGGAATGCGCCGCCTGTTTAGCTCCACTGCCATCCGGTTTCGCCGTGCAGAGAATTTTGCGCCTCGTGGTCCCTTAACGTACCTCTCAGTGTTCGTTGTTACGCGGGCGAGGACTAGAGAGTTCAACGAGTCGTCGACATCGATGTCAGCAGGGACAGGACGCTTCTCCATTTCGGCCAAGCAAAACTGAACGAGTTGGTCACGGACTCGCCCAGACGATCGTCTATGACTGAAGGCAACCAAAATCAGGGACAGGGGACCTCGTGCGCAGCGTCCAACCGTCGCACCGCCGTGATCGATACACCGCCATAATGTCGTGTCGTGTGGTGACGAGTACAACCTTCATTACGTTGCTTGGTATATGTTATTTGATGAACATGTCTGCGTTTGCAGTATGCACAGTCGTCAATTACGAAGTCAAAATTAATGCGAGGAACTGTTTCAGATGTGCATAAATTGTACTATAAACGTCAATATGTGTTAATTCATGGTCTATTTTATTATTTTCTGAGGAGAATTTTTAGTGGGTGGGACCGTGGCCCATAAAGTATTTTTCCTGGTAATAACGGTTCCGCAGTTACACTTATTTATTGTTTTACGTTTCCAGTTATAGTCTAACAGTAGGCAGTGACGATTCAAAGGCCTCAGCATGACAACTTGGGATGACTGAACAAGAACGAGCAATTTAAACGCGGCTACAAGCCCTACCAGCAAACAAAGGAATAGTAAACATACACTACTGGCCACTAAAATTGCTACACCAAGAAGAAATGCAGATGATAAACGGGTATTCATTGGACAAATATATTATACTAGAACTGACATGTGATTACATTTTCACTCGATTTGGGTGCAAAGACCCTGAGAAATCAGTACCCAGAACAACCAACTCTGGTCGTAATAACAGCCTTGATACGCCTGGGCATTGAGTCAAACAGAGCTTGGATGGCGTGTACAGGTACAGTTGCCCATTCAGCTTCAACACGATGCCACAGTTCATCAAGAGTAGTGACTGGCGTATTGTGACGAGCCAGTTGCTCGGCCACCATTGACCAGACGTTTTCAATTGGTGAGAGACCTGGAGAATGTGCTAGCCAGGGCAGCAGTCGAACATTTTCTGTATCCAGAAAGGCCCATACACGACCTGCAACATGCGGTCGTGCATTATCCTGCTGAAATGTAGGGCTACGCAGGGATCGCATGAAGGGTAGAGCCACGGGTCGTAACACATCTGAAATATAACGTCCACTGTTCAAAGTGCCGTCAATGCGAACAAGAGGTGACCGAGACGTGTAACCAATGGCACCCCATACCATCACGCCGGGTGATAAGCCAGTATGGCGATGACGAATACACGCTTCCAATGTGCGTTCACTGCGATGTCGCCAAACACGGATGCGACCATCATGATGCTCTAAACAGAACCTGGATTCGTCTGAAAATATAAAATTTTGCCATTCGTGCACCCAGGTTCGTCCTTCAGTACACCACCGCAGGCGCTTCTGTCTGTGATGCAGCGTCAAGGGTAACCGCAGCCATGGTCTCCGAGCTGATAGTCCATGCTGCTGCAAACGTCGTCGAACTGTTCGTGCAGATGGTTGTTGTCTTGCAAACGTCCCCATCTGCTGACTCAGGGATCGAGGCGTGGCTGTACGATCCGTTATAGCCATGCGGATAAGATGCCTGTCATCTCGACTGCTACTAATACGAGGCCGTTGGGACCCAGCACGACGTTCCGTATTACCCTCCTGAACCCACCGATTCCATATTCTGCTAACAGTCATTGGATCTCGACTAACGCGAGCAGCAATGTCGCAATACGATAAACCGCAATCGCGATAGGCTACAATCCGACCTTTATCAAAGTCGGAAACATGATGGTACGCATTTCACCTCCTTACACGAGGCATCACAACAACGTTTCACCAGGCAACGCTGGTCAACTGCTGTTTTAGTATGACAAATCGGTTGGACACGTTCCTCATGTCAGCAAGTTGTAGGTGTCGCCAAACTTGTGTGAATGCTCTGAACAGCTAATCATATGCATATCACAGGATCTTCTTCCTGTCGGTTAAACTTCGCGTCTGTAGCACGTCATCTTCGTGGTGTAGCAATTTTAGTGGCCAGTAGTGTAATAACCTGTAAGTATGGAACTGTTATTTTCAGGTAGAAACGTATGTAATTTTAATAGAGACCACTCATGATGGTTTGCAATACAGTGATACGTGTTTCGTAAAATTAAGCAAACTTGTCGGAGAAACATCATAACCCATACGATATTCGTCGAAGTTCAACTTGCGACGTATGTTAAAGAAGAGGAAAAGCTGTCATCAGCCCGAATGTTGGTTGGAACTTCAAGCTCTGAGGAAGGAAATACAGCCTCCAATAGTATCACACCTTGTAAAGTAGTTTGATGTTCCAACCGACTGGCTTACAGGGCCACCACGGTGCAACTCAGCATTTTCACACTCGCAGTCACTGACAGAGGTGAAAGAAGTGATTAGTGATAGATAAAAATCATAACACTGACCGGAATCGGACCTCAGACCTTTGAATTTGTCATCTAACCGTTAACCACTAGCGCACCGAACCATAAGACCGGGCGTATATTAGATTTTACAGGCCGAGCAGTAGACTGTCACTTACCTCCACACTTACTCTCGATAGCGGTGGTTTTTATAATTTAAGTTTACATGTATTAAATTGAAAAAAATAGTATTCGAAGTTGGTAGTAAACCATCTCAGAAACAGTGTGTACGAAAGCAGAAGAAACTGTTGTTTAAAATGCCGATTCTAAAATCTGTTACCAACATTTTGAATAGCAAATACTCTTATATAAATAATGCGGAACAGGTACATCGTTTAACATAAATATAATTTCTTTATCGAATACTGTAGTGCAATGTAAAAACATTGTACACATATTCACGAAAATAAAGATTCAAGCCGTGCGTGGTAGCCGCGCGGTCTGCGCGCATTGCCACGGTTCGCGTCGCTCCTTCCGCCGGAGGTTCGCGTCCTCCCTCAGGCATGGGTGCGTGTGTTGTCCTTAGAGTAAGTTAGTTTAAGTTAGATTAAGTAGTGAGTAAGCCTAGGGACCGATGACCTCAGCAGTTTGGTCCCATAGGAACTTACCACAAATTTCCAAAATAAAGATTCCAATTCCAGTCTAGACATACGATTTTATATCTGGCATGGGTTTGCTCAATCACTGCTGAGTAAAGATAGAACACTGAACACGTCCAAAGTCTCCATCCAAACCTATGGGAACGAGCTACTGATGCTATGGAGCTTCGCGGGACATACAGAATAATCATATTCCTGGAGTTATTATACAATCCAAAACACGTCCTGGACGCAGAATTCCACTGCTCTTTAATGTTCCACAAAATCGTCAGATGCTCTTATTTTAATAAGTTTTCTCTTCGATGTCCAATCATCGCCAGGTCGACAAATGTTTTTTTACATAACATGTTATTTATCATAAGTGTAACATTTGTCTCTTAAATGACTCCATGCAGTCCGTGACTGTTAGCTTTTATTTATTTTTTCGCTATTGCAGAATTTCGGCTCAAAGTCAATTTTAAATACCACTCATAGGACACTGCTTCATCAAAATTCTGTGACTGCAAATATTCCCACATTGGTCTGTGACTGAAAACATTTCCACATGGGTCTGTTGCACAAGAAGTACGCCCCTTAGCCTGTGTAGAACTTCTGAGTGTAAATGTCACGTGGATGATTAAAACTTCCAACTAGCACCATTTGTGAGGTAGCGCATTACTAGGTCAAAATCTCATGTAATAGTGAAACAATAATCACAGACGTATACAAATTAGACCGAACACCAGTTTGAGTGAAAGGTTCAGCGGAAGGAGTGTTACAAAATTTATAACAGCTGTGGATCCGAGGTCAAAGAAAATAGCATATTACCTTTATAATATTTGTCGACCTGATGAAAATCTAAGGTCCAAACAAATCTAAAATAACAGTAATTATTGATATAACACCTGAAACGTCCCCTTAGAAAAACTTATGAATGACTGTGCTGATAAACGTCTTACATTATTTGATATTCAAACAGCTGAGCAGAACTGAACGTACTCAGACATTTCTCTCTTTACTTATTCTGATCAACACTAAACTGACACACAACATTTTTAGCGCAACGCAATCTGACTTTTAATAATCCCTACAAAACAATGGCCCTAACTAACAATAATCTATACCTTTCATGAATCACTTACCTCACAAAAATCTTCGTTACTCAAACTACTGCAATACAGCGAGCGCCAATTCTGCCAGCTAAATAAAAGATTCTAACTACTGAAGGCACTAACTACTGATAGGCATAGTTAACAAATGAAATATTTTGATAAAGAACAAACAATGTATTTACCTTAACAGTGTTCAAAAGTCATAATATATATCAGTTCATGACAGCGAGTTTTACAAATTTACTGTCTCTGATGGACACACGTCCAGATCATCCGCTCTCAAAACTCCGCCCTCTCTCTCCCCACATCCACCACTGCTGGCGGCTCACCTTCAACTGCGCAATGCTAAGCGCTGTTAACAGCCAACTGCCCAATACTACAATAGCCAACAACAATGCAAACCAGCCACAGACTGCACACAGCACAGCCAGTGATTTTCATACAGAGCGCTACATGGCGTTACCAATAAAAAAACCTATACAGCCTACTTTCACACCTTTTGGTGGTTTAAGAAATCTTTTGTGAGCTATGGAGCCAATGAGTGCAAATCTGTCATATTCACGTGGATGTATCACTGCAATATCTGAGTACACTGTCAGCATAAAACGAACAGGAAGCAAAAACTATCATAGCGTAAGAAACGGTAGGAAGAACAAATAGCGAAATGTTGTACGCCATACAGGAAGTTTCCAGATTCTGTTGCCTAGGTCAGCACCCCCCTGTTCTTGTTTGGATAGTATGGTGAGTCCTCGCCAGAAATCTTTGTCGTCGTACTTGAATAACAATGGCCTTAGCATAAGTTGTCATTCATGTGTACTCAAGTTACAGCAGTGAACACCACACTTCACCCAACATAATGAAAATAGTAGCAGCTGTCGAGCAACCCCTTGAGCGCAGGGTCGCAAATTCAGTCTTCAGTAAGACTCATTTGAAGGTGCTGTGTTAACAATTATGACAGGAAAATATTAGCTGATAATGACTCACCACGTACATCGGAGGGCGACAGAAAATGTTTAACTTCAAAAAATGGACATCTTCGACATTGAAGACATGTTCAAAACAAACCATTAACTTCCACAATGAGCACCGAATGAAAAATGGCATGGCATCTTAATCACAAAGGTTCGAACCATCGAAGTCGAAGGCGTGCTCCTTGGGAGTTACAAACAGTACAGAATGTTCAAGCTAGGTATCCACTCTTAAAGAATGCGTATAAAATCTTTTTGGTGTAACGGGATGATGAGAACTGATGAATGTGGTGGCATGCAACCGAATGCGAAACAGTCTGTCGTGGATTTTATCGCGAAACTGGCTATTCTTTAAGGCGTAGCTGTAGATAGCGCTAAAATGTGTTTACAGGCAAGGAAAAAATAAACATCCAGAGGCTGAATTTTTCCATTGGTTCCAGACGGTATGAACTGCAATGTCACAACCTTTTCAGGAGGGATAGTTTGCTCTAAAGGAGAGTGATTTTTATACACAGCCCAGACATTAATCAAAAGCAAGTTCTTTGGAGCAGTTATTGGACAAAAGCAGTGTTCATATCATATTTGTAGTTCCCTTACGCCCATTTTCCCACTCTTGCCTGCTGTGACGTAAATATTCCCTACTGCACACGCACACGAGAAAGAAACGTAGCGGGCAGAGCACCTCCAACTTCTCGCAGCGCAATAAATGACTTTCCAGCCGATTTACAATCGGCTTAATTGTATACGAATTCATTAAGGCATTGACGTTAGCTGATCTTGATACACTCCCTTGGTACCTGTAATTTCCAGGGTTCGTTCACATGCATTTCGTCTTCAAATTGCGATTGGTTAGAGTTGAAAACAAATTTCTTACTGAACGATGAGATAAGGTCATCCCATCTAAAAAAAAATTTGGGCCGATTCCACAACTTTACTGTGCATCGTCAAGTTGACCCTTTGTTTGAAATTTCATTATCCTACATCCTCCAATTCCGCAGCACTGTTTGAAGCTATGCAACCGTTCACTGCTTCCTTTGAAATCACTGTAATCCATGTCGCGCGCAGTTTGATGAGTATAACGTGGTAGGTCGTTGTTATGCACACACTCCAAATTGTATGGAGCATCCTTGAAACGCGTAAAACACCATTTTTTGTAACAAGTTCGCCTTGTCCTCCCTCAAATATCCGTTGTTTTTCTTATGTACTACACGGTCACATTGCTGTGAGCTTATTCTAAATCTGTTCATAACCTTTTTTTTTTAATGATGCTGCGGATGATCTCCTACTTACGTACTTTAGTACCCGCTCCTTGACAACGATTTTCCTTCATTACGTTTCAAAGACAACTGGATTTGTAACTCCCTGTCTGACAAAGATGATAAACTACATGGCTCGACACCCGTTTCAGTATCACTTTCACTTCTTAAGCACGTATCGTCATCATTGTACTCCTCACGTACAGTGTCCGCGCAGTGGAGCGTATACGACACCACACATTCCACTGATAGGGTTGATAGAAGAGATAGAGAAGATTCAACGGAGAGCAGCGCCCTTCGTTGCAGGATCATTTGGTAATCGCGAAAGTGTTACGGAGATGATAGATAAACTCCAGTGGAAGACTCTGCAGGAGAGACGCTCAGTAGCTCGGTACGGGCTTTTGTTAAGTTTCGAGAACATACCTTCACCGAAGAGTCGAGCAGTATACTGCTCCCTCCTACGTATATCTCGCGAAGAGACAATGAGGATAAAATCAGAGAAATTAGAGCCCACACAGAAGCATACCGACAATCCTTCTTTCCACGAACAATACGAGACTGGAATAGAAGGGAGAACCGATAGAGGTACTCAGGGTACTCTCCGCCACAACCGTCAGGTGGCTTGCGGAGTGTGGATGTAGATATAGATTACGAAATGTCAACTTCAGCAACTGTTGTGGATATTGTGGTTGCATGGTAGACAACACATGGGACGCCGAATGCCGTAAACATCGTTGGCCTTTTACGTCGGCCTCGGTAGCTGAGTGGTCAGCGCGATAGAATGCCATGCCAAGGGGCCCGGGTTCGATTCCCGGCTGGGTCAGGGATATTCTCCGCTCAAGGGACTGGGTGTTGTGTCGTCTTCATTGTCACATCATCCCCATCAACGTGCAAGTCGCCGAAGTGGGGTCAACTCAAATGACTTGCACCAGGTGACAGTTCTACCCGACGTGAGGCCCTAGCCACACGACATTTCCATTTCCAATGGCCTTTTACTATCTTGCATTCAAGGGGTTCCTTGTGAGATCTGACGAACTTCATGTCCAGCGACTCTGCTGTTTAAGTGGGGTGCCCACATCATTCTACCGGTAAATACTGCACGATGCTCTAAAGGTTACGTTCCGAATGTGCCGCGATGCTTCACAATGATAAACAAACTCTGCTTTCTATATATTCTTCATCCTAAATCTCGTCACATAAATAACTATACATGCTTACAAAAAGTTTTGTTTGAAAGTTCATTTACACTGTAAAAATTACTTTCTCTTACCTGAAACGTACGTCTCGCGCTGTTAACAATTGTCACTTTTCCTTTACGACGGAGGAGGCAGAAAGGGGGAGGGGGAGCGGTGGCGTTAAGTCCCTGGTCACCAATCTCTGCGCCAACGACCTGGATAAAATTCCAAACTTCTCCTCAGCGTTCCATGAAGTGAATTGTGAGCTTGCGACATGTTGATGGTGACCCGTCCGTCGGATGTGGATGTTAAACTCGGCGATCCCGTTGGTCCTTTTCGAGAGGAGTAGCTATATACGGGCACTGGGTTTCACCATATCCCTTCTCTCATCGACTTCAGTAGGAACATGACACATCCGTTACAGTGACCTTCACTAACGCGCACTGTTCTCTTACTTCCCCAAGAAGAGGTACGTGTAGTCGCGAAGGATAGGGTAAACCGTTCCAGTTAGGCGGTTGAACCTGTCCTTCGGGGTCTCCCAGCCAGTCACGCTATACGGCTTACTTCGCTTCCAGGAAAACACCGTAGGGTTGGAACGGCTAGAACTGAATAAAAATTATTTTAACCTATGAAAATTCATCTTTTTTTTCACCCATCGAGGTAATTTATCTGTAGAGCTCTGTATCTGTGTGCGATCGATGGTTTAAGGTTAATGAATGTAATGACTAGAAAAGGACAGGTCACTGAAGAAACAACACTGACTACCGAGCAATTACGACTAGCAGATTCACAAAAGTCATAAATAAAATGTTATTTGCCAGAGTGCTATACATTTGCATGAAACAACATCTTTAAAAAATGGTTCAAATGGCTCTAAGCACTATGGGACTTAACTTCTGAGGTCATCAGTCCACGAGAACTTTGAACTACTTGAACCTAACTAACCTAAGGACGTCACACACACCCATGCCCGAGGCAGGATTCGAACCTGCGACCGTAGCAGTCGCTCGGTTCCAGACTGTAGCGCCTAGAACCGCTCGGCCACCCCGGCCTGCAATATCTCAACACATGCACCGCTAGCAGAGTCATATTTCCCAAAATAGAAGTAGCTGTGCTGTCGTACTTGTTTCCCGTACTCGTCGGTGTAGTGCAAAAGGAAAGTTTTAGTGAACTGATTAAAACACAGTAGCAAAGATCTTGATCATGTGGTCACTATGGTTTTTTATTTTAGCTTACTGCAGTGTCAGTACACCGGAAATGATGTAGCATGTCTACATGTGACCATTGTCAAGTGTGGATACTGTCCCATTCGTCTGTATTTTAATCATTACATTGAAACTTCACAATTGCATTCCGATTGCGAATAAGGAAAAACATACGGTAAGATAGCTACTTCTTTTTTGAGAAATATGTCGGGGCATCCAGGGCTACTATAAACTATTCATTCGTTTTCAAACCTCCATAGTTTCTAAAGTGTTACATATACAAATATGAGTGATGTATGAATAAAACCGTAATCTCACCAAGAGTTTTTTGTAACAAAAAGGCACATTTGCACCATCAGCTGTACAACTGTACATTTATTCTCGACCGATTTCAGTTATAGCACAACTGCAGTAATTGATGAGAATTTATCACCAAGTATACAAACCAGTAAATGTGTCAATGTAAAGTACGTTTATAATAGATTATGTTGAGACAGACTCTTCTAACACCTATGCATGTTCCACATATGAGCCGGCCGGAGTGGCCGAGCGGTTCTAGGCGCTACAGTCTGGAACCGCGCGACCGCTATGGTCACAAGTTCGAATCCTGCCTCGGGCATGGATGTGTGTGATGTTCTTAGGTTAGTTAGCTTTAAGTAGTTCTAAGTTCTAGGGGACTGATGACCTCAGAGCCATTTGAACCATTTGAAGGTGGTTATTGTCAATTGAAACAGGCATAGAATAAACATACAGATGTACAGCTGATGGCACAAATATGCATTTTTTTGAAAATATTTAACAGATATAGACAGTCACCTAAAACAAGTTTTATCACCAAGTTTAGTTTTTTCACTCTACTAATGTTCTGTAGTGCCCCTCTGATCACATGATGCGCGGCCATGCAGTAGTTAAGTTCGTTTCATATCGTATGTAGAAACATCGTGCCAATGGTTATCACAGCAGCATTGTTGCATTCTAGGGAAAGAGAACCACATCATCTTCATCACTACTTCCAATCCAGCTATGCGGAAGTTCATCGTTCAGGCAGCGACGAACATTCTCCAATGAGAGGTTGCCCCGTCTTGTTGGAAGATGAAATTCTCTGACTCAGCAGTCAGTTGTGGAAACAACCACAAATGCAACATTTTGAGGTAAGAGGTATCCGTCACAGTATTCTCACAAAAGATAAAAGGCCCGTGCAGTTTCGTCTGTGAAATTTCTCCGTAAACTGTGAAGTTATCAAAGCTCATCGAGGACATCAGCGCTAAGATGTCAGATTCTGATCAAAATTCAGTCAATACAACTGCTACGAACGAAGTTGTAGGGAGTAATGCCATATCAAAATATCTGGTAATCGTCATACAAGTGGATGTGGATGTGGACAATGCCACAAGGCCCGATGTTCATCAGCGCGTGTGAATTTTCTATATCTCACGGCTGTGAGTCAGATCTTACGCAGAAAGAAGAAAGTCTGTAGCAAGATGCATTGGCTCCAAAGTCTTTAAAAGATGTGGCAAGTAGTTTCTAAAAAGTGTTTCTTTTCAATGTTCAGCAAAAGTCAGCAATAAAGGTAATCGTAAAATGGTAAGACATTTCACAACTACAACTGATGTACGAAACAAGTTACTGGACTTTTATGGATGTGCCAATGATACCGCAAGTTCAATTCATGAGCGTGTCACTAAGGATATTAGTGAAAATGGCCTGCCTTTAAATAAGATTATTGCCTGTACTGCAGACAACACTAGTGTCAATTATTGAAAGCACAATTCTGTTATTAAGCTGCTTCACGATGTACTTTGCAGAATTATGTAGTCAAATTATTCAGCCCATATCGTCCATAATACAGTGAGGCATGAACCGATTGCGTTGATATAGACATAGTAAACGTTATTCTGAAAATATTTAGCCTTTTTTCCACGTTTGAGAAGTACCGCAGAAATATTTTGAGTGTGTCGATGTTGAATGACTGAAGATATTGAGACAAGTTACAACTCGCTGGCTTGCTGTAGACGTGTAGTAGAAAGATTGACCCACGACTGGCCTGCCAGCAAAAGCTGCTTCAAATCACTGGGACAGAGCTGCTCCAAACTTCTGAAGAAGTAGTTTTATCCAGAAGTTGAACTTAAGGTTATATTTTTTGGGATCCATTCATTATTCTCCAGCAAGGTAGCTAAGATTTTTTTCTGTGCGTCAAGATCTTAGAAATAGATACTACGTCTATGGTTAAAGCTTATGACGGAATGTGCTTACTGAAGAGAAAACTGGAACGCAGGAAAGAACATCAGTTCTTCGAAAACACAGTTAAGATGTCCATTACAGCTCTATCTTCTACAAAAAGAACCAAGCCGGAGGGAAATTTTATGCGTTTCTATCGAGAAGGCTTAAACTATCTCCAAAAATCGTACGATTTCTTAGAGGAGAATTTTTTGGTTCAAACAGAAGCATAGATTTTTCATCCCTGGAAGCTGCAGTGAAATCCCTCCAATTAACTGAAATAATCATTATGGAGAATCTGTATAAAGAGTTTTGCCTTCTTGGGAACATTCACGCCAGTATTTTGGAGAGTAGAGAAAATGCCTCAAACAAGTGGTTGTCAGTGTTTACTAATGATAACGATCAACAGAAATTAATTTAACTTGGGAAACTTGTGTCTTTTGTAATGAGAGTTCCTGGAGTAAATGAATTTGTTGAACGCTTTTGCCGCGCGGGATTAGCCGAGCGGTCTCAGGCGCTGCAGTCATGGGCTGTGCGGCTGGTCCCGGCGGAGGTTCGAGTCCTCCCTCGAGCATGGATGTGTGTGTTTGTCCTTAGGATAATTTAGGTTAAGTAGTGTGTAAGCTTAGGGACTGATGACCTTAGCAGTTACGTCCCATAAGATTTCACACACATTTGAAAATTTTTGAACACGTTTTCTCCTTAATTTCTAACAAGTGGTAAGACAGTGGAAAAACATTTCTTATAGAGAGTTCCTCTGCATGATAAAGTTAGACAGTGCAATTTTAAAGTCAGCTAGGTCAAATGTGAAGAACAGATGGAGAAAATGAGGTAGTTCCATTAATGTTTTTACTGCATGTTTCGTCGTAGCTTAAGCATTGTACAGTACGTACTGTTAACAGTGTGTAAGTTAGTTTCTTTTAAGAAATTCACTAATCATCTCATTCTGTTAATTAAACGAATAACAGTGTAATTGAAACTGGTATGTAACGATTGATTTCGAAGTATCTACGAAATGTCCCTTATTTTTAGGTAACTGTCCGCAACTTATTGTATCAAAAAATGACAACCATAGTGATGCAAAAACTCGAAGTAGCGGGTAAGAATCGCGCATGAATGATTCGCTACGTGAAATACCACATTATGACGTCAAAATTTAACGTAAATGTTCGCTTTTACGTTCTGTATAAGGTCGGCTGTAGGCATGCGGTTTTACCTGAGAATAGAGCGCAGCTGTATGAGATCGCGCCTGAGAGAGCTTGCAGAGGTTTGCAGTATTCTTCAGTGAACAGACTGCGACGACACGATCCCCTCAAGCTGGCCGACGTAGACGTGTGGCAAGGGCTGCTGCGAGGAGCACGCGTGGTGCCGTTCTAACGGACTGCAGCCGTGGGCCGAGCTTTAACGCACCGCTCGTTTGTTCGCCTCCTTCCCTGTTGCGTAAAGGAAGAATTAGTGACGAACTTGACAGATAGTCGAAGAGCGCACATCAAATTAAACCCCCGCGTCACAGAATACGACGCACGCTGTTCATTGCGCCAGGGAGGATTCGGACTGCACACGCGTGCGTGCTAACCTGAGTGCTCTCTCTCTCTCTCTCTCTCTCTCTCTCTCTCTCACACACACACACACACACACACACCACACCACGTTAGCTGTTACCATTATTATTTGCTTTGCTCATCTACCGAATTCTTAAGGGGCCAAATACACGGCTTCAATTTAATACCACATTCATCAGTTCAACTCAAAAGGTTTTGGGTCGGTGATTTTCTCCGCTCGGAGACTGCGTGTTGCGTTGTCCTTGCATTTCTTCCAATTTACTAGCTGTACCCGACCACGCTTTGCTGTGGCTTAGTCTGCTTAAATGGAAAAGAAAGAAAAGAGAAAGCACACGTTTTCAGTACATATAAGAATTGGATAAACGTCCTAATCTCCTTCTCTTCCCTGTCTGTGTCTACATCCACCTCTCCCTTTCTTTGTCCATCTCTTCATCCCTCACCTCCCCCTGTCCATCACTTCGTCTCTCTCCCCATCTCCTCCTCCACCCTCTCCATCTCCTACCGACTCCTCTCTCTCCCCCTCTCTCAGTCCGTCACCTACTCTCCCCTTTCTTTGTCCATCTTCTCCTCTCCCCCCGCCCCCTCTCCCTCATCTCCTCCTGCTCCCTCTCTCTCTCTCTCGATCCTTCTCCTCTTTTCCGTTTTCTAGCTTCATTTCCTCCCACCCCACTGTCCATCTCGTTCTCCCCCTCTGTCTGATCTTGAACCTTGTTTATTGCTATTGCAAATTCTCCGTAGTAGTATTCTGATCATAAAGTAATAAGCCACAAATATAACTTTCCTGTTTGCTAACAGCGTTTCACTATTGTATATTTTATATCCTTATTTATATATTAAAAAGTATGTACTCTACATGTGTCTAAAATGTAGTCTATATGTGTCTACAACTTTATCACAGTAACGTCTATATTTTTGGTAACAATATATATATATATATATATATATATATATATATATATATATATATATATTTTACTGTAAAAGTAAGATGATTGGTAAATCCTAGAATTAACTTGTAAACCCTAAGACACGGTTTGGTTTAAGTCCGAAATTTCTTATTATATGCATAGATTTCGAACTTCCACCACGAGACACTGGTGAATCACAGAATGTACCCATACCAACTGGTGAAACCTTATTCGTTAAAAATATGAGCTTAGCAGTTTATTGAAACATTTGTATTTATTGTAAATTTATTTATTTTAAACTTTCTTGCATTCCAATGTAGTTATAATTAATAATATTCCATATGAATGAAGAATGTTGTAAAAAATGTCACCTTGTGAATGTTAATAGTTCTTGCAACAGGGCTGACTACTGTGACTCTTTCGAATTACATAACATGGAAGACGATTTACAAAAGCATTTTTTAGTTGAACACTTTTTTAAGAAATTGCACTTTTTGAACCCTTGTCCTCCAACAAAAGACTGTTAGGAAACCACTTCCCGTAGACAAATTTCTTCTATTGCTATTTCCTCGACGTTGATAAAATGTTCCTTGCACAATGTAAATTAGTTCCTAGTGTACAACGACTTCAGTTTACCAGCTTTGGTTCCAAATTGATAAAATTCGTCATCCTGAATATTTATCACTAGTACTATTATAGATTCTGCATCAATTCTTACCCTGTCTACGTCGGTTACCTTAATTCTCACATTCTGTCCAACTGAACGTTTTGGAATTTTGTTAGGTGAGGCTGCTTTCATTTTCTTTGCCTGCAGTTGAAGACCTTCTTTGGCAGCTTCGCGGATCCGTTTCACTTTATTAACACTGTTGGAGGTTGTCAGCGTCTCATCACAACGATCAGCTGGTGCCGGTGTCTCGTCGTTAACTGTCGTCAAATCCTGTGTCTCTGGTGCTTCCTCACCTGCTGCAGCCGCACTTTCTATCTCCGTTCCTTCTGGTTCAAATGGCTCTGAGCACTATGGGACTCAACTGCTGAGGTCATTAGTCCCCTAGAACTTAGAACTAGGTAAACCTAACTAATCTAAGGACATCACAAACATCTATGCCCGAGGCAGGATTCGATCCTGCGACCGTAGCGGTCTTGCGGTTCCAGCCGTTCCTTCTGTTCCAGTACTTGATTCACTGCCATCAATTCCTTGGCCGTCATTTTCAGTTTCCTGTGAGTCAGTGGAAATGGTGTTTAACATTGTTTCCAAGTCTTCTTCAGCGTTTATAGTTTTTATTAGGTCACGTGGAACACCTGAGGTCGCAATGTCCGTTTTCATTCGAACCCCAAACATGGCTTCATATAGTGAACGTCTGGTCCCTTCATGATAAGCCCTATTTTTCATTGCTTGCACAAACATCAGCTCTCAGACCATTTTGAAGTTTCATTAGTTTCCATCCAAGTTGATAACATATTTTCGATGTCTTGATTTGCTCTTTCGACTGATTCCTGAGACTGACTGTGCCTCAACTACCAGTGGACTATCTTTATATCACCTCACAACCCACATAAACTTTGAATGACTTGGTTGAAATACTCTCTGCCATTATCAGAATGAAGGATACTTGGGGCACCAAAAGTGGCAAAAATGTCCGAAAGACGATATTCTACTTCATCAGCCCTTTTCGAAGTTTGTGTGCGGAGGATAACAAATTATGTCAAATGATCTTTGTATACAAGTATGAACTTCAGCTTATTGTCTGGGTTTGCCTGCATGTCGATTAAGTCGATTTCGCATCGTGAATTCATTTCACTGTGTGTGATAGGTTTCACTACAACACTCCTTTCCAATGTTTTTTGCTTTTTCTGACATGGTTCACATAAGCTCAAATAAGTATCGATTGACTGAACAGTCACATTCTTGTACTTAACGATCATCGTGTTCGGCCGCCATGGCCTATAGCAATGTGGGTCTCATGTAGTACGTTAAACAGTTCATCAAAACAAACGTAATAACGAATTTCTTCTTTTCCAGCAGACACCGGTGCTATGAGTTTCTCCTCACCTCCGATGCTGAGAACATCATATCGCTTCAAACGTCTGTAGTGAACGGATTTTTTATTGGAATCGATTTTTGTATTTTTCCCTTCGTTTAACAGACTATTATATTGCTCAGCAGTTACATAAAATTTTTTGTCCTTCTTCTTATTCACTGGTTCACTTAAAAGTTCGTAAAATCTGTTATGCATACATCCCTCATTCTGATGCAAAGCTGCAGAAGAAACACCACTAAACCGAGTCGCAAAGATGACTGTGCGCACGATGCTCGGCACTGACTGAAACTACGCAGCGTTGAGCCGACCGAGAACTCATAACTGCCAACAAATAACTGGCAACAATGAAACTTGTTTGAACCTGCACGACGGAGGCTGGCGGGAGTCTTCAATCCAGCTTTTACCAGTTTGCATTGGTAAATCCTAATCTTTTGGTAAAAGTTCGAAATCTATGCATATAATGAGAAATTTCGGAATTTTACCACACAGCGATAGTAAATCTTAGGTTTGACCGGTTAATTCTAGGATATTAAAAATACACGTATATTAAGGAATTAGGCACCTACAACATGCCCGTATTAGAATTCAACGTTGTGCCAAAATTTCAAAACAATCGGTCAAGAACTTTCTGAAATTAGCGATTTCGAACAAACACACATTCATATTTTTATAACGTTTCCCCTTTTATTACTTACATACACTACATACAGGGTGTTTCAAAAATGACCGGTATATTTGAAACGGCAATAAAAACTAAACGAGCAGCGATAGAAATACACCGTTTGTTGCAATATGCTTGGGACAACAGTACATTTTCAGGCGGACAATCTTTCGAAATTACAGTAGTTACAATTTTCAACAACAGATGGCGCTGCGGTCTGGGAAACTCTATAGTACGATATTTTCCACATATCCATCATGCGTAGCAATAATATGGCGTAGTCTCTGAATGAAATTACCCGAAACCTTTGACAACGTGTCTGGCGGAATGGCTTCACATGCAGATGAGATGTACTGCTTCAGCTGTTCAATTGTTTCTGGATTCTGGCGGTACACCTGGTCTTTCAAGTGTCCCCACAGAAAGAAGTCACAGGGGTTCATGTTTGGCGAATAGGGAGGCCAATCCACGCCGCCTCCTGTATGTTTCGGATAGCCCAAAGCAATCACACGATCATCGAAATATTCATTCAGGAAATTAAAGACGTCGGCCGTGCGATGTGGCAGGGCACCATCTTGCATAAACCACGAGGTGTTCGTAGTGTCGTCTAAGGCAGTTTGTACCGCCACAAATTCACGAAGAATGTCCAGATAGTGTGATGCAGTAATCGTTTCGGATCTGAAAAATGGGCCAATGATTCCTTTGGAAGAAATGGCTGCCCAGATCAGTACTTTTTGAGGATGCAGGGACGATGGGACTGCAACATGGGGCTTTTCGGTTCCCCATATGCGCCAGTTCTGTTTATTGACGAAGCCGTCCAGGTAAAAATAAGCTTCGTCAGTAAACCAAATGCTGCCCACATGCATATCGCCGTCATCAATCCCGTGCACTATATCGTTAGCGAATGTCTCTCGTGCAGCAATGGTGGCGGCGCTGAGGGGTTGCAGTATTTGAATTTTGTATGGATAGAGGTGTAAACTCTGGCGCATGAGACGATACGTGGACGTTGGCGTCATTTGGACCGCAGCTGCAACACGGCGAACGGAAACCCGAGGCCGCTGTTGGATCACCTGCTGCACTAGCTGCGCGTTGCCCTCTGTGGTTGCCGTACGCGGTCGCCCTACCTTTCCAGCACGTTCATCCGTCACGTTCCCAGTCCGTAGAAATTTTTCAAACAGATCCTTTATTGTATCGCTTTTCGGTCCTTTGGTTACATTAAACCTCCGTTGAAAACTTCGTCTTGTTGCAACAACACTGTGTTCTAGGCGGTGGAATTCCAACACCAGAAAAATCCTCTGTTCTAAGGAATATACCATGTTGTCTACAGCACACTTGCACGTTGTGAACAGCACACGCTTACAGCAGAAAGACGACGTACATAATGGCGCACCCACAGACTGCGTTGTCTTCTATATCTTTCACATCACATGCAGCGCCATCTGTTTTTGAAAATTGTAACTACTGTAATTTCGAAAGTTTGTCCGCCTGAAAATGTACTGATGTCCCAAGCATATTGCAACAAACGGTGTATTTCTATCGCTGCTCGTTTAGTTATTATTGCAGTTTCAAATATACCGGTCATTTTTGAAACACTCTGTATATACCAGATATCGTTTGGGCAGTTATATAAAAACACGTGATTATTCGAATGCAATGTTGTGCAAAATTTCAAAACAATCAATGAAGAACTTTCGGAGATCTGAGATTTTGAAGAAACAAACATCTACAGTTGTACTTACATAGACACTGTAATGTTCCTAAACGCAAATCTCCGAAATTTTTTGACCGAATGCTTTGAAAGTTTGACACAACGTTGTGTTGTAATACGTGAAGGAACATTTTCAATCTTATTTTTATTGACATAGACTTGCTTTCGGTTTGTGCCCATACAGCCATCTCAGTGGTGCAACTCCGATGGGACACTGTGTCTGCTGGCGACTTTTGTGTCACTTTCGACGATAGGTGAAGGACAAAGCAACAGCCAGTTCCCGAGTAGAAAAATTCTGCGGCCCGCCCAGGAATCGAACGCGGGCACCTTTGGTTAGCAATTTGCAGCGCTAACCAAGCAGCCACCGACGCTTGTCGTTATTTTCGTCTCATCGTAACTGAGACGAATATCGCGTGCATGGCGTCGCATCACAAGTCTCAGCTTATGTAACTTCGTACCAGTGTACAGCTTGGCTGTAATCAATGTTCTAAACTATCGAAACAAACTGTCTTATTGTCTCTCTAGTATTGAGGTGGTGTATGGAGAGTACCGAAAGCCAACAAAGAAATAAAAAAAAAGTAAACAGGCATGACAACTGGCGCCATCGCTACAGCCTGAACTACCAGCAATGGGCAACTTACCTCGCTAACAATGAGACAGCTGATGTTTGCCGCTAGGACTTTGGCCTAGCCGTACCCCTCGCCACTCAGACAGCAGACACTTGGTGGCTCGACCCAGTACGCTACATTCAGTTTTCTCAGCAATCTCGTTATCAGTTCACCCATTTTCGACTATCTGTATAGTGGCTATAGATGTCAAAAAAGGCGAGCCGCAATTCGTAGTGTGGTTGCAAGTGGATGGCTTCTTTAATTATTTCCGAAAAGTGGATTTCATTGCAGAGCTTACAAGCAAATTAGTAACAGAGAAAATTAGAAGAGTCGTTAGAAACTACTACCATGGTTCCAATGACTCTAAGCACTATGGGACTTAACATCTGAGGTCATCAGTCCCCTAGACTTAGAACTACTTAAACCTAACTACCCTAAGGACATCACACACATCCTTCCCGAGGCAGGATTCGAACCTGCGATAGTAGTAGTAGGGTGGTACCGGGCTGAAGCGCCTAGAACCGCTCGGCCACAGCGGCCGGCCATAGAAACTACTAATCCACCATAACGCAAAAAGAAGAACAAATGAAGAATTAATCTACAGCTTAAACTGAAGCAATACAATGACATATATAGGCTGTTAAGGGAAACATCTTTAATCATGAACCAAAAAAAAAACTACACTGATACAAAACTGGAATTTCTGTAAGCTAACAATATCACGAAAGTGTCTTGTAGCCGAAATGTGTTCTACTATACAAGCTACACGATGTGGTAAAGAGTATCCGGACACCCACAAAAACATACGTTTTTCATATTAGGTGCATTGTGCTGCCACCTACTGCCAAGTAGTCCATATCAGCGACCTCATTAGTCATTAGACATTGTGAGAGCGCAGAATGGGGCGCTCCACGGAACTCACGGACTTGCAACGAGGCCAGGTGATTGGGTGTCACTTGTGTCATACGTCTGTACGCGAGATTTCCACTCTCCTAAACATCCCTAGGTCCACTGTTTCCGATGTGATAGTGAAATGGAAACGTGAAGGGACACGTTCAGCACAAAAGCATACAGGCCGACCTCGTCTGTTGACTTACAGAGACCGCTGACAGTTGCAATGTGTAATAGGCAGACATCTATCCACACCATCACACAGGAATTACAAACTGCATCAGAATCCACTGCAAGTACTATAATAGTTAGGCGAGAGATGAGAAAACTTGAATTTCATGGTCGAGCGGCTGCTCATAAGCCACACATCACGCCGGTAAATGCAAAACGACGCCTCGCTTGGTGTAAGGAACGTAAACACTGGACGATTGAACAGTAGAAAAACGCTGTGTGGAGTGACGAATCACTGTACACAATGTGGCGATCCGATGGCAGGGTGTGGGTATGGCGAATGCCCGGTGAACGTCATCTGCCAGCGAGTGTAGTGCCAACAGTAAAATTCGGAGGCGGTGGTGTTATGGTGCGATCGTGTTTTTCATGGAGGGGGCTTGCACCCCTTGTTGTTTTGCGAGGCACTATCACAGCACAGGTCTACATTGGTGTTTTAAGCACCTTCTTGCTTCCCACTGTTGAAAAGCAGTTCGGGGATGGCAATTGCATCTTTCAACACGATCGAGCACCTCTTCATAATGCACGACCTGTGGCGGTGTGGTTTCACGACAATAACATCCTTGTAGTGAGGCGGCTTGCACAGAGTCCTGACCTGAATCCTATAAACACCTTTGGAATGTTTTGGAACTCCGACTTCGTTCCAGGCCTCACCGACTGACATCGATACCTCTCCTCAGTGCAGCACTCCGTGAAGAATGGGCTGTCATTCCCCAAGAAACCTTCCAGCACTTGAGTGGACGTATGCCTGCGAGAGTGGAAGCTGTCTCAAGGCCGAGGGTGGGCCAACACCATATTGAATTCCAGCATTACCGATGGAGGGTGCCACGAACTTGTAAGTCATTTTCAGCCAGGTGTCCAGATACTTTTGATCACATAGTGTACAAAGACAAGTCGTTGCTAAACGTTGTTACCAATAACCTCGAAAAATTCTTGACCGATTTACTTCAAATTTTGCTATGATACCGTAATTAACATTAATAAACATTTTGCAATTTGTTGACTGACTTATTTCAAATTTTTACATGATGGTTTAATAAACATTCAGATGAAAATGCTGTGCTGTGAAAATGGGTTTCGTTTGCGTTCTCTCTTTTAACGACGACAGCAGTACATTTAACCATCAGAATAATTATCCCTCCCATATGTATTATTCCTCTTTATATTAATTTTAGACAAAAATTCTATTCCCAACTATGTATTGTTTTGTTTACTTCCACGCAGTCTGTTTTAACAGGAAGTTGTATTTATTGCTTCTCAGATTATGATGAGAATATTGCTACGGAACTGTATCATCCGAAACTTTGTAATCCGACCCATTTACAGATTAGAACTATGCGAAATATTGAGGCTGGACCTACTATCGTCTTAGATCTAGCAGGGGAACAGGTCTCTCGCATGCTGTACACCAATGATTTCAACGAATGTACCGATCCATTTTAATCGACTTCAGTTCGCAATCAAGGTTTCGTTGGCAATAAAAATAAGCAAAGCTCAACTTCAGACAGGGGTGGAGGGAGAAAATGATCCTAGAGAGGAGCAAGAAGGAGATGGTCAGAAAGAGGGAGAAGGGGGAGATGAAAGCGCAAGGGGGGGGGGGGGGGTTACAGGGAAGAAGAGATGGGGGAGAAAGATTAGGGCATATATCCAATTACCATGCATATTTAGCAACTGCGTGGCATTGCTAAATTTACTAGCTTAATATATGAAAGAAACATTCCAGAAAGTACTTTGAAGAACCTCTTACAAAGAATGGCACAGCAAATTCCAAGGAATTTCATTAATGTACAATAGTATCTCCTGTAGAGGTGAGCAACAGCGAAATTTGTAGATTCCACGTACGTACTGCGCCTTAAATAGTCTCAGAGTCCAGGCATACAATTTTCGGCGTTGTGTTCTGCGCTTGTGTTGATCGAAACTGTAATAGCGCGGTTAAATTGCAGTATTATTTTTTAGGCCTTGATTATCATAAGTAGCGTATGCTCCAGAAGTCTAAACATTGTACATGATCGCTTTTTTTATTTTTATTTTTTCACGATTTGAGTACGCAACACATTTGTACGCAAAGTTCAGGAAGATTCCGATAGCTTTCAATAAAAGTCTAAAGTGCATCATTTTCCTGTTTATGGTTGTCGTGACGGCAACAGACTTGAGGTTCAGGTGACTGGCAACAGCAAGACTGCACGGTTACCGGAAGGGAATGCCAGGCTCCAAAGGACGAGACAGGAGAACGGCTTGTGTGAACTGCGCAGTTTTCTTCAGCGTTCCTACAGTTTATCATTCAAAAATGACGTCACGCGTGATAAACTGCTCAGTTTAGCTGACGGTGTGTAGGTCACTTCAGCGAAGACATTTCGGAGTCCACTCAATAGCGAGGAATATTCTCACATTAGGTGCATTAAGCGCATGGCATGTTACGTACTTCGTTTTTGCCCATGTCCACAAGATGAAAGAATAATACACTCAGCAAAACGATATGTTGTTGTACATGAATGAAATGCTTCACCGTGCAGAGTGGTCACGCGGTTTGAGGCGCCATGTCACGAATTCCGTGGTCTCTCCCGCCGGAGTTTCGAGTCTTCCCTCGGGCATGGGTATGTGTGCTGTTCTTAGCATGAGTTAGTTTAAGTAGGGACCGATGACCTCACCAGTTTGGTCCCTTAGGAATTCACACACATTTGAACATTTTTTTAAATACTTCAGAATTTACTGTGTTATTCTTTTTACGTGCCTTTTCAAAACGCTTTCTGGAACGTTTCTTCGGTATACATTACAAATTTTGGCTGCTAGACAGAAATTCCAGTTTTCTATCAAAGTAAGTTTTTTCGTTTGTGGTTAACATCATGTTGGCCTTGCAGCCTTTTAAATCATTGTATTATTTCAGTTTAATCTGCAAATGAATTGTTCAGTTGTTCTTTCATCGTTATGGAAGATTTGTAATTTTATTTTCTCTGCTACTAATTTGCTTGTAATTTGTGCAAAGGGACTGAACACGATGAGCATTTCCTACAACTTCAACATGTAGTCAGATTTCTAGGTTCTCTATGGTACATGTGATAGATGTACGTTAATGATAGAGTTTAGTCCATTTCCGAGTAGTCACGTCTCATCTTTTGTGAGATTTATGTCAGTTACACTACTGATATTTCATGTAGCATGTAGTTTCCTCAGTCACTGTGCTGTGGTATTTATAATCATACAGAACCTTATGTTCAGTTTGCATTTCCTTATTTTTGTGTGTCTCTTTACTATTACTGTTAGTGGATCAATTGTAAGCTGAGACTTTAGACGATAGGCTGTGATTTGTAATGTTCTACGTTGAACTGCCGTTTTCTTTCTTATATAAAGCCCTAAAGGTATGTTTTAACCATATTACTACCGCGTTCCTTTTTCTTTCTGGGCTGCAAATGACGTGCCATTCTCAGAGATTTGTCGATGCCAAACCACGGAAATTTTTTAAAAATATGTCCAAGAATATATTGCGAAGTTTCAGAATGACGTTCCTGTATTTAGTGAGGAACTTCCTGAGGAGTATCTGTCTAGGTGTTGAAGTGATCAGCTTCCAATTCTGGCGCCCTTCGCTATCTCCGCAAACACGGGTGATCAGGTACAATTATTGCTTTATACGTGTAGTTCCCATTTCCCATGAGTGTACAAACACGATATAACTTCAAAAAGTAAAGTACACAAGTCGTTCCACACTAAGGCCATCGCGCAAAAAGAGTGCCGCATTGCCAGAACGGGGTACAAGTTCTGGGCCTTCTGCAGACATAGTTCTGCAGCGGTAAGGATGGGTGACACGTGCATTTCATCGTGCGAGTGAAACAGCACGGTAACTCGAAACACGGTCCAGCGCTGAAGTGATGGCACAGTCCGATTCTTGTGGGCAAAATGTCCAAATTGCGCACAGATTGATCGTGTGAAATTCTAGCGGTGTATGGGCCAAATGCAGTGTCGCGTCCAGACGTAATGAAATGTTGCCAACAATATGGTTAAGGCAGCACAGACGTGGACGATGCTCATCCGGAGGCCGGCTGCTGTGGCCGAGCGGTTGTAGGCGCTTCAGTCCGGAACCGCGCTGCTGCTGCGGTCGCAGGTTCGAATCCTGCCTCGGGCATGGATGTGTGTGATGTCCTTAGGTTAGCTAGGTTTAAGTAGTTCTAAGTCTAGCGGACTGATGACCTCAGATGTTAAGTTTCATAGTTCTTAGAGCCATTTGAACCATTTGAGCTGGTCCGGAAGGCCATCGACCACACACGACCATTTCCAGGCAGTCGAGGAACAGATTCGCAGCACGTTCACGCAGCTGTTCTTGAATAGCTCCGTGGCGAAGAACAGGATTTCTATCGTCAAGGAACTGAATGAGTGGTAGAATGATGTGACTGTTGCTTACAGACGCACAGTGACTGTGTTGAAAAATAGTGTCATTCATCTGTGCCACTTTCAAGTGAACTGTAACATTCGATAAAAGCTACTTGGCCTGACATAAAAACGTGTAACTTACTTTGTGAAGTCTCCAAGTGGCTCCGTTTCATTCGTAAGTACATGCCTCACGATGAAGCTCTGTACGGTCATTGTCAGGCGCACGTTCCTATCGGGGAGACTGAACAAAATTCGAATTCTTCAGTTAAAACTCCCGAGCTGAGAAGCTGCTGTCGATATGTGAAACTATTCACTGACGTTCGTCTTCGCTGGTTATGGGAACTCAGTTCGAAGTGAGACTCATCGCTGAAGACAGTTCTACTCTAGTCAGTGAGATTCCAGGTCGAAGACACGTCCGGAGAAGCGCCGGACGGTGATGGGCTACCAACATTGGCTACCAACCTGACTGTCTCCCGCCATATGGCCCCATAACCAGCAGTAATGGTCTAGAGTGCCATTTCTTTTCATAGCAGGGTCCCTTTGGTTGTCATCCATGGTGCCCTTACAGCACAGCGATAATTCGGCGATAGTCTACGCGTCATTTTGTTGCCCTTCACGAAAAGCCATCCTAGGCTTTATTTCAACAAGATAATACCTGCCCGCACACGGAGAGAGTTTCTACTGCTTGTCTTCGCGCTTGTCAAACCTTACCTTGAACAACAAGGTCACCGGGCCTCTCCCTAATTGAGAAAGTTTGGAGGATCATGGGCGGAGCCCTCCAATCAAGTCGAGATTTTGACGATCGAGCGCTCCAATTGGACAGAATTTTGCACAATATCCCTCAGGAGTACATCCAACAGCTCCATCAATGCCAAGTAGATTAACTGGTTGGATAAGGGCAAGACGTGGATCAACGCGTTATTGACTTGTTCAGTTTGTGAAGCTCTTTGTCTTGGATAAATCATCCAATTTTTCTGCATTGTAATCATTTGTCTGTACGTGTACATCACGTCTACCGATTTCCGTCCCATTCGGACAATTCCTTCGCGATGCGTCTTTTTCTTACTAAAATGACTAAAATACAGGCATTCGTATGACAGCTACCGTTCAAATTTGCGACAGACGCCCCGATCGTGGATATTAATTATGTTAAAACAAGAAAAAGAAATGTGAACAGCAGGCTTCGCACACAATGTGTCATCAAAACATGATCAGATCTGGGTCTGATGTCTTTCAGCCCCCAGCTATTCGTACCAAGAAATGGGTTCATCTGAATACCTTTTCGTGCATTTCGTAGTCAAGGAAGGTCTTTAGCTTCTGTTCGGTTATCCAGATACATGCAGGACTGTCAGCGGTGGTATGAGAGAGGAGCTACGTCCTCGGCCACCATGAAACTCTGGAGTGTGAGCAACATGGAAGAACTCTGGGCCCCGATAGACGGTGATTAAGGTTAAGTCCAGATGTAACGCTCGTTGACTCACGCTAACGTGCTATCGAATTTGAAAAGAACTGCGGTGACGAGAGGGAGAGCGCGTTAGTCGCTGCAGTTACTATCTCGCAGTCCGTTTCACTTGCAAGCGGATGTTCAGTGGCAGAGCTACGCTATTCATATATAATTGGAAAACCGACTGCATCTAGGATAATTAGTCAATTATGCAAAGCGATCTGTATGAAATTAAAAAATAATGTGATCCAACACCAAGTGAAGAAAAATAGATTGATGTATCTCAAGGATTTCACCTGTAAACAATGTTTCCGCATTGTGTCGGAGCTCTCTATGGTAGACACATCAGGTACATAATTCAGAACATATAAGTTCCTTATAATCACAAATTGTGATCATTGCTGAAGGTCGTGACCCTATGAAACAAGCGTCTCCATCCTAGACGGTTACCCGCTTCTCTTAGAGCCTGCTGAAGAGGTAGACCAGAGATCTTTATTTGATCAATGCATCTGTTCGCTGCTCTTCCCCTCGGACTCTTGCCCTCAATCTTCCCTTCCACGATTATTTTCTCTAGGTTTTCTCCATCTCTTTTCACAATATGGGCAAAGAACTGGTGAAGTTTTTGGTTGACACGAGAAGAAAGGCGCGCGAAGATAATGAGTTGCTCAATAACGGACACAGTTGTTCTACTTTCAGTCCATTTTATGCGCCACCACCAATGCTAAAATGCATCAGTCTGCTGCTTGTTTCTGGCCTTAAGGCTCCATATTTCGCAACAGAAAAAGAAGACGGAAAACAAGAGTGTTTCAAGAAGCCGGACATTTGTTGTATTCGTTATCTTTCTGTTCCTTCAGATCTTGGTCAGCTTCTTCATAGACACTCGCCCTAGCGTGATGCGTCTTCTTATTTTCATAGCTTCCCGCGTCACAGATGGTTGACCCAAAATAGATTAAAGAATGCACGACTTTCACTTCCTTTAATCGACCTGTGAGCTGATCGTGTACTCCTCGACCAATTATCATGAGTTTGGACTTGATGAGGTTGAGGTCCAATTCATATGATATTCTTTAGGAAGTTCACCTTCGCTGCAGCGTAAAAGCACGGTGTCATCGGCGAATCGGAGGTTGTTAATAGTTTTTCCACCGGTGGAGATGCCTTTAGTCCAACCATCAAGAGCAATCCTAGTGAAATGTTCTGCATGGATGTTGTACGTTTGGGGAGACAGCACACAACCTTCTCTGACACCTTTTGTTACACTGAAGAAATCGGGCGTTCTAGCACTTGACCTCACAGCTGCGAGGTGATTATTGTATGGGCTTCTGATCAGTGCTGCCTGTTCTGCAGGGACACCGAACTCTGCAAGAGCCTGCCACAACTTTCGTCAAACAACTCAGTCAAAGGCTTTCCCAGCAAATGAAAACAGGAACATAGGATTCTCGCGTTTTCTCGATTATTTGTCGTATGATGAGGATCTGTTCATGACTTCCTTTTCTTTCAACAATATCTGTGGATATGAGAGAGTGAAAGTATGGCTTGAAACGCTGGTTCAAGATGCAGAGTAAAATTTTGCTTGCGTGGGATATGAGAGCAAAGCAATGGTTCAGCAGCTGCAGCTGTTCCTGATTTACTCTTTCATACGTAGGATAATTAAGAGAGAGTCTTCTGGCCACTCCCCAGTTTTCCATGTCCTTGTACACGCTGAATGCAGCGTATCAACACATTCCTGCCCCATTCCCTTGACTATTTCACCAGATATACTGTCAGGTCCAGGTGATTTATAGTTCTTCGGATGTTGTATTGCGTTGTTCATCTCGCTGCGAAAGATTGTAGGTTCCAACGTAAGTTGCTCAGCTGCTTGACGTTCCGTACTGCTGTTAATCCCAGAACACAACTTTTCACAGTACTGTTTCCACCTCACAACAGCTTCTTCCTTATCTCAGATAGAATTGCCAATCTCATCGTCTGCCGCCCACTTACAAGGATCAAATCCACCGGTGATGATTGTGAATTTCTTGAAGGGATCATCTACTTGATTGTGTTTATGATGTTCTATTTCATCACAAATGTCGTTAATGCAGTGTGATCTATCCTTTCTGTATTTCCGTTGTATTTCTCTGCACAAGTTCTTATATCTGTCTTGATCCTTTGTGGTGTGGATAAATTTTCTTCAGAGTGCTCCTCTCTTCAATTACTTGTAGTGTAGACTGAGATATCCAAGGATGTTGTGCACTTTGACCTGATGTCGGAGGTTATGAGGAAACGGCATCCTTCACTTGGTCCCATGTTTGTGATGCTGATGCATCTTCATCAAGACTGCTCACGAAATTTCCGAAGATCTTATTTGCTTTTGAGTTTTAGTTGTCTTTCTCCACTAATCCAAGTGGATTTGAGCTGAAATTGCATTTTTATGGACAACTGATTGCGATCATTTCCGCAATCAGCTCCAGGAAAGGTCTTACATCCATGACCGAAGTGTTCCAACGTCTTCGCACTAGGATGATGTCAATCTGGTTTCGAAATTTATCCCCATGTGTATCCAAGTCTTGGGTGATTAAAGGGTGTGCACACCGTTGTTAGTAACTAATTTAAGTTTTTTCGTACAGTTTTTATTGTTTATTTATTTATTGTTTCGTGGTACCAAATTAAGGAGAAGTCTCCATGATCATGGAACGAGTCAATACATGAAATTATAACACGACAGTAGAAACAGATAAAATGAAATATAAGAAACATATTCAGGCGACAAGTCGTAAGTTTAAATAAAGAAAATCAACAATGTAACACTGGAATTTGCTTAATTTTTCAGCACTTCCAGGAGCTCCTCGACAGAATAGAAGGAGTGAGCCATGAGGAAACTCTTCAGTTTAGACTTAAAAGTGTTTGGGCTACTGCTAAGATTTTTGAGTTCTTGTGGTAGCTTATTGAAAATGGATGCAGCAGAATACTGCACTCCTGTCTGCACAAGATTCAAGGAAGTCCATTCCACATGCAGATTTTATTTCACTTGCAGATTTGAGTTCAATAATTGTTCAATAATGAAGACTACTACTTCAGCCATTAGTGAGTGTGGACTGTGCCGAACATCTTCTAGCAAATGAGAGATGGATTTGAACACGAAGATACTTTGGAAAGATATCTCACAAGTGTAAATAATACCCAAAACGGACGATCCACTTCTCCAGGGAATGACTTTTGAACCAAATTTGCCAGCTATCTTGTGTGGACCGTCTCAAAATTTTATGTTTCTATAATTTCGACGCTGCATTCCAAAACGGTTCGTACTTCGTCAATTAATAGTTCATGTCACTATTCTCGCCTCTGGTTTCCCTCGTTTTTCGCAACGTCCAACTCCATGCTGGTGGATGCTGTTACAGCTATGTATTGCATAATGCAGTTTTTAACAAAAGTAGCAAACACACAGAAAATATGTCGGGTCAAGACGGAAGCTCTCGATCAACTGAACATCACACGAGCGCTGTCTACCCTTCTAACTACGCATCAACGCAAGTTCTTCTGCGTCTACGGGCTTTTTCCGTGAACGTCGTGTCATTAATTTGAAAACACTCCTCAGAACTCCGTCATTCGAACTTATCCTAGTTTGTGGTCTTCTCGATAACGTAAGACTGCACAGCCGGACTATCCCGTAACGTCATCTCAAGGTCGGCAATTTAGTCACATGCCTCGTTCGGTGCACCATCATGCGCAACAACTAGAAGCGTTACACTTGAAATGCCTGAGTATTTTAAAACGGCGCATGACTGATCCCTAAAAGGCATCGCTTTTCTTTTTTACTTGAGGATATGAATACAGAAACGATGTGGCACGTAGTAAGACGCTTGTCAGCTAACTTCGCAACACTAGAAATGTACTGAATAATGAGTATATCGCAACAAATGAAACTTCGTTCCATACCGGGATCCGAATTCGAATCCCCTGCTTTTCATTAATTCACTATCATTGACACCGTTCATTTCTTTTAACTGAATATGATTCGACTGAAGTACGGTTTAATGTCTTGGTATCACAGTTTAGCCCCTCCTTGGCATTAGAAATCCCTGGGAATGTAGCTGTAGTCTAATAACGGAGGGAAAATAAAATAGCTCCATCGGTGTTGCAACATCTGTATGTACGCGTGTAAAGGCAATGTCCCAAGGGACTGACTCACTGAATCATCATTGTCCAACCCAAATTGCTAAGGATAGAAACTTGAAATTTGGCGTCCTTTGAAAAGGGATTTTTCGAAGCCCCATCTCTAAAGGGTTGAAACAGGGGATGAATTTTTTTTTGTTGTCGCTATTAAGGCAATTTTGAAGCCACCATATGAAAATTATATTTGGTTTCTCGCTCATAAATAAAGAAATAATTGTTTTGGCATACTCGGAAATTTAACACCTTTGGGGATGAAATAGCGAGTGAATTTTTTTTTTAAAATCAGTCATTATTAAAGAACTCCTAAAGTATTTTTTAAGCTACGTCTATGAAAATTGGTATTTGAGTTCTCGCTTGCAGTATTTTTGAAAATTCGACCCATAAGGGGTGAAGTAAGAAATGGAATGTTTTAGGAATTATTTAAGTATGAACGTATTTTGAAATCTAAATCTATGACAATTTGCATTTGGCTTTTTGATTAGAAATAAAAAACATGTGTCACTGCCTTTGGAAATTCAACCCCTTAGGGAGTGAAATAGGGAATGAAAAATTTTAAGAACATATTTCGCTTTATTAAAAAAAAAAAATTTAAGCTAAGTCTGTGAAAATTGGTATTTCACTTCTTGATTAGATATAAAGAAATATGTGTTAGGGGAAGAGAGTTCCTATGGAAATATCATCACAAGGAGTAAAAGGCATCATTAATAAAAACCGTGGGATCCAGCTACCAGAAACGCTTTTTCATAGAAGCACATTCGTAAAAGACCATACTTCTATGCCCTTAATTGGCGTGAAAAGTTTAGATGGTGCTGCAGTTTGTGCACAACATAAAAATTCGATTAAAGAAAAACAAAACAAAAAATTTGTGCAAACCATACAGACTATGCGAGCAAATCCGCGGGCGCTAAGTTAGTAAACTTATACAGTATAACTGCTCTGGTGATGTTGATCTCGTTTCCTATGATACGAAAACTGAAAACCGTTACTTTTGATTTAAATAATGGCAATAATAAGTCTATTTCTGATGTATTAACCAATTAAACTAATATTAGCCTGGACATAGGTGCAGCAATCTAAATATAATTCCCGAACTACAACTTGTTAACTTGTAAACGTTTAATAATAAAATTTATTCTGCTTTTCCCCTGATAGTGAATGTAGACTAGTGACTGGATTAAACCACGAAGTTATGTGCATCGTAGATACCTCGAGCTTCTAATATAACTTACTATAGTGTGTAATTAAAAGAGCTGTACCACGCAGTAAATGTTTAGAGCTCAAACACTATAAAACGCAAGTCTAATCGACACAAAATGAGTTAAAGTTACCTACAGTGTATGCATCTCCATGTCCGATCCGGCTAAATTCAAGAGGAATACAAGTTCCATTGTGCTACTGGCAGAGCAAATCAGTGTCCCGAACACTTCTCTACCAATGGGACCATCCGACCTGTTGATAATGGATTTCAATTAATCTTCGCTATGTTGTAGAGAGGCCTGTCCTGAGAACGTGGCTAGAGGCTTTTCATGCGATGGCTATTAGTTTCCTAGAATATCTATTTAGAAATTTTATGGTACCTGCTGTACCTGTAATGTCTGCGAAGTTGGTGAGCGTAGTTTAGTGGTTAAGGTTCATAGCTACGACGCTGGTGGTACGAGTTCAAATCTTGCATATGCACCTTTTTTCAGTTTCATCGCACAGAATATCGCAAAATGTCATTAATAAATCAAATATTACAACATACTTTGTTGTAATACGTATCACAGAATAGATAACATAATCGTCCTGCTCGCTATCGCTTGCAACGCTTGTTGTGTTAGAACAGAACTCCCGTTGATATTTCTTGTAGAAACAACCGAAAAACAAATTGGAAAGAACACCATGCACATAATGAAAGCTCTTACAGGCACGCTGATTTTTCAGAAGTGATACTGAAAAAGACAATTCATTTAAATTCATAAAGATTGTTGTTACTTCGATCAACTTCGATGTAAACCTCACGTATTTGATCGTTCCTGTGAAAGCAGGTGCATTAAACTGATGGAGAATCAAATAATGTATTGTTATGGAATTTTCTCTCGAAGTGATTTCTCTATTAGTCTTTAGCAAGTCGGAAGCATTTTGAACTTTTTTTCGTGAAAATTTTAAACTGCCTGTAAAAATAAACATCACACGATGGGCTAAATAATACTGTCAGCGCGGCACCATGAACCTTGATCTTGGCGCTACTCTTGCTTAGTCTAAACACGACAGTTGTTGTGAGTATAGGAGTTACCTAGAAAACTTCAAGGTCGGTTTTCTAGGAAACTAGGAGCCGTCGCATTAAGACTTGCTCGTCATGTGCCTCTGCAACTTACCGGAGACTTATCAAAATCCTTGATTAAGAGGCCTGATGGTCTCCTTGTAAGTTCCCACTGAACTATTGCGGAATATTTCCAAGTATAGCGACTGTCGTCACGGAAATTAAATTTCAAAAGTATGTGGCTAGACCACCGCTACCGCCTAAACAGAGAAAGTCTTACATCATCAGCTCCGTCCACAACAGTGCTTTCGAGGCAAGACGGCCACCCCGTTTTATAAATGTTTGGTACTCCTTTTCCCTTTAATTCCATGCACCTACGTCACTTAACAGTTTCGCTTCGAAACAGTGCTACACTTTGGACGAATACAATTAGAAAAGACTTCCTAATACTTAAAGTTACATTAGATGTTAACAAATTTCTTTCCTTGTCATTACGAGTCTACATTTTATATCATCTCTACTTGGACCATCACCAGTTATTTTGTTGACCAAAAAGCGAAACTCCTCTACTGCTTTTGGTGCTTCGTTTCCTAACCCAATTCCCTCAGCATCACGTGATTTAATTTTATTACATACCGTTACCCCTTTTTTGCTTATGTTGATATTCGTTTTATGCACCCTTTCAAGACACTATCCATTCCTTCATTCCTTTAACTGCTCTGCCTAGTTCTTTGCTGTCTCTGACATAATCAAAATGCCACTGACAAAATTCAAAGTTTTTATTTCTTCTCCCTGAACTTTAATTCTTTCTCCATATTTTTTATGGTTTCCTTTACCGCTTGCCCAGTGCACAGCTTAAATAACATCGGGGACGGCTACAAACTTGCCTTGCTTCTATCCCAACCACTGCTTCCCTATTAAGCCCTTCGACTATTGTAACTAATGTCTGGTTTGCTGTACAAGTTGTAAATAGCCGGTATTTTACCCCTGCTACCTTCAGAATGTCAAAGAGTGTATTCCAGTCAACATTGTCAAAATATTTCTCAAAGCCTCAAAATGCTATAAACATAGATTTGCCTTTCCTTAACCTATCTTCTAAGATTAGTCACAGAGTCAGTACTCGCCCGCGCGTTCCTATATTTCTCCGGAACTTAAACTGATCTTCCCGGTCTCCACCAATTTTTCCATCCTTCCGTATAGAATTCGTGTTAGTGTTTTGTAGCCATGACTTGTTAAACTGATAGTTTGGTAAAATTCACTTGTATCAGCAAATGCTTTCTTCGGAATTGGAATTTTTACATTCTGTTTGAAGTATGAGGAAATTTCGCCTGTCTCGTCTATCTTCTACACCAAGTGGAATATTTTCGTCATGCCTGGCTCTCCCAAGGATATTAAAAGCTCTGACGGAATGTCGTCTACTCCAGGGGCCTTGTTTCGGCTCAGTTCGTTCCGTGTTGTCGAATTCTTCTCGCAGGCATCATATCTCCCATCAGATCTTCATCTACTTCTACCTCTAGTTCTGTAATACGCCCTGGAGCTCATTCCCCTTGTATAGATTCCCATATACTCGTTCATCTTTCAGCTTTCCCTTCTTTGCTCATTCCTGGTTTTCTATCTGAGCTCTTCACATTCATATGGCTGCTTTCCCTTTTTCCAACGGCTTCTTTGAGCGAAATACTCAGCACAATGTCCCTATCTAGTGTATGGGCCACTGTCTGCTTTATTACGAGGATTGACTGAAAAGTAATGCCTCCACCTTCGTAACTCTTCAACAGTTGTCAGAAATGGTATGCGGCAGGTACTGGCTTGTTCCGTAGCCTCTTCTTGCAACTCCAGTTGACGGGAAGCCTTAGCATTGAACGGTTGTGTTGTTACAGTGTAAAGTATGGAATCCTGTACAGACGGTCGGTCAATGCGATTTAAGCAACGTGTAGTCACTGAATTCTTGACAGCAGAAGGTGTCAAATGGTTCAAATGGCTCTGAGCACTATGGTACTTAACATCTGAGGTCATCAGTCCCCTAGAACTTGGAACTACTTAAACATAACTAACCCAAGGACATCACACACATCCATGCCCGAGGCAGGATTCGAACCTGCGACCGTAGCAGTCTCGCGGTTCCGGACTGAAGCGCCTAGAGCCGCTCGGCCACCGCGGCCGGCCAGAAGGTGTCACCCCAAAGGAGATTCATCAGAGAATGAAAGCAGTACGGGAACATACATATTGGATGTAAGAGTACATTCTGTAGATACATCGTTGACGCCGTCTGGAAGTTTGGGTGTGTCCGTGAGTCGTGCTTGGACAGCCAAATGGTTAGGCGACCGCTCGCGATAAGTAGGACCTCTGGGTTCGAGTCCCGGTGCAGCACAAATTTTAATTGGCGTCATTCCATTATACTGCTGATGGTAGTCCATATTTGCAACCTCGAATACATTTCCTGTATTTCATAACGGCTGTAGTCGCGGCAGTGCATGCATGTTCAAAGAAATTTTGCATCGCAATTCGGAATAACACAGGCACTGCAGTACCGTATCTACCGTTGATGTGTCAGCAAGTGGCGCTCTCAGATCCGGGAGCTTTGGCCTATTGCAACAAGAGAACGAGAAACTCGACATTCATTCGTCTTCGCTACCGATCGAGGTGGAGCAGTGGATAGCACATCGGACTCGCATTCTGGAGGACAACGATTCAAACCTTCGTCCGGCCATTCTGATTTAGGTTTTACATGATTTCCCTAAATCGCTTCAGTCAAATACCGGGATGGTTTCTTTAAAAGGGCACGGCCGACTTCGTTCTCCATTCTCCCCGAATTCGACGGCACCAGTGACCTCGCTGTTTGGTCCCCTCCCCCCAATCAAAGAACGAACGTCTTTGCCAGTTTGACGAACTGCAAAGTAGTGTTCATTCGCCATGACATGGCACGTAAACCTTTGTTAACACCGTACGATGTTGCATATACAATACTTAACACAGAGGATAAAACGTTTAGAGTCGACGTCTAGGAAACACCAAGAACAGTTCCCACTGACCGCCTAAAGCTGCTACCCTGCCACCCGTGAACGACAACCCGCCACGGACATCGAGTTCTGCCACTGACGCGGCACCACAACAGCAAAACCTGAAGTCACTCGATCTGAAATGTCATGTTAAATTTAATCGCAAACATCGTTAGCAATCGGCGGGTAGGGGGAGAGGGGGGGGGGGGGGGGGTAGAGATGTAGTGTAGTGGACCTGCATCGTTGTGCATCAAAGTGTAGTGTAGAAGTGTGCATGACACACAGCGATTACACTTATTGCATGTTTTTTTACTTTCTCTGGTATTGATTTTTCACATTTATGTACTCTCGGATGAGTCGGATTGTGCTGTATGAACACGATGTGCAATAAATGTTGGCTTAAAGTTAATTTTTCACGAGCCGCAACAAACCTAAGAGGACAGTTTTAATTGCTGCAACAGAAACGAGCAGCAATAAAGGTCATATTCTTCCTTTTCAGCACTATTTATCTGAACCTAAGAAGACAAATTAAATTGCTGCGAGTAAAACAAGGAGCAAAAAATTCATATTCTTCCTTGTCACAAATATCACGCTGTTTATTTCCGGAAATGCAGCGATTTCCCAGGGCGTGCTTAGGCAGGAACCTAAGAGGACCGCTTTAATTGTTGTGAGTGAAATGAGGAAGAATAATATTAGTATTATTCCTTGTCACAAAGTCGACGGAAATTTCTACGGTTGTAGATATTGCGCGTAACGTCAAAATGAGTATTACCAAGTTTCGCTCATTTCGCTTCCGTTGCAAAGATTATCTCTGTCTGGTTATTCATGAACTATCACTTAATGTTTACTTCACCACCAAGTTTACATTTCTTCGTTCCACAGGAGATACGAAGTTCGTTCCGAGATGTCAGTTTCACTGCACCATTTGAAATAAAGTGAACACGGCCTGAAGAGCGTAATCTCAATATTCCAAAGATCTTAGTATCTCGTATCAGTTCTTGCGATACGCGTTAAACGATACTTCAACTCCGAAAGAACTACACTTGATTTGATAGAACGGCTTTTCCAGATCATTAGCTCAAGAAATTAATCTTCCAGTAGACGTCCAAATTCTTCCAAATCTTTTTGTTCACTGTTTAAAACTTTATTACAGAAGTATTACACATATTGGTAATAGGGTCACGTTTCAAACATTAAGGTCGTATATTAACAGATTCCAACTGGTCGTTGCCAAATCTTGAAGAAGAACTGAATACATATTTTTTAATCCATCACAGTTCAAAGTTACAAATTTCATTTGTCATCATTTTTTGACGTAGAATCGGGTGAGCCGCTTCAGGATGTCATCTTCGGGAAACGGCCGTCGATTCGACACCAGTACAGCCCGGCAACCATGGCTGAATCTTACAACGGCTTGCTGTCTTGTACCTTGTGGAGGAGGAGGATCGATGGTATAGTCTATAAACCACTGCATCATCACATATTATGTCCCTTTTCTGGAACTTTATTGTCCCCGAATGTAACAGGCTAGTCATGACTAGAAAAGCAAAAACCATTTACCATCAGAGCAGCCAGACTTTAATAAGGAAGGCACAGCAACTCCGAAGCTTCATAGGTTTCAACAGCTGGCCCCCGTGTGTGTCAGAAAGTTACCAGCGATTGATTGGGTAACTTCAACGGAATAGCTGACAAGCAATCCCACGCGGAGGAAGACCAGGTCAGAAAAAGGAATTTGAGAAGGTAATAGTGAGCAAACACATTCACAGCCAAGTCTGGATGTACCACTTCTCGTCGCAGACCATCAGCGAGGCGGCGACGTCAGTTCTGTCGACTGGGTTAAACTTTACAGTTACACCACGAAGATCGTACAATGGGAATCCTTCATTCCGTGGAGGCGTTGCTCTTGCAGGCACCACAAGTCGAAGCAGGAAAGAAAAGCCAGGAAATAGTCGGAATCCTACATGGACAAGGCCATCCAGACACAATATTACACATGAAGAAAGGTAGGCCAAACAAAGCTCAGGAATAACAAGAACACTGTGCTCCTCCAGGAACAGAAGTAATGTTACGGCTGTGGTAGACACCTCAGCATATCAAAGGAAAATGGTCGAGCTAGCAAGCGACCCCATTTAGAGAGAACTGACGGGTTATCCAGCGGTGAGGATAGTCAAGAACACGAAGGAAGAAAGTAAGCCCATCAGAAGCCAAGCGCTAATTTGCAAACATACACCAGTCATCAACAAGCCGGATAGTACACGAATGGCCTCCTTCCTTCCCTCTCCCTCTCGTCATAGCTAGCCTATCATATTCTAGGTCCAATAAAGTTCCATACGTACAGATACCGATAGTTTGAAGTACGTAGTGGCACCCTTCTTCCAGCAAAATCACTTTTCCTCTGAGGCAGGCTGTTGCGATACGACCGAAAAGTCGGTTTCACAGCTGGTACAGTATATTTTAAAATATTTTATATAATGATGTGGTACAATATCCAGAAGAATTTTAAACAATTATCGGACGAATTTAAAAATTTAAAATGCTCAGATATCGAAGCATAAGAGTTAAAATCTCAAAGATCTAACACAGTAAGACAGGTATTACAGTTATAAACTGTACGCAGGGTGTAACAAAAATGTACGTCACAAATTGCGGGACACATTCCTCACACGTAGACGAAGAAATTATGTTATATGAACGTGGGCCTGGACGCGCTTTGTTTCCATGTGACAAATGCAACTCATTAATCATGTGAAATGCACACAAACAGAACACAGCATTTATACCACGTGCAGCTATTTCTCACAAGAGATGTTCAATATGCCCGCTGCGGGCATTGATAGATGCGTCAGCCCACCGACGTAGTAAATATCGGATGCGCTGATGTGTCCCTGGAGTATTGCGTCTGATTTCGCAGCCTTCCATAACAGGAAAACTGAGACTCGGCACATCTTGTACTGGGGTTCCAACCACAGGAGATTCAAATGCCCCCACAAATAAAAGTCCAGGGGGTTTAGGTCCGGAGAGCATGGAGGCCAGGCAATTGGTACATCTTTACCTATCCATCTGTCACCGAATCTATTATTTGAAAGCCGACGGGCATTGACAATAAAGTGAGGAAGTGCTCCATGATGCAATGAAGTACATGTTTTGTCGACAGCTAAAGGCACATCTGCCAACAGATCAGGTAGGACATTATCTACGAAATTACGATAACTTTGTCCGTTGAGCCTGGGTGGAAAAAAGTGAGACCCCACCAAACAGTCGCCAACAACGCCGGCCCAAACATTGCTAGAAAATCTTTGTTTATGACTTGCTTCAACAGCTGCGTGAGGATTAACACCTGTCCACACACACCGATTATGAAAATATACAGTCTGATCTTGTAGAAACGACGTCGCATCTGTGAACAACACCGTTGCACTAAAATTAGGGTTGACACTTTGTTGAATAAATCATCCGCAGAGGACTACCCGCGCAGGAAAATCAACTGTTGAAAGTGCCTACACACGCTGTAGATGGTATGGATACAGCTGGTCCTCGTGTAACACTCGCCATATTGTTATGTGGTCAACGCAAAGTGGGGCAGCTACATGTCTCGTACTGGAGAAGGAGGAGGATATTAGTGTACAACGTCCCGTCGACAACGAGGTTATCAAAGACGAAGTATATGCTCGGATTACGAAAGTACAGAAGAAAAAATCGGCCGTGCCCTTTGAAAGGAACCAGTCCGGCATTTGCCTTAAGCGATTTAGGAAAATCTCGGAAAACGTAAACCTGGATGGCCAGATGCGTGTTTGAACCGTCACCCTCCCAAATGCGAGTCCAGTGCGATAACCACTGCGCCACCTCACTCGGTCACATGTCTTGTACTGACACTAGGGTCGTCGTCAACTGCATGAAGAACTACCGCCTCCCGCTGCGGTGTCGTCGTCCTTCTAGGCCTCCGTTTCGTCCTGGAATACGATATTGCTGTGCCTTTGTTATTCCGGTTACGATGCAATGTAAAGCTGTAGACGCCGCAGTCCGTGTTCATGCATGTCCAAAGGAACAGGCGCTTCGGCGTCTGCAGCCGTTATGATATACATTAAATGAATTTGCAAATGCGAAAGAGGATAACCATCAGCTGTAGAATGGAATGACGATAGTGAAAAGTACCACGGTAAGCAGGAAATCCGCGTTCGGTCCGGAACAAATTTTCATTGTCATCAGTCCATTCTACAGCTGATGGTTGTCCCCATTCGCAATTGCGAACTCATTTAATGTATTCGTCCTGGAAATCTCTCCCGGTACAAACGCTGAGCGCGAACGCCATTGCCGTCAGCTAATACATACATAAAATGGGCATCTGCCATCTTTGTATTTGTGTACACGACTATTACACGAGTCAAGTCTGTGATTAACTCTACGTAGTAACCTGTGTGCTTGCAACGGTCGTACTGATAGTTGAAAGAGATGTTACCTGTAAATAAGCAATGACGAACGCCGCATGGCAACAGGGACATGTGAAACAAAACACTGGCGGTGCACAACGTAACCAGATGGCACCAAGAGTTCATGTCCCCATGATTCTAACGTTCTATTTTTGTGTGTTTTCCGTGACTAACGAGTCGGAGAAAATGAGTTGAAACAACGAAACAAAGAGTTTTCAGACCCATACTCACATAACATAATTTCTTCATCTACGTGTCACCAATGCGCCTTGCAGTTTGTGCCTTAATTTTTGTTACACCCTGTATATATGTCTTGAGACAATGTAAGTGACTGCACGCAATGTCTAAAGTATAATCATCGAGTAGTTGAAGAGGAGAGCTCTTAACGACTTCCAAGAACCTTTAAACATAATTTCAAACCCGTTCTAAAGTATTTGTCGCCTACATGCTTAACGTCAAATATTTATATAGTAATACTTATAAGGTAATGAGAATTCTGAAACTCTTAATTTAAGGAAACGGGATTTTACTGGTGTAAAAACCAGAAAAATTGTGGGAAGAGTTGTAGGAGATTGCCTTCAGAATCGCAGCACGCCTGACAGCTGATACTCGCTCAGAAATGCCTGCCACACTGTGAACATCTATCTGCACATACCGCTTATACACCATTATAACCTATATTCTTCAGTTGTGCCCCGGAGTAAGAAGCACCACACGTTTAGGTCAGTGGTAGAAACGTTGTTGTCCATTTACTGGGTGCTCTTTGACGTCGTTGGGTGAGGTTCCCTAATATGTGCCCTATCAGAAATGGTTTCTTGCAGTACTCTTTATTGTGTGCTCAGGCTTTCTGTGTTATTTTGAAACAATCTATAAGGTTCGACTATAAAAGGCCTTTAGTGAACGTGACAATAAATATCATCATTAACAGCAACGCATAAGAAACGACAAGCACGGTATTTGTAGACTGGTATATTAATTTATTTGTACGTAAAACTACTGTTTCGTGTTTTAGGAGACGAAATTTAATTAGCAAAATGTGATGTCTATTTCTAAGAATAAGTATCGTTATGAAAAGTAATACCAGAAACGGATATTGCGAAGTGGTAAAGCGAGTAGAGCAGTCTTATTCTTCCATCTACATAGGGACCAACACCGTTAGAAATGAAACGATCTGCCACAAATGCGACACAGTGCCACAAAGGCATAAACACTGAATCGCCATCTTTGTGAAAGGACGGATTATGGCTGAATGTCGCTGTGATGTATGATCAGTAGAATACTTTCAGAAAACACTCACTGTTAAAACTTGAAGTTCACCTTCAGACCCGCGAAGAATCGTTTAGGACTATCTGACGCGACGAGAGAAGCAGCAGATTGAAGTCAACCTCTGTTGACGTTGCTAGCAACTTTCAGTACACCCTCCACTCCCCTCTTCATGTTTATACTTAGTCATGGGTCTCAGCGAAGATACGTTTAAGGGCACCTGAACCGACAGGCGAAACGAATAACTGCCCCTGTAGATGTTTCCAGCAATGCAAAATGAAAGCAGGACAGGAGGGTTGTCGTAAACCTCACTGCATACGTTTTGTTGTACAGGGTTGGTATTTGGCCACATTTTTTACTGCCGGCCGGGGTGGCCGAGCGGTTATAGGCGCGTCAGTCTGGAACCGCGCGGCCGCTACGGTCGCACGTTCGAATCCTGCCTCGGGCATTGATGGGTGTGATGTCCTTAGGTTAGTTAGGTTTAAGTAGTTCTAAGTTCTAGGGGACTGATGACCTGAGACGTTAAGTCCCATAGTGCTCAGAGCCATTTTTGAACATTTTTTACTTCTCTCCTACGTAGCTTCTCGTGTTGCAACCTAAATGACAACAATGGACAACTAGTCAGCCTGGCAGCAACAACAATGGAGAATTTTAAATTCGTCAACTGACGTGTCACACATCCCACCAGTTTAGTTAAACAAGAGTGGTAAATTCTTCAGTGTAAAATAACTTGTACGAAGCACAGCAGCCCACGTATTGAAACTTACTCAAGAATGTGAGAACGAAGAGAAAGCTAACGTTGTTGATGGGTACGAAAGTGCTTTGCGGTTAGGCCATTAGAGTAATAGAAGCCATAACAATGACGCGGTGGCGCTGAATCTGAATTTACTTCAGACTGCAGAAGAAAATGAGTTTTCATATTGCTGGACAGGAAAATATGGAGTTACTAAATGGAGAACGAAAGCGCCGCCCAGAAGTAAAACAATAAGTTCGTGTAATGTCATAAGAACACATCTGCCTTGTCTTAGGAATGAGCCAAGAAACTGCAACACTCCAGTTAACTGTTTTCGTCTGTTTCGTAGTGGTGATAATTGTATTGCGGATTGTGGCCGAAAAAACTAAGGAATGCACTGGCACAGCATCCAAGTTACAAAGAACATGAAAAATTTAAAATAAATACGATAATCCTGGCTAGATAGCATCGTTCTGCCGTGAATTAGCAGTGTAATGACATCAAATACACTATATCTGGATGATAGAAACTCGAAGGAGCAGGGATGATAGAGACTCGGATGAGCGCATTTATTTTAGGTGACTGTACAACACTTCACACTCCTTCAGTGTCTTCGGTTCGACAACAAATCGAATACAGCAGAAAAATCTAAAATAAATAACGTTGTGCCAACCAGTTTTTCGATATTTTTGTTACCAAATATAAGTAATTTCACTCATTTGATGAAAAACTTGAAAAATTTAGAGTACATTGTCCCTGCCGAAAGTATATACCAAGAAAACCAGGGAAGTACGACATCAAACACAAAAATGATAAAACTGTTGACTTTGAACTATATATTTAATTTAGAACAACAATCACATAAATGTTTGTTTTATTCAATGAGTGTGCAGTTTTTCATTCGGGAAAGGGTTCAAAATTAATAGTTTCAATAAATTTCAATAAATTTATAGACTATGTATATCCAGAGTATGATTTGGCAGTTACTGTTTAGATATTTTTTATTTTTGCATATCCAGGTGTCAGCTATAAACAGCCATCCTCAGTGCATTTGAGTGAGTTACTATCCAGAAAAAGCGCAGCAGTAAGTGTCAAATACGACTTTACTGGTGTACAGGCAAAAGCAAACTGAGGTTTTTAGGCCAGTATAATTTCATTCTGCCTATACATCACTAAAGTCATATGATGAAAGGCAGTGTTGAGAGTTTTTTGGGCAGTAACTCACTCAAATGCACTGAAGATGTCTATTTATAGCTGAAATCTACATATGCAAGACTAATAAAAAACCAGCGGGATTGCGACTGATGTCTGTCTTCCTATCCTTCCTTAATTAATCTACAGTCGTTGTGCAGACTGGTTCCTTAAGGAATCAAAGTTGGCTAATATTTTTTATTTACAAAAAGGACTGTAGTGTCGCAAACCCCACAAGTCTAATGGTATCATTTTCCTTCTCCGTACGAGCACAGTGTCAAATCACACCACGTCAGTCATGGTACTAGAGAAGTGATGAGCGAATGAAATAGTGACCAAAAGCTAATGGGCTGCCGAGGAGGAACAATAAGCGCCAAGTAACACAAACTACAGACAGAGGGAGTAAAAGAACTATGTACATAAAATTTTAGAGAAAACAAAAAAAATGGTTCAAATGGTTCTGAGCACTATGGGACTTAACATCTGTGGTCATCAGTCCCCTAGAACTTAGAACTACTTAAACCTAACTAACCTAAGGGCATCACACACATCCATGCCCGAGGCAGGATTCGAACCTGCGACCGTAGCAGTCGCGCGGTTCCGGACTGCGCGCCTAGAACCGCTAGACCACCGCGGCCGGCTTAGAGAAAACGAAAATAAACATTTTTGTATGACAAAAATGTCACAGCTTCCCGGCTAGGAGAAGTTCTGACGCTAGTGGTGTACAGAGACGGTGTTCAAACTGTCATGTGATGAATATCGCTGGTGACCTACTATAGATTTCTTTTTGTGGGGGAAGACGAAGCGTGTGGTGACGAGACATCGCTTAGACGCTTCAGAAATGCTGGTTCACCATTTCAATGAAGCTGCAGACGTTATTCGTGAAATACCTGGTTGCTCTGAACGTTTTGTACCATCATTAGGACACAAATATTAGTTGCACATTAGGGTAAACGGACAAAATTTTTAGCAATATATCCAAAACAATATCCATCACCGTCTTTGAATGTTACTAGCGGCAAAACTTTAGCAATGGAACGTTACATCTATGACATTTTTGTCACATAAAAAACTGTTTCTTTTGATATTCTCTAAACTCTTTTTAAAATTTTCTGTACGTAGCTTTTTACGCCCTGTGTAGTCACCGCTTGCTACCACTATGCAGACTGCTGACACGCAGGTGCGAGACTGTTGTAGATTTTAGTAACACAGGGGCTGTTACAAACCGAGCATTGATGCGGCCATTGTACAGGTGCCACTCGAACTGGAACCTACTCAAAGCTGTTGAAGACAGGCTAGAGATATCTCAGCAAATACTTAACCAGACTGTCCTCTGCAGTTTTAGATAAATTCTGAATTGTGCTTCGAAATCATTACAGTCACTGTGACTCCTGATAAAAGAGATCATTTCCAAAATTCGGTTAGACCGTCAGTGAGCGAGCACTTCGATTTCCTGCTGCTAATAAGGCGAGTACACCGTTCGCTTGTTACACATTTTTGCGAGCTTCAAACAGGTACAACTTATTTTTTCAGTTATCTGGGTAGTTACTGTTTTATTTTTGTAATTTCTTGCGTGTTTGAGTGCCTACTAGACACAACCGTTTATTTTAATAACAGTGTAGTGTACAGTATCGCCGTTGCTATCGACCCTCGTATCGTACAGGCTTTTGTTTGTTTGGTTAGAACAGATCAGTGTCGGTTAGACCGTCAGTGAGAGAGCACTTCGATTTCCTGCTGCTAATAAGGCGAGTACACCGTTCGCTTGTTACACATTTTTGCGAGCTTCAAACAGGTACAACTTATTTTTTCAGTTATCTGGGTAGTTACTGTTTTATTTTTGTAATTTCTTGCGTGTTTGAGTGCCTACTAGACACAACCGTTTATTTTAATAACAGTGTAGTGTACAGTATCGCCGTTGCTATCGACCCTCGTATCGTACAGGCTTTTGTTTGTTTGGTTAGAACAGCTCAGTGTCGGTTAGACCGTCAGTGAGCGAGCACTTCGATTTCCTGCTGCTAATAAGGCGAGTACACCGTTCGCTTGTTACACATTTTTGCGAGCTTCAAACAGGTACAACTTATTTTTTCAGTTATCTGGGTAGTTACTGTTTTATTTTTGTAATTTCTTGCGTGTTTGAGTGCCTACTAGACACAACCGTTTATTTTAATAACAGTGTAGTGTACAGTATCGCCGTTGCTATCGACCCTCGTATCGTACAGGCTTTTGTTTGTTTGGTTAGAACAGCTCAGTGTCGGTTAGACCGTCAGTGAGCGAGCACTTCGATTTCCTGCTGCTAATAAGGCGAGTACACCGTTCGCTTGTTACACATTTTTGCGAGCTTCAAACAGGTACAACTTATTTTTTCAGTTATCTGGGTAGTTACTGTTTTATTTTTGTAATTTCTTGCGTGTTTGAGTGCCTACTAGACACAACCGTTTATTTTAATAACAGTGTAGTGTACAGTATCGCCGTTGCTATCGACCCTCGTATCGTACAGGCTTTTGTTTGTTTGGTTAGAACAGCTCAGTGTCGGTTAGACCGTCAGTGAGCGAGCACTTCGATTTCCTGCTGCTAATAAGGCGAGTACACCGTTCGCTTGTTACACATTTTTGCGAGCTTCAAACAGGTACAACTTATTTTTTCAGTTATCTGGGTAGTTACTATTTTATTTTTGTAATTTCTTGCGTGTTTGAGTGCCTACTAGACACAACCGTTTATTTTAATAACAGTGTAGTGTACAGTATCGCCGTTGCTATCGACCCTCGTATCGTACAGGCTTTTGTTTGTTTGGTTAGAACAGCTCAGTGTCGGTTAGACCGTCAGTGAGCGAGCACTTCGATTTCCTGCTACTAATAAGGCGAGTACACCGTTCGCTTGTAGGGTAAACATAGCCATGTGTAGGGACTGTGGTTGTTGTGAGCGGACGCAAGGAGAATTGGCCACTCTTCGGGGGCAGGTGGAGGCTTTGTCTGTTAGGCTCATCGAGCTCGAGGCGCAGGCGTCGGCTCGTAGTGGCGTTGGGGCAACTGTGGTGAGACCTATGCCTACTTCGGTGGCCTTGGAATCACATGGAACCCCTGATGTCGCTGCGTCTTCCGGCAGTGAGCATCTTACCGGTCAGCCATCACTCCAGGGTGAATGGCGGACAGTGGTGGGCTCGCGCGTGCCTGACCGAAAGGCGAAGGTGGGATCTGGCCGCGTGGCAGCTGCCTTACCCCTTTCCAACAGGTACGGGGTGCTTCCTAGTGGTGATGACATCGTTTCCGAGCCACCACAGGATGCCTCGCCTGTTGGGCCAGTGGCCGATTCTCCGGCAAGGTCCCGACAGTCACAGAGGGCGGGCCTATTAGTTATAGGGAGCTCCAACGTTAGGCGGGTTATGGAGCCCCTTAGGAAAATAGCGGGTAGGTCGGGGAAGAATGCCAGTGTGCACTCGGTGTGCTTGCCGGGGGGTCTCGTCCGTAATGTGGAGGAGGCCCTTCCGGCAGCTATTGAACGCACTGGGTGTGACCGGCTGCAGATAGTAGCACATGTCGGAACGAATGACGCCTGCCGCTTGGGTTCTGAGGCCATCCTTGGTTCCTTCCGGCGGCTGGCTGATTTGGTGAAGACAACCAGCATCGCACGCGGAGTGCAAGCTGAGCTTAATATCTGCAGCATAGTGCCCAGAGTCGATCGCGGTCCTCTGGTTTGGAGCCGTGTGGAGGGTCTAAACCAGAGGCTCAGACGACTCTGCGACTATAATGGTTGCAAATTCATCGACCTCCGTTATTGGGTGGAGAACTGTAGGGCCCCCCTAGACAGGTCAGGCGTGCACTACACACCGGAAGCAGCTACTAGGGTAGCAGAGTACGTGTGGCGTGCACACGGGGGTTTTTTAGGTTAGAGGGACCCCCCCTTGGGCGAAACGATAAAATACCTGACTGCTTACCAGAGAGGACATTATCATCGATGATAAAGAACGTCCGTCCTCAGAGACCAAAAACAGGAAAAGTCAACGTAATATTGGTAAACTGCAGGAGTATCCAGGGCAAGGTTCCTGAATTAGTATCTCTTATTGAAGGAAATAGTGCGCATATAGTATTAGGAACGGAAAGTTGGTTAAAACCGGAAGTGAACAGTAACGAAATCCTAGACACAGAATGGAATATATACCGCAAGGATAGGATAAACGCCAATGGTGGAGGAGTATTTATAGCAGTAAAGAATTCAATAATATCCAGTGAAGTTATTAGCGAATGCGAATGTGAAATAATCTGGGTTAAGTTAAGTATCAAAGGTGGGTCAGATATGATAGTCGGATGCTTCTATAGACCACCTGCATCAGCAACCGTAGTAGTTGAGCGCCTCAGAGAGAACCTGCAGAACGTCGTGAAGAAGTTTCGTGATCATACTATTGTAATAGGGGGAGACTTCAATCTACCAGGTATAGAATGGGATAGTCACACAATCAGAACTGGAGCCAGGGACAGAGACTCTTGTGACATTATCCTGACTGCCTTGTCCGAGAATTACTTCGAGCAGATAGTTAGAGAACCAACTCGTGAAGCTAACGTTTTAGACCTCATAGCAACAAATAGACCGGAACTATTCGACTCCGTGAATGTAGAAGAGGGTATCAGTGATCATAAGTCAGTGGTTGCATCAATGACTAAAAGTGTAATAAGAAATGCCAAGAAAGGAAGGAAAATATATTTGCTTAACAAGAGTGATAGGGCACAAATCGCAGAATATCTGAGTGACCACCATCAAACGTTCATTTCTGAGGAAGAGGATGTGGAACAAAAATGGAAAAAATTCAGAAACATCGTCCAGTACGCCTTAGATAAGTTCGTACCGACTAAGGTCCAAAGCGAGGGGAAAGATCCACCGTGGTATAACAATCATGTACGAAAGGTACTACGGAAACAAAGAAAGCTTCATCATAGGTTTAAGAGTAGTCGAATCATAGCTGATAAGGAAAAGCTGAACGAAGCGAAAAAGAGCGTAAAGAGAGCAATGAGAGAAGCATTCAACGAATTCGAACATAAAACATTGGCAAACAATCTAAACAAGAACCCTAAAAAGTTTTGGTCATATGTAAAATCGGTAAGCGGATCTAAATCCCCTATTCAGTCACTCGTTGACCACGATGGCACCGAAACAGAGGACGACCGAAGAAAGGCAGAAATACTGAATTCAGTGTTCCGAAACTGTTTCACTGCGGAAAATCGTAACACGGTCCCTGACTTCAGCCGTCGCACGGACGCCAAAATGGAAAATATTGAAATAAACGATATCGGAATTGAAAAACAACTGCTATCACTTAGTAGCGGAAAAGCATCCGGACCAGACGAGATACCCTTAAGATTCTACAGTGATTATGCTAAAGAACTTGCCCCCTTTCTATCAGCAATTTATCGTAGATCGCTGGAAGAACGTAAAGTACCTAGCGACTGGAAGAAAGCGCAGGTCGTTCCCATTTTCAAGAAGGGTCATAAATCAGATGCGAATAATTATAGGCCTATTTCGCTTACGTCAATCTGTTGTAGAATAATGGAACATGTTTTGTGTTCTCGTATTATGACGTTCTTAGATAATACAAATCTCCTTCATCATAACCAACATGGATACCGCAAACAGAGATCTTGTGAAACTCAGCTCGCCCTATTTGTCCAAGAAATTCACAGTGCCGTAGACACTGGCGAGCAGATTGATGCCGTATTCCTGGACTTCAGGAAGGCATTTGATACGGTTCCGCACTTACGTTTAGTGAAAAAAATACGAGCTTACGGAATATCGGACCAGGTTTGTGATTGGATTCAGGATTTCCTAGAGGAAAGAACACAACATGTCATTCTTAACGGTTCAAAATCTGCAGATGTAGAGGTAATTTCGGGAGTACCGCAGGGAAGCGTGATAGGACCTTTATTGTTTACAATATACATAAATGACTTAGTTGACAACATCGGTAGCTCCGTGAGGCTATTTGCAGATGACACGGTTGTCTACAAGAAAGTAGCAACATCAGAAGACTCGTACGTACTCCAGGAGGACCTGCAGAGGATTAATGCATGGTGCGACAGCTGGCAGCTTTCCCTAAACGTAGATAAATGTAATATAATGCGCATACATAGGGGCAGAAATCCATTCCAGTACGATTATGCCATAGGTGGTAAATCATTGGAAGCGGTAACGACCGTAAAATACTTAGGAGTTACTATCCGGAGCGATCTGAAGTGGAATGATCACATAAAACAAATAGTGGGAAAAGCAGGCGCCAGGTTGAGATTCATAGGAAGAATTCTAAGAAAATGTGACTCATCGACGAAAGAAGTAGCTTACAAAACGCTTGTTCGTCCGATTCTTGAGTATTGCTCATCAGTATGGGACCCTTACCAGGTTGGATTAATAGAAGAGATAGACATGATCCAGCGAAAAGCAGCGCGATTCGTCATGGGGACATTTAGTCAGCGCGAGAGCGTTACGGAGATGCTGAACAAGCTCCAGTGGCGGACACTTCAAGAAAGGCGTTACGCAATACGGAGAGGTTTATTATCGAAATTACGAGAGAGCACATTCCGGGAAGAGATGGGCAACATATTACTACCGCCCACATATATCTCGCGTAATGATCACAACGAAAAGATCCGAGAAATTAGAGCAAATACGGAGACTTACAAGCAGTCGTTCTTTCCACGCACAATTCGTGAATGGAACAGGGAAGGGGGGATCAGATAGTGGTACAATAAGTACCCTCCGCCACACACCGTAAGGTGGCTCGCGGAGTATAGATGTAAAAAAAAAAAAAAAAAAAAAAAAAAAAAAAAAAAAAAAAAAAAAAAAAAAAAAAAAAAAAAAATCAAGCACAAAACTGTTTTTTCTTGAATTTCATGTGACTGCTTTGCCTCTCACTGCGTCCAACTGTTTGTAGGCTATCAAATGAATAAACATTACTACCAGTGATGGCCAGTTATCATGTGCTAATGTGCTACAGCACACTGTAAATAGTGCACTAAAATTATACCATGTCTCTTCGAATGTGAACCGCAAATCGTGCTTAAATTACACTATTTCTCTTCGAATGCGAGCTGGGAATTACACTAAAATTACGCCACTTCTCTTCCAATATGTGCTGGTACGCATGTAAAATGGACGAAAACATATCTTGAAGTGCTCTCCGATATAACTAAAAACCAATATTGATTTAAAAATAACAGTTCAGTTTATATACGTAAAATTGATAAATTCTATTTAGTTGCAATAACTACACTTGTAAGTCAAAAGGCTACAGGCTAGTTGTTGGTAAAACAAGCGACTAAACAAGGAAATTTAGTATGAAAGTGTTTTTGGTAGATGAAATGCTAGAAAGGCCCTTTTCCTTTAGACCTTGGGAGGAGGGGAAGTGAGATTTAATGAGTTAGGTAGATTTACTTCGAACGTAAATCTAACATCAGAATAGTGTGAATGACGCTCACCAATATGCCTTATATGACAGTGAAGATATCAAAATACTTGGAAAATATTTCTATCAGCTTCTTAATTGCCCAGAACCAATCCATAAGCTAGAATACTATAACACTTACAAAAATGTAGACGTAGATTTACCCCCACCTACGAAAGAAATTAAAGAAGTTATTAAAATCTTATAAAGCTAATGGAGAAGATTCTATTACAGCAGACCTTTTGAAATGGTCTCAAGCAAAAATCAAAAATAGCTAAATTTAATCTTTGAGAAAACTACGCAAACAGAAAAACTCCCAGGAGAGTGGAAGATGGCGTTGATACATCCACAACATAAGAAAGGCACACAAGATGTTGACAGAGGAATTCATCTGCAACCGGAATTCATCTGAACAGAGTAGAAACAACATTGGGGAGTAATCTAGATGAATATCGAGATGGTTTTAGGAAGTACAGATCATGTTCTGAACAAATATTTAGTCCGGAGTCAGTCATTTGCCACAGATCACTGAATTCCAAAGGTCAGTAGTTCTACATGTTGCAAATTGTGCATATCTAGAGTATTAAGGATATTCAAAATGTCGTTGTCATGGCTGATGTGTCGATGAGGGTCAAAGGCTAAGACGACTGGTAATTTGCAGACCTGGGTTTGATTCCCAAAGATATTAACTTTTTTTCAGTTTATTTTATTCCTGGGTGTGTGAAAGTATCAATAGTAAAATTTAAACATATTTATACATGTAAAATTAATATATTCAATTTAGTTATCGTTATTACTAAAGACCGGATTATATGCATTTGCATATTTGGCTCTTTTTCACCGGTTTTGCGTATTTTAATTAAAACTTGTAACGATGCATATTTTCGCTCTATGTTTACAATATTTTAAAAATTTCGACGGGCGGTCTCTAGCTCGATCTAGCTTTGATGTCTCATAGATTGACCGTTACCTAGAACTGCGTGCAGTCGCTAACCGAGATGCCACTGCCTACAGAAGAGGAACAGGCAGACGGAGTCAATGCTCCTGCGCCGGCGCCCACGGCTAATCCCCTCCCCTGCCATACCGTACGCGTCAGCAGCGATTAAATTAAACTACGCAGGCTTTTTAGTCGCACGTCCATTCTTTCAGTTTAGCTTCCAGTTTGCTTGCACACAGTTGAACGTGTTTACGACATGTATCGTGTAACGTGTTGTGCGCCGTGCCGCTCGAAGAAAGAAACATCGTTTCGTGGATAGCTGACCATCCTGGAACATTTACATATGACGAAATTGTTTTACATTGTCGAGTTCGCGAGAAAAACGCTTCGTGCAAAAAAAAGTATCAAATAGACCAGCACGTCAAGACAAGTCTTTACATCTCAGGAAAGCAGAAGAAAGGACCACGACAACAACTACCGACAACAGTAAGTTGAAATAGCAGCGATTTGTCCAAAGGTAACCAAAAAAATCGGTTTCACATTTGAAGCATTCAATGCAAGCAATATTCCTCTTCACAAACTTACGAATCCTGTCCTCTAAGGCTTCCTGCGCAAATATTGCTTAAATCAAAATATGCCAGACGAATCAACATTGCGCAAAAATTGCATACGGACAATTTACGTAAATGTTCTGGAAGAAATACGCAATGAACTCGGACAGCGTTATATAGAGTTCAGCTGACGAAACTACAGACTCTTGTGACCGTTACGTTATAAATTTAATTGTTGTTGCTTTAAAAGAAGAGCCTTCTTCTTCCTATTTAGCGGCCTGCAAATAACTTAAAAAAGTAAATCATTCTACGATAGTTGGATTTGTGAATTATGGTATTAGAAAAATGAAAGGGTGTTTGTGTTTATTTCAGATGCTCCTCCCTACATGACCAAAGCAGGGAAAGCCCTACGAGTATTTTATCCCAATTTGATTCATGTGACGTGCTTTGCTCAGGAGTACATCGTCTTGCTGAAGAAGTACGTTCCACATTAGTGAATGTAAATAAACTGATTTCATCCACAAAGAAAGTGTTTCTAAAGGCTCCTCTCGCATCAAGACCTACAAAGAAAAACTACCAAATGTGCCTTTACTTCCCGAACCAGTGATAACTCGTTGGGGTACGTGGGTCGAAGCTGTGTTGTTTTACAGTGAACATTTCGAGGCCATTAGAGGCGTAGTAAACGTCTTAGATGGTGCAGAAGCTTGGATAGTTTGACAGTGCAAGGAAGCTGTTAATGATTCCAGTATTAAAAAAGACATTGCTGTGATTAGTACTCATTTTTCTTTTACACATGCAAGTATTACTGCCCAGTTACCTCAGTTGATGTAGAACAGTCCTTTTCTGCTTATAAAAATGTTTTGAATGATCGAAGACACAACCTTATTACCGAACATTTGCAACAGCACTTGGTTGTTTATGTTTACAATAGTAGAAAAATGTAAAATAAACTGTAAATGAGGCTTTGGTCCAATTGTATTAATTGAAAGTTAATGCTTTTCAAAAAAACTCATGATTGCATGTTATGTTTTAAGTAAAATATTACGGAATTTTTGGGCTTGCCCGTCTGCGTGCGTTATATCTCGAAATTGGTCCTGTACATATCGATTGTTTCGCTGCGACTCACTTGCGTCGCATCCGCTTGTTACCAACAAAAATAGCAAAGAAGGAACAATTCTTGAAACACGGTATGCGTCCCCATTTTGGAAATTTTTAGAAAATAATCCAGGAAAGGCCCCCTTCCTAACCTCTACCAGAAATTATTCAGAAAATGATATCACCGTTCTAAATGTACCGATTTTTCGCGTGGTCGGCTCTCTTCCTCTTAACTGATATGCACAGATTCAACTTTGAGATATAATGCACGCGGTAACTACCATGCTTTTTATCATTTGATCTTGCATTTTTAAGCATTTTTCATTCATATTTGCATGCATATTTTTAGGTTTATGATGCATATAATCCAGTCTATAGTTATTACCATTTAAGTCAAAATGCCATAGGCCACCACATTATAGCACATTGGTATAATTTTGCACGAGCTGCCACTGATTACTGCTACTACAACTATTACTATTACTACTAGCAAAATGGTCAGTCTACCCTTCATTTTCTCAGAGATAGCACTATCAATAGCACAAATACATGTTGCGTCATAAGTAATCGAAAACTAACGTAAACGAGAACAGAATCAAATACGTTCCAGAAGACAAGAGTTTAGAAACGTGCCGTTTACATGATAAGTGTCAACAGTAGTTACGGGCCACCATAGACTTAGGCATAAAATATTGTTCTAGTCAATATACATCTACTGCAAGTGTAAACTTTTCTGATGAGGCTCAAATACCACGTGTCGTCTGTCTTAATACACTCCTGGAAATTGAAATAAGAACACCGTGATTTCATTGTCCCAGGAAGGGGAAACTTTATTGACACATTCCTGGGGTCAGATACATCACATGATCACACTGACAGAACCACAGGCACATAGACACAGGCAACAGAGCATGCCCAATGTCGGCACTAGTACAGTGTATATCCACCTTTCGCAGCAATGCAGGCTGCTATTCTCCCATGGAGACGATCGTAGAGATGCTGGATGTAGTCCTGTGGAACGGCTTGCCATGCCATTTTCATCTGGCGCCTCAGTTGGACCAGCGTTCGTGCTGGACGTGCAGACCGCGTGAGACGACGCTTCATCCAGTCCCAAACATGCTCAATGGGGGACAGATCCGGGGATCTTGCTGGCCAGGGTAGTTGACTTACACCTTCTAGAGCACGTTGGGTGGCACGGGATACATGCGGACGTGCATTGTCCTGTTGGAACAGCAAGTTCCCTTGCCGGTCTAGGAATGGTAGAACGATGGGTTCGATGACGGTTTGGATGTACCGTGCACTATTCAGTGTCCCCTCGACGATCACCAGTGGTGTACGGCCAGTGTAGGAGATCGCTCCCCACACCATGATGCCGGGTGTTGGCCCTGTGTGCCTCGGTCGTATGCAGTCCTGATTGTGGCGCTCACCTGCACGGCGCCAAACACGCATACGACCATCATTGGCACCAAGGCAGAAGCGACTCTCATCGCTGAAGACGACACGTCTCCATTCGTCCCTCCATTCACGCCTGTCGCGACACCACTGGAGGCGGGCTGCACGATGTTGGGGCGTGAGCGGAAGACGGCCTAACGGTGTGCGGGACCGTAGCCCAGCTTCATGGAGACGGTTGCGAATGGTCCTCGCCGATACCCCAGGAGCGACAGTGTCCCTAATTTGCTGGGAAGTGGCGGTGCGGTCCCCTACGGCACTGCGTAGGATCCTACGGTCTTGGCGTGCATCCGTGCGTCGCTGCGGTCCGGTCCCAGGTCGACGGGCACGTGCACCTTCCGCCGACCACTGGCAACAACATCGATGTACTGTGGAGATCTCACGCCCCACGTGTTGAGCAATTCGGCGGTACGTCCACCCGGCCTCCTGCATGCCCACTATACGCCCTCTCTCAAAGTCCGTCAACTGCACATACGGTTCACGTCCACGCTGTCGCGGCATGCTACCAGTGTTAAAGACTGCGATGGAGCTCCGTATGCCACGGCAAACTGGCTGACACTGACGGCGGCGGCGCACAAATGCTGCGCAGCTAGCGCCATTCGACGGCCAACACCGCGGTTCCTGGTGTGTCCGCTGTGCTGTGCGTGTGATCATTGCTTGTACAGCCCTCTCGCAGTGTCCGGAGCAAGTATGGTGGGTCTGACACACCGGTGTCAATGTGTTCTTTTTTCCATTTCCAGGAGTGTATTTGAGGGCATCATGGTGTGGGGAACCGTATCTTACAATGGCCGTTCTCCTTGGCGATCGTAGAGGGCACATTGTACAGTTCACGGTACATCCAAAACATCATTCAACCCGTCGTGCTACAGCTCATGCACCAACAAGGACATGTGCTTTTCCATCATGACAATGCGCGTCCACATGCATCCCATGCCATACCACGTGCCACCCAATTTGGTCTCCGAGGTGCACGTAAAGTACCCCGACCAGCACAACCCACAGACCTGTCATCCACAGAGCATGCGGCAGCGAATGAAACTTCATCTTGCACTTTCTGCAAGACCGACAGGAAATGTGACCCAATAGAGCCACCAGGTGGAAACTGCATGGAGGACCATTCCGAAGGACTACGTTCGCCACCTCTACGATCGTCTCCAGGGGAAAATTGCAACCTGCGATACTGTAAAAGTGGGGTGTGCAGGGTACCAGCGCTGACATTTGGCACTCTCTGTTGACTGTATTCAGATGCGTTCGGTTTCATCAGTGCGATCGTTTGTTGCGTATGTCCACAATAATGTCTCAATAATATTTCTCTCTGCTGGGTCGACGAATTCATGATGTTATTTTTCATTTTTATTGTAGTTTCCGCCTCCGCAGTTGTGAAAACTTATGATGCAGTGAGAGAAACTCTTTGTTTCTAAACATGCGTGGCGAAGCAGCGACATAAAGATACTTGCGACATATTGTCCAATTTGACGTCAATCAAACACTCTCTCAATCACGTCAAACACGGTCTATGTTTGACAATCACGTGAGGTAAGGCCGCACTCCGTAAAATATTTCATAAAGCTGTCAAGTCTGACAAACTGTTTGACGGTTTACAGAAGCCTTTAAATATCCCAGGAGACAAGAATCGCGTCACAGTATAGAAAAATAGGTGTGTAGCTCACCCTTGCGTGGTAGATGCATGGCCGCAGACATCATATTGCTCAAGGGCCCTTAACTCCGTCACGCATTCGATGTCCTCCCACGCGGCCCGGATTCTGTTTTATAACTAACCTGCAGTGTACTCATGAGCTTAGAAGTGAGGTTTTCCGCAGATTCGGCAGGGAAAAAAATACGTGGGAAATGTTGACGGGCAGAAGAGACGGCATGACAGCGTGTTTTAAGAGACCGAGGAGGGCAAACATTGTAGAGGAAGACAGAGACTGGAACATATTCAACAAGTAACTGAGGACGGTGGGTGTAGGTGCTGCTCTGAAATGAGGAGTTTGGTACAGAAGAGGGCGTCGTGGCGGGCAGTATCAAACCAGTCAGGAGGCAAGTGGAGAAAAACTTGCACGATGTCAACACATCCTAAGCTGCGGTAAGTCACCGACTTCAAATGAATGTCAGTAGTAGTACTCCACAGAATATTGCAAATTGCGTAGCGGAGAATGCTTCTCAGTGTACCATACTTTCGGTTTCATTCACGCATATCACGTGAGACGAATGACTGTTTATGTGTACCTGAACGAAGCTACCGTTAATTTTATCTTATTGGTGTCTGTGGTTGTGATATCCAGGGAACTGAAGCGTTTGGAAATCGGAGTTTGTAAAAGAGTTTTCGCAAGATATTAGGCGTCTTTCGAATGTCTGCCGAGTGAGATGCATCAATGTTCCATCTACACTCTCCGGAAAGGCGACCAGCTGTTGATCATTCGTGCCCCCATCTTCGTGCTTCAAGTCCCTTCTTAGACCAACCTTGTTTGGATCCAGTAACCTTCAATGGTATTTCAAATATACCGTAAAATTAATATCTCTCATAGAAGAACTGTAGTTTCCCGGTATCCTTTTTGTAAATGAAAGCCTCCTGTTTCCTGTACCTCCATCTCATGTTGTGTGATCGTCTCGATTACACATCCTATGACTCACCAGTAGCGTAGTCAAACGAGACTGCATTTCTTTAAATGCGCAACTTTATTCTCCGAATTAAGAGCTACCTACCAATCCTGGAGCCAGACTGAAATCTTGTGTATATCTCCATGGACATTGCTACCTTTTTTTTTTTTTTTTTTTTTTTTTTTTTTTTTTTTTTTTTTTTTTTAAATGGGCCGGCCGCGGTGGTCTAGCGGTTCTGGCGCTGCAGTCCGGAACCGCGGGACTGCTACGGTCGCAGGTTCGAATCCTGCCTCGGGCATGGGTGTGTGTGATGTCCTTAGGTTAGTTAGGTTTAAGTAGTTCTAAGTTCTAGGGGACTTATGACCTGAGATGTTGAGTCCCATAGTGCTCAGAGCCATTTGAACCATTTTTTTTTTTAATGGAATAACACTTCCTCATAGATAATCACAACATTTGCGAAGTGTCTGAGACTGCAGATAATGCGAGCTGCTTATTCATTAACTTGTAATAAGCACACGGAACAAAAAGTTAATCACCCTCAGGAGACATCTAGCTAATACCGTGCAACAGCGCCCCTGGCCTTGACAACTGAATTGGTTGGGCTAGGAAGAGAGTCCAGAAGCTTCCACAGGTATGCCATATCCAGATGAAGCCACTGATTGATGACCACATTCTGTAGAGATACCAAACTGTATGGTGGCTGACTGTTTCGTTTCACTCGCTGTTTCAGCTAGTTTGTATGACATGACACCGTCAGAGCTATCTGTATTGTTTATTACAAATTTTAATAGTTTGATCGCAATCAGATCCAATAAAATTAGATGATCACCCGCGCCAATAGACAACAACCACTTTCGGATAACGATTTTACTATAATTCATAGACAGATGTCAAACAGCGTTAACCATTACGAAGACGTTACTAAGAGTGACTTTCCAAAAGGTCGACAGTGTGATGAGAATAATCTTTTTCAGTATATTAAACGGCTGCATGAAAAAAAATTAAGAATTAACGTTTTACCTCGTTTGATAAATAAAATACCATACTGTTTTTCACCACTATGGATTCTATTTTGTCACTATCAGATTTACAAAATATATTAATTTGCGACTAATTACATAAGCATACTCACGAGTTAAGACAGCCGAGTGAATAATATACTGCACCAAAGGGATTGTACTGTAACCTGTACCACCACTTGTCATTTCCCCTCCTGTTCCTCTCGCAACTAGAGCGAGGGAAAACGACTGTCCGTATGAGCTCTAATTTCTCGCATCTTATCTTCGTGGTCCTTACGCGCGATGTACGTTGGCGGGAGCAGTCACCTTCAAATATCGGTTCTCTAAATTTTCTCGATAGTGTTTCCCGAGAAGAACGCCGCCTTCCCTCCAGGCATTCCCATTTGAGTTGCCGAAGCATCGAACCTACCGGTAACAAATCTAGCAGCCCGCTTCTGAATTGATTCGATGTCTTCCTTCAATGCGACCTGGTACAGATATCAAACACTCGAGCAGGATTCAAGAATAGGTCGCACCAGCGTCCTATGTGCGGTCTCCTTTACATACGAACCACTCTTTCCTAAAATTCTCCCAATAAACCGAAATCCCTACCACAGTTTCCACATGCTCGTTCCGCCTCGTATCGCATTGCGACGTTACGCCCAGATATTTAAACGACTCGACTGTGTTAAGCCGGACACTAGTAGCACTGCATCCGAACATTACAGGTTTGTTCTTCCTACCCATCCCGCGTTAACTTATATTTTTCAACATTTAGGACTACCTGCCATCCATCACACCAACTGGAAATTTTGTCAAAGTCGTCTTGTATCTTCCTACAGTCACTCAACATCGATGTCTTACCGTATACCATAGCGTCATCAGCAAACAACCGTGGACTGCTGCCCACCCTGTCCACAAAATCGTTTGTGTATATAAAGAACAACAAAGCTCCTATCACAATTCCCTGGGGCACTCCAGATGATACCTTTGTCTCTGATGAACACTCGCTGTCGAGGACAACATACTGGGTTCTATTACTTAACAAGTCGTCGAGTCACTCACATGTCTGTGGACTTATTCCATATCCTCGTACCTCCGTCACAGCCTGCAATACGGCACCGAGTCAAATGCTTTCCGGGAATCTAGAAATATGGAATCTGCCTGTTGCCCTTCATCCTTAGTACTCAGTATTTCGTATGAGAAAAGGGTAAGCCGAGTTTCGCACGAGCGATGCTTTCTAAAGCCAGGCTGATTCATGGACATAAGCTGCTTAGCCTCAAAAAAGTTTATTATTTCGAACTGAGAATGTGTTCAAGGATTCTGCAGCAAACAGAAGTTAGGGATATTGATCTGTAATTTTGCAGGTCCATTCTTTTATCTTTCTTATATAGTGGAGTACCCGCGCTCTTTTCTAGTCGCTTGGGACTTTGTGCCGGGCGAGGTAAGGGGCCGATGCCGTAGAGTACTCTTTGTAATATCGAACTGGGATTCCACACGGACCTGGTGATTTATTTGTTTTCAAATCTTTAAGTTGTTTCTCTACGCGAGGTATGCTTATTTCTATGTCGTCCGTACGGGAGTCTGTCCGATGGCCAAATGACGGTATGTTTATACGGTTCTCCTGCGAGAACGATTTCTTGAACGTGAAATTTAAAACTTCACCTTTCATTTTGCTATCCTCAACTGTCACACCAGACTGGTCAACAAGGGACTGAATGGAAGCCTTAGACCAGCTTAGCGATTTTACATACGACCAGAATATTCTCGGGTTCTCTGCCAGATCTTTTGCTTAGGTGTGACGGTAGTAGTTGTACGCCTCGCGCATAGATCTTTTCAGACGCATGAATCTGTACTAACCTTCAATTGTCGTCGTTTTTGCGTCCCCTTTTGAACTTAGAGTGCAACAGCCTCTGCTTCCTCAGTATCCTACGAGTTTTCGTTATTAAACCATGTTGGATCGTTTACATCCTTTATACACTTACTAAACGCGTAACTGTCTAGGGCACGATTTACGATCTGCTTAAACCTTACCCATAATTCCTCTACATCCATCTTACTGGTACTAAGTGATGCCAAATCACTAAGTGAGATATTAATAACTGCTTATCTGCTCTATCTAAAAGAAATACTTTCCTAGCCTTCTTGACTGATTTATTAACTTTCATAATCATAGGTGTCATAATGACATCTTGATCGCTAATCCCCTTTTCTATACTGTCATTGTCGATATGGTCCGGCCTATTCGTAGCTACAAGGTCTAAGATATTCCCATTGCATGTGGGCGGCCGAGCTAGTGCTCAAGACAATTCACAGAAAACGTGTTCAAAAGAATTTCGCATGAGTGTCTGTCTGTACCTCCCACAATGAATCCATAGACATTCCAGGGTATATCTGGCAGGTTAAAGTCGCCTCTAACTAGTACTGTACAATCTGAGTATTTACACGCTACTGACTGTAAACTTTCTTTCAATGGCTCTCTAACTGCCAAAAATATTCCACAGTTAACTTTGTTTCAGCTGCACCTTTTACACGCGACCAAACGACTTAACTGTTACGCTCAAATTCGACCTCAATGTCTTTCCGACATATGTTCCACAATTCGCTTAAGGGGACATTGTATGTCCTACGCCGCCAATGTCAAATTATTGAATTTTGTGACCCATTATCTTGGAAACTTTTTAAGACACCAACTTACAATTTTCCATAATTATTGAATGCACCTTTCTAGATACACTGAACTAGAATTATTAATAAAATTGTATTGTGGAGCATGTTATCATTTTTTCAAACACTCAATTTCTTTGAGAGAATTTTGTAAATAAATGAACACTTGGCATGCTGTGAAAATTTCATCTCTACCATCAGCACTTTTTTAGAAAACGTGTCTTTTATTGCAAAAAATGTACTTCAGAGATATTGAGGTTTAAAACATTTATTATTACAAATACTTATACAGACTTACATTTCTGAATCTTTCATGCACTAGAATTGCCCTGGACCATAGTCCATGTCTTCTTCAGTGTCACAACAGTCCAGTGTTTGCCTCCTCCTTTTCTTTCTTGCTTCTTTTGTCATTTGCTGAGCATGTAATTCTGCTTCACGTACACGAAGTTCATCCAGTTCCTGCAGTCCCTTAGCTGTGTTCTGTCTAAATCTTACCCCTAACTTCTCCATAACCTTATGTCTTTCGTAGTTCCCACCATTAAAAGTTATTACAGCAGCTACACTGCTACGTTTAGAGTCATAAGGCCAACAAATACATTTTTAGGCACATAGCACCACACAACATTATTGACGGACTCATTCACGTTCTGGATCTTCCCATGTAAACACTTCTTTAGTAGGTCAGGATTTGCCAGATCTCTGTAAATATGTTTGATTGTCTCCTTTACTGCCTAAGGAAGTGAATGTTTATGTGTAGCCGGCCGGAGTGGCCGAGCGGTTCTATGCGCTACAGTCTGGAACCGCGCGATCGCTACGGTCGCAGGTTCGAATCCTGCTTCGGGCATGGATGTGTGTGATGTCCTTAGGTTAGTTAGGTTTAAGTAGTTCTAAGTTCTAGGGGACTGATGACCTCAGCTGTTAAGTCCCATAGTGCTCAGAGCCATTTTGTTTATGTGTAAATTCATGCAGGGTGCCAGAAAATTCAGCTTGCCTATATTTACACCAAGTGTTTGGTGGAGGTGGACTCAAAGCATGTCATGGCTTTTCATCGGTTGATACTTGATGAAAGAATGTGCTCTACATAGCTCTTTTTACCTTCTCTAAATTTCTTCTTGAAGTTACTTTTACGCTTAGTCAGTTTATTTAAGCATAAAAAGTAATAGAAGTTAGCTTACTACAAAAATACCCGATAATCACACGACTTTCAACGAAACCTAGTATCAGAAACAAAGGACTGATTTGTTTATTCGTAATGCCAACTTCTGAGACGTAGCAGTAGGCACAAAACAATGCAATTCACAGCCTTCTAAACTGTGTAGTTCCCAAGATATGACTGCTCAACTGTGGCAGTATATGTGCAGCCCCGAAATTGACAGTCACACGTCAACATTCAAAATATCATTTGAACGTCTCACAATTGTCTGATTTTAATGTATTATATACCAAAATGTTCAGGAACGTCCAAAGTACATTATGGAATAAAAAACAGAAAACGTCAAATTTCAACGAATTTCAGATACTATGTCCCCTTAACATCTCAGAGCTTTCCACTTCTGGTTTCAGCCAGCTCTCAGTCCCAAGAATAATTTGAGCGTGAGAACTTTCCTGGAGGGCAGTAAATTCGGGAACTTTATTACTAATACTTCGACTGTTTACCGATAAAATTGTGACAGTCAAGTGTCTTCATTCTGAACAACGTTTGACTTCCCTTGCTGTGAATCGACTGGCGAGTGTTCATCAGAGCACCTCAAACTACGGCCTAGCCTAAAAAGCCCTCATGTGCACTCCACAAGTGCCCTGCTACCCAAGTAGCTGCTTCCCTTGTGTAGTGCACCCCTGGCCTATCAAGGGGAGTCCTACAAATCCCCACACGATAGCGCAGGTCCAGAAACCTGCAGTCTAGATCTTCACAGAGTCGACGAAGCCTTTGGTTGAGACCCTGCACTCGTCTCCAAACCAAAGGACCCTGATTAACTCAGGGAAAGATGCTGCAAATTGCGAGCTTTGCCTGCACACCGCGGCCAGAGCCAGCAGACACCACCTCCGCCAGCCGCCTGTAAGAACTGAGGATCGCCTCAGAACCCATGCGACAGGCGTCGTCGGTTCTGACGTGAGCCACAACATGCAGATGACTGCACACTGCACTCTCGATAGCCATTGGCAAGGCTGCCTCCACGTCCCGGATGTGGTCCCCTGACAGACATACCGAGTGCACATTGGTTTTCTTCCCAGCCCTGAACTCTATCTGCATATACGACGTCATATACGCGAAGCTTTATCAGAAATATTGCTTCGCAAGATGAATTTTAACAACATTTCAAAATCCTTTTCTCTCGTAATGTCAAATCATTAACACTGACAAACGCAAGGCAATTTTCTATGCTTTGTTGCTGTATTCATTTCACTGTTTTCACAAGCGGAGCAGCTGCGGCGCGAGTGTGTGTAAATCGTTACAGGAAATTCCAGTCGCGTAACCACCGACCAAGTAAGATCAATACGATCACTCATTCTTAAATATTATACAGGGTGGTCCATTGATAGTGACCGGGCCAAATATCTCACGAAATAAGCATCAACGAAAAAACTACAAAGAACGAAACTCGTCTAGCTTGAAGGGGGAAACCAGATGGCGCTATGGTTGGCCCGCTAGATGACGCTGCCATCGGTCAAACGGATATCAACTGCGTTTTTTTTTTTTTTTTAAATAGGAACCCCCATTATTTATTACATATTCGTGTAGTACGTAAAGAAATATGAATGTTTTAGTTGGACCACTTTTTTCGCTTTGTGACAGATGGCGCTGTAATAGGCACAAACGTATAAGTACGTGGTATCACGCAACCTTCCGCCAGTGCGGAAGGTATTTGCTTCGTGATACATTACCCGTGTTAAATTGGACCGTTTACCACTTGCGGAAAAGGTCGATATCGTTTTGATGTATGGCTATTGTGATCAAAATGCCCAACAGGCGTGTGCTATGTATGCTGCTCGGTATCCTGGACGACATCATCCAAGTGTCCGGACCGTTCGCCGGATAGTTACGTTATTTAAGGAAACAGGAAGTATTCAGCCATGTGTGAAACATCAACCACGACCTGCAACAAATGGTGATGCCCAAGTAGGTGTTTTAGCTGCTGTCGCGCCTAATCCGCACATCAGTAGCAGAAAAATTGCGCGAGAATCTGGAAAGTCAAAAACGTCGGTGTTGAGAATGCTACATCAACATAGATTGCACCCGTACCATATTTCTATGCACCAGTAATTGCGTGGCGACGAATTTGAACGTCATGTACAGTTCTGCCACTGGGCACAAGAGAAATTACGGGACGATGACAGAGTTTTTGCACGCGTTCTATTTAGCGACGAAGCGTCTCTCACCAACAGTGGTAACGTAAACCGGCATAATGTGCACTATTGGGCAACGGAAAATGCACGATGGCTGCGACAAGTGGAACATCAGCGAATTTGGCGGGTTAATGTGTGGTGCGGCATTATGGGAGGAAGGATAATTGGCCCCCATATTATCGATGGCAATCTAAATGGTACAAAGTATGCTGATTTCCTACGTAATGTTCTACTGATGTTACTACAAGATGTTTCACTGCATGACAGAATGGCGATGTACTTCCAACATGATGAATGTCCGGCACTTAGCTAGCGTGCGGTTGACGTGGTATTGAAGAGCATATTTCATGACAGGTGGACTGGTCGTCGAAGCACCATACCATGGCCCGCACGTTCACCGGATCTGGCGTCCCGGGATTTCTTTCTGTGTGGAAATTTGAAGGATGTTTGCTATCGTGATCCACCGACGCGGTTCTAGGCGCTTCAGTCTGGGACCGCGCGACCGCTACGGTCGCAGGTTCGAATCCTGCCTCGGGCATGGATGTGTGTGATGTCCTTAGGTTAGTTAGGTTTAAGTAGTTCTAAGTTCTAGGGGACTGATGACGTCAGATGTTAAGTCCCACAGTGCTCAGAGCCATTTGAACCATTTTTGATCCACCGACTACTCCTGACAACATGCGTCAGCGCGTTGTCAATGCATGTGCAAACATTACGGAAGGCGAACGACGCGCTGTTGAGAGGAACGTCGTTACACGTATTGCCAAATGCATTGAGGTTGACCGACATCATTTTGAGCATTTATTGCATTAATATGGTATTACAGGTAATCACGCCGTAGCAGCATGCGTTCTCAGAAATAATAAGTTCACAAAGGTACATTTATCACATTGGAACAACCGAAATAAAATGTTCAAACGTACCTATGTTCTGTATTTTAATTTAAAAAACCTACCTGTTACCAACTGTTCGTCTAAAATTGTGAGCCATATGTTTGTGATTATTACAGCGCCAGCGAAAAAAGTGGTCCAACTAAAACATTCCTATTTCTTTACGTACTACACAAATATGTAATAAAAAATGGGGGTTCCTGTTTAAAAAGAACGCAGTTGATATCCGTTTGACCTATGGCAGCGCCATCTAGCGGGCCAACCATAGCGCCATCTGGTTTCCCCCTTCAAGCTAGACAAGTTTCGTTCTTTGTAGTTTTTTCGTTTGACGCTTATTTCGTGAGATATTTGGCCCGGCGAGGATCATTGGACCACCCTGTATACAACATAAAATTCAATTAAAAATACACTCCTGGAAATGGAAAAAAGAACACATTGACACCGGCGTGTCAGACCCACCATACTTGCTCCGGACACTGCGAGAGGGCTGTACAAGCAATGATCACACGCACGGCACAGAGGACACACCAGGAACCGCGGTGTTGGCCGTCGAATGGCGCTAGCTGCGCAGCATTTGTGCACCGCCGCCGTCAGTGTCAGGCAGTTTGCCGTGGCATACGGAGCTCCATCGCAGTCTTTAACACTGGTAGCATGCCGCGGCAGCGTGGACGTGAACCGTATGTGCAGTTGACGGACTTTGAGCGAGGGCGTATAGTGGGCATGCGGGAGGCCGGGTGGACGTACCGCCGAATTGCTCAACACGTGGGGCGTGAGGTCTCCACAGTACATCGATGTTGTCGCCAGTGGTCGGCGGAAGGTGCACGTGCCCGTCGACCTGGGGCCGGACCGCAGCGACGCACGGATGCACGCCAAGACCGTAGGATCCTACGCAGTGCCGTAGGGGACCGCACCGCCACTTCCCAGCAAATTAGGGACACTGTCGCTCCTGGGGTATTGGCGAGGACCATTCGCAACCGTCTCCATGAAGCTGGGCTACGGTCCCGCACACCGTTAGGCCGTCTTCCGCTCACGCCCCAACATCGTGCAGCCCGCCTCCAGTGGTGTCGCGACAGGCGTGAATGGAGGGACGAATGGAGACGTGTCGTCTTCAGCGATGAGAGTCGCTTCTGCCTTGGTGCCAATGATGGTCGTATGCGTGTTTGGCGCCGTGCAGATGAGCGCCAAAATCAGGACTGCATACGACCGAGGCACACAGGACCAACACTCGGCATCATGGTGTGGGGAGCGATCTCCTACACTGGCCGTACACCACTGGTGATCGTCGAGGGGACACTGAATAGTGCACGGTACATCCAAACCGTCATCGAACCCATCGTTCTACCATTCCTAGACCGGCAAGGGAACTTGCTGTTCCAACAGGACAATGCACGTCCGCATGTATCCCGTGCCACCCAACGTGCTCTAGAAGGTGTAAGTCAACTACCCTGGCCAGCAAGATCTCCGGATCTGTCCCCCATTGAGCATGTTTGGGACTGGATGAAGCGTCGTCTCACGCGGTCTGCACGTCCAGCACGAACGCTGGTCCAACTGAGGCGCCAGGTGGAAATGGCATGGCAAACCGTTCCACAGGGCTACATCCAGCATCTCTACGATCGTCTCCATGGGAGAATAGCAGCCTGCATTGCTGCGAAAGGTGGATATACACTGTACTAGTGCCGACATTGTGCATGCTCTGTTGCCTGTGTCTATGTGCCTGTGGTTCTGTCAGTGTGATCATGTGATGTATCTGACCCCAGGAATGTGTCAATAAAGTTTCCCCTTCCTGGGACAATGAATTCACGGTGTTCTTATTTCAATTTCCAGGAGTGTATATACTAAGAGAGGGAAGGTCACTACACTAGGACCACAGTGCGAAGAATTCTACACAACAAGGTGCACATCTATGCATATAAGGTTCAGATAAGACGCTTTACAACCAGACCGATGGAGCTTTTCGAGCAGCTTTTGCAACTGAGATATTGCCTCGAATCGACGCCAGCAATCGGTAATTTGTTTTTCAGGTGAGGTTACTTTCCACATTTATATGCATGCATGATGTGTGTTCTTTCGAACATATTTCGATAGGCAATGAATCCACCGCCTTCGGTGCGGATGCACAATTACGTCCGACCTCCTGCGCGAATTCAAAGTAGCGAGCACGGAGGACATGGTCGGGTGGTGTGAACAGGTGGCTGCAGGTGGGGGTGGGGTCGGCCGAGAGGCGCGTCGAGATCGTACGCACAGTTACGGTAAACACTGTGTCCGGCTGGCTCAGTGGTTAACGCAACTGCCTAGTAAGCAGGAAGTCCCAGGTTCTAATCGCGGTCCGGCACACATTTTCACTTGTCGCCGCTAATTCCGCATAAAGTCCCGATGCAGCTGGTATCAGTACTTCCTTCTCGCTCGTTTCGTTTCTCTCCTCTCCGCCTTCAATTCACATACTTTCCACGTATCACGTAAAGTTAACAAGGAACGCTGTGAGGAATTGAGTTCGGAAAGTCCACGTGTTGCCTTTGAGCACGTTAACGACTCCCCTAAAATGAATGTGGGGCGCACTTTAATGCGCTACAGAGTCATTGGTCAATATTTTGAGAAAAATCAGTAACAAGCCAACATCAATCTGGATATGCCAGAGCAGTTTGTGGAATGGCAAGTGAGAGGTTTGCAGCCAGATGTAATTTTACAACGAGATGGTACACTGTCGCATCGGGGATTGCTGTCATTTACTGTCTTGTAAAGTCATGAGATGGCCAAAACGAATTGCAAAATGATTTAGATAAGATATCTGTATGGTGCGAAAAGTGGCAATTGACACTGAATAAAGAAAAGTGTGAAGTTATTCACATGAGTACTAAAAGAAATTCTCTAAATTTCGATTACGGGATAAGTCACACAAATTTGAAGGCTGTAAATTCAACAAAATACTTAGGGATTACCATTACAAATATCCTAAATTGGAACGATCACATAGATAATGTTTTGTTAGGCTGACCACATAGTAAAATTCCCCGACCCAGAAGTTCTGGCTGTAGGAAAGAACAATCGCAATCGCTTGTGCAGACAACCTGTAGAAATACACAAACATGAGAATAGCTTCAGCAAGAAAGAAGACAGCCTCAAGGTGAACGGAACCTGGATTCCCGTGCTACAGCGAACGACCGTTGTAGGTAGCATGAGGAGAACCCCACTGGAGCGGATCACGGAGCAGCCCTTGGATGTTGGCGTGCCAGTTACATATAATCTGCGCCGCAGGCTCGACTCCAGTCCACCCACCATCAGCAATAGAGGGTGAACCTTAGTCAATGCCAGCCACTCGTGCTGGCGAAATGTCAGAAAAAACGTCAGACAAACGTCGACCGAAGAACACGAGATAGAAGGCAACATGCAGTTTATCTACCAGTTCTACGTTTTAGCACTAAAATTGGGACTCACTAACGCTGACTTATCAAGAATTGACGAATTTAGATATTATCTATCTATAGGTATGAGGGGTGTTCGTTTACTAAGGCTATTCATTTAGGAAGTGCAAATCCTTTTTTTTATCTTTTTTGCAGCAGTTAGCTACACCTTTCAGCTATTTCCCTACATAGTCGCCGCTCCGACTAAGGCACTGTCGTAGTGTTCTTCCAACTTTCCGATACCCTCATCATAGAAAGCAGCCACCTGTGCTTTTCACAGATTCTCTATTAGTCTGCAGCCCATTGTCTCTACCAAAATGCTGTCTTCATAGCCAGCAGTTCGTGTGAGCAAAGATGAAACTTACAGGAAGCGAAGTCCGGGCTGTAAGGAGTGTGATCAAACACGACATCGAAAACGTTGCAGGAGCGTCTTGATTTCCCCTGCAGTGAGCGGCCTGAAATTGTCATCAAGAAAGAAATGCAAGACAGTCACGCTATGTGGGGTTGCCTGAAATCAAGCGAAATCTCTCAGCAGGCACTCATACTTGGCGGGAGACACTATTGTTCTAGACATCGTTACGCGGTCACTGTGCTCTCGCAATTACCATTACAAATATCCTAAATTGGAACGATCACATAATGTTTTGTTAGGCTGACCACATAGTAAAATTCCCCGACACAGAAGTTCTGGCTGTAGGAAAGAACAATCGCAACTGAGAAGGCTGATGTGACAGGATCGACAGCCATTCTAGACACACTGCCCAACACATACGAGGAGAGCTCCATCGGATTTTCACCCCGGTTTTCATTTCGCGGCCAATCTGAGCTTAACAAACTAATAGCCCACACAGAATGTCAATGTGTGTCACATCCATAATTACACAGTACTAGATTCTAACTCAACAATAGACTCTCTAATTCTGTGTAAACGGTACTGAATATCAAGTACATCCAATTCACATGCAGATTTTAAAAAATAATTCCAGGAACATCTAGCATTACTTACACATCCATAACGTGATAATGGCCTCCAGTGCACTTGATCCGTTAGAAGGTGAATTTAACGCTGCTAAAATTTTTCTCGATGTGTCTACACCTGTTACAGCATGGTCCACGTGTAGGGGAATATGACAGTATCGTTTCTTAAACCAACACACAAAATAGAGCAATTTACAATAGGGTGGAGTCAATTATTCGAACATTATTATTTCTAAGTGTTACAATCATCCTAGAATCTCATCCTTGATACCTCAAGCTAATAAGTATTCCGGTTGTCAGTTAATGAGAAAAGTGTAAATGTTGTCATCGTCGTACGGTGCGCATTTTGGAGGCATATAGCAATATTTAATATAGCTAATACAGCTGCGTACAGAGCGCTAACTAACGCTGTAACACACCCCAGATTCATCAGAATCGAGGTGTTTCAGTCTGTATATAAAGGCTGGCTTTTGATGGCTAGCAATATGTGTTCTCAAGAGTTTTTTAGCCTTAAACGCTTGGAAGAAGTTCACTGTGTAGTTGCTACATCTGTGTGGTTAATCTGTATCACAGTTGGATGGTAAAGAAAGAAACACACAAGCGCCCATCTGTTAGTAACACAAAATACAGTTCAACTACAGGTGTCAAAGCTTAGCATATATTCAAAAGATACAAGACAGAAACAATGTTAAGAATTCTGATCAATTGCAGCTATGATATAGGTATGAACAGGGCCGTGCCATGCTTCCAGCACTTTACCTAGTGCTAATGCCCCAAATTTCGACTACTCCCTCTGTACAAGCATAGATACCCTGTATACACTAAAACACACAGACAGACACACACACACATGGTTTGGTATGGATGTGGTGTGTTATGAACACACACCTGGCTCAGTTACACTATTATGTGTGCTGTGTCTTGTGGGGGACCATCACTTTCTACCCCTCCAGACCTACTATAGTTGCATCCACCTCTGGATCCTACTCTGGACTACTCTGGAGTTAACATGGATGGATCTATCTTCAGATGCTATCCCGGATGTAATGCTGATGTATCCTCCTCGAACAATGTCACTGGCAGTCAGCGTAATTTTTTTTTTTTAAAGTCATCGGTCTTCCGACTGCTTTGATGCACCCTGCCATGAATTCCTCTCCTGTGCAACCTCTTCATCTCAGAGTAGCATTTGTAACCTGCATTCTGTCCCCCATGACTGTTAGATTTTCCCCTTTACTTACTGCATTACCCTTTCAGTATCCTCATATACTTTCGCTCTCTCTTCACCTTCAGCTTGCCACTTTGGCATGTATACCTGAATTATTATTGTCGGTGTTAGTTTGTTATCGAGTCTGATAAGAAGAACCCTATCACAGAACTGTTCACAGTAACACACTCTCTGTCCTACCTTCTTATTCATAACGATTCCCACTCCCGTTATGTCATTTTCTGCTGCTATTGCTATTACCCAATACTCATCTGCCCGGAAATCGTTGTCTTATTTCCATTTCCCTTCACTGATCCCTACTATATCTATACTGAGCCTTTGCATTTCCCTTTTCAGGTTTTCTGGCTTCTGACATTCCACACCCCGACTCGTAGAACTTTATCCTTTCATTGGTTATTTCATCTTTTTCTCGTGGTCATCTCCCCCTCGACAGTCCCCTCCTAGAGATCAGAATGGGGGACTATTCCGGAATCTTTCGCCAGTGGAGAGATTATCATGACACTTTTTCAATTACAGGCCACATGTCCTGTGGATACACATTATGTGTCTTTAATGCTGTGGCTTTCTTTGCCTTTTGCATCCTCATGCCATTGATCACTGCTGATTCTTCCGCCTTTGGGGACAAGTTGCCCACCCCAAGGACAAGAGAGTGTCCTGAACTCCTGCCCGCTCCTTCGCCCTCTTTGACAATGTCGTTCGCAGAATGAAGGTGACTTCTTATGCCGGAAGTCTTCAGTTGCCAATGCTGATTATTAATCGAAAGTTAAGTGATGTCAGGTTTCGAACCCGGGTCGGCGACGTTTGATTACTAATCAAAGACGCTACCCCAAGACCACGGGAGTTGCATAAGTTGGTTGAATTCTTCGCGCTGTGACGCTTTCAGGGTTTCCGTATTTGTCGCTGCCTGTGCCTTCGTACTGTCTGCTCGCCAGTCAGATGGACACCCGGTGTTTACGCGAACGCCACGCGCCGTGGTACGCTGCGCTCATCCCCCTTGTTTTGTCAGCACGCTGTCATCCCACTATGCGAGGTACAGCACACCCGTAGCCAGCCTCTTCTCGCAAAACATACTGCTGAGCAAGTCTTACATGTCATCGGCAACAACTTGAAGCTTTTCATGACGTACCCGACAAACTGTGCCCGATATAGAGTTTCTATCTTATATTAAATATTTTGAAGTGGTAGGGATTCCCAGTTTCATGCATTTTATTAGATTGGATATTGTTTTAATATCGTTCCACAATCATACGTAAATCCACTCTGAACTTTATACAGGGAAGCAAAACCTACATCAAAATTATTTTTATGTCTTGCATTGTGTTTGCATAGATCCCATTTCAGCGGAAACGATCTTGCTACTAAAGAGTAAATGTACTGGAAATTGAGTATAACAACTGCAAGATCCTTCACAAGTCGAGCGTCTCCGTGTTGGTGACTGTCACACGCATACTTAGGTGACAAAAGCCATGGGACAGCGATATGCACATGCACAGATGCAGGTAGTGTCGCGTACACGGGGTCAAAAAGGGCAGTGCATTGGCAGAGCTGTCATTTGTACTCCGATGATTCAAGTAAAACGGTTTCCGATGTGATTATGGCTGCACTACTGGAATTAACAGACTCTGAACGAGGAATTGCATTGTGTGGATTGAAATTTGGAAGAAGTATAGTTTGCAGGTATTCTAGTTGGGTTGTACTCTGTTGTACAGTCGGAAGGTAAAAATAGCAACCCTCTCGAGGTAAGTTAAGGGGGGTAGGACGTCAAACGGGCCGACTTGGAGCAGGAGAGGCACCACAGGACATTTTAATTTCCACTGTCTATACTTTTACAAATAAATTCATAAAACTTTAACAGCATGACCAGGAAGGCTTCAGGATTCATACTCATAGCAGTGGAAGCTCAAAAACGTAACAAAACACATTTTTTTACATGTGAAATTTCATCATTTTTTCACTTACTACTGGCTGCATTTGTTGCTATAGGTACACTTTTCTTCCTAAGTAAGAGAGATTCTTCGATGACTTTTGGACAGCATACAAACCATAGTTACAGGTGTATGAAACTCTAGAAGTTATTTAATTTGTGAAAAAATGAATGAACTGTTACATTTTAAACTTCATGTTTAGAAAAAATTCAAGTTTTATAGTTAATTATCTCCATTTTTCCACAGTTTTTTAATAGATTTGGAAAATTCTAGAGTTTCATACACCTGTAACTACTGTTTGTATGAAAAAGTCATCGAAGAATCTCTCTTACTTAGGAAGAAAAGTGTACCTATAGCATCAAATGCAGCCAGTAATAAGTGAAAAAATGATGAAATTTCACATGTAAAAAAAAGGTATTTTGCTACGTTTTTGAACTTCCACTGCGATGAGTGTGAGTCCTCAATCCTTCCTGGTCATGGTGACAAAGTTTTATGAATTTATTTGTAGAAGTATAGACAGTAGAAATTAAAATGTCCTGTGGTGACTCTCCTGCTCCAAGTCGGCCCGTTTGACGTCCTACCCCTCTTAAGCAGTAAGAGCATATACAGGGTGTTCATTTTACCCGCCAGGTTAGCCGAGGGCGCTAATGCGCTGTTTCCTGGACTCGGGTAGGCGCGCCGCCCCGGATGGAATCCGTCCGGCGGATTAACGACGAGGGCCGGTCTGCCGACCAGCCTGGATGTGGTTTTTAGGCGGTTTTCCACACCCCACTAGGCGAATACAGGGCTGGTCCCCGTGTCCCACTTCAGTTATACGACTCGTAAACATTTGAAAACGTTCGCACAATTTCATGGCTTTTTCTAGAAGCAGACAGGTGGGGTACACTGATTCCATTCCAAGGGGTACAGGACCCTGCGTTGAAGTGGGCAAAGGCCCAAGGAAATGATGATGACCGTGTGTTTTAACTTCACAGCATTTATGCCCACGAACCTAATAACAATGCTGATCAATAAGCAGTAGTATATTTTGCGCTACAGAAACCTGCAGTAATGTTCAATTTGGAGATGGAACATGTTAGAATCACCGTCAGCAGTCCCTGAAACAGTGTAACTGATTGATGTAAACACCGAATAGAGACTTTGAAAAATGCTTTTATAAATGAATGAACAATTCAGTTCTCGACAGTTTTTAAGGAAGTGTTTTCCTTTTGTAATTTCCTTTTTGTTGCTGTTGCCGACATAATTTTGCAACGTAAGTCTGTATCTTGACATTAAATTCATGACGCTAAGTAATCATTTAACATTTTTTTTACGTCAAGTCCCTTTTTTACAAACTCATTCATTTTTTTGACACATGTCTTTCTTTCAAGGCTCTGGAAGTAACAACAGCATAACTGTTCCTGCAGTTAATTCGTGAATCATTCTTAGATGGTACGCCCTTTTGCCTTCCAATTGGTAGTTGGGTCTGTCAACATGTTGCCAGTTGTCATTAGAGCCAGTTTTAAATTAAACTTTCTCTGCTTTTTCGCTTTTACAGATAGACTCTCTCAGCTGCATCTACCTGGAGCATCCCGTCAGCCTGATGTGACACGAACTTCCGCACACGACAGGAGTTAGTTTCATGTTCAAAGCACATAAATTCAAACCACAATTTCTCCGAAAGTACGAACTGTATTTTGGAAAGCGAAATATCGTTGAATTCGTCTCTTTTGGGACTACAATACTAGAGTATAAATTACTATAGTTCTATTTGGAAAAGCGAAGTTGATACCGATATCTACATACTTAATATATTTAATAAAATTCAGTTTTGTGCCATCCACTCAACAAATTTAAATTTATTCTTGATCCGTATCGATTATTCCCACCATCATCACTGGAAGACTGAGCAAACAAAACTATACACTATGTGATCAAAAGTATCCGGAAACCGGGCTGAAAATGACTTACAAGTTCGTGGCGCCCTCCATCCGTAATGCTGGAATTCAGTATGGTGTTGGACCACCCTTAGCCTTGATGGCAGCTTCCACTATCGCAGGCATACGTTCAATCAGGTGCTGTAATGTTTCTTGGGGAATGGCTGTCCATTCTTCACGGCGTGCTGCACTGAGGAGAGGTATCGATGTCGATCGGTGAGGTCTGGCACGAAGCTGGCGTTCCAAAACATCCCAAAGGTGTTCTACAGGATTCAGGTAAGGACTCTGTGCAGGCTAGTCCATTACAGGAATGTTATTGTCGTGTAACCATCCGCCACAGGCCGTGCATTATGAACAGGTGCTCGATCGTGTTGAAAGATGCAGTCGCCATGCCCGAATTGCTCTTCACAGTGGGAAGCCAGAAGGTGCTTAAAACATCAATGTAGGCCTGTGCTGTGATAGTGCCACGCAAAACAACAAGGGGTGCAAGCCGCCCCCCTCCCCTCCCCCCCCCCCCATGAAAAACACGACCACCCCATAACACCACCGCCTCCGAATTTCACTGTTGGCAGATGACGTTCACCGCTCATTCGCCATACCCAAACCCTGCCATCGAATCGCCAAGTGTCGTAGTACTTGCAGGGGATGCTGATGCAGTTTGGTTCCAAATGGTTCAAATGGCTCTGAGCACTATGGGACTTAACTTCTGAGGTCATCAGTCCCCTAGAACTTAGAACTACTTAAACCTAACTAACCTATGGACATCACACACATTCATGCCCGAGGCAGGATTCGAACCTGCGACCCCAGCGGCAGCGCGGTTCCAGACTGTAGCGCCTAGAACCGCACGGCCATTCCGACTGGCGATGCAGTTTGGAATTCCTGTGTGATGGTCTGGATAGATGTCTGCCTATTACACGTTACGATCGCTTCACTTTTCCACTTGACTATCACATCGAAAACAGTGGACCTAGGGATGTTTAGAAGTGTGGAAATCTCGTTTACAGACCCAATGACCTGACCACTTTCGAAGGCCGTGAGTTCCGCGAAGCGCCCCATTCTGCTCTCTCACGATGTCTAATGACTACTGAGGTCGCTTATTTGGAATATCTGGCAGTAGGTGGGAGCACAATGCATCTAATATGAGAAACGTATGTTTTTGTGGGTGTCTGGATACTTTTGATCACATAGTGTGTGTAGTGTACCAAGACGAAAAGATCTAAGTATAAGAATTGTATCTCTATAAATCAATATCCTAGACAATACTTACAAAACTATACATCTGTTGGATCGAAATTCGTATTCCTCGTAGAAGACGCTTTAGCATAACGCATATAACGATGACATAGTGTGGTCTGCAAAATAACCGTAATTCAACAATGTCGTGAAACATACAGTCAGGTTGCATACATGCAACTGACAATTAGCTGGTGAATGACCTCTCAGGTCTACGTTACCCAAATCCCCAGAGAGTCTCATACAAAATAGTAAAAACATAAAAAGACTTATAATACAGTCATTGGCGAAGTCAGAGGAAATACTCGTTAATAAGACTCATTCAAGGTTGGCACTATGTGACCGGCAGCAAGAAACAGCATTCTGTAAAGGGAGCATACGGAAACAAAGCCTAGACGATGTTACCTCGCAAAATATTGCAATAAAGCAAAATATACACACGAAAAACGCTGTCTTGTAAGAGACATATAATGATATAATAATAACATTGTCTATTAGAACTTTGTGAATTGCAGTTACGATAACTGAGCTTGTCATGTGCTAAAGGAAACTTCATGATCACTTATTTACGCTACAAAATCAAGTTTCATCCTCACTACTAATAAAACGCAAGTCAACAGCCACAATACAATGGTAACAGTGAATTTTTGTTGATTCACATATTACACCCATAATCGTTACGCTACATTTATAGAATATTGTTCGTTGTTGTCAATCATAAAGTGTCAACATCGAAAGAGTCTTATTAACAAGTGTTCGCTCTGTCTTCACCAAAGAGTGTATTACGGATCTTCTCATGTTTTTACTCTTTGACATTAGACCCTTTGGAGATCTGAGGTTACATAGGCTGAAGGGTAACATATCACTTTGAAGAGAGTGATTTGTCTGTCTCTCTGTTCGACGAATCATAGTTGTGACTTTGACCAAGCATTTCTGTTATTTTGGTAAGTGTTTGTTTTGGGTCGAAAATTCACACTGTGTATCTGCGAAGCAGGAGCGATGAGGACCTGGTTGGTTCAAATGGCTCTGCGCACTATGGGACTTAACATCTATGGTCATCAGTCCCCTAGAACTTAGAACTACTTAAACCTAACTAACCTAAGGACATCACACAACACCCAGCCATCACGAGGCAGAGAAAATCCCTGACCCCGCCGGGAATCGAACCCGGGAACCCGGGCGTGGGAAGCGAGGACGCTACCGCACGACCACGAGATGCGGGCTGAGGACCTGGATTCCTGTGTATGCAGACACCTGCGCGTCGGAACAGTTATTTCATGAAAACGGCGTTCCATTTTGGAAATTCGCTGTGGTCCACAGAACTTCACCATGCAAGATAATGGTCATGACAATACATGTCAAGGGAAACTCATAGAAGACATACAGAGCTAAATGGCAAAAGCTAATATGTATAGTGAGCTTTGTTAAGGTCGTATGCTGTAGTAAAATCTAACATGGAATGTATATAACGGAGGTAAAATATATGTACGATAAAGAAGCAGCAGGTGAATTTCTTTTGTAGTGACTGGTGTTCGACGTTTCCAGCTGGCATGTACTTGGCATCTTCGAGAACGGAGCCTGCTGCCAGATAGAGCGACACCGTCCAGACAGCAGGTAATAGAGGTAAGTAGCAGCGACCACAAAATGTTGTAGCCTACATAGTCCACATCCATAAGACGCCTGAACAACGGTAGCTGCATGACTTTCCAGGGCCTGAAATGCCATTCACCAGGTGATTGTCAAATGGTTCAAATGGCTCTAAGCACTATAGGACTTAACATCTGAGGTCATCAGTCCCCTAGACTTAGAACTACTTAAACCTCACTAACCTAAGCACATCACACACATCCGTGCCCGAGGCAGGATTCGAACCTGCGACCGCAGCAGCAGCGCGGTTCCGGACTGAAGCGCCTAGAACCGCTCGGCCACATCGGCCGGCTGTTGATTGTCAGTATCGTGCATGCAAACTCCTGTGTGCTTCACGACATTCTTAAATTATGATTATTTTACATGCCACGCTATGTCATCGTTATATGCGGTATGCTAAAGTGTCCTCCATGAGAAACATGGATTTTTATTCAACAGATGTTTAAGTTTGTAAGTACTGTCTAAGGTGTTAATGTATAGAGGTACCATTCTTATAACACAAATCTTTTCGTCTCTGTGTGTATATATATATATATATTTTTTTAATTTTTTTTTTTTTTTTTTTTTTTTTTGCTCAGTCTGCCAGTGATGATGGCTGAGAAGCCGAAATTTAAATATACACTGCTGATGGCGAAAAAATACTTAAATACTTTTCTTCAAATGTCTTATAGCTGTGGCTACTTACCTGTGCAAATTACTAATAATTAACATAGCTTAGTAAAGAGACTATACGTTATTTGGGTCAAAAGAGAATTACGATATCTTAAACGCTTCAGGGAGTACCTGAGATGAACAGCTGTGCTGAATCTGCTTTATGTTGCTGCTATACTGTACAAATTATAGCTGACTCACTAAGGATGTCTGATTATATGTAAGAAAGGGCAAAATAAATGCCAGTTCTTATCTTCCAGTGCTTTCCCTTGAAACACAGGGCAATATTTGTGTTACTGGGTGTGTCTATTATTTCAGTGCTTTCGGCTGTAAATAAAGAAGACTCGCGAAGCATCTGGAACAGTTTTCTTGCTGAAATCAGTGATCACAAAAAAGGCGCATCCTACACGACGACGGTGAATGTGAAAGTTCCATTCAATCAGCTGCTGTTTAGATATGTTACTCGCCGTAAAAAATGCAAAAAAAAAAATAAAAATAGAAACGTGTTTCATCACGAGCTAAATGTGCAAAAAATTCCTTTCCATCTCTCCCATACGTAGATGCCATTCTTTTTATTTTATAAGCATCAGTTGATATACTTGGTTTCCATCTGGCAATAACGTTTCCCACAATTCATTTACAGGATATAATATGGCAGAAAGTCGTTAATATTCATGCCAAGTACCTTCCTCTATGGACTGTAGACTGTCTTGCTGCGTTTACCGGGTGACTCTCCTGAGAGTCGTCAGGCATATTTCCTCTGATGTTTCGGCAAATATTTGCAGTTTCGTTTTTGCTATGTGTAGCTAGAGTCAGTCCAAACAAATACTGCTCATCGCATCTTTCACGCGATGCCAGTGTCGTCAGAAAGTGACGGATTGTTTACCGTACTCAAACAGCGACTGAGCAACACTGTTGCATGACGATAGAAGTCAGCACGGAACACTAGAGAAAATGCGCCTGACGACTCTTAGGACATCCTGAATATGTGGATGTGGCATTCGCAAAATGTCGTTAAGCACTTGCTTCTGCCAGTAGGAGGGCGCGCTCAAAAAGGTGAGATCGCTGGCTCGGCTGCGCAAGGTACGCTGCCTCAGTACGATGCCTGTAGGTGGCGTCATCGCTGCGCCAGAAGGTTGGTGACATCGCAACGGCTGTCATAGCAAGCACCAGCCGCCTTTCGCCACCGTCACACCATTAGTGGCCCGCTTCTAATGAGCAGACACTTAGAGTCGTAGACAACAATCCCAGCGCGTCATTTCCTCTTCAGATATGCACCAGTCCACGTAAACTGGTTGCGCATGGCCGACATTATACGTCTGTTCATTGGACGGCGTTCGAAATACATCGCTGGATAGCGGTAAGTGAACTTCCTGAAGCAATGGTCACGCGTGAATGAAGCTGATTCACGTGTTACACAGCTTGTTCACTGTAAACAATCTTCTGAGGGTATTACATCTACGGACAAAATTGTCTTCGATAGCAATTTAAGTATCCACGTACAGGCTCCTCTATGAAGACTGTGGCCATGTAGATAAATGTCGGATGCCATCTTGGGGGCAGTGTGCCGCACTACTACCATTTGTTGTCGAGACTGGTCAGGGATTGTAACCTGTAATGCAGGTCCGAACAGGAATTCCGAGAGCGTACGTGCCAACGTATGACTCCCTCGCAAAAAATGTCTCACGGAGTAACCACGACGAACAAATCCGAAAGGTTAGAGGCCATATACAGGCATAGCAGCACTCGTCCTATTCGCAAAAGAAACGGGGGCAGGGAGTTTTGAGGGCGGGGGTGGGGGATATATTACAGTCCTACTAGGAGTACCCTCCGCCACCCATAGTCAGGTGGTCTGCGGTGTATAGATGCAGATGTAGATGTAGATGTAGACGCCGTCCCATCACGTTACAAACAACTTCGACGGGGCACCTGTCTGGTCTAAGAAGTAGGTGAAAAGCCCAGTGCATTGGTAATGCGGGATTTGTTTTGCTTTAATTCATGGGCGGACCCTTAGAAAACACGAAGAAAGGGTTTTTAACCATTTTTCTAGCAAAACCGAAACACGAGTTCCAAGATGGCTATGCGCAGCAAATAGCTCCATTTTTTACGATATATTCCTAGGACCCATATCTCGAACAGCCTTTGAAATTTACTTGATACCCTCATCCGTTTCCGAGATACATAGGTTCAAAGTTACCCTACTTGTACAGGCAAAAGCGCACCTGACATTCAGTATGAGATGAAAACGAGTATGTAAAATGACGTAGCACCGAGAAATATGCTGTAAAGTGTCTCCGTTGTCATCAGAAGAGTTCTGGGAACCCCATGTAGTGGTACTGAAGAACATGCAACGTTTTTATGCACGTAAAATACTGTCTGAGTTGCAAAATTGGATTTGCGTTATTTCAGTTTCTCGTAAGTAACCTATCAAAATTTTGCTGACTCATAAAGTTCATTTCATATGACTGCCATGCCCTACTGTGATAGGGAAAGAAGAGAAACAGCGGAAAAATACTCGTGTCGCAGACAAAGAAAAATGTGCTGGTGTTTAAAAGACTGACTGAAAAGTGGGGTTCCACCTGCCTTACTTTAACTTCCTCAGCATCTTTTTAATAACTTCCTGAAAATTCTGGCATGCGAAAAAATTCACGTTTTTTGTGCTGAGAGTGAAGGAGACAGTGGCAGGAGGAAAGAGACGGAAAACTAATAAATACTGGACGACGGTAGACAGTGGTGGTGGCACAGAAAGAGTGAAGGTGACAATAGCAGTGTGAGAGACAGAGAGGAACACAATGGCTATGGAACGTAGTTGACAGTGACAGTGCAGTGATAGGAAAAAGAATGAAGAAGACTGCCAGTGGGAGAGGAATGGACAGAAGCAGGAAGTGGCACAGTGATAATGAGAGACAGAGTCTATGACAATGACAACGAGGGAGAGATATAGTGACAGAGGGAAGAGACAGTAGCAGTGAGAAAGAATGAATCAGACAGTAGCAATAAGAGGCAGCCAGAGGGACACAGTGACAGTGAGAAGGGACGGTATTAGTAGTAGGACAGAATCAAGAAGACTGTGGCTGTGAGACAGGAGACAATGACAGAGGGACACAAAGGGCTGGGCTGAATGAGAGGGTGAGAACGGGCAAGTAGGAGTGGGTGGGTATGAGCGACTTGAAGCGATGGTATAGAGGCTATTAGAGTTACCGTTAGGGAAGCCTGCGGGAGTGTGAGATACTTGCATGTTGCAAAGAGCGTCAGAATGTTCGCATGTCAACATTTTTGGGAAAATTATTAAAGTTGCTGAGGAATGTAGACTGAGCCAGCTGGTATTCATTTTTTAGTTAGAGTCTTTTAAATATCAGAAAATTCGCCTTTTTTCGCTCTCATAGGAGCATTTTGCCGCTTGCAAATTATAAACATGTACCTTCCTCGCGAATACTTGAACCTGTCCAGCCAAAATTACTTTAACTTCCGAAAAATCAAAGTCCAATGCACACGCTACAGTTAACGTTTGGTGGCTTAGTTCGCATCATAGAATCACTCTCTCTACTCGGCCAACTCTCCAAATAAGAAGTACGAAACTCGCCGTAAAATTTTCAAAATACTTTTACAACACGTTGCTACCTGGCCGAAAACATGCTAAGTCGGTAGGTTTCTGATCTTCGGCGGATATACTGTGAGCAGTTCGCACACAAAACTCTTGTTGATTTTGCACAGGCCTCTTAAAGCTCAATCATCCGCCTGATAAAGCATTCAAGTGCTTCCCGCTACCCATTTCGGGCATCCAACAACTCCCTGAATTTTTCCTTAATAGACGATTTCTTGCTTTCTGCTCGGTGCAAAGCGTACCTTCCTTTCTATAAAACCGTACCTGTAGGAATTTTTCTGACAAAATTGTGTTTTATGACTTTCATGAGATCCTCAGAAAGTCCCCACGTTGCCGTCATTGGCCAAAACATCAAACTTAGCACATGTTCCTCATATGGACTGTCTTACACAATGCCATTAACAATTTTGAGCCCGTGACCAAAACTAGATAGTCTACAGTGATTCTATCAGAAACGGAAACAAACACGAGCAGCTCAAAAACTACTACTACGATACGAAAGCAACACTAATCCCACGAATGGAATGCTTAATTCATGCCAAATTTTTTGCTCGTAGCTTTTAATCCAGACCCAATTTCAATCAAATTTCTATAAAAACAATAATGACTTCCAGATTACTACTCACTGGAACATGACACTTTGGCTCTGAATACAGCTCCGTAATCAAAATAATAGATCATCATAGAATGTAATTTCAAAAACCGGAAAATACAGATTGAGAAATATAAATCTGGTCCGGAAAATATTTCGTGGGCTTTTAGATAGGCAGCGTAAATTAAAATTACATCATCTGTGCTCGAGACAGACGGTGTAAACTGGTTTTCCTATCTTAAGGTGAACGAAATGTTTTCGGGGCCACATTTATTCTGCCCACTCTGTACAACAACAGCGGTCTCGTAAGTAACGGATCGCTGGTCGGCTGCGGCGGACGAACTTTCCGTACTAATAGCCAAATAGACCTCTCATCGTCGCAACTGTTTTGTATTATTTCAATTTGTTCTTCTCTAATCCAACTGCAAACAACTAGAATGAAAGTAGTAACAAAATAATAGCAAGGGTTTTGCATTATTGGCGTTTCACAGACTGAATAATCTCAGCTTCGGATATCCTTCAGTCATTTGCTGCACTGTATGTCATGCTATTAACTTTATTTAAAACATTCCATTTTACAAGCAGAGAAAACAGGATTGGGGTTCAACTTAGCGTCGACGGCAAAGTCTTTATATATGAAGCACATGTTCAGATTGGGATAGGACGGAAAAATAAATCGTCCCGTGTCCTTTTCAGAGGAGTAACTGCAGCGTTTGTCTTAATTATTGAGGTAAACTACGGAAGGCATTTTGCTCTGATTGTTGCCAGCATCATATTTAACCAACCAACTTTGTTGTATGGGAGCGAAAGCTGGCTGGATTCAGGTTACCTTATCAATAAGGTTGAGGTTACGGATATGAAAGTAGCTAGGATGATTGCAGGTACTAGTAGATGGGAACAATGGCAGGAGGGTGTCCACAATGAGGAAATCAAAGAAAAACTGGGAATGAACTCTATAGATGTAGCAGTCAGGGCGAACAGGCTTAGATGGTGGGGTCATGTTACACGCATGGGAGAAGCAAGGTTACCCAAGAGACTCATGGGTTGAGCAGTAGAGGGTAGGAGGAGTCAGGGCAGACCAAGGAGAAGGTATCTGGATTCGGTTAAGAATGATTTTGAAGTAATAGGTTTAACATCAGAAGAAGCACCAATGTTAGCACTGAATAGGGGATCATGGAGGAATTTTATAAGGGGGGCTATGCTCCAGACTGAACGCTGAAAGGCATAATCAGTCTTAAATGATGATGATGATGATGATGATGATGAACTACGGAAAACCACATTTCGATTGCTGGTTGGTGATTTTAACACCACTTATCCCAGATGTGGGTCCAATTTATTTAAATACTGTGTCACCCTCTCGGTTTCTACTAGTTCGAACAACACGTAAGTGTTAAGGAGAGGCTTCCGGAACTCAGATGGGAGTCCCTGAATGGAAGGCAACGTTTCTTTCGAGAAACACTGTTGAGCAAATTTAGAGAGCCGGCCTTTAAAGCTGACTGCCGAACGATTCTACCGCCAGCAACATACAATACATTGCGCGTAAGGACCACGAAGGTAAGATACGAGAAATTAGGGCCCATGTGGGGTCATATAGATAGTCGTTTTTCCTTCGCTGTATTTGCGAGCGGAACAGGAAAGGAAATGGCTATTAGTGGTATAAGGTACACGCCTCCACGCACCGTTTGGTGGCTTGCGGAGTATTTATATAGATGTAGAAACAGAACACAGGCCAGCTGCAACTGGTCTCTATGTTACGTCATTCTGAATACATTATTATACCATCAGTATTACAGTTATTGAAATAAAGCCTCAAAATTACAAGAAAATGATACTACACAGAGGAAAAAGGAGAATACGGTATTATCCAATTACAAACTCCAAAATGCAGAGTAATTATAAAGTTCACGAAATCCTCCAAAAATCGGTACAGATAAATGGCCAAGAACAACGTAACAAATGGTACACCATTTAAAAGACAAATTATCAAAGGTTTTACTTATAAAGTTTGTAAATTTTCTATGTGTCCGCCCTTCGTCACACGGCATGCATCGTAACGGTGTCCATTCTGCCCACACTCGACCCAGCACATCAGTGGTGAAAGAAGAACAGCTGCTACCATATGGTGTTACATGTCTTCGAGGTTCTGCGGTAGTGGTGGAACGTGAATGCTATCGTTGATGCAACCCACAGTAAAAAAAATTGAAACGTGTCAAGAGGGCGACCGTGGTGGACACACAATTAGCGCTTGGTGAGTGGCTATAACACGACATATCCAGTGACGTGGCAACGTCTAATTTAGGTAGTCTCTCGCACAATTGTGCAAGTGTTTAGAGATGAAGTCCGTTTCAAGTTGTAGCGTAAGTCACACTTGCAGTATGTCGAGATAGGTGATACCATTCATTGACTGTTTTGTTGCACTTTCACAGAATCCTGGACGCGTTCAACTTTTGCATGTGAATTCTCTGTCTCCCATATGCGTGTGTTGAGTCGGTTGAGTCTTTCCGAAAGACGAAAAGTGGGTTCGTTACTAAGGCTTCATTTGCTTGCGAAATAGTCAGTTTCAAGATGGATGTGCATTTCAAAGTAAAACTGCAAACGGCACATTTCGTCGTCAAGGCTTATGGCTTGCATGATCTGAAATTTGTACGAATTGACTTTTAATCGCTTACTTTTTTCCGCACTGTCGGCTGAGGAATGTTCAATTTTCACTAGTTCAATACGTAGATTTTGTGGACCTTCACAACATCACGTCCCTCAAAGGGCCCACTCCATTTTCTGACATGCCCAGTCGACCCAAACATTTGCATCGCACAATCAACCATCCTACTCGAATTTCTTATAAAACTTTTATTATGCTGCTGTAAACTGGTAGTGTCTTGTGAAACTTGCCAAGGAAAGCTCTTTGCACACTCACTAATGACTGGCAAGGGGCGAATTGTAGCACACAAAATGCTTTCTGTGCCTGCGTTGCACTATTTTAATCAACTATCGATTGTTTTCCGAACTAATTTGCCGGAACCAAATTAAAAAAAAAAAAAGACTTTGAATGTTTGTCTTTCCCATAGTTTTTCATTTGTTACATTGTGTTTAGCTGTATACATATACCGATTTCTATGTTTCACGGATTTCGTTGTTACCCCGTACAGTATCAGTTGCAATGGTTAAACATCTTACGTCAACAATAGCAGAGAAATGGTAATGTAGCCGGTTTGGAATGCGGATCGCGTTGAGCGGGCGTCCTCGCGTTTCGAGACAGGTTTGTGTCATTTGACAGAAACTGAGTCAGCGAACTTCGGCTGCTGGAAAAGCGCCGACGACATACCCGCTCCAGTGAAGACAGAAAGATCCACCCTACGAACAGTCGAGCGTGACGGGAGTCGCCAAACCACTCTTGCTTTTACCTGTACACACGGTGTTTCACCGATGACGTATCAGCGAGGGCGACACGCCGTGGGAATGTTCAGCTCCGCCTCAGAACCAGCTGCGAGAGGAAAGTTACCGATTTCTAACGCGGTTCCGAAAGTCGTCAGCAAGCAACGGAACTACTTCCGTTTCTGGCAGACTACCTCGCGGCACATAGTTCTAGCGTGTTTATCTTACTGTAACATAAATTACGTAGTCTGAAAGTTTCTTCGAACGCCACGAGCACAGGACTATAAAGACAAAACTATTACAAGAAAAATGTAAGCGTTCCTTTACACAGCATCTCGGTAAACAATATAACATAAAATTAAAGACAAGGTATGTGTTGTTATGTGTGGCTAACAAGAACGAAAATACATTTTAACAACAGAACTTGAAATTTCAAGACCTCCATTACTTGTACAACTAGAAGTCAAATATAATCAATGGTTAATAAGTCTGGAGCGTAGGACATTTTCAAGACCTTCCTTTGATGTGTATTTTTCTATTTTGCCAAAACGTTTCAATGTGGCATGAAGTGTCGCAACCGCTCAGGAAGCATTTGGTGTCATGTCTGTAATCGTGAAGTCCGGCCAATCCTTTGCTTATTTATACACCACAAGCCTTGACGAACACTTCGCCTGCAGCTCAAGAATGAACGTTTGAAGGGTTTTTCTATACAACGAACTGAAAATACACTATTTCGTCAAAAGTATCTAATATCTGTCAGTGGATGTTACTGTGGGCTGTGCCCACCCTTCGTCCTTTGGCGGCGTGAACTCTCATTGGAACACCTTCAATGAGCTGTCTCATTTCCTGTGGGAAAATGACACCCCTTTCTTTCTGTAGACCGAAACTAAAGAAAATAGTGATATTGGACGCTGAGGTCTGCAGCGAAGTCTCACTCATCTCAAAGACGTTCCATTGGTTCATAAGGGACAAGGCAGGCCAGTCCATTTCGGGTTTACTGACAGGTTGCATTGTCATGCTGATCAAACAGCTACGTTTACGAGTATATCTACATGGGTACTCCGCAAAGTGCCTGGTGGGGGGTTCATCGAACCGCCTCACGATAATTCTCTATTATTCCAATCTTGTACAGCGCGCGGATAAAACGAACACATCTATCTTTCTGTGCGGGCTCTGATTTCCCTTATTTCATTATGACGATCTTTTCTCCCTATGTAGGACGGCGTCAACAAAACATGTTCGCATTAGGAGGAGGACACTAGTGATTGAATTTCGTGAGAAGATTCTACCACAACGAAAAACGCATTTGTTTTAAATGATGTCCCCCCCCCCCCCCCCAATTTCTGCATCATTTCAGTGACACTCTCTCCCCTATTTCGCGATAAAACAAAACTAGTGCACTTGTTTGCAGTTTGTCGATGTACTCGGTCAATACTGTCAGGTAAGGCTACTACACCGGGCAGCAGTACTCCAAAAGAGGGCGGACAATTGAGGTGTAGGCAGTCTCTTCAGCAGATCTGTTACATTTTCTAAGTGTTCTGCCAATAAAACGCCGTCTTCGGTGAGCCTTCCCAACAACATTTTCTGTGTCCTTTCTAATTTAAACTGTTCGCATTAGTAATTCCTAGGTGTTTAGTTGAATTTACGGCCTATATATTTGACTTATCGTGTAACCAAAGTATAACGGACTCCTTTTATCACTCATGTGGAGGAGCTCAAACTTTTCATTATTTATCGTCAATTGCCAACTTTCCTACCATACATATATCTTTTCTAAATCGTTTTGCAATTTGTTTTGATCTTCTGATGGGTTTACTAAACGATAAACGACAGCGTCATCGGCAAACGACCTAAGACGGCTGCTCAGATTGTTTCCTAAATCGTTTATACAGATAAGGAACTGGAGAGAGCCTATAACACTATATTGGGGAACGGCAGAAATCGCTTCTGTTTTACTCATTAACTTTCAGTCAGTTACTACGAACTGCGACCTCTCTGAGAAGAGATCACAGGTCCAGTCGCATAACTGAGATAATATTCTCGTGACACCTAGCGGTCAACTCCGCATTACGTAGGGGTGTCCGGATACTGCTGGTCAGATGTTGAGGCTACTCAGCCGAAACTTTCAGTAGCGGTGAACGAAAGATAAACACTTATTTTAATTATAGATAGTTCAACACGTTCTTATCACTCAGAAAATAAGTTTAGACGTAAACTGAGGTTTAATGTGAGCAGTTCAATTCTGTGAACAGTCAGATTTATCAAGTACCAACAGTTCGACGTAATAGATCGTTCCATACGGCAGCAAAAGTTGTAGCGAATCGGAGCACAGTATTGTCCGCTCCTACGGCTTTAAACGGCAATGTTCGACAGAATGAAACCTGACAAGCGCTTGTGGCACAATTTACTCTTTATAATTCTTGGCATAATGTCTATCGTGGGGATCCAGCTATCGACCTATAACGTAACGTACCGAAAAAGTAATCCTGTGGTTAATATCACAGACATCTGTCTGTTGCAGGATCCTGCAGCACTATGTAAGCTCGAACATTGATGGAAGAAAACAAGCTTGTCTCACACGGACTCACGAAATATCACTCATGAGAAACACAGTTTGCTTCTATCCCAAACGACGTCTCGCGAACTGCACATGGTGATGAACAGATGCATTCTGTTCTCCTACATTTCCGAAAGGCGTTCAACAATGTATTACATAGACGCCTACTAATAGAGATACGACCTTACGAAATAATTTCACACATATGTCATTGGTGCGAAGACGGGATAAATCCAAGGCTAGCTAACCGAGGAATAGGCTAACCACTAGTTAACTTGGAGTGCGCGTTGTGCGTCGCCATTTTATTCCTCGGTTATTTATTCCGGAACAGCGTTCATGTCGAGTTTCGTTGACTCTGGGTATTTCGCGTACGCCATTTCATATTTGCGTAGTCGTCGTCTGTAGGAACAGCATCTCAAACATGAGTGATTAACGTTCCAGATCGCAAAACTTTTCGGTTGAGGGTACCTTGAGGCTGGCAGATACTGAGAATGAGTTCAAGAGTATAGTCGAAAACATAAAAACTGTTGTAGTCTCATTCAGTGAAAATATTAGTGCAAAATATTTAACTAAATCGGCACGATGCATATATGTATAACTTCCTATATTGAATTTAGTTAAATGATCAGGTATTTGTTATTTGACCAGTTAGGGATCTTTCTAGATTTCCGAATAAAGTATATGAAAAAAATATGCAACAGTTTCCATTCACAAACAACTTCACGTAGTTGACAGAGGAGCTACAATAGATGAACGATTATTATTATTATTATTATTATTATTTAAAGAAAGCACAGAAAAGGTATAAGAGGCTGTAGATTGGTGGCCACCAAATGTATAATGTAAATTCCAAAAATACAAGATTTGATAAAGTTGTCACAGAAGGACGCCACAGTCAGCTCGATTCAGATGCAACATTTCTATACGACAATATTCCATCAAATATAGCTGTAGGGTAGATGGTAAATTGAACTGTAAGTAGGCACGTAAATAGAAGCAACTGTGACATGTCGTCTGCTTTGTGAAATAGTTGCTCTTTACAGTCTCTCCAATAAACTGTGACAACACAGACATCATGGAGATTGATTTGACTGAAAATTCTGGAAGGTGTTACTGGCTATCTTGCTGTTGTATTTACGTCTTAGAATGAATCATTCACTACAGCACCAATGGGTATTATACAGAAAATACCCTTGCTAAATTACTGAACACTATTTGTGCATCCACTTAGGCAATTCTTGGGCATAAATAATCATGTTTATGTGATGTGATGATTATTAATTATACTGATGGTATATTTAAAGAATAAGATGCCAACGTTTACAATAAGCATCCATTATCTTTTCTATAATCTTGGGGTGAAAATGTACCTATGGCACATACCAAACTGAAGGCTGCTGTTATTGTATCTCATCATAATTGGTTGAGAAACTTTTCCATACATAATTTTGAGTTGTACAATCATCTTTAGCACCTGTATGTAATCTGAGAGGGGAAGGGGAAGTAACCAGGGGCCTGCCACATTCAATGTGTTCTTCCTTCTTTTCTTGTCATTTCAGCTTACAACTGTCACTTTTGTTTTCAGAATAAAAACACCTGTTCTCAAATGTGAAAAAAATTAGCAGAATTGCAGATGGTGCTGCTTCAAAAGAACCTTGACAAGAACCAGAGAAGGGAGTAAGAACTGTATTGTTTAAAAAAGCATCATAAAGCTCAAAATTAGGATCAGAAAATAAAAATTTATACAAATTATTTCAGAATAAAAATATATTAATCCATATACATTTGTTTCTTTTATTTTATTTTAATTCATCAGAGAACTGAAATAATTAAAAAACTGTCTCTTGTGCATGTTGTCCACTGTTATACACATACTTTTAATAATCATGCTGGCTGTCCCCTTGCCAATACCAATAAAGTCTCCAATGGACAGAAAGAAATCACCAGAGGGAAAACATCTGAGTGTCTGTACTAGCTGTTTCATTGGTAGAACTGAGTCGTTTCTGAAAGATAGAAAAGAATGACATGAGACAATTCAAAAAAATTTAAAAACATAATTTGTAACCACTCCTTCCACTATTATGATTATGTTATCACATAACTAAAGATTCCTGTTAACTGAATGAAAAGTACCTATGTTCTTGTCACACAGAGATAATTACTTTATGATAAATATGTATGTGGTTATGGGGATAATACTAATAACTGAGAAATACAACAGCTCTCTGCTATAGCTTTCTTTTTTAAAAAAAATACTTTCCTATTAATTTTACTGTGTTAAATTTAGCTTGAGTAAACACAAATAATTTACTTGTTTATGGGAATAATGATAGGTGGGTGGACTATTTTGTTTCTCTGAAGCATTCACTAAAAGTGGAAAGTTATTGCCCCAATGGGATGTAAGTGTGAACAATATTTTCCGCTATAGATTTGGCTAGGGACATTAGCGTACGTTAAACAATCACAATGAGTCATCAATTGCAGAAAAATTGTGCTTTACACGAGTACAATACAAGATATTTCAATTTAAGGCATCTTCAACTGGCTACAGTTTGACGTAAATAAGGACACTGAAAATAACTTGATATTCAAGGAAATTTAAAAACATAGCATTCCAGGCACTCCTTCCACATGCTACAACTATGCAGATAACTATATTCCTGTTATGTTCTTATAGCATACAAATACAGCTATTACTTTATGATCAATTTGGGTGGGCTTATGTGGATAATACTAGTAACAAAGAAACAACAGCTACTTTCTATTACTGGGGAAGCATTCCTTTTTTTTTTAAAGAAAAAAGTCTTACTTTCCTCTTAATCTTACTGAGTTAAACTTAGTCTGAGTAAGAACAAATAGTTCACTGGCTTCAGTGAATAATGGTAGGTGGGAGACAATCTTCTTGCTCTGAAGCATGAATGGGCCAGTAATACTAATATTTTCAACAGCAGATGGAAAGTTGTTTTGACACTGCTGTGGTGTTTACAAAAAGGGGGTATTTCCAGTGGAAAACAAAGTGTAATAATATTTTCTGCCATTGATGAGAGTGGGACAGTATTGTTTTGTGAAAATGTTTTGCTACACAACAAATCGAGATTTCGTCAAAAACAGAAAAAGCTGTTAATGCAAATTGCACACATAATAAAACGAAGTAGTCTTTTTCGTTACTACAGCAATTGGAATACACACCAGATAAACAAGCCTATTTTCTACGAATTATCATTTTCTGTTAAATAAAACGAAACACCTCTTATCGCTGCTGCAGCAATTGGAACACACACGAGATAAATAACATTATTTTTCTACGAATCGTCATTTTAAAGAGTCGGATTTACGTAAGTAACACGACGGAATAAACGAAATACTGAAATCAAATGCATATTACAATAAATAAACAGTATTATTGAAGAAAACGGAGAAATGGTCTCACCTGTCCGTCATATGCTCCAGTTTGTCATATACAAGATTAAAAACGCGAAGCACCGTTTCAGTTGATGAGCAAAATCTGGATATAAATTCGGGATCGGCGTCGTCTCATTTCTTCTCCTTCCTCATTCCCATGAACACTTCAGCCAAAATGTCGTCATCGCTGTCTGCATCTGTCACTGTTCCTGCCATCTTGAAAACTTAATCCCCGGTTAAGCTCACCAACCGGCCAGAAAATCGCCGGTTGTGTTATCGCGAAGTTATTCTCCGGTTAGGCGTTATTCCGGTTTCGTACAACGCGTTTCTCGCGCTATTTCGAGAATAGCGCTTAACCGGCTGCTAACCGGAGCTTGTACAACCGGCCCTAAGTACAGCGCGAGCGTAAATATTTGTTATTTAATCATTTGTTTCCACGTTTCAAATATGAGGCTTCATAAAACTTAACACGAAAACCAATGTATGATAAAAAGACTTTCAAGCCAATGTAAGTTTAATCTTTATGAAAATTGTTTTTATGCTTAATTCATGAAATAAAGGTTTTTAAAAACTGTATTAATAACTGTTATGTTATTGTTATATACCTTCATCAACAACAGACATTCAGTATGAAAATGAATCGCAGTTCACTGAAATCAGATACAAGATTCTTACATGATAGACAAACTGACTCGCTCGGAAAATAAGCAAAACTTAACCGAATTTTAACTCGAAAACTAGTAAACATTTAAGAGATAACTTTATGAAAGTTGTTTTCTTTTACAGTAACTGAGACAATGTGTCATGTGATGTAGCGGTTACTAAGGATTTTAAAAAAAATATGAAGTCATTTTTCCCATTTTTTTCTTCCGATTTGAATTGCAATAGCCGGTGCAAGAAGGTACAGCCCGTGGACGGTCGCAGGGAATCGCAGAAACGACTGGACAAAATTTCACTTGATGCAATAAATGGCAGCTCTCCTCAGATGTGGGTGTACATCAGTTTGTGGGATGGAGTTCCGTGCCCATGACACTTGGTCGGTCAATACAGGGACGGTTAATGCTGTTTTTGTATGAAGCTGGAGTTGTCGTCAGATGAGGTCCCATATGTGCTCGATTGGAGACAGATCTGGAGATCTAGCAGGCCACGGCAACGTGCCGATACTCTGTAGAGCGTGTAGGGTTACAACAACAGTATGCGGGCGAGCAGCATAACAGCTCGAATCACCAGACTGACGTACAAATTTGCAGTCAGAGTGCGTGGGATAACCACAAGAGTAGTCCTGAAGTCATACAAAATCGCACCCCAATTCATAACTCCAGGTGTACATCCAGTGTGTCTAGCATGCAGACAGGTTGGTTACAAACCCTCAACTGGCCTTCTTATAACCAACACTGGCACAGTGCAGAACTAGGTTTCACCAGAAAACGCAACAGACCTCCACCCTGTCCTCCAATAAGCTCTCGCTTGACACCACTGAAGTCGCAAATAGCGGTGTTTTGGGGTCGGTGGAATATACGCTACAGGGCGTCTGGCTCGGAGCAGTCCTTGAAGTAACCGATTTGTAACAGTTCGTTGTGTCACTACAGTGTCAGCTGCTGCTCACATTGCTGCTGCAGATGCATTCCGATGCGCCAGAGCCATTCACAAAACATGATGCTCTTTCCTCTCGGTGGTGCCACGTGGCTTTCCAGAGCCCAATCTTTTTGTGACTGCCCCCCCCCCCCCCCCAGGGGCTCACAGTTCTGTAATGAGTTCGTACGTGGCGTACACAGGGCGACGAGCTATTGCAGCCCATTCTTTCTTCCTGGGCTGCATTTCCTTCCCCATGCCTCTCCCTCCCTGTCCGCATCCCTCCCCTCCCCCCCCCCCTCCTTGCTTTCTCTCTCGATATTCTTTCTTATGTCTAACTGGCTATCGACCTAGTTTCCTGTATTTCTTGCGGTTTTGTTACCCCTGCCTTTTCTCGCTCATCCATCCTTTTTGGCGTTTTTGGTCTCTCTTTGGGGTTTGACCTCCATTTCTAAATTTTAATCTTCATAGTGTGAGCCATTTGGGAAAGAACTTTCTTCCTAGCGTCTACGTCATGAATTCCTCTCCCCCCTTCCTTCCCCTCTTCTTCCCTGCTGTAGCTTCCTCTGTCCTGCTAGATCACCAGCACGTGTGCCAGTCCATGTGGTGGGGCAGTTACGTAATCATCTGACTGAGCCCCCTGACAAAACAGTGGTCACACTTTTGATACCTGAGTTATTGCCTGCCCATGTATGCCTAGGAAATGTTGGTTGTCATTCTGGAGTATCGAAGCTCCCAGCAATGGCCACCATGCCAGATGGCCCTCTGTGGCTGCGTGGCGCCCATAGGGAGAGCCCATGATTGGAGTGGGTGGTATCATGGAGGATGCTTTGTGCAAGAAGCATATCAGGATCCAAACATCTGGCCATTCTCCTACGACCGCCTCTTCAAATGGAAATAGATCATTGATTTCTGTTTCTTATAGCCTTCTCTTCAAGTGGTAACAGATCATTTAATGCTGCTAGTTACGACCCTGTAGCCTTCCCTTTCCTGGCTACACCCTGGGAGAAGGGCCAAGCTCGCCACCTTGCGGTGAAACACTTTCCTCGCTACCTGGTCTGTACTAGGTTGAATGGGAACACATTCACCACCAGAAAGCCGTTTTTTTTCTGGAAAATATCGAAAATAAGTTTGGCGAAGTAAAGTCTGTTAGTAAGATGCAGTCAGGTTACCTGTTGATAAAAACTTCTTCTGCACCCAATCTGCAGCTCTTACTGGTTGTGATCATCTTGCCGACGTCAGGTGTCCACTACACTCACTGGTCTTTGAATATGGTGCAGGGAGTCTTTTTTCATAGGGACATCATCCTTCAAACTGACGAGGAACTCTGGGCCAATTTGGAATGACGGGCCATTCACTTTGTCTGGCGTGTGTAGGAAGGCCGTAAGAACAACCGCACCAATACTGGCGATTTTATTCTGGCTTTCGAGGGAGATACCCTCCCAGAGGTCAAGGTTGTGTGTTATCAGTGTGAAGTGGAGCTGTACCTCCCGGCACCCTTGTGGTGGTTTTGGTCCTTGCATTTTGGGCACATCTCTTGTGTTGGCTGTGTACACCCACTCAGTGAGGAGAGCCCTGCAATACGCCACCTGTGTGTGTAAATTGTCATGACCATCACTGTCCACACTCACCAAATTGATGGGCTTATAACAAAGAAAAGAAGTCCTTGGACTGTTTATCTTACGCTGAGGTCATCAGAAATTTGACATACTTCATCCTGAGTTAATGACTTCTGCTTTTGCCTCTATTACGTCCTTTCCCCCTCCTCCCTCTTCTTTACCCCAGTCTTCTCACCCTTCCCTACAGTTCCCATGCCCTCCCCTCTGAATGCCTCTCCCCCATCTGGGCTGAAGAAGTGCCCCCCTTCTTCAGTTCCTACCAGTGACAGGGTCCTTCCTGGGACTCCTCCCCCTGGCGTCTCTCAGGCTGGAGGCCTGCTACCACAGCTTGACCATGGAACACAGTCTGTGCACCACAAGGCCCCTGCTCTCTTTCGGTTCTGGATCTTTCAGAAGCCTACTTTTCCTTTGATCCCTGCCCTCCTCAGTCTCTGAAAGAGAAGAAGAAACATAAGACCCAGGAGAAGTCTGCCCTCCCCCCCCCCCCCCAGTGCCCACGGAGGCGACATCTCTCCTCTCGCATCCCGAGTCTGACATCTTTTTATGTGGTGATGGTTGGTGACCCAGTGGCATGATTGGCTCTAGCTCGTTTGCCTCCCATTTCGATACCTGCTCCATGATTATTCAGTAGAACGTAATGGATACTACTGTCAGCTCACAGAGTTGCAGCCTCTCATTGCCTTTTACTCAGCGGCTTGCGTCGTTCTCCAGGAATCTCATTTTACTGATGCTAACTCACCGGCCCTTAATGGGTCCTATACTTTCTGGTAGAACTGTGTCAGCACTTTGAGGGCTTCCAGTGGCGTCTGTACATTGGTCCATATGGATATCGTTAGTACATGGATCCCACTTTGTAAGCCATTGGAAGCGGTTGCCATTCATGTCCATTTCGCCTCTGCCATTACGGTTTGCAATCTCTGTCTTCCTCCTGACAGGCCACCTACATTTGCTGCCCTAACTGCCCTCCTACAGCAGTTCACTCCTCCCTTCCTCTTCCTTGGAGGTTTCACTGCCTGTCACCCTTTGTGGAACAGTGCTTCTTGATCTAGTCAGGGTTCCTCATTGCCCCAGTTCTTGCAGACCATGACCTGTGCCTCCTAAATTATGGTCCCCTTACTCATTTTAGTCCCGCATCTGGCACTTTTTCTACCATTGATCTTTCGCTCTCTTCCCCTCGCCTGTTTATTTCCTTACTCTGGTCACTACAAGATGACATCTGTGATAGTGACCACTTCCCGTTGATTCTCTCGTTCCCCTCCCACCTTCCACTGACCAGGTAACCCCGCTGGGCCTTCCATCTCCCCAGTCATGTTTCCACCTTCTTTGCCAGGTTGTATTGATGAAGTCGTCCGTGACACATCCGATAAGATAATCCGCGCTACCGGCATTGCCGTTACCCACTTGATGGGTCCCATTTCAGACAGCCAGTTCTGTGGTATAGCATGGTCATTGCCACTGCTATCCATGATCATCGTCGCGCCTTGCAACATCTTAAGCAACACCTGTCCTGTGACGAACTTATTACCTTTAAAATTCTTCACGCCAAAGGCCGTTACTTAATCAAACAGAGCAAACGGATGGGTTGGGAATGCTTTGTCTCCTCTCTAGTTTCTTCTGTCCCTTCATCAAAGGTGTGGGCTAGAGTCCGCACCCTCCAAGGTTGTCAGTGGCAGTCTTCCATTCAGGGTCTTACCCTTCCAGGTGGCCTTTGCATAGATCCATCAGTTCTCGCGCCGAGGCTTGCTATTCTGGTGACAAAAATATTTTTATTAAGAAATACAAACAGATGCCTGTATGTGGCTTACTGATGAAGTTGCGCTAAGGTATTGTGGTTTGTTTCATGAGACCCTGGCCGTCCAGGTAAAAACGGATTGTAAGTAGGCTGTTTAGGTTTTTATATTGGTAGCGCCACCTAGCGCTCTGTATGAAAATGACTGGCTGTGATGTGTGCAGTCTGTGGCTGGTTTGCATTGTTGTTTGCTATTGTAGTGTTGGGCAGCTGGATGTTAACAGCGCGTAGCGTTGCGCAGTTGGAGGTGAGCCGCCAGCAGTGGTGGATGTGGGGAGAGAGATGGCGGAGTTTTGAGAGCGGATGATCTGGACGTGTGTCCATCAGAGACTCAATTTTTAAGACTGGATGTCATGAACTGATATATATATTATGACTTTTGAACACTATTTAGGTAAATACATTGTTTGTTCTCTATCAAAATCTTTCATTTGCTAACTATGCCTATCAGTAGTTAGTGACTTCAGTAGTTAGAATCTTTTATTTAGCTGGCAGTAGTGGCGCTCGCCGTATTGCAGTAGTTCGAGTAACGAAGATTTTTGTGAGGTAAGTGATTCATGAAAGGTATAGGTTATTGTTGGTCAGGGCCATTCTTTTGTAGGGATTTTTGAAAGTCAGATTGCGTTGCGCTAAAAATATTGTGTGTCAGTTTAGTGATGATCAGTTTTGCTCAGCTGTTTGAAAATCAAATAATGTAAGAGGTTTATCAGCACATTAATTCATTAATTTTTCTAAGGGGACGTTTCAAGATCTTTGAAAGTCAAACGTGATCCATTGGATAACGCTCGGAGCTTCGCTAGGCTGTTGGCAAACGATGCTGTAGTTTATTGGAAGGCTGCAATTCCAGCAGGCGGTAACGAACTGGAGAAACACTAGAAACAGATTACCAGTTGCTGCAGGGACTGACAACAGTGTTTGGATGTAAATAAGTCTAAGGTACTGCGCAAAAATGGAAGAGGAGATTCACCACTGTTTGACTATGCTACCGAGTGTAAATCACTAGAAACAGTAACTACCGTACAATATCCAGGAGTAATCATCCAGAGCGATTTAATGTGGTATGGCCTCATAAATTTATGGGAAAAGCAGATATGGAGAATCCCAAGGAAATATAATGGTTTATAAGACATTAGTTCGACCGATTCCTACGTATTGCTTATTTATTGGGGAACCTTACCAGGTTACATAAGTAGAAGACATGAAGGAGAACCAATGAAGAACGCTGCCTTCGGACATGGCGTCTTTCAGCAGGTGCGAGAGCGTTACGGTGATGCTCAGTCCACTCCAGTGGCAGGCGCCACAAGAGAGATATGGTGCATAAGGAGAGGTTTACTGTTGAATTCCGCTAATCACCATAAGATGTTATGCGAAGTGCAGATGCACAAGCACACGTAATGAATTGGATCGCTAGCTAACCTAACTGGAGAACAGTCTAATGCATCTTACAGTCTGAACACTTGGTATCTCAGACACTGAACTGCAGTACATTCTGGGATTTCAAGCTCTCCGCAGTCTCAATGTCCTCTCTGTCGTCGTTATATGCGATGACAAGGACATTGGTAGTCTGAAAGTGACATGTTGGTAGTTCACCTAAATTCATATGATCTGATACAGATTGTGTTTCTTCCAACTAGGGTGCAGGGGAACAGTAGCATAGCCACAAACAATATTTTTATCCGTTCTTTTCTGCTAGATGGGCATCCTGTTAGTAAAAGTGTGAATGTCCTTTCAGACCATGATGCACAAATTTTAACAGGCTTTTGTACTCAAACAATTGTCACATATAATCAGAGTAAATCCAACAGCAATAGAGAGTTTTTTTTAAAACACATTAAGGAACAAGGGTGGCAGAATGTTTATAGTGCTGGTAACATAGACGCCAAACATAATACTTTCCTCACGACATTTCTCATGCTCTTTGAGAGTTGCTTTCCATTAGAACGTTCTAAACGGGGTACTAGCAGGAAATGGCAGCCTGGGTGGCTGACTATTGGCATATCATGTAGAACAAAACGAGAATTATATCAAAATGTTATAAGTAGTCGCAATCAAGCTACAGTAGCCCATTACAAACAGTATTGAAGGTGCTTAAAAGTGTTATTAGGAAGGCAAAGAGCACGTGGTATGCAAATAGAATACCAAATTCACAGGATAAAATTAACACCATATAGTCAGTTGTTAAGGAAGTGTCTGGTTAGCAGCAAAAGGTCGACAGTATAAAGTTGTAACACGCCCGGGAGTACAAATGGGTGGGGTACCTTTAAACTGGTTGTCGTTTCGGACCGTGCGCCCTGTCCCACACCACGTACCTGATAATCCCTCGGCGGTCGTATTGTTCTGCTCCACACTGCTGCTGGTTTGCCTGACGCTGTTCTACGCCTGGTATGAACAACTATATTCTGAGACGATAAAAGAAAATCGCAGGTTACACTGTTTACATTCTAATTCATAAGTGTTTATCCCAATTAATGGATGATTACGAGTCCACAATATCGTTCAAAGACGAGCGTACGCATAACCGACACGACACGGGTGATTGTCGATGATGCGGAAGCTGAAGGATAGCACGAAAGTTCTTACGCTCGTCACGCACACACAGGATATTTGGTACCAGCCCTCCTTGACACTAGTAATAAACTTTAACACTGTTCACAAAGTTAAATTTACAGTTCACAGTTCTCAGTTGTACGAGCGTGCGCGTAACCGACGCAGTGCAGTTGATAATGCGGAAACGCGATAATGGAACGCACGTCCTCACGCTCGCTACAAGACACTGGCACTTCTTTGCACTCTTTTATGGTAACTCATTTTTGCTGATTCACATTGGTTCATTCTGAGAAACCGAACACGGCGCGGATGATTGATACTGTACAGTACGACACGAAATGAGAGGATACACAAATACGTTATCGGCGGCAATGCTCATTTTTTAATTACTTCTTGATGCACTTTACTCTGAATCATATCTATATTTCATCACTTTACTGTAATAGCACTTGTAGCAGCACTTCAACTTCCATACTAACAATGCCTCTCACATGCAGAGCTACCCACAACACAACATAACAGTACCGTGCCCCATGCTCGACTCGACAGATGTGGCTGCCCGGAAAGATACTCCGCAACCAAGCCAGCGATACGACAGTGCGCTTACACTCCCGCACCAAAAAGTTTTCGAATTGTCGAAGAGAATATCGAAATCTAGATAATTCCCTACTGCAGGGAAGGGGGTATACTGCCCCATCCCACGGGCATAGATCCATTGCCACCTTGTGGACCAGACATGAGTTACTCACAATCATGGAAACATAAATAACAGTTGTCAAATACACAAAATATTACATAATAAAAGAACCCTGCCTACAGTGCAACCTGTATAGCAAAACACAGTTACAATACAGTGGATAAGCAAAGAGTTCATACAATAAGACACAAGGATACTAATTCCCTGAAAAGGAAAAGTTTATAGTTACAAATACTGTAGTTTAGATATGATAGGCAGGTGCCTGAAAGAAGGAGACAAAAAACAAAATAATAGAAAAACACACGCGTTCACTGGTACTCCAAGTAGACAGTATCACTGGTGGCACTATTACGCAAAACTAAAGAACCTAAGAACCTCCGTCAGCACGAGGCTGTCAAAATAAAAAATAAAAAAGTTATTTCACTACTCACGACACTGCATCACAAGGGAGCGTTCTTGGCATTGTAAGGGGTGGGGAGTGCCTGTAGCGTCGAAGCTGCGCCGACTGGCAGATGTGCAGTATAGTCATCAGCTCGCCACTCTCGCCTCGTAGTAATCCGTCCAGTGCCGTACATGAAACAGGTGAATGGCGCTCTCAGTGTTGCCCTAGCAATGTCTATTCAACTTAGCATTAGTCTGTTACTACTACGGTAGACATTACGATGTTCTGTATGACATAATAAACACACAGGCTATTAAGAAGAAAAATATATGGATGTCCACTAAGTTAAATTTAGTTACTAAGTGAATGGTACGAAAAATAATAGCAATCATTAAGCAGGAGTAGTAAGAAACTTTTAAATGAAAAACTTTTGGATAGCACAACCTATATACACTAGACACTAGTAATCACTCTAACCATATCACTGGTGTGGGCAAGAAGAAATGTAATACATATAATCTAGGTTGAACAGATAGAAAGTGAAAAGAAAGAAAAAGTTGCATATGGCAGTAACACATCCTAGTTAAATCTCACTCGATTAGAGTGTCCTCATGAAACCTCATAATAATCAGAAATTAATGTCTGTACTTAAGGACAACACCAGCTGACATGTGTACAGTTCCGACATGTCACATAGAACAATCAGTCATTAATCTTGCTCACTATGGTATGGTTTGATGTTTTCCATATGGTGTTTTCCTTCATGCCTACCTGACTTCCTCCGAACCAATTCAACAGTATTAGGACATTTGATATCAACAATACAGTATGGTCCTTGGTATTCATGATGGAACTTCTTAATTTCTTTGTTCAGTTCGCTAGAATGTGTGTGGGTTTGATTAACACAAGGTCACAGACTTCATACTTAATCGGTCGCACGATCTTACCATGTCTTTCTTTCCGCCGTTGAGCCTCATCACGTAAATATTCCATGGCCAATTCAATTTTTCTGTCCCACGATTCATCCACAGCGGGAGAATCATTCAAGATATTGGAGAATATACTTTCAGGAGGTTGGTTCAGCAGGATTTCACATGGTGCAAAACCTGTCGTGGCATGAGGTAGGCTATTGATTACACCCTCAAAATCTGTTATATACTCTTTCCATTTGCTATGTTTCCAGTTACAATATGTCCTGCACATGCGGTTCACCTCTTTCATGACTCTCCCCGCTGGATTTGAGGCAGGTCTATAATTGGCTATCCGGGCTATGATTTGAGCTTTGCACCTGGTCAGGTGATACATCGTACCCTGAGTTCCGATATCCGTAGCCACCACGGTGTCCTCTGTAACCACCATGGCCACAGAAACTACCACCATGTCTCCTACCATTATTATTCCAAGATCGTCCATCGCGTCTATTGTTATGGTTTAAATGGATATCTGTATTAGATTCGTTGTTCCCTGATACTCTACTATCACCTCCTCCTCCTGTTCCTCGTGAATCATACAACGTGTCTAATTGTCCTAAGCCTGACTTCATTGCTTCTACGTCATCTCTAGGGATTGCTAACAACTTATCCTGAAATCCTGTCGGTAGTTTACTTATGATCAGGGAGACTATTGCTTCTGTCGTCATCGGTTCATCTAAATACAAGTTCATCTCATAATAATCTTGGAAAAACTTCTTTAAGTTCTGGTCACGCCCTCTATCAAACCCTCTACCCTGGTATAGACTGTCACGTACTTCATTTTGTTTCCGTCTCGAACAATATTGTTGCAAAAATTCCTTTCCAAATTCAGCAAAGGTTGTACACTTATGTCCTATTCTCATACCCCAGGTACCAGCTTCACCTTCCAATCTTGCTGCAACGAAGCGTACCTTTCTTTTCCCGTCCCACAATTCAGGTAACACGCCCTTAAATTGATCTAAGAAATCTTTGGAATGCCATCTTCCATTTGGTTCGAAATTCTTAAAATTCCCTATGCCAAGGAAGATCTCATCATTTTGTATACCAATTAAGCTACCTCCAGCAATGGTTCCATCACGTAATAGTGATTTCACTTCACTCTCCTGACCGACCTGCTCCTTAGTCTTGCCTACCTCACTGTACACCTCTTCTACTCGCCGTGCATAAGCGTCCTGGTTTAGTGCAACAGCTGAATCCTGTGTTTACAGTGTTTCCTTTCCTCATCCAGTTGTTCAAAATGCTCATCGTAAGCCTCAACCTTTTTAGTAATTTCTTTCTTCTTTGACATCTGACTCTACCTTTTCAAAACGTTTAGTATTGCCTGCAACATTCTCCTCAAACCGAACGGTAAGTTCATCTGTGATGACTTGACTCAGCCAGTTTCCTTAGAGCCTCATTAGTCTCGTCGATCGTTCTACTGAGTCGTTCGTTTATATGCTCTACTAATCGCTTAATATCTTCCCTTAATTGTTTGTTTTCTTCCTTTAATTGTTTATTATTATGTTCTACTGATCGCTTAATATCTTCCCTTAATTGTTTGTTATCTTGCTCTACTGATCGCTTAATATTTTCCCTTAATTGTTTGTTATCTTGCAATAATAATTTCTGTTGTCTACTGATGGCATAATATCTTCGTTTAATGTTTTGAGCATGTCAGCGATGGACAGGTCAGACCTAAGTTTACACTCATCTCGCTTGGGGGCCTCCATGATTGGTGACGACACCGCATTTGAACTTCCCATCTCTGTTAATAAACTACTGTCACCTATACCGGAATCCTTCGACATTTCACTATTACTTGCTTCTGTTTTCGTCTCCACCTGATTACGTTCACCAAAAGAGACTGCTTTCACATCCCTGTCTACTGCAGTTGCACCAAGCTCATTACTTGCCAAATTGAACCACCGTAGTCACCCAAGCAAAAAACAAACAAATCCCTGTAACACTCGTAGCATAGAATGGATGGCTATAACTACAACCAAACTACAACTCCGTATGCATTCAACTCTGTAATTCGGGCTCAGAAGCACACATAACATACAAGATCCCGTAAAAGAAAAGAAGAAAGAAAAAAAATTAAATGTAAGCTAACGTATAGTTCTGCAATTGTTTTAACTGTTGTTAAAAAATTAGACTACTAAGTAAGCAGGGTCTGACAGTGACATTTACTTTACTGTGCGATCGGCAAGCTAAATAATGTCTCTTGACATTAATTTAATGATACACAAGAATTCCAACTGTCACTGTTTGTAATTACGTAATTATAGAGTGCAATCTGCAATGCCAGTTAATTACTCTCGTTGCTTCAGTTGCGTAAGGTAACTTGTGATGCGCGACTTACTTTGCGTTGTCTTCTGGTTCCGTAGTCGCGGCTGTTGGGTAGCGCCGACTCAGTTGACGCCGTCCGGCTGTCAGCACTGCACCCTCTCTGTAAAGCGTGGTAATATTTGCTGCGTCGCTCTTAGCGCCGCTCACGTCGTACACGATTATGGCTGCCAAAAAGTTTTCACTTTTGCCCATAGGTGCCACTAGCGAATGGCTGCCAAATAACTGTTCCCTTTCGCACATAGATGCCGCTACCGTCGTCAGAAGCGCACCACCGTGGAGTATGTTTACTTCGTAGCACTAGCTCTTTGCACTGTCACGAATCGGACGAGTATATACACTGTCACAAGTTCTTTGACGTACACATCCCAGAACTCGCGTGACGTCACTCAACAATCGAAACCAACAGTCACTGTTTATACACAAATAGTTCACTCTCCTAATAAATTATACGGCACTTCTGAAATTGCAGGTCCTGAATACGCGTCGCCATGTAACACACCCGGGAGTACAAGTGGGTGGCGTACATTTAAACTGGTTGTCGTTTCGGACTGTGCGCCCTGTCCCACACCACGTACCTGATAATCCCTCGGCGGTCGTATTGTTCTGCTCCACACTGCTGCTGGCTTGCCTGACACTGTTCTACGTCTGGTATCAACAACTATATTCTTCGCAGGTTGCACTGTTTACATTCTAATTCATAAGTGTTTATCCTAATCAATTGATGATTACGAGTCCACAATATCACTCAAAGACGAGCATACGCGTAACCGACACGACGCGGGTGATTGCTGATGATGCAGAAGCCGAATGATCGCACGAGAGTTCTTACGCTCGTCACGCATACACAGATTTTTTTTTTATATCAGTCCTCCTTGACACTAGTAACAAATTATAACACTGTTCACAAAGTTAAATTTACAGTTCTCAGTTGTAGGAACATGCGCGTAACCGTCGTGGCGCGGTTGATTGTTGATAATGCGGAAACGCGATGATGGAACGCACGTCCTCACGCTCGCTACGAGACACTGGCACTTCTTTGCACTCTTTTATGGTAACTAAATTTTGCTGATTTACATTAGTTCAGTCTGAGAAACCGAACACGGCGCGGATGATTGATACTGTACGGTACACAACGCAACGAGAGGATACACAAATACGTCATTGGCTTCACTGCTCATTTTTTAATTACTCCTTGATGCACTTTCCTCTGAATCATATCCATATTTCATCACTTTACTGTAATAGCACTTGTAGCAGCACTTCAACTTCCATACTAACAATGCCTCTCACATGCAGAGCTACCCACAACACAACATAACAGTTCCGTGTCCCGCGCTCTACTCGACAGACGCGGCTGTCCGCGAAGATACTCCGCAACCAAGCCAGAAATATGACAGTACGCTTACAAAGTCAATCCGTCGTAAAAATATTTCTGTTACTGATAAATCAGATATATGTACAGTATTTAACAGTCATTTTCTGAGCATTGTTGGTGAATTAAATAAACATTTAGTTTCTACAGGAAATCATATAACTCTCTTGGAAAATATCTTTCCGAGACTGATGTCTGAAATACTCCTCTGTGATACAGACAAAGGGGAGACTGAGTAAATAATTAAATCACTGAAGACTAAGGACTCTCATGGATATGATGGAGTGCTTAGCAGAATATTAAAGTACTGTGCTGCACATGTTAGCCCTGTACTTAGCCATATTTGTAATTTTTCCTTTAGGAATGTTCAGTTTCCTGAACGTTTAAAGTACTCAGTAGTAAAGACGCTCTATAAAAAGGGAGAAAGGGATATGCAGACAATTTAGACCTATTTCTACCATCCGTGTTTGCTAAAGTTATTGAAAAGGCTGTGTATGTAAAGTGAATTGATCATTTTATATCACATAATTTGCTATCAGATGTACAGTTCGGCTTTAGAAGTCGTTTAACAACTGAAAATGCTATATTCTCTTTTCTCTGTGAGGTACTCGGTGGGTTAAACTAAAGCTTCTGAACGCTAGGCATATTTTTTTATTTAACTAAGGCGTTTGATTATGTTGATCACAAAATATTGCTCCAGAAGTTGGACCATTACGGAATAGCGGGAGCAGCTGACAATTGGTTCACCTCTTACAGACAACAACAGGTAATTATTCACTGGGTTACAGTCAAGTGTCAGTGCCCCAGGGATCAGTGTCGCGGTCACTCGTGTTCCTTATTTATATTTATATAAATGGTATGCCCTCTAGTGTTAGAGTTTAAAATATTTCTATTTGCTGATGACACTAGCTTGGTAGTAAAGGATGTTGTGTGCAACATTGGCTCGGTTTCAAATAGTGCAGTTCATGACCTAAGGTCATGCTTGTAGAAAATAAACTAATGATAAATCACAGTAACACACATTTTTTACAGTTTCTAACACACATTTCAACAAAACCCGACGTTTTAATTTCACAGAATGGGCGTATGATTAGAGAAAGTCAACAGTTCAAATTTCTAGGTGTACAGATAGATAGTAAACTGTCGTGGAAAGCCCACGTTCAGGATTTTGTTCAAAGACTTAATTATGCCAGTTTTATTATTCGAACAGTATCTGACGTAAGTGATTGTTCGGCGAGAATTAGTCTACTTTGCTTATTTTCATTCGCTTATGTCGTATGGTATTATACTTTGGGGTAACCCCATTCTAAAATGATATTTTTGGCTCAGAAACGGGGGGTTCGGGCAAGAAGTGGCATAAGTTAGCGAACCTTTAGTTGACCCCTGTTCACTAGTCTGGGTATTTTGGCATTGGCTTCTCAATATATAAATTCTTTACTGTCGTTTCTTGTTAACTATATCAGCTTATTCCCCAGAATAATACTCAGCAGAAATCCAAACTGCATCTGGATCGGATTTCTCTTGGACAGAAAGGTGCGCAGTATACCGCTGCATCCATTTTCAATAAGCTACCACAAGAATTCAAAAATCTTAGCAGTAAACCACGCGCTTTCAAATCGGAACTGAAGAGTTTCCTGTATTCTGTTGAGGAGTTCCTTGAAAAATTAAGCTGATTCTTATGTTATATTGTTGACTGCGTGTACTTAAACTTACAGCTTGATTTTTTGGGGTTCATAAACATTTCATTTTTATCTGTTATTACTTTCATGTTGTAATTTCATGTACTGACATGTTCCATGACCTTGGAGATTTGTTCCTCAATTTGGTCCTACGGAACTTGGCGTGTCTATAAATAAATAGAGTGACACGGTTCACTTTAAGTTTAAAGGATTTCGTAGAATCGGCGGTCTCTACGCAAGATATCCAAGTAACCCAGCTAAGAATGTAGACTACAGTATGTAACTTGGTTTTGTCTCCATTTCCACTCCTTAGTTATACTCTCAGCTGTTTCTAGGGTCTTCTTCCTTTATTGTCAAATAAAAGGGGGCTACGTTCTGCGTAGGATCGCGTCACAGTGTGTCGGAAAACCCATGGAAAACGCTTTAAGTATAAGGCATGACATTACATATTTCATTGTCAAAGAACAACTGCAATCGTAAAATTGGCGTTCTGTGTACCCCGCATAGTTTATTAGAGAACTGAAGAACCAAAAAAATGTTGTCTCCCTTGATCACCAATATTGGCACGCAGAAGGAAAGGCACAAATTTATGTTTTGAATAGTAACAGGGAAAGAAAAATACATTGTCTCAGTTCTCAAGTCAATAGCAAATGCCAGACACACTAATGGATTGCCCGCAGCTCGTGGTCGTGCGGTAGCGTTCGCGCTTCCCGCGCCCGGGTTCGATTCCCGGCGGGGTCAGGGATTTTCTCTGCCTCGTGATGACTGGGTGTTGTGTGATGTCCTTAGGTTAGTTAGGTTTAAGTAGTTCTAAGTTCTAGGGGACTGATGACCATAGATGTTAAGTCCCATAGTGCTCAGAGCCGTTTAGCGCCACTAATGGATTCTCTAGGCCGGAATACGAAAGACATATTCAGAAATTTCGTACAAGGCGGACAAAGAAAAACTGTCAAAGAAAATATTTCATGCACCTTGAGATAGGCAACCCAACTTGCTTCATCCGCCCTGGGTAAACTGGGTTGCTTATCTCAAGGTGCACGAAATATTCTCTTTGGCAGTTTTATTCTGCACACCCTATATAAGCCTAGTGACAAACAGGTGATCGATTTACTCGAGTCTGACGCAGTTATTAACGCGCAACCATCTACACCTACATGTGTATTCCTCGCGCCTCAGCACAGTACGTAGCAGACAGTGCATGGTGTATTCGTACATACCCTCAGCCCCTTCTTCTGCTTACTCCATTCGCGGACGACTCGCTTTCCTAAAATGCATGATCTCTCTACTCTTACTACCATGTTATTGGGCGAGATGTATGCTGGAGGCGGTAACCGTTTCTTATGTCATCTTGAAACATAAATTCACAACATTTTGACAGTGAGCCTTCACGTTACATATATCGTCTTTCCTGTTGTATCTTCCATTGGAGATAGTGGAGTATTTCTTAGATACTTTCGAGCTGATGAAACGAACACTGGACAACAGTGCATCTTTCTTTTGATTTTTCTCGGTCTCTTCAATTAACGTAAGTTGGTTAGTGTCACATTCTTCCAATGAATCACATTCTGGTATCGTCCTTATCTGCAACTGGATCCACACTGATGAGCCAAAACATTATGACCTCCTGCTTAATAGCTTGTTTTTCCACTTTAGAATGAAATAGATCACTGATTCTGCATATCAGAGATCCGACAGGTTGTTGATAGGTTTATGGAGAGGTATGAGGCATTAGATGTCTACGTGCAGATTATTTAATTACCATTAGTAACAGGCCACTGATTTGTGTATACGGTGATGGCGCCCGATAGCGACCCAGGTTCGTTTCATAGGATTTACATCAGGCGACTGTGGTCGCCGAGGCATCAACGCGAGTTGACTGTAATGCTCTTCAAACCACTGTAGCATGGTTCTGACTCCGAGACGCGGAAATTATACAGCTGAAAAGTGACATCGCTGTCGGGTAAGGTATCAAGCGTGAAAAGAAGCAGGTGATTCGCAGCTGTCAGCTTGTCTTCGATTACTGCCACAGCCCCCATACAAGCGCAGGAGGATGTCTCCCACAGCATAATACTGCTCCCATCAGCCTGCGTCCGTGGCGCGCTGCACGTGTCGAACCGCAGTTGTCGGTGGCAGTGTTTGTGGAGACGACCATCATCATACTGTAGCAAAAATGTAAGAGCAGGCAGGTTTTCATAGATCAACGGTCAAATCCCGATGGTCCCGTGCCCTCTGCAATCGTAAGTGACGATTTCGTTGGGTCAACATGTGAACACGTAGTGATGGTCTGCTGCGGAGCTCCATGTTCAACAATGTTCGATGAAGAGAGTGATCTGAAACACTTATGCCTGCACCAGCATTGTAATCTTTCGGCAGACATGCCACACATCACCATCTGTCCCACTTTACAGAACAGACAAGCCTCCGAACCCCACGTCCTGTGAAGAGTAGTGGACGCCCAACCATTTAGCGCCTATTGGTAGTTTCACTGGCCCTGTACCTCTTTCCGTAGATGCTCACGACTGTAGTATATGAACATACTTGTTCACAGGCTCTACGCAATAATAGTCTGCTCTTTCTCAAAATCGTTTATCTCAATGTATTTTCCCGATGGTAGCCCATATCTTCGCTAGGGTGATCCCCCATCCGTGTCTGTTTCTGTTGCATAGTTAAGTTACCGCGTCACAAGTCCGCAGTGCCACCAGGGGGCATCCAACATAGCGGTGGGCAGCGGTCATAATATTTTGGCTAATCAGTGCATGTGATGGGCACACCTTAAAACACTCCTAAATACTCAGATTCCTGTCCACCACAAAACATTACCTATGACAACACGTTTCGCAACTGTTACTGAGTACACTTCTCATATTTGTCAGCAGAGCTCTTCAACGTCCACAGTACAGCCGTGGGGCGTTCAGATTTATGGTGATATGTCATTCGTATACGTTATTTGCATGTCTGTTGTTTCATCGGCACTCAGAAGACGTCAGCGAGAATAAAAGAGAATGTTTCGCTTCTCAGTTGCATAAATCTCTCGACAGTTACGAGAAAGACATTTAAACGTCCAGTCTTCTGAAACACGTCGAAACGTTTGGCTGTCTGTGATACACTGCTTAGTTCGCAACTATGCGGAGTTTCCGAAGTATGCTGTAGAAACCTCGTGGAGGAAGAAATGTTCATTCCCAGCATTATGAGGGCAAGGACAGGAGAAGCAATGCCGTAAAGCTCGTGATCCCTGTGTGATGACGTCTTGTGTCAAATCTGAAGTCTAGCGAGAGTGCCTTCCGTAGCGAATAGTTGGCATTAATTTCTTTGTCGGGCAACACTATTCGAGATGAACCACATGCACCGGTATTCATTATCTCCGTTCCTTTCTTCTCTCTCATCTACATCTACATGCTTATTCTGCAAATCACACGTAAGTTCCTGTTTTCAATATCGAACAGCGCGCGGAGAAACGAACACCTATAGCTTTCCGTGCAACCCTTGATTTCCTTTATTTTGTTATGACGATCATTTCTCCCTATGTAGGTCGGCGCCAACCAAATATTTTCGCACTCGGAAGACGAAGATGGTGACTGAAATTTCGTGAAAAGATACCGCCGCAACGAAAAACGCCTTTGTTTTAATGATCACTACCCCAAATGTTGCATCACAGCCGTGACACTCTCTCCCCTATTTCGCGATAATACAAAACGTGCAGCTCTTCTCTGAGCTTTCTCGATGCACTCCGTTAATCCGTTACCTGGTAAGGATCCCAGGACAACAGTGTTCTGGCCCTTTAGTGTACCTTGGGCGATCAGCTCCGTAGTTTGTTAATTTACTTGGTATATATCTCTCAATTGCTGTCGACACTATTTCTTTGAATTCAAGCCACATTTGGTCTACACTTACAGTGTTAATTTGGAAAGAGTGGAGATTGTCTCTCAGGTAGGCGTCAAGTGAATTTTTATCTGCTTTTTTAAATAGGTATATTTTTCGTTCATTGTTGGAGGTTTTGGGGCGTACAATATTCAGTCTCGCTACGACAAACCTGTGTTCATTAATCCCCGTATCCTTTCTGATGGTCTTTATTAGCTCAGCGTTATTCGTTACTAAGAAGTCAATTTTGTTTTCACAACCGCTTACCATTCGCGTGGGTTCATGAACTAACTACTCGAAATAATTGTCACAGAATGCGTTTAGCGCAATTTCGAATGATGTTACATGCGTACCTACGAATATAAACATGTATTTTCGCCAATATATCGAGGGTAAATTAAAGTCACCACCAACTATAATTGTATGAGTCGGGTACGTGTTTGAATTAAAAATCAGGTTTTGTTTGAACCTTTATGTAGTTGTATCATCTGAGTTGGGAGGTTGGTAAAAGGATCCAGTTATTTTATTCTGGTTGCCAAGAATGACTCCCGCCCATATTAACTCACAGAAACTATCTGCTTCAATTTCGCGACAAGACAAACTACTTTTAACAGCAACAAACACGCCACCACCAACTGTGTTTAGCCTATTCTTTTGGAACACCGCTAGGTTCGTCGCAAAAATTTCGGCTGAACTTGTATCCGGATTTAGCCAGGTTTCAGTGCCTATAACGCTTTCAGCATCAGTGCTTTCTATTGGCGTATGGAACTCTGGTACTTGCCCAACACAGCAACGACAATTTACAACTACTCGTATTATACTGATGGTTCCTGTTTCTACATTCTTCCTATGTTCGACCTGCACCCTTTGAAACTGATGCCCTTTTTGTATTTCCCCGAGACTGATTAACCTAAAAAGCCGCCCACTTCATGCCTCACAGCCCCTGTTACCCGAAATCGGTCCTGTCGACTATACTGCAAATGATGAGCTCTGCTTTCGTCTCGCAAGCAAGACTGGCCGCCTTTACCATTTCTGTTTGCCGCTTGAAAGCAGTGAGAATCTCTTCCGATCCTAAGTGACAGTCATCATTGGTACCGACGTGAGCCACACTTGCGTCTGGCTGCACCCTGTGCTCCTCATGGCATCCGGCAGGGCCCTCCCCACGTCGGAATGACTCCACCCTGTATGCACACGGAGCGTACACTGGCTCCCTTCCTCTCCTTGGCAGCCATTCTCCTATGGGGCCCCATAAAGCGACTGATGTTGGAGCTCTGTCATCGCCCGGATCTTGCAGGTTGAAACAGGACAAGTGACTGCATCTGGCTGAGGGATAGTGTCAGGAAAAGCGACTGCATTTGTTTGAGGGACAATGTCAGCCACAGACAGCACCTGGGGTCGCCTTAGGTGCGGTGTCCTGGGAAGTCTTTCGCCGCCTTCCACACTCCGGGGTGACTGCCTACTCGACCATGGGTGAGTGGTCAACCTCAGTGCGAGCAGTAACTGGGCTGGTCACTAGTGCGGGCCGATGGGCGGACTCTGAGGTGATGGACGTCCATTGGATCCACACGGCCGGCTCACAACTTTGATTCCTATCCACTGCAGCTTCAAACTCTATAACTGAAGCCATCATGGCCTGGAGTTGTGAGCGAAGTTTCACCAACTTGCATTTCACACAGCACTCATGGTCCCTATCCACACTAAAGATCGCGGAAAATTACATTACCCAGACAAACAAGGACAATTGACAGGAGTTATGGAACATTACAGTAGACACTAACTAAAATGGAAGAACTGTGTCAAATAAATTAGATTAACACCCAGAAATTCAAAAAATGAACTACCTCTCTCTCCCTCTCTCTCTCTCTCTCTCTCTCTCTCTCTCTTACTTTTACTTTTCATCGTTGTTTTCAGCCAAATGTCCCAAAAGGCTGGGAGTGGGGAAGAGGTAATCCATATTCTGAATATTTAGGATAGGACTTCCAGTTCCAGAAGTCGCCTGGTAACCATGGGAAACCTCACAAAACAAAGCATTGGTCGAAATCGGGGAATTAATTTGTTTCTTGGACAATGTTATCAACTGGCCCACATAAAAATTAAAATTTTAGTGTGTGTAGTGTGTGTGTGTGTGTGTGTGTGTGTGTGTGTGTGTGTGTACGTGCGTGCGCTCCCTTCATATACATGATCCCAATGGCCCCCACGCAGCCATCCGTCCATATCTATCGCTAACTGCTGCAAGTTTTCATGGAAGCCATTCTTCCACCTCTTCCTTGGTATGGTAGCTGTGACGATGAAATCCACGAACTTCGGCGGTCACCTGTTGTCTTCCACCTGCGCCCACAAAATCACTTGCGCCTGATGATTCCTGCTGCAGTGTTCACCTAGCTCATGATTGTGACCGTTGCTCAAATTTCCCATACGTCTGCAGCAGTTTTCTCTCAGATACGAGAAATCTATGAAAGTTCAGCTTCCATATACACCACGTCTCACTGCCATGTAGTACCACCCTTTGGATCAGTGTTTTATACTGAACTGTCTCAAGAGACACCTGGACCGAAGCCGTTATGTTAGACTGCAGGAAGGTCAGCTTCCTGCCTGGATCCTGGAACTGATCTCTACTTTGTATGACAAGTTCTTCGTGAAAATCCCTCCCCAGTAAACTCAAGGATACTTCTAAGACCTGTCTCCAACCGCTGTGACAGTAGATGTTCAGCATCCTGACCTTGTCGAAGAATCATAACGAGATGATCCTCCTTGGCTTCGTTCATGAGTAGCCTAAATTAGCTGACTGCCTTCTTCAGTGTCCTGGTCATTTGTTTCAGCTTCTCTTCAGAGCTGCTGATTAAGCAGATATCATCATCTGTGTAAGTTAGGTGTGCTATGTTCTTCTCTTCGACTTGGACCCCTTCGAAGTTCTGTTTAAAAGTCTCACTTATGAACTTCTCCAGCACAAAATTGAAAAAGGCAGGAGATAAACCACCTTCTTGCCTGAGACTCGTCACACTTTCCAACTCAACTGTTACTCAGTTTCCCGTCTTCACCGCAGGACGTATTTCACTCAGTCATATATCTAGCATGAGATGAGATACCACCAGTCCTTATTGGTGAGAAACGTCGCAGTTCACGTGTGTACCGTCTCAGCAAAGACGTTTTTGTGGCAGTAGGGAGATCGTCGTGCATTGTCTCAGAACGTACACAAACATTTTTTGGCCTTCTAATGTTGACAAGCCTTGTAATTCCTTCTTTAATCTGATCAGTCCTATGAAAATTCTTGGATGAAATCAGGTGATTTCCATTGCTTAATGCTTTCTTTGAATCCCCTGATTTCACCTTTATAACAATTCTAGACATACAAGGGTCGCTCCGAAAGAAATGCACACTATTTTTTAATACATCTTTTATTCTACATGTTTGAAAGTTTTACAGTGTGTAGATACATCCTTTAGGAACAATATTTTCATTTCTCCACATAATTTCCATCCCTCTCCACTGCCTAACGCCATCTTGGAACCAGCGTCTGTATACCCGCACGCTAAAATTCTGGACAAACCTGTTGGAGCCACTGTTTGGCAGCGTGCACAAGGGAGTCATCATGTTTGAACCTTGTTCCAGAAGAGAGTCTTTCAGTTTCCAAAAGAGATGATAGTCACATGACCCAGGTCATGACTGTAAAGCGGGTGTTTCAGTGTTGTCCATCCGAGTTCTGTGATCGCTTCCATGGTTTTTTGACTGACATGTGGCCATGGATTCTCGTGCAAGAGCAAAACATCCTGCTTTTGCCGATGTGGTCGAACAAGACTCAGTCGAGCTTGAAGTTTCTTCAGTGTCGTCACATATGCATCAGAATCTATGGTGGCTCCACTTGGCATGATGTCCACAAGCAAGAGTCCTTCGGAGTCGAAAAACACTGCAACCGTAACTTTTCCAGCAGAAGGCGTGGTTTTGAATTTTTTTTATTTTTTTCCTCGGGTGAATTTGCATGATACCACTCCATTGATTGCCTCTTCATCTCTGGTGAAAAATGATGGAGCCATGTTTCATCACCTGTCACAATTCTTCCAAGAAATTCATCTCCACCATTCTTGTACTGTTCCAAAAGTTCGCTGCATACCGTTTTTTCGTTTCTTTGTGAGCCACTGTCAACATCCTGGAACCTACCTGGTACAAACCTTGTTTAACTCCAACACTTTCAGTATTCTGCAAACACGTCCTCCCCCTATCCCAACGTAGCGTGACAATTCATTCACTGTGATGCGTCTGTCAGCACTCACCAATTCGTTAACTCTCTGCACATTGTCTGGAGTGTGTGCAGTACAAGGCCTGCCGCTGCGAGGACAATCCTCAATATTGCTGTGCCTGCTTTCATCACATAACCTGCTTGCCCACCGACTAATTGTACTGCGATCGACAGAAGCATCTCCCTACACCCTTTTCAACCTCTTGTGGATGTTTCCCACTGTCTCGATTTCACAGCACAGGAATTCTATAGCAGCATGTTGCTTCTGACGAACGTCAAGTGTAGCAGCCATCTTGAAGACATGCTGTGACGGCGCCACTCACGGGAACAGGTTGAACTAAGTTTGAAAACAAGCGGGAAGGATGTATCTACAAACCGGAAAACTTTCACATATGCAGAATGAAAACTGTATTTTTACAAAAATAGTGTGCATTTCTTTTGGAGTGACCCTCGTACAATTGAAGAGCAAAAATGGAAAACATCGTAAGAGTCAGTTTTTCAAAATACTGCTGTGTTCTCGGTACTCTGTTGCTAAGGATAAAATCTTTAAAATTTGTGTTATTAGGTGGCACATGGTCTTTATACCAAGTTGTGCTTCTCTCTGGAGTTCCGAAATTTAAACAATATGAGAAGTGCTTTCTGTCCACCACATTTCTGCAAGTTAAAAACTTAATGTTGTATTTCTGTACTTGTATTACCACAAATGATGTAGGCCATAACAGTGAATTAAAATTTTTACCAAGGCCGCTCACAGTTTTTGTAATTTTTTTTCATCATAGGTACCTTCATCGGCCAGGCTCTAGTGCCTACGTTGTGTACGTGCATATCCTGATAATAAAATAAAAATACTGAAATGAAGAATAAATAGGATTTTGTCGTTCTTCGACTTCATAAAGTAATTAATTTCCTTTAGTAAAGATAAATAGTGAAATTAGTTTAGGCATATATTACTCTTGTTTGAATACAATGTATTTCTTCTCACCTGACAAGGACATTATGAAATAAAGCAATTGTATCTGCAGTTAAAAGAAATTAGTCTTCTAATTAAATCAAAGCAAGCGTCGTTTGCTGAAGGTTCATCTTCCAAGTGAATAAAGACCCTCGCGCTTTATTTCCTTTGTTTTAAAATGAAAAACCTATATCAGTGTAAGAGATTCTTCTATAGTTTCTATCTTCACACTGCGTCGATTATCTATTAATTGCCAGCCGGTGTGGCCGTGCGGTTCTAGGCGCTTCAGTCTGGAACCGCGTGACCGCTACGGTTGCAGGTTCGAATCCTGCCTCGGGCATTGATGTGTGTGACGTCCTTAGGTTAGTTAGGTTTAAGTAGTTCTAAGTTCTTGGGGCTGATGACCACAGATGTTAAGTACCATAGTGCTAAGAGCCATTTGAACCATCTATTAATTGGCGTAATGGAGAGCACTTGCAGGGATTCCCTGATCATAAAATGCAACATGTTGCCAAATGTTTTCCGATGATTGCCATCCTCGCAATCCGAAAATGTTCCCCTTCAATGTAGGAAAAATATTCGGTGAATGTAACACAACGGTTCTCAGTAATGTTAAGTGACTGCATGTCCGTTCAACCATAGTGCTGCATTTTGTTTCATAACAGGGCGTCGCATACGGATAGGTCGCATCAGTTCACGAACTTTCAGATAGCGCGTGTTCTTCCTATCAGTGATTGCCAGTCACTGACATAGAAAACCCCACATGTCCAGCGCTGATCCGCAAACAAATCTGTAAACGACCGAGTCAACATTTCCGCATTTGTGGCAGGTGGCTCTTGTACAGGGGTGGATTCGGTGCAGTTTTTTGGCCGTATGGATTTTGTCATTGACAGTCACATACCATCGTGAGCAAATCCTTGAAGGCAGGAACTGCTGGTGAATGTTTCGCCCCAGTACTGCCCAGTTCACTTGTGGCTCCCTTTCTTCAATGGGGTATCCACTTGCGGTTTTTGTCACGATTGTATATATTGTCTTGTGAAGATCTGTGAGGTGTTTGGGGTACTGGCGATCACATAATTCGAGATAATATTTCTGGATGTGCTGGTATTCCGGAGAAATCGACGTGAGGTGTACCGGTTGGTCTCATGCTGGTTAAGAGGCTGCGAAGAAGGCATGCGCCCTGACGCTGTATTCCTACCCCATTCGGTTGACGAGGGGGGTCGCACATCTATGTCGGACGCTGACGAGGCCAAGGCCGCCCCGTGAGGGAGGCAGGATGAGTGTCGCGAATTGTACTTTAAAAATGTTTCTACGGAGAAGAAACCAGCTGAACGCACGCTGAATATTCGTCGCAAAAGCTTCAGGGAGCGAAACTACTTGGGCCATGTAGTTGCTTGCGATGGATACGTGAATTGTTTGCACCTTTTGCAGGAGGTTCAGGTGATTAACGGAGAGCAATTTCAGTGTGGCCCTGATGTGGTTCAGGAGGTCCGCTCAGTTCTCAGTCAGATGTGGCCTCCCAGTAGATCCCCAGAGAACGGTGCGAGGTCTGTTGCTCAGCCCATGTCACCTCAGGTGTTTCGCCAAAGCTGCCACTAAGGGGAAGTATGACTGTCTTTCTACCGTTGATCTGAGCGCCAGACGCCTACATGTAGATTTTAAGTACGTCTTCCAGGGAGGCCAGGTCTTGCTGGGAAGACACGACAGATACATCATCTGCGTACGCTGTGCAACAGATCCGCATGTTTTGAATCACTAGTTCTCTAATTCTGTTTTCAACGAGACGTAGTAGTGGTTCAGTCGCTATGGCATATAGAACCATCGACAGCCGGCATCCTTGGCGGACAGATCGACCAATGCGGAGAGATTTTGTGAGGTGACCATTGATTAAAATCCGAGACGAAATATTTGCTAAAATACCGCGAAGATTTGTAGTAGTACAATTGCCATAACCCATCTTCTTAAACGCTTCGATTAAATAGTCGCTTTTGAAAAGTCTTAAAGTACAATTGCTCCTTCAGTTGTGGCTGCTACTGCGGAGCACATCACGTCCCGTAGTCCACATACTGCGGTAAGGATCCTTGTACGGGGGAAGGCACAATGTTGGTAGCTGCCTAAAGTCTTTTCCAAGAGTGATTCCATACGAACCTTGCTCTCGCGTGTAATGATTTTGAAATCTGCAATAAGTAGCGTGACAGGCCGCAGGTTGCATACATTCTCGCTATGACAGGGTTTCGTGAGAATTAACGGCTACCCCTTCTTTCAGAGCGTCTCGTACCGTTACGCCTCGCCACATGCCATTATCAGTAGCCTGAAGAGACTCTTCGCGCATGTCCCAGTGGCATTGGTAGAATTCTGCTCCGTGCCATCAGACCCCGGCCGCTTTTCCTTAGCTGCGCGGAAGGTTGCTTCCTCAGTTTCGTCGTATGTGAATGGGGCTTCCAGAGTGAGTCTATCCGCCTCTTGCAAGTGCTCTTCGATTATTTTTAGCACTACGTAACAGGCCTGATCGTCGGTATTATATCATACAAGGTTCTACAACATGTCTGGTTACAGTCCGTGATCCCCCTCTGTGTATCTACTCGCTGGCCGGAGTCATCCACAGCTTTAGTAATTAGTTGACCTATCCATAGACGTGCAAGGTGCAAATAATGGAACAGCGATACCCTTTCTTCGGCCGCTACATCTTTTGGTCGAGACTGAACAAAGAATCCGGCGAGCTGGGTAAGCCGTATGTCAGTGACCTTAGCTTTAAAATATTTGAGCTTTGGACATGATACAGCGTCTATGACAATAGTTCTTTGGTAAAGGTCACTGACACATTGACAGTAAAACACTAAGCTCGATTTTTGCCAGAATCTTTCCGCCATGCGTACTGTTTCACTGCCGATTGAAGCCTAGCATTTGCGTAGCGAATTCACCATGTCACATCGTCGGGATTGTGGTGTCTTTGTAGAAGAATTTGATTCCAGTTGAGTCTTATTTCATTTCTGTGCTCGGGGGTAATGTAGGAGGCTAGTGTTCAGCTTTCAATATCCGAAACCGCGAGAGACCTGTTGTCGTTGAAGATTTAGAAAACAGGAATAGGCACAGAGGTAAGAAAAACTGACTGACACTATGTCATCGCTCGTGACATGCGTTTGCTGAGCGGGAGAGGCATATATCCTGGCCAGCATGCTTGCTGCAGAGTGGGACAGATATGTAAACGCGACACTGGTGCCATGTAACTGTTCCCAAGTGTCAACGACATGAAGACCGGTGACCAGAGTTTCAAGTTCGTGACACTACTGAAGCTGAGCGATTGATCTCCAGCATGTAGTTTTAGTCACCAGCGATAAGTAGTGGACCACTGTTTGAGCCGGTAAGACTTGGTAGCTCTTCTTTCAAAAAAAAAAAAAAAAATAAAATAAAAAAAAATGGCAGTGTAACCTGCAATAGCAATATCGGTAGTGGTAACCTCCTGAAAAAGAGCAATGTCGAGCGCAGTGCCGTATAGAAAGTCTGCAAGACCACGGATTTTATGGCCACACGTAATCCAGTTAATATTGTGTATAGTGATATTACACTGAAGAGCTAAAGAAACTGGTACATCTGCACCTGCCTTATGTCGTGTAGGGCCCCCGCGAGCACGCAGAAGTGCCGCAACACCACGTGCCATGCACTTGACTAATGTCTGAAGTAGTCGTGCAGGGAATGGACACCATGAATCCTACATGGCTGTCCATAAATCTGTAAGAGTACGAGGGGGTGGATATCTCTTCTGAACAGCACGTTCCAAGAAACACAGGTATGTCCAACAATGTCCATATCTGGAGATTGTGGTAGCCAGCGGAAGTGTTTAAACTCAGAAGAGTGTTCCTGGAGCCACTCTGTAGCAATTCTGAAAGTTTGGGCTGTTGCATTGTCCTGCTGGGATAGCCCAGGTCCGTTGGAGAGCACAATGGACATGAATGGATGCAGGTGATTAGACAGGATGCTTACGTACATGTCACCTGTCACAGTCGTATCTAGACGTATCAGGGGTCCCATATCACTCCAACTGCACATAACCCCACACCATTACAGATCCTCCACCAGCTTGAATAGTTCCCCGCAGACAAGCATGGTCCAATGATTCACGAGGTTGTCTCCATATCCGTACATGTCCACCCGCTTGACACAATTTGAAACGAGACTCGTCCGATCAGGCAACATGTTTCCAGTCATCAACAGTCCAGTGTCGGTGTTGGCTGGCCCAGGCGAGGTGTAAAGCTTTGCGTTGTGCAGTCATCAAGGATACACGAGTGGGGATTTGGCTCCGAAAGTCCAAATCGATGATGTTTCGTTGAAAGGTTCGCAAGCTGACACTTGTTGATGTCCCAGCATTCAAATCTGCAGCAATTTGCGGAAGGGTTACACTTCTGTCGCGTTGAAAGATTCTCCTCAGCAGTTGTTGGTTCCGATCTTGCAAAATATTTTTCTGGCCGCAGTCATGTCTGAGATTTGATGTTTTACCGGATTCCTGACATTCGCGAAATGGTCGTACGGGAAAATCCTCAAATGGTTCAAATGGCTCTGAGCACTATGGGACTTAACATCTATGGTCATCAGTCCCCTAGAACTTAGAACTACTTAAACCTAACTAACCTAAGGACATCACACAACACCCAGCCATCACGAGGCAGAGAAAATCCCTGACCCCGCCGGGAATCGAACCCGGGAACCCGGGCGTGGGAAGCGAGAACGCTACCGCACGACCACGAGATGCGGGCGGAAAATCCTCACTTCACTACTACCTCGGAGATGCTTTGTCCCACCGCTCGTGCGCCGACAATAACAACCCATTCAAACACACAGAAATCTTGATTACCTGCCATTGTAGTAGCAGTAACCGATCTAGGAACTGCGCCAGACACTTGTTGGCTTATACAGGCGTTGCCGACCGCAGCTCCGTATTCTGCTTGTTTGCCTATCTCTGTATTTGAATACGCATGCTTCACTAGAGCGATGTATAGGACATTGCGGGTGGGTCTTTCTGCATGGCTGTAGCCCCAGGAGTGACACTAGGTATATGAAGGGCGTTTGAAAAGTCCGTGCTAAGTCCGAGAGATGGCACCACCGGTGCGTATCGAGGTCATGTTTAGTTCGTAGCATTTTTGGAATGAACTCACACCAAGTTTCAGCCATATTGGTCTATTTCTTTATGTTTGGCATTCGAATGAATCAAGGAAGTCGAGTGATTGTCAAAAAATGGACGAAAAAGAATTTCATGTGGTGATTAAACATTACTTTATGAAAGGCAAAATGCCTCAGGAGACTAAAGAGAAGCTTGATAAACATTACGGTGACTCTGCACCTTCGATTAGAACAGTTTATAAGTGGTTTCAAAATTTTCGGCGTGGTCATATGGGCTGGCGATGGATGACAGAAGAGTTAAGATGCGTTAGATTGCTAGTGCTGTGGGCATCTCGAATGAATGGGTACATAACATTTTGCATAAACATTTGGACATGAAAAAGCTATCCGCAAGATGGGTTCTGCGATTGCTCACGCGTGACCAAAAACGGAATCCTGTGAAGTGTTGCAAGTATGTTTGCAGCTGTTCAGGAAGAATCCGCAGGACTTTAAGCGTCGTTTCGTCACTGTGGATGAAACGTGGAGACGTTAGTATACTCCTGAGATAGGTTACCACGGGAGAATCTGCACCAAAAAAGGCGATGATCATTCCTTCAGCCGGAAAGGTTATGGCGACTGTCTTTTGGGATTCACAAGGAATAATCCTTTACTATCTGGAAAAGGATAAAATTACCACAGGTGCATATTATTCATCGTTATTGGACCGTTTGAAAACCGAGCTGCAAGAAAAACGCCGGCAATAGGACCGCAAAAGAGTCCTCTTCCACCACGACAATGCATCAGTACATGCCTCAGCAGTTGTGCTCGCAAAATTATTGGAAATAGGATTCCAACTCGTTTCACATCCCCCCTATTCTCCAGACTTGGCTCCCTCGGACTATTATTTGTTCCCCAATATGAGGAAATAGCTGGCAGTACAAAGATTTTATTCAAATGAGGAGATGATTGCAGCAACTAATCGCTATTTTTCAGACTTGGACAATTCCTATTATTCGGAAGGGATCAACAAATTAGAACAGCGTTGCACGAAGTGTATTAGTCTAAAAGGAGACCATGTCGAAAATTAACAAATGTTTACCCCAAACATATAAGCAGTTTTTATTTTTGTACGGACTTTTCAAACGCCCATCGTATATTCAGAAGACGTATAAATTTTCGATTGCCACCAGTGGAAGTTACAATACTTTCATATACCTCCGAAGTTTTCAATCTTATAAAGAGAGAGTTCAAAATGAAATCCAACTGACACCCACATGATATCTTCAGGAGTAATCTTAAGTTCCCCGTGAAACCATTTGTGTATGTGTAAAGCAATAGGACACGGAGAGTTCCGATAAAAGATGCACTGGATGCAATCTGTTCTATTTAAGTTACACGTGTTACAGAAAGTTTCTACGGCACATACGAAATCACGAACCTCACTGGAGAAGTAAACACACAGCGGCCGCGGTGGGGACAAGAGAGAGCGCTGCCAACAGCTCACGGGGCAGATGCACAAAGACTGCGCTGACATAGCTGCACGGATTACCTTGCTACGTGTCCCCCCTAATACCTAGCGAAAAACGAGACCCGCGTTCGAATCCCGACCCTGATAGAAATTTATTTCATTGCTTCGCCCTGTACTCATTATCATAGATAAAGGCGAGACTTAATATGTCTATGGAACATACGATTTCATATAATTATTGTGTCACCTATGCTTGAGGCACAGGAAGGATTTTCCCCATTTCGTTCAGTGCTAAGATGTTATTTCAGTGTTGTAGAGCCTCTGCAGTACTGATACGAGTTAAGAAGGGGAACATCAAGCAGGGGTGAGGCATGAATTGGAGGTTATATTAAGGAGAGAGAATATTAGGGTAATCCATGCAGCTGTGTTAGCTCAAGTACCAGGGCGACACTGTGGTTAGCGCATCTGCTTAGAGAGCAAGAGACCCAAGTCCGAATCCTGGCTTTGGTACAAATTTTAATTAATTGCTTCACGCTGTATTTATTATCATGGATGAAGCTCAGGCTTAATATGTCTCTGGAACATATAATTTCATATGATTTATTGCTTGTATTCTGCTGTGTACAAAATACACGTTAATTCTTGCAAAGATAAAAGCAGCAACCAGCCACTGTTAACAGTACAATTATATACACAAACAGCGCCGTTTATGGGTACGAACTGACAGTTTCATCTTCAGACGAGTGGTCATGTTTATACGAGGGGCACTCAGTAAGTAATGCAACACTTTTTTTTCTGAAACCAGGTTGGGTTTATTCAGGATTCCAATATACCATATTGTTCCCCACTCTTTTGTCTACAAAACCCTAGTTTCAACACAGTCTCTATTCACTGCGGTGGTCTTACGCCACTGTGCTGGGAGGGTCCGTATGCGCGCATAGTACGAGTACAATCTACTGCTCGACGTCGAAGTCAACGCCTTGCTGCATCAATAACCCCCTTTATGCTTGTGTGCAGATCACCCTCGTCAATCCCCCTCCCCAACAACTTTTGTTTCTCCCATGTTAGCAGATTTCTTTATTTAAATTCTGTTCTTTCTTAACAGCCACTTCCACTGTCAGTTCGATCGTCTCCTCTTTATCCCCTCCGCTTCCGTAATACTAAACATACATTCACATGTGCTAAATTAATGTAATTAATATCATTATTATTATTATTAATGTCAACTATTATTTTCAATATTATTGCTATCAATTATTATTATTATCGTTACTACTGCCAATTTGTTATTATTATATTAGTATATCTACTACTACTACTACAACTATTATTATTATTCCTCCTGGTCAAACGCAAGAGAGGGCTTTAAGGCCCTAATCTGGTCAGGCTAAATAACCAATAAATAAGTGGGTCTCTATCATTTTCATCTATTAAACGCAAATACCTGTGAAGATTGTGAGTCATAGTGAGCAATCAGATTCACATCGCGTCTACATGTACACGAAATGTTTCATTCATATTTGAACTACACGACAATAGCATTACATTTACTCCACTGCGTAACATCACTATGGTGACTGATACAATATAACCAGCTTAGGACAGGTTAAGAACTAAAGTATGCGGGATGGCTCGATAAATTATCTACTACGGTAACTGAACGGCACCTCCTCGCTGAAGACGAGACTCATTAGACGTAAGCTTAGCTAATGGCTGCTCCTCCCCAAATATAAGCATTATACATAATTCTTTGTGATACGAAACAGTCCAAGTGGAGAACTGTGACCTGTATAAGAAAAGCTGTTTCCAGCGCGCATCATCAGCCAAACAAGAGCTACAATCGGATTGAGTTCTCTCTTGAGGAGAAATAACGGTAACGTAGAGAGTTAAGTTGAATGAGTGAAAAAACAACAGTCGTTAAGTCTTTCTCAGTATCCATCACACTCAGCACCCCTTCACACGGCGCTTTCTCTGGAATAGTATTGGTTTAAACGGACTCCTTTAGACGTACAACACCACCTCGCTTCTATGGCGATTAGCACCGGACTACCGCCACACACTGCCGCAGAGCGCCATAGCACCACTGCTGGAGAGTGCCAGCACGGTAGCTCAGCGTGTTCGGTCAGAGGGTTAGCAGCACTCTGTAATAAAAAAAAAAAACTGAGTTAATCGATCAACAACGAACTTAAACGGATGTCTTACGACGTCCGCGGCGAGCAGATACAACGAACGAAAGCGAACAAAATGAGATTAAAAAAAAAAAGAGAGATATAGAGTCTCAGTTTCCAGTAGCGGCCTTCTGACGCCACTCGATGGCGCCTCTTAACAAGCCATATGTAGCGCCGCATACAGGCAGCTGTCACGTGACATTTGGTGTCGCTGCTCATTGGCATTTAATAGACTGAAGTCAGTAAAGAAGGTTTCATGGAGATGGAACGTTGAGTCACGGGACTTTTCAAATAAACTGGAGAAAATTAAAGCGTGGAAGGTAGTCTGCGTCCTCACTGGACTGCTGATTGCTACAACAACAACCGTGAACAAACTGGACATGTAGCGCACTGTTATTTTTAGTAGACGATCAAGCACACGAAACATCATTAACATTAAGCATTGGGCGAGGCAGTGTCCTATGTTTTTTGTTGTTCTCCTGTACTCAATAAGTAATTTACAAATTTGGCACGAACACTGTTCACTTTTCTTTCCGCTTGTGTTGCCTCTGTCGACATGTTTGTTGCATCTGTTGACATTTCATACAAGCCATAAATCGCTGAAGTGTCTACTAAATGGTTCAAATGGCGCTGAGCACTATGGGACTTAAATGCTGTGGTCATCAGTCCCCTAGAACTTAGAACTACTTAAACCTAACTGACCTAAGGACATCACACACATCCATGCCCGAGGCAGGATTCGAGCCTGCGACCGTAGCGGTCGCGCGGTTCCAGACTGTAGCGCTTAGAACCGCTCGGCCACTCCGGCCGGCAGTGTCTACTAATCTTTATCCATCTCAGTCATGTACAAAACTGTGCAACACACGGCACCTTTTTATATCTCCAGCAAGCTCTGGAGATACATTAAAAGGCCGATGAAATTTCTGCACTTGTTAGAGAGAATGTCGACAGTGCATTCAGTGTATATTCCACCCCTAATTTTTTAAGGAACTGCTTCCGTACAGACACAGTAAGAACAATGCAGTACTGAAATATACATCACCATCGATTAGAAAAGAAAGTTATCGGAGCCATCATACAACGATCTGCTTTGAATGAATTTAATTCATTGTAAATGAACTTGTTATAAAACAATAAACTCTTGAACCTGACGAAGCTCCATACACATCAACGTCAATGAAATGCCCGTAACACCGTTTGGCGAAACTGGGAACCTTTTAAATATTGTATTGTGTGGTATTGTATGTTAACTGGGGACCTAGAAACGACGGACAGGCTCCGTCCTTACCGCAGACGCAGTGGTCCACAACCCCACGACGGCTACCGCAGTCCACTTCACCCCTCCGCCGCCCCACACCGAATCACTGTTTCAGGGTTATTGTGCGGTTCGGCCCCCGGAATCTGTCCAATTCCTACACATCATGATGTATGTCTTGTGGTATTTTTCTCACTTCACGAGAAAAACTGACATAAGAAATTTTCCAACCCGACGATTTATTTGTATCGTGGCCTTCCAACGTCCTTGACAGGCAGTAAATGCGTTCTTCAGCACGCAGGGCAGGATGCAGAGACGCGCGTCATGTCCTGGGAAGTACGCCCGCAGCGTTTCCCGTCCTCACTGCTGCCCACAGCGTCTTGGCAGACCTCGCTGGAACGGAGAACTTGTCCTGATGAGGAAAATCCAGGTAGCTAAGTGCGTGAGTCTTCCAGGAGGCTGGCCAGCCGAGTCTATGGGAGGACAAAGCAGGACAGCTCAGGGCAGGTCAGCCCGTAGAGCAGTGGAATGTGCCGCCCGCGAGGAAAAGCAGAAAGCACCAAGTCACAGACAACACAAGAGAACCAAACACAAACATGCAGTCCCTTAACAATTACACAGGATAATCAGAAAAGGATGAAAGAAAACGCAAGATATGACACCATGACATACAAATACAAACTCACACATAAAATCACCAACGTTTTCAAAAGACAGGGAGTAAACATGGCACACACAAAAGACAATTTTATACAAAAGTGCACCCCAAAACTGACAAAAATAGAGAAGCAGATATATATCAACTACAATGTAACACTTATGAAAACAGATACATAGGACAAACAGGTAGAACATTTGACGTCAGATACAAAGAAGACATGAGAGCCTGGAAATATGGAACAAACCTCTCCACATTGCAGCCGTGACTTATTAAACTGATAGGTCATTTTCACACCTGTCAACACTTGCTTGCTTTGTGGTTGGATTTATTATATTCTTCTTGAAGTCTGATGGTATTTCGCCTGTCTCATACGTCTTGCTCACCAGATGGTAGAGTTTTGTCAGGGCTGGCTCTCCCAAGGTAGTTCTAATGGAATGTTGTCTACTCCCGGGGCTTTGTTTCGACTTAGGTCATTCAGTGCTCTGTCAAACTCTTGTACATCTCCCATTTCATCTTCATCTACGTCCTCTTCCATTTCCATAATATTGCCCTGAAGTACATCGCCCTTGTACAGACCCTCTATATACTCCTTCCACCTTTCTGCTTTCCCTTCTTTGCTTAGAACTGGGTTTCCATCTGAGCTCTTGGCATTCATACAGGTGGTTCTCTTTTCTCCAAAGGTCTCTTTAATTTTCCTGTAGGCAGTATCTATCTTACCCCTAGTGATTTATGCCTCTACATCCTTACATTTGTCCTGTAGCCATCCCTGCATAGCCATTTTGCGCTTCCTGTCGATCTCAGTTTTGAGACGTTTGTATTCCTTTCTGCCTACTTCATTTATTGCATTTTTATATTTTCTCCTTTCATCAATTAAAATCAATATCTCTTCTGTTATCCAATGATTCCTACTAGACTCGTCTTTTTACCTACTTGGTCCTCTGCTGCCTTCACTATTTCTGTATCAAAGCTACCCATTCTGCTTCTGCTGTATTTCTTTCTCCTGTTCTTGTCAATCGTTCCCTAATTCTCTCTCTGAAACCCTCTGCAACCTCCGGTTCTTGCAGATTATCCAGGACCCATCTCCTTAGATCCCCACCTTTTGCAGTTTCTTCAGTTTTAATATACAGTTCATAACTGATAGATTATTGTCAGAGTCCACGTCTGCCTCTGGAAATTGAAATGTGGCTACACAGAGTCACAGCGCCAGAGATTGCGCCAAAGATTATTATTCCGCCGCTTCCACTGGTGCAGTAGTAGTTCAGAGGTTGCCGCGGGCGGTTCTTGTGGAGAGGATGTCGAGAGCAGTGCTTGTTCAGAGGATGTCGTGTGCAGTTGTTGTTGTGTTGGGCGAGACAGTAGATGCTGTTCGGTTGGTGTAATGTTTAGATGGAAGATGTTGCAATGATCACAGTGTATTTTTCGTCAATATATATGGAGGTAAAAATTTTTTTTATTTCCCATTTCCTAAATGACAATACGTTTTGGTCACAGTTTCAGTCAACAAAGCATCTGGCTCGTGTTCATGTATTAGACTTGTAATTCTGGTTGCTATGTGCAATTATAGTATTTCTGGTTTTTCAATTAGTTCATTGTAAATGGTGTTTAAAATATCTCGTCATATTGAGGAAGAACCGTGCCAGATACATGTACGTTGAATCACACTACCACACACAGAACAGTTACACTTGTGCTTTGTTGTCTCGTAGCTTTTATAGTTGCAGGGGACTTAATTAATCAATTGTGTTAACAGAAATTTCCTTTCATTCTTTATTATCATTTTATGCAGTCAGATTGCGTACTAATACTAGTCAGGGCCAACCGGTTACGAGACTTCATAACTGGATACACAGCTACTAAAATTATTGCATAATAATTAAGCCCCCATGCACGTGGTGACCCTGCCAGGATCGTCCCTTGGAATTTTTTTTGACAGTAAAAATAGCAGACAGTAGTATTGTTGCAGTAATTTGTAGTTAAGTAATTGTAGTCTATATTGCATGTGTAGATTTGGTAATTGAACATTTGTAGTTGTCTTGTCATTCTTCTAATGGTATTTTTGCAGAATTTAATTTTTGATGTCTCGTATACGGGTTTGACAATTTTGTGCAATTGTGAAGGTTTTAATTGTTCGTTAATCGTGTTTGTCGGGAAGCATTTCGTGTGAGTGGTATTGTTGGTGATAAAGTGTTATATTGTGTGTAATTTTCGTATAGTGACGAGTTTTGCATGTTTTGTAAATGATAACACGATCGATTAAAAAGGCAAAAATGATAGATAGAATAACGAAATTGTTAACATGGCGAACTCGCCAACACAGGAGAACAGCAGGATGAATAATGAAGCCGGAAACAATTTAATAAACCGGGAAAATAGTCCGGAACCTGTTCAAAATTTTTCACAATCCGAAAATTTTCAGAATATGAGATTAACGATAGAAGATTCTGAAATAGTATCGAACACAGATAGCTTTACGGCTATGCCGAAGGAAGTTAGTTTGACGGGAAATGTTAGGGGTGAAAAGAATTTCGAACCAGTTAATATTGAGCAGTTGTTGAGTGCAGTATTAAATTTGGGATCACAAATAGGAACAATTAAAACTGGTATGGGAACAATGGAAACACAGTTAAGATCTGAATTCAAAACAGATGGGAACATTGGCAACAAGGTTAGACTCACAAATAGGAACAATTAAAACAGAGATGGGAACAATGGAAACACAGTTAGACTCACGAATAGGGACATGTTTTAAAGAAAGAAATTAGAGAAAAAGTACAACCGATTTTGAATGCCCACAATAATAGATTAATTTCAATAGAAATTAGACAAAAGGAACAGGATAGAGAACAGGGATAAAGCGATCGCGTGATAGTACAAAAATTTTCGGAGTTAAATTTACAACGTGCACACGATAAGGAAGAAATATTTGAAACAATCGAGGAATCCGTACCAAAGGACAGAATAAATAACCTAACACAACAATATGAACAGTTAACTACTAAATGTGTCAATACTGAAACCCGAGTCGTGACACTTACGGAAGACGTAAATAAACAGAAAGAACAAATAGGTGGCTTATTGGAAATAGTTGAGGAGATTTCAGATAAATTGACAAATCTTAGTTTAAAAGGGGACAGAGATTCAGATGATACCGCTCCATTTCCATTTGCAGAAACAGAAGAGTACCGGAATATAAATAAACATGTTGAAAATCAGGGAAAATTTAATGAATGCATTAAAAGGGAATTTGAGGCGTCACGAAAGCAAGTTAAACAAATTGAAATCGAAATCGTAGGAAAGACAGTAGAAGAAATTTGGAATCACCGATACCAGCGGGTTTTGAAGAAAATAATTTATTTCATTTACGGGATGCAACAAGAGAGCGCCAGGCGCACGAACTTGATAATAATCGATATTCGGACTGGGACAGACGCGGTAGGTCTTTGTCGTCGCGAGGCGAAAACTTTGACTATAAACACTTTTCAACTGTTCGGAAATTTAAGATCTTTCGCAATTCTATTAATGACATACATCCATGTTCATGGCTAGATCAATTTATGTACGCACTTCCACCAAATTGGCCACTAAGTCACAAACTGGAATTTATGTGTGAGTATTTAGGTCCTCAGGGGATTCACTACACTAAGCGAATATGTGCCGTAGCGTGCACAGGGCCCCGAGCTGTAGTGGTGCTATTTCCCTTTTAGTTTTCTGCACTGCTGCCTACTCTTTTACTATTCTTTGTATCTATCAAAACAACCCTTCAACTACTCAACAACTCGTATCAATCTATCTAGAAAAGGAGCCGGTAAAGAATGACCGGATATGACTATTTTACCCAAAAGTGATTTCGGAAATTACCATTGACTATATCTTCAGCAGCATTCATTCGTAGTTTAAACGAAATTTTACCTGTTTATCTTCGTAACAATATTACTTCATATGTTGACGATATTCTTATTGCTAAACATTCTTGGAGTGAACATGACAAAATTTTGGATTCATTATTACGTATTTTTGCAAGAGTTGGCTTTACAGTGAACTTGGAAAAATCTGAATTTGGTCGTTCTCAGGTGAAATTTCTTGGCTATATTATTTCTACAGAAGGTGTTCTTCCTGATCCAGAGAAACTAGATGCTATTCGTAATTATGCTGTTCCTACCACAAAACTTGTTGTTCGTAGTTTCCTTTGTACCTGTAATTTTCTTAGACTCTTTGTTAGATTGGACAATTTGGCCACACCTCGTTTATGTGAACTATCTGGAAAGAATTCTAATTGGTGTTGGGATGAGGAAGCTCAATCAGAATTTGAACAACTTCGTGATGCTTTAGTTGCTGCTCCACTTCTTTCACATCCGGATTTATCTAAAGATTTTTGTTTGGCGACGGACTCATCATACAAAGGCCTAGGTGCACACTTATTTCAAGAGATAGAAGAAAACGGTGTTTTAGTACAGAAAATTATTGCATTTGGAAGTCGTGTTCTCTCTAAATCATAAAAGAATTATCCCATTACGGAACTTGAAGCCTTGCCTGTTGTTTGGGCTTTCACAAAATTTCGCATCTTTTTGTATGGCAGACATACTAAGGTTTACACCGTTCATCGAGCTCTGGAATTTCTTATGTCAACAAAATTAACACATGGAAGATTGTCACGATGGACGCTGTATCAACAGGAATTTGATTTTAGTATTGTTTACATACAGGGTTCTTCAAATATTATTGCTGATGCTTTATCACGTGCACCTATCGGTTTGAAAAAAAGTGGTGAGGAGGACTGCAAAGGAAACAATTATTGTTTGATGTATATTCAAGGTGTTTCGTTTGAAAATTTTATTTCGTCTTCGCTCCAGGACATCGCTAAGGAGCAAAACAAGGATCCAGTCTGGAAGGACATTAAGGAGAAGTGAAGGAGAAAGGAAAGCGTAGCGATTAGACGGTATTATTTAGTTCGCAATGATATTCTTTTTAAACGAAAGTCGGTTGACAACTCTGTTTGGTTAGTTTGCATTCCTGATGAGTGGGTTAATAAATTGATTTTGTATACACATTTCAGTTATGCACACTTTGGTCTCAGAAAATGCTTTCATAAATTACGAGAAAATTGCTACTTCAGTAATATGGAAAAACGTATTCGATTTGTTCTTGTCAATTGCAAATTATGTCAAAAGGCTAAGCCGCCAACTATTTCTCACAGAGCACCGTTGTTTCCTATCATTCCAGCGAAATTAAAGGAGATGGCTGCCGTCGATTTGTACGGTCCAGTGGTTCGTTCTACTAATGGTTTTGCGTACATTTTGGTAGTAGTGGAATTGACATCAAAATATGTGTGTTTTACACCTTTACGCAAAGCAACAGCTCGTTCAGTATCTCATGCTTTCATCAAACACTTTCTTAAAGAAGTGGGTCATGTTGATAAAGTTATATCAGATAATGGATCACAGTTTCGCTCTAAAATTTGGCTTCGTACTCTACGGCGTCGTAAAATTAAACCAATTTTCATTTCACTTTTTCACCCTCAATCTATCGCTTCAGAGAGATGGATGAAGGAAATCAATAAAATGTGTCGTCTTTATTGTCATCAGAATCACAGAACGTGGGATCAGTATCTTCATATTTTTCAAAACATTCTGAATGAACTCCTTAATGATTCAACTTCTTTACCGCCTATATTGATATTAAAAAATAAAGCACCGACAAATCGCATTTCTGAAATCGTTCCTTTTCCGCCTACACGGAAACTGCGGCATTCTGAAGTTGTCAACCTGGCTCTTCAAATTATTGCATCTGCGGCTGCTGGAAGAGAGAAATCAGCTAAACGTCCTGGTCGTTTAAAAACCTTGTCAGTTGGTCAAAAGGTGTTAATTAAGTCTCATCGTTTGTCTCACAGAGGAAAAGGCTTGTGTCGCAAATTTTTTCTGCTTTATAACGGTCCATATAGAGTTCGCAAAATTATTCATGATAACACTGTTGAAGTAGAAACTCTTGATTCATGGCGCTCTAAGGGAATACGTCATATATCGAAAGTTAAAATTTTTTGTGAAATGACATACTTTTGAGAAATTAACAGTTACACGTAAACGCGCAGAGAATACAAGGATACCGCGCCGTGTTCTGGCGGCGGCACATACTCAAAGCAACAGTCAAGTCTGCTCGCCGCACAAGGTGGTCGTTGACCGCAAACAATTACTTCCTACGTCACGCGTACCTACACCTGATCGAGCGCTCAGTGCGAATGCACTGACAGCCGTAAACAAATACACAGTCTAATTTCTCCGATTAAATTCAGTATAAAGCTACAGTGACTTGATAAATTGTGTTATTAACGTTCAGTTTTTTTCAGGATACAGTTGTATAAAATATTTAAGAACTTCAGGTAAATTCTGTGTGTGTCCGACGTTAAGAGGACTTGCTATCGAGAAAATTTCATGAAGAATGTAATTTCGAAGAAGAAAGTAATAAACTAAAAAAGGGTACTATTAATTGAGTTTATTTTTCAGGTAACATATTTCTACTTAGGTATGTACTTTATACGTAATTTGCTGCTCGCGATTACGTGATTTATACCTTGTGTTAACTGATTTTGACAATGATTGATTCATGAACAGGTTTGTTACTTATACATATAATGCATCGCTTGGCTGCTCTGCTTTTTCACTGATGTCATATTTTTTTTATTATGTGCCTGCTGCGCTTATTTATTTAAATTATAATTGTCACCTGATTAGTTGCGCTGATACGGTTATGTATGTAAGCCATACTTTGTGGTTTATCTGCTTGCGCCTTCATGTTTACTTATTAAGATTACATATGAACATTTATTTACTTATGCTGATATGATGCTAATGACCTGTTTATTATGTAAGATATATACTTGCTGCTTTGCGTATGGATTGCATATTTACACATTTCTGTTTTGTTGTCATAACTACTCTTTAATTTGGTATATAGAAATGCTGATATACTGTGTACGAACATGGAGTTTAGGTCACACTATGGTGTTAATTATAGATTGTTCGCTTTGCAGAGCCTCGTTGTAGGGATTGTGCTACATCCACTTGTTGACATTCTGTTCTCTACTGGTATATTTACTCGCTATTGCATGTTCTGCTTACGCTCAGTGCTTTATATTTTAAGATAAGAAAATGAACTGCTATAATTCTACGAATGACATTGGTACAAGAAACTTCATTGAAGTCACATGAGCTGGAGGTTTTATGGAAGCTGTATAAATTTCTGCTAATAGAAAGGAACCTAACGACATGAAATACCAACACTAGGTTTAGACCATTGACAGTTATTACACTGCGTTCTTCGTGAGCAATTGAAATAGCAAGTGACACTTGACACACACAAAAAAAAATATTCCACATGTTTGCTTCTTTTTTGCCATGATTCTTGAAGTGGTGTACATACTGTAAAATATCATGATTTATTCATACTCCGTACTCGTACTTACTTACTGAAAGTTATTCAAACTAAAGGCTGTTAGAGGTCATGTATGCATTTCTTTTATTTAATGATGGACAAGGTAACCAAAATGTATTTTATAATTCATAATTTGTAGAAGATTTGGGTCAGGTGGATTACACAGAGGTTGTGTGTGGACATCGTGACTTCGGATTGTATGGGATGATGAACTGAAGTTTGCACTAGGATTTTATCTGTACTTGTTCAAGGAGACTGACTAGAGGAAAAAGTTGTTACTGAAGTGAAATGATATTGGTATATGTATCAACGTATTGAAGAGGTATTCTTGAAGTATTGAGATTGTGTGATGTTGATGATTATTGGAGTTTTGGTGGACAAGAGGTAAGGTAAATGATATTGGTGATAAGGTTTATATGTATCGATGTAAGAGGTATTATTGAAGTATTAAGAGTATGTGATGCTGATGTTTATTGGAGTTTTGAGGGATAAGAGGTAAAGTAAGTGAGGAGCATATTTTTTTTTTTTTTTTTTGGTTTACATGGAAGAAGGAGGCTGAAGATGGCAGACTAGAACACTCCAGTGGAAGGACGATTGTCTACACACACACTTTGTTAAATCAATAAGCAGTATATATATATATATATATATATATATATATATTGGAGAGAGGAAGTATTTGCATATCTTGGCACACTGACAGTTGTTCAGCAACCGTACATTTTGATTTGGCTTGGCAAACATTGGTCTTGACATGATGACTATGACATTGAGTAACTATTATTGACTGTTATACACTGTTGCCACTACTACTTGATACACATGTTGAACATCAAATTTTGACAGAATTGCATTTACACAGTTAACACTATTCAATTACAAAAATGAGTGGGTGTGTTTTGTGTGTTTTCCTTTCCTAATCCCAAATAATTGGTACCAACCTACCTCCTAAATATTATTTTACTTGTTTGTTGTGGCTTGCACTGACACCCATAAATATTATAGGTTTACTGATATTTGTGTATTTGTAATAGTTAATATGACAATTATCTGATATCATTTGTGTGTTTATTATAATTTGTATGTTTAGTGTAAGAGCATTGATAATAATTTTGTAAAAGCAGTTGTGTGTGCATTCAACTGTTGTTCGTGCTTGCACCTATTATCATTGATGGGTGCTACTTGGAAATGTTTAATTCCTGCTGATGAACTGTTTAATTATTGATAGTAAATATTATGAACTGTTAACTGCACTTGTTCAACATTGCTGGGTGCCACTGTTGGAACTGCTCAACCAGTGATGAGATGTCACTTGTTGGTGTCTGCACCTGTTCAACATTACTGGGTGCCACTGATGGAACTGCTTCTACTGAAATGATGTCACTTGTTGCTGTCTGCACCTGTTCAACATTGCTGAGTGCCACTGTTGGAACTGCTTCTACCGAAATGATGTCACTTATTGCTGTCTGCACCTGTTCAACATTGCTGAGTGCCACTGTTGGAACTCCTTCTACTGAAATGATGTCACTTGTTGCTGTCTGCACCTGTTCGACATTGCTGGGTGCCACTGTTGGAACTGCTTCTACTGAAATGATGTCACTTGTTGGTGTCCGCACCTGCTCAACATTGCTGGGCGCCACTGTTGGAGCTGCTTAAATACTGCTGATGAAATTTTATGGGACTGCTATTTGCACCTGTTGACCATTGCTGGGTGCTACTGTTGGAACTGTCAACTACTCTGAGGACAGCTACTTGTTTTTTGAACTACTGAAAAGATTTTATGTGAATATTTGTATAAACTGATTTTTTGTTTATTTACTGTTTATGAAATGTTTTGAGACTCTTACCTGCCCCTATTCGTCATTTCTGGTGCTATTGATTGAATTGTTTAACCACTCTGATAAATAATACTTGTGTAAACCACTATGTAAAATCAAGTGTACGCAAGCATTTGTATTCCTTACTGTATTTTATATATTAGGTTATTGAAGCGTCAGTGCAAAGCCAAAATTTATTTAATTGTGTGATATTTACTTATTAATATCATCTTTTCTTTTTGTCTGAATTTTTTTGGACGAATTTGGTGGTATTTTCACCACCAATGCTGGCAAAAATACCATCAAATTCTAGCCTGTGGAGGAGGGGCATATGAAAGGTGGCTACACTGAGTCACAGCGCCAGAGATTGCGCCAAAGATTATTATTCCGCCGCCTCCACTGGGAGTAGTTCAGAGGTTGCCGTGCGCGGTTCTTGTGGAAAGGATGTCGAGAGCAGTGCTTGTTCAGAGGAGGTTGGTGTAATGTTTAGATGGAAGATGTTGCAATAATCACAGTGTATTTTTCGTCAATATATATGGAGGTAAGAAAATTTTTTTATTTCACATTTCCTAAATGGCAATGCGTCTTGGTCACAGTTTCAGTCAACAAAGCATCTGGCTCGTGTTCATGTATTAGACTTGTAATTCTGGTTTCTATGTGCAATTATAGTATTTCTGGTTTTTCAATTAGTTCATTGTAAATGGTGTTTAAAATATCTCGTCGTATTGAGGAAGAACCGTGCCAGATACATGTACGTTGAATCACACTACCACACACAGAACAGTTACACTTGTGCTTTGTTGTCTCGTAGCTTTTATAGTTGCAGGGGACTTAATTAATCAATTGTGTTAACGGAAATTTCCTTTCATTCTTTATTGTTATTTTATGCAGTCAGATTGCGTACTTATACTAGTCAGGGTCAACCGGTTACGAGACTTCATAACCGGTCACACAGCTACCAAAATTATTGCATAATAATTAAGCCCGCATGCAAAATGTCTTACAATTTAAAACCTGGTTCCTAAATCTCTGTCTGACCATAATATAATCTATCTGAAACCTTTCAGTATCTCCAGGCCTCTTCCACGTATACAACCTTCTTTCATGATTCTCAAACCAAGTGTTAGCTATGATTAAGTTATGCTCTGTGCAAAATTCTACCAGGTAGCTTCCTCTGTCATTCTTTACCTCCATTCCATAGATACCAACTACTTTTCCTTTTCTTCCTTTTTCTACTATTGAATTCCAGTCCCCCCACAATTATTAAATTTTCTTCTCCCTTCACTATCTGAATAACTTCTTTTATCATACATTTCTTCAACATCTTCGTCATCTGCGGAGCCAGTTGGCATGTAAACTTGTACTACTGTGATAGGTGTGGGTCTTGTGTCTATCTTCGCTACAATAATACGTTCACTATGCTGTTCGTAATAGCTTACCCGCGCTCGTAATTTTTTTTTTCATTATTAAGCCTGCTGCTGCATTACCCCTATTTCATTTTGTATTTATAACTCTGTATTCACCTGACCAGAAGTCTTGTTCCTCCTGCCAGCGAACTCCACTAATTCCCACTACATCTAGCTTTAGCCTATCCAATTCCATTTTTAAATTTTCTAAGCTACCTGCCCGGTTAAGGGATCTGACACATCCCCCTCCGATCCGTAGAACGCCAGTTTTCTTTCTCCTGATAACGACGTCCTCCTGCGTGGTCCCCACCCGGAGATCCGATTGGGGGACTATTTTACCCCCGCAATATTTTACCCAAGAGGACGCTTTCATCATTTAACCATACAGTGAAGCTGCACGCCCACGGGAAAAATTACGGCTGTACTTTCCCTTTGCTTTCAGCCGTTCGCAGTACCAGCATAGCAAGGCGTTTAGGTTAGTGTTACAAGGCCAGATCAGTTAATCATCCAGACTGTTGCCTCTCTTCAGGAACCACACGTTTGTCTGGACTTCCAACAGATACCCCTCCGTTGTGGTTGCTTATGTATAGTCATCTATTCCTGATCCGTGACAAGTTTTTACAGATAAAAAATAGTTGACTGTTTGGTTTGTCAGCTCGGATTTGCACATACATAATGGATTCTGACATTGTGGTATTGTTGTTTGTTTGATGACGAATAACTGTGATAATGTATAGGAAAGGTTGCCAGTTTCAGATTTTACGACTTTTCTTCCACGACGTAATCATCAGCAATACAGAGAGTTAATTACAGCCGGCCAGAGTGGCGGGTCTAGGCGCTTAAGTCTGGAACCGCGCGACCGCTCGGTCGCAGGTACGTATCCTGCCTCGGCCGTGGATGTGTGTGATGTCCTTAGGTTAGTTAGGTTTAACTAGTTCTAAGTTCTAGGGGACTAATGACCTCAGCAGTTGAGTCCCATAGTGCTCAGAGCCATTTGAACCATTTGAACCAAATTATATTTCGAAATACATGGAAATCTGCAGAGCTGTTGTTAAAGAAGAGAATAAAAGAAGCTATCAACTAAAATCCCATAGACGGGCTTATTCAATGTCAGTAACAGATGTCAAGAAGTATTGGCTTCACGTTCATACGCCATGCAGATTCTTGTGACTCAGGAAGTCGGGATGAGGGGTACACTTAGCATGGAAGGTCAACGCCCATAACATGTCACTCCTTAACACAACAACTAGCAAATCAGTAATAGACAATTTATTCAAAACAAGCTTTTATAAAACAGATAAGAGGCAATCAACACGTAGCCGTGTTTAAGACAATATCAACACATACAGTCACATGACTTAAAAGACGAGCCACGGAGATTTCAATACTTAGGATACAAATTACAATCTGAAGGTGATTTTAAAAGGTGGCAGAGATAGTTTTTTTCTTTTTTTAGGCAATAATCTGCAATATGAAAGTGATTTACAAGCACACCAGTTCGTACGAACCCAAATAACATAAGGAGCACAACAAGTTAATTAATATAATTGATTCACAAGCAAATTAAAAACCCCTTTTTTCACATGACAGGTTAAACGGGAACTAACCACAGGCTGCCCTGGGCAAAAGGTGACTTAACTTAAAATGCCGGAAGCAGCAGACCAGCCGTCCAAAACAACACCTAAACGCCGGGGCCTAACCGGGAGTCACTTCCCATTAGACGACACGTCACAACTTCTGTGCACCGAAGCAGAACGTGGCGCCGCTGCCACACACCCCAACTCGCAGAAAACGAACATAAACATACCGCAGAAAATACGGCAAACACCAAGCAAACATCAATTAATATAAGTTGAAAGATCAATAAACAATATAAATGAAATACCAATAAATGGTTTCAATAGAGGTGACAAGTTTTACAGCAATATAAATGCTGTAAAACATTTAAACTAAGAACTGTACACAAATCCAATGCTGAAAATATAGTATCAAATTTTACACTCTCATAGTTTGTCGAACAATATTTACACATATGATTAAGACCGACAATGTGTACAAAGATGAAATGGAAAAAATTTCAAGATAATGTCACGTTATTCAAATGCAAGACTTCACAACGATACTAGGTTTCGTGTACCTTAATTTGGTTGCAGAGGTCTGCAATGTAGCTGCCAATTGAGTAAGCTTGGTATGCAGAAAATTACAACTAGACTATGACCTAATATCTTCAATACATTACAGATACTGCCTCATTTGGGAACTCCTTGCCGGCTGCTCTTACTTCAGCAACACGTACGTTAGAGCAACCAACCAACAAGTACACTCGCTGCAACGCAAGTCGTACAACGAAACGAAGGCACCAAAATCACTTACACCTTCGATGGAAAGCGTTGTTCGCGATGGTCTCAAGGGATGGGTCTCTTCGAGAAAACAGGCACCAAGACAATGCGACGAACAGCGCCCGGAGTTGACATCATGCAGTTCTACATCTACATCCATACTCCGCAAGCCACCTGACGGTGTGTGGTGGAGGGTACTTCGAGTACCTCTATCGGTTCTCCCTTCTATTCCAGTCTCGTTTTGTTCGTGGAAAGAAAGATTGTCGGTATGCCTCTGTGTGTGCTCTAATCTCTCTGATTTTATCCTCATGGTTTCCTCGCGAGATACACGTAGGAGGGAGCAATATACTGCTTGACTCCTCGGTGAAGGTATGTTCTCGAAACATCAACAAAAGCCCGTTCCGAGCTACTGGGCGTCTCTGCTGCAGAGTCTTCCACTGGAGTTTATCTATCATCTCCGTAACGCTTTCGCGATTACTAAATGATCCTGTAACGAAGCGCGCTGCTCTCTGTTGGATCTTCTCTATTTCTTCTATCAACCCTATCTGGTACGGATCCCACACAGGTGAGCAATATTCAAGCAGAGGGCGAACAAGTGTACTGTAAGCTACTTCCTTTGTTTTCGGATTGCATTTCCTTAGGATTCTTCCAATGAATCTCAGTCTGCCATCTGCTTTACCGACGATCAACTTTATATGATCATTCCATTTTAAATCACTCCTAATGCCTACTCCCAGATAACTTATGGAATTAACTGCTTCCAGTTGATGACCATCTATATTGTAGCTAAATGATAAAGGATCTTTCTTTCTATGTATTTGCAGCACATTACACTTGTCTACATTGAGATTCAATTGCCATTCCCCGCACCATGCCTCAATTCGTTGCAGATCCTCCTGCATTTCAGTACAATTTTCCATTGTTACAACCTCTCCATATACTGCAGCATCATCCGCAAAAAGCCTCAGTGAACTTCCGATGTTATCCGCAAGGTCATTTATATGTATTGTGAATAGCAACGGTCCTACGACACTCCCCTGTGGCACACCTGAAATCACTCTTACTTCGGAAGACTTCTCTCCATTGAGAATGACATGCTGCGTTCTGTTATCTAGGAACTCTTCAATCCAATCACGACTGTGGGGAACTGTATCAAACGTCTTGTGGAAGTCAAGAAACACGGAATCTACCTGTGAACGCGTGTCTATGGCTCTCTGAGTCTCGGGGACGAATAGCGCGAGCTGGGATTCACACGATCGTCTTTTTCGAAACCCATGCTGATTCCTACAGAGTAAATTTCTAGTCTCCAGAAAAGTCATTATACTCGAACATAATACGTGTTCCAAAATTCTACAACTGATCGACGTTAGAGATATAGGTCTATAGTTCTGCACGGAGATGACCTGTGCCCTTTTCCAATCCTTTGGAACGTTACGCTCTTCTAGAGACCTACGGTACCCAACTGCAAGAAGGGGGGCAAGTTCCTTCGAGTACTCTGTGTTAAACCGAACTGGTATCCCATCGGGTCCAGCGGCCTTTCCTCTTTTGAGCGATTGTAATTGTTTTTCTATCCCTCTGTCATCTATTTCGATATCTACCATTATGTCATCTGTGCAACAATCTAGAGAAGGAAATACATTGCAGTCTTCCTCTATGAAACAGCTTTGGAAAAGACATTTAGTATTTCGGCCTTTAGTCTGTTATCCTCTGTTCCAGTACCATTTTGGTCACAGGGTGTCTGGACATTTTGTTTTGATCCACCCACCACTTTGACATAAGACCAAAATTTCTTAGGATTTTCTGCCATGTTAGTACATAGAACTTTACTTTCGAATTCATTGAACGCCTCTCGCATAGCTCTCCTCACACTACATTTCGCTTCGAATAATTTTTGTTTGTCTACAAGGCTTTGGCTATGTTTATGTTAGCTGTGAAGTTCCCTTTGCTTCCACAGCAGTTTTCTAACTCGGTTGTTGTACCACGGTGGCTCTTTTCCATCTCTTACGATCTTGCTTGGCACATACTCATCTAATGCATATTGTACGATGGTTTTGAACTTTGTCCACTGATCCTCAACACTATCTGTACTTGAGACAAAGCTTTTGTGTTGAGCCGTCAAGTACTTTGAAATCTGCTTTTTGTCACTTTTGCTAAACAGAAAAATCTTCCTACCTTTCTTAATATTTCTATTTACGGCTGAAATCATCGATGCAGTAACCGCTTTATGATTGCTGATTTCCTGTTCTGCGTTAACTGTTTCAAATAGCTCGGGTCTGTTTGTCACCAGAAGGTCTAATATGTCATCGCCACGAGTCGGTTCTCTGTTTAACTACTCAAGGTAGTTTTCAGATAATGCACTTTAAAAAATTTCACTGGGTTCTTTGTCCCTGCCACCCCTTATAAACGTTTGAGTCTCCCAGTCTATATCCGGCAAATTAAAATCTCCACCCAGAACTACAACATGGTCGGGAAATCTACTCGAAATATTTTCCAAATTTTCCTTCAGGTGCTCTGGCACAACAGCTGATGAGCCAGGGGGCCTATAGAGACATCCATTTACCATATTTGAGCCTGCTTTAACCGTGACCTTCACCCAAATTACTTCACATTTCGGATCTCCGTCAATTTCCCTCGATACTATTGCACTTTTTATCGCTACAAACACGCCTCCCCCTTCACTCCCCAGCCTGTCTCTGCGGTATACATTCCAGTCTGAGTTTAGAATTCCATTACTGTTTGCATCTGGTTTCAGCCAACTTTCCGTCCCTTGTACTATGTGGGCATTGTGACAGTTTATTAATGAGAGCAGTTCTGGGACCTTTCTATAGACGCTCCTACAGATTGCTATTTCCACATTAATACTGTCATTCCCTGTTGCGTTTTGCCCACTGCGATCTTGTCGCGTCTCAGGAGGCGTCTTTACGCGCCTAGGGAGGGAATTCTGTAACCTAAAAAACCCACATGCGCATTCTACACGTACTCCACTACCCCTGTAGCTGCTTTCTGCGTGTAATGCATGCCTGACCTATTCAGGGGGACCCTACATTTCTCCACCCGATAGCGGAGGTCGAGAAATTTGCACCCCAGATCTCCGCAGAATCGTCTGAGCCTCTGGTTTAATCCTTCCACTCGGCTCCAAACCATAGGACCGTGATCGGTTCTGGGAACGATACTACAAATAGTTAGCTCAGATTCCACCCCGCGAGCGAGGCTTTCCGCCTTCACCAACTCCACCAACCGCCTGTACGAACTGAGGATGACCTCTGAACCCAGACGGCAGGAGTCATTGGTGCCGACATGAGCAACAATTTGCAGTCCGGTGCATCCAGTGCTCTCTATCGCCGCCGGCAGGGCCTCCTCCACATCTCGGATGAGACCCCCTGGCAAGCAAACAGAGTGAACACTGGCCTTCTTCCTCGACCTTTCCGCTATTTCCCTAAGGGGCTCCATCACCCGCCTAACGTTGGAGCGCCCAATCACTAATAAACCCCTCCCCCTTTGTGCCTGCTCGGACCTTACTGAAGGAGCGGCCACAAGTCCACTCACAGGCAGAGCGGGCGACGCCACACGGCCAGCCTCCACATTGACCGACCCTCTACTTCCTTCGCCGCGAACGCCGCTGAACCCGCCACTCCCCTTGGGGAGAGGGTGGGCCAACCGCGCCCGGTACCCGCGAAGATGTCTCGACAGCAGGGACAGTGGGTGAAGCATGTAACACCTGAGGTGTACCATGCGACGCACCAGACTCCCCACTGCCGCTACACTCCGAGGCAGCAGCCTGAAGACGGCTGACCGCGGCCATGAACACGCTCAGCTGTTCGCGAACAGTGGCCAGCTCCTCCTGCGTCCGTACACAGCAGTCACACTCCACTATCCACTCTAAGAAATCAACAATTTCCTGTAGAGAGTTAATCAACTTTTAACTAGACTGCTAATTCACTAAAGGCGGCTGATATCTGACTAAACTGTGGTTACTAGACACCTCTTGTTGAAAACAATGGGCGCTTACAGTCTCGAGCCGAGCGACCGCTACGGTCGCAGGTTCGAATCCTGCCTCGGGCATGGATGTGTGTGATGTCCTTAGGTTAGTTAGGTTTAATTAGTTCTAAGTTCTAGGCGACTGATGACCTCAGAAGTTAAGTCGCATAGTTCTCAGAGCTATCTGAACCATTTTTTTGAAAACAATGAAAATAAGCACTACATGTCTCTGGACTGTATTCAAAACAAACACTAGCACTACTGGCACTACAGCTGACTAAAGGGACTCTCTCTGACTATATTCAAAACAAACACGAAATCTATGGAACACTATTACTAGTACTCGAAACCAAAAGCTTCCTAAAAGCAAAAACACACGGAAGAAGAAGTGACAAGTAAGAAAAATACAGTTAATACTTAAATTAACCACAAACTCGCTCCCGTCTTCAAGGTAGACCGACCGCGCCGCCGAGCCCGCGTATTTTCCTCCTTCGTCCTCGCGAGCACGTCCTTCTGTCTCGTAGCGAGTCTGACATCATCTGCTGCGACCGCAAAACGGTCTCCAGATCACAACAGTGGCAAAGATCGTAGTACAGACGAGTAATCGATAGTGACGTGCCAAAGAGCTGGTGTGCCAGAAAAGCCGCACCACGGCTCACTTCTCAAAAGTCACATACACAGGAGATGCTATTAATTACTATCTAGTCTACTGCAGATATGTCATTATTACCATGAGCACTTATTTCGTGCCGGCCGCTGTGGCCGAGCGGTTCTAGACGTATCAGTCTGGAACCATGCAGGTGCTACGGTCGCAGGTTTGAATCCTGCCTCGGGCATGGATGTGTGTAATCTCCTTAGGTTAGTTAGGTTTAAGCAGTTCTAAGTGTAGGGGACTGATAACCTCAGTTGTCGGGTCCCATAGTGCTTTGAGCCATTTGGACCATTTGAACTTATTTCGTGAGTTTCACAGTTTTGGCTGTTGTCACTATTTTGCATGGCTCAGGCAGTTCCATCACCCAGATACACTGTAAAAAATTCTTCTGAACTATGATGCGTTTGAAAAAGCTACCCTGTCGATACTCACCAGATCGGTAGTGAAATCAACCACCAATCATGTGCGTACATGGTGACCATCTTCCATATACGTAGTTATGTTCAGTACCCGCTCCTTAGACAAGGATTGTCTCTTACCACACTTCACTGGGGACGATATTAGTGGCTCCCTCTCCGAAAGGATGATGAACTACGTGTCTCGACCCCTGTTTCAGTATCACGCTCACTTGTAAAACACGTATTGTCATCATTGTCCTCCTCATGTACACTCTTTGACATAAAACTCGACCGGCGGCCGGCCGCTGCAAAGGCTAAGTACGCGCCGATCGCGGCATGGGACAAATAAACTGGCCACCTCGCTAATTCTCTAAGTCCGGTAAGCTGCACAATCTGGCAACACTGTAGACTGCGGCACTTCCTTGAGGAAAACTTGTCCCATGATGGAGAAACTACAGGCTGATTGTGCCTGTGGTCTAGCGGTAGCGTGCGTTGTTTCTGCTCATAATGTCAGTGGATCGAGAGCAGCTGGCAAAAACTATTTTTATAGCCTCTTCTGCCTGAATACTGAACACGTGAATGTAATAGTAGCGCAGATTCAATCTATTTCGCTTTCTGACACACCGATATCAAAATTTTGTCCAGTAACAATTTTGCGGCAGATTTCCTGCAGACTGTCCTCTGGACGCCGTATGCGGCAAAGCTCCGGGATCCATTTGCTGGCTACTGGCAGCGGCCGTGGCGACAGCAGCGGCGCTGCACTCCCACGTTCTTTATCGAAAGCGCCTGCTACCGCTCATCGCTTTTGATGATTTAAAACGCTTTATTATTAAATGTTGCTCCACAGAAAATTTCTACAATTTCCATTCACGCTCAAAAGCAACGGAGACAGGCGCCCTGATTAGTAGGCGGGTATTATATTACATTAATCGGCAAGAACTGAGTATGGCCCGAAATTAATTTTATAGACTGGGACGAAATTAAACCACCTCACTACATTCGATGAATTTATAAATGCTTCATACCTCGTTTCTTTTCCTTTCAAACTCAATTATTTGTGCAACTTTTGGTCAATGTTTGGATGTTTTCGTCAAGCCAGAGTGAGCCTCTGTGGTGTAAAGTGTATCACAGTTCTTGTTTCATTCCTTATGGTAAGTCTATGCGATAAACTGTGTGAATACCTTGCAATGCATGCTCTGTAGCAGTGCAGGAACACTGCACATTTGGAGTTCCATGTATGGGTTCATGAAGTATTTATTGTTGATCGGAAGTGATAGTTAAGTTCATCAGATTTAAACCACAAAAATTTGTCGTTTTGAAGGTTTCAGAGAACGGAAAGGAATTGCTAACGCCGGTGTTAGAAAACGTCTACAGTTAAATGCTATTGCAAAAATTTAGAAGAAGGGAACTATATTAATGAACATGTGCACTTCATAAACAACCTTCTGACATGTTAGACCTATGTGACGAACAAAGCTCAAATTTATATCGTTGAAAGTCGGTTTGAATCTTTTCAGGACCTATTTTACAGTGAAGCACCATGGAATTTGCAAAGCAGAAATCCATGATATTAACTTAATTTACTAAGTCGAAATCGGACGAAGGTTGATGTTTAAAGGCATTCTTCAGATTTCGCATAAGAAATTTTTACTAGCAGTTTGCAACTCCATTAATTAAAATGGAAAATAAAATGTTGTAGTCAGCGGCTTCTACCGTGATTGGAACTGCTATGTCTTATAGGACAAGCACTGCAACGCACAAGGGAACCTCTGAGCTAACGACACACTGGCGACCAGAAGCGGACTATAGTCACTGCGATGTTGCCTGAGCCTCAAAACGCAACCTTAAACACACAGAGAAGGTGGAGATTACTGTTTTAACGTCCCGTCGACAACGATGTCATTAGAGACGGAGCACAAGCTCGGATTAGGGAAGGATGGGGAAGGAAATCGGCCGTGCCCTTCCTAAGGAACCATCCCGGCATTTGCCTGAAGCGATTTAGGGAAATCATTTGAAACCTAGATCAGGATGGCCGGGCGCGGGATTGAACCGTCGTCCTCCCGAATGCACACACAAACAGGTGTTACTTATGTGAAGAACGCCGTTCTTGGAGTCCAGAAATTAAATATACTTTCTAATTGTGTCATCTTGCAGTGGATTATATCGTACGAGTCTTCGATGTGGGAAACGAATGTCAAGAGAATTTAGCGAGGTAACGCCGACCTACACCCGGAAGTAAATGCACTATACGAGTGTTGACAAATACTTGCTACGACGCTGCCATTTCTCGGCTCTCTGACGAGGCAGCTCTTCAGCGAAATGCTTGCCGTGATTCTCCGATACGGTTCTTCAGAGTGGAGACGCGCGCGCACGTTTGGTTTTTATGCGGCGTTCTCCCCTGATGGTTTCTGACGTCGCCTTGTGGGCTATGTATACATATGAGACATTCAATTATCATTAATCCAGAATGATACAAGTTTCAGCTTCCGGCGTGGAAGAAGGCTGTTGACGCCGACATTATATCATTTCAACGTAGGGAAAGCAAAACGGATCATTCAATGTTTCTCATTCAACATAAAGCATGTGAGATAAATTTCCGTAACGTTCATAATCATCTAAAAATACAAACGAAGTAAAAATACACCGGAAGCTTATTCGAATTGAATATAATGTAAGATACCAAACGCTTTGCACCTCGATGTCGAATTTGTTCACTTGCAATCTTTTGCAGCATACACATAGAATGTCATGATTACCACGAGAATGAAGAAATATGTTGGTAAGGATGGAAGCAAGAAAGGACGCAGTCAACAAATATTCTATTCCTCATGGCATACATTTCATTTGACACGTAAGAAGAGGTAAAGCGGGAATTTACTTTCGTTAACACGAAAGATATGCCGCACATATTGATAACGAGGAAGTCTGCGTCTTCATACGTTTCCTTAGCAAATATCAACTTTAAATTGCATAACGCAAACATTTTTAACAGACGCGAATTCCTACCCAGCATCTATTGTCCCTGTTAACAAACGACGAGAGATGTTAAATATTGCTTCTTCACAAGTAACTTACTTGAAATGCCGTGAGGTAAAGCTGTGTGTTGGACACGGATTCGAACCCGGAACCTAATCGGATTGCTATCGAAGCACAGTCAAATGTGACATATCGGAATTTTGCGGCAGTAGCTAGATGTTTTAACTGAAATGACGAGACGAAACATTAATTTTTTCCTTCCCAGGACTCCAACCCGGCACCTATCGCTGTTATATTCTAGAGAAAACGAACGTTAAATATGGGTCTGTTGCACCAGCAGTGACATGTGAGCATGTTTGAATTGAAATAATATGACGAAGAGTTCAGCGCTCACTGGGAATAGAGCCCCACACATATCGTTGTTGACTACACACAAAGAGAAGTCAGCTACCGAATTTTTCTCCACCAGCTGCTCAGAATAGCATCTTGAACTTACAATCATCTCGCAAATAGTTCTGTGTCTCACTGGGAGTTAAAAACGTCAGATATCGTTAGTGCTGACAGCGAATGAAAATACATTAAAAATCAAAATTATTATCCACCAGCAGATAGGTTTTCTCATGATAGAGCTTGATAATACATAATTAAATCTTTAGTGCCGGGCCAGGATTCGATCCCATTCACGCGTAATATGTGAAGGTGTTGAGGAATCTGCAGTTTTGAACAAACAACAAATTGTAGCCGAGCTGTATTGCCACGAAGGTATCAAATTCCGCGTTAAGGGCGGTCTGAGTTGCATTCCCAGTTCAGAACCAATTTTATCGACATACAGAAGCTCAAATAAAAGATGGAATAAGTGTCCTGTGACCATACATAGCGTTTGTGTCGTCACTTGAAATAAATAACTAGCATAAGAAAGGTTACTGGTGATAGAGTTTCTACATGTCGCCACTCCAGACTTTATTGTGGTTCAACCTACCGTCTACTTGGTAAAGAAGGAATATCATCTTTAATGTGAATTTTCAGACCATGCAGCCATTATATCTCCTTCACTTGGTGTAGCCAGGAGAGAATGGAATCTGTCTCTCCCTATCTAAAATCATTGACAGAAGTGGGAATCGAACCCAGACCATAGGTATAACAACCTACCATCCGTCCAACAGACCACGAAATCCTCTTCTCTGCGAGTCATTTTTCTATCGTAACGCAGTTGCGCCACACTGGATGAGAATTCTGACACACAGGCTCCCTGTAGTAATTTGCAGCATGTTCAGTAAATTCATTTATTTGGTTGACCGAATCACCATGAACTAGCTGCCTCGGCTACCCAGTGCATACATTCGACTATTTTGTAATCAAAGAAATAAAATCACGTAACTGCCACCTACACACAACTGCCAACAGTGTAGGATGCAGAAGTTTAAATAGGAAGTGTTCCTTTCCACTTGAGCTATTCTATTGCGCTATCTGTTACTAGAAAACGTCACTCAGTCCAAAAGAAAAGCTGTAACTGTTTGTCTCTCAGAAGTCAAGACCTGGCCATATGCATAATCTCACAGTGCTGCGGAATCCAAAAGTTCTGGAGGAACAGTTGCCGAGCTCTGGAGCTGTTGTAGCTACGTGTCAGCTTGTAGGATAGATAAGATGTCGCGAGTTCGAATACATTCAGTGCTACATTTAATAAAACGCAATTCTGCTCTCTGCTGAAGTTATCAATCTAATGGAACTTTGAACATAATTCCCTTCACTTCTCAACCCAAAGTAGTGGCATGTGGAAAAAGGACTAACTACTGTGACATTTTGTTCTATTCAGGTTTAATAGACAGCAGGCAGCAGATGCATCTCGAAGATGTGCAGGGAGAGCGCATCGTGCCATAACATGTCAGAAAAGTATTTTCTACATTAGCCGTCGTGTGGTAGTGATATTTTATTCTTCTTCAAACTTTGACAGCTTTAACTCAGAACAAGTTTTCTACATGCATGTAATCAATAAACTGCATGTGCATTGTCAGACTGTCATAGGTAACATCAGAGAATTCGCATATATCGTTGATGATTAATTTCTCTCTCATGTTTACTATTGTTTTAACAACACTAAAGGAAACTTTACGAAAATTGTGCACTGTATTATAAGAAATGAAATAAAACTAACCATGATAAACTTACGACGAAAGTATCTGTACACAAGCATGCCTCTATCGACACGAATTAGTAAAATACTACTCACTTAGATTTTGATTGGGTCTGTGTTTAATTAGTATGCTGTGTCATACTCAAGAGGTATGCAAATGTGGCATTTCATAAATATAGTTACGTATTCCTAGAAACCCAAAATTCGCTTGTCAGCAGCGGAAAGAGGCGTTACCTGTTGTGCAGCATCGTAAGTTTTTCAACATTGCACTATGAGCTGAAAGCGTATTCTTGCGATATCCTTATTGATGTTTGATCTGACTGCTTGCAGCTCTTTCACAGAAGGGATAAAAACGTTACAGTCAGTGAGACTGGAACTGCGAACCGTAACAAACGCTGTTTTACAGGTCAGCACGTTACCACAGAGCTGGCGAGGAGGTATGGGTCTCAGCTTCCTATTTCGAGGTCAATAGTAACTAGAACTCGTAAACCGCTATTTAAAGGTCGAGATTGGTTGCGATTTCCACCTGCAACGACTTTCCTGGGCCGAAAACCGTAAATTTACAATCTTTTGTTACCCTTCAAGCGATAATAACTCAGATTATTCAATGGAAATGACAGGTAAAATCAAGTGAACTTTGAGGCTTAATTCCGTGCACACCAGGAAGTAACTTGTCGATCACAGAGTTGCCAAACATACGTTGCCTTGTTGCCAAATCTCAGTTACAGTACCAGCTGGAAGAAGACGAAACGATGTGATCCTACAGCGGTCTGGGAAGTGACCATAGCTGGTGTCTCCAAGTCGCGGCTGCTACGGCCTGGAATACGTAATGCGTCTGATTCGCTTTCTGTAACTAGGTTTAGGGACTGGAGCGTAGTTACTAATAATACTCAGAACTGACTGCAAACTGAGCATCATAAACCAGTAACTCTCATTGTTGTTTTTATATTTCTTTCGTAAGTGTACTCAAAACTAAGGAGAGAGAGAGAGAGAGAGAAATAAAAAGCAATGAGAGAGAGTGCAAAAAATTGTTGTAAAGAAATTAAATTATGGTATTTAAAGAAATCTTTCATTAAAATGACACGTTCCACATCATTACGAAATGTCGTATTCATGATCTATGGAACAACAGGTAATCTAATGTAATCTAATCTAATCTAGTCACATCATATTGATGATTAGCCATGAAGAGTCATGAATTACCGAAATTTTTGCCAATACCACTAACCAAATCTAAACTTGAAAATAAAAGACGACAATTTTTGTAATAAACCGTGACTCCTATCAAGACCCTTTCGTCCCTGTTATCTAACCACGAAAGATGTCTGATATACCTCCATTCTGAAGTAACAAAGTGTGCATGCATTTAAAGATGAAATGCATGATGCGAAGTTCTGAGACGGAGATACGAACCCAACACGTATTCCGATTGTTAACTAAGAAAAATCAAATGTTACGTATCGGTTTTTCTTACGAGCCGCTAGGTGTCTGAATCTAAAATAAGGATACAAACTTTTGTGCCTAAGCGACAATCGAACTGCACACCTACCGTGCATCCAGGAATATAGCGTAAGTTTCAGTTGCTTACTCGTGAACAGTAAGATGTGTGCGTGTTTGACCAGAAATAACGACACCTGTTGCGATTGTTGGCAACACATGAACAGACATTGAAATTGCGCGTTAATTTTCACTAGCAGGTCGGTGTGCACTTGATAAAGCTAGAAATGAAATTATGAATATTTTTGTACTGGATCAGGTTTCAGACCAACATACTTACCTTTGGAGGAGACCTAGAGAAGATTGCAGTCTTGGGAAAAGGAACGAAGTGACTGAACTATACTGTTCCGAGAGATTCAGATCCTCGAAAGAGGAGATACGAATTCGAATCACAGTCCAGCACCAAATTTTTAAACGTCTCTAGTTCAATCAAGGACATGTAAAATAAGAGCCCTGTCCCTGTAAATGGCTATCGGTTCATCAAATAAAATAAAATTTGCTAATGTAAGTAAGCTTACTGGCGACTGTATTTCTGTTTACCATGACTTCTGCTGTGTCATTTCCCAACGTAAACCGGCTCTGCCCAGTTGGTAATGAAGGAACGTGATGTTTAATGCGGATTCTGGTTTATAACGTCTTTCTCTTGAGGATACCAGAGGTAAAATAAATATGTTTGTGCCTCTTAAAAGTAAATGCCTGAACCCACGCATTGCACCTGTGATAGCTCGTTCCACCAGACCATTGTGGTCACATTACCCAGCCCCAGGAGTGTGCTGTAACGGATGATGTGCTTAGCTTACAAAATTAGTCACGGTGGAAAAAATGCGAGTCTATTAAATGGTCAAGTAGAAGCAAGCTTCTGACGCAGAGATTATGCTATTCTCATGTCAGCAGGATGTAAAGACTCTTCTAGGCATCATAGGCTGGATGTGAAGCCATTTTGATTTTTCACAAATTCAGCAAATTTCTTAGTTCGAGAAAATCCACTGTGAAATGTGAAGTTGCCGGATAATTCGATTATTACTGTTATTATTAATATCATTTTATTCATACCGCTGCTGGAACACGACCGTAGTCTTGAGGTAAAACGCGAGACCAGCTAATATGACGTCTGGCGACCGAAAGCACATATCGACAAAATTTTTATCGCCCCTTTCCTCTCGGTGCTGAAGCTGTGAGTGTAATTCAAGCGAATCTACAATATCATATTAACTGGTCTCGCGTTTTACCTCAAGACTACGGTCGTAGTCAAGAATAATGTACTAAGACTGGAGTCAAGGCTTCCTCTGGGAAGTGCCGCAGTCTACATGTTGCCAGATCGAGCATATTGCCAGACATAGAATTCTGAGAGGAGCATGACTGTATTGTCCACCTTACGTGAACGACTCGGCGGTCAATTTTTTGGTCTGAGACTGTATCTACAACACATATTGTACGCTTAAGACCCAGAAGAATTTAAAAAAAAAAGTATTTTTTAAGAGAGCAACGTTAACCATAGCGTTCGAAGTATTCATAGTATTGTATACGTGTGTGTAAACGTCTTCCAATGACCACTCAAGAAAGACAAGGATACACAGTCTAGCTTCAATATTATAAATACGCCTCAGTTTGTGGATGAAGTCAGACTTAGGTTGATAATAATTTTGAAAATTTAGCAGCCCTGTACCCATTGGTGTTAAACTCGTTTTCAACCAATGATTCCCACAGCTACAGGGATACTACTTGTGATACCTCTTAGACAGAATACTTAAGCAGTGTTATCAGACGAAAAGATCAACCTGACACAAACTGTGGGAAGTTTGTTTTACAACCTTCATACCTGGATATTCAGCTTTTTCCTATTTGAGATATCTGTGAACGTTGCTGCTTAAGACGATTTAAGCAGAAACTAAATTACCTCAGCTTCGACAATGTTTTAAGAAATCGTCTTATCGGCACTAAATCGTGGTTTGTGAATTGTTTACCGGCCGTACTCTTCCGTATTTTGCCGGTTGGAAGGCGAAAGCTTACTGACAAATTTCACACAGAAATTACTGTTACAGTGTACTTATGGAGCCAAATGAGTGAATTGCGTATTTTCCGGTGAGAAAGAGCACTGGCAAACAGTCTTCGCTACATTAGGTTATTTAAACTGGTGTCACTCTGAGCTAGAATTTATGGTCAGCGACTAAGTGTAAGGTCAACGTTTCGGATGCGAGTTTTGCGACTGTGAAATACTTTCCTACATTATAGAAGCGAATATTAAATTTGAACTAATATTGCGAAAATTTTATACTTGGACAGCTTAGAATGAAAATACTTCTGTTCATTGCAAAGGGAAACAATAGATTTTCTAAAACACTGTCTGTCATACACTACTTGAAACAGGTCATGTCGACCAAATCATGTGGAAGAACTAAGAGCAACGTATATCGGAAGGCAGTAAGATCACTTGCCTTTTGGTTTGTCAGTACTCGATAGCCATTTATAGGCGACAGTAAATGAAGAAAGGCAGTGCGGTTTTGTTACCAAGTAACGTCTTCGTCAATTACTTTAGTTTTAATGTAATCTACGACTAATTGCTGGTGTTTGATATTAACATGAAAAGGATTCCGTAGACAGGGAAAGAAACTGTTCTTGGGAAACTACTTCTATAGTGACCAAAAGGCATTAAACGATGTTCAAGCACTTGTGTTACAGCAGCGGTATGAATAAAATGATATTAATAATAACAGTAATAATCGAATTATCCAGCAACTTCACACTTCACAGTGGATTTTCTCGAACTAAGAAATTTGCTGAATTTGTGAAAAATCAAAATGGCTTCACATCCTGCCTATGATGCCTAGAAGAGTCTTTACATCCTGCTGACATGAGAATAGCATAATCTCTGCGTCAGAAGCTTGCTTCTACTTGACCATTTAATAGACTCGCAATTTTTCCACCGTGACTAATTTTGTAAGCTAAGCACATCATCCGTTACAGCACACTCCTGGGGCTGGGTAATGTGACCACAATGGTCTGGTGGAACGAGCTATCACAGGTGCAATGCGTGGGTTCAGGCATTTACTTTTAAGAGGCACAAACATATTTATTTTACCTCTGGTAACCTCAAGAGAAAGACTTTATAATCCAGAATCCGCATTAAACATCACGTTCCTTCATTACCAACTGGGCAGAGCCGGTTTACGTTGGGAAATGACACAGCAGAAGTCATGGTAAACAGAAATACAGTCGCCAGTAAGCTTACTTACATTAGCAAATTTTATTTTATTTGATGAACCGATAGCCATTTACAGGGACAGGGCTCTTATTTTACATGTCCTTGATTGAACTAGAGACGTTTAAAAATTTGGTGCTGGACTGTGATTCGAATTCGTATCTCCTCTTTCGAGGATCTGAATCTCTCGGAACAGTATAGTTCAGTCACTTCGTTCCTTTTCCCAAGACTGCAATCTTCTCTAGGTCTCCTCCAAAGGTAAGTATGTTGGTCTGAAACCTGATCCAGTACAAAAATATTCATAATTTCATTTCTAGCTTTATCAAGTGCACACCGACCTGCTAGTGAAAATTAACGCGCAATTTCAATGTCTGTTCATGTGTTGCCAACAATCGCAACAGGTGTCGTTATTTCTGGTCAAACACGCACACATCTTACTGTTCACGAGTAAGCAACTGAAACTTACGCTATATTCCTGGATGCACGGTAGGTGTGCAGTTCGATTGTCGCTTAGGCACAAAAGTTTGTATCCTTATTTTAGATTCAGACACCTAGCGGCTCGTAAGAAAAACCGATACGTAACATTTGATTTTTCTTAGTTAACAATCGGAATACGTGTTGGGTTCGTATCTCCGTCTCAGAACTTCGCATCATGCATTTCATCTTTAAATGCATGCACACTTTGTTACTTCAGAATGGAGGTATATCAGACATCTTTCGTGGTTAGATAACAGGGACGAAAGGGTCTTGATAGGAGTCACGGTTTATTACAAAAATTGTCGTCTTTTATTTTCAAGTTTAGATTTGGTTAGTGGTATTGGCAAAAATTTCGGTAATTCATGACTCTTCATGGCTAATCATCAATATGATGTGACTAGATTAGATTAGATTACATTAGATTACCTGTTGTTCCATAGATCATGAATACGACATTTCGTAATGATGTGGAACGTGTCATTTTAATGAAAGATTTCTTTAAATACCATAATTTAATTTCTTTACAACAATTTTTTGCACTCTCTCTCATTGCTTTTTATTTCTCTCTCTCTCTCTCTCTCCTTAGTTTTGAGTACACTTACGAAAGAAATATAAAAACAACAATGAGAGTTACTGGTTTATGATGCTCAGTTTGCAGTCAGTTCTGAGTATTATTAGTAACTACGCTCCAGTCCCTAAACCTAGTTACAGAAAGCGAATCAGACGCATTACGTATTCCAGGCCGTAGCAGCCGCGACTTGGAGACACCAGCTATGGTCACTTCCCAGACCGCTGTAGGATCACATCGTTTCGTCTTCTTCCAGCTGGTACTGTAACTGAGATTTGGCAACAAGGCAACGTATGTTTGGCAACTCTGTGATCGACAAGTTACTTCCTGGTGTGCACGGAATTAAGCCTCAAAGTTCACTTGATTTTACCTGTCATTTCCATTGAATAATCTGAGTTATTATCGCTTGAAGGGTAACAAAAGATTGTAAATTTACGGTTTTCGGCCCAGGAAAGTCGTTGCAGGTGGAAATCGCAACCAATCTCGACCTTTAAATAGCGGTTTACGAGTTCTAGTTACTATTGACCTCGAAATAGGAAGCTGAGACCCATACCTCCTCGCCAGCTCTGTGGTAACGTGCTGACCTGTAAAACAGCGTTTGTTACGGTTCGCAGTTCCAGTCTCACTGACTGTAACGTTTTTATCCCTTCTGTGAAAGAGCTGCAAGCAGTCAGATCAAACATCAATAAGGATATCGCAAGAATACGCTTTCAGCTCATAGTGCAATGTTGAAAAACTTACGATGCTGCACAACAGGTAACGCCTCTTTCCGCTGCTGACAAGCGAATTTTGGGTTTCTAGGAATACGTAACTATATTTATGAAATGCCACATTTGCATACCTCTTGAGTATGACACAGCATACTAATTAAACACAGACCCAATCAAAATCTAAGTGAGTAGTATTTTACTAATTCGTGTCGATAGAGGCATGCTTGTGTACAGATACTTTCGTCGTAAGTTTATCATGGTTAGTTTTATTTCATTTCTTATAATACAGTGCACAATTTTCGTAAAGTTTCCTTTAGTGTTGTTAAAACAATAGTAAACATGAGAGAGAAATTAATCATCAACGATATATGCGAATTCTCTGATGTTACCTATGACAGTCTGACAATGCACATGCAGTTTATTGATTACATGCATGTAGAAAACTTGTTCTGAGTTAAAGCTGTCAAAGTTTGAAGAAGAATAAAATATCACTACCACACGACGGCTAATGTAGAAAATACTTTTCTGACATGTTATGGCACGATGCGCTCTCCCTGCACATCTTCGAGATGCATCTGCTGCCTGCTGTCTATTAAACCTGAATAGAACAAAATGTCACAGTAGTTAGTCCTTTTTCCACATGCCACTACTTTGGGTTGAGAAGTGAAGGGAATTATGTTCAAAGTTCCATTAGATTGATAACTTCAGCAGAGAGCAGAATTGCGTTTTATTAAATGTAGCACTGAATGTATTCGAACTCGCGACATCTTATCTATCCTACAAGCTGACACGTAGCTACAACAGCTCCAGAGCTCGGCAACTGTTCCTCCAGAACTTTTGGATTCCGCAGCACTGTGAGATTATGCATATGGCCAGGTCTTGACTTCTGAGAGACAAACAGTTACAGCTTTTCTTTTGGACTGAGTGACGTTTTCTAGTAACAGATAGCGCAATAGAATAGCTCAAGTGGAAAGGAACACTTCCTATTTAAACTTCTGCATCCTACACTGTTGGCAGTTGTGTGTAGGTGGCAGTTACGTGATTTTATTTCTTTGATTACAAAATAGTCGAATGTATGCACTGGGTAGCCGAGGCAGCTAGTTCATGGTGATTCGGTCAACCAAATAAATGAATTTACTGAACATGCTGCAAATTACTACAGGGAGCCTGTGTGTCAGAATTCTCATCCAGTGTGGCGCAACTGCGTTACGATAGAAAAATGACTCGCAGAGAAGAGGATTTCGTGGTCTGTTGGACGGATGGTAGGTTGTTATACCTATGGTCTGGGTTCGATTCCCACTTCTGTCAATGATTTTAGATAGGGAGAGACAGATTCCATTCTCTCCTGGCTACACCAAGTGAAGGAGATATAATGGCTGCATGGTCTGAAAATTCACATTAAAGATGATATTCCTTCTTTACCAAGTAGACGGTAGGTTGAACCACAATAAAGTCTGGAGTGGCGACATGTAGAAACTCTATCACCAGTAACCTTTCTTATGCTAGTTATTTATTTCAAGTGACGACACAAACGCTATGTATGGTCACAGGACACTTATTCCATCTTTTATTTGAGCTTCTGTATGTCGATAAAATTGGTTCTGAACTGGGAATGCAACTCAGACCGCCCTTAACGCGGAATTTGATACCTTCGTGGCAATACAGCTCGGCTACAATTTGTTGTTTGTTCAAAACTGCAGATTCCTCAACACCTTCACATATTACGCGTGAATGGGATCGAATCCTGGCCCGGCACTAAAGATTTAATTATGTATTATCAAGCTCTATCATGAGAAAACCTATCTGCTGGTGGATAATAATTTTGATTTTTAATGTATTTTCATTCGCTGTCAGCACTAACGATATCTGACGTTTTTAACTCCCAGTGAGACACAGAACTATTTGCGAGATGATTGTAAGTTCAAGATGCTATTCTGAGCAGCTGGTGGAGAAAAATTCGGTAGCTGACTTCTCTTTGTGTGTAGTCAACAACGATATGTGTGGGGCTCTATTCCCAGTGAGCGCTGAACTCTTCGTCATATTATTTCAATTCAAACATGCTCACATGTCACTGCTGGTGCAACAGACCCATATTTAACGTTCGTTTTCTCTAGAATATAACAGCGATAGGTGCCGGGTTGGAGTCCTGGGAAGGAAAAAATTAATGTTTCGTCTCGTCATTTCAGTTAAAACATCTAGCTACTGCCGCAAAATTCCGATATGTCACATTTGACTGTGCTTCGATAGCAATCCGATTAGGTTCCGGGTTCGAATCCGTGTCCAACACACAGCTTTACCTCACGGCATTTCAAGTAAGTTACTTGTGAAGAAGCAATATTTAACATCTCTCGTCGTTTGTTAACAGGGACAATAGATGCTGGGTAGGAATTCGCGTCTGTTAAAAATGTTTGCGTTATGCAATTTAAAGTTGATATTTGCTAAGGAAACGTATGAAGACGCAGACTTCCTCGTTATCAATATGTGCGGCATATCTTTCGTGTTAACGAAAGTAAATTCCCGCTTTACCTCTTCTTACGTGTCAAATGAAATGTATGCCATGAGGAATAGAATATTTGTTGACTGCGTCCTTTCTTGCTTCCATCCTTACCAACATATTTCTTCATTCTCGTGGTAATCATGACATTCTATGTGTATGCTGCAAAAGATTGCAAGTGAACAAATTCGACATCGAGGTGCAAAGCGTTTGGTATCTTACATTATATTCAATTCGAATAAGCTTCCGGTGTATTTTTAATTCGTTTGTATTTTTAGATGATTATGAACGTTACGGAAATTTATCTCACATGCTTTATGTTGAATGAGAAACATTGAATGATCCGTTTTGCTTTCCCTACGTTGAAATGATATAATGTCGGCGTCAACAGCCTTCTTCCACGCCGGAAGCTGAAACTTGTATCATTCTGGATTAATGATAATTGAATGTCTCATATGTATACATAGCCCACAAGGCGACGTCAGAAACCATCAGGGGAGAACGCCGCATAAAAACCAAACGTGCGCGCGCGTCTCCACTCTGAAGAACCGTATCGGAGAATCACGGCAAGCATTTCGCTGAAGAGCTGCCTCGTCAGAGAGCCGAGAAATGGCAGCGTCGTAGCAAGTATTTGTCAACACTCGTATAGTGCATTTACTTCCGGGTGTAGGTCGGCGTTACCTCGCTAAATTCACTTGACATTCGTTTCCCACATCGAAGACTCGTACGATATAATCCACTGCAAGATGACACAATTAGAAAGTATATTTAATTTCTGGACTCCAAGAACGGCGTTCTTCACATAAGTAACACCTGTTTGTGTGTGCATTCGGGAGGACGACGGTTCAATCCCGCGCCCGGCCATCCTGATCTAGGTTTCAAATGATTTCCCTAAATCGCTTCAGGCAAATGCCGGGATGGTTCCTTAGGAAGGGCACGGCCGATTTCCTTCCCCATCCTTCCCTAATCCGAGCTTGTGCTCCGTCTCTAATGACATCGTTGTCGACGGGACGTTAAAACAGTAATCTCCACCTTCTCTGTGTGTTTAAGGTTGCGTTTTGAGGCTCAGGCAACATCGCAGTGACTATAGTCCGCTTCTGGTCGCCAGTGTGTCGTTAGCTCAGAGGTTCCCTTGTGCGTTGCAGTGCTTGTCCTATAAGACATAGCAGTTCCAATCACGGTAGAAGCCGCTGACTACAACATTTTATTTTCCATTTTAATTAATGGAGTTGCAAACTGCTAGTAAAAATTTCTTATGCGAAATCTGAAGAATGCCTTTAAACATCAACCTTCGTCCGATTTCGACTTAGTAAATTAGGTTAATATCATGGATTTCTGCTTTGCAAATTCCATGGTGCTTCACTGTAAAATAGGTCCTGAAAAGATTCAAACCGACTTTCAACGATATAAATTTGAGCTTTGTTCGTCATATAGGTCTAACATGTCAGAAGGTTGTTTATGAAGTGCACATGTTCATTAATATAGTTCCCTTCTTCTAAATTTTTGCAATAGCATTTAACTGTAGACGTTTTCTAACACCGGCGTTAGCAATTCCTTTCCGTTCTCTGAAACCTTCAAAACGACAAATTTTTGTGGTTTAAATCTGATGAACTTAACTGTCACTTCCGATGAACAATAAATACTTCATGAACCCATACATGGAACTCCAAATGTGCAGTGTTCCTGCACTGCTACAGTGCATGCATTGCAAGGTATTCACACAGTTTATCGCATAGACTTACCATAAGGAATGAAACAAGAACTGTGATACACTTTACACCACAGACGCTCACTCTGGCTTGACGAAAACATCCAAACATTGACCAAAAGTTGCACAAATAATTGAGTTTGAAAGGAAAAGAAACGAGGTATGAAGCATTTATAAATTCATCGAATGTAGTGAGGTGGTTTAATTTCGTCCCAGTCTATAAAATTAATTTCGGGCCATACTCAGCTCTTGCCGATTAATGTAATATAATACCCGCCTACTAATCAGGGCGTCTGTCTCCGTTGCTTTTGAGCGTGAATGGAAATTGTAGAAATTTTCTGTGGAGCAAAATTTAATAATAAAGCGTTTTAAATCATCAAAAGCGATGAGCGGTAGCAGGCGCTTTCGATAAAGAACGGGGGAGTGCAGCGCCGCTGCTGTCGCCACGGCCGCTGCCAGTAGCCAGCAAATGGATCCCGGAGCTTTGCCGCATACGGCGTCCAGAGGAGGACAGTCTGCAGGAAATCTGCCGCAAAATCGTTACTGGATAAAATTTTGATACCGGTGTGTCACAAAGCGAAATAGATTGAATCTGCGCTACCATTACATTCACGTCTTCAGCATTCAGACGGAAGAGGCTATAAAAATGTTTTATGCCAGCTGCTCTCGATCCACTGACATTATGAACAGAAACAACGCACGCTACCGCTAGACCACAGGCGTAATCAGCCTAGGGTTTTTCTATCATGGGACAAGTTTTCCTTCAGGAAGTGCCGCAGTCTACAGTGTTGCCAGATTGTGCAGCTTACCGGACTTAGAGAATTAGCGATTTGGCCAGTTATTTTGTCCCATGTCGCGATCGGCGCGGACTTAGCCTCTGAAGCGGCCGGCCGCCGGTCGAGTTTTATGTCAAAGAGTGTACATTGTCCGCACAGTCGAGCGTATACGACACCATATATTTCATTAACTCATTTTGCAGGAAACGAATATTTCATCTGCCGCTTCCTTCTCACTCTGCTAAATTCCTTCAGTTCTTTTCTGACCAAATGTCAACTTCGGAAGCTACCTTTGTAGATATAATGCAATGTTCGCTTTGTTTATGGTTGTCAGTGCTCTGCTTTCTATCAATACCACTAGCACTGTAAACTGTTGTGAGTTACTCGTCCACTAAGTAGTTCAGCTACTCTCCACAGCCGCATGGTGTACTCACCAACGGATGCCTCCAGTCCCGCCCCCTGTTGCCATCAGCAGCCGATATTTTGGTTGCATGGACGATATGTGGGGCGTCGAATGCAGTAAACATCATTGGCCACTTGCAACTTCGCACCGATGGAGTTCGTTGGTTGTCGGTGGTCAGCCTGGACGTTCGCCTACACAGTACGTAGCCGTGCAGTTTCGAAATTGAGACCTCATCCATCTGTATAAACCGTTCAGCTTTTTTACCATAGGCAAAGACATCTCCATTGCACGCATCATTTCTACAACGCGCTATGCATTTACATTTCATTAAAATTGTGTTAAAATACGAAGGATTTACTTATCACGATGGTCACTCCAAAATAAATGTACACTATTTTTGTAAAAATACAGTTTTCATTCTACATGTGTGAAAGTTTTACAGTGTGCAGATACATCCTACCCGCTTGTTTTCAAACTTAGTTCAACCTGTTCCTGCGAGTGGCGCCGTCACAGCATGCCTCGGCGTTCGTCAGAAGCAACGTGCTGTCATAGAATTCCTGTGCTGTAAAAACGAGACAGTGGGAAACATCCACAACAGGTTGAAAAAGGCGTATGGAGATGCTGCTGTCGATTGCAGTACTGTTAGTCAGTGGGCAAGCAGGTTACGTGATGAAAGCTGGCACGGCAATATTGAGGATTCTCCACGCAGCGGCAGGCCTCGAACTGCACACACTCCAGACAATGTGCAGAGAGTTAATGAATTGGTGACTGCTGACAGACGCATCACAGTGAACGAATTGTCACGCTACGTTGGAATAGGGGACGGAAGTGTTTGCAGAGTACTCAAAGTGTTGGCGTTAAAAAAGGTTTGTGCCAGGTGCGTTCCCATGATGTTGACAGAGGCTCACAAAGAAACAAGAAAAACGGTATTCAGCGAACTTTTGGAACAGTACGGGAATGGTGGAAATGAATTTCTTGGAAGAATTGTGACAGGTGATGAAACATGGCTTCATAATTTTTCACCAGAGACGAAGGGGCAATCAATGGAGTGGCATCATGCAAATCCATCCAAGCAAAAAATTCAAAACCACACCTTCTGCTGGAAAAGTTATGGCTACGGTGTTTTTCGATTCCGAAGGACTCTTGCTTGTGGACATCATGCCAAGTGGAACCACCACAGATTCTGATGCATATGTGACGACAGTGAAGAAACTTCAAGCTGGACTGAGTCGTGTTCGACCACATCGGCAAAAGCAGGACGTTTTGCTGTTGCATGACAATGCACGGCCACCTGTCAATCAAAAAACCATGGAAGCGATCACAAAACTCGGATGGACAACACTGAAACACCCGCCTTACAGTCCTGACCTGGCTCCATGTGACTATCATCTCTTTGGGAAACTGAAAGCCTCTCTTCGTGGAACAAGGTTTGAAGATAATGAATCCCTTGTGCACGCTGCCAAACAGTGGCTCCAACAGGTTGGTCCAGAATTTTACCATGCGGGTATACAGGCGCTGGTTCCAAGATGGCGTAAGACGGTTGAGAGGGATGGAAATTATGTGGAGAAATGAAAATATTGTTCTTAAAGGATGTATCTACACACTGTAAAACTTTCAAACATGTAGAATGAAATATGGATTTAAAAAAAAAATAGTGTGCATTTCTTTTGGAGTGACCCTCGTAATAACGCAACACAATTTTTACTGAAAGCAAATTGGTCCAATATACAATATTATTCTCTACTCTGTCGGCAACAAAACCCCATTTTTCAAGATATTTTCTGTTTAATACGACAGCCTTACGTCCCCTTGCCGGGAAAGCCTGTATGTTCTCATGGTACCAGTCTACTAGTCGACACTGGAGCCAACATTTTGCTGCATCAGTAAACCCCCCTTCATCCGTGTAATGCTTCCCGTAGAGTGTATCCTTCATTGGGCCAAACAGATGGAAGTTGGAAAATGGGAGACCCAGGCTGCACGAAGGATGAGCAAGAACAGGCGAATGAAGTTTTGTGAGCTCCCCTCTGGTGCACAGACTTCGGCGAGGCCTCGCTTTGTCATGGATGAGGTGAAGTTCGTGTGCATTTTTGTGACGACAATACACATCAGAGTTGATGGTTACAGCATGAGAGAGGACGTCGAACAGTACTACTAACAGAGACGTCCATTTGAGAATGGAGGTGTTTGATTGTGATCCGTCTACCACCTCGCTGGCCGAAGTGGCCGTGCGGTTCTAGGCGCTACAGTCTGGAAGCGAGCGACCGCTCTGGTCGCAGGTTCGAATCATGCCTCGGGCATGGATGTGTGTGATGTCCTTAGGTTAGTTAGGTTTAATTGGTTCTAAGTTATAGGCGACTGATGACCTCAGAAGTTAAGTCGCTTAGTTCTCAGAGCCATTTGAACCATTTTTTTTTCTACCACCTCGAATGAGTGTGTCCGTACGTTCCGATACTGCAGGAGCTGCAGATGCTTCCAGCCGGCCGGCGCACTGGTGATCAGACAGGTTTATGCGACGTTGTTGCAATGATGACAGACCCCTTGCCCGACGCCTCATCGTGCTTTTGTTCTCTGTCAGATCTCCGTAAACATTCTGTAAGCACCTACAAATATCTGTGATTCTCTGGTTTTTTCGCCAAGAGAGATTAAATGACAGTTCTCTGCTTGGAACGCATGTCCGTTACAGACGTCATTTTGCAGATTACCCTATAACGCCGCCACTTATCGGAACTACATGAAACTATGCAGCCGGAGGCGGGAATTTTCCGCAATGTCCGCTACACATTCCGAATTTTTTTCAACCGAAACTGACTGAGAACCAGGATGTGTTGCTTTATTTAATGAACGCGCCTCTTATGAACTCCTACACCTAAAAGTCAGTCGCACTTAGCGCTGGCTCTGCGGCTGCGGCTGACGTGACTCCAGGAGCCGTGCGACTACGGCGTCGGGGCATACGCAGTCCGCATGCAGTTCTGACCCGGCTGCTGGAGCGTTGCCTGACAGGCAGGCTAGCTGTGGGACCGACGGCTGCGGCGCCCGCGCACGTGGGTGGGTGCAAGCGGGGGCGGCGCGGGATGGGGGGCCCGTTCTCTCACCCGCTGTGATGTTAAATAAAGACTCAGTTGCTCCTGATACTCAGCAGAGAGTTTGGACGTTAAGTTAGGGGAATAAGTACGCTTAAGATTCTGTATAACATATACACTACTGGCCATTAAAACTGCTACACCACGAAGATGACGTGCTACAGACGCGAAATTTAACCGACAGTAAGAAGATGCTATGATATGCAAATGATTAGCTTTTCAGAGCTTTCACACTAGGTTGGCGCCGGTGGCGACACCTACAACGTGCTGACATGAGGAACGTTTCCAATCGATTTCTCATACACAAACAGCAGCTGACCGGCGTTGCCTGGTGAAACGTTGCTGTGATACCTCGTGCAAGGAGGAGAAATGCGTACCATCACGTTTCTGACTATGATAAAGGTCGGATTGTAGCCTATCTCGATTGCGGTTTATCGTATCGCGACATTGCTGCTCGCGTTGGTCGAGATGCAATGACTGTTAGCAGAATATGGAATCGGTGCATTCAGGAGGCTAATACGGAACGCCGTGCTGGAGCCCAACGGCCTCGTATCACTAGCAGTCGAGATGACAGGCATCATGGCGGTAACATATCGTGCAGCCACGTCTCGATCCCTGAGTCAACAGATGGGGACGTTTGAAAGACAACAACCATCTGCACGAATAGTTCGACGACGTTTGCAGCAGCATGGACTATCAGCTCGGAGACTAAGGCTGCCGTTACCATTCACGCTGTATCACTGACACGAGCGCCTGCGATGGTGTACTCAACGACGAACCTGGGTGTACGAATGGCAAAACGTCATTTTTTCGGATGAATCCAGGTTCTGTTTACAGCACCATGATAGTCGCATCCGTGTTTGGCGACATCGCGGTGAACGCACATTGGAAGCGTGTATCCGTTATCGCCATGCTGGCGTATCACCCGGCGTGATGGTATGGGGTGCCGTTAGTTACACGTCTCGGTGACCTCTTGTTCGCATTGACGGCACTTTGAACAGTGGACGTTACATTTCAGATGTGTTACGACCCGTGGCTCTACCCTTCATTCGATCTCTGCGAAACCCTACATTTCAGCAGGATAATGCACGACCGCATGTTGCAGGTCAGCCTTTCTGGATACAGAAAATGTTCGGCTGCTGCCCTGGCCAGCACATTCTCCAGATCTCTCACCAATTGAAAACGTCTGGTCAATGGTGGCCGAGCAACTGGCTCGTCACAATACGCCAGTCACTACTCTTGATGAACTGTGGTATCGTGTTGAAGCTGCATAGGCAGCTGTACCTGTACACGCCATCCAAGCTGTGTTTGACTCAATGCCCAGGCGTGTCAAGGCCGTTATTATGGCCAGAGGTGGTTGTTCTGGGTACTGATTTCTCACGATATATGCAGCCAAATTGCGTGAAAATGTAATCACATGTCAGTTCTAGTATAATATATTTGTCCAATGAATACCCGTTTATCATCTGCATTTCTTCTTAATGTAGCAATTTTAATGGCCAGTAGTGTATGTTGGACGAACTTAACCAGCAGTTTAAATGGTGACGTCAGACGGGGATTGTTTCATTTAGGACAGGCAGGATGGAGTTACAGTCACCTGACTGCTATAGACAGGTCTCTACGGGTCTGGATTCTTTCTAGTAGGCAAGTTAACTTCCCTTCTCGCCGAACGTTGGTCATCTGTAACGTCATAGAGCTGTGCCAGCATGTTCTGGTCAGCCATCTTGAATTCTCTGCTTGGCACAAGAGACTTCCACCAGCATGACAATGCACCACCTTGTATTACTGAAATTCCCGCCAATTTACTTTGGACACTAGCTCTACTTCCACACTGACGTCATAGGAGTGGGGGAAACCTGCCGATGTTGCAATTTCGGGTCAAAATTTGAATTACCCTCCATTTTACACATAGGGTGATTGGCCTTTGTCAGAGGGCTCAAAGGGGGAGGAGTGGTTAAATCCGATGACTCATCGATGGCGTGATGAGTGACGTCATCAGTGACCTAATTTGGACCAGAACGCAATCACTATATCTACTCACATACGGTTGATCTCGTCTGAAATGGTTCAAATGGCTCTGATCACTATGGGACTTAACATCTGAGGTCACCAATCCCCTAGAACTTAGAACTACTTAAACCTAACTTACCTAAGGAGCCGCGCGGGACTAGCCGAGCGGTCTAGGGCGCTGCAGTCATGGACTGTGCGGCTGGTCCCGGCGGAGGTTCGAGTCCTCCCTCGAGCATGGGTGTGTGTGTTTGTCCTTAGGATACTTTACGTTAAGTAGTGTGTAAGTTTAGGGACTGATGACCTTAGCAGTTAAGTCCCATAAGATTTCACAAACATTAAACTAAAAAACTAACCTAAGGACATCACACACATACATGCACGAGGCAGGATTCGAACCTGCGACCGTATCGGTCGCACGGTTCCAGACTGAAGCGCCTACAACCGCTCGGCCACAACGGGCTGATCTCGTCTGAGAACACTTGCCATCATTATCAATAACCGTCATGTAGCAATCGCCATCTTGTTTTAAAGTAAATCATGATGCAAAAAGATAGCCATAGTTGCGAATAATATAGATGTTTATTTAGCAGGTGACTGGTTTCGGGTTAGTTCCCATTTTTGCAGCAGGAGTGTAGCCATGTATGGAAGTGAAACATGGACGATAACTAGTTTGGACAAGAAGAGAATAGAAGCCTTCGAAATGTGGTGCCACAGAAGAATGCTGATGATTAGATGGGTAGATCACATAACTAATGAGGAGGTATTGAATAGATTTGGGGAGAAGAGGAGTTTGTGGCACAACTTGACTAGAAGAAGGGATCGGTTGGTAGGACATGTTCTGAGGCATCAAGGGATCACCAATTTGGTACTGGATGGCAGCGTGGAGGGTAAAAATCGTAGAGGGAGACCAAGAGATGAATACACTAAGCAGATTCAGAAGGATGTAGGCTGCAGTAGGTACTGGGAGATGAAGAAACTTGCACAGGATAGAGTAGCATGGACAGCTGCATCAAACCAGTCTCAGGACTGAAGACCAGAACAACAACAACAACAAGTCAGAATTGCAGTATATGAAAACACGTATTTAAATTAAGTACGTGTACAAAGGGTAAAAGGATTGAAGTGTGTCTTACGTTGCTTGTTTTTAAGATTGTGGTTTACTGTGGAGAAAACCTTTCTCGAAATAAAAGACTCACAGCCCAGTTAGGATGCCACCCCTCCTAGGTTTGCTAATTGCTTCTAACTTGACCTGCATGATGCGTTAACGAACTTCTGTGATGTTCGCTTCGGACGGGACATGTATCTGTCGGCATTATTTACTGTTGTTTTCGACATACATTTAACTTTGCAGGTTTTGGTGTGTACCATTTGCGACATCCAATTCATCTATGCTTTGCACTCATGCTTAAGGTAAAATCTCTTTTGATATATTGTAATTTTGACTTCGTGTACATATATTCGTTAGAAAATGCGCAGAGCCCGAAGCCGGTCACCTACTATTTTATTCACAACTCTGGCTGTCTTTTTGTATCATAATTCGATAAGAGTTGCTGGCCCACACTATTCGGCATACCTCTATGTTGGCTCTAATTTCTCGAATATTCTCCTCGTCGTCAATACGCGATATGTATATGGGGGAAGTAATATGTTGTCTGACTACTCCTGAAAAGTGCTGTTGCCAAATTTCAATAGTAAATTTCTCCGTGATGCGCAACACCTCTCTTGTAACGTCTGACAGTGGAGTTTATCGTCTCCGTAACGCTCTGTCGCCAGCTAGACAATCCCGTGATGAAACGCGACGCTCTTCGTTGGATCTTCTCTATCTCCTCAGTCAGTCCTACCTGATAAGAATCCCAGATGAAAGAACAATACTCAAGAATCGGGCGAACAAGAGCCTTATAAGCCACTTCTTTCGCGGATGAGTTACATTTCCTGAATCTATGTCTGGTGTCTGCTTTTACCGCAATCTGTTTTAGATGGTCATTCCACATAATATCGCTCTGGATAGTTACGCCTAGATATTTTACGGCAGATGCTGTCTTCAGATGTTTGTCATCAATAGTGTAGCTGTAGAGCAGTGGATTTCTTTTCCTATGTATGCGCAATATGTTACATTTATTTACGTTCAGGGTCAACTGCCAGAGCCTGCACCATTCATCAGTTCTTTGCAGGTCGTCCTGCAAATTCTTACTATCTTCTGGCATATACTGCTGCTACAATGGCAGGTTATCAAGATTTAAGTGAGTTTGAACGTGCTGTTATAGTCGGCGCACGAGCGATTGGACACAGCATCTCCGAGGTAGCGACGAAGTGGAGATTTTCTCGTACGACCGTTTCACGAGTGCACCGTGAATATCAGGAATCCGGAGAAATACCAAACCTTCGAATTCGCTACGGCCAGAAAAAGAACCTGCAAGAACAGAACCAATGACAACTGAAGAGAATCGTTCAACGTGATAGAAGTGCTATCCTCCCGCAAACTGGTGCAGATTTCAGTGCTGGGCCGTCAACAAGAGTCAGCGTGCGAACCATTCAACGAAACATCATTGATATGGACTTTCGGAGTCGAAGTCCCACTCGTGTACCCTTGATGACGCTTCGCCTGGGCCCGTCAACACCGACACTGAACTGTTAATGACTGGAAACATGTTGCCTGGTCGGACGAGTCTCGTTTCAAATTGCATCGAGCGGATGGACGTGTACTGGTATGGAGACAACCTCATGAATCCATGGACCCTGCATGTCAGCAGCGGACTGTTCAAGCTGGTGGAGGTTCTGTGACGGTGTGGGGCTTATGCAGTTGGAGTGACATGGGAATCCTGATACGTCTAGGTACGACTCTGACAGGTGACACATACGTAAGCATCCTGTCTGATCACCTTCATACATTCTACATCTACATACATACTCCGCAATCCACCATACGGTGCGTGGCGGAGGGTACCTCGTACCACAACTAGCATCTTCTCTCCCTGTTCCACTTCCAAACAGAACGAGGGCAAAATGACTGCCTATATGCCTCTGTACAAGCCCTAATCTCTATAATCTTAACTTTGTGGTCTTTGCGCGAAATATAAGTTGGCGGCAGTAAAACTGTACTGCAGTCAGCCTCAAATGCTGGTTCTCTAAATTTCCTCAGTAGCGATTCACGAAAAGAACGCCTCCTTTCCTCCAGAGGCTCCCACCCGAGTTCCTGAAGCATTTCCGTAACACTCGCGTGATGATCAAACCTACCAGTAACAAATCTAGCAGCCCGCTTCTGAATTGCTTCTATGTCCTCCCTCAATACGACCTGATAGGGACCCCAAACGTTCGAGCAGTACTCAAGAATAGATCGTATTAGTGTTTTATAAGCGGTCTCCTTCACAGATGAACCACATCTTCCCAAAATTCTACCAACGAACCGAAGACGACTATCCGCCTTCCCCACAACTGCCATTACATGCTTGTCCCACTTCATATCGCTCTGCAATGTTACGCCCAAATATTTAATCGACGTGACTGTGTCAAGCGCTACACTACTAATGGAGTATTCAAACGTCACAGGAGTCTTTTTCCTATTCATCTGCATTAATTTACATTTATCTATATTTAGAGTTAGCTGCCATTCTTTACACCAATCACAAATCCTGTCCAAGTCATCTTGTATCCTCCTACAGTCACTCAACGACGACACCTTCCCGTACACCACAGCATCATCAGCAAACAGCCGCACATTGCTATCCACCCTATCCAAAAGATCATTTATGTAGATAGAAAACAACAGCGGACCTACCACACTTCCCTGGGGCACTCCAGATGATACCCTCACCTCCGATGAACACTCACCATCGAGGACAGCGTACTGGGTCCATTGTGCATTCCGACGGACTTGGGCAATGACCATGCGACACCCCACACGTCCAGAATTTCTACAGAGTGGCTCGAGGAACACTCTTCTGAGTTTAAACACTTCCGCTGATCACCAGGCACCCCAGACACGAACAATATTGAGCATATCTGGGAGGCCTTGGAACGTGCTGTTCAGAAGAGATCTCCACCCTCTCGTACTCTTTCGGATTTATGAACAGCCCTGCAGGATTTATGGTGTCAGTTTCCTCCAGCACTAATTCAGATACTAGTCGAGTCCATGTCACATCGTGTTGCGGCACTTCTGCGTGCTCGCGGTGGCCCTACGCGATATTATGCACGTGTTCTAGTTTCTTTGGCTCTTCGGTGTATTTGAACATAGTTTGGCTGAACAGCAGCAATATGGCTGCTGAACTTCCCTCGCCCTCCCCAAGTTACGGGGGAACAAGACGATCAATAAAAAAACACGAAAACAGTAGGAAACCTGGAGTGTGTGCGCTACACGCACAGCATGTGAATTAAAACTTGGTCGGCTGCCAGTAACTGTGAAGAAAAAGTCAGAGTCGTTCAGTTAAGGTGTCAACAAAACTGGCTGCCCATTGCAATCCAAGGGCGGCCACCTCTACGATCTAGCAATCCTGTAGGATGCGGAAGTCGCTAGAGGAACTGTTGTCTTCCACTCCAGCTGTAGTGCTGTATCTGATCGTCGTCTAGTGGTAAACGCCGCACAATGTAGACACAAAACCACAAGTTTGAATTTACGCCTTCCTTTAATTGCTAAACAGTACAAGTCTGATTCAGACTCAGAGATAATTTTCTTCTTTTTCTAACCCACCAGTAATAGAAAAACTCTTCAGAAACTTTTCTGCGAAAGTGCTCGCTGCTGTGTCAAGATCAGAACAGTTTATGACCGAGAGTTTACTCGTCATTCGGCACACCACCACCTGCGGCGTGACGCCAGCCAGTGTCCACACAAGTGATCGCCATGCAGCGCACCTATGACTCGTTTGTGCTCTCGCATTGGGCAGCGTGAAATTTTTTATTGTTGTAGTTTGAGTTTCTGTGTGAAACAACTCCGGTAAATCGAGTGAATAAACTGCACTAATACAAAGCACATAGTATATATATCAATTGTCATTTATTATTTCAAGTTCTAGTATATATGAACGTTATTTAAGTTTTATAAAATAGAGTCGCAAGAGGATAAAGTCTAAAATTTGTGACATGTTCGCTTTTGATTTAATAGAGGTGTTTAGATGGGGCAGATAGCTCGAACCTTTATCACCTGTGAGGTGAACGCTTTCGGACAAATGATGCCAGGCGAAGATTTTATTTTTTAGATATATATCGTCCCGGCATGAATGACTTTCCGCATTCAGGAAATCTCTATTGATATGTATTGAACTGTGACCATTTAACCTTCGTAAGACATTCACACTCAGCAGGCAATGTTCAGAAGTCACGTGTAGGAGAACTGCATGCACTAATTCGAAGCAAGGTAAATCAAAAGCGTAACTACGAGAGGGTGCTGAAAAGTAACGCCTCCGAATTTTTTATTCTGTTCTCCTCAGCGGTTGAACTATTACATACTAAGCAGTTTACTCGGTCGAATTTTCCGCTTCGCTGACACACATTGCAAGCTTCTACTGCTAGAGGGCTCCGAGCTGCAGTATGTAACACGGCGGTGGGTGACGTAACTATGTCGGTGCCTAAGAAACCCTGCTATCACGAATTCGAATAGTTCGTCCACACACAGAGCACCCTCTGCTTCAGCGCGACAGTGCCAGATCACACACGAGCGCTGCGACATCTGCAACAATCCGAAGCCTTGTGTTCACTGTCATCGATTATCCTCCATAGAGACCAGACTTTGTCCCATCAGATTTTCATCTGTTTCCAAAATACGGAGAACTTCACTTTGATAGTCATGAAGCCATACAAGCAGAAGTGAGGTTGTGGCGCCATGAACAAAGCTAGACATTCTGCAGTGACAGTCTCAACAAACTGGTCTCTCATTGGGAGAAGTGTCTTGGTCGTCAAGGTGACTATGTGAGTAATAAATACGTAGACATAAAGAATAAAGATGTAGAATGTTAAATAAGGTTTGTTTTGTTTTCACATAAAAAATTCGGAGCCGTTACTCCTCAGCGGACCCTCGTATTACTGCAGTTTTGCTCAAATGTCATCGGTTCACTCACTGAGCAAGCCTATGCAGTATTGTTACAGGTGCCTTTATGTTATCTTTATGTGAACTGCCTAAGAAGAATTTATGGCTTAGCCCTAACAGAAAATACCTGCTTGAGTTAAGACGACTGTGACCAGAAAAAAGTTTGTATCTGGTAGCACAAAACAGGTGTTGTGCACTACAGACTGCTGCCCAGTGATGTGCCCATCGCGTTTGTTGCCGACGACTGAGCTACATTTACTAGAGTCATTACTTATTTCATGAAAAATTATAGCTACGGTATCTCTGACTACACTACAGTGTAAAGTTAGTTAGTTAGTTACAGGTTCCATGCATCATTATGCATGATAGATCGTAATGATGTGGAACAAGTCACTTTACATTCACTCGAAAATTAATTTGTACATGCGGTTACATTCTGAACATTTCTAACCTTTTTTACAAAACCAGAAAGATATACAGAAGTGAGTTAGTAATTCCTACCCACTACCTTTTACACATTACAGTAATATAAATTATTCTACAGAATAGAAGGAGTTGTCAAGAAGAAACTTTCTGTTTGTTACCAAATTTTACTTTTCTGTCTGGCAGATATTTTACATAACCGGGTAAGTGATCAAAATTTTGGTTGCAGTATTGTGCACCTCTTTCTGTGCTAAAGAAAACTTTAATGCAGAGTAATGAATGTCATTTTTCCTTCTGGTAGTGTAATTATGTACCTCATTGTTCCTTTTGAAATTTAGTGGATTACTTACAACAAACTTCGTGAAGGAATAATAATAATGTGAAGCAGTTGTCATAATGCCCAAGTTCTTAAACAGATGTCTACAAAACTATCGTGGGCGAAACTACATACTATTCTTACAGCACGCTTTTGTGCAATGAAGACTTTCATTTGTTAACATGAGTTACTCCTGAGCGTTATTCTAAATGACATTACTGAACGAAAATATGCAAAACACAACTTACAGATTTGTCTCTCCCCAAGATCTGCAATGATTCTAAACGCAAATGTGGCTGAACTAAGTTGTTTTAGGCGTTCCAAAATATGATTTTTTTCCAATTTAAATTCTCAGTATCATTGACCCCCGAGAATTTTGAAGTTCCCACCCAATTTACTATTTCCTCGCCACGTATTAAACTTACCACTGGTGTAGTACCTCTAGACGAGCAGAACTGAATGTGTTGCGTTGTTTTAAAATTGAGGGTGAGACCATTCGCAGAAAACCAGTCATGGTACATTTAAGAATTTTGTTTACCATTTCTTCTGTTTCTGTATGTATATTTGCATTGATTACAACACTAGTGTAATCTGCAAAAATAAATAATTCTCCTTGTTGTTTACTAGACAGAAGATCGTTTACATATACGAGGAACAGTAGTTGACCTAAGACTGAACCTTGGGGAACCCCATACGTGATTTCTCCCAGTCAGAATTATGCCCCTGGACTGTATTGCATGAATTACTAAGTACAATTTTCTGCATTCTTTGGTTAGATATGACACTATCCACTGGGTGGCTATACCATCGCTTTCATAAAATGTCAATTTATCTAGAAGAATACTGTGATTCATACAGTCAAAAGCCTTAGAGATGTTGCAGAAAATATCAACAAGCGCTGTTTTATTATTTAATTCTTGTAAAATCTGGCGACTGAGCATGTAAATGGCGTTCTTAGTACAGCCACCCTTCTGAAACCCAAACTGTGATTTGCTAAGGATACTATTGGTGCTAAGGGGAGATACTGTTCTAGAATACATCGTCTTTTCAACAATTTTAACAATTTTGGAGAATGATCTCAACAGTGAAACAGGTCGGTAGTTACTGACGTCACTATCACCTTTCTCAAAGAGGGGTTTAACAACGGCACATTTCAGCCTCCCTGGAAAAATGCCTTGAGTCAGTGATGTATTACATATTTCTGATAAGACTGGGCTTATTATATGGAAACGAATTTTTAGTACTCTATTGGAAACACCATCAAAACCAGATGAGGCTTTATTTTTGAGAGAATATGTAATTTTCTTAATTTCAAAAGGAAAAGGCGATACATTCAAATTGAATTTTAAGAAAGTTTCATTTTCAACATACGGCTGTGATATTGCTCTTGAACTGGTTGTCCATATTCTTTCGCCAGTGTTTAAGAAATGATTATTGAATGCATTTGCTATCTATGACTCATCATTTATAGCCCTTTCATTCAATCCAGTAGCAACGTAATCTTGTTGTATGGCTTGTTGTCCAGTCTCTCGTTGCACTATATTCCATATAGCCTTAAGTATGTTGTCGGAAGTACTGATTTCTGATATTATGTGCATGTTCTCTGATTTTTAATAACCTTTCTTAGTAATTATGAGCACTTTTTGCAGTGTGCAACTACTGCAGGATTGTTTCCTGTTCTTCCCAAAGGATACATTCCCTTTTCCTTTCACAAGTTTTTTCCCTCTAGTGATCCATAATTTTTTGCATGGTTGTTTAGTGTCGTTTCTGATTAGCTTATGCGGAAAGCTATTTTCTGACAATGACATGAATTTATCATGGGATAGATTAAATTTTATGTTAGCATTTGGTTCATTATAAATTACATCCCATGTCGTTTCTTATAAACTACTATTAAAAACATTTCTTCTGGAATCGTAATTATTCTAACTGTTTTTTCCTGAGGCGTACCCTTGCTGTAAGGCGCTGTGTTACTTATCCCAACTAATCGTGCATCATGTTCAGTGACAGCATTTGTTACTGGGTAAACAGGTACTTTCTTACTTTGAGCTTCATAAAAGACAACATTATCAATTACGGTCCTACTGCCTTTACCCACCCGTGTTAGAAAGTTAATTACTGAGACCAAATTGTAGGATTCAAATAAGGTTTACAGGTCATTTTTCCTATCAGAATCATTTAGGAAATCTACATCTATTAACTGCTTGCTACTCTCTGACAGATAGCACAGTAAGGAATTCAGATTCCTCATAAATAGTTCAAACTTTCCCAGTGGAAATCTATATACAGTTACAATTAAAAGCGAACTATTTTCAGCATTAATTCATGATGATGATTATGATGATGATTTATGGCGGAAGGCGCTAAAGCATTAACTCATAAGCACATACTATGTGCTGATCACTACAAAATCTACTTGTCCCAATGTTTTTGAACTTTTGTTCTGTCTTAATGTATGTAACGACTCCTCCTTTCGCTGTGTTATTTCTGCAAAAGTAAGCTGCAGTAGTGCAATCTTTTCTATGTAACTCCCATCCCATCCTGTGGTTACGTGGTGCTCAAGACAGGCACAGGCTGTCTATCTTTTCTGAAGTCTCTAAATTTTCCAATTAGACATAAATCTCTTCTACCTCACTACTCAGTCCTCTTAATATTTTGATTAAATAAGTTAACTGTACTTTTCTGTGTGTTATTAAGCATTTTGTGCGACTCTTCTGTTATTTTGACTTCTTTCGTAACAGGGTGCGTGAATCCTGATTGTAACCTAAAAAAAGGTGCCCCTATGACACCAGTAACCACATAGATCTTGCTATGTGTGATGATGGCCCGCCATATATTATCTGTAAGAAGCTCAGCCAACCTAAATTTCCCCTCTCCTATTCAGGCGTAGGCCGTGTCTAGTATGTTCCCAACTCCGAGTTGTATCAAGTGGCCCTGCACTTGTATGAGATTTAACTTCAGTCAGCAGCAGCCTGCTCAACTCAGTGTTCATGTGGCTCAGAGCACTGTTTACCCAGGGCTGGTCATGGCGCTGCCGGACCTCCAAAAAACTCACATTTATGTGCGTAGTTGCTACTCCTGTTCGATCCATGTCACCCTTAATGCTGTAATTACTGTTCTTTGCCAGGCAGTTCTCTGCTCCACCAACTGTAATGACCTGATCCTCTTTGTCAAGACATTTGCACAAATTCCCAATGTCCTCTGTCACCTGGATGAGACAAGCACTTGACTTTACAATATTTGTGACCTGATACCCTTTCCCTAATTTGTCCTGTACCATCTGCTCTACACCCCTCCCATGTCGTACCTAGCAGCAAGACTCTTTTTTCCCTACTCTCTTTCGGTAGCAACCCACACTGAGTTTCTTTGCTAGAAGTCTGCAGCTGGAAGAGGCTCTTCCCCTCCTACTTCAGGTAACATGTCAAATTTATTCGATACAGTGAGCTCAAATGTTGATAAAGTTGAAGAGCCCTTCCCCTTTCGCGCATTGCTTGCTACCTTTTACCCAATTTCCAAGATCCTTTTCCCCTTCAACCTACCTAGTTCAAATTCGCGTGATCTAATTTAGCCCGAAGGGCACAAATCTTCGCCTCCTGCTCAGCGATTCTCTTGTCTTTTTTCAAAGCCTGCAGCACCATGGGAGAGCATCGCATAGTTTCCCATTCAGTTCCTCATTAAGTCCTCCCCAGTGAAACCCGGCCCACGGTCTACACATACCGCTCCCTCTGTGACTATCCAGCGGCAACACCCACACTTATCACGCATTGCAACACAGACTACACGCTTAAAAATAGAATTAAATCACTTAACACACTTTACACTGCACTAATTTTCGTTACGTATGAGCAGCAAAAATTAGCCCTACGGGATATAAAGTAAAACAGTATTTATTTCCACTTTCAACAAGAACTTAGCACTCATCTTCAGTATCCGTTAAATTATTTTAATCATAACAGACTGTAAGTCTATTGTACACATACTGTATGTAAACAACTGACTAGAGCGAAAGACTCTTCAGTCAGACAAATTAAGATTTACGCTAATTTCCGGTTATACGAACTTAAGGGGAGTCGTACCGCCCTATATCGACAATGTTAAATTGGCTATATAAATGCCCCGTTTTCTCAGGAACTGTTGAGTATATAAATGTGGTATTTTTATCACATGTTCTCCCATGTTTTGTGACTGTATTGCTCTACAATCACTTTAAAATAACAACTGGAAAAAAAGTTATTATTTTTTCCCTAAACATATAATTTTTTGGTGCAAATTTTCACAATTTTAATCTCTTGAATTTTAACTATTACAGTAAATACTACTAAAGTAGAGCTACAACATCATTGTACTATCTATGTTATGTGGTTGGCTCAAATGGCTCTGAGTACTATGTGACTTAACTTCTGAGGTCATCAGTCGCCTAGGACTTAGAACTAATTAAACCTAACTAACCTAAGGACATCACACACATCCATGCCCAAGGCAGGATTCGAACCTGCGACCGTAGCGGTCGCTCGGTTCCAGACTGTAGCGCCTAGAGCCGCACGGCCACTCCGGCCTATGTTATGTGGTAAATAATTCATTGATGTAGATTCAGCAGTTTCTGAGAAAAAGGGGCTTTTATACTGAAAACTGTCATGTTGAGAAAATTGCGTTTAAAGAAAAAATTTTAATATACAGCCAACTGATACATAAAAAATATGTTAGAATCCTCCTGGATGGTAGTCCTCATCTCCTCCTTCATATTCCTCACCCAGTGCTGTCCTCCTTCTCTTGGATCTGGCTTCTTTTGACATATTGTTTGTTGCAATCTCTGCCTTCATGATTCGCAGTTGGTCCAAGTCCATCACACTTTTAGTGTTGTTGTAAACTTTATGAATGCCAAGATATTCCAAAACCTGTAGTCTTCCAGAATACCCATCATTAAAAGTAAGAACAGCATCCAAAACACCAAGTTCAAAGACTGACCTTCCAACAAACACATTTTTTTTGTATCCTTGACCATCCAACATTGTTAAATGATTCATTCGCATTTTGTGTTTTGCCCTTGAGACATTTCTTCAAGAGCTCTGGTTGGGCAACATCCTGAAACACAGGTTTCATGGCAAGTATAACAGCATTTGGTATAGTAATTTTCTGCGAGAAAGTGTCTACTTTGCCCTCCTCTTTTGCCTTTAAGTATTTACACCATTCAGTGGAACACATGTTGTGTATTGGATCAGCATCTGTAGACAGCTTGTGAAAATAAATTGCCCGAACAGCTCTCTTCATACCACCTAAATTATCTCTATTACGTCTAATAGGCATACCATAATAATGTGTGATCTGGTCAATTTGTTTATCAGTCAGTCGACGTCTTAGACCATCAGATAACTTGGTACTTCCCAACTGCTGTTTGAGTCTACGTAGTCTCGTGCCCATCCTCTTTTGCACATGATTAATGCACTCTAGTTTTGTAATTGACAAATCACCATAGGGTTTACTCTCCACCACTGCCTTATACGATCGTGAGTCTCCATCCACAAGAATACTCATGTAGCGAACAGCACGGTCAGGCTGAGAACGTTGGAACATTTTCATTGCAGAAGCAACCTCCATCCCTCCACTAGTTCCTTCATAGTTTCTCTGACAATTCATTTCACGCTTAGATTGCTTTTCAGTACTCTTGCCTGCTTGCCTACAATCCTGACAGTACATAGTCAACACATCAACATCCAACACTTTCCCATTGTTGATGCTGATAATAGATGCACATGAATTCTTTGTCTGGAAACCTCTTTTTTGCCAGGATCCGTCGAGTGATGTTGTTATGTCAGAACTACCATTTTCTGCTACAGCCTGCTCTGCTGCTGTAGTCATTGACTCATAGCACACACCTTGTCACTACTGCTTGCTATTGAATTGTATTTGATAGATTTTGTAGGGGGACTAGAGAGGTTCAGCAAGCCACAAAGAACCTTACCAGCGTAATGGCCTTTTCCTATGCATCTAAGACCATAGAAGTATTTTAGATTAGTGTCAAAAAGTCCATTCCTTACAGTTACTTCTGAAGTCTTGAAAGTCTTTTCGCTTTTACAGTTCAAACACATTATTTGTGAAGTGCACACCAGACCATTGCGTAGAGATAGCTTTTCAGAAATTTCAGTTTCCCCTCCACATATACGACAACACACTGTTTCACACAAAGCTGAAATAAGTATATGGAGATTAATAATGATATTGCCGTTTGTTTCACTGTCTGAAGCTGCGTTGTATTTTGCATCATTACCCAGCAGTTTTTCTTGGAAGCACTCGGAGGAGTAGAAGGACTGTCACTATTTTCAACCAAATTATCACGCACTTCGGCGCTAACCACTCGTTTTACTGCTGCTATATTTGTTCTGTAGTATCTGTTTCCTTTGTTTCGTGTTTTTTTAAACACTCCTTTTGGTTTAGTCATGGCGAAAACTATCACAGGAAACACAGAAACTAAAACGTGGCAAGTGGATAACTGTTGTTGTCAAACACAAACAAATGTACAGTTCAATGAGTTTACTGCGAAGTACCGCCAGTGTAGGCAACTTATGAAACGGACAGTTCTCTACAAAATAAAAGAAACCACAGCCTTCTAGGCTATATAGGCCCAGAGAAAAATGCCAATATGCGAAATGATGGAAAACAAATTTCTCGGAAATATTGCATGATTATTTTCAAATATTTATTTAAAATAGTAAATAATCGAATATTTCAATAAAACCAACACCAAATTAAGCATAAACATCCATATTTTCGTAATTTGCATAAAAGTAAAAACGTCAAATTTCGTCATTTTGGGCGGTACGACTCCTCTTCAAAGTGGTAGATACGGTGAAATTAAATTGTTGAGAAGAAAAACAGAACAATTAAGCGGGACTCTCTAAATTAATTGTGCCAAATTCTAAACCAATATATTATGACAACCCTACCTTACGATATTTTCGCGTTTTCTGGACTAATACATATAAAGTGATACCTTTAATAGTAAGCTTAAAAACCCACTGATTCACTATTTAATGAGTAAATTGTACAAAATTAACTGTAATTAGAATCTAAATAACTTATCGATACGAGAGTGCAAAACTCGGACGTCTCGCCTGGTGTGGGGCTCCGTGTTCCTGAACAGCTGTTTGCATTGCACCTACCCAGGCCAAATCTAAATTTTTCTCTCCCAGTACGCCACTGTAAATGTGTCATGGAAATTATTTGCAGTTTCCCAGAAATTAAGGCACAACAGTTTGGGTTCACTACAGAGGTGATACGTAGCCTCGTAGATCTTCAGTTTCTTATTTTTCAGCCTGTGGGAATTGTAGGACGCTTTGTGACAGGCAAATAAGGATTTCCAAATATGTCGGATGACACCAATAATACATTAAACGTATTCGCAGTTGTGAATACGAATAACAACTGTATAAGGGAATAACAGCAATGAAAATGTGGGGGGGCTGGGTCTCGAGCCCGAATTTCTCATTTAACGCGAGCGGTCGCTTTAAATGCTTTGACTATTCATGCAAGACTTACGACCAGACCCAAACTTCCGTATGTAATCGTTCCTGCGTTACAAACCGTACTACTACACAAATTATGTAATTCCCTTACAGGAGAGGACATTTTAATTCGATGTCGCTGCCTCATGTCGGCGGATAAATCGACATTGCATTGCCCGTGTTGTTAAGAAGAACGATGCGATGTTGTTTCAGATATGCATGCATGTAATGCATATGAAACGAGTCATCCAAAAAAATGGCGGACTTCTTCAAAGACTTCACGAAAAAAACACCCTAATTGCCTAATATCTTACTATTTTTGTCAATTTAGGTACACTGTTGTCATAGACAGTTCATGTTTTATTAAAATAACTTTTATCGTGCGGTTATCGTCGTTAGTGGTAATTTATTTGCATTAATATGCTGCATATTCTAATAGATTTTTCTATTATTTTAATGACTACAGGAGTAAACAAAGAGTTAAATTATTCAGCAGTAGTATACACTGCTCTGCAAAACTTAAAGACAATATAGATAATGTAACACAACATTTCACAACTCGGTGGAATTGAGTGAAAGTGCGGGAGTGAAAGTGAGTCGTTCACAGAAAGCTGGACGGCACAAGGCATGAGGTCACCGTGATTATAGCTGTGAAGGAACGTGTAAAGACAGAGTTTGTCAGTGAGCAGTTATGGTGCACTGTGGTGTTGTTCATTACCGCATGGCCAGGAGACAACGTTTGGATGGTTTCACGTCGGGAAGAATCATCGGGAAACTGGAAGAAGGACGAAGTATGACTAATATATCAGGAGTTCGCTATAGCTCGCAGTATTATTTCACGTACACGGGGAGCGTTCTGAATCACAGATAATACTGCCCGAAGGGGAGGTGGTGGTGTATCGCGGTGAGCTACATTGTGCAACATGCAAAAAGGGACCCACGTCGAACAGTAGGTTCAATTACAACCACATTTAACAGGACTGCAACGCATGCAGTCTCACGCTTCGCGGTAGTACGGTAACGGTATGGGGATGGTCTCTTTGCCCGACGACCAGTACGCTATGTTATGTTGACAGCTTCACAACGACGGAACTGTTTGCAGTGGTGCAAGGAGCATAGGGACTGGACCACCGACGAGTGGGGTCGCGTGCTCTTCTTGGATGAGCGTAGCTTCAGTATGAGTCGTTATTCTAGACACACCGTCATATCGGGGGACGTGAGAAGACGTAATGTACCCAGGAGCACTGTCGAAAAAGATCGTTTCGTTTGTCCAACCAGTGAATGGAGGTGTAATGTTGCATGGAAGTACTGACTTTCACATCCCTCAACACGGTACACGTTATTGTGACGCTGTACTGCGTCCTCAAGTGCGTCATAACAATGTTTTATGTGTGATCCAAGTTTCATCGAGCTATGTTACCTGGCAGTGGCCGATCATGCGAGAGTTAAGAAGATTATTCGGAAAAAGTGGTCCGATTTCTTATAAAACATCAGAGACCTTTTAAAAAACTGTTTTTATCTAACGCTTCACACGTTTCCATATTTTTCTACGTAGTTTCCACATGTGTTTAAACATTTGTCATAACATTCTACAAGTTTTTGAGTCCGTAACTCATAGACGTCTGCCGCCTGTGAGGATAACCAGTCCTTAACTGCTTTCACCTCGTCATCTGTTGCGAATTGCTTGCCCTTGAGAAACTTGTTTAGGTAGCAGAGCAAGTCTGCACTGCACGGTGCATGGACAGTCTGTTCCCATACAAAAGATTTGATCAGATTTTGGGTGTGAATGACAGAATCAGATCTGGCTTTGTCATACAGGAACAAAAATCCAGACATCAGAGGGCCATGTGACTTATTCTATATTGCAAGTCGAAGTTTAGTCAGGGTTGCGCAGCAAGCAGCTGCGTATATTGTGGTCCCATGCTGCATAAACTCGACTTACAAGACTCCATGTCTATACCAAAACACAGTTGCCATGACCCTACATGTCGATATTGTCTGCTTTGTCTTGACTTTCACTGGTGATGTCGTGTGCTGCCATTCTATTGACTGACGTTGTGACTCTGAAGTCATGAGAAACCCACGTCTCGACCCCTGAGACAATGTTCTCTGAAAGTTGATTACGTTCCATATGATCGGTCCAAAAAATCAAGAACACCAGTCATTCTTGCCACTTTGGGTTCCTCAATAAGCAGCCGAGGAACTGAACGTGCGCACAATTTGAAACTGCAACTTTTCGAGACAATCTTGTGCACAGTTGTTCTACCCAAATTCGAAAGTTTCAATGCTAAAGCCGAAATTGTGAATCACCGGTCTTCACGAATCTATTCGTCCATGGTTTCGATCAAATCTTCTGAGATTTCTGATGGTCAGCCTGACCGCACTACATCGTGGACATTTTGCCGTCCATCCATAAACGCTCTCACACACTTAACGCACTCTGCTGTCATGCACCTCACTCACCTGTCGATAAATTTCCGCTGCTGCAACGTTCCTTGCTGTCAGAAACCGAATCATTGACTGTATTTCAAAGTCGGTGGGCTGTTCAATAGTTTCAAACATTTTCAGCGAACACTATAAACACCACACTGCAACAATACCAATGCAAATGGCGTCGTTTGACGAGGAAAACGTGCTGGGAGTCGGTGCGCATGCGCGTTTCAATGTTCGCCCGACATTCAGTAAGTTATGGCGACCTTACTTTCCGAATAACACTCGTACTTTCGTCCTTAAGTTTTGCACACCAGCAACCAACAACTGTTAATGCAGTGTTGTAGATAATTTTTCTTACAATGTGAGCGAAAGGCCTGTCAGTTGTTGGCAATAAAGGCCGATCGGAAAGCAGTTCATAGTGCATCACACGTTTATACCACCAGAGGCAACGTATTATCTGGTCTCCAAGGAGATGTCTTTCGTTGGAGCTCAACCCTTAATTACTTCTTAAGAAATTAACGTGTAGGCATCTTAACTCGTCATCAGTAACAATATTGCATAGGAATGATGGCGTTCAGGCAAAAATGGAGCAATCATTAGTAGTGGAACAAGGCAGTCGTCACCCCAAGTACCGTTATCCAAGATGGCGGCAATGACGCAAGTACGTGATATCAGCTGATGACGCGATTGATATCATTCAAGATGGTGGGAAATTTGAATTTTTAGAGGCAAGATAGCTCAATTGGGCTACCTCTACCAAACTAAGAAAGTGCCACCCCCCCCCCCCCCTGGAGGCAAGTTTGAATTTTGGAGGGACGATAGCTCAATTGGGCTACCTCTACTAACCTTATAAACTGGCAGGAAAGAAAGGGCAGTTGGGCTACCTCCACTAACCTAAGTCACCCGACCACCACCTGGCGAGAAGTTTTAATTTAAGTGGGGAAAGAAAGGGCATTTGGGCTACCTCTACTAACCTAAGAAAATGGTGGAGAAAGATGGGGGACTTGGGCTACCTCCACTAACCTAAATCACATGTTCCTAGAAACTGAACATAAGTCTTTACTTAAAAAATAATAACCAGTACCACCATCAAATGTGTTCGCCATCCTCTTGGAAAATGGGCATGAGTTTTGCTCTAAGAGCTTACTCTTGCAGCTGAGGCGAGTTAGTATGGTGTCGCCCGCACTAGAGGCTACTCATTCAATTCGAATACAATTTTTATAAATTTGTTTCATTTGCTTAAATTTATTTAAATTTCTATAAATTTGTTTAAATTTACACACCTGGAAATTGAAATAAGAACACCGTGAATTCATTGTCCCAGGAAGGGGAAACTTTATTGACACATTCCTGGGGTCAGATACATCACATGATCACACTGACAGAACCACAGGCACATAGACACAGGCAACAGAGCATGCACAATGTCGGCACTAGTACAGTGTATATCCACCTTTCGCAGCAATGCAGGCTGCTATTCTCCCATGGAGACGATCGTAGAGATGCTGGATGTAGTCCTGTGGAACGGCTTGCCATGCCATTTCCACCTGGCGCCTCAGTTGGACCAGCGTTCGTGCTGGACGTGCAGACCGCGTGAGACGACGCTTCATCCAGTCCCAAACATGCTCAATGGGGGACAAATCCGGAGATCTTGCTGGCCAGGGTAGTTGACTTACACCTTCTAGAGCACGTTGGGTGTCACGGGATACATGCGGACGTGCATTGTCCTGTTGGAACAGCAAGTTCCCTTGCCGGTCTAGGAATGGTAGAACGATGGGTTCGATGACGGTTTGGATGTACCGTGCACTATTCAGTGTCCCCTCGACGATCACCAGTGGTGTACGGCCAGTGTAGGAGATCGCTCCCCACACCATGATGCCGGGTGTTGGCCCTGTGTGCCTCGGTCGTATGCAGTCCTGATTGTGGCGCTCACCTGCACGGCGCCAAACACGCATACGACCATCATCGGCACCAAGGCAGAAGCGACTCTCATCGCTGAAGACGTCACGTCTCCATTCGTCCCTCCATTCACGCCTGTCGCGACACCACTGGAGGCGGGCTGCACGATGTTGGGGCGTGAGCGGAAGACGGCCTAACGGTGTGCGGGACCGTAGCCCAGCTTCATGGAGACGGTTGCGAATGGTCCTCGCCGATACCCCAGGAGCAACAGTGTCCTTAATTTGCTGGGAAGTGGCGGTGCGGTCCCCTACGGCACTGCGTAGGATCCTACGGTCTTGGCGTGCATCCGTGCGTCACTGCGGTCCGGTCCCAGGTCGACGGGCACGTGCACCTTCCGCCGACCACTGGCGACAACATCGATGTACTGTGGAGACCTCACGCCCCACGTGTTGAGCAATTCGGCGGTACGTCCACCCGGCCTCCCGCATGCCCACTATACGCCCTCGCTCAAAGTCCGTCAACTGCACATACGGTTCACGTCCACGCTGTCGCGGCATGCTACCAGTGTTAACGACTGCGATGGAGCTCCGTATGCCACGGCAAACTGGCTGACACTGACGGCGGCGGTGCACAAATGCTGCGCAGCTAGCGCCATTCGACGGCCAACACCGCGGTTCCGGGTGTGTCCGCTGTGCCGTGCGTGTGATCATTGCTTGTACAGCCCTCTCGCAGTGTCCGGAGCAAGTATGGTGGGTCTGACACACCGGTGTCAATGTGTTCTTTTTTCCATTTCCAGGAGTGTTTTATCTACCTAATGCATTAGTGTCGTGTTACCGCCACAAGAGGCTGAGATATAGGTAGTCCGCTTTTAATAGCTGTATTACATGCACTCATTCAGCTCTACACGTAAGTCTTTATTTAAACAATTAGAGGTAATACCACCATCAAGTGTGTTCGTAATCCTCTTGGAAAATGGACCTTAATTTTGCTCTAACAGCTTACTCCTGCAGCTGACGGGAGTTACTATTGTCTTTCCCCTACTAGAGGCTGCTCATTCAGTTCGAAAATAATTTGTTAAATTTTTTTTATACCAGCAGCAATAGTGACATAGTTCGATGTTACCATAAGAGGCTGACATATCAGTGTTTATTGAGCTGTCTGTGTTCATATAGGTAAGAAAATCTGTTCACTACGCTTTCAAATACTTAATTTCAACTACTTTTCAAGTTCATCCAACCAAATTTCCTACATACAACGAGGTACAGATGTCACCTAGTATACTTATTTCACTGATACAAAACACTAACAATGTCAGCGGTCTGGAGGAGGAAAATTGGTGTGAAAAAAAGAATCAGCCTGTTCTGGGCTGTTGGAGAGAGGAAGGAGTGTACTTTATTTATTTTTGAACAATTTATTTAGCCACAGATTTCACCTAATTTACTTATTTATTACACTTATGCACAACACACACCCTGACGTGCTTGGAGTCACAATACACAGTCCACAGACCTAGAAACTCCTCCTAAATAATGCATTACACTCACGTGCAGAGACGCAAACAACTCGTATTTTACTCAAATAATCCAGTACACACTGTGCAGACGTGCAAACTACTCGTAGATCACAGAAATAATGCATGAAAACACGCTCACAATGCTTAAACACCCAAAAATAATACGATCCACAAACACTCAGTGCAAGTAAAAAAAAATGTAACTTATCAGCCACTCGAACCCTGATTCTACTGGATGGATAACCTAAGTCCAGCCCCTAACATATGGACACTGCGCACATGCGGTAGAGGAAGGTTAACTTAGTGTACTTTATTTATTTTCCATGGAAAACTGACTCATTTATCCATACTAATTACTTAATTAATCACAAAGATCGTTCCTAATTTCACAACTATGTGCATAGCGCGGCACAAGAATGGCTTAAAATTGCTAAAACTAACTATACCATACAACTGGCCTTATCCTGCTTGTAAAAAAAAATTTCCAATACCACTCGAAACTGACGCAAATATCTATCCTAATTACATAATTAATCACAAAGATCTAACATAATCACACAACTATATGTATATAACTGCACAAGAACGGCAATACTCCGCAAAAACTGACTACAAGTTTTATCATGCTGGCAAAAAAAATTATACTACTCGAAACCAGCGACAGAACACCTACACTCTACCCTACACCCACAAGCTAGGGGGGAAAACGTTCAGCCGACTAGATCCTGATGTTGGACACAGATAAAAAGCATCACAATTCTGGGGGGAAATCGTGGTCCTAAAAGACTGCATTATCATCCATATACAGTCACAAGCTATGAGATGGAGCTACTGCGCCAACAGTCTTGTGGCCCGTGCGGCCCCCAGCTGAAAGCCTCGCCGAAATGCCTCACGGTGGCAAGCCAAAGTCCCACTTTCCCCCCAAATGCATCCTATTCGGCTAAAAGTATACTGATACAACCATTCCTAATGGCTACGGAGCATCGCAGTCACAGGCCCCTCCAACGCCTCTTCATCCATAAGAAACGTCCTCCTTCCACGAAAATAAACGAAGTCCAGTTTGATTTAGTTTTATGAGAAAAATCAGTATAGTTTTTTCACGTTCGACTGAGAAACTTGTCACACCTGCGAAGGTCTTTCTCATATCTACATATCTAGAGAACCGGCAAACGTGTCTTCCAGTTGCTAGATGCACACACCACAGTCGATCTCCACTCAACTAAATACAGTAGTCAAATGCAAAGAAGCAGTAAACTGAAAAATTTACATGATAGGTAAACAATGGCCCAACGCAAACACATGTCTATATTGAATCTTGTCAAATTTCCATTTGATCACGAAAGCTGTCCAACACATACTAAGTATTAGTTCGCTGTTCGGTCGTCTAGAGGACTACACAGTTAAGTCAACTACATTCCCACTTTGCTACAGCCCTCCCCATTCGGGCAGTCCCCGCCGTTAGCGGAAAACGTGAATCATTCCCATCACAGGTCACTCGTAGACAGAATCATCCTACGAAATCGATCACATGTATATATATTTGATCACTATACTTACAATTAAATTATTACGATAGTAGTTTCAGTTGAATGACATTCGACAATGAGCGAAGTATCGGAAATACACCCTGATGACGGCCTTGGCTCTGGAAATAGAAATATCTGTACCATTCTTATGACCTGACATACTCTTCCCTTTGCTATCACGGTATTACACGTCAAATCCATAACTTCCTAATGACTGGACATGGTCATCTCCTTTACACATGTCGGGACACAAACACATACTTTATAAACCTGATGCTGATGGTGAACCTACCACTAAGTATAACACGTCGTAAATAACTGATTGCTGGCTTTACGAAACAATACTGATCGAAAATCAACGATTGGTGGGCATGTCTCATTGCACATAAAAATCACCCTTTTCTTGTTCTTCTTAACCATCAGCTATTACATCACAACACTTTCAAATCCTTACTATACATCGATAAGGAGTGCTAACCTCCTCGACATGGGCGCATCTTGGGATATCTTGTGCACTTCAATGGGTGAGGACTCCCAAGCTCCATCCATTCACGAGACATGAAATGTAGCCATCTACTTCTAATAGGTTGCAGATGAAATAGGTATCAGTGCTGCAGGGCACGTTGGTCAATGACAGTGTGAGGAGGGAGTGCCCTTCAGTCTCTAATTTTACCCTAAGGCTGCGAGAGTGCTCTGTGACTCCCATCAGCATGGAGTTGGATCGTAAATTAAGCACTATGCTCGAGGTGTTAGAAATATGTAGATCACTGTCTGATATGCTTTGATGATGTATGTGTTTGAGAATTAGCGATGAATGGACGCATCGCACAGTCATCTATCCACATTCGCAATGATATCGTAAAGTGGAGAAGGGGTGGTTTAGGTATGATACTGAAATTGGGACGCATGCTGTCACATCATTGGTCTGTGTGGAAATTACTGTAAAATTGCTAAAATTGTTCACACAATCAACTGCAATGCTTATTATTTCAGTACATCGGTGGTGTCTTCTCCATCCCATCCCATCCATCCACTGGCACGCTGTTGGTTACCATAAATGATTGACTGACAACACTTGTTTGAGTTTGAGAAGGAATTTTGTGGAGGGGTGGTACCTTCTGGGGATGGCTAGCACCGGAACAGTGATCGCATACATGACTGCAATATGAAGAATCAGTCGAAACGGAACGGAGAGCCATCAGCTATTCCGTTACTGTGACAGATAAGTTTAAATTTAGATCTCGTGAATCCCATTCGGACGGTAATTTGGAAACTGACGCAAAGCCCCAAAACTCTTCCAATTTCCTTATGCTGTAACTGACTTTTATTTAAAATCATCCAGGTTGTGTGTGGTGTGTTATGGCAACAGCAGTAACAACATACTTACACTGCACGCTGTCTAGAGGTAGCCCAATTGACCTATCTTCCCTCCAAAATTCAAACTTCCCGCCAGGTGGGGGGGGGGGGGGGGGGGGGCGTTTGGCAGGGGGCGTGGCACTTTCCCGCCATCTTGAATGACGTCAATCGCGTCATCGGCTGACGTCACAGCAGCCATCTTGAATGACGTCAGTCGCATCATCAGCTGACATCAATCGTGTTACCGTCTGAGTTTTAGTTTTTTGCAAGACTGCGTGGATCAGAATGTGTTAATGTCAGTTTAGAACCTGACACAGACATCCAAGTCGTGGCGGAAAAACAAAGTGTTTGGCAGTGTACAAAGCGTTTTAGAGTAGAAAAAAAACAATGTTTCAAACATCGAGTCAGGGTCACAGGGCGCGTCTCTTGCGAGTTACAGTATAGTCCTCGGGATACGATCATCATCCTGCAGTACAGGTGATAAAACTTTAAACTGGTCTGTGCAGTTCATCAAAACCTGTATATTTAATAGGATCATCACATGTGCTCGATGTTTGCACGTATGCGGTATTTGTCTCAAAACCTGGCAGAAAACCCAAAAAGATTCTGCTTGTATGTGAAGTATGAACTGTTCTGAGTACTATGGGACTCAACTGCTGAGGTCATTAGTCCCCTAGAACTTAGAACTAGTTAAACGTAACTAACCTAAGGACATCACAAACATCCATGCCCGAGGCAGGAGTCGAACCTGCGACCGTAGCCGTCTTGCGGTTCCAGACTGCAGCGCCTTTAACCGCACGGCCACTTCGGCTATGTGACGTATGTTAGTGGCAATAAACAATCCATGCCTTCTCTGCACGATAGCAATGGAGATTTTATCGAAGACAGTGCTGCCAAAGCAGAGTTACTAAACACAGCCTTCCAAAATGCCTTCACAAAAGAAGACGAAGTAAATATTCCAGAATTCGAATCGAGAACAGCTGCCAACATGAGAAATGTAGAAGTAAATATCCTCGGAGTAGTGAAGCAACTTAAATCACTTAAAAACAAGTCTTCTGGTCCAGACTGTATACCAATTAGGTTCCTTTCGGAGTATGCTGATGCATTAGCTCCATGCTTTACAACCATATACAACCGTTCACTCAATGAAAGATCCGTACCCAAGTCTGGAAAGTTGCACAGGTCACACCAATATTCAAGAAAGGTAGTAGAAGTAATCTCTAAATTACAGGACCATATCGTTAACGTCGATATGTGGCAGGATTTTGGAACATATATTGTGTTCGAACATCATGAATTACCTCGAAGAAGCCGGCCGCGGTGGCCGTGCGGTTCTGGCGCTGCAGTCCGGAACCGCGAGGCTGCTACGGTCGCAGGTTCGAATCCTGCCTCGGGCATGGGTGTGTGTGATGTCCTTAGGTTAGTTAGGTTTAAGTAGTTCTAAGTTCTAGGGGACTGATGACCTAAGATGTTGAGTCCCATAGTGCTCAGAGCCATTTGAACCATTTGAACCTCGAAGAAAACGGTCTATTGACACACAGTCAACATGGGTTTAGAAAATATCGTTTCTGTGAAACACAACTACCTCTTTATTCGCATGAAGTGTTGAGTGCTACTGACAAGGGATTTCAGATCGAATCCGTATTTTTGGATTTCCAGAAAGCTTTTGGCACTGTACCACACAAGTGGCTTATATTGACTGGATTTGTGATTTCCTGTCAGAGACGTCACAGTTCGTAGTAAAAGATGGAAAGTCATCGAGTAAAACAGAAGTGATTTCTGGCATTCCCCAAGGTATTGTTATAGGCCCTTTGCTGTTCCTTATCTATATAAACGATTTGAGAGACAGTAAGAGCAGCCGTCTTGTCGTTTGTAGATGACGCTGTCGTTTATTGACTTATAAAGTCATCAGAAGATCAAAACAAATTGCTAAACGGTTTAGAAAAGATAGCTGAATGGTGCGAAAAGTGGCAGTTGACCCTAAATAACGAAAAGTGTGACGTCATCCACATGAGTGCTAAAAGAAATTCGTTAAATTTCGGGTCAAAATGGCTCTGACCACTATGGGACTTAACAGCTGTGGTCATCAGTCCCCTAGAACTTAGAACTACTTAAACCTAACCAACCTAAGGACATCACACACATCCATGCCCGAGGCGAGATTCGAACCTGCGACCGTAGCAGTCACACGATTCCGGACTGCGCGCCTAGAACCGCGAGACCACCGCGGCCGGCGTTAAACTTCGGTTACACGATAAATCAGTCTAATCTAAAAGCCGTAAAGTCAACTAAATACCTAGGTATTACAATTACGAACAACTTAAATTGGAAAGAACACGCAGAAATTGTTGTGGGGACGGCTAACCAAAGACTGCGTTTTATTGGCAGGACACGTAGAAAATGTAACGATCTACTAAGCGACTGCGCACACTAAGCTTGTCCATCCGCTTTAAGAATACTGCTGCGCGGTGTGGGATCGTTACGAGATAGGACTGACGGAGTACATCGAAAAAGTTCAAAGAAAGGCAGTACGTTTTGTATTATCGCGAAATATGGGAGAGAGCGTCACAGAAATGATTCAGGATTTGGACTGGACATCATTAAAAGAAAGGCGTTTTTCGTTGCGACGGAATCTTCTCACGAAATTCCAATCACCAACTTTCTCCTCCGAATGCGAAAATATTTTGTTGACACCGACCTACATAGGGAGGAACGATCACCACGATAAAATAAGGGAAATCAGAGCTCGTACGGCAAGATCTAGGTGTTCATTCTTTCCGCGCGCTATACGAGATTGGAATAATAGAGAATTGTGAAGGTGGTTCGATGAACCCTCTGCCAGGCACTTAAATGTGATTTACAGAGTACCCATGTAGAGGTGGATGTAGACGGTACACTTGCCAGCCGACGTTGTAATATTTTACTCCTTCCCCATCGCTTTCTTTCAGGAGTGCATTCGGCCCTGACTTCGTTTTTATGGAGGGTAATGCAGATAAGTTGGCCTGATGTACTGCGGCACGGCGACCTGCGCCAACGACCATCCAGCTGATTGAGGAATGGAACGCCCTACCACAAGAACTCGTTATCAACCATGTGGCCAGCATGGGAGCACTTTGCAGAGCACGCATTCCCGTTCATAGTCATAGTGATTACACACCCTATTAAGAACAATGTCCCGCATTTTGTGTTGTTCACGACACCGTCATGAAACGCGGAAACTTCAGTGTAATTATTGTCTTTGAATAAAAGTGTCGTTTCTGTTGGTCTCGTATATTTCTTTCGGTTACCTTCTGCACTATACTGCAGCAGTTCTTCCTATGTATGGTTCAAATTTCATCGATCTATGTTATTTTAGTAACACATCATGTGAAAGTTACTTTCGTCCTTCAGTTTTGGAGGGTGAGTGTGCTACTGCCGCTACTGCTACCACTACTACTGCCACGACGATGATAAATTGCTGTATCGCCCAAAGAATTTGCATTGTTTGTGCTTCTTTCTTTTTATCGCACACAGCTTTCGACCACAGGAAATCGCTACATGCAACCACCTGTGTAACAAAGCTAACAGTAGATCTCCATTCTCAGTGCTGTTCAATAAAGCGTGAAGCCTCTCCAGTCGCGAACAGGGCAATATTGCTTATATCCACTTTTAATTTTGTCAACATGCATCGAAGGTCATGTAAGCTTAGGCCTCTAATGTACTGTCAAAGATCTTTAACCAGTCTTTCATAAAAACTATGACAATGATTTCACTTTGATTAAATATGTGGTACAAATGCAGTAATACGCCGTAAAAGATTTGATAAAACGTCGTTTATAAAAGATATTTAACAAAATTATTTTACAGTGTAGTGCGGGCCTTAGATAGTGTCACTTCCCGGCAAAAAAGGTTGTCAGCACGGGAAGTTGCTTGACAAAGTGGTGTGCACCACAGTGTCGTCAGTCGAACACTCAGCCTCAATCATCCGTGGTCAACAACTTCAACTAATGATCGTTGCCTACAAATTATGCCTCTTCGGTAACCGCGGAGCACGCAACAGAACTGCGTGCTGCCTTTTCAGAGGTAACTGAGTGGGCTGTGTGGACTTAGACAGTATGATTCGTCTCCATACGATCAATCTGGTCTCTAAGCGTCCATTGGGAACGAAAGCCTCTCAACGCCATCGTACGCGGACGTGATGGAAAATCCTGCATCTGCCTCTGTTCACTGACGAGTGAAGAATTTTTCTGACGCTTGACTGTTGGCGTAGTAGTGCGTGGAACTGGCCATGTATAATACACGTCAGACACGTAGCTCTACATCTACATCTACATTTATACTCCGCAAGCCACCCAACGGTGTGTGGCGGAGGGCACTTTACGTGCCACTGTCATTACCTCCCTTTCCTGTTCCAGTCGCGTATGGTTCGCGGGAAAAACGACTGTCTGAAAGCCTCCGTGCGCGCTCTAATCTCTCTAATTTTACATTCGTGATCTCCTCGGGAGGTATAAGTAGGGGGAAGCAATATATTCGATACCTCATCCAGAAACGCACCCTCTCGAAACCTGGCGAGCAAGCTACACCGCGATGCAGAGCGCCTCTCTTGCAGAGTCTGCCACTTGAGTTTATTAAACATCTCCGTAACGCTATCACGGTTACCAAATAACCCTGTGACGAAACGCGCCGCTCTTCTTTGGATCTTCTCCATCTCCTCCGTCAGACCGATCTGGTACGGATCCCACACTGATGAGCAATACTCAAGTATAGGTCGAACGAGTGTTTTGTAAGCCACCTCCTTTGTCGATGGACTACATTTTCTAAGCACTCTCCCAATGAATCTCAACCTGGTACCCGCCTTACCAACAATTAATTTTATATGATCATTCCACTTCAAATCGTTCCGCACGCATACTCCCAGATACTTTACAGAAGTAACTGCTACCAGTGTTTGTTCCGCTATCATATAATCATACAATAAAGGATCCTTCTTTCTATGTATTCGCAATACATTACATTTGTCTACGTTAAGGGTCAGTTGCCACTCCCTGCACCAAGTGCCTATCCGCTGCAGATCTTCCTGCATTTCGCTACAATTTTCTAATGCTGCAACTTCTCTGTATACTACAGCATCATCCGCGAAAAGCCGCATGGAACTTCCGACACTATCTACTAGGTCATTTTTATATATTGTGAAAAGCAATGGTCCCATAACACTCCCCTGTGGCACGCCAGAGGTTACTTTAACGTCTGTAGACGTCTCTCCATTGATAACAACATGCTGTGTTCTGTTTGCTAAAAACTCTTCAATCCAGCCACACAGCTGGTCTGATATTCCGTAGGCTCTTACTTTGTTTATCAGGCGACAGTGCGGAACTGTATCGAACGCCTTCCGGAAGTCAAGAAAAATGGCATCTACCTGGGAGCCTGTATCTAATATTTTCTGGGTCTCATGAACAAATAAAGCGAGTTGGGTCTCACACGATCGCTGTTTCCGGAATACATGTTGATTCCTACATAGTAGATTCTGGGTTTCCAAAAACGACGTGATACTCGAGCAAAAAACATGTTCTAAAATTCTACAACATAGTATCAGCGGAGAAACGGTTAGACATATTTTGGATCAATGTCATGTTGGCATGTCAGACGCTTCTCAGTGTCATCGAGGGTAATATGAGAGCTCTGTAGTATCTGGATAGTATCGTCCAACATGTTACCAACCCCTACAGTCAACATTTCGACGATGTGTTTCTCTCGCAAGACAATAATGCAAGGAGCACCGCGTCCTCATTGCGAACACGCACTGACGGGAAAAAATCGCAACACCAAGGAGTTGCGCGACATAAACGAAAGTCGGTAGGCATGTTTCTACATCTGAAAAGTGATGTCTATTCAAATTTCGTGCCAGTCACATAACGTTAGAGACAGTAGCGCCAGTATGATGATACAAATCAGATTTACATTAAATACACGGTGTAACAGTCGTGAGCGTTAGCTACCTTTGAGATTGGACGTGGTGGACTTATGTATGCCTTCGAGGTGACAAAGACGTCATTACCATCACCTCACCGAGTTTGAACGAGGTTGTGTGTTAGGGCTACGAGGAGATGGAAGTTCCTTTTGCGATACTGTAGAAAGACTTGGCAAGATTGTAGCCACTGTACATGACTGATGGCAGCGGTGGTCACCAGAATGTACGGCCACAATAAGACCAGGCTCCAGACAGCCACGTAGCTCTACCGAGAGGGAAGGTCATCGTGTGCCTCGTATCGATCTGGCGCATCGCACTCATCTGCAGCAGCAATTTCAGCAGCAGCTGGAACCACAGTGACACAACGCGCTGTAAAAATCGGTTACTTCAAGGAAAGCTCTGAGACAGACGCCCTGTAGCGCGCATTCCTCAGACTCCAAAGCATCATCATTTGCGACTTCAGTGGTGGCAAGCGAGAACTTACTGAACGGCAGGTTGGAGGTCTGTTGTGATGACAGCTGGTTCTGCCATGGAGCCAGTGATGGGCGTGGGTTTGTTACGAGGAGGCCAGCTGAGGGCGTGCGACTGACCTGTCTGCGTGCTACACACGTTGGACCTACAGCTAGAGTTGTGGTCTGGGGTGCGATTTTATATGACAGCAGGAGCACCCTCGTGGTTATCCACGCACCCTGATTGCAAAATGGTTCAAATGGCTCTAAGCACTATGGGACTTAACATCTGAAGTCTTCAGTCCCCTAGACTTAGAACTACTTAAACTTAACTAACCTAAAGAGACCACACACATCCGTGCCCGAGACAGGATTCGAACCTGCGACCGCAGCAGCAGCGCGGTTCCGGACTGAAGCGCCTAGAACCGCTCTGCCAAAGCGGCCGGCCCCTGATTGCAAATTTGAGTGTCAGTCTGGTGATTCGACCTGTTGTTCTGCCACTCATGAACACCACTCCAGGGGGTTTTTCCAACTAGATAACGCTCGCCCACATACCGCTCTTTTAAGCCAACGTGCTCTACAAAATGTTGACGTTTTGCCTGGACCTGCTCGATCACCAGATCCGTCTCCAGTCGACCACATATGAGACATAATCGGACGACAATTCCAGCGTCATCCACAAACAGCGTTAGACGTCCCTATTTTGACTGGTCAAGTGCAACAAATATGGAACTCCATCCCATAATCTGACGTCCGATACGTGTACAACACAATGCATGTACGTGTGCATGCTTGCATTCAACGCTCTAGCTGTTACACCGGTTATGAATGTACCACCATTTCACATTTACAATGGCTTATGTCGCGCTTACATTAACTTATGGTCTTGAATGTTAATTACTTAAAGATGTCATCTAGACAAGTGTATTATTTCATTACTCTACAATTTTTTTTTTTTTTTTTTTTTTTTTTTTTTTTTTTTTTTTTTTTTGCGATTTTTTTCCGGCATTGCATTTCTTCGGGAGGTAGGACTGACCTACGGTGTCTACTGACATGAATCTCATTTTGCATGCCTGGAACCTGCTGAAACTTGAAGCTAGCAGTCGTCGGACCCTTCACATATGGATGATTTCAGCAGTCAAACAGTGGGATGATCTTGAGCGGCAACGTCTCGGTCATCTTAAGGTCCCTGTACAGGTGACTGCAAGACTGATTCGCACTTATGAGCAAGATTTCTTCAGTATGTGTACGATAAATCTGTGTAACCATTAAGACTGTACAAGCAGGTCAATGCTTGATCTAATTTCGATTATGCTTGCTTGTGCAAGCGTACAAGCGCATGCACGCTTGAGAATGGGAAGGCTTGAGCAAGAATTGGTCAGTGATTTCATTTAATTCTTATTTGGTCCTATTAAATTACATTACGTACAAAGGTTGTATTGTAATGTAGTTTAAGTTCAAATGGTTCAAATGGCTCTGAGCACTATGGGACTCAACTGCTTAGGTCATTAGTCCCCTAGAACTTAGAACTAGTTAAACCTAACTAACCTAAGGACATCACAAACATCCATGCCCGAGGCAGGATTCGAACCTGCGACCGTTGCGGTCTTGCGGTTCCAGACTGCAGCGCCTTTAACCGCACGGCCACTTCGGCCGGCGTAGTTTAAGTCAAATAATACAATAACATGTGAGAAAAAGAGAAGAAAAATATCAATAGTTTGAGACGGTTACCGTAGCGTGTCTACCGCGAACAGTTAATAAGGTAATAATATTTTCGTTTCTGTAACCACTCATTACTACGCATCACTTTTCGCCATTTGTTTTTTCCCATAATACAAGCAGCGCATCGCTGTGTGAGCTCAATATTTTCAGGTAAACAAAGTGATGGTTGTAGAAGCAGCCCTGATCTGTACAGAGACGAGAGGATTTTGTGCATGCTTGGGCAAGCACGCTTGCGTGTGTGTGCTTGTCAAGCATGCAGTTAACACGTGTAACCACCGTTATTGACAGAGTGCAAAGGTGGATACATGCATGTTACAAAGCACAGGACGAAGCAGAACGCTACTGAATCTTACCCATCTTCAGAGTTTGATTTCACAGATGTACAAGGACGAGGACCTTCGAACAGGCTGGCCTTATTTTATTTAGCGTTTTATTTTTATTTCATAGGAAAGCTTACCTATTATGTTTCAAACCAGCTCCACATGATTCGAAGCGCTCGAGTGTTTGCACCGTCTAGAAAGTATTTTTTTAGTACTTTATGGAAATGATACAGTGGACATCAATGGCATTTGCGTGAGATTGTTCTCGTTGATACTGTTGTATATAGCGCTGTCGTGATCCCCAAAAATACTATTAACCGTCGGCATAAATAAAGCTTATTACACATAAAAGGTGGAAATGTCAGTTATTGTTTTATTACACTTTTGGCAATGGGTTACTGGATTCACTGACACGCAGGGAGACTGCAAGAGTGGCCTTAGACCACTGTTGCCCGCACGGACACTGTATTTATTGCAATCCTAGTGAAGCCAGCTGGTACCTTGGAAGAGTAGAAGGAGGCCTTTTACAAGTTCTTTATTAGACATAATTTATTCAAGAGTTAATGACTCGAATATTCTGTGTCTTTTGGCCTCCAACGCTTCACATTGGGAGATTAAATGTAGTGCGGTCATCCCCTCGCAGCATAGTGTGCACTTAAGGACTTCTTTGTCTATACTCATCATGTGTAGGTGTTTCTTAAAGACCCCAAGGCCATTCATCAGTCCTACCACGAGTTTATTCTGTCTCCTGTTCAAGCCCAGGTCTCTTGAAATATGGCTTCGTCCTCATTAAGCTTACCATGTTCCTGTTTTTGGATCTTAGCCCAATGATCTACGTGTTGCCCCTAATCCAGCTACGTAGTTTTGTTCTTATCATCGCTTTAATGATGGTTAGGGCAGGTTCCGGCACATCAACTGCAGTCGTCGCACCAGTCCCGACCAACTTATCAGCTCGTTCATTGCCACTGATTTCGGAGTATCCAGCGACCATCAGCAGGTTTACCCTACTACTTTCCCCTGGGTCACAAGGCCTTCATGGGATTCTGCATCTCGTTGCGAGGTCTGATAGAGATCTCAGAGTTACTTGACTGTCTGAATCAATCCAGACGCCACAATCCTCGTAGCACCTATGCATTCACCCCCATGCGCACTCTGATAGCAAACATTAGGTTAGTGCATAAGTTCGTAGCGTTTTCCCATGAGTTCAATAAACACAGACATACACTCAACAGAGACTTAAGTCATCAATAACATACTCTCCTTCATTATTTACAACAATCTGCCAACGCTGGGGTAACTTTAAGATTCCGTAACTGTAGAAATCGCGTGGTTTTGAGGCGAAGAACTCGCCGAGCCGCCCGAAAAGGAAGTTCGTCGAAGGTTGTTCGACGAGAGCGCAAAAGGTGAAAATCTGAGGGCGCAAGATCAGGTAAATGAAGTGAGCACCGAATGACTTCCCAACCCAGCTACCTTATAGTATTTTTTATCAGTCTAGCACAGTGATTCCCAACCTGCGGGTAATTACCCTCTGACGGGTAAACTGAAATGTTTCGAGGGGTAAAACTAAAAGGGTTCGATTGTCTTCCATCACGAAACAAAATTATTTTTAAAAGATCGTTACTATTATCACTATTTCATATGACTATACTACTGATAAAATAAATTACCAATAATTACCTTTTTTTCGAATACTGACTCTAAAGTGCGACACTATGTGGTAGTGTTACAGCTTGTGAAACGCATGTATGAACATGTTCCTCTCACAGTCCTCCCACTACACACATACTTTCTACTTTGTACCATGCATTCAAGGTGAAAGGATACCAATGATAAGACGCGCTGATGTCATTGCTGTCCTCTGTGAAAGTGAAGCAGATTTACAGGATCTATTGAATGGTATGAACAATCTAATGAGTACAGAATGTGAACTAAAATTAATCGAAGAAAGATGAAAGTAATGAGAAGTAGCAGAAATGCGACAGCGAGAAACTTAACATCATAATTGGTGGTTACGAAGTTGATAAAGTTCCGCTACCTAGGCAGCAAAATAACCCATGACGGACGGAGCAAGGAGGACATAAAAAGCAGACGAGGGCTGGAAAATGGGGCATTCCTGGCCAAGAGAACTCTACTAGTAACAAACAAAAGTCTTAATTTGAGTGAGAAATTTCAGAGAATGTACGTCTGCAACACAATATTTTACGGCAGTGCGACATGGATTGTGAGAAAACCGGAACAAAAGAGAAATGTTCAAATGTGTGTGAATTCCTAAGGGACCAAATTGCTGAGGTCATCGGTCCCTAGACTTACACAATACTGAAACTAACTTAAACTAAATTACGCTAAGGACAAAATACACACCCATACCTGATGGAGGACTCGAACCTCCGGCTGCTCGTGACATGGCGCCTCAATCTGGCGGCAACAAAAGAGAATAGAAGCATTTGAGATATGGGGCTGCAGAAGAATGTTGAAAATTAGTTGGACTGGTTCAAAATGGATCAAATGGCTCTGAGAACTATGGGACATCTGAGGAACATCTGAGGTCATCAGTCCCCTAAAACTTTTTTTTTTTTTTTTGTCATCAGTCTACTGACTGGTTTGATGCGGTCCGCCACGAATTCCTTTCCTGTGCTAACCTCTTCATCTCAGAGTAGCACTTGCAACCTACGTCCTCAATTATTTGCTTGTCGTATTCCAATCTCTGTCTTCCTCTACAGTTTTTGCCCTCTACAGCTCCCTCTAGTACCATGGAAGTCATTCCCTCATGTCTTAGCAGATGTCTTATCATCCTGTCCCTTCTCCTTATCAGTATTTTCCACATATTCCTTTCCTCTCCGATTCTGCGTAGAACCTCCTCATTCCTTACCTTATCAGTCCACCTAATTTTCAACATTCGTCTATAGCACCACATCTCAAATGCTTCGTTTCTCTTCTGTTCCGGTTTTCCCACAGTCCATGTTTCACTACCATACAATGCTGTACTCCAGACGTACATCCTCAGAAATTTCTTCCTCAAATTAAGGCCGGTATTTGATATTAGTAGACTTCTCTTGGCCAGAAATGCCTTTTTTGCCATAGGGAGTCTGCTTTTGATGTCCTCCTTGCTCCGTCCGCCATTGGTTATTTTACTGCCTAGGTAGCAGAATTCCTTAACTTCATTGACTTCGTGACCATCAATCCTGATGTTAAGTTTCTCGCTGTTCTCATTTCTGCTACTTCTCATTACCTTCGTCTTTCTCCGATTTACTCTCAAACCATACTGTCTACTCATTAGACTGTTCATTCCGTTCAGCAGATCATTTACTTCTTCTTCACTTTCACTCAGGATAGCAATGTCATCAGCGAATCGTATCATTGATATCCTTTCACCTTGTATTTTAATTTCACTCTTGAACCTTTCTTTTATTTCCATCATTGCTTCCTCGATGTACAGATTGAAGAGTAGGGGAGAAAGGCTACAGCCTTGTCTTACACCCTTCTTAATACGAGCACTTCGTTCTTGATCGTCCACTCCTATTATTCCCTCTTGGTTGTTGTACATATTGTATATGACCCGTCTCTCCCTATAGCTTACCCCTACTTTTTTCAGAATCTCGAACAGCTTGCACCATTTTATATTGTCGAATGCTTTTTCCAGGTCGACAAATCCTATGAAAGTGTCTTGATTTTTCTTCAGCCTTGCTTCCATTATTAGCCGTAACGTCAGAATTGCCTCTCTCGTCCCTTTACTTTTCCTAAAGCCAAACTGATCGTCACCTAGCGCATTCTCAATTTTCTTTTCCATTCTTCTGCACATTATTCTTGTAAGCAGCTTCGATGCATGAGCTGTTAAGTTGATTGTGCGATAATTCTCGCACTTGTCAGCTCTTGCCGTCTTCGGAATCGTGTGGATGATGCTTTTCCGAAAGTAAGATGATATATCGCCAGACTCATATATTCTACACACCAACGTGAATAGTCGTTTTGTTGCCACTTCCCCCAATGATTTTAGAAATTCTGATGGAATGTTATCTATCCCTTCTGCCTTATTTGACCGTAAGTCCTCCAAAGCTCTTTTAAATTCCGATTCTAATACTGGATCCCCTATCTCTTCTAAATCGACTCCTGTTTCTTCTTCTACATCTACATCTACATCTATACTCCGCGAGCCACCTTACGGTGTGTGGCGGACGGTACTTATTGTACCACTATCTGATCCCCCCTTCCCTGTTCCATTCACGAATTGTGCGTGGGAAGAACGACTGCTTGTAAGTCTCCGTATTTGCTCTAATTTCTCGGATCTTTTCGTTGTGATCATTACGCGAGATATATGTGGGCGGTAGTAATATGTTGCCCATCTCTTCCCGGAATGTGCTCTCTCGTAATTTCGATAATAAACCTCTCCGTATTGCGTAACGCCTTTCTTGAAGTGTCCGCCACTGGAGCTTGTTCAGCATCTCCGTAACGCTCTCGCGCTGACTAAATGTCCCCATGACGAATCGCGCTGCTTTTCGCTGGATCATGTCTATCTCTTCTATTAATCCAACCTGGTAAGGGTCCCATACTGATGAGCAATACTGAAGAATCGGACGAACAAGCATTTTGTAAGCTACTTCTTTCGTCGATGAGTCACATTTTCTTAGAATTCTTCCTATGAATCTCAACCTGGCGCCTGCTTTTCCCACTATTTGTTTTATGTGATCATTCCACTTCAGATCGCTCCGGATAGTAACTCCTAAGTATTTTACGGTCGTTACCGCTTCCAATGATTTACCACCTATGGCATAATCGTACTGGAATGGATTTCTGCCCCTATGTATGCGCATTATATTACATTTATCTACGTTTAGGGAAAGCTGCCAGCTGTCGCACCATGCATTAATCCTCTGCAGGTCCTCCTGGAGTACGTACGAGTCTTCTGATGTTGCTACTTTCTTGTAGACAACCGTGTCATCTGCAAATAGCCTCACGGAGCTACGGATGTTGTCAACTAAGTCATTTATGTATATTGTAAACAATAAAGGTCCTATCACGCTTCCCTGCGGTACTCCCGAAATTACCTCTACATCTGCAGATTTTGAACCGTTAAGAATGACATGTTGTGTTCTTTCTTCTAGGAAATCCTGAATCCAATCACAAACCTGGTCCGATATTCCGTAAGCTCGTATTTTTTTCACTAAACGTAAGTGCGGAACCGTATCAAATGCCTTCCTGAAGTCCAGGAATACGGCATCAATCTGCTCGCCAGTGTCTACGGCACTGTGAATTTCTTGGGCAAATAGGGCGAGCTGAGTTTCACATGATCTCTGTTTGCGGAATCCATGTTGGTTATGATGAAGGAGATTTGTATTATCTAAGAACGTCATAATACGAGAACACAAAACATGTTCCATTATTCTACTACAGATTGACGTAAGCGAAATAGGCCTATAATTACTCGCATCTGATTTATGACCCTTCTTGAAAATGGGAACGACCTGCGCTTTCTTCCAGTCGCTAGGTACTTTACGTTCTTCCAGCGATCTACGATAAATTGCTGATAGAAAGGGGGCAAGTTCTTTAGCATAATCACTGTAGAATCTTAAGGGTATCTCGTCTGGTCCGGATGCTTTTCCGCTACTAAGTGATAGCAGTTGTTTTTCAATTCCGATATCGTTTATTTCAATATTTTCCATTTTGGCGTCCGTGCGACGGCTGAAGTCAGGGACCGTGTTACGATTTTCCGCAGTGAAACAGTTTCGGAACACTGAATTCAGTATTTCTGCCTTTCTTCGGTCGTCCTCTGTTTCGGTGCCATCGTGGTCAACGAGTGACTGAATAGGGGATTTAGATCCGCTTACCGATTTTACATATGACCAAAACTTTTTAGGGTTCTTGTTTAGATTGTTTGCCAATGTTTTATGTTCGAATTCGTTGAATGCTTCTCTCATTGCTCTCTTTACGCTCTTTTTCGCTTCGTTCAGCTTTTCCTTATCAGCTATGATTCGACTACTCTTAAACCTATGATGAAGCTTTCTTTGTTTCCGTAGTACCTTCTATCACATCAGACAAATCTTCACCCTCATAGAGTCTTTCAATGTATTCTTTCCATCCATCTGCTCTCTCCTCTGCATTTAACAGTGGAATTCCCGTTGCACTCTTAATGTTACCACCGTTGCTTTTAATGTCACCAAAGGTTGTTTTGACTTTCCTGTATGCTGAGTCTGTCCTTCCGACAACCATATCTTTTTCGATGTCTTCACATTTTTCCTGCAGCCATTTCGTCTTAGCTTCCCTGCACTTCCTATTTATTTCATTCCTCAGCGACTTGTATTTCTGTATTCCTGATTTTCCCGGAACATGTTTGTACTTCCTCCTTTCATCAGTCAACTGAAGTATTTCTTCTGTTACCCATGGTTTCTTCGCAGCTACCTTCTTTGTACCTATGTTTTCCTTCCCAACTTCTGTGATGGCCCTTTTTAGAGATGTCCATTCCTCTTCAACTGTACTGCCTACTGCGCTATTCTTTATTGCTGTATCTATAGCGTTAGAGAACTTCAAACTTATCTCGTCATTCCTTAGTACTTCACCGAGCGAGGTGGCGCAGTGGTTAGACACTGGACTCGCATTCGGGAGGACGACGGTTCAATCCCACGTCCGGCCATTCTGATTTAGGTTTTCCGTGATTTCCCTAAATCGCTCCGGGCAAATGCCGTGATGGTTCCTTTGAAAGGGCACGGCCGACTTCCTTCCCCGTCCTTCCCTAATCCGCTGAGACCGATGACCTCGCTGTCTGGTCTCCTTCCCCGAAACAACCAACCAACCTTAGTACTTCCGTATCCCACTTCTTTGCGTATTGATTCTTCCTGACTAATGTCTTGAACTTCAGCCTACTCTTAGAACTACTTAAACGTTACTAACCTAAGGACACCACACACATCCATAACCGAGACAGGATTCGAACCTGCGACCGTCGCAGCAGCGCTGTTCCAGACTGAAGCGCTTAGAACCGCTCGGCCACAAAGGCCAGCAGTTGGACTGGCCAGGTAGGGAATGAGGTGGTTCTTTGCAGAATCGGCAAGGAAATGAATGCTCGTGTATGGAAAAGACCGACAAGATGAAGGAACTGGATGATAGGACATCTGATAAGACATCAGAGAACTCCATGGAGGGGAAGGACAGAGGAGGAATACAGAGGTTGCGATACATCCAACAAATAACTGAGGATTTAGGGTGCAAGTGCTATTCTGAGACGAAAAGGCTCGTACTGGAGAGGAATTCAGCGCGGGCCGCATCAAACCAGTTAGAAGACTGATGACCCAAAAAAAAAGGTCCACGTATCTATGACAAAACTGAAACATTTACATTACATATTCGTAAATGGCTCATGCAAATCCCTTCTTTGAGTTGTAGATAGTTCCCACAGTCGACAAAAAATTGCTTCATTATTCATGACGTAACAGATTAACTATGTAATGTGCAGTACACTACAGTTATTACAAGTGACAGTGGTCAGACACAGAGCACTGGCAGCCTGAAGTCTTCCAACTTCTACCAATTCCAAAGTATGGAGTCCAGCAGTCAAGCGGTGTTCAGACAATAAGTGCAGTGCACACATTTTAACTTCGTTGCTTGTAAATGGGAGTTCAGGGTATGTGTAAACTAGGTGTTGCTACGGGGGGAGTGGTGCAAAGGAAGCATGTTTTGTATAACCAGTGTTTAGTCTCGATGTAGACACAGTGCTTAACTTTCTTTTCTGAGAAAGGGTTGTGGTAGCACTTGAGATGCACTGAAAATTGCTTCGTCATTCTATAACAAAAGGTTAGAAACAAGCTGCACCAGTTGTCTCACTGACTCATTAGTTCGCAGTTTGATATAACACCTACAAAAGCTAAATAATCATTTATCTTTTGTCATTTTAAAAACAAAAGCATTCAAAAGGACATTCTTTTTTCATTCTAACGTTCAGTAAGGAGCTAATGTTGATGGAGGGGGCAAGGGGAGGGGAGGCGGAGGGGCGGGTCAGCCAGCATCTGATTACATTCAGGGGTAATGGTCTGAGAAATGTTGGGAACCAGTGGTGTAGCAGAATGCGGGCGGGTGTTATCGTGGAGTAGCATCATTTCACGCAATCTTGTTGGTCGTTGTTCTCGGATCGCTTCAGCAAGGCTTCTCAGTTGTTGGCAATAAATGTCAGCAGTGATGGTTATACTTCGGAGAAGCAATTCATGGTACACCGTAGCGTAGCTTTTCCACCACATGCGTAACATTATCTTTTGTGGATGTGCGCAGGACTTTTATGAGAAGTTGCTACTTTGTTTGGACTCAGCTATTCCTTTCTTTCCCATATGTTAGCATAGAGACACCATTTCTCGCCAGCTGTAATGATACGGGACAAGAATGGTCGGTGTTATTCACGTGACAATTGACGACGAGCAAGCAGAGATGCACATATAGCCACCCGCAGATTTGTGTGATTTGAGCTTAGGCATGCGGTACCCGTACACCCGAGTTTTTTAACCTTCCCCGCTGCATCCTAATGTCGCACGATGCTGGAATGCTTTTCACCTTTTGCGCTCTCTGTCAAACAGCCTTCGATGAACTTCCTTTTCAGATTGCTCGGCGAGTTCTACGCCTCAAAACAACGCGATTTCTACAGTCACGGAATCTAAAAGTTACACCAGCGTTGGCAGATTGTTGTAAATAGTGAAGGAGAGTATGTTATTGATGACTAAATTCTCTGTTAAGTGTATGCCTGTGTTTATTAAACTTATGGAAAAAAGCTACGAACTTATGCACCAACCTAATATTTGCTATCAGAGTGTGCGTAGGAGTGAATGCATAGGTCTACAAGGATCGTGGCATCTGCATTCCTCCAGACAGCCAAGTAACTCTGAGATTTCTATCAGACCTCGCAACGAGATGCAGAATGCCATGAAGGCCTTGCGACCTAGGGAAAAGCAACAGGGTAAACCTGCTGAGGATCGCTGTACACTCTATAATCAGTGGCAGTGAACAAGCTGATAAGTTGGTCAGGACTTGTGCGACGACTGCAATTGATGGGCCGGAACCTGTCCTAACCATCATTAAAGCGATGCTAAGAACAAAACTACATAGCTGGATTAGGGGCAGCGCGTAGATCACTGGACTAAGATTCAAAAACAGGAACATGATTAGCTAATGATGACGAAGCCATGTTTCAAGAGATGTTCTGTAGTCTTGGGCTTGAACAGGAGACGTAATAAACTGATGAATGGCCTTGGGGACCTTAAGAAACACCTACACATGCCAGTTGTCGTGTATACTGATGTGGATCATTGTGGATTAATGCGTTTAAACGATCGTCATGAAATCCCGAATGTCTTTCGGAACCTGGAGAGTAACTAATGTCAAAACGATCCTCCGTAAAACGAGATATCCATTTTCTTGCCGTGTTCTGTCCAATGGCTTTATTCCCACACACGGTGATGCCACCCCTCTATTGAACTCAAACAGAGGAATATGTCGGAAATGTTCCGATTCATCCAGTCGGCACTCCATTTTCCAGTGTCCATTCACTATCTCCAAATAACAATATGTTAACTCAAATAGCAACAGTAAACTACAAATGAAAAATGAGAATCGATAAATGAATCCACAGCAACCGGAATACCAACATGTATATCATAAATGCTAGGAACTTATGCACCAACCTAATATTTCTGCGTGGAGTACCGTGTCCAGCTTGCCTAGAGAGATTGCTCTCTCTAGTCTCGGTCTCGGCAGCTTCGTCTATTTTCGATCCGTCAGTAAACCAGTCTATGTCTTCTGAGAGATATCGTGGTTCGTTCTCCCACTACTCCCTACTTCCAACTATTACCCTAAAAAGTTTATTGAAGTAGTTGGAAGTTGCTGTGTGGTCAGCCGGCGTATCCCTCACCATTCCTATATTTACCACATTCATTATTGGTGTGAGGCTCTGGATTCCCCTGGGGTTTTCATTTACTTTCATTTTTTAACCTGTTTCTCTTTCTGCTGCCTCTGCTGTAACCCACAGGTGTAATTGGAGCATGTCGAGCACGGTCTTCATTCCAGTAGTGGTTGTACTACTAGTTTCTCCTTTGAGGTACTGAAAACAGTCACAGCCGTTAAATATCAACTGTTCTATGTCCGAAGTGACTTAAAGAGAAAAGGCCACATAAAACTAGTTGTAAGAGAAGCAGATGCTAGACTGACATTCACTGTATTAACGAGCAATGAAATACCATCTAGTCTGACTGGAGTCCATTTAAGACCAGCGCTTGCAGAAACCGAAGGAAAGAATAATGTGCGAGAAACTGGAATCGCCAACTCGGCTGGAAATTAAATAAAAAATCCTATCATTCCTCATTTACGTCAGCATGTCGATGACCAGTTTTTTATGATCACTTTCTATGAATAAAATAGGGTTTTCCCCTTTTTATACTACCTCGTAAAAAAACAAAATAGACTTAAACACGAAAATTTCATTTACAAATTATTATAATTCACCGTTCAATGGGCCCACAGAATAGACTAAGTGTTAAATTTCTAATGTAGGACACTATATGACTTACCGATTTGTAGCCGGGAATTATTTTTAAACAGCGCGTAAACATAGCAGACATATAATACCAAGGATATCAACATCAGAACTGCTATTTATTTCGAAATATGTTCAAACATTAACCGAATTTAACCGGTACCTCTCTCTCGCGATATCCACTCGTTCATTATCAGAGGTTCCTAGAAGCCAGTGCTAATGTGCTGCAGCACACCGTAAACATCTCACTGAAATTACGCAATTTCTCTTTGACTGCGAGTCAGAAATGGTACTGAAATCACGTCACTTCGCTTAGAATGCAAGCTGGTGTGCAAGCAAAATGGATGAAATCATTTTTGTCTCTGCGATAACTAGTAACCACAGCTTCAAACGCAGGAAAGATTTCACTCGCGCTACGACACACTCAGAAAAGGGATGCAACTGTGTCCGACTGGGCATTCTTTGGTGTGACGTCACCCCTGCTGGCACTAACTGTGCTTCAATCCTCGCAACACCACGTCAGGAGAGACAAGAACGGAAATAACACAGGCCTAGCAATATCCCCACCATGTCGTCTAATCTTTAACCAGACAGCCAATGAAACGTCAGAGCTGGAAGATCACTCAAAAAGCGCTGTTTCACATACGTGCGATTTTATATTACTTAAGTAGTTTTTGGCACATTGACGATTTATCATAAACATGTCACCCTTGGTACGATTTCTTATAATTAAATGTCACTTAATGATGAGTCGGCGGAAAACGCCTTCAAGAAATTCTTGTAGAAATAAGTGTGTTCAACTTGGCTGTGAGGTTAGAATTGTGTTACAGAACCGAAGAGAGTAGGTTCTCAACTCGTTGTGTGTTAATAGTTTCTTTTTTCGTTCTTTGCGTTTGTAATAGGTTCTCAGATCAGCAATGACATCTGTATTCTTCCTTTCGACAAATATTTGACAGTTTTATGCTAATATGTCGTGAATTCCGAGGGTGTGGTTAGGTAGAAAAATTTGGAAGAACATGGCAACAAAAGTTGAGCGTTACAAGTGCAAAGTTATACAAAAATTCTGCAGCAGACAGAGCGACGTACGACTTCATTTTTCACCAGTGAGTAAGTACTAATTTTAATTTTAATATATTTTTTGTGAATTCGTTTTCTGCTTATTTTTGTAATACCGTGCCACTCTGATAAAGGTTTCCACGAACCACCACTGTTAAAATCCATGGTAACATAACAGGTATTAATCCGACAAACCTGCTGACTGAAGGAGGTAATATACAGGGTGTTTCCGTCAGAAAATATAACATGACATAGAGGACTCTCCACTGAGCGATTTGAGGTTGGGAACCTGGGGTCGTAGAAGCCAGCGTGAGGAGATAATAGGAATAAAATCACATACTGTATACTTTTTACTTACACTAGTTACAGGTAGCTGCAAATACCGTCACTGACACAATGAATGTACCATTTATACATCTCACAACATGTGCTGAAACGGATGGCCATCAACCTCAATGGAAGTACGCCATCGAGTGTGACGCACCCTGACAAATATCCCTAGTATGTTCGAATCACATCACATACAGCGTTAATTCTGGTAACTAATTACATCTCCGTATCCACTGGGGTCTCATACACAAGTGACTTTAGATATCCCCATGGAAAATAATCAAGGGGATTCACGTCAGGTGACATCGCAGGCAATGTAACAGGACCAGGAAATAACAGCGTTGAGATGGTTGCCGACGTCCACACTGAAGTGAGGCGGTGCACCGTTATTTTGTAACCACTTCCTCTCGCGAGCAGCCAAGGGTACGTTCTCCAACAACTCAAGTATAATTCTTTGCACGAACCTCAAGTAAACGAAACCTGCATCATGACTTCCTAGTAATCGGGCTCGTCCTTATTGTTTCCTCGCAGGAGATAAATAATGCAAACTTAAATAAACAGCATATTTCACGTAAACGTGTACGCATGTTAGTTGCAATTAAAACCGAAAACAGTAATCTAGACAAAGGGGAAGACAAGTTTACCTCCATATCTTCTTAAGCTGGCTTCTCCAACCCTAGATTGCCTACCTCAAATTGTTCAGTGGAGCATCTTCTATGCACTGTTACATTTTTTCACACTCTTACGGAAACACCCTGTATAATAGAGCTCATCTATTAACTGTCACAAGTACATCTCTAAATTCAAGCGGCATAGCTTACATGAGACGGACAAATTTGATATTTAATAATCAAGTACAGCCACATGCAGACTGAAAAGCAGATCTCTCTGTCAGTCGAATACTACAGTCCCATATATTGTCTCTTGCTCTAACCATAATGTCGACAGAGAGCATTTCGATACCTGAATTGAGAGTCACGGCGTTAAACATGATCATAGACATAGTTTGATTCTCAAAGGAGCTAGTGTATCTCGTCCAAAAATGTGACGAAAAAAAGTATTCCATCCACTTTCAACTATTTGTTTCTTATGTGCATCTGGGTGGTAGGCAGAAAGGGGTTTAGCATCATTTTGGTACTCTTTTGAAGTGGTTTTTGTTGTCAGATTCGCTTAAGCTGTCGAATAAATAACTGTTAATTTTGAGGCGCAAATCCCACTGAGCATGTGCTGAATTTTGTTGAATGAAAAGTTTGTAAATTTATGAGTGCAGTAAGTTTAGCGTTAACACCACACTCTGCAGGGCCAATGACTTATCACTTTCTATGGAACAATCCGAGTTCTCAGAAAACTTAATCTTAGTTAATTAACAGCAAAGAGCTAAGTGTATAAGATAACCCGGAAACGAAGTAACATTTACTTTAGCAACAGATTTCAACTTATTTGCTTAAGTTACCTTTCGTGCTTCTTTCCATGTTTTTCTACAAAACGCTGAAAATTTTAATCTCGTTTCTTTCGCTAACTGCACACTGAAGTCATACGGATGCTCATTTTTTTCCATATTTATATATTTACTGTGTCCAGAAAACAAACCAGTAAAAAACGAAAATTATTTTACTATTACTATGCCTATCGTAAATTTTTAAATTTACTCACGTTGTTAATAAATGATAGATAACATTTGCGAGAAACAATACATAACTCCTCCTATTGGTACACCAGACAACTTTGTCATTACCAGCAATGGTGGAGTGTCATTAAACCAATTGCTCTCTCGTAGCATCATAGTAACAATACAGTGCCAAAATTAAAGTTACACTTCAGTTGACTTAAACTAAATCGCTTTGTTGTTATGACTGTTGGCTAGTGGTCCGGTTCAAATATGGGCTAACAACATTTTTGTAATTCAATTCTATGAGTAGTAATGAAACGTTAAATCCAAACCGAAATTGCTGTACTGTATCCAAACTACTTTAACCCTTGGTAACTACCTACACTTAAGATGAGAGACACTGTATAAGAATTGTTAACAGTGTTAAACAAAAATTATTTTGGCCAATTCTAGTTTTCAGCGACTCGGTGAGAACGCCTTGGTAGATTTGGCTAATAAATATTTAGGTTACAGGATGCCATAAGTAAAATGCAGTCTTGATAACTTACCTATAGCCGAAAAAAAGCCTACGTATAAACATTTGCTTCAAAGGATCAACTGTGTGCACGCAATGTATACACGTGGCTTTTTCTTTTTCTCGCAAGTCATTGTATCATTGTTTACGTATTTGGTGATCAGTTTTGATTTGTCTACGATAGTAATGTATGTCGATCTCACGTTATGTAAAATCAACATTGGAGCGTAGAGAACAGCTCATATGCCACGTGAGATACACAATAAAACTGTAAGAAGACAGAAAATGCTAGTATCTACCTCTCTCGATTACTTCGACTCGTAATGAAAATAAGAGGTTTCACTCGAGCAATTCATCTGTTTGTGATACCAGAAATATGTAAATTTAATGCATAAGAGACAGTTAAAATTTCGCCCCGTAATATTTGTTCACTTACAACCAGTATAGAAATATGTAAGAACACACAAACAGATAATTTAAATTTCGACACGTGAAATTTGTTCACTCACTGCCAGTACGGCAGAGCGACTGTCATCAAAGGAATGCTTTAAACAATTGGTGAATGACATATCTTTAGCCGTTTTTCTAGGCCTTTCGAATTTACTGGAAAAAATGAAATTCTTTTTGAAAATAAAAAACGGAAAGAAACTAAGTATTTTTGTTCAGAAATGAAAATGAAGTACGTGATTTATGGTGTTAAATCTTACAAAATGACAGCGACTTTTTCAAAGCACTTCATCGACGCTTCGACACACCCTCTAGGAAAGGATAGGAAATATTATAAATAAACCAGCCTTCGACGACTTTCCGTGAAGACAAGTCCTCTGACTAAAAACATAATGGAAGTATAACGCAGCTCGTAGACTTCAATGTTCTTCGAAGTAAATGAAATGTTTCACTACATAGTAACACACAGATCGCACACAACATGAAAACTCTCAGTTATGCTAGTAAACAGGTATATTGTTAGACATACAACAATACGTCACAGAATGAAAATAAGCACAACTTACAGTATGCATATTTCTGTTGCTAACAAAGCCAGTCAGAACTTTGTCTCAGCGCACTACACTTCCACTCCAATGCTTCTGAGATACTTCTGTCACCAGGCCACAGTCATATTAATGACAACAGAAATCATTACAGATTGGCTCTTTCCAGTGCGCTCACAGAAGAGATAAATGATGGAGTTATTTACTTGAATTGCGCGGAAAATCTTCTTGTTTGCGCGACAACCATGGATCAAAACCAAATGTAATTAGTTCAGGAAGTCACAATCACATATTGCTCGTAATTTGGCTCTTAGTTGTGAGGCGCCAAATATTAATGATTTGGAATGAGACACATTTACCACCACATTCCCATAAACCTCGTTTTTGGTACGCAAGCATCGCTGTTGTATCTGCGGAAAGCTAGGTAAACTATGAACGGGATGAAACACCAGTGGAAAATGCCCGTGCCGATCCTAAATAATGTTCTTAGTTTGTCTTTCAAAACTTCCTTATCCATCTCACACCCTGTTTTGGATGTTCTTTCTGAAAACAGCTATTAAACTGTTCGCACCGTTTGCTTTCCTATTCCGTAGAGCTCCGAGCTATTTCTGTGGACATTGTTTGAAAATATTATCAACGGATCAAAGATACTCAGCAAAACCCTTCTGGAGCTCGTAGGTGAGTTATTGTACTTATTCTTTGTGACAAAATAGCTATATATGAAAAAATATTTTAAGCTAGTTATAAAAACGTGAAATTCTAAACTAACTGCAACTATGTATGGCGTAGTCATTTACACACAAGGGCTGAAATTAAACAAAACTACTTTCAACCGTCCAGTTTCAGTTCTAACTACCGAATTATGTCATTAACTGTCAGTATAGTTACACACGTAAACGAAAAAAGTATTTCTTCATCGATTTTTATTAGGTAACAGATAATCTTCTGGTTCTTTTGGCAACTGAATATATACCTGATATCAGTTTATTTCTGTGATGTGTCATAATGTGACTTCGTTGTCAACTAGAAAAGCAGCAAAACATTTGTAACTGGAATGGAAAGAAATTATTTTTTTCAATATGGACGTAGGACTTGTTGTAGTATAAATATGATAACACCCCTCTTCATTAGACAGGAATTGTGTGTCCGTTGTCTTATATTTACTTTCACTCTTTCCCGAAAGCACAGCTTGTTCTGCGATGAAATTCCTGTTGTAAATCTCGGCGCATATTTGTGTTCCAACGGTCCTGATAAAGTTTTTACATCACTTTGATGTGTTGATAGAAGCCCTCGCCTAGCTCCTACACAAATTTTCAGGGAAACCAACAATACAAATTTTCAGGGAAACAATCAAGGTGGCTGTTCAAGAAGTGAATCTTGAGGCTCACGAAACAGTAAGTAGACCACACACACACACGTACAGACGGTGCACAGTTTTATTTCTGTCGTGTTAAGGTTTGAAACCAACATTTAAAAAGTAAGTCGTGTGACAGAGAGCTAGAAACCGAGTTTGTCAATACGCGTTATGTGAAGTGGAGCCGTCAATTACAGTTTTTCTCATTTACAGCAGAAATCGACTACTGCTTTTTAGAAATTCTGTCACCGGTTTTAAGAAATGAATCACTTGTATCAGTTACCCAATATTGGTGCGATGGTTATTGTTTTTACGTTTGGTCCATGAATGGGTAAAAACAGTCCGAAACATGGTACCAACTGAAAATACTATAATTACGATAAAGATAAAATGAACAGTATTTCAGAATAGACTGCAAATGGCTGCCACCACTAATCGGCTAGCTGAGATTTTGGTTTCAATAAAGTGACGTCATGCGCGACCTGTATCATCTGCGGTCTAAGCATAAAACACTTCCTGAAATTTTCCAGCATGCTGAGCACATTGTAAATATGTCGGTCCTCTTTATTGCGTTGTTGTTGTTGTTGTGGTCTTCAGTCCTGAGACTGGTTTGATGCAGCTCTCCGTGCTACTTTATCCTGTGCAAGCTTCTTCATCTCCCAGTACTTACTGCAACCTACATCCTTCTGAATCTGCTTAGTGTGTTCATCTCTTGGTATCCTTCTACGATTTTTACCCTCCACGCTTCCCTCCAATGCTAAATTTGTGATCCCTTGATGCCTCAAAACATGTCCTACCAACCGATCCCTTCTTCTAGTCAAGTTGTGCAACAAACTCCTCTTCTCCCCAATCCTATTCAATACCTCCTCATTAGTTACGTGATCTACCCACCTTAACTTCAGCATTCTTCTGTAGCACCACATTTCGAAAGCTTCTCTTCTCTTCTTGTCCAAACTAGCTATCGTCCATGTTTCACTTCCATACATTGCTACACTCCATGCAAATACTTTCAGAAACGACTTCCTGACACTTAAATCTATACTCGATGTTAACAAATTTCTCTTCTTCAGAAGCGATTTCCTTGCCACTGCCAGTCTACATTTTATATCCTCTCTACTTCGACCATCATCAGTTATTTTACTCCCTAAATAGCAAAACTCCTTTACTACTTTAAGTGTCTCATTTCCTAATCTAATTCCCTCAGCATCACCCGATTTAATTTGACTACATTCCATTATCCTCGTTTTGCTTTTGTTGATGTTCATCTTATATCCTCCTTTCAAGACACTGTCCATTCCGTTCAACTGCTCTTCCAAGTCCTTTGCTGTCTCTGACAGAATTACTATGTCATCGGCGAACCTCAAAGTTTTTACTTCTTCTCCATGAATTTTAATACCTACTCTGAATTTTTCTTTTGTTTCCTTTACTGCTTGCTCAATATACAGATTGAATAACTTCGGGGAGAGGCTGCAACCCTGTCTCACTCCTTTCCCAACCACTGCTTCCCTTTCATGCCCCTCGACTCTTATAGCTGCCATCTGGTTTCTGTACAAATTGTAAATAGCCTTTCTCTCCTTGTATTTTACCCCTGCCACCTTCAGAATTTGAAAGAGAGTATTCCAGTTAACACTGTCAAAAGCTTTCTCTAAGTCTACAAATGCTAGAAACGTAGGTTTGCCTTTTCTTAATCTTTCTTCTAAGATAAGTCGTAAGGTTAGTATTGCCTCACGTGTTCCAACACTTCTACGGAATCCAAACTGATCTTCCCCGAGGTCCGCTTCTACCAGTTTTTCCATTCGTCTGTAAAGAATTCGCGTTAGTATTTTGCAGCTGTGACTTATTAAACTGATAGTTCGGTAATTTTCACATCTGTCGACACCTGCTTTCTTTGGGATTGGAATTATTATATTCTTTTTGAAGTCTGAGGGTATTTCGCCTGTCTCATACATCTTGCTCACCAGATGGTAGAGTTTTGTCATGACTGGCTCTCCCAAGGCCATCAGTAGTTCTAATGGAATGTTGTTTACTCCCGGGGCCTTGTTCCGACTCAGGTCTTTCAGTGCTCTGTCAAACTCTTCACGCAGTATCTTATCTCCCATTTCGTCTACATCTACATCCTCTTCCATTTCCATAATATTGTCCTCAAGTACGTGGCCCTTGTATAGACCCTCTATATACTCCTTCCACCTTTCTGCCTTCCCTTCTTTGCTTAGAACTGGGTTTCCATCTGAGCTCTTGACATTCATACAAGTGGTTCTCTTCTCTCCAAAGGTCTCTTTAATTTTCCTGTAGGCAGTATCTATCTTACCCCTAGTGAGACAAGCCTCTACATCCTTACATTTGTCCTGTAGCCATCCCTGCTTAGCCATTTTGCACTTCCTGTGAATCTCATTTTTGAGACGTTTGTATTCCTTTTTGCCTGCTTCATTTACTGCATTTTTATATTTTCTCCTTTCATCAATTAAATTCAATATTTCTTCTGTTACCCAAGGATTTCTATTAGCCCTCGTCTTTTTACCTACTTGATCGTCTGATGCCTTCACTACTTCATCCCTCAGAGCTACCCATTCTTCTCCTACTGTATTTCTTTCCCCCATTCCTGTCAATTGTTCCCTTGTGCTCTCCCTGAAACTCTCTACAACCTCTGGTTCTTTCAATTTATCCAGGTCCCATCTCCTTGAATTCCCACCTTTTTGCAGTTTCTTCAGTTTCAATCTGCAGTTCATAACCAATAGATTGTGGTCAGAATCCACATCTGCCCCTGGAAATGTCTTACAATTTAAAACCTGGTTCCTAAATCTCTGTCTTACCATTATATAATCTATCTGATACCTTTTAGTATCTCCAGGATTCTTCCATGTATACAACCTTCTTTTATGATTCTTGAACCAAGTTTTAGCTATGATTAAGTTATGCTCTGTGCAAAATTCTACAAGGCGGCTTCCTCTTTCATTTCTTCCCCCCAATCCATATTCACCTACTATGTTTCCTTCTCTCCCTTTTCCTATTGACGAATTCCAGTCACCCATGACTATTAAATTTTCGTCTCCCTTCACTATCTGAATAATTTCTTTTATCTCGTCATACATTTCATCTATTTCTTCATCATCTGCAGAGCTAGTTGGCATATAAACTTGTACTACTGTAGTAGGATGGGCTTTGTGTCTATCTTGGCCACAATAATGCGTTCACTATGCTGTTTGTAGTAGCTAACCCGCACTCCTATTTTTTTATTCATTACTAAACCTACTCCTGCATTACCTCTATTTGATTTTGTATTTATAACCCTGTAATCACCTGACCAAAAGTCTTGTTCCTCCTGCCACCGAACTTCACTAATTCCCACTATATCTAACTTTAACCTACCCATATCCCTTTTTAAATTTTCTAACCTACCTGCCCGATTAAGGGATCTGACATTCGACGCTCCTATCCGTAGAACGCCAGTTTTCTTTCTCCTCATAACGATGTCCTCTTGAGTAGTCCCCGCCCGGAGATCCGAATGGGGGACTATTTTACCTCCGGAATATTTTACCCAAGAGGACGCCATCATCATTTAATCATACAGTAAAGCTGCATGTCCGCGGGAAAAATTACGGCTGTAGTTTCCCCTTGCTTTCAGCCGTTCGCAGTAACAACACAGCAAGGCCGTTTTGGTTAATGTTACAAGGCCAGATCAACCAATCATCCAGACTGTTGCCCCTGCAACTACTGAAAAGGCTGCTGCCCCTCTTCAGGAACCACATGTTTGTCTGGCCTCTCAACAGATACCCCTCCGTTGTGGTTGCACCTACGGTACGGCCATCTGTATCGCTGAGGCACGCAAGCCTCCCCACCAACGGCAAGGTCCATGGTTCATGGGGGGGCTTTACTGCGTAAGAACTTAATAATGACCACCCTGAGTGACAACCGAGCCTCCTTCTCACTCAGTTATTTTTGAGTCAAAGTTAGAATCTAATTTTTTTCGACTGTCAGGTCCAACAATCACATTTTATTCCAGTATTGCTTCTAATAGGTGGGAAAACGTGCTACTGAGATATTTGGGCCGGCCGAAGTGGCCGAGCGGTTCTTGGCGCTCCAGTCTGGAACCCCGCGACCGCTGCGGTCGCAGGTTCGAATCCTGCCTCGGGCATGGATGTGTGTGATGTCCTTAGGTTAGTTAGGTTTAAGTAGTTCTAAGTTCTAGGGGACTGATGACCACAGCAGTTAAGTCCCATAGTGCTCAGAGCCATTTTTTTGAGATATTTGAAACGTTCTCCATTTCTGTGCGAGGCTTTCGCAAATCGTTTCAATAGGCTCAACTTATTTGTGGAGATGGTTTATTTTTTATTAATGGAAATAGGATTCCTCCTCCTCTTCTGCTTCTCAGCGCTATCCCTCGCAATATCAAGGGCGGGTGGGTATACTTTGTGTCTACCTTTTGAACGTATCGTAATCTAATTACTTACTTTACATTTTAAAATTTTGAAAAAATATTAGTAACATTACTTTTAATGAAGTCTTCTACCAGATCCCATAAAAGTTTTAATTTTTCCGCCAAACTTAACCCATAAACTTAAAGTCGATATTACCTAACGTCTACAGCTCAGGTGTAGTACATCTGCCACCTAACGACAGAATGAGTGCAGCTGTGATTTCAGCAGACGGTTTTTTGGTGTCAACGATGGCCTATATTTCTAGGACAGCGCCCTCACATTGGAGCTGACATTCAGTTGAATTCGTATAAAGTCCATTCAAACATGTCTGTCGCACACATTGCGGCCGATAGATTTGCGGTTTTGATCGTGAATAATGTTACTCTGCTGTTCCTGAGACACCTTGGAAATAAATTCGATGACAACGACGAACGAACAAACTTAGCTTCGAAACAGCAAACACGAAAAACAAACAACGTTGGCGCCAATCTGTGGTCGTCGTATCGATATTGGCCCATTGTCTTTCGATGTTTGGTCGAAATATTGGCAAGCAACAGAGTCATGCCAACATCGGAGCCAAGGTTGGTTGGTATTTCATCGATTTGCTCATTGAAGGAACACTATTAGTTGGCTCCCAATGTGGTACACCCGGCCTTATCCACTTGGAATAAATAGGAACCCGTAAGAACCGTTCTACTCTGCCATGGACCCGTGCAGGCGCAGTGGAAGTGGTGTATGAGGGCATGCGCAGAAAGCAGTAATTCGAGGTGGGTTTCTGAATGGTATAGTTTACACAGGTGGCGAACAGGTGAAAAAAACGTGAGCCTTTGAGGACTGTTCTCCCTGTTGCGAGAGCTATTCTACCCATTTTTCAGTCAGAAATTTTTTCATAAACACAGTAATAAAGCAAATGAAACTCTCTCTTTGTAGTGCCGTTGAGAACAGCTATATATCTAATAATAGCTCCCAAATGTAGAAATGGAATGAAACAAGGAAAGTATAGCCGTGTTTATTGAGGCATGCAGCAAGGATCTCTAGATACCTGTACCATAATAAGGTAGAGGTACGTCTACAAATATTTAATGCTGAGTTAATATGTTTTACGTAAATGTGTTGACTTCCGAGTTTATATTTTTTTTACGTAGATAGTCTATAATTTTACATTCAGTATGTGTACGTGTCACCTTAATTGGTGAAAGTATTGCATGTGTTTAATCTGACTGCATCTTTTGTATTATTGTAGCGTGCTACGAAGGATAGCGTTGGGAGAACAGTCACAAGTGTCAGGGCAGTTGTGCTGGCCGTGATTATACTCTGTTCATCATAAGAATAACCCTGATTGGTCAGAAGCACGTCAGAAGCCGTAGCACATCTACACTGGTATTGTTCCGCTCTTGGAAGTAGGTGCTACTTATGTATTAGATATCTTATTACTAAGTTACGTTAAATGAAACTTTGTAAGATATTCCCATGCATTAATAGGCATCAACGTTTTTCTTAATTACTCTTTAGCTATGTAGTTTTTATTTCAAAACTCGTGTACAGTCACAGTCTCTATGTTGTTGTGCTCTGACTGTCGCGCTGTTAATACGCAGTATGAAAATGGCTGAGGCTGCTTCCTGCTCCGCAGTAAAACACGCGTGTGCATCACGGTTAAAAAGTGCCGAGAAATAGGTTGTTCTTGTGGCTTTCATAAATTTACAGCAAGAAATCGGCTTTGAAGTTTTCTGGTAATCGATACAACTAGATATAAATACACATTGGATTGTACAGGGGGGTAGGTGTAATAGGTTGATAACCTAGAGCAGTTCATGAATGAATGGTTCAAGTCTCGCCTAAGTTATCTTTATTTTTCTTTCAATTTAAAATACTTACATCTCGTAATTGTAAAATACAACACCATTTTTAATGCATAACGCACGTCTTCATGTTTCTAATTACATATTGCACGCGAAAATCCTGTTCTCATTTCAAATATAAATTCTTAATTATCGACGTTTTATGAAAGATTGTTAGTAAAGGTTGCTTACATTAAGCAAGCACAACAATTTAATTTTTAGAGCAAAAATGAAAAACCAAATACTCTTTATTTGGACTATGTCCATTGTTTCATACCACAGATGTAATCTCACACGAACCAGACTGATAAGTGTCGTAGACACATGGGAAACAATCATTCACAACATAGAGCACACCATACATATGCTACATTTTTACATTTTTCACTGCACCATTACAATATGAGCCCAACAGAACTGATCTGCAGCCAAGTTACGGGACTTGACCCGAGAAATAAGAAGACTGTTGTGCTGCCAGACGCACTGGCACTAGCGCACACAGTTTTCCACATTTCACTGCCGAACGCTAGCGGAATATACACTGAAGCGCCAAAGAAACTGGTATTGATATGCGTTTTCAAATACAGAGATATGTAGACAGCCAGTATATGGCTCTGCGGTCGGCAACGCCTACGTGGGAGAAGTGTCTGGCGTAGTTGTTAGATTGGCTACTCCAAGTACAATGGCAGGTTATCAAGATGTGAGTGAGTTTGAACGTGTTGTTATAGTCTGGGTACGAGCGATGGGACACAGCATCTGCGAGGTAGCGATGAAGTGGGGATTTTCCCGTACGACCATTTCACGAGTGTACCGTGAATATCAGGAATCCAGTAAAACATCAAATCTCCGACATCGCTGCGACTAGAAAAAGATCCTGCAGGAACGGGACCAACGACGACTGAAGAGAATCGTTCAACATAACAGAAGCGCAACCCTTCCGCAAACTGCTGCAGATTTCAATGCTGGGCCAACGACACGTGTCAGCTTGCGAACCATTCGACGGAGCAGAAAGGCCCAGTCATATATCCTAGACGTCTGCACGACACAAAGCTTTACGCCCCGTGTGCAACCGTCAACACCGACACTAGGCTTTGATGACTGGATACATGTTGCCTGGTCAGACGAGTCTCGTTTCAAAATTCATCGAGTGGATGGACGTCTTCAGTCATGGAGACAACCTCATGAATTCATGGAGCTTGGATGTCAGCAGGGGACTGTTCAAGCTGGTGGAGGCTCTGTGACGGTGTGCGGCATATGCAGTTGAAGTGATACGGGACTCCTGATACGTCTAGATACCACTCTGACAGGTGACACGTACGTAAGCATTTTATCTGATCACCTGCATACATTCATGTCCATTGTGCATTCCGACAGACTTGGGCAATTCCGGCAGGACAATACGACACCCCATACGTCCCGTATTGCTGCAGAGTGGCTCCAGGAACACTCGTCTGAGTTTAAACACTTTCGCTGGCCACCAAACTCCCCAGATATGATGAGATCTCCACCCCCTCGTACTCTTATGGATTTACGTCATAAGAAGCAGAGAAAATGCGGCGCCTGGATGGCTTCGTTGATTCTGTTGTTGACCGACTCGTTTTCAGGACAAATGTATTTCCCGGATTCTGGTAAGGAAGGAGGTAAGAGATAATCAGACGACGAATTATCATTAGTGCCTTCAGTGGCTTTAGTATTCAACAGTACGGTGTAATCCTCGTCGTATGCTTTTGCATCACTCATAGCTCGCTCAGAAAAATTACCCTTTGTTTGAGTTAGGAATTTTCATCACTCTTGTTTGCTATTACAATACTGTGTTAAATGTAAACGAGAGCACTTTTTACTTTTCATCTAGTCACCAAAGAAGCGTGCGGTAGTGCCGAAGTTATGCCGAATATTGTTTCATTCTCTTTAAAAATTAAATGACCATCGGGGCTATATTGCTTCTCTGCTCGTTTCTTTTTACATCTGAAGTGCAACTGCTCACATGATTACTGGTTATTTGGACCTGGTGGCTGGCCAATACTGTCCAAGCTTAATGCTCCGGTCAAGCTGTTGTCTCGCATTATCGCTCAGTCTCTGTACGTGTAACACAGCATAAAACGTATCCTTATGATCGTACTTGACTGTACTGAACACAGCTTGAGTTTCGCTCCACCTGAAACGAAATCCAATGAGATTCAAGCAAACGCGAAAGAATACATGGCGTAATGTTGCAGAGTATAGTGAGGATTGAAAAAGCCGTTTTGCATCTTTGCGGCCGCGCAATGGTTCGGATTGTTATCATTCTGATTGATTATAACATTTAAATAGCATTGACGGTCTATCTTCTCATAAAACATTTGTTATCTTTATGTAATTAAAGCTCAAAAATCATTAAATATCAAGATCTGGTGACGTGATCGAACACGTTCTGCTTTTGGTTGGTGTTGTGGTGACGTCACAGGCTAGGAGTAAAATGTAGCTATACGTGTGGGAGGAGGAGATTAGTGTTTAAGGTCCTGTCGACAAGGTTCAAATGGCTCTGAGCACTATGGGACTCAACCTCTGAGGTCATCAGTCCCCTAGAACTTAGAACTACTTAAACCCAACTAACCTAAGGACATCACACACATCCATACCCGAGGCAGGATTCGAACCTGCGACCGTAGCGGTCTCGCGGTTCCAGACTGCAGCTCCTAGAACCGCACGGCCACTTCGGCCGTACCGTCGACAAGGAAGTGATTAAAGACGGAGCACTAGCTCGGATTAGGGAAGGATGGGGAAAAATTCGGCTGAGCTCTTTCAAAGGAACCATCCCAGAATTTTCCTGAAGCGATTTAAGGAAATCATGGAAAACCTAACTCAGTACGGCCGGACGCGGGTTTGAACGCTCTCTCTCCGAATGGGAGTCCCACGTGCTAACCACGGCGACACCTCGCTCGGCCTATACGTGTGTCATAGGAGCGTTAGCCGAAGGTACGAGGTTTTTACGTACTTTTTCTGCAAACAGTTTAGCTATTTAGTGATGTAAAACGCAATTAAAACTTTCAAGTGACAAAAGAAAGGAATTTTGTGAACACTGATAGTGGAAGCCTTGCGAAAGCTGATGAGTTTATGCTCGACCCATTTAGAGAGGCGATATGTGCAACGACGGACATTCCGCAACATCGTTAAACTCGCTCAGAACTGAGGAATTGTAGGAACTTTTGCAAATGGGTCCGTATATTATAACTAGATTGTCGACTGTAAGTCATGAGCTATGAACCAAAGCACAATACAATTATTCTAGGCAAAACTTAGTGCTGATTTGCAATGTAGAAGACACGCAGGAGAGAATTTGTTTCGAGCATGCGTTCGGTAGTGCAACACACAACGCAACCGACTGGAAAGAAAGAGATCACATGTATGAATCTGGGAAAGGTCTCATATTTTTAAAATCTGTACACGAAATACGAAAATAGTGTTAGCAAGAACTGATTGTAGCAGTCCACATTTGTCTCAGTCTGAGAAATGAGCAACGGAGAATAAACGCATTTACTTTGTAAACAAACAATTCACTTTTGTGGAAAGCATTGCTAGTAGTGAAGATATCACCATACGCCCACAGTACTAGGAGGTGCAGGACGATGAGGTTATACAGAGATGGAACTCCTAAAGCTTAAACAATAACGATGCCAGCTGGACAGTACGAAGGTAAAAACAAGGTTTTTCATAAATTAAAAAGAACTAACAAGAAAATGTCTTTTTGAGCGTAACTGTGCGAACAGCGATTTCTAATGTAAGTGCATGTAAACAGCAAGGAAAACACAATAATACCATGTTTCCGATCGGTGTGGTGAAGTTTGGTGATTGTGGTTTGGTTGTCACACGAGAGGACAATCGAGTCGTTTTAAAAATAAGTTAAAATATTCTAACTAGCGATCTATGGGTATCAACTTGTAATACTCGGCGGTCTATCGCTCTAACAAGTCAGCCAACGAACAGTTTTCTTTTTTTTAATCTTATTTTGTTCGGTATTGCTCATTACGTTCGTTCAGGGCGGATGCCCCATGACACCCACTGATGTTCATCGATGATCCATTAACCCTTTGACCGAACACGCTGAGCTACCGTGCCGGCTATTGACTTCGCCTGACGCCACAAACAGTTGAGGTGTAGTAACGTAAACCGACAATTTTCTGAAGGATTTTAATTTCGTTCAGTGACGCTGACCTTCTTTTTAGCGTATCTCGGAGGTAAGTTAATGCTAACTTCTCTGTGCAACACATTTTTAATTAAGTTAGAGAACTCGTGCGTCGACGTGGTGGCAATTTGCCGGTACAATGCAACCGCATTATATACATCTTATTCTCTGAAACACTCAAAAACAAGTTTTCCTAAGTTTTTATAAATGTAGTTGTACAGCGTGGTACCACACACCATTTGTAACCCATTTTCCGAAACGTGAATTCCAAAACAATACATCACTGAGAATTAGCGTTACGGCAGTAGGAGCAGGGAGCTAGCCAGTGACGCCCCAGGCATCGCATGACTCGAATGGAGCGTTTTAGCGGACTTTCAGATTATTTGAATTTCATTTCCCTTTTTACAGAAAAACAGTGTAATTGAAGTTAAAAAAAGCATGTTAGGAGCATAAAATGACAAAATTAATCATTTAATACGAATTTCAGAAAACAGCAAATACCCTGTTGTGGAATAGCTTTCCACTTTACTAGGTCACTTGCGCTAATCCCGTCATGTAGAATCGACAAGGCACATCCATTCTGACGAAGTTCGTAAATTCCTGTGGATCGTCGGGGCTCAATTCCTTCATTAACAGGGAGCATACGTCCGTGCCTTCACCTCTTCTTCCCAGTGGGAGTCGAGGAGTCGAACCCAGTTCCTACTCCTGCCAGTACGTCGTCGTTCTGCCCTTCTCCTATGATAAAGGCAGACACTGTCACGCCAATTCTGCATAAATAATTGTGTCCTCCATTTCTAAAATGCCGTGAAACATCAACATATATGCGCTACGTATTTGGTCGTACCATCAAGACATAAGACGAACACTTTAGTCAGTAATTCTATATAGTGATGACGTAATTTCATTATAGCTGCACAAGAAAACAACTGTTTAATAAATACGGAGATAGACGTCTCAGAATGTTCAGTTTACAAAAATATCACCTTTCACACTCATCACGTAACCGATATTACCGATCCGAATATCTACCCTTGGGGCGCTGGTGCAGACTTACACTTTAAGTGTATGGTATAGTAGGGCTAACTGAAAAGTTGACGCTTACAAACTTGTACGTTTGGGGCCCCCGCTGGTGCAGTCTTGTGTACGATAGGTTTGAGTTCCAACCAAGGAATACATTGTAGCCGTTCTTCATTATTCAAAAGAATGCTGGCAAATCCTAACATAATGTCAGCTAATCAACTTGATATTTACATGATTTGGATTTGCGTGTAAAACTAACGTTGTTGATAGGAACAGAGGAAGATGCGAAAGAAGAACATCAAATTCGAATATTTTTTCATTGTTAGAACTGCATATTTTCAAAGAAGAGACACTCTGTGAATTTGTTCCATGGGATCTCTTGTTAGCCCTGCAAATCCGCCACTTTGCAGTTGAAATGACAGAACTTACACCACTTTATTTTGAATCCAGTTTACTACTTTCACTGAACACACTAGATTTCTTGCCAACTCACTACCTTTTAACTGACTCCGAAAGCCTAGCTGAAGTGGAGTGGACATTTACAACCCTTTTAACTGACTCCGAAAGCCTAGCTGAAGTGGAGTGGACATTTACAACGGCTGTGATTAACAATCTATTCTTGTAGCCAGTGTAGCAATGAAGTGAAGTGTCGGTCTCATTGTAAAGGGGCCTATAGTCAGTAGTGGTTGTTAAATCACCCGCTCTACATGGGGCTCTCAAAACCAGATTTCGTAAACCGATTTTCCAATAACGCTTCTGTGTGGCCATGTAAACACTTCAAAATCGATTCTGGAAATCTGCTTCTAGTCGCTGGTTTCCAATGCCGCAATCGATTTTCGCTCTCTTGTAAACGCAACCAGTTTTGACTCGTTACTGGACTGCCAGATTTCGAATGATGTGTTGCGTCGTTTTATGGTGATGTGGAAGAAGCGAGCTTTTGTGCACTAAAAGAAAAAAAAATTAGACAGGCCAGGAAATAATTCATACAATGTACTTAATAGAAGAAAAGAGCATATAACATTGTTGGTTGGAAAAAGAAACTGAAATAGTGATATTTTCGCGCAATTAGCAAAAAGCTATGGCTGAAACTGGCTACATACGAATATACGATCAGTTAAGGTTGGTGTAGCTTTTTAAATAAAAGTAATTTGTGTGATTTAAATCTAAATATTTTTTCTGTGTTTAAATTCGAAATTTTTATGTATTTCAGGTCAAAACAGCAACCTCTGAAGAGAGATTCCGAAGAGCCGAAATAAGACTAGCGGATGTGACCGCTCTGATTTCCTATTTATGACGAGATGGCCAGCCCCTGGACCACAGGCCATCTACTTTAATTGTTCAGAGTGGTCTAGAATCTACACCATGCGCGGAAGGTAAGTGTTCGTTCTTATAACGAAATAGCGTTTTTAGTCAACTTGATATTTAAGTGCAACATTCAGTGGTGGCTGCTGTGTAAGAGCACATGACCACCCTAACTTTCGACACCTTGCGGATTTAATGGTTATTTTTCTTGGAATGATGTTAAACGTAACGTAGATGCTGCGATCTGAAATACATGGCACTTAAATCTGCCGCAGTACTGCTCCTCTAGACTCTGTGAAACTTGGCAACAGAGGCGCAAGCATACCTTCAGTTGTGCACGTTTTAAGCAGCTTTTGCGCATGTACAACTCGCTTGACGTAATTGTCTTATGGGCCAAATACATACGATTAGATAAACAAAGTGCACGGTTTACGATGTGCACAGTTAGCCCTTGCTACCCAATTGCAAGTTTATGTCAGTGCCACCAGATGGTAGCACACTGACCAGACTTTTATACCCATTCGGTCGGCAGAAATCTTGCTATATGATAGCATACCCGTCAGCTAATTCACTCATTATGTTGTAATGTATATATTAAATTAATACTGGCAGTAAACCAATTTTGTGTGTGTCTGAATGAGTTATAGGAAATTAAGTAATCAATTTTATCATAGAGTAATCTGTTTGAGGCGCTGAAAATCATAATTGTGAGATTGCAGCATTTATCCACACTTTTGAAATTTGTTGATCTTATGCTGAGTCAGCTTTATTTGTGCTGTAGGCCCACAACGTACACATGAAAATTCACAAAAATACTGATATTCACTTAAATGTGGGATCGACGACAGCATGTCTATAGACGCTTATGGATCTCAGTGCCTCATTTGTATTCTCGTTAAGTGATCACTATTCGAATTTACTCATTTCCACAAACGGCGGTTTGTGTTTGGAGCTGGTTGTTTACTGTACGGGAATCGGCTTTCGTGTGCAGCGTAAACATTGGACCTGTTTTCAATGCTAAGAGAAAAGTAAAGCTTTGATGATAGGTCGTGAGACGTGCTTGAGTATCTCAGTCGGTAGAGCATTTGCCTGCGAAAGGCAAAGGTCTTGAGTTCGAATCTCGGTCCGGCATACGGCTTTTACCTGCTAGGAAGTTTCGTATCAGCGCACACACCGCTGCAGAATGAAAAATCTTATTCTGGGAATAGAAAAATAAATTACCAGGAAAAGTTAGCAGCGAAGTAACTAAGCCCTCCGAGAACAGATCCTATGATTGAGAGAATGGCAAATTAAAATAAGCCTGACTACAAGCGAACATTTAACAAGAATGTGCACAGTTAGCGCAAGTCGTGTGGGTGCAGCCCGGAAGTAAATTTGTGACTAATACGTCTGTTAGGGATCGTGTACATCTGTCCGAAAAAATGGAAAAGCATGAAAACTCCCACTTACACAAAAATGCAAAGCGGACAATTCGAAAGCTTACGTAGTATTTCTTTATTGCCCTAAGCTGTACTTAATTATGTACAGAACAGCAACATTCCACAAAATAATTTTCTCTTTTTCCAGATAATTTATGCACCTTATTATTATTGTTATTTTATTATTATTATTATTATTATTATTATTATTATTTTCGATTATTCCCATTTAAAGAGAGCGTTTGAACTTGAATTCCTTTATGATGATTGTTTGTGTTTTTTCTGAGCCCAAATTTTCTTCATGTGTTCACTGTGTTGTTTCTTTCGCTCCGCTGTCCATTTGCGTCCTGGTCTCTTCCGTGTTGTGATGTCAAATTTATGTTTTTTGATGATGTTACTGAATTCAGTACTATTTTCTGCATCGTTTACTGTTATGTGTGCTTGTCTGACGTCCTCTTCAACTTTTTTTATCCATTTTGTTTTTTCCCTGCCTGAGTTGATGACTTTTAAGAATTCGCTTTGAAAATCTGTTTTCATTCATCCTGTGGATATGTCCGTAAGTCTACATTCTTCTTTTCCTCATTGTATCCGTAATCTTGTCTGTGTATTTATATAATTCTGATGTTGGTCTCTTCTACCAGATTCGTTGCTCTTGTATCGGGCCAAAAATTTTCCTGAGAATTTTCGTTTCTAGTTTCTCTATTTATTTGATTTTCGTTTGCCCGCCTATTTGTGTTGTTTCAGATGTATACAGTGCCTCCGGAAGTACGACAGTGTTGTAGTACCTCAATTTTGCGTTAATGGATATGGACTTTTTGTTACAATAGTTCCACGTGAGTTTATATGCTTTCTGTAATTTTTTTATTCTTTCCTCATTGGCCTTTAGGTTGATCCCTGATGGCTGGATGATTTCTCCCAGGTACTTTAAATGTGGTACTTGTACGATTTTCCCATGGGTTGTCACAATAGGCAATTTGTCTTGTGGCACTCTTTCTATGTATTGGGTTTTCTCATACGAGATTGCAGGCCAGTTCTTTGTGCAACGTGTAACTTCTCTATGGCGTTAGTGGCTTATTTTCTATTATTTGTGAGGATTGCAAGGTCATCTGCAAAAGCTAAACACTTCACATTGAATCTATTATCTTTTCTAATACCAGTTTGGATTCCTTTGACTTCTTTTTCGCATGTCCTGATAATCTTTTCAAGAATGATATTAAGGAGTAATGGTGAAAGTCCGTCACCCCCATAAATTTAACCTTGGAGACTGTGTCAGTTAATGTTTGCCGAATGATTGCCCTTGTCTTTCTGTCAATGCTGAATTCTTCCAGCGTGTTGCACAGCGCTACTCTGTCTATTGAGTCGTAGGCCTTTTTAAAATCTACAAAAGTGACCACTGTGTTTCGGGTGTTTCTCATCTGGAGAATCATTTTCATATTCCAGATCTGTTCTATGCATGATGGTCCCTTGTGAAAACCAGCCAGGTATTCTCCTATTTATGGGTCAACTTGTTTTTCTACTCTATTTTTTTGGTAGGATTTTATATGTGGCCGGTACGAGTGAAATACCCCTGTAATTATTTGGTTCATTTTGTCCCCTTTTTTGTGGAGTGGATGGATGAGTGCGCATTTCCATTCAGAAGGGATCTGTTCTGTTTCCCAAATGTTTAATATGATTTTGTGGATTTTTCCTGTTAATCTTTCATCATCATTATTATTATTATTTCTTTTCTTTCTCAGACGTCATGTCCGGTTAAAAATGGAAAGTGACGCGGATCTTGATCAAGCGTGACTTCCTTTTAACTGTACGGTATATGTTACATTGCATTTAGGAACTTTCGGGTAATTGAACAAGTATCAATAATTACAGATTTTTGTAGTTGTATATATAAGTTTGGATGTAGCTGTATTGCGTTGATGTACTGGTGGATATTGTGTGGTATGACTCCTGTAGTTGATAGTATAATCAGTATAATGTCAACTTTATCCTGATGCCACATGTCCTTGACTTCCTCAGCCAGTTGGATGTATTTTTCAATTTTTTCTCCTGTTTTCTTCTGTATATTTGTTGTATTGGGTATGGATATTTCGATTAGTTCTGTTAATTTCTCCTTTTTATTGGTAAGCATGATGTCAGGTATGTTATGTGGTGTTGTTTTATCTGTTATAATGGTTCTGTTCTAGTATAATTTGCATTCATCATTCTCCAGTACATTTTGTGGTGCATACTTGTATGTGGGAACATGTTGTTTTACTAGTTTATGTTGTACGGCAAGTTGTTGATGTATTATATTTGCTACATTGTCATGTCTTCTGGGGTATTCTGTATTTGCTAGTATTGTACATCCGCTTGTGATGTGATCTACTGTTTCTATTTGTTGTTTGCAAAGTCTGCATTTATCTGTTGTGGTATTGGGATCTTTAATAATATGCTTGCTGTAATATCTGGTGTTTATTGTTTGATCCTGTATTGCAATCATGAATCCTTCTGTCTCACTGTATATATTGCCTTTTCTTAGGCATGTGTTGGATGTGTCTTGATCGATGTGTGGCTGTGTTAGATGATACGGGTGCTTGCCATGTAGTGTTTTCTTTTTCCAACTTACTTTCTTCATATCTGTTGATGTTATGTGATCTAATGGGTTGTAGAGGTGGTTATGAAATTGTAGTGGTGTAGCCAATGTATTTATATGAGTGATTGCTTTGTGTATTTTGCTAGTTTCTGCTCGTTCTATAAAGAATTTTCTTAAATTGTCTACCTGTTCATAATGTAGGTTTTTTATGTCGATAAATCCCCTTCCTCCTTCCTTTCTGCTTCTGTTGCTGAATGTATGTGATGTATTCTATATTTGTGGCATTGTGATCGTGTAAGTGTATTGAGTGCTTCTAGGTCTGTGTTACTCCATTTCACTACTCCAAATGAGTAGGTCAATATTGATATAGCATAAGTATTTATAGCTTTTGTCTTGTTTCTTGCTGTCAATTCTGTTTTCAGTATTTTTGTTAGTCTTTGTCTATATTGTTCTTTTAGTTCTTCTTTAATATTTGTATTATCTATTCCTATTTTTTGTCTGTATCCTAGATATTTATAGGCATCTGTTTTTTCCATTGCTTCTATGCTGTCGCTGTGGTTATCCAATATGTAATCTTCTTGTTTAGTGTGTTTTCCCTTGACTATGCTATTTTTCTTACATTTGTCTGTTCCAAAAGCCATATTCATATCATTGCTGAATACTTCTGTTATCTTTAGTAATTGGTTGAGTTGTTGATTTGTTGCTGCCAGTAATTTTAGATCATCCATGTATAGCAAATGCGTGGTTTTTTGTTGGTATGTTCCAGTAATATTGTATCCATAATTTGTATTATTTAGCATGTTGGATAGTGGGTTCAGAGCAAGGCAGAACCAGAAAGGACTTAATGAGTCTCTTTGGTATATTCCACACTTAATCTGTATTGGCTGTGATGTGAGAGCATTTGAATTTGTTTGGATATTAAGTGTGGTTTTCCAATTTTTCATTACTATGTTTAGGAACTGTATCAATTTAGAATATACTTTGTATATTTCCAATATTTGTAGTAACCATGAGTGGGGTACACTATCAAAAGCTTTTTGGTAATCAATGTATGCGTAGTGTAGCGACCTTCGTTTGGTTTTGGCTTGGTATGCCACCTCTGTATCTATTATCAGTTGCTCTTTACATCATCGTGCTCCTTTGCAACAGCCGTTTTGTTCTTCATTTATAATTTTGTTCTGTGTTGTATGTGTCATTAATTTCTGTGTAATGACTGAAGTTAATATTTTGTATATTGTTGGTAGGCACGTTATGGGGCGATATTTAGCTGGGTTTGTGTGTCTGCTTGATCTTTAGGTTTCAGTTAAGTTATTCCGTGTGTAAGTGTATCAGGGAATGTGTATGGGTCTGCAATGTAACTGTTAAATAATTTAGTTAGATGTGAATGTGTTGAGGTGAACTTCTTTAGCCAGAAATTTGCTGTTTTATCTTTTCCAGGGGCTTTCCAATTGTATTATTATTATTGTTATTATTATTATTAATGTAATTATTATTGGCAGTGGCTGTAGTTGTATAAACTTGTTGATAATTATAACTGTAATACAGCAGATGCTCTTAATTTCACATTCTCAGATTTATCTGAATCTAAAAATTTGTGAACATCCAGAATGTATACTCACGAGTCGCCACTGGCAACATGGTACATTTCCTTACTGCACAGAATCTGTAGAAACTAAGAGAGAGTCGGAACCGGCAGTCCAAGAGGTAATTGATTTTACAGAGTCTACAGTGGATTCTTCAGATTTTACCGAAGCAACAACCAGCAACGTACAAAAAGTAAGTGCTACTTATATTTGAAATTTATGTAGCTTTGTCTATTGAAATTGATTTTTGTGATTGCTAAACAGTACTGGCTGTCTTCATGGTTTCGTTATATACCTACTATGGTAGCTTTGGTGGCGTAGTTTGATTATACAGTGATCATACTACATTTATTTGCCTCAGGTAAAAGTTGCATTTTTTTTAGTTTATGTACAATGAATGTACATAATGTACATAAAAATACCCGTAGTGACTTGTCTAATATCTGGTATATGTTTCCTGAATGTACTTTGTAGTTGTAGCTTTTATGATCAATCTGTTACCTCAACTTCTGTTTTGCATTCATAATCGTTTGCTTCGCTAATTCAAAATCAAATTACCATCTTCCATGCTCATTTAGACTTGTTATGTTGCCGACGAGTTTGTCACCACGCCCAAGATTTCAGGAGGGAGGTGGTTGAGGATCCAATATCACCCTTAGCCTCTAATACATGCTTGGGAATTCATTCACATTTTAGAACAAAGCCATCATATCTGTTGCATTACAATGGAATGTATATTGTTTATTCGTAACTGCACTCTTTATTCAGGACGAAGAACTCACATGGGCGAAGTGGGATATGCAGTTCCTTTGGCCATGTTTGTAACGGATGTGCGTGCAAACCAGCTTGAGGTGCAAAATCAATAACAAAAATGGTAAATGTTGGTCTTTTTCAACATGCAAATGGTACATTACGCTCCACCAGTGATCACGTCGCATTTTCTTCCACAAATGCGAGATCTTGGCGGCTGCAAGATAAGTTTCCGCTGGGATACATTGTGTGGGTATGATACGGAGCGATTTCTTTTTAAATAATCTGTTCATACTCCGCACGAGTTCGGTCACAATCCTTTGATATTCGTATTCACTCTTAATCAGAAACGTCACAAACGCGCCGATGAAATCATTGCATCAACACTGAAACTGTCATCGGGCTAAATATAAACAGGAACTCGAAGAGCTGTTTGTCAGAGGCCATTCGTGTAAAACAAATGAGGAAAATCGATTTTCGACAGGATCTGCAAAACGAGATGTAAACACGACAGCGAAAAAAGGCTTGCGAAATCCTGTTCTCGTCTTCCGGAAGATGTGTCGTGTGTAAACGCGGTGAATGTTTGGTAGGCCTAAGTAGCTAATCCTGTGGGTGATCACTGATAAGGGCTGTGTGATGAAATAATACAACATTCTCAGTATTCGTGCTGACAGGATCTACTAGTCAGTTCTTATGAAGTAAGAGAGCAAATCAACGATGGGGGAGCTTGTTAGCTTAGTTCATGGAAATGAGAATCTGATGCTAGCAATATTTGGCCAATGGAAACCTTTTTCTTTGCTAATATGAAATAAAAATACACTGACGGAAAAAAGCCGCAACGTCAAAAATAACTGATGTAGAGTAATGAAACTTCGGGGATACATTCGTCTAGATAACACATTTAAGTGATTAATACTGCAAGATCACAGGTTAATGAAAGCGCGAGAGAAGCCAATGCAAATGTGAAATGCTAGTACATTAACAACCGGTGTAACCGCCAGAATGTTGAATGTAAGTATGCAGACGTGCATGCATTGCAGTGTAAAGGTTCCGGGTGTCAGTTATGGAACGGAGTTGCGTGTCTGTTACTCTTGGTCGGTCAATACAGGGAAGGTTAGTGCTGTTTGTAGATGACGCTGGAGTTGTAGTTCGATGATGGCCCATATGTGCTCGATTTGAGGCAGATCTGGTGATCGGACGGGCCAAGGTAACACGCCGATAATCTGTAAGGCGTGTAGGGTGACAACAGCGGTATGTGGGCTAGCGTTATCCTGTTGAAAAACATCCCTGGAATGCTGTTTATGGATGGCAGCACAGCGGGTCGAATCACCAGACTGAGGTACATATTTGCAGTCAGAGTGCGTGGGATAACCACAAGAGTGCTCTTGCTGTCATACGAAATCGCTCCCCAGACCATAACTCCAGATGCGGGTCCAGTGAGCCTAGCAGGCAGACAGGTTGTTTATAGGCCCTCAACTGGCCTCTTAGCCAACACAAGGCCGTCACTGGCACCGAGGCAGAACCAGCTTTAATAACAAAACACAACAGACCTCCACCCTGCCCTCCAATGAGCTCTCGCTTAACACCACGTGTCCTTGAAGTAAGCCATTCTTAACATTTCGTTGTGTCACTATGATGCCAGCTGCTGCTCATATTACTGCTACAAATGCAGTATGATACGCCAGAGCTATACGCCGAACACGATGGTCCCCCTCTCGGTAGTGCCACATGGCCATCCTGAGCCCTGTCTTGTGACCGGGACCGGCCGGAGTGGCCGAGTGGTTCTAGGCGCTATAGTCTGGAGCCGCGCGACCGCTACGGTCGCAGGTTCGAATCCTGGCTCGGGCATGGATGTGTATTTGTCCTTAGGTTAGTTAGGTTTAAGTAGTTCTAAGTTCTAGGGGACTGATGACCTCAGCAATTAAGTCCCATAGCGCTCACAGCCATTCGAACCATTTTTTTGTGACCGTGCATTCTCGTGACCACCGCTGCCAGCAATCATGTTCAGTGGCTACATTCCTGCCAAGTCTCTTTGCAGTACCATAGAAGGAACATCGAGCTTCTCGTATCACTATTACACAACCTCGTTTAAACTCATTGAAGAGTTGATAATGGCGTTTTCGTCTCCTTAAAGGTGTTCTTGACGAATATCAACTCATCACGTCCAATCTCGAAGGTAACTAACACTCACGACCGTTTTTAGCGGGCAAGTGCTCTACCAACTTTTTTTTTTTTGCATGTGTTTTTGTAATATTCACTAATATCATGATATGTGAACACATCGGCGAAAGAGAAAAGAAATATAAATTCTGGTTAAAGAAAAAGAAAGGAAAAAGGAAAAGCAAAAAAAATAAAATCCGCGCACTCTGCGACGCGCTCTCACATCCGCGGAGGTCGGAGATAGAATAGATCGTAGACGGTTGAAACTCAGACACCGCCGGGGGAGGAGGGGTAGGTGCCCTCTGAGCCAGGTACCCCCCAACTCAGTGGAGGTCTAACAAAGACCGCTCGAAGATAGTTAGCAAATAATGTTCGGTAACGTGGCGTGTTTTCGAGAGCTGCATGGGCTGTTCGTAAATAGGTCCAGAAGTCGAGGCGGGATTTAGGTCGCTCATGAAAGAGATAAGCGACCGCCCACCCTTTGACCCACGTAATAGCATGACGTTTGGCGGCGGGAAAATGTCTGTCCTCCGGGTATAGAAACATTCGAGGTTCGATTGTGTCTGGTGGCACCCGGAGACAGCAGGCAATGATTTGCTGCACGAAGCGCCATACATCTTGCGATGAGGCACATGTCAGACGGTGTTCATCAGTGTCCAGTTGCTGGCGAAGGAGACAAAGAGGGGAGTCTGACAAGCCAATGTTGCGCAGGCGCTGCTTCGTGGCAAATTTCCTGTTGACTATGTGGTACCACAGTGCTGGGACGTCCGTAGCGACGAACGGCTGGTGGACGGTAGTCCACACTATGGGCCACTGGATGGAGGGATGTTTGGTCTCCATCACATTCCGGGGAACACAGCGCAGCAACAGGCTGTAAAAATCCTTAGTCCTGGGTGGGCGTGTATCTGGGAGACTGGTATGTATGTAACTGTAGTCGACGAAAAAGGTCGAAATATGGGACAAATGAGGCACGATATGGCCGACAGACACCGGTGGTGAGGTGGGAGCAGTAGGAGGACCTCAAGCAAGCTGCGTGTTAGAGATGTACCCTGGCCCATCCACTGTTTTCGCATGGTACTCATGTACAAGGCTGCAGCTCGCATACGGACATTGACGAGGCCGACCAACTAAGCTATCCAAGCACGACTCACGCTCCGTCCTCGCAGCTTTACTTCTGCCAGTACCTCTTCTCCTACCTTCCAAACTTTACAGAAGCTCTCCTGCGAAGCTTGTAGAACTAGAACTCCTGAAAGAAAGGATATTGCGGAGGCATGGCTTAGCCACAGCCTGGGGGATGTTTCCAGAATGAGATTTTCACTCTTCAGCGGAGTGGGCGCTGATATGGAACTTCCATGCAGATTAAAACTGTGTGCCGGGCCGAGATTCGAACTCGGGACCTTTGCCTTTCGCGGGCAAGTGCTCCACAAACTGAGATACCCAAGGACGACTCACGCCCCGTCCTCACAGCTTTACTTCTGCCAGTACCTCGTCTCCTACTTTCCAAACTTTACAGAAGCTCTCCTGCGAACCATGCAGAACTAGCACTCCTGAAAGAAAGGATATTGCGGAGATATGGCTTACCCACAGCCTGGGGGATGTTTCCAGCATGAGATTTTCACTCTGCAGCGCAGTGTGCGATGATATGAAAGTTTGGAAGGTAGGAGACGAGGTACTGGCAGAAGTAAAGCTGTGAGGAGGGGGCATGAGTTGTGCTTGGGTAGCTAGCTCTGTTGGTAGAGCATTTGCCCGCGAAAGGCAAAGGTCCCGAGTTCGTGTCTCGGCTCGGCACACAGTTTTAATCTGCCAGGGAGTTTCATAACAGCGCACACTCCGCTGCAGAGTGAAAATCTCATGCTGGAAACATCCCCCAGGCTGCGGCTAAGCCATGTCTCCGCATTATCCTTTCTTTCAGGAGTGCTAGTTCTGCAAGATTCGCAGGAGAGCTTCTGTAAAGTTTGGAAGGTACGAGACGAGGTATTGTCAGAAGTAAAGTTGTGAGGACGGGACGTGAGTCGTCCTTGGGTAGCTCAGTTGGTGTAGCACTTGTCCGCGAAAGGCAAAGGTCCCGAGTTCGCGTCTCGACCGGGCACACAGTTTTAATCTGCCAGGAAGTTTCACTACTTGGTTAGTTAGCAGCGATGTGTGGCAATAAGGCTGCGACACGTTTCTGTTCATGGTTGTGCAGTTTTGTTTCGTTTCTCTTTGCCCACGATGAGTAAGATTCTTATGTTAGAATTAATAATTATTCAGAGACCATGAACTACTCTGAGAAATGAAGTGAAGACCGGAGTTGACATTTTTTATTAAGAAGTAATACAAAATACACGTCCCGGGTTTGCAGTGATTAGCATTTTGAATTTTATAAATAGAATTGATAGGAAGTTCGCAGCAATAGCCACGATACACTATGCTCTTCCTGATGTTTTTAGGTTATTTATGAAATAATTATATGTGTTATTAAAGATTTTTTTAACTTTTCTTCGGAACGATGTACAGATACCGTAATATTAAGTGGACAATTTAATTTAAGTGTTCTAAGACAAAGATCTAAGACAAAAACGAAAACGAATTATCCGAATGGGATGGAAATCGGTAGACGTGATGTGCGTTTACAGACAAACAAATGATTAGAATTTCAGAAAAATTGGATGGTTTATTGAAGAGAATGAGCTTGACTAGTAGAGCAAGTCAATACTGTATAGGTGCACCTCTGACCCACATGCAGACAGTTATACAGCTTGGCATTGATTGACAGAGCTGTAGGGTGTCCTCCTGAGGGATATCGTACCAGTTTTCAATTGGGGAGATATCCGGCAACCTTGCTGGTCAAGATAAGGTTTGACAAGCAGTAAAAACTGTCGCCGTGTGTGGGCGGCCATTATCTTGATTGTTTCGTCAAATACACTCCTGGAAATGGAAAAAAGAACACATTGACACCGGTGTGTCAGACCCACCATACTTGCTCCGGACACTGCGAGAGGGCTGTACAAGCAATGATCACACGCACGGCACAGCGGACACACCAGGAACCGCGGTGTTGGCCGTCGAATGGCGCTAGCTGCGCAGCATTTGTGCACCGCCGCCGTCAGTGTCAGCCAGTTTGCCTTGGCATACGGAGCTCCATCGCAGTCTTTAACACTGGTAGCATGCCGCGACAGCGTGGACGTGAACCGTATGTGCAGTTGACGGACTTTGAGCGAGGGCGTATAGTGGGCATGCGGGAGGCCGGGTGGACGTACCGCCGAATTGCTCAACACGTGGGGCGTGAGGTCTCCACAGTACATCGATGTTGTCGCCAGTGGTCGGCGGAAGGTGCACGTGCCCGTCGACCTGGGACCGGACCGCAGCGACGCACGGATGCACGCCAAGACCGTAGCATCCTACGCAGTGCCGTAGGGGACCGCACCGCCACTTCCCAGCAAATTAGGGACACTGTTGCTCCTGGGGTATCGGCGAGGACCATTCGCAACCGTCTCCATGAAGCTGGGCTACGGTCCCGCACACCGTTAGGCCGTCTTCCGCTCACGCCCCAACATCGTGCAGCCCGCCTCCAGTGGTGTCGCGACAGGCGTGAATGGAGGGACGAATGGAGACGTGTCGTCTTCAGCGATGAGAGTCGCTTCTGCCTTGGTGCCAATGATGGTCGTATGCGTGTTTGGCGCCGTGCAGGTGAGCGCCACAATCAGGAGTGCATACGACCGAGGCACACAGGGCCAACACCCGGCATCATGGTGTGGGGAGCGATCTCCTACACTGGCCGTACACCACTGGTGATCGTCGAGGGGACACTGAATAGTGCACGGTACATCCAAACCGTCATCGAACCCATCGTTCTACCATTCCTAGACCGGCAAGGGAACTTGCTGTTCCAACAGGACAATGCACGTCCGCATGTATCCCGTGCCACCCAACGTGCTCTAGAAGGTGTAAGTCAACTACCCTGGCCAGCAAGATCTCCGGATCTGTCCCCCATTGAGCATGTTTGGGACTGGATGAAGCGTCGTCTCACGCGGTCTACACGTCCAGCACGACCGCTGGTCCAACTGAGGCGCCAGGTGGAAATGGCATGGCAAGCCGTTCCACAGGACTACATCCAGCATCTCTACGATCGTCTCCATGGGAGAATAGCAGCCTGCATTGCTGCGAAAGGTGGATATACACTGTACTAGTGCCGACATTGTGCATGCTCTGTTGCCTGTGTCTATGTGCCTGTGGTCCTGTCAGTGTGATCATGTGATGTATCTGACCCCAGGAATGTGTCAATAAAGTTTCCCCTTCCTGGGACAATGAATTCACGGTGTTCTTATTTCAATTTCCAGGAGTGTATGTAGTTATTATTGTTATTACTGATAGTTTCTATTTATTGATTTTGCATTGCCAATTATTTGCTTGGATTGCCTCAGAAGTTGTTTGAGAAGCTGCGTCTATTGCAAGCACTGAATCGAAACAGAAGTTAATCTGTCTACGTGATTTCGAAGAAAGTGTAATGGGTCTACAAAGCCGCCTAATAAGGTAAACCAGATTCTACCTAAGTTCCCTTCAAAAATCGTATCACACTGTTTCACACTTTTTTTACTTCTCTGACATGAAATATGACAAAATCTTAACTGACTTGTGGTCGTGTGAAAGGAAGCCCTTGAAATCTGAAATGTAATTTTTTTCTTTTACTTTTTCGGCTTACCTGTGGCAATGAATAACGCTCAGGCAACGTCTGTCTGCAAACTGCTGCTGCTACTATTGAAAGATCCTAAAAAGGTGCATCTCATTTACTGGGCGGCAAAATAACTACACGTGAACTCCGTGTGCAACGACGTAATGTGTCTGCTTTTAAACTGCAGTTGTGAAACTTTATTTAGTGAATGACAAAGATTGGGAAGTGGATGATGACGTGGTAAATTACGTTAATGATGATTCCTTTAAAAGGTCACTGGGAAATTTAGAAAAGACTTTACAAAGTATTCTTGATTATAATCAAGAATGGCAAAGAAATGACAATCTGAAAATACTTGAAAGTTGTTTCTTCAACAGTGTCTTGATCAAACCGCTATTACAGAAAATATATGTTCGTCGTAGATGACAAAAGCGTGCGTTAATTAAGTTTATCTTTCCTGAATTGTTGCTAACGTTAGCTAATTAAGAAGAGGAAGAATGATCTGTGTTGGATACTAAGCTGTTCTAATGGTTTGAAGGCAGCAGTTCGCGTGCAGTTAAACCGAAAAAAATTATTATCTCGTTATGAAGACTTAATCAAATCAATCAAAAAATCTTCCACTCTCGTTTTAGGGTATAAAGAACCAATTTATAAAACAATTTCCTCGATAAAGATAGATTTTCATCATTCTTGCGATGACGGTCCCTCGGCCGTGGCTCACTTCACGATTACACGACGCAGACTGACTGCATCTGCGATCAGCATCCCTGAGGAGCAATCGACGCAAAGCTGTTACTGCCGGACGCGCGGTGTCGCAGATGACGTTGCGCGCTCTCTGAGAAACAAAGTAAGCGCGACTGCCGTCTGTGTACCCAAGTTAATACGGAGAACTGACAGTGAACAAGTATTTCGATCTTGCTGAAATGTAAGCCCAGGATGGCGTGCCATCACGGACAACAAAACGGCGCATAGAATGCCGACGTACCACTGTGCAGTAATAGTGCTGCTATGAATTGAAACAGCATCTTAGACCTTAACTTTTGGTTGTCAGGCCGTGTTGAGGGGCCACCGTGAGGTTGGCATCCCAACGCTGTCTCCAGCAATGTCATCGCTGGTCATCGGTGCTCAATTCGCAACGGAATTCATCACTGAAGACAATTCGACTCCAGTCAATGAGATTTCAGGCCTGATATGCCCGACACCACTGTAAACGGACTTTTTGTTAGACGGAGGTCAATGGTAGCCTGTGCTGTGAGCCGCTTATTAATGGTTCTTGTGGCTCCTAAAGCACACCCTTCACGTCAGACCGATGATAATGATGAATCCGAGGCTCTGAGTGCCTGTCTGACGATTGTTCGGTCCTTAGGTTCTGTCGTCTTTCTAGGTCGACCACTTCCTTCTTGAAGTTGTGCGGCCACGCTTCATGCATTCTTGCCAATATCGACGAACAGTGGCATCGCTCTTATTCAAATGTCTTGGCGATTCGCCGATTATTCCAACCGTCTTCTTTGAGCTCAACTACGTGTCCTCCCTCAAAGGCTGACATGTGCCTATATTGTTTACACGTCTGTCTGCGAGGTACAGTTACTGCCCAACTTAGTACACGGAATGAAATTCGCGAAGACTTCACGCCCTGGTATAGACGTGGCTCCTATTTACTTTCCCTGTCAGCTGCGAGGTGAAATTGCGCTGCGGCGTCACACATTCCTCCATCGGCCGCCAAAGTTAACAATTTTCCATTTTCCGTCGATACCTGTGTGAATACCAATTGTTTTTTCATTAAGAGTGTATTGTACAGCTCTACTCAAGCCCCTTGTCGTTTCATATAATCCGTATATCCCTCTTACAGTTCATGATAACCAACAATGCTGCTATTGACAACATTCCTTCAGACATAATGAGACTGCAAAACAAATTGTGTACAGTAATTACTTGTAGTTAGGAATGAAAAAGGAATTAAGGACTAATAAATGAAAAACAGATAATATTAGTAAACTAAAAATATGTACACAGCCCACATGACGTCAGTGAAAAATGTAATATAATCGGTAAAGCAACATACAACTCCCAAGAAAAGTGTTACAAAACAAGTTCAGATAGGTATTATAATTTCGGCTTCTTAAATTTATTGTTTCAAATGGCTCTGAGCACTATGGGACTTAACATCTGTGGTCATCAGTCCCCTAGAACTTAGAACTACTTAAACCTAACTAACCTAAGGACATCACAATCATCCATGCCCGAGGCAGGATTCGAACCTGCGACCGTAGCAGCCGCGCGGTTCCGGACAGAGCGGCTAGAACCGCTAGACCACCGCGGCCGGCATTCATTGTTTGAAAGTATTGATGGAGATACGGAGATCAACTGAGACTGCTGCTAAATATAACGGATCCTTTTCCATAGCGAACCTCTGAACACAGTGGCGCTCGTAATACTGGTTGAAATTGCATGGCAAATCGCTCGTGTGTGGCGGCGTCGAGGCGAGCGACCAGTAGTACCTCCTTGTGTGGGTCCCTTACGTCAAAGTCAAATGCACGGATGAAACATAGATATCTGTGTCAGCTGACTGGTAGCAAGCGACATGTGGAGAAAATTTTTGGTAACATTTTTGGGAAAACAGCGATATTTTATTCTATATAAAATCAGTGAAAAAACAGTCTTGATCGCGATGGTTATTTTATTAAAATGACCCGTTTCGGCTTAGGTTTAGGCCATCTTCAGACTGCACCATTAGCTGAAGTTGACGATGCGTAGCAGCTCCAGCGACTGAGGCCAACTGACTGTCCTATGCATCGCCAACTTCAGCTGATGGTGCAGACTGAAGATGGCCTAAACCTAACCCGAAACCGCTCATTTTAATAACGTAACCATCGCGATCAGGTCTGTTTTTCACTGATTTTATGTAAGGTGAAAACATTAATTTTTCTTTGTTGGGGTGAATACATTAATTTTTCTTTGTTGGATTATTTTCATTCACCGTTATTATTGTTGCAATAGTGAATTCTTACGCAGTCTTTGGCTGCACGGCAAAAATGAAAGGAAGTAATATTTCATTCCACAGGTTTGGTTGTTTTAAAAATACCAAAATTCTGATAACATGTTTTTCGAGATCAGGTTACTGAATTTTACGACAGAGATGAGGGGCAATACCGTAACCGACCGGCTGAAAATGGTTTTCTATTTACGAGGACTTATTTGTACGTAAATGTTACAAATTTATGAATGAAGTTCATTATATATCAGTTCCAGTGTCACAGAAATACGACCGAAAATTTATAGAGATTGACATTATCTTTCTTTTTTCTGTTGACCATACGTGCTTCATAGCTACTGTCTATGTAATCATCTATACTTGCAACACCTTCCCCACGGAATAATAACAAAGTAGAACTCTCCATTCAAAATACTTTCCTTCAGAAAAGCAATGATTCTATGTACTCTGAAAGCCTCTGTGAGAAGTACTTTTTTATTAACAGTATTTGAAGGCAATAGTGTCTGCGCATTACAGTTTTATTAAATACACTCCTGGAAATTGAAATAAGAACACCGTGGATTCATTGTCCCAGGAAGGGGAAACTTTATTGACACATTCCTGGGGTCAGATACATCACATTATCACACTGACAGAACCACAGGCACATAGACACAGGCAACAGAGCATGCACAATGTCGGCACTAGTACAGTGTATATCCACCTTTCGCAGCAATGCAGGCTGCTATTCTCCCATGGAGACGATCGTAGAGATGCTGGATGTAGTCCTGTGGAACGGCTTGCCATGCCATTTCCACCTGGCGCCTCAGTTGGACCAGCGTTCGTGCTGGACGTGCAGACCGCGTGAGACGACGCTTCATCCAGTCCCAAACATGCTCAATGGGGGACAGATCCGGAGATCTTGCTGGCCAGGGTAGTTGACTTACACCTTCTAGAGCACGTTGGGTGGCACGGGATACATGCGGACGTGCATTGTCCTGTTGGAACAGCAAGTTCCCTTGCCGGTCTAGGAATGGTAGAACGATGGGTTCGATGACGGTTTGGATGTACCGTGCACTATTCAGTGTCCCCTCGACAATCACCAGTGGTGTACGGCCAGTGTAGGAGATCGCTCCCCACACCACGATGCCGGGTGTTGGCCCTGTGTGCCTCGGTCGTATGCAGTCCTGATTGTGGCGCTCACCTGCACGGCGCCAAACACGCATACGACCATCATTGGCACCAAGGCAGAAGCGACTCTCATCGCTGAAGACGACACGTCTCCATTCGTCCCTCCATTCACGCCTGTCGCGACACCACTGGAGGCGGGCTGCACGATGTTGGGGCATGAGCGGAAGACGGCCTAACGGTGTGCGGGACCGTAGCCCAGCTTCATGGAGACGGTTGCGAATGGTCCTCGCCGATACCCCAGGAGCAACAGTGTCCCTAATTTGCTGGGAAGTGGCGGTGCGGTCCCCTACGGCACTGCGTAGGATCCTACGGTCTTGGCGTGCATCCGTGCGTCGCTGCGGTCCGGTCCCAGGTCGACGGGCACGTGCACCTTCCGCCGACCACTGGCGACAACATCGATGTACTGTGGAGACCTCACGCCCCACGTGTTGAGCAATTCGGCGGTACGTCCACCCGGCCTCCCGCATGCCCACTATACGCCCTCGCTCAAAGTCCGTCAACTGCACATACGGTTCACGTCCACGCTGTCGCGGCATGCTACCAGTGTTAAAGACTGCGATGGAGCTCCGTATGCCACGGCAAACTGGCTGACACTGACGGCGGCGGTGCACAAATGCCGCGCAGCTAGCGCCATTCGACGGCCAACACCGCGGTTCCTGGTGTGTCCGCTGTTCCGTGCGTGCGATCATTGCTTGTACAGCCCTCTCGCAGTGTCCGGAGCAAGTATGGTGGGTCTGACACACCGGTGTCAATGTGTTCTTTTTTTCCATTTCCAGGAGTGTATGTTACTAGACTTTCTTTTTTATGTTTTGAGTGTAGAGGCCAGCGTAAAGTGTAATGTTCTTCTGTAAACTTTCTCTATGTCTTCAGTTAATCACGTCTCATTAGGAATTCGTGTAGCATATTGGTTACGTTATGCAATTCGTAATATCCGTTTGCATAGGTTTTATGACTTAGACTCACGTGTTAACTTCCGATTAAACTGTTTTCCTTCCGCTTGACTCATACACTGTTTTCTATTATAGAAGCAAAGGTTTTACTAATTCTTCCGAAAGGAGCCTCAAAATTGCATTTTGCGTATAGAGAAAACGCATGGTTATACTCGGTTCACCTAGAAGTAGTATACAAATATGTGAAGCTATAAATAACAAGCGCAAAGTATGAGAAAAACAGACTTCTATTGCAGTGGTTTAAAGATCAAACATGCATTACAGGTAGTGTGTTCAGAAAATGTAAAAAAAAAACCTTGCTGTCTTATGTGAACAGAACACTACGGAGCGGTGTGAGGCACTGCTGTGTAACAGGTTTTTCTCTTTTGAGTCATCAGTCTTCTGACTGGTTTGATGCGCGATCCGCCACGAATTCCTCTCCTGTGCCATCTTCTTCATCTCAGAGTAGCACTTGCAACCTACGTCCTCACTTATCTGCTGGATTGATTCCAGTCTCTGTCTTCCTCTATAGTTTTTGCCCTCTGCAGCTCCTTCTAGTGCAATGGAAGTCATTCCCTGAATGTCTTAACAGATGTTCTATCACCCTGTCCGTTCTTCTTGTCAGTGTTTCCACATATTCCTTTCCTCTCTGATTCTACGCAGAACGTCCTCATTCCTTACCTTACCAGTCCACCTCATTTTAAACATTCGTCTATAGCACCACATCTCAAATGCTTCGATTTCATCTGTTCCGGTTTTCCCACAGTTCACGTTTCACTACCATGCAATGCTGTGCTGTAAATGTGGCCTCGCGGTTTGAGGTGCCATGTCACGGACTGCGCTGCTCCTCCCGCCGGAGGTTCGAGTCCTACCTCGGGCATGTGTGTGTGTGTTGTTCTTAGCATAAATTAGTTTAAGTACTGTGTAAGTCTAGGGACCGATGGCCTCAGCAGTTCGGTTCCTTAGGATTTCACACACATTTGAACATCCAAACGTACATTCTCAGAAACTTCTTCCTCAAATTAAGGGCTATGTTAAATACTAGTGGACTTCTCTTGCCCTTTTCGCCAGCTCTACTCTGCTTTGATGTCCTCCTTGCTCCATCCGCCATTGGTTATTTTGTTGGCTAGATAGTAGAATTCCTTAACTTCATCTACTTCGTGACCATTAATCCTAATGTTAAGTTTCCCGCTGTTCACGCTTCTGTTCCTTCTCATTACTTTCGTCTTTCTACGATTTACTCTCAATCCATATTCTGTACTGATTAGACTGCTCATTCCGTTTAGCAGATCATGTAATTCTTCACTTTCACTCAGGATAGCAAAGTCATCAGCGAATCTTATCATTGATATCCTTACACCTCGAATTTTAATTCCACTCCTTAACCTTTATTTTATTTCCATCACTGCTCCTTCGATGTACAGATTGAACAATAGGGGCTAAAGACTACAATCCTGTATTACACCATTTTTAATCCGAGCACTTCGTTCTTGGTCGTCCTCTTTATTATTCCCTTCTGGCTCCTGTACACATTGTATATTACCCGTCTCTCCCTGTAACTTATGCCTATTTTTCTCAGAATTTCGATCATCTTGCACCATTTTACATTGTCAAACGCTTTTTTCAGGTCGACAAATCCTAGGAAGGTGTCTTGATTTTTCTTTAGCCTTGCTTCCATTATCAATCGCGACGTCAGAACTGCCTGTCTGGTTTCTTTACCTTTCCTAAAGCCAACTGATCATCAGTTAACACGCGCGCGGGGTAGCCGTTTTGTTGCCGCTTCCTCCAATATGGTGATGGATCTACCCCTTCTGCCTTATTTGATCTTAAGTCCTCCAAAGCTCTTTTAAATTCAGATTCTAATACTAAATCCCCTATTTCTTCTAAATTCACCCCTTTTTTTTTCTTCTATCACATCAGACAAATCTTTCCCCTCATAGAGGCCTTCAGTGTACTCTCTCCACCTATCCGCTCTCTCCTCTGCATTTAAAAGTGGAATTCCCGTTGCACTCTTAATGTTACGACCCTGCTTTTCATTTCACCCAAGATCGTTTTGACTTTTCTATATGCTGAATCAGCTTTTCCGACAATCATTTCTTTTTCGATTTCTTTACATTTTTCATGCAGCCATTTCGTCTTAGCTTACCTGCACTTCCTGTTTATTTCATTCCTCAGCGACATGTATTTCTGTATTCCGGGATTTCCCTGGACCTTTTTGTACTTCCTTCTTTCCTCAATCAGTTGAAGTATTTCTTCTGTTACCTATGGTTTCTTCGCTGTTACCTTCTTTATACCTATGTTTTTCTTTCGACTTCTGTGATTACCCTTTTTAGAGATGAGGGTTTTAGAGGTTATAATTTATGCTTTGAACTAAAAGCAACATTAAGGAACTATTCGGTTGACACCCATGCTCATTAGACGAACTGAGAAACGACTCATTACACAAGACGTCCTAATATGGAAATTTCATGTATTAATGAGTCGATTTACGTTAGTTCTCAAATCCAAATCTCGATGAATGACGAAGATTCTGAGACGGCCAAATGATGACAGACCCACTACATTTTTTAACTACGTTTCCTCCTATTTTCTGCTATTTACCTTAATATTGTTCTAGTATTTCTTGCGGGTTTAATAAAAATCATGAAACGTTAATTCGTAGTTGGTCTAAACCCAGATTTCATTGAATAAACCGGATGTTATTCCTTATGATTGCACCGAAAACATTTCTCACTAATTTTTAGGAACCTTCTGAAGACGGAAGGATTACTGCCAAACTGAAACGTCGTCTTGCAGTCTTGTGTGGAGAGTGAACTATATGATACGCAGCGCCGCAAATTCGTTGAAGGAAGGATAATTCTGGCGCTTGAACAAAGTACGTGCAGAAAATACGATAAATATAGAGGTTCAAACATGATTTCTAACACTTTTGTCTATGTAATCATTTTTGTTTTATTTCTAGCTTTATATGTCAGTTTCATGGTGATGTGCCCATCATTTCGTTAATGGTCATAGTTGTGATACTTACGTGAAAGTAAGATACTGCACGAAATTTGGAAAAGTGTACAATGAAAAATTAAGGTTGCTATGATTTTGCTTTTGGTGCATATTTTATAATATGTTGTAGAGTATGATATTTAGCAAACACATTGAACTTTTCTGTAGACTTGGGTAGCTGTATCTATCCGTCACCAATCTCGAGAAAATTGATCTGATGTAGCACAATCATTTGCGATCGCGCCGCCCCAGCGATAAAGCCAGAGTGAAATACCCACAACATTCCTCATATTTCATAAACGGTTTCAGATACCGAAATGATATTTTGGGCCGGCCGAGGTGGCCGACCTGTTCTAGGCGCTACAGTTTGGAACCGCGCGACCGCTACGGTCACAGGTTCGAATCCTGCCTTGGGCATGGATGTGTGTGCTGTCCTTAAGTTAGTTAGGTTTAAGTAGTTCTAAGTTCTAGGGGACTGATGACCTCAGAAGAAGTCCCACAGTGCTCAGAGCCATTTGACATTTTGGCAAATGATAGCACCATAGCGTTATTGTGTAAAACTTTATTATCTACCGTGTTATTTCAATAACTACAGACTTTTTCGGTGAAAGAATGTAATTTTCATGGCTATCGATAGCTGGAGAAACGAGAAATGGTGTGGGCTTTGGGGCAACATATGTGATGACATTACACTTTTTTTGTACAGAGGATGTGCTTTTTCATATGCTACACACTTTACTTTTCCTCAGTTCCTCGCTTAATAAACTTACTAAACCACTGTTTCAGAATTGTCTCGCAATTGTGTCTGCACAACATTTTGGTGAGGTAAGACAGTGTTAACTCCGCTGTGTTTTGACAAAAGAAGCAAATTTTGACATGGCAACCAGAGAAATGTGTAGGTTTCACTTAAAATACACCCCTCGTGGCGCTTTTTTGAGAGTTACAAATGGTTAACAAGCCGGGCGAAATTAAGTCGCTGCATTTTCGGCGGGATTCTTTTTTGATACTAACGAAAGCAGAGGTGACAGTGTATCTTTTTGATTGTCATCCCGCAAATGTGGGCGTGGGGTGGACCCACTTAATATTTGCAAAAAGTATAAGCTCACGCTTTAGTTTAGAACAGCACTTCCCCTCCAACAATTGGCATTTCCCCTACAGAACTCTGAGCGGAACCCCCCCCCCTCCATCCCCTGCCCAACCACCGTCCAGTGCCGCTCTCCCACGCTTCCCCAGCCGACTGCGCATCTAGCGGCCACGGCATTTTGCGTACACTGTATCATTGGAAATTTTATTCTCAACCTGAGCACAACTTTCTTCGTGTATGCTTTATTTATTTGACCTCCTATTAATCGTATGTTGTTACCAATGATCATCAGAATTCAGCTGAGATTTGCTAAAATAATTAAACTGACCTAAATATCCAGCAGTGCTTGGGTATTCTACCAGGGGCAGCCAAATAATTTTCCCCTGGCCACATTCAATATCCTTTCATTCAGTTACCTTGCTTGATTTGTGTGCCATTCAAGGAAGTTTCTGTATCCACTCCGTGATTCACTGTACACATTTGTACGCAACAATTATATTTCAAACGTTACTGCACTCTCAGAGACCAAAGACTATTCAGATTCAACGCATCTAAGGTATTAAACTCAAGATGATGTACAACAAAACAAATTCTTCTTTTGTCACTCCATGCCCTGAAATGCTCGAAATGCTGATCACAAGCTGATTCTGCCCAGGAGAGTCAAATGCAGGAAACTTTTGAATAAAGCCGTTACCCAACTTAGATCTAAATTCCACTCACCACTGAGTTTTCTGACGTTGGCCTAGCCCAGCATGAGCTAAATTATTCGCAAAACCTCTTTTCAGGACAACGGAATTCATCTGAAATTGTTTGGGCATTCAGACCAAATTATTTTATCTTCTGGGTCGTTGTACGGTAGCGGAAAGTCATCACTGTTAACTGGATCCTTCCTTCGTCTCCTGAAATCACTACAAAGTTGTCCGCCCCATTATCTGAACGGTCAGCGCGTTGGAATGCCATGCACGGGTGCCCGGGTTCGATTCTCGGCTGGGGTGGGAGATTTTCTCCCCACAGGGACTGGGTGTTGTGCTGTCTAGATCAACATTTCATCCCCATTGTCGACGCACAAGTCGCCCAATGTGGCGTCGCGCTCAATAAGGCTTGCACTTGGCGGCAGTGTCGGGGTCAGGGATTTTCTCTGCCTCGTGATGGCTGGGTGTTGTGTGATGTCCTTAGGTTAGTTAGGTTTACGTAGTTCTGAGTTCTAGGGGATTGATGACCATAGACGTTAAGTCCCATAGTGCTCAGAGCCAGTTGAACCATTTGAACTTGGCGGCAGAACTTCCCTCCTGGGGACTCTCGGCCGCTGACGCCATACGCTCATTTCCATTTCCATCACTATAAAGTTAACACCAGCACTACCTCATAAACTGTTGATAGCCAGTTCACATTTCCTAGTTTATGAACTACTTAGATCTATAATCAGCAACGTCAGTGACCATTTTCTTGATCAAAAGCTTCATCCCCCGTTGGACATACTTGTTGTTGTTGTGGTTGTTGTTGTCTTCAGTCTTGAGACTGGTTTGATGCAGCTCTCCATGCTACTCTATCCTGTGCAAGCTTCTTCACCTCCCAGTACTTACTGCAACCTACATCATTCTGAATCTGTTCAGTGTATTCATCTCTTGGTCTCCCTCTATCATTTCTACCCTCCACGCTGCCCTCCAATGCTAAATTTGTGATCCCTTTATGCCTCAGAACATGTCCTACCAACCGGTCCCTTCTTCTTGTCAAGTTGTGCCACAAACTCCTCTTCTCCCCAATTCTATTCAATACCTCCTCATTAGTTGCGTGATCTACCCATCTAATCTTCAACATTCTTCTATAGCGCCACATTTCGAAAGGTTCTATTCTCTTCTTGTCCAAACTATTTATCGTCCACGTTTCACTTCCATACATGGCTACGCTCCATACAAATACTTTCAGAAACGACTTCCTGACACTTAAATCAATACTCGATGTTAACAAATTTCTCTTCTTCAGAAACACTTTCCTTGCCATTGCCAGTCTACATTTTATGTCCTCTCTACTTCGACCATCATCAGTTATTTTGCTCCCCAAATAGCAAAACTCCTTTACTACTTTAAGTGTCTCATTTCCTAATCAAATTCCCTCAGCATCACCCGACTTAATTCGACTACATTCCATTATCCTCGTTTTGCTTTTGTTGATGTTCATCTTATATCCTCCTTTCAAGACACTCTCCATTCCGTTCAACTGCTCTTCCAAGTCCTTTGCTGTCTCTGACAGAATTACTATGTCATCGGCGAACCTCAAAGTTTTTATTTCTTCTCCATGGATTTTAATACCTACTCCGAATTTTTCTTTTGTTTCCTTTACTACTTGCTCAATATACGGATTGAATAACATCGGGGACAGGCTACAACCCTGTCTCACTCCATTCCCAACCGCTGCTTCCCTTTCATGCCCCTCGACTCTTATAACTGCCATCTGGTTTCTGTACAAATTGTAAATAGCCTTTCGCTCCCTGTACTTTACCCCTGCCATCTTTAGAATTTGAAAGAGAGTATTCCAGTCAACATTGTCGAAAGCTTTCTCTAAGTCTACAAATGCTAGAAACGTAGGTTTGCATTTCCTTAATCTATTTTCTAAGATACGTCGTAGGGTCAGTATTGCCTCACGTGTTCCAACATTTCTACGGAATCCAAACTGATCTTCCCCGAGGTCGGCTTCTGCCAGTTTTTCCATTCGTCTGTAAAGAATTCGCTTAAGTATTTTGCAGCTGTGACTTCTTAAACCGATAGTTCGGTAATTTTCACATCTGTCAACACCTGCTTTCTTTGGGATTAGAATTATTATATTTTTCTTGAAGTCTGAGGGTATTTCGCCTGTCTCATACATCTTGCTCACCAGATGGTAGAGTTTTGTCAGGACTGGCTCTCCCAAGGCCGTCAGTAGTTCCAGTGGAATGTTGTCTACTCCCGGGGCCTTGTTTCGACTCAGGTCTTTCAATGCTCTGTCAAACTCTTCACGCAGTATCGTATCTCCCATTTCATCTTCATCTACATCCTCTTGCATTTCCATAATATTGTCCTCAAGTACATCGCCCTTGTATATACCCTCTATATACTCCTTCCACCTTTCTGCTTTCACTTCTTTGCTTAGAACTGGGTTTCCATCTGAGCTCTTGATATTCATACAAGTGCCTCTCTTTTCTCCAAAGATCTCTTTAATTTTCCTGTAGGCAGTATCTATCTTACCCCTAGTGAGATAAGCCTCTACGTCCTTACATTTGTCCTCTGGCCATCCCTGCTTAGCCATTTTGCACTTCCTGTCGATCTCATTTTTGAGACGTTTGTATTCCTTTTTGCCTTCTTCATTTACTGCATTTTTATATTTTCTGCTTTCATCAATTAAATTCAATATTTCTTCTGTCACCCAAGGATTTCTAGTAGCCCTCGTCTTTTTACCTACTTGATCCTCTGCCGCCTTCACTACTTCATCCCTCAGAGCTACCCATTCTTCTTCTACTGTATTTCTTTCCCCCATTCCTGTCAATTGTTCCCTTATGCTCTCCCTGAAACTCTGTACAACCTCTGGTTCTTTCAGTTTATCCAGGTCCCATCTCCTTAAATTCCCACCTTTTTGCAGTTTCTTCAGTTTTAATCTACAGTTCATAACCAATAGATTGTGGTCAGAGTCCACATCTGTCCCTGGAAATGTCTTACAATTTAAAACCTGGTTCCTAAATCTCTGTCTTACCATTATATAATCTATCTGATACCTTCTAGTATCTCCAGGATTCTTCCATGTATACAACCTTCTTTTATGATTCTTGAACCAAGTGTTAGCTATGATTAAGTTATGCTCTGTGCAAAATTCTACCAGACGGCTTCCTCTTTCATTTCTTCCCCCCCAATCCATATTCACCCACTATGTTTCCTTCTCTCCCTTTTCCTACTCTCGAATTCCAGTCACCCATGACTATTAAATTTTCGTCTCCCTTCACTACCTGAATAATTTCTTTTATCTCATCATACATTTCATCAATTTCTTCATCATCTGCAGAGCCAGTTGGCATATAATGTTGTACTACTGTAGTAGGCTTGGGCTTCGTGTCTATCTTGGCCACAATAATGCGTTCAGTGTGCTGTTTGTAGTAGCTTACCCGCACTCCTATTTTTTTATTCGTTATTAAACCTACTCCTGCATTATCCCTATTTGATTTTGTATTTATAACACTGTATTCACCTGACCAAAAGTCTTGTTCCTCCTGCCACCGAACTTCACTAATTCCCACTAATTCTAACTTTAACCTATCCATTTCCCTTTTTAAATTTTCTAACCTACCTGCCCGAGTAAGGGATCTGACATTCAACGCTCCGATCCGTAGAACGCCAGTTTTCTTTCTCCTGATAACGACGTCCTCTTGAGTAGTCCCCGCCCGGAGATCCGAATGGGGGACTGTTTTACCTCCGGAATATTTTACCCAAGAGGACGCATTCATCATTTAACCATACAGTAAAGCTGCATGCCCTTGGGAAAAATTACGGCTGTAGTTTCCCCTTGCTTTCAGCCGTTCGCAGTACCAGCACAGCATGGCCGTTTTGGTTAGTGTTACAAGGCCAGATTAGTCAATCATCCAGACTGTTGCCCCTGGAAATACTGAAAAGACTGCTGCCCCTCTTCAGGAACCACACGTTTGTCTGACCTCTCAACAGATACCCCTCCGTTGCGGTTGCACCTACGGTACGGCCATCTGTATCGCTGAGGCACGCAAGCCTCCCCACCAACGGCAAGATCCATGGTTCATGGAGTAGGTGGACATACTTACTTTTATAATATTCCGCATCCAACCCCTTTCATATAATTCACAGTTTTTCTGTTTCACTTCTATTTTCCTGCTGTTTCAGACTGAGTTCACGATCGGGAGCATTCAATTCAACTTCCAATTATCGTCCTAACTTTTGATTAATTCGATTACTGGTCTCACAAAGCGGTTAAGTTGCTGCGCCCGCCACTTGCCCATTATATCTTCCTTATAATCTGCCTATTAGACGATTTTGTAGTTGAGTCATTTTACGCACATCTTCCTCCACTTCCGTCTCTCAACATTCTGCTTTCTCTCCTTTCTCGTTTTCCATACTAGGTGTTTCACTAAAAGGGCTTCTTGGCTCACTAAACCGAATACAAGACGATTTACATTCACCAAAGTGAATCAATCACGATGTTCACTGAACCCATCTACAGTCCCTGCTAACATGCATTCACCTTCACACAAATCAAAATTTTCCACTAAAGAATCACCGAGCCCTCAAGTTTAGCATTTAAATTTAATAATCACTGAACATGGTTTCATGTGCTGTCAAGCTTTGAGGTTTACATGTCTTAGCCCTTCCACTGTGTGGTCTCTTGCGTCAAAGTCCTACTTCGCTTTTAGGCCTCACCGTTAGTATACTACTAAGCAAAATATAGAAAAGAAATTCTGAAAACAGAATAAGATAGAATGTGGCACTTGGTCCTACATCAACATCTACATCTACATAGATACTCCGCAAGTCACCGTACGGTGCGTGGTAGAGAGTACATTGTACCACAACTAGTCATTCCCTTTCCTGTTCAACACGCAAATAGAGTGAGGGGAAAACGACTGTCTATATGTCTCTGTATCAGCCCTTACTTCTCGAATCTTATCTTCGTGTCCTTACGCGCAATGTATGTTGATGGCAGTAGAATCGTTTGGTAGTCGGCCATAAATGCCGGTTCTCTAAATTTTCTGAATAGTGTTTCTCGAAAAGAACGTGGCTTTCCCTCGAGGGATTCACATTTGAGTACCCGAAGCATCTCCGTGACACTTAGGTGTTGTTCGAACCTACGTTAACAAATCTATCAGCCCCCCTCTGAATGCTTCGAGGCCTTCCTTCAATCCGACGTGGTACGGATCCCAAACAGTCGAGAAACGTGGTACGGATCCCAAACAGTCGAGAAGTACTCAAAAATAGGCCCCACCAGCTTCCTATATGCGATCTCTTTTACAGGTGGATCACCCTTTCCTAAAATTCTCCCAGTAAACCGAAGGCGGCCATTCTCTTTCCCTACCACAGTTTTCACATGCTCGTTCCATTTCATACCGCTTTGCAGTGTTACCCCCAGATATTTAAACGACTTGACTCTGTGAAGCAGGACACTAATAATACTGTAACCGAACATTATAGGTTTGTTCTCCCTACTCAACAGCATTAACTTACATTTTTCCACATTTAGGGCTAGGTGCCAATCATCACACGAAATAGAAATGTTGCCAAAGTCGTCTTGTGTCTTCCTACAGTCACTCAACATCTACAACTTACCATACACCACAGCATCATCAGCAAACAACCGCCGATTGCTTCCCACCCTGTCCGCGAAATCATTTATGTACGTAGAGAACAATAGCGTTCCTATGACACTTCCCTGGGGCACTCCTGACGATACCCTTGTGTCTGACGAACACTCGCCGTCGAGGATAACATGCTGGGCCCTATTATTTAAGAAGTCTTCGAGCCACTCACATATCTGATTCCATATGCTCGTACCTTCGTTAACAGCCTCGAATGGGGCACAAGGTCAAATGCTTTCCGGAAATCTAAAAGTACAGAATAGAAATAATGCTAAACAAAATAGGCTATTGTGCTCATGGTTGAACGATATGTGGCGATCTAAAAGTAACATGCATGCTCCTTGGTCAGCAAGGTAGCTGTGCCAAATTTCCATGTTTCTTGTGTGAATGGGACAGCAGGTCTAGGGATCAACATTGGTGCAGAAAGAACTGGCCTGTGAGGGAGTCTTTAAAACCTGGTGAGAAGAACTTTCTACGCAAAAACCTTGTAGATCCGAAAAACATACTCCTACCACCTCTACAGGTTAGGCCTAATGAAACAGTTTGTAAAAGCTTTGCCTAAAGATTGATCATGTTTTAAGTATCTCTGCCAAAAGTTTCCACACCTTTCAGAAGCTAAACTAAAAGAAGGCGTCTTTGTCGGACCTGACATTATAAAATTGATGTTTGATGTTAACTTTGAATCCGCAATGACCTTAAATGAGAAAGAGGCATGGGTATCATTCAAGCAAGTCGTTAGAAAGTGGAATACGTTTCTATTATAGCTGCAATGTTGAAGAAGTTTAAAACTATAGGGTGTTTAATGAGCCTGAAAGTTCACTTTTTGAACAGTCACCTTGATTACTTCCCAGACAATATGGGAGATGAGCAAAGAGAGCTTTTTCACCAGGACATTAAAGTGATCGAAAAACGCTACCAAGGCCGCTGGAACACCAACATGATGGGGGACTACTGTTGGTCACTTCACCGAAAAGTTCAGCAAGCAACTAATTGTAGAAAAAGTTACACAAGAAGCTTCAAAGAAAAAAGAGAAAGAAAATACAAACCAATTCCAGCTAACAAGTGAAACCTCTATTAACACAAACCATTGTTTTAAGTAGCTTATTGTAAATACAAAGCATGCTTATGTTATAACAAAGCGTTTCATTAATTTCCCCATTTACCGTATAGCATAGGATTTTTATACTACATAATAAAAAGCATGTTGCTCGAAAACTATGGGTAATGCAAAAAAACTAAGGCTAGATTTGGATTCAGCTCATAAAAATCTATAAAGATCAGATATCAAAGAAAAAATGTTTTAAAAAAATTTTTCTTTGCCCTGTGTAATTTGAGCGCGAGAACTTTCGTGGACGGCAGTAAATTCGGGAACTTTATTACGAATATTTCGACAGTTTACTGATAAGATTTCTGCAGTTGAAGTGTCATTACTCTGAACGCCGTTTGACTTCCCTTCCTGTGTATCGACTGGCGAGTGTTCATCATCTCAAATACCGTGGGTGATATTATTGATTGGCTTCTCATCAGTGTAGGAAATGACAGTTCCACTAGTGAACTAAATATATCGAATTGAAATATGGAAAGAGTTCAGGGATTACAAACCGACTGACTGTAAGTAATGGCCTCAGTTAATTAAATGTCTGTTTATACGGTGAAGTCTCTGCAATACATTTCACGTGACTCACACAGATAAAATACCATTGTTTACGACAGGGTTTTTGATGCTCTTTATCTCACCTAATTTCTGCCGGATTCCTCAGCGAGCATATTACTAGAGTTCTATCGTAAATTAATTACTTTTTACAAATCATAACAAATTTCATATTATGTTTTATTATTAGTCTGTTATTTGTGGTTTTTACACATTAATGACATATGGCGCTTCATTACTCGGCGTATGTAATATCAGGCCATAGTTTCACAGAAGGAAATACAGTGACCTGACAAGAAACTCGGAGGAATACATAGCGTAATTTTGGCATCGTGTTAAACTTTCGATGAACAGCCTGTAGTATACATCGCTAACAAGGGAACGTCATTTCCAAGCACTGCTACAACCTATTTATTTGGCTCAGAATCACTGTTTGAAACATTTCCACATGACTTTTCGCGCTTTGTGGCTTATGAAACTTTATACTTGTGTTTTATTGCGATACATAATAAATGAAAACTATGGTTATCCGTATGTATACGATCTTCGTGCAGAGCCAAAATCTTTGGTCTGCGAGTAGTATACAACGTAAGCATCTCTGATATCGAAGTTCTTTGCAATCGCTGCAACAGATCAGTCTCCTAACGTTCCCGCAACTATGTGACGTCAAGAGAGAAAACGTTGAAGTCAGTTATAAATTCTGCCGCGAAGTGACAACGATTAAAATGCAGCATCCGACAGTGAGTTCTCATAAGAACGAGGACACGTCCACTTCTCTGGAACAGAGGGAGGACGTACATAAACTTCCGGACTTGATGCGTCAAGCCCGGTACCGCAGAGTGCTCTTGCCGTACTTGCAGTACAAGAAGCGCGAGAGGTATCAGCGGCGAACGAGGCTTAGTAGCTGGCCTGCAGATATCTACTACAGCAACGGCATCAGCATGGGCACGTGCAAGAAGAGCATGTATTCGTACGTATTCGCCAACAAGAACCTTTCAGACATGCTCTATCACACTGTCGACGAGCTGAAGTATTTGACACATTCCCAGTCTGCTCTCATCTACCTTTACGACGTGGACCTCGATAAATTAATTCTAGCTCCTCGCTATGTGAAGAGTGTTCGTTGCATGGTCACCCAACCGATAAGAAAGTACTTAAACCTCTCCTCGTACATCGCTATGGAGAGGAATTACATTATAGTAGAGGACGTGCTGAAAGAATTCCGCATTCCTGAAGGATTTGGCCAGTACGGATATTCTGAGGAAGGGACTCTCATTAAATCCGTTTTAGGAGTTCCTATCTTGACGGCGGATGAAGAGCTCATTGGAGTGGTGGAATTCTGCAGGAATTTTCGTCAACCATCGTACAAAGACTGCGAAGCCGAAATTGCGGTCTCGTCCATCGGGTACGTCGGGGGTGCGATCGATCAGCACGCCAAGTTAATTCAGTACAGGAGACACATCGCGTTACAGAATTTTCTGAGTGATTTGACAAAAAACTCTTGCCTCCAGGAAGTCAGTGCGAACGAATTGTTGCCGAAGATAGTGGGGCATACGAAAAAAGCGATCGACGCTGAATACGTGTCCTTTTTGATAATTGACCACGACTACGAAGAGCCAGTGGCAGATTATGTAGTGGAAACCGGGTTTGGCGGCCTAGAAGATGGGTACTCGACGACGAAGAAAGTGAGGCTCGATCCGAACAGGAGTCTCATGGCGATGGTCGTGGACAGCGGAAAAACTGTTAACATTCTAGACACCGAAACGGATAAGCAGGTCCATATGAAGCTCGACTTGGAAAGCGGATCCATCCGTCGCTCGATTCTCTGCATGCCTATTACTCTCGACGGAACGGTCTATGGTGCTATCCAGCTGATAAACAAGAAAAATACCTTATCGTTTAATAATTCCGACGAGAGTCTGCTATCTACGTGCTGCAAATATTGTTCCATAGGACTTCTGTTTCGCGGTCAAAAGGGAGACGCGAAGCGATGGAAAAATGTGATCCTTAATCTGGAAGAGATGATCACGTACTACATGACAAACAATCCATTCGACTACGATACCGTGATACCTCCTATGGTTAGCCGAGCACAAGCTGACGAACTAATCAGCTTTAGATGGGTGCCCAAGGACGAGGGAAAGAGAACACTTTCTGCAGTAATGCACATGTTATCGGAGCTGATCGAAGATTGCAGGAATAACGCCTCGGTCTGGCACTCGTGGCTGATACGCGTAAAAAAGTGCTATCGCTTAGAGATGACTTATCATAATTTCATCCAAGCTGTAATTTCGTGCAACACTATGTACAATTTGATTGCTCGCAATAAGCAAATGTTTACTCCGACGGAAATACTGGCTCTGCTGATAGCTAGCTTGTGTAACAATGTCGATCACCAAGGTCTGGAAAACACATTCTACCAAATGAACCAGCAAAGTTTAGCGCAAATATACGAACAATTTTCATTAGAAAATCACCATTTCAATACGACAGTGTTCTTGCTGAGATCTGTGGATCTATTTCCGCGCTTGCAAGATGAGTACGAAGGTGATTTGCATCAGGAAATTTATAACTGTATCATTTCGACGAGTTTAGAGAGGAGCTTTACATTCAAGGAGAAACTAGACGAGCGGTTGGACTCCGGAAATTTCTCTTGGGACTCCGAGGAAGACAGGGAGCTCGTGAAGAGTTTGATGACGTTTTACAGCGCAGTTTCCCCACAGTGCAAAAAGACGAAACTCACGTATTCGAGCACCAGAGCGCTTTATGAGGAGATTTACAACCAAGGGAGTCTCGAGAGCAGTCTCGGTTATAGCATCCTGCCGAACGCGGACAGAGACATGAAGGAGTACATGGCGGACTACCAGCTGGATTTCCTGAGGAGGATATGCTGGCCGATGATGGAGACGCTCATTAGGGTGTTTCCGAACGTGGAGCCGCTGCGCAGGCTGCTGTCCGAGATCATCGAGCAGTGGGAGGACGAGGTGCGCAACCGCGAGATCCCCGTGTGGCGCGCCTCTGCGGCGTGGAAGCGAACCATCGCCGCCCCCTGGCGATCGCCGCCGCCCATCGCCGCTTTCTCAGCGCGCTTCGATCGCCACCTCCGCCGCCAGTCGGGCAAGAGCAAGAGCGCCGACAAGCCCAAGGTCAAGCTCGTCTTCAAGATACACGAAGGAAACTGGGATAAGTGGATCACGAAAATAGGCTAGCAGTGTGAAAATAGTCTTCTGGAAGTGTGTGTGCCGGCGACCTGCGTAATTACGGCGAAATTAGCTGTGTGCAGTGGCTGGAAATGCTTAACTTAATTTCCGCACGATATGGCAAAGATACCAACTGAAAGACTGCCGAGTGACAGAGATTCGGATGAGCACAGACAGTGCAGACTACATCGTTCAGTGATGGCTAACTACGAAAAGGGAAACGAGCACAAATTATTGTGACAATAAAACATTGTTAGGTAGGATCAAATCAGAAACAATAAATTTTTGCAAGCATGTTTTCTCTCTAGATAACAGCATAAAATGTAGCGAAATAAGCTCATCATAAGTTGCCGGTTTTGACCATTGACGTATTGAGCACGCGCCTAACGACGTAAACAAAATGGCGACTACTGGACGCACGCTTTATCTTTGCTCCTCTAGGATGGGTAGCATTCATCTCACTCTAGGTGAGGAGAGCCCTACGTCACAGTGACGTAGGCACACGTCATCATGAGTTTCACGAGTTGTCCTATCGACTGTTGTGTGCGTCTTGAATCTGCATTGTTATTTGTTTATGTGCTTTCATTGTCCTATTGTCCGGTGTTGCTAGCGTGTGCGTCGTTCTGAACATGGGCTCTAACGGAGATGATAGAACTTTGGAGCAGATCCATGAAGATAGTTAAGATTTCACTATCTTTCTTAGTTGATTTACAACACGAAGGCAAAATTAAATGGAACTAGATGGTTTAATGTTTCTAGCAACATTCGGAATTATCTTCAGAACCACTTCAATTTCTCAGTTTAACGTTTCTGCCCACATGAATTATGTACAATTCATTGGATTTAAAAAAAATACGAAACACTTTAATTTCTTCCTATTTCACGTTTTTATCCACATGATTTATTCAATATTAATCGGATTGAAAACATGACTAGACACTTTTCTAACTTTCGTTATGGTTATGATTCCTTTAGTCAGATATTTGTTACGTTCATGAAACACACAATAACATCCCACATTCTTTGGATTGCAGCTTAATAATTAATTACTTCACTTTTTTGTCCACAGGATTTATGCACGATTCATCGGATTTAAAAAGAATGACAAGCTTTTTTTTATTTCGTTATGGCTCCTTCGCTCAGAGATTAATTATGTTCAAAAATACACAATAACATCTCAAATTGTTGGGATTACATTTAGCAATTCATTCAGCTGGGATGAGCATATCACACAACTCCTGCCACTTCGTTTGTACACATGTATTTACATTTAGCTTTGACGTTATCGGTACAACTGCAAAGATCGATATATGTACTCATTTAGTCGATTTAGGTTATTTACGTCACGATGACGTAGCGTTACGTCAGTATGACGTAGGGTTCTCCTCACCTAGTTTGAGGATCGGTCGAAGTCGGCTGACTCCGTGCCGCTCCGGAATGTTCACGTTCATTTGCCAACCTTAGCTACTACGTAACACACTATGTTTACATGGGCCCCAAAACCACATTTCGTAAACGGATTTCCCAATACCGCTTCCGGTTGAACATGTAAACACTCTAAAATCGATTCTGGAAATCCTGTTCTGGTTGCCGTTATCTACTTCCACAATTGACTTTCGCTCCCATTAATCTCACAACCGTTTCGGAAACTTGCTTGGGTTCTCAGGTTACAACTTCTTTTTTAAAAAAAATGCGTCTTGTTTTAACAATTTTCTACTAATATGGACGTAGTACAGGCCAGGAGAAATAGAAATATTAGGCTGAGCGTGAAGCTGTCTACGTCTCTAATATCTGACTGAACAGAAATAGCGATTATGCTAACTAAATCAGAAACTGGAATCGCTGTTTTCCAGTCGCCATATTTAAAAGGGATAGTAAATTCGCTTCAAGTCTTAACTTGTAAACACAACAGTAGAAAACAGTTTCCGAAATTCGGTTTTCGTCTTCGGAAAATCCGCATGTAAACGTAGTAAGTACTGTGCGCCGTAGCACTATATAGCCATTGTGGTATAGCTGATCTGTGTGCACTGTTGTGCGTAGCGTTTGCTAATATTATTTACGAATACGAGATAAGAGCCTGTACCTGATATTTCTAGCAACTTGCCATCAATTTCAGTCACAACCGCGACGCGGTAACACTAATACACGTCCGTTTCTTTTATAAGCTATAAGCTGGCTCCTCTAGGAGAAAGAGGCGGGATTTATCTTAGCAGTCAGTGTGCTATGAGCCGATCACAAGCTTCCAATCCCAACATCTTCCGATCAGGAGTCCAGTGAGAGTGTGCTACTAGTATAACGTCATATCATTAGCGATGAAACTTCCTGGCGGATTAAAAGTGTGTGCCGGACCGAGACTCGAACTCGGGACCTTTGCCTTTCGCTATCAAGTGTTCCACCAACTGAGCCACCCAAGCACGACTCACGCCCCGTCCTCACAGCTTTACTTCTGCCAGTACCTCATCTCCTACCTTCCCAACTTTGCAGAAGCTCTCCTGCGAACCTTGCAGAACTAGCATTCCTGAAAGAAAGGATATTGCAGAGACATGGCTTAGCCACAGCCTGGGGGATGTTTCCAGAATGAGATTTTCACTCTGCAGCGGAGTGTGCGCTGATATGAAACTTCCTGACAGATTAAAACTGTGTGCCGGACCGAGACTCGAAATCGGGACCTTTGTCTTTCGTGGGCAAATGCTCTACCAACTGAGTTACCCAAGCACGACTCACGCCCCATCCTCACAGTTTTACTTCCGCCAGTACCTCGTCTCCTACCTTCCAAACTTTGCAGAAGCTCTCCTGCGAAACTTGCAGAACTAGCACTCCTGAAAGAAAGGATATTGCAGAGAAATGGCTTAGCCACAGCCTGGGGGATGTTTCCAGAATGAGATTTCCACTCTGCAGCGGAGTGTACACTCCTTTCTTTCAGGAGTGCTAGTTCTGCAAGGTTCAGAGGAGAGCTTCTGCAAAGTTTGGAAGGTAGGAGACGAGGTACTGGCAGAAGTAAAGCTGTGAGGACGGGGCGTGAGTCGTGCTTGGGTAGCTCAGTTGGTAGAGCACTTGCCCACGAAAGGCAAAGGTCCCGAGTTCGAGTCTCGGTCCGGCACACAGTTTTAATCTGCCAGGAAGTTTCATATCAGCGCACACTCCGCTGCAGAGTGAAAATCTCATTCTGGGATCATTAGCGATATTTCGAAACATAAACGACACGGACTATTTTGATTCCTAGAATTTATACCTATGGAAAAAATAGCAACTATGATCATTAACAATTAAATAAGATAAACATTTCTTGTCGAGATATCGCATCCAGTAACGTATAAAAAAGTTACACATTTATGGACATAACGACACAATACGAACCAAAAACTTATTCGTCGCAAATAAATCGTAGTTTCCCTATACGACTATAATCGAGCGAGGTGGCGCAGTGGTTAGCACACTGAACTCGAGTTCGGGAGGGCGACGGTTCAAACCGGCGTCCGGCCATCCTTGATTTAGATTTTTCGTGATTTCCCTAAATCGCTTTAGGCAAGTGCCGCGATGACTGCTTTGAAAGGGTACGGCCGATTTCCTCCCCCATGCTTCCCTAATCGACGAGCTGTTCTAGGCGCTTCAGTCCGGAACCGCGCTGCTGCTACGGTCGCAGGTTCGAATCCTGCCTCGGGCATGGATGTGTGTGATGTCCTTAGGTTAGTTAGGTTTAAGTAGCTCTAAGTCTAGGGGACTGATGACCTCAGATGTTAAGTCCCATAGTGCTTAGAGCCATTTGAGCCTTCCCTAATCCGAGCTCGCGCTGCGTCTCTAATGACATTGTAGTCGACGGGACGTTAAACATTGATCTCCTCCTATGTGGCCACAGCTCAATAGAGGCTTCCATACGCGCTTTTGAATACATGCACTTTTCAGTAGTAATTAGGAGAAGGTGTGAATGAAGAAATTTAACCATTTATCGGAAAGAAACCAAGTCGAGTATCGTAAAAAGAGCTCCACATCTGTTGTGGAGACAATGAGGGCGGTGGCATGGGGAGGGGAGGGGGGCTATGGACGCTATAGACGCCCCCATAGAGTATTGGAGTATCATAATACACTGGATAAAATGACTTCAGAAATCAGCGAATATATTACCCCAACAGATTCAATCATTTTTTTTAATAATTATGTAGCAATATAGATTGCAATTATTTCAAACATATTTTAACAAAAGAATAGGAACGGTAAATAGCTTACTATTTAAACCAATAAATATCATTTAACTTACAAAGGGCGTCTTATTATATACTAATACACATTTTTTACCCTGAACTCCAAGTTACCAGAAACTACTTTAAGCGAAACCAAATTTTACCAATTTGTCGGTGGAGGACCCCAATTCTCCTTTTTTAAGCGATATTCCATTCCACCAAACCCTCTCCCCCCATTAGCCCACCCCCCTTGAGCTACGTCTAGAATCACCCCTGGAGACAATAATACATAGTAAGAACTAAAAAAGTTACTTATCCTTAATAAATCGAAGCTGGAATCGCAAAATACACTTAAGCTCTATAGCTCAAGTGAAGTTAAAAAAAGCATATTACTGTAGTGGGACCCCAAGATATAAAATATATTTATTATATAGAAAAAAACGGGCTGGTAAATGGATTAAATATTATAATTCCTACCGAAACAGAAAGCGCAGTATTTATTCCTAACGCAGAGCAGAGATTAAAAATATAATTTCTCTCGAATCCAGCAAAAAGTATGACAGCCGTGCGGGATTAGCCGAGCGGTCTTGGGCGCTGCAGTCATGGACTGTGCGGCTGGTCCGGGCGGAGGTTCGAGTCCTCCCTCGGGCATGGGTGTGTGTGTTTGTCCTTAGGATAATTTAGGTTAAGTAGTGTGCAAGCTAAGGACTGATGACCTTAGCAATTAAGTCCCATAAGATTTCACACACATTTGAACATTTTCAAAAAGTATGACGACAAATAGCGCTATAAACAAATGCAATTCAAAATGTCCACCAAGAATTGACGTGACAGTAGGCATTATTTTAACGTCACTGGTCAAAGCAGACGCTTGAGGCGGGCTAGAAAGGTACTTGCCCCCTTCTGGAATCTCTGAGTTACAAACTTCTCACTCATTACAGAATTCTGTGGCATTTCTAGACATGACTGTTCACAAGCAAAGGGAAACAATGTGGCTTTAGCAAATACAGTACGTGCGACTTGGTTTTATTCGAGTTTTCGGGCTGTTCACGGGAAATAATAGTGTTTACGTAGCAAGGCGGCCGCTTCGGCGCTATTTTACTGTCATGGGGGATGCGAACTTCTGCAGCACGTTGCCGAAACATAGTCATAGAGTTACGAATAGTGTTGTCCAGTTGGGATGACTCCACAATTACATGTTTAACTGGGGCGCTGGGAACTGTCTTGCTTCAGTTCTACCCTATTAAGAGTCGGTTTTACTCGATAATTAGTGGGTTGTTTTGAAAGGTTTTCTAAATTCACCTCGTTCAATGTTGGTTCTGGGTTACACTTTGTCCAAACCGAAAAATATATATACTCTTCAAAACACTCTTTGTTCACCCATGAACTGTGTCAGTCATTATTAACAATATAAGTTGTGAAAATAATGCAATAAATTCTTAAACATGATCAGATTTGGAGTTCTGAAAACAAAAAATTGTTATAGCATCAAAGTTTAATAAGCCTTTTTCAAAATTGTTTCTTGTTTTCCTACTTTAAGGAGCATTAACTATTTGCAAACTTTTATGGTTACTTATGGAGATATCCGGCACGGTTTCGTCAATGGGACAGTTTTAGATTTATAATTCTCAGTACCAATCTAACATTATTGATACCCATATACGAAGAGAAATACTTTTTTCCAATTACTTTCTAACTTTATTTCCCAACTTGTTGGATGTACATGATTTAATCACTCGAGGATTTAATTCCAAATTGTTAAATTAAAAAGTTGGCATTCATATTTACACTAATAATATCAAAAGATGTATTTCGCATATACTAGTGAAATATGCTTAGCTTTAGGGTATCAAAGTAATTTTAAGACACATATGAATTAAAGACATTAGCTGCCAGTGGGCACTGATTTGTATCAATGGGGTAAGTTGAAAATTTGTACCAGATGAGGATTCGAACTCGGGTCTCCTGTTTACTAGTGAAATGCGGTGATCGCTATACCATCCTGACAACAGTAGTCAGCACAACCGCACGGAATACCCCAGCACGCCTCCTGTCAGTCCCAAATTCTGAACTTATATCACATAGCAATGATGTTATGCCCTTGCTCATTATCCTCATTACTGGCGGCATCTCACCGATTCTTAAGAGTTCGAGCTTGATATGCAACTGCACTGAAGGGATCATTGGCCGCCATCGCCTTAATTACATATGTGCCGATGACAGCCAATGCTCCCTGCATCGAAAACTCTTGCATGACTTGAACTCTTACGGGAATCGGCGAGATGTCGCAAGCAATGATGGTAATGAGCAGCGGCACTGCCCAGATCGCTTAGTGGTCAACGCAGCTGTCTAGTAAGAAGAAAGCCAGGTTCGAATCCCGGTCTGGCACAAATTTTCAATTTGCCCCATTGATATAAATCAATGCCCACTGGCAGCTCATGTCTTTAATTCTTTTCTGCCTTGATTATTACTGGCTGCCGAAATTATGTCCGTTCTTTTTCACTTATCGGAAATAACAGACGGCACATATATAATTATAGTAACAGTATCTTCAAAAATGGTTAAACAGATGACTATTAAAATGAGATACAGTAAGTTTTGCGTATATCATATTAGATTAACTTCTTAATGCACGAGAAGTTTTCAATCTTCTCGATTCAGTTACATTATGAATTTTAAGAAAGTGGTGACCCACACCTTGCAAACATTAGGTTCATAAAAACACTTACATCATCATACTAAGCGATAAAATCAAACGAGTCGAATAATAAAATCGAACATGTTGAATGTCTCCGTTCTTAATGTTAATACTGACTGTTTATACACACATCAAAAAGAGTTTAGCATCACCCCGGTTCCCAGAACTCCTGAAGATAGACTCTTTGATTGGTCAGAGACACTAAACCCACCCGCCCAAAGATATAAACAACCATGTATGAGCAGCGCCTATTAGACGGAGGGGGTCCGACAACCGATCAGTTCCAGTCATTCCACCAGGAAGGAGGTACACGGCTCATGTTGTCTATAGTTCAACCGTCTCTAGACGGTCAATACTGCGATTCAACCGCGTGCGCATTATCACTTTGAGCCAGGAAAGGTGCTCAACAAGAGAAGTGTCCAGACACTCGCAGCGAACACAAGCGATGTTGTTCGGACATGGAGGAGATACAGGGAGACAGAACTGTCGATGCCATGCGTCGCTCAGGCCGCCCAGGGGCTACTACTGCAGTGGATGACCGCTACCTACGGATTATGGCTCGGAGAAACCCTGACAGCAACGCCACCATATTGAATAATGCTTTCCGTGCAGCCACAGGACGTCGTGTTATGAGACAAAGTGTGCGCAATAGGCTGCGTGATGCGCAACTTCACTCCCGAAGTCAATGGCGAGGTCCATCATTGCAACCACGACACCATGCAGAGCGGTAGAGACAGGCCCAACAACATGCCGAACGGACCACTCAGGATTGGCATCACGTTCTCTTAACCGATGAGTGCCGCATATGCCTTCAACCAGACAATCGTCAGAGACGTGTTCGGAGGCAACCCGGTCAGGCTGAACGCCTTAGACACACTGTCCAGCGAGTGCAGCAAGTTTGAGGTTCCCTGCTGTTTTGGGGTGGCATTATGTGGGGCCGACGTACGTCGCTGGCGGTCATGGAAGGCGCCGAAACGGCTGTACTATATGTGAATGCCACTCTCCGACCGATAGTGCAACCATATTGGCAGCATATTGGCGAGGCATTCGTCTTCATGGACAACAATTCGCGCCCCCATCGTGCACATCTTGTGAATGACTTCCTTCAGGATAACGACATCGCTCGACTAGAGTCGCCAGCATGTTCTCCAGACCTGAAATATTCCTTGGATAGATTGAATGGGGCTGTTTATGGACGACGTGACCCACCAGCCACTCTGAGGGATATACGCCGAAAGCCGCTGGACTAACAGTGCCTTGATGAACTTGTGGATAGTATGCCACGACGAATACAGGCATGCATCAATGCAAGAGGACGTGCTACTGGGTATTAAAGGTACCGGTGTCTACAGCAATCTGCCGCGCGGAGTGGCCGTGCGGTTTGAGGCGTCATGTCATGGACTGCGCGGCCACTCCCACCGGAGGTTCAAATCCTCCCTCGGGCATGGGTGTTTGTGTTGTTCTTAGCATAAGTCAATTTAAGTTAGTTTAAGTAGTGTGTAAGTCTAGGGACCGATGACCTAAGCAGTTTGGTCCCTTAGGAATTTGCACACATTTGAACATTTCTACAGCAATCTGGACCACCACCTCTGAAGATCTCGCTGTATGGTGGTACAACATGCAATGTGTGGTTTTCATGAGCAATAAAAAGGGCAGAAATAATGTTTATGTTGATCTCTATTCCAATTTTCTGTACAGGTTCCGGGACTCTCGGAACCGAAGTGATGCAAAACTTTTTTTGATGTGTGTATAACATGAATGAGAGCACTGTCTGGCACATTTTTGTGACTGACGATGCAGTTTTTTACTACTGGACAGTAGCAACGAATTCGTGGATTTTGACTCCATTGATGTCATCGCCTAGTATGATGTAAGTTTTTTATGAACCTGATGATGACTTGTGGACGGAAACTTGTTTTCCGGTAAAGAAATTTCAGCTGCAGGTCACTTCGGTAAATCATGGCGTTCTTCACATAGTAAAAGTGAGAAATTTAGAATGTCACCCTTTCTTTGATAAATTTCTGCGGACGCTAATGACGCTGGCGAAAACATATTTTGTGCGTACTCCGAAAAGCTGCTATGTAAATTTAAGGTGTTATTTAAAAAATATCTTTTGTCAGACCTATGGAGCACAATTTAAGAAGAACCTGACGAAGCGTGCAACTGATCTACTTTAGCCCAGTGTCCAGTTTGGTTGCTGTATTCACTCCTGTCGACCTCAGCCAGAGGAAGAGAAAATGCTGAGTCCGAAATTTTAGGATACTGATCCCAGGAAAGCTAATCTCCATTGGCTCGTTGCTGAATAATTCGTCCGGTTCGTTACCTTAGTGACCGTCATGGCAAACTGTATTTTTAACACCTCTTGTAAACAGTTCTGTATTGTAATGTTAAGCAACAGAGTTGTCCCATTATGGAACGTCTGTCTTCCAAACACCAATTGCGTTTGCAGTAGTGTGCAGATATCCTCGGTGCAACACAATAACAGAGGTAACTGGAATAAACAACCGAATGAATTGTCTGTAAGGACCGTCGAAAGTCCAGGCGGTCGTATAAAAATAGTCCAGCAACAACCCTGATTAACCTTTGAAATACTTTGGAAGAATCCAGACTCACCCGGTATAAAACTACATCATTACAAGCCGCAAGGGCCGATAAATTTTCGTTAGAAACTGTAGCTTCTTTTAAAGCAATTTAAATGTTCAATAGGTTACACATATTACTAGAAACATGATAAAAAAACCTGATGCTTGCAGGACTGTGGCAGAGTATGTAATGCAGTTGTTACTGATAACAAAAATTGAAAATGGACAATGTATAAGATACCCACTTAGGCGTTCAGAGTTTACTGCTAATAATTTTTATGTCTGGTAATTGTTGACCTTAATTGTCTTCCAATACTGTTTCAGTACTGCGTGTATGTCGTTATAATATCCTTTTTTCACTATTACCAGACGTAGGGAAATTTCCCACGGGCGAGGGAAAAATAAGTAAAAATTTTGTCTTGTGGCGAAAAGGGAAAAATAAGGAATGATTCAAAAAATCGTGTGAACTTTAGAAATGACTAACCGAATAGATAAATTTCAAAAAACATCAAATATGTACCCTTACTACAAACAGGTGCAATGGTTCTCGATATCTCTTGCTGCTGGTATTAGAGATCCCCATACTTACCGGGTGTTTACGTTTTCGTTTCCTCTGTGAAGGATGTTTAAAACCTCAGAGTATCTTCTGAACCCTGCAAAAGGAGCAGCTTTAGTGGTTTCGTTCCCCATTGCAGTTGCATTTTCTCACCCTTAATGAAAATGTGCACCAGTATAGTAAAAAGTAGTTATATTAAAATTTCAGTATGTACTGTACGTACAGAAAGTGTATAAAATGAGTGACAAGAGTGACAAAAAACTATTCCTCAAAAGAAAAGAAAAGTTAGTGATGAACCAATGCCGGAAGCAGTCGGTGAGAAAGTTTCGAGAAAAAGGAAATTTCAAGACCAGCGACTAAGCGATCCTACTTTTAAGGGGTGGGACAATTTCCCGGCAATAAATTCGAATGTAGATGTGCTGCAGTTAACATGGAAATATTACATGGAGAAAATGAACTACACAAGCATGCTCGAAGTCAGAAACATACAAAGTGAGTCAAAACTTTCATGCCAACACCGTCCATAAGTGGATTTATACCTCATACAGAAATAAGTGAAAATGTAGGCGACAAACCAATCGAAAAAACAGCGATTAAATTGACAATTTTCTTTGTGGTACTGTATTCCAGGTTGCTGACCATTTAATCCTCTTAGTGAAAAATGTGTTTTCCGATTCTAAAATTTCACAGACTCTTCAAATGAAGAATGTTCAGACATTAGCCTACATAAATCCCTGCGTTTTTGGGCCTGGTATGTTCTTTTCAGTTCCGGACAGGGTCGGAACACAACTCATAGAACTCATTGGTTTAGATGTTACAGAGTGTTTTGCAGACAAACTTGATATGGCGTTTGAATAATGCTTGTTTGCAAAGGCCATTCCCATAACGAATGATGTAGACATTTCGTGTGCTGGTGCCAATGTAACGGCCGGTGATAGAGATTCTGTTGTTCCTTGCCTTAAACATGAGATAAATAGTGTTCTTTTAATGTAATTACATTGTTGTTGTTGTTGTGGTCTTCAGTCCTGAGACTGGTTTGATGCAGCTCTCCATGCTACTCTATCCTGTGCAAGCTTTTTCATCTCCCAGTACCTATTGCAACCTACATCCTTCTGAATCTGCTTAGTGTATTCATCTCTTGGTCTCCCTCTACGATTTTTACCCTCCACGCTGCCCTCCAACACTAAATTGGTGATCCCTTGATGCCTCAGAACATGTCCTACCAACCGATCCCTTCTTCTGGTCAAGTTGTGCCACAAACTTCTCTTCTCCCCAATCCTATTCAATACTTCCTCATTAGTTATGTGATCTACCCATCTAATCTTCAGCATTCTTCTGTAGCACCACATTTCGAAAGCTTCTATTCTCTTCTTGTCCAAACTATTTATCGTCCATGTTTCACTTCCATACATGGCTACACTCCATACAAATACTTTCAGAAATGACTTCCTGACACTTAAATCAATACTGGATGTTAACAAATTTCTCTTCTTCAGAAACGCTTTCCTTGCCATTGCCAGCCTACATTTTATATCCTCTCTACTTCGACCATCATCAGTTATTTTGCTCCCCAAATAGCAAAACTCCTTTACTACTTTAAGTGCCTCATTTCCTAATTTAATTCCCTCAGCATCACCCGACTTAATTAGACTACATTCCATTATCCTTGTTTTGCTTTTCTTGATGTTCATCTTATATCCTCCTTTCAAGACACTGTCCATTCCATTCAACTGCTCTTCCAAGTCCTTTGCCGTCTCTGACAGAATTACAATGTCATCGGCGAACCTCAAAGTTTTTATTTCTTCTCCATGAATTTTAATACCTACCCCGAATTTTTCTTTTGTTTCCTTTACTGCTTGCTCAATATACAGATTGAACAACATCGGGGAGAGGCTACAACCCTGTCTTACTCCCTTCCCAACCACTGCTTCCCTTTCATGTCCCTCGACTCTTATAACTGCCATCTGGTTTCTGTACAAATTGTAAATAGCCTTTCGCTCCCTGTATTTTACCCCTGCCACCTTCAGAATTTGAAAGAGAGTATTCCAGTCAACATTGTCAAAAGCTTTCTCTAAGTCTACAAATGCTAGAAATTACATTAGTAATTACATTAGTAGCTAGTAAAGCTTGTAAAAAAACTTCCTCGTGTACCAGAAGGCGTTCAAAAAATATAATATTCTTATTTGTCTAATAGTTCCAACCTCTGTGCGAAGTTGGTTGAGATCCAAGAGTCAGATGAACGTGAAAAGAATAAGATACTGAAACCAGCAACTACAGGATGACTAGCAATGCACTAGTGCGTATGCCGCATAATAGATAACTAGTCTGCATTACAGGGCTTTTTTAATATAGCTGCATTAGGGGATAAACTTAATAAGTGATGATTTCATCTTACGTGAACTAAATAACCTTTACATCGAAGCTTAACTCTTGTTTTTGTAATATGCTTTTCATTTTCTCAAGAATTTCAGTGCTCTCCTCCAGGGTTGAAAGATTCTTATTCATTCCTTAGCAGAAACTTTTGTTAAACTCCTCAAAAAAATCACCCAGAACTTTCTGTCAGTAAGAGCACTGCAAGAAACTGAAATACGTAATCCATATACCCCTTAAAACCTTCTTCCCTTAAGTGAAGTGTATTTAGGACCCGAGTGTGAAACATTGTTAAAGGGGCTACCTGCGTCTGGCATGATGAAATCAGAAAGAGGTTTTTGGAACTTTATGTGGTTGCCGTTGAAGAAATACAAAGACGTTTGCAAATTAGGAATCCAATGTATACGGAAATGAAACTTTTGTGCCCTAATGTGGCACTGGGAAAAGATAGATCTGGACCTACAGAATACGACATTTAACTAAACATCTCAGTAAATATGTCAATGGAAACAACGTGTGTGTGCAGTGGCGACTGTTGCCCCTTCTTTGGCGAACAGGGGAGAAATTCTGTGACGGGAAAGGGAGATACATGAAGTGTTGCACTTTATAGCTAATGTTAAAGACTTTACCGATGAACTGAAATTTCCTAACTTAAGAAAACTCGCAATATTGCCTTTAGCATTACCTTATTCAAATGCGGGCCAGAAAGAATATTTTCACTAGTGAATGATTTAACACGAAGAAGAATAATCGAACAGATAGTGAAGCTCTCGGTGCACTTGCAGTCGGTACGGTCTGCCTTCCAAGCGAAGGGATCGGTCTGTTGTTCGTTTTTAAGGTCGCAAACACACAGATGAAATTCATAATTCAGACGCCCTGTATTAGATTTGGTGAGCAGAATTTATATAGATTTAATACATTAATTAGTCGGTTAGCTTCATACACAATTTCTAAAAAAAAATTGGATATGTGGGAAAAATTTTGGTCCTGTGGGATATTCTGTGAATACTTTAAGAGCACCTTCAGACAGGGTATCTAGCACCACCTCATTTGTTAAATGCAGTGTGTCGTTTCGCTGATAGGTGATTCTCAGCAAAAAGTATCTTTATTAAAAACGTCAATTTACAAGACAAGTAGCCCAGTACCTGTTCCATCTCATCCTTCACTCCCCTTCTGTCCATCTCCTGCTTCCAATCTCTCTGTCCAGCTCCTCCTTTCCTCTCTCTCTGCCCATCTCCTCCTCTTTCCTTTCTCTGTCCATCTCCTCCTCCCTATCTCTCTCTCCAACTCCTCCTACCCCCTATCTCTGCCCATATCCTCCTCTGTCCAGGCCTTGTCTTTCTCCTCCTCTCCCCTCTCTGTCCAGTTCCTCCCCCCTCTCTCTCTTTGTCTCCTCCTATTTCCTATCCCTGTCCATCTCCTCCTCTCCCCTCTCTCTGCCCATCTCCTCCTCTCTCCTTTCTCTGTCCTCTTCTCTCCTCCCCCCCCCCTCCACTCTCTTTCTGCCAATCTCTTCCTCCCCCTATCTTTGTTCCTCTCTTCCTCTTTCCTTTCTCTGTTTATTTCCCCATTCCCCTCTCTCTGTTCATGTCCTCCTCTCCACTATCTGTGTCCATCTTCTCCTTCCTCCTCGCTGTTATCAATCTCCTCCTCCCTCTCGTCTCTCCATATTATCGCGCCTATCCATACAGGACACTGGTGATCCCCAATCCCACAGTATTTCTTTCCAGATCGTAACTAATATGTGTACTAAAATTGGTTGAAATCGTTCCAAGGGTTCAGGATGAGCTTTTTATCTGTGACTTTGCCCGTGTATACATATGTCAAATATGTTTCACATGTATGTACATATTTCAGATGTACAAGTATTTGTGCACATATTTCACCTATATCTCTAGCAAATTTCGCCCTGCAGTTTCACTTTCAAGCAGGTTAATGTTTATGACGTTGTATCTACTGAACGATGTGTTGAACAATCATATAATTTTGCTGGTACATTCAGTGGTATTTGTGAATGCTGTTAGTAGTAAAGGAGTAATTATTAATACATCGTGCTTCATAGACCAGTTTTACTGCATGAACAGCGATATACTTTTTTTTTCTTCATTTTGTGGGGATTGTCAACGAGAAAAAGTTTAGTAAAGGTTTGAAATTTTGTGGAGAATTTGTTCCAAGTAACTAAGTGCTCTCATTCTCAGATACTGGATGACTAATGTAGGCTATTCGTACGCCATGGGCAACACTGCTTTCTCACCCACATCCGTTCGATAGGTAGATGGTTCTTACCTCCACAGCGAAGGTTTCAAGACAGTAAGTGGTAAGTGTAACAAGTTTGGTTTAAATATGGCCAGTGGTTTACATACGAGGTGCATTCAAGTTCTAAGGCCTCCGATTTTTTTCTAATTAACTACTCATCCGAAATCGATGAAACTGGCGTTACTTCTCGACGTAATCGCCCTGCAGACGTACACATTTTTCACAACGCTGACGCCATGATTCCGTGGCAGCGGCGAAGGCTTTTTTAGGAGTCTGTTTTGACCACTGGAAAATCGCTGAGGCAATAGCAGCACGACTGGTGAATGTGCGGCCACGGAGACTGTCTTTCATTGTTGCAAAAAGCCAAAAGTCACTAGGAGCCACGTCAGGTGAGTAGGGAGCATGAGGAATCACTTCAAAGTTGTTATCACGAAGAAACTGTTGCGTAACGTTAGCTCGATGTGCAGGTGCGTTGTCTTGGTGAAACAGCACACGCGCAGCCCTTGCCGGACGTTTTTGTTGCAGTGCAGGAAGGAATTTGCTCTTCAAAACATTTTCGTAGGATGCACCTGTTACCATAGTGCCCTTTGGAACGCAATGGGTAAGGATTACGCCCTCGCTGTCCCAGAACATGGACACCATCATTTTTTCAGCACTGGCGGTTACCTGATTTTTTTTTTGGTGGCAGTGAATCTGTGTGCTTCCATTGAGCTGACTGGCGCTTTGTTTCTGGATTGAAAAATGTCATCCACGTCTCATCTATTGTCACAACCGACGAAAAGAAAGTCCCATTCATGCTGTCGTTGCGCGTCAACATTGCTTGGCAACATGCCACATGGGCAGCCATGTGGTCGTCCGTCAGCATTCGTGGCATCCACCTAGATGACGCTTTTCGCGTTTTCAGGTCGTCATACAGGATTGTGTGCACAGAACCCACAGAAATGCCAACTCTGGAGGCAATCTGTTCAACAGTCATTCGGCGATCCCCCAAAACAATTCTCTCCACTTTCTCGATCATGTCGTCAGACCGGCTTGTGCGAGCCCGAGGTTGTTTCGGTTTGTTGTCACACGATGTTCTGCCTTCATCAATCTGTCGCACCCATGAACACGCTTTCGACACATCCATAACTCCATCACCACATGTCTCCTTCAACTGTCGATGAATTTCAATTGGTTTCACACCACGCAAATGCAGAAAACGAATGATCGCATGCTGTTCAAATAAGGAAAACGTCGCCATTTTAAGTATTTAAAACAGTTCTCATTCTCGCCGCTGGCGGTAAAATTCCATCTGCCGTATGGTGCTGCCATCTCTGGGACATATTGACAATGAACGCGGCCTCATTTTAAAACAATGCGCATGTTTGTATCTCTTTCCAGTCCGGAGAAAAAAAATTGGAGGCCTTAGAACTTGAATGCACCTCGTACATATGTACATACGTTTTTATAATGTGTGGATTTCAGTTTCGCTTACTGGGCAGACATAAGCGTTTCAGCTGGATATGTATTTCAGTCACAATTTCGGGAAGATACAAGTGATCATGAGCCGCTTCTGGCGTTAAGCGGCCATCTTAGGATCTCGACTGGTATTAACAACACGTTGCACTCGTAGATATGAATTGTGAATCAATGTCAAGGCTACATTCAGGTGCAACGAGCGTTCAAAACACTATCAAGTCAGATGTAGTCCATATGACGAGAGTTGGTATGCGCTTTCTGCTGATCATCATGTTGGTTGGCCATAGAAACTGGACGTGGAGGCTGCAATCCATTTGTGGTTCATTTGTAAAAAGTGATGTAGCGTACATTGCAGCCATCTTATTGTAAGTAGTAAACATACTTCAAGTACATGTGTCGCACGCCCTACATATGTACTCTCCAAACCACTGCAAAGTGCACGTCAGTGGTACATTGTACCAGGTATCAGGAATTTTTCCTGTCCTGTCCATGTACGGTATGAACTGCGAAAAGACCGAGTGCTTAAATATCTCTCTGTGTGTGCTGTAGTTAGTGTTATCCATGTGGGAGCTATATGTTGGGGGTTGTAATATATTCCTAGATTCAACTCTTTAAGTCGATTCTTCAAACTTTTTATGTGGTTTTTCGTGGGACAGTCTACGTCTGTTTCAAGCAACTGCAATTTCAGTTCTTTCAGCATCTTCGTGACACTCTCCCATGCGACAAACAAACCTATGACCATGCGTGCTGCCCTTCTCCTCATCCGTTCAATGTCCCCTGTTAGACTGCGGTCACAGTGGCACCGATATCGGTAGATTCCGCCGATGACAGAAATCGATTGAAGACGAGCAAACTTTTCAAGTTAGTGCAACACTACATGTGCGGTCATAATGTAACGGATCTGATTGCCCGAACTTACAAACATCGTACGACAATCAGTGAAATTCAGAATATTTTGATCCTTCGGTCAAATCGACTGACGTTGTCACAGACGAAATATGCGCTGTAAGAAACTAATTAGTTTAGACCAAGAAAGAGTAAGTTTGAGACATCCTGAGGATAGAAAGTATCCTAATCGGGATGTAGTTCGGAATCTATGGACTTAATTGCAGATTTATTGAAAACCACAAGTAGGTAAAAGCTTTAGCAGAATTTTTAGATATAAATTATAACCTCAAAACATAATTTATTAAAGTGAGAAGAGGTGCGTATCTTTTGCTCATAGTTACTGCTATGGATCATTCTTTGGCTTGTGGTATGAGAACATTAGCTGTCTATAAATCATTATTACTGCTTACTGGATTTTTATGCCTATAGGGTTGTGATTGTGTTACATGTAGTGGTTTCTAAATATGGTGTATGTGAAACTTCCTGGAAGATTAAAACTGTGTGCCGGACCGAGACTCGAACTCCGGACCTTTGCTTTTCACGGGCAAGTGCTCTACCGATTGAGCTACCCAAGCACGACTCACGCCCCGTCCTCACAGCTTTAATTCCGCCAGTACCTCGTCTCCTACCTTCCAAACTTCACAGAAGCACTCCTGCGAACCTTGCAGGACTGCACTCCTGGAAGAAAGGATATTGCGGAGACACAGCTTAGCCACATCTTGGGGGACGGTTCAAGAATGAAATTTTCACTCTACAGCGGAGTGTGCACTGATATGAAACTTCCTGATATGAAACTTCTAAATATGGTGTATGTGAAACTTCCTGGAAGATTAAAACTGTGTGCCGGACTGAGACTCGAACTCGCAAGATTGACACCAAGAGGGTCGAGAGGAAGACTCTGGCGCTTCTCAAGGATTCCGGCTTCCCTGACAAGATTACCAAGAAGCTACGCCCGATGGCTGCTTTCCCTCCTAGACTTTATGGACTGCCGAAGGTGCACAAGGAATCGATTCCGTTACGTCCCATTGTCAGCAATATTGGTGCCCCAAAGCACCTTCTCGCCAAGCACCTCAAACAACTGCTTAGCCCTTACGTTGGGAGATGTACACACCATATCCATAACTCCGTGGATTTCCTGTGACGCATCAACAACCTTGCGCTTAAGGAATCTGACATACTGGTGGGCTTCGACGTGCTATCTCTATTCACTAAAGTTCCGTTACAAGAATCCTTGGAACTCATCAGCCAGAAATTTGACGAAGAGACCACCAACCTTTTCAGACATGTTCTGACATCAACTTACTTCTTATTTGACGGTGAATACTACGAGCAGACAGAAGGAGTAGCCATGGGAGTCCACTCTCACCCGTTGTCGCAAATATGTACATGGAACATTTCGAGGAGGAATCTCTTGAATCAGCACATCTAAAACCCACCTGTTTCTTTAGATATGTGGATGATACCTTCATTATCTAGCCACATGGAAGAAATAAACTGGCAGACTTCCTCACACACCTCAACTACAGACACGAGAATATTAGATTCACCATGGAGATCGAAACGGATGGGATGCTCCCTTTCCTAAATGTTTTGATTAGAAGACGACCTGACGGCACTTTGGGCCACAGCGTGTATAGGAAGAAGATGCTCACCGATTTGTACTTACATGCGGATAGCTGCCACCACCCGCCACAAAAGAATGACGTGCTCAAAACCCTTGTACACAGAGCTCACCCATCTCTGACAGGGACAGTCTACAACAAGAATTGGACCATCTGAAGACCGTGTTTCGGAGAAACGGTTGAAGGAAGGGCAAATTCGGAAGGCTCTACATCCCACACCTGCAGCACTGGCGGAAACAGAGGATGAACCTCAGGAGGAGAAGGTCTAGGCTGTTATTCCGTTTTGTGGGGCCTTATCCGGAAAAATTGGACGTATTTTTCGCAAACACCATGTGAAAACCATCTTCCGTCCTCCAAGCAAAACCAAGAGCCTTCTTGGTAGTGTCAAGGACAACTTTGGTCTACGTAAATCAGAGGTTTATCAGATACCTTGGCAATGCGGGAGTGTATACGTAGGGCAGACCATTCGTACCATTGAGGTCCAATGCCGAGAACATCAACGGCACACTAGACTGCAACAGCCCAGTAAGTCGGCAATCACTGAGCACTGCCTATCGGAACTCCAAAGCATGGATTATGACCAAACCAAAGTCCTGACACAGACTTCCAAATACTGGGACTGTGTCATCAAAGAAGCCATAGAGATCAGAGTAAGGGAGCCACAACTAAATCGTGACAGCGGGTACATCCTTAGCAAGGCGTGAGAACCCGCGATCACCCAGATTAAGAAGAAAAAAGATATTTCCCAGAGTGTACCTACTTCCTGGGAGGAGGGAAGAATAACGAGAGCGGTGCCGGCAGACCCTCCTGAACGAGAAGACCTAGGACGCAGCGCCCAGACGGCTGGAGAACGGACGCTGTACCGGGACCGCGAGCGGGGCGCGGACCGCACCGACTCATAGGAAGCGCCTGAGGGAGGAGCGGGGGGGGGGGGGGGGGATTGTCCTATATATACATGGCACCGTTCCACCATCAACCATTACGTCATGCCTGCAGACTGCACTCAGAGTGGCTGAGCCTTGGTTGGAGAAATGGCGTGTTAGAGTAAACATCGACAAGTGCGAATCCGTTCTGTTCACCAGAAGACCGAAGCAACTGCGCAAACACCGCTACTGCAGTCCAATAACTCTAAATGCACGTCCAATACGTTTCCGCGAGAAAGTCAAATACCTCGGTGTCTGGCTGGACCGGAAATTACTCTGGGGGGACCACATACAACACATGACCAACCGAGTTAGCGCGAGGCTCGAACAGCTCTATCCTATGCTCAACAGGCGTAGCACACTGAACAGAAGGGTGTCGAGGTCCATGTACATGACACTTATCCGCCCCCTGATGACGTACGCAGCTCCTGTCTGGGGATGCGTTGCGCCTACACGCCTGCGCCGTCTGCAGCTCATACAAAACAAAGTACTCAAAATCATAAGCAATGCTCCACAATAGAAGGTGCATTCAAGTTCTAAGGCCTCCGATTCTTTTTCTCCGGACTGGAAAGAGATAGTAACATGCGCATTGTTTTAAAATGACGCCGCATTCATTGTCAATATGACCCAGAGATGGCAGCACCGTATGGCAGATGGAATTTTACCGCCAGCGGCGAGAATGAGAACTGTTTTAAATACTTAAAATGGCGACGTTTTCCTTACTTGAACAGCGTGCAGTCATTCGTTTTCTGGAATTGCGTGGTGTGAAAACAAATTGAAATTCATCGACAGTTGATGGAGACATGTGGTGATGGAGTTATGGATGTGTCAAAAGTGCGTTCGTGGGTGCGACAGTTTAATGAAGGCAGAACATCGTGTGACAACAAACCGAAACAACCTCGGCCTCGCACAAGCCAGTCTGACGACATGATCGAGAAAGTGGAGAGAATTGTTTTGGGGGATCGCCGAATGACTGTTGAACAGATCGCCTCCAGAGTTGGCATTTCTGTGGGTTCTGTGCACACAATCCTGCATGACGACCTGAAAATGCGAAAAGTGTCATCCAGGTGGGTGCCACGAATGCTGACGCACGACCACATGGCTGCCCGTGTGGCATGTTGCCAAGCAATGTTGACACGCAACGACAGCATGAATGGGACTTTTATTTCGTTGGTTGTGACAATGGATGAGAGGTAGATGCCATTTTTCAATCCAGAAACAAAGCGCCAGTCAGCTCAATGGAAGCACACATATTCACCGCCACCAAAAAAATTTCAGGTAACCGCCAGTGCTGAAAAAATGATGGTGTCCATGTTCTGGGACAGCGAGGGCGTAATCCTTACCCATTGCGTTCCAAAGGGCACTACGGTAACAGGTGCATCCTACGAAAATGTTTTGAAGAGCAAATTCCTTCCTGCACTGCAACAAAAACGTCCGGCAAGGGCTGTGCGTGTGCTGTTTCACCAAGACAACGCACCCGCACATCGAGCTAACGTTACGCAACAGTTTCTTCGTGATAACAACTTTGAAGTGATTCCTCATGCTCCCTACTCACCTGACGTGGCTCCTAGTGACTTTTGGCTTTTTGCAACAATGAAAGACAGTCTCCGTGGCCGCACATTCACCAGCCGTGCTGCTATTGCCTCAGCGATTTTCCAGTGGTCAAAACAGACTCCGAAAGAAGCCTTCGCCGCTGCCACGGAATCATGGCGTCAGCGTTGTGAAAAATGTGTACGTCTGCAGGGCGATTACGTCGAGAAGTAACCCAAGTTTCATCGATTTCGGGTGAGTAGTTAATTAGAAAAAAAATCGGAGGCCTTAGAACTTGAATGCACCTCGTACACACGCATGGCGTCAGCGTTGTGAAAAATGTGTACGTCTGCAGGGCGATTACGTCGAGAAGTAACCCAAGTTTCATCGATTTCGGGTGAGTAGTTAATTAGAAAAAAAATCGGAGGCCTTAGAACTTGAATGCACCTCGTACACACGCATCGCGGACCTTCACCGGGAATACCGACTTGAGACTCTCACGAAGGTAACCCACAAACTCACCACAAGACTATACAGAAACTCCAGACATTCGCAGAACTCGTTTATTCTGAATCTGGGGAACTATGACCACAACCATAGATGGAAACATTAAAGACCAAAAGACATACTTGTAAGGACATAACATCTATGGCCAAGCATACGCAAACATAACGGCACAGGCGAGCCCCTGTTAATCAGACGCCATTACTGGATATCCAGCTGAAAGACACTGCCGAATAACTGGCACCACACAGGGAAGCCGTACCGTACACTGCATGCAAACAAGCTCCATACATCCCCCACTCAATGAGATGATCTATGGCCAATCTCCCACTACAGTATAACGATCTTGATTGTCCCAGGAATGTAGCAGCTGCAGCAACTGGGACACATCGCCATCGCTTGTCACGGTAATGATGCATGATACCTATACTAACAAATCCAACCTTGCATGAACTATCGCAGCTAGTAAGCCACTACTGCTATTACTACCCATCTCACTGTCGCAGAGGTTTTTTTTTCCCGCGGCACGAGCCATGGCACTTTTTTCCCTCTGCTCTTCAAATCGCTACCCTCACTCGCGTTTCGTCCACTATCTATCACCTGATGGACCGTGTTAATGCGTAGTCTTACCCAGACTCACGGACAACATCACAGCCCAGCATCCTGTGATCCACTTACTAGATAACTAACATGTTTATGGGACTGATGACCATAGCTGTTAAGTCCCATAGTGCTGAGAGCCATTTTAACATGTTTACGGAGGTGACAGTAGCACTTTTGGTTTGGTCACCACATTGGTGCGGGCGTGGAGGGGCCCCATCTCTATGTAACACCGCCGGTCAGTACATCAGCGCACCTGACGATGGCAACGTGGTCGATTGCCGGAATATTGTGTCTTATGCACACTCATACCAGGCTGTTCACCGGAGATTTATTTCGTCAAGTGAAGATGCGATACTCAGTCAAATGCTTTTCAGAAATCGAAATAAATGCCCCAAGCTAACGACCCCAAGATCTTCAATTACTTTAGGATGCCTATTAAATCGTTTGATGGGTTGCTTCACCTTATACGTAATGGAATTTCAGCAGACCAGAATGCAGCCAGGTACTGTACCTCACCAGAGAAGAAAGTAATAGTTACTTTAAGGTAAATATTTTTTACATTTAACTAAATTCAGTGCGAAATTATGAATCAGCAAGCCATTCAAGTTGTGATTCATTGGTGGAAGCATTTAGCGACGTTTTTCCTGGTGCTGTATTTCGATTATTCGGCGTACGCTAATGTGACAAAAGTCCTGGAATAAGCTATATCCTCATATACAGATGGCTGTAATATCGCGTACGCAATGTATAAAAGGGCAGCTCATTTGGGGAACTGTCATTTGTACTCACGTGATTTATGTGAAAAGGTTTCCGACGTGATTATGACCGCTCGATGGGAATTAATAGAATTTAAATGCGGTTTGGTAGTTGGTGCTAGACGCATGGGACATTCTAATTCGGATTTTCCGAGGTCCACAGTGTCAAGAGTGTGCCGAGAATAACAAATTCGAGGCATTACCTCTCACCACGGACAACGCAGAGGCCGGCGGCTTTCGCTTAACGATCGAGAGCAGCGACGTTTGCACAGAGTAGTCAGTGCTAACGGTGAAGCAACAATACGTGAAATAATCTCAGAAATCGATGTAGGACAACGGATTCTGCGTTCTATTTCTGATTAAAAACGCTCGAGCGTATCTTTTCGGGGTTGAAGTTCATATTCTTGTTTGCCAGACCACTCCTGAAGAGAAGGGAGCTGCAATGTTGTGAACTTAGCAGTTGCTATAACAGAAGATTGTTATTATTATCATTATTATTATTAGAAAAATTTGCATTAGAGGCCTTTTGTTCTACTAAAGTTCCGCAGAATCCAGAACATAATTCATCCACAGAGACTAAGAAATAGGCCATTCATCAGCTATAAACAATTTGACCTTTCGTAGCCGGCCACAGTGGTCTAGCGGTTCTGGCGCTGCAGTCCGGAACCGCGGGACTGCTACGGTCGCAGGTTCGAATCCTGCCTCGGGCATGGGTGTGTGTGATGTCCTTAGGTTAGTTAGGTTTAAGTAGTTCTAAGTTCTAGGGGACTTATGACCTGAGATGTTGAGTGCTCAGAGCCATTTTTTTTATCTTTCGTAGGAAACAAGGGGATAAATGGATGAGCGGAAGAAACTGTTAATTTGTAATTCTAATTGGTCCACATTAGATGTTCTCGATATTACTTGGGACCATCCGAGGTGGCATGGTGGTAAGATATGGTTACAACCATAGGTGGATGCGTTTTTTAGGGATACCTGACCACCTGTATCCATCTGGATAACTGCACACATTAGCAATGTGCTTCTGGGAGTCACATAGGTGAGCCACACCTGGAATTAATCCACTGGACAGATTACCAGTGCTGGCCAGCCTGGATACTGCTGTTAGGCAGTTTCATACATCTGACTTGGTGAATACTGGGCTGATACCCAAGTCCCGCTCCAGTTACACTATTCACGAAAATTTAGGAAATGTTCTTAAACTTTCACAAGGGATAACACTAGATTCAGACAGAAGGAGTACACACATTCTGTCACCAGGGCGAGTGGCGGTGGGGGATTGGGGGATGGAGACAGGAAGGGCATTTGCCCACCCTCTACCACTAATGTTGCCAATTCCAGATTTTCAAGCATAGACACGTTATAAAGCTGGCAAAACGAAACAGTACCTGTCCACCTAAGCCCTAAGGTAATCATAACTAAGTACACAGACATTACCAAATCATCAAGTCCCTATATTTCAGCAAACCTGATGCCTTTCCAGGTGAACGCACATAAACACAAAACCCACTTTTCTGCTGTGAGCTGCAGATTCTATGGCCAAATTGAACTATCTGATAATTACCTTGGCATATTACAGGAACAAGGACACATCATCTGGCCCAGGAGACATAGTCACTCCCAAGGAACAAAACCTACCCACTACTAACACATCCATTCACCCTGCACAAACTGTCATTCCTGGCAGCATAAATCCGCCAATAGCTCTAGTAACCACCCAGACTGTTTCAGAGATTTATTTAATATAGTACATGCTGTGTCACTTTTTTCCCCGTATGACCTAAAACTGCCTTCAGAATCTTCATGCATACTATCTCCTAGCAGGGACCATATTAATGAATGTACACAGTCAGACATATGGGCATCATAGGCCACATCCTGTGAAGCCCAATGGGAAACTAACTCTTCCACAGATGTGACAGTAGAAATTTTTTTGATGATCACTGTGCAAGTGCGGGTGTGTATTCTCTCCAAATAGGGAATCATTTTAATGATGATATGGGCTGAAAATGGGGAAATCATTCACTGTGCTAATGGCTGGTAAGTTTTTCACATGGAGCTTATGGCCACATCCCTATTATATCATTACATGAGCTGTGCATACCAGCCAGTTCCAAAGTGCTTTGATTGTCTTATTCTGGTTCCATATTGTAGTTCCATTTTGTACATTTTTTGTTATTGTTTTTCCCTTACTCTTTTCTATAGAACAGGCTAGTTAATCTGAATTGGTAGAAAGATGATAACATTGGTCAGAAAGGGCAGTGTATTTCATGACTTTAAGAGTCTCATTACTTTTGGGGTTGTAACTGCGTGTGAGAAACCATTCTTGGTCTTTCACATCCTGTCCTTGAAAGAAAACTCTGCAGAGCATATCAGTCACATAAGGATTGTGAGGATAAGATTAGAGTAATTGCAGCATGTGCAAAGGAATTCAAACAATCATTCTTCAGATCTGTTTGGAATTTCAAGAAATACTCATCAGATATGATGGGTTGATACATCAGGAGAAAACTCAGAGTAAACAGATCACCACCATAAAATTACTGATATTCCAAATGAAACATCTCAATCCAAGTGTCTTTCAGCAAACAGTTACAAATTAAAAAAATGATCAGCTGTGGAAAGGAGATGAATTGCTAGTGTTATGGCTTTGAACTAAAAACTTTGTTTAAATTTAACTACTTGAAACATGTTATGAGCTTAATTGCTCAGGCATCGAAACGGAAAGTTATGTTGTGTACAAAAATACCACAGTAGCTGATATTAAAACACTCAAATTAAAAATACTGAAAGCCTGCATTTGCAAGAAATATACTCAGTTTCAAAAGGCATTTAATGAAAATGTACAGACATAACTGAAGAACAACTGTTTTGATTTTATGCCACCTAAAGCTCACAATGGAGATTATAGGCCACAGTGCAGCAAAAATTGCTGACTTATTTCTAGGTCCTAACATCTTCAGTAATACAAACATATGGTAAGTCTAATAAATTATTTGATGATTAAGATGGCCAGATTTCAGGACTTCAACATGCCAGCCCTTTAGACTTAGATGAAAAAGGAAAACTATTGTGTCCGTCACCCTAACTAGTAACTTACCACAATATTTAAAAATGCTATTCAAGAAAGCATGTTCAGAATAAATTTACATAATAGGCAGTATAAATGTAAAGTTTAATTCTTTTTTAAACATTCTCCTGCAGTAATTTGAATAATATTTTCCATAGATACAGATGAAGTTAAATTGAAAAAGGATTAAAATATCTTATGCACAAAAAGACACGGTTGTGTCTAATCAAAGATTGCAACTAAACCCCAGTTAGCATATTCAAATCCTCCACTCTGTTATCAAAAATCACCATGCACAGAAAATAAAATACTTGACACATAAACCAAAAACAACCTGGAGCATTCATTCATTTTCTGTAAATTCTGTCACACAGAAGAGCCTTCAAGGATATGGAATGAGTCAAGTTACACATTCAGAGGCAGAAGCAGCCATACTGGCTACTTCTGTATAGTATACAAACAATGAATTGCCATTAATGTTAATATACTCATAATGATAAGTGTAGGAATTGCTTCTTGACTGAAACAAAGCCAATCCTCTGCTATTTTTATATAATACTTCAAAGTGTTTACTTTATACAGATCACTATGTGTTATTTGTATATCCTACTAATAATGTCAAGGTATGTAGGCCATAGAGTAAAAATATTAGAGTTACCTGAAATTTACATCCCTGAGCCTAAATACTCTGATAATTTGGAGAAGAAGTCACTGTTGAGGTATTCCTTGTTTTTCAATATCTGAGAACTATCAGTTTCTTGCCTGAGGTTCACAAACATATTGTGACAGATTTTTGTACCAGAGTATAAAACACTAACCACTTGTATAGCTGAGTGCATTACAGCACCCACTTCTGGGACACAGGGAGGAAAATTATGTAAATAAATGTATTCTCAAGGTTACTTATAAACTTTTATAAGGTTTGTGCTGACACTAATGGCACCTTGTCGTTCTGTATAGATTGTTATTGTAAATGCTACGTGTGTTTGCTTAGTCACCCAAACATGGGATTGTTTAAAATGTTTGCAAATCTTTGCACTGCCATTTACTAAGTTCAAGTAGTAAATGTAGCATGTGAAGTCAGGCCGTATTTATATTCTCATTCTGCTATAGAAAAATTAAATCTGCTCCAAATCACTCCCCCTTCTCTCCCTTTATTCCTTACTCTGTTGAATCCATCCCATGCACATATCTACTTACCTACTTCATTACTTGTGCACAGTCCTCTTTTTTCTACACTTTTTTGGTTTCCTTGTACCAGATGTTGGATAAATAAATTTACTTTTACATTCCCCCATCAGTTGATTGGAATGATCTGTGTTTATTTGGTAATGGAATAGATGGCCTCTCACAAGTCCTGGAAAATATCACTGTTACTTCGTCATCTTTGTAAATGTATGATATTGACTTGTGTTTAACTGATGATTGAATAAACAATTTATTACTTATTTATTTATACATCCTTTGACAACCTCAGGTAGTGATATTGGATCCATCAGGATATACATGAATATATTACAAAGTATTTGGTATGTGCATGATAAAACATAGATATACATTAATTTTTTGGGATTTGTAAAAAAGACTGAGTTTACAACATACACCATATAAATAAGATTACAAACATATTAATATAATGGAGGGAAACAGTCCACGTGGGAAAAATTTATCAAAAAACAAAGATGATGTGAGTTACCAAACGAAAGCGCTGGCAGGTCGAAAGACACACAAACAAACACAAACATACACACAAAATTCAAGCTTTCCCAACAAACTGTTGCCTCATCAGGAAAGAGGGAAGGAGAGGGAAAGACGAAAGGATGTGGGTTTTAAGGGAGAGGGTAAGGAGTCTTTCCAATCCCGGGAGCGGAAAGACTTACCTTAGGGGGAAAAAAGGACAGGTATACACTCGCACACACACACATATCCATCCACACATATACAGACACAAGCAGACACATTTAAAGACAAAGAGTTTGGGCAGAGATGTCAGTCGAGGTGGAAGTGCAGAGGCAAAGATGTTGTTGAATGACAGGTGAGGTATGAGTGGCGGCAACTTGAAATAAGCGGAGATTGAGGCCTGGTGGGTAACGGGAAGAGAGGATATATTGAAGAGCAAGTTCCCATCTCCGGAGTTCGGATAGGTTGGTGTTGGTGGGAAGTATCCAGATAACCCGGACGGTGTAACACTGTGCCAAGATGTGCTGGCCGTGCACCAAGGCATGTTTAGCCACAGGGTGATCCTCATTACCAACAAACACTGTCTGCCTGTGTCCATTCATGCGAATGGACAGTTTGTTGCTGGTCATTCCCACATAGAATGCATCACAGTGTAGGCAGGTCAGTTGGTAAATCACGTGGGTGCTTTCACACGTGGCTCTGCCTTTGATCGTGTACACCTTCCGGGTTACAGGACTGGAGTAGGTGGTGGTGGGAGGGTGCATGGGACAGGTTTTACACCGGGGGCCGTTACAAGGATAGGAGCCAGAGGGTAGGGAAGGTGGTTTGGGGATTTCATATGGATGAACTAACAGGTTACGAAGGTTAGGTGGACGGCGGAAAGACACTCTTGGTGGAGTGGGGAGGATTTCATGAAGGATGGATCTCATTTCAGGGCAGGATTTGAGGAAGTCGTATCCCTGCTGGAGAGCCACATTCAGAGTCTGGTCCAGTCCTGGAAAGTATCCTGTCACCAGTGGGGCACTTTTGTGGTTCTTCTGTGGGAGGTTCTGGGTTTGAGGGGATGAGGAAGTGGCTCTGGTTGTTTGCTTCTGTACCAGGTTGGGAGGGTAGTTACGGGATGCGAAAGCTGTTGTCAGGTTGTTGGTGTAATGGTTCAGGGATTCCGGACTGGAGCAGATTCGTTTGCCACGAAGACCTAGGCTGTAGGGAAGGGACCGTTTGATGTGGAATGGGCGGCAGCTGTCATAATGCAGGTACTGTTGCTTGTTGGTGGGTTTGATGTGGACGGACGTGTGAAGCTGGCCATTGGACAGATGGAGGTCAACGTCAAGGAAAGTGGCGTGGGATTTGGAGTAGGACCAGGTGAATCGGATGGAACCAAAGGAGTTGGAGAGGAAATTCTGGAGTTCTTCTTCACTATGAGTCCAGATCATGAAGATGTCATCAATAAATCTGTACCAAACTTAGGGTTGGCAGGCCTGGGTAATCAGGAAGGCTTCCTCTAGGCGACCCATGAATAGGTTGGCATACGAGGGGTCCATCCTGGTACCCATGGCTGTTCCCTTTAATTGTTGATATGTCTGGCCTTTAAAGTGAAGCCTTGCATCTCAATCCTTCTTAAAAAACCTTAATCCTACTCCCAACATCACCACTGCTGAAGCCCAGCCACATACTCCCGACGATCAAGTACCACGGTTGTCGAACCCTTGTCCGCCGGAAGAATGACGATGGATCGGTCAGCCTTCAGATCATGGATAGCCTGGGCTTCAGCAGTGGTGATGTTGGGAGTAGGATTAAGGTTTTTTAAGAAGGATTGAGATGCAAGGCTTCACTTTAAAGGCCAGACATATCAACAATTAAAGGGAACAGCCATGGGTACCAGGATGGACCCCTCGTATGCCAACCTATTCATGGGTCGCCTAGAGGAAGCCTTCCTGATTACCCAGGCCTGCCAACCCTAAGTTTGGTACAGATTTATTGATGACATCTTCATGATCTGGACTCATAGTGAAGAAGAACTCCAGAATTTCCTCTCCAACTCCTTTGGTTCCATCCGATTCACCTGGTCCTACTCCAAATCCCACGCCACTTTCCTTGACGTTGACCTCCATCTGTCCAATGGCCAGCTTCACACGTCCGTCCACATCAAACCCACCAACAAGCAACAGTACCTGCATTATGACAGCTGCCACCCATTCCACATCAAACGGTCCCTTCCCTACAGCCTAGGTCTTCGTGGCAAACGAATCTGCTCCAGTCCGGAATCCCTGAACCATTACACCAACAACCTGACAACAGCTTTCGCATCCCGTAACTACCCTCCCAACCTGGTACAGAAGCAAACAACCAGAGCCACTTCCTCATCCCCTCAAACCCAGAACCTCCCACAGAAGAACCACAAAAGTGCCCCACTGGTGACAGGATACTTTCCAGGACTGGACCAGACTCTGAATGTGGCTCTCCAGCAGGGATACGACTTCCTCAAATCCTGCCCTGAAATGAGATCCATCCTTCATGAAATCCTCCCCACTCCACCAAGAGTGTCTTTCCGCCGTCCACCTAACCTTCGTAACCTGTTAGTTCATCCATATGAAATCCCCAAACCACCTTCCCTACCCTCTGGCTCCTATCCTTGTAACGGCCCCCGGTGTAAAACCTGTCCCATGCACCCTCCCACCACCACCTACTCCAGTCCTGTAACCCGGAAGGTGTACACGATCAAAGGCAGAGCCACGTGTGAAAGCACCCACGTGATTTACCAACTGACCTGCCTACACTGTGATGCCTTCTATGTGGGAATGACCAGCAACAAACTGTCCATTCGCATGAATGGACACAGGCAGACAGTGTTTGTTGGTAATGAGGATCACCCTGTGGCTAAACATGCCTTGGTGCACGGCCAGCACATCTTGGCACAGTGTTACACCGTCCGGGTTATCTGGATACTTCCCACCAACACCAACCCATCCGAACTCCGGAGATGGGAACTTGCTCTTCAATATATCCTCTCTTCCCGTTACCCACCAGGCCTCAATCTCCGCTTATTTCAAGTTGCCGCCACTCATACCTCACCTGTCATTCAACAACATCTTTGCCTCTGCACTTCCGCCTCGACTGACATCTCTGCCCAAACTCTTTGTCTTTAAATGTGTCTGCTTGTGTCTGTATATGTGTGGATGGATATGTGTGTGTGTGCGAGTGTATACCTGTCCTTTTTTCCCCCTAAGGTAAGTCTTTCCGCTCCCGGGATTGGAAAGACTCCTTACCCTCTCCCTTAAAACCCACATCCTTTCGTCTTTCCCTCTCCTTCACTCTTTCCTGATGAGGCAACAGTTTGTTGGGAAAGCTTGAATTTTGTGTGTATGTTTGTGTTTGATTGTGTGTCTTTCGACCTGCCAGCGCTTTCGTTTGGTAAGTCACATCATCTTTGTTTATTGATAGATTACAAACATACCTACATGCAGTAGTCTCAGACAGAGTTAAGAAAAATATATAGAACTGTAGATAGATACAGTGGCCAGCACAATGTCTTTAGATTTTTACATGGAATTTGCGGAAGAATTTATTACTTAAAAATTTTGTATACTTGCAGCAAAGAACTCCTTTACACTGTATTAACAAGCTGAGACCAGATAACATCTTAGTTTTTGTTTATAATACTTGGAAGTTTGTTATAAAATATACATTCAGCTATTTTAGGTTGTTTGTCACTTAAATCTGATTGTACTCATGTGGTAGTTTCCTTTACATATAGTGCTGTAGTTATGTATATTTTTGGTCATCATAGCTTTGCAGTCTATTTTTAAGATTGTAATATAGCTTCATATAGGCATTGGGCAGGCACTGTCACTATTTGTGATTCTTTGTCTTCGTTTCTGCAGGACTGCCTTGGTGACAGGTGTCCAGTGTGCCTAATCACTCTTGCAATTTAAGTAGTCTGCCTGTGTGTGTATTATCTGCACTACCACACATGGGTATACAATAATAGATGTGTGAATAAATTATAGCATAATACATTTTTAGTAAAGTGTCTTGATGAATAGTTTTTGACATTTTTCTAATGAGAAATAACATTTGTGCTAATAGTCCTCAAACTTGATACAAAGATTATCTGTTTTAAGTGCCATATTTGCATGTATTCCCACAAAAGTTATTTTACTTCTATTTAGAAAAAGGTTGCATCCCCCAAAAATGTTAATACCCTGTTCATCTCTGAACATGTCCTCATTTCAAGGTCCTTTGTGGGTTTACAGGTGACTTGTAGAGATGTGTCATCAGCACACGTAGTCACTGTTTCATTTACAGCTTGTGGCATGTGATATCCATAGGGATAAAATAGTAATGGACCCAAAAATGAACCTAGTGGTCCACCATGTTTTATCTCTTTGAATGTTGAAAGCAAATTTTCCCACCTGTTGCCCTCTTTTATATTTTGTATCTATGAATTGTTGCCCATTTTCAGTGAATGGCTTGATAATATTGTTTGCAGTCCCTCTTATGCTGTACTGGTTCAATTGTTCTAACAGGACTCCGTGACACACATGATCAAGAGCCACTGATAGGACTAGGAATAGACTACCAATATGTCCTCGGTTTTTCAGTGCCCTGACTACATATGCTGTGAAGTCTGCAACTGATGTCTTTGTAGCGCCACCTTTTGTGAAACCATGTTGTGCCCTCCTTATTATGTTATGTTTTTTCTTCTCTGGCTATTTGTACAATTTTAGACAGTACAGCTGTGGTAGCAGTAGGTCTGTAGTTGCCAGGATTCTCTTTGTCTCACCCTTTATACAGGAGTTTCTTTGTTTTTTCTTTAGGTACTTTGGAAATATTTCTGCCTGCTGTATTTCTGGGTCTTTCCTTCAGTTTCAATATCTTTATTTGTATGTTTTCCTGTTGCTGCTTGGTGAAAAGATTTTTTATCTATCCATTTACATTACATTCCTACAATATTAGTTGGAGATAGAAAACACACACACACACGAGACACGAGACAGCACACGACAGCCAGAGACTGCAGTCACATGTGAGAGGCGTTTGGGTGAGTGTGTGTATGTGATTGTAACATTCCATCCTGGATTTTCGATTGTTGAATTTTACATTATTTTCCTGCAGTATTTGGTTATAAAGCATGTGATAGGCTCTGTTAGGTAATTAGAAATGTGCTTAATTATTTTAGGAGACAGTGCTATCCAGTACCTCTGAATTTTTGTTTTTATGGATTTGTGGTGCCTCTGATGTAGAGCGCCCTATCTTTGACTCAGTCATCTCTGGACTACCTTTGTTCTATGCTTTCGGCACACAACTTTTACTGCCATGTTTGTTCTCACTTGCTTCAATGTCTAATAAATGTATACGATATCTAAAGTGTGTTATTACTGACCTGTGATACGTGATAACAACAGATTTAATTATACTTAAACAACGCCTAATAATCTTTACATACTTCTTATAATTCATCCCTTCCCTGAATAATTTTTGCTGTTATCCAATTTTTACTAAGCTTTTTTTTTTTTTTTTTTTTTTTTACCTCCCAAAAGATTTTTGAGCAGCTAATATTTCTTTACAATAACAACTCATAGTTTTGGATAACATTTATAAAATCTTTTCTAATTTTTTTTCACTATAAATACTCTTCTAGTTTTCTGTTTTCAATAAAACTTCAAAGATATTTAGGTTTCCTGGTTTGGTCTGTCTTAGTTCCATCAGTGTATCTTCATTACTCATAACATTATCATGCATTTCAATTGGTTGGCTATAATGGTCTATAATTGCTGGGCTTGTGATCTGTATATTTCATCTGTTCATACTTACATTAGTGACTACATGATCTATGATAATGTCTACTGCAACTGTACATCTTTTTGTGTGTCTGTAGGTTGAATGAGCTTAAGATATCGAGGAGGCTTTTTCCATAACATTCTCTCTCATTTTGTTGATATTAAAGTCATCTATTACCATTAAAAAAAGCAAATTCTCTGAGAAGTCTGTCTAGTAATATCTCAAATGATGTATATTCAGCACAAGACAATTTTTCCCCTAGTAGCTATATTTGAATGACTGCTGCTTCAATCACTAGTTCTGAACAGTTAGGTATGAGGAAGGCAGTACTGCCAACTGAGTTACTGTCAACATTTATAGGTACACCAACACTTTTGTGTTTACTTTCTACAGCAATGTGCCATTTTTTTCTATTATTTTAGACAATACACCATTATTTCTTTTCCTTTTAGCCCATGCTCTGTCATAATAAAAATTTTTGGTACCTCAGTAGCTAATAATACATTAATTGCATCTGATTTATTGGAAGTATACTGCATATTTTGATAAAGTACTTTAATTTTAGAGTCTTTAACATCTATTTTTCTGTCATCTACATTGGATGTCTCTTTCTCTGAAGTTTGCTTATGTAGTCCTTTGTAACACAGAGATGGCATCCTTATATCAGTGTCTAAATGATTAATATCGTTACTTAATATATTATTTTCACACATACCACTTACCTTATGTGCATCCCCTTCCCTCCTGTCTCCAACTAAAAATCATTTGGACTGGCAGGCAGTATTATTTTCCTCCTGCACACAGTATTTGACCCTATTTCTTCTACTTTTTAGTGGCTGAATTATTTTTGCTGGTCTTGCTGCAGATGGTGCTGAAACCACAACACTTGACATTGCTTCCTTTACAGTAACACTCACCCCTCACATTGATGGTACTGTTGCTGCTACAGCTGCTGCTGTTGGTGCTGCTACAGCCTCTGTTGTTCATGCTGCTACAGCCACTGTTGTTGCTTTTACTGGAGATGCCGCTAGTTTTGTCAGTGCTGCAATTGTTGTTGATACTGATAGTGATGCTGTAGCCATGCCGTTTCTGGCATATCCTCAGATGATTCTCAATGTGACTCTGATGTGGATGATGAAGTATCATCTGCAGGATTTTCAAGGTGATGTTTGTAATTTGAATCCAGTGATTCTTTTGCTGCTGCAGGTGACTGTGATGTTGATGATATTGTTGGTGCAAATACTGTCCTTGGTATAGCTGCCTTTACTGTTGCTGTAACAATATCGGCCATTTTTTGGCTGTCAGTTGCCTATTTAATCTGTTTGATGCAAGCCATGAGCCATATGAAACCTGTGACCAATACAGTTGGTGTCAATCTGTACATTTCTGAAATGATTGCAAATATCTGAGCAATGTTTATTAGCCACTGTGATTTCATTCTTTACACAGGGCCATTGTGGTAAGTTGTACGTGTGTGGTATGTTGCAGAAAATGGCATTTGTATGTGAGAGTTGGTTGAAACATTTATTTATTTATTATTTTTTAAGTAACATATGGCTATTAGAGGTTCATTTTTGTGTATGTCATTTGATCTCTCTCTCCCTATTAAAACAACAGTCTTTTTGGCTTGAACTGTAACTTTCATCAGATTTTACTGGCATTCCCACTTCTGACAGTGCAGACTTAGTTTCACAACACTGATAGCTTTCAGCTGTGTTGACTGGTTAATGATTTCAGCAAGTCCATGCCCAAGGCAGTATGATAACAAATATTTTACTTGCAGTATTTGCAATTTTGTTTCAGTGCTGTTTTGAAGTTTGTTCAAGTTGTTTAAGTGACACGTTTTTATCACTGTGCACCTGGATTCTCTTGAGACATGAAACTGAAAGACTTTTCATGTTTTTTTAATCATAATATGATTCATTGCTGTAGTTACTGTCTTGTATTCATAGCAGATTTTATGTTTTAAAGTATGTATCTGTTCCAAAAGCATTGTAATAATTACAACTTTGTGGTCCTTTTCTTTCAGTTTTTGGCCCAGGACATTATATTTAATGCAAAACCACTCATCATTTTAGATGTACATTGACACATTTGAAACTACATACCATATGTTTGTACAATTTAAGTACATTATACATTTGAATGCACGTTTCTTACACAAGCAGGAAACTGTGTTCACTATTTTCTGTGGCTCGCTGTAAAATGATGTACTGCCTGTAGCTGTGTTTATTTTACCGCCATTCTCACTGCACTACTACTCCCATATGTTACTGTTGTGATAATATAACATCTCATACAAACATTTTTGCAGTATATGCCGTTTACAGCAAGATGAACACTTTTGCCTGTTTTTCATACATTTATTTTTAGCACTCACACATTCCTGAACTACAGCTGGTGCTCTCTTGAGTCTTTTTGAGTTATTTGCATGTTTGGCACAAACAACAATAACAGAAGCAGCACCAGCAATAGCAGTTGTAGCAGCAACAGCACTATCAAAAGGAGGTAAGAGAGCTGCAGCAGATGAAGCAGTGTCAAGTATTGTGGTTTCAGCATCACCTACTGCAATACCAGCAGAAGGAAATAAAGACATTTAAAGTAGAAGAAAAAAGATCAAATAATGTGTGCAGGAGGAAAACAGTGCTGCCAGCCAATCTGAATGATCTTTTAGTTGAATGCAGAAGAAAGGGAAAGCACACAAGATATGTGGTATGTGTGAAAATAACATACTAAGTAACGAAATGAATAATTTAGACACTGGTATAAGGGTGCATCTCTGTGTTACAAAATACTACATAAGCAGACCTCAGGGTAAAGAGACATCCAATGCAGCTGACAGCAAAAAAACTGATAAGGGTTTAAAAATTAAAGTAATTCACCAAGATACACAATATGCTTCCAGTAAATCAGATGAAATTGTTGTATTATTAGCTACTCAGATACCAAATGTTTTTATTATGGCATACCATGGGCTAAAGGAAAATGAAATAACAGTGCATACTCTGATAGAACAGAAAAATGACCCATTATTGTAGAAAGTAAACAGAAATGTGGTGGTGCAGCTACACATGTTGATAGTAATGTAATTGACAATACCACATATCACATACCTATCTGGGCAAAACTAGTGATTGATGCAGCAGCCATTCAAATACAGCTACTAGCAAAGAAATGTCTTGTGCTCGGCGTATGTTACTCACCAAGCTCAAGAGAGGATAGGTTCCTCTTAGAAAGTATTCACTTTTTTTATAATAGTAGGTGACTTTAATATCAATACAACCAGAAAAAATGTTTTTGCAAGAAGCGTATATGACACCTCAAACTCATTCATCACACAGACACACACAAAGTGCCCAACAAGATCTATAGATACCATAGACACTGTCACAGATCATGTAATCACTAGCACACCGTCCTTAAGAACTGATGAAATCTACTGATCACAAACACAGTAATTGATGAACGTTATGTCCAGTCAGTTGAAGTTGAGGAGTAATCCCATTTTCAGTTTAAAGTTGACACAGTTCTGTCTGTAAATTACTTATTTTATCACAAAATGTAGCTATGATACTTTCCAAAAACGAACATTCTTCAGTGATTTCTTCATTTCTGTTCCTTATGAGCACATCACTTCAACTTCATCACAGAAGCATCAGCCTTGCCTACACCCATAATTATGGAATTTAATTGGTCAAAGCTTTTTTTGCTTTTCACGGTGTATTTTGCACATAATAAACAGGAAACAATACTTTCTGAATTTTACATGGATATTTTCACCTATTTCACACAGTTCTTTACATTTATCAAGTTTAAATGCACAACTTGAATAACTACTAAATGTTACTGGCCACCATCTTGTCTTACCTAGTGTACAATCCTTTGTATTCTTCTAAATCCTGGTAATGACTGTAGGTAGTATTTTAGTGTTTCCCCATTTTTTAAATCTATAAGTTAATAAAGACATAATCTTCCCCTTCCCCTCCTTCCTGATTTTTGTGCATCTTTGTCTAGTTTGTGCCTTCCTGTCTTGACAGAATCATAGACTGCATAAAGATCACACAGTATTGTATTTTATTAGTGCTGTAGTTTACAAAACCAGATTATGCAAAAGACATTGGACTAGTCAGTTTATAAGTATACAGGCAATAGTGATTTCTATGCATATTTATTTAAAATTACATATAACACATTTAAATATTTATGTAGTCCACCTCATAAATTTAAATATTTGTCAACAGTGTAAAAAAACTGACACTGTAAATATGACTTTAATGATTTTTGAAATGTTTTGACTTCGGTAATTGCTTTTATGTTTTCAGAAAGTTTGTTATAAGGTTTAACCCCCACGTGGAAAGTACTGATTTGGTACAGAAATTTGTTGTTTTGCATCATATATAAGTTTTTGCTTTGTCTGGTAAAGTAATCATGCATATTGCTCTTTTTATCTTATTTTTTTTATTGAATTTATTTATTTGCAATCTTCTGACCTTACCTATTACATCTACTTTAAAGAATATAAATCTTTCCATAATGTAGATTAAGGCTGTTGATATTTTTAAAAATATGGGGAATCTGATATATCGATACTTAAAAAGTGCCATTATCGGCGCTCGATTTATTGAAACAAGTATAGACATATGAGCAAAAAAAAGCCTATAAAAACATCAGCTGCACATTATAAATACACTGCCAGATTTACATCTGCATATTTAAGTACTGGTTTATTATTAGATGTCTGTACATCAGCAAGCTAGCAGCCTGTTTATCCCCCTTAGAGCAAGAAGTAAAAGGAAAACAATGCACGTTCATGCTTGACAATAACCACTTTCCTAATAATGTTAACTGCATGTAAGCAACCCAATAAAAAGTGTCTGATGGGTCTGTTTCCAGTTTCATCACATATCAGATTTATCCGCTACACTTCATGTTGACTTCCCCAACTTCCTTTTTTTCTGCAAACATCAGTGACCTGGCAGTTCTAGTGGCAAAAATGAATGGTGAAGTTAAACATTGCAGTTTCTGTTGGTAACGCCGAGTGCCAATTGTATTATTTCCCTTCACACTTCTCCATTCACTGCAAAGACCTGTCTTGTTATTTAGATTTTTGTTCATCATTTTCAACAACTGTATATGAAGAATGCCGATGTGAAGGAATAAGTACATTAGTTGCATTAAAAATTGACTTTTAATTGGGGATAGGACACCAGACTTGGAGCATGAGAGGCACCACAGGACATTTTAATGTCCACTGTCTATACTTTTACAAATAAATTCATAAAACTTTGTCAGCATGACCAGGAAGGATTCAGGATTCACACTCATAGCAGTGGAAGTTCAAAAATATACCAAAATAAATTTTTATACGTGTGAAATTTCATCATTTTTCACTTACTATTGGCTGCATTTGTTGCTGTAGGAACACTTTTTTCATAACTAAGAGAGATTCTTCAATGAATTTTGCACAGCATATAAACCATACTTACAGGTGTATGAAACTCTAGCATTTGTTTAATTTATGAAAAAATGAATGAGCTGCTACATTTTAAACTTCAGATTAAAAAAACTGATATGTTGTAGTTAATTATCTCCATTTTTGCCACAGTTTTTAATAGATTTGGAAAATACTAGAGTTTTGCATTAAGGAGTTTATGTTTAAAAAGGAAACTAAGTTTGAAAGTAATAGAGTATTTATTTTGGATGTTATATGTACCTAAGTACAGAAATTTGTGTTTTGTGGAAAATGGCCCTTAAAGTTTCTACTTGCACTTGGCATTCTTTTAGAATGGTCCAGCACCATAAGCAGGTTCTTTTTCATTTTATAAATCAGTTTTCTTCCTTTTCACTTTCCTATGATGCACACCTCTTCATTTTATCACCCCCGAAAATGATTTATCTGCTTTCACTACATGCTCTCTGTCTGTGGAATACAAAGCTTTTATGCAATTCTTTCCAGGCTTAATTCTCATTTTCTCTAAAACATATTTCATGCTTTGCACACCACCATTAAAACATGAAGTTGCATCATAAACACCAATAGCAAGTGCATTTCTTCCCACAGAAATGGTTTTTGGCAATCTTTTCCATACACATTGGTTAAAACTTTCATTTGGGTTTTGGGTACCCCCATGAAGACATTGCTTCAATAAGTTTTCATTTGCAAGGTCCCTGAATTTAGGTTTGATGGCTTCTATTACAACAGTTAGTAGAGAATGCCTGTGATGATACTCTTCACCGCCAGTGATTGACCTTTGATAGCCACACCATGATTCACTTCCTTTTGGGCACAAGTTGTGGATAGAGTTATTGTCTGTGGACATTTTGTGGAAGTATAAGGCCCAAACTACTTGCTTCATATTTTTCAAGTTCCCAGTGTTCCTTCTAATTGCCAAGCCATAATATGTCCGTAGCTTGTCAATTTCTTAATCTGTCAGTTGCCCTCTCCCTTTTATTCCCTTCCAATCGGATAATTTTTTTCCTGACAAATCTTGTCTCAGCCTTCTAAGTCTAGTGCCAAGTCGTTTCTTCACATGTCCCACACATTCTAACTTCTGCACAATAGTCTCACTCCATATGTAGCACATTTTTGAACCTCAAGGAAAGCTTTACAGTCACCATCACCAAGGTACTTCACATATCGCAGGCCACTGGAGGCAACAGAGTTGGTAAACAAGCTAACAACTCCCTGTACTTCCATACCTCCAATTGAGCCTTTATAGTTCATATTACATTCATGATCTGGAATCCCTTTCACACTACTATGCCAAAATTTTCTCATTACTTCAACATCTAGTACTTTGCCATGTCAACAGATGTTGTAACACCATTCAATGAAGTGTGCCCTTTTTTTTGCCAGGTACCATCAAAAGCAGTCACTGTGTCTCTGTCACCATCATTTTCTATAATAGATTCTTCTGCAGCACTTTTGATTGACGTTTCTGCAACTTCTTTTACAGCCCCAAGCAGGAAGCCATAACATCTCTCAAATTTTTCTGGAGGAGGTGGAAGATTCACCACTGCATAAAGTGTTCTTGCTGCCTTTGTCCTCTACCAATACAGCACATGCCATATGCTACCCTTAAAATTCACATCATAACCTTTGTTTACAATTTTAGATGTCAAGCAAGAAGCATCAATGTTGCATTTGCTGCAATAGTTCTTTGTTGCACGTATGACAATATCAGGTGCAAATATAAACATTTGAATTCTAAAAAGTAAAATACACTTACATATGGTCATAGAGTACAGTATCTATCAAGTGAGCATTCAGATGCACAGAACGAGAAATCTGTCTGCAACATCAGCTGCTGCCCAAGTCACGTGGTATTGGGACGACGCATGTTAGTCTGTATAGCGCTTATTGTATTTTGATTGTTCGCAGAAATTTGCTCTACAATACAAGACATTATAATACTACATCTCGATATTTTCAAACATATAAAGCGCCTCACATCAATATGATATTCACTATTAGAGATTTGTTGTACATACCTATGTAAAGTAACTGGTCCTCCTTTCACGTACATCCGTAGCAACAACAATACTGCACCATGGCTGTTATTACTACTAAAACATGTAGAAACATATGTAACAACAGGGGAATACGTGTAATATTAAATTTTCGCTGTTACCACAAATTGCAGACAAGTAGCAACGTCCCAATACCACATGACTAGCCCAGTTTGATGTTGAGAACATATGCAGTAGGCTATCCTCACTCCATTGATATTTATACTCTATGCATATTACAGAAAAATGCTGTGGCAAAGGGATGTGACACTGCATCTTGGTACACTTAAGACCAAATAACAAGCCTTATAAACTTTCAAATATATATGTTTTATACATCAAACTTATCTTAGAAGATAGATAGACTTTGAGAAGGCTTTTGACGGTGTTGACTGGAATACTCTCTTTCAAATTCTGAAGATGTCAGGGGTCAAATACAGGGACTGAAAGGCTATTTACAATTTGTACACAACTCAGATGGCAGTTATAAGAGAGAGTCAAGGGGCATGAAAGCGAAGCAGTGGTTGGGAAGAGAGTGAGATAGGACTGTAGCCTATCTCCAATGTTAGTCAATCTGTATATTGAGCAAGCAGTAAAGGAAACAAAAGAAAAATTTGGAGTAGGAATTAAAATCGATAGAGAAGAAATAAAAACTTTGAGATTTGCCGATGACATTGTAATTCTGTCAGGGACAGCAAAGGACCTGGAAGAGCATTTGAACAGAATGGACAGTGTCTCGAAAGGAGGCTATAAGATGAACATCAACAAAAGCAAAATGAGGATAATGGAATGTAGTCAAATTAAATCAGGTGATGACGAGGGAATTGGATTAGGAAATGAGACACTTAAAGTACAGATGAGTTTTGCTATCTGGAGAGCAAAATAACTGATGGCGGTTGAAATAGAGTGGATATAAATGTAGAATGGCAATAGCAAGGAAAAAGTTTCTGAAGAAGAGAAATTGGTTAACATCGAGTATAGCTTTGTCAGAAAGTCTTTTCTGAAAGTATTTGTATTGAGTGTAGCCATGTATAGAAGTGAAACATGGATGATAACTAGTTTAGACAGGAAGAGAATAGCTTTTGAAATGTGGTGCTACAGAATATTGCTGAAGATCAAATGTGTAAATCACATAACAATGAGGAGGTACTGAATAGAATTGGGGAGAAGAGGAATTTGTGGCACAACCTCAAGAGAAGAAGGGATCGGTTGGTAGGACATGTTCTGATGTATCAAGGGATTACCAATTTAGTATTGGAGAGCAGCTTTGAGGGTAAAAATCGTAGAGAGAGATCAAGAGATGACTACTTTAAACAGATACAGCAGGATGTAGGTTGCAGTAGCTAGTTGGAGATGAAGAAGCTTGTGCAGAGCAGAGTAGCATGGAGGGCTGCATCAAACCAGTCTCTGGACAGAAGACCACAACAACAACATATGTCAACCTGGTCAGGAAGATGTGCACTACAAAATAGGCATATTTTTGAAAAACTGATTTTTTAAAATTTTTGACGTCCTACCACCCCTTAACGCAACTCATGTACTATTTCTTCACATTGGAAGTCTTATTATTCCATTCACACTGCCAGCTCCCAGTCCGAGCGGACTACTTCTACCTATACTTGCTTCACACAGTAAAAGAGAAAGCGTGGAGAAGATGAAATCTCAAAAAGTAATAAGACTACTTCACACGGTGAAAGTACAATTTCAAAATGACTTACTTACTGAAAATTGTGAAAAAATATAATATAAAATAAAAATATCGGCCCTCGGTATTCCCACTTTGATAATGATACGTCAATATATCAGGGAAAAGAGATATCGACAATACATTTTGATGTATTTAGGAAAAATATCCATGTATTATCAACAGCCTTAATGTAGATACATGGTGAAAGAGCAATGCCAGAGATCTTAAATAAAGGTTGAAACGAGTCTTAGCATTTGGACAATATCCTTCTTCAGAAGTAGAAGCCAAGTCATAACTTAGTACCCACAGATAGTGGCTGTGTGTATGTGTGTGTGTGTGTGTGTGTGTGTGTGAGAGAGAGAGAGAGAGAGAGAGAGAGAGAGAGAGTTGTACTTATACGAAACTGTGGGAGTCTTCTACTTCTGAAGAAGGACTTTGTCCAAAAGCTGAAATATTTCTAACATTCTTTTTCATTTTGTCTGTCTGTGACTCACACCTCCTATATAGCAATCTCTCCTTTCTGTATTGTTGTTATTACATTCTGAACTTCCCATTGATTAGTTTACATGAGTCTATAGGTTTGTACCCAAACATGATGCTAATAGCCTTCTTTGCAGTTTGTGTATACTGACAGTTACTTTAAAGTTTCCTTAAAAAAGTCACCCAATATTTTAGGCAAGAATGAAAGTAGGCATGACATGCATTTCTTACTGTTTTCTCACTGCAGTAGAATTTTTGAGAACAAAAGAGTTAGCAGGTTTTTCTCAAGTTTGTGTCACGGCATACAAAACTTTTTTTTTTTCCATTTTACACAGCTTTGTAGCCATAGTCCTAAGAATTTTGTTTATGTACAGTTACCAACAGGTTCATTATTGATAGAGAGAAATGCAATGTATGTATCCTTGTTCGAGGCATTATAGAATTTTAGTGCAATAGTTCTTTTTACTGTTTATTAAAAGCTGATTGTGGCTACTACCAGGTAAGTTATTTTGTGACAGTGTTTAATGATTGCTGTAGATCTTCCTTACTTTTCCCTTTTAATGGAATTGTGGTTTCTGCAAATGTAGTCATTTTGTGAATGTCCACATTTAAGCTTAGATCATTAATGTACAGAAGGAACAGAAGAGGTCCCATTACTGACCTATGAAGTACACCATATTTCATTAGGTTATAGTCTCACAAGTATTCAGAAGTAGTTTTTAGGTTGACATTAGGGTGCTTGATGCTCACTGAGGATGCTCATTGAGAATGCTGAGGATAGAATTGATCCGATTGTTAGACACACCTGGAATATCATACTTTTCAACCTTTGACAGCAGAATCTAATGGTCTACCATGTTGAAAGGTTTTGATAGTTCTATAAATACTCTTGTTAATTCTTGTGTCCTGTCAACGAGATTTAGTACTGTATACAATTGGTGTACTCATAAATGGCAGTTCTTGTTGGTCTCTACATCCTGAATCCTTGTTGGTCATTACACAGGATATTGTTTTGATTTAACAATTCCATAAGTTTGACATACATAACTTTTTCTAATATTTTTGAAATGTAAGACAAAATTGAGTTAAGTCTGTAGTTACTTGCACTGATAACCTCGCCACTGAGTGCCCATCAGCTCCCTGTAGTTACATTACCTACCTTGTCTGGAATAACCTTAGACATTTTAAATATGTAGGGAAAGTGTCAGGTTTAAGTGAGCAGTCACAGAATTATGTAAGTATTTCAGTTGGGTTGATAGAACTTTTCTTTAAGATTGTTGCAGAGACACTATCAATGTCTGCAGAATGGGAGTTTTAATCCTGTTATTGCTCTTGCTACTTTGACTTGGGGGTGCACTGATTTATATTGACTTATTACATGTATTTATTTTATATTCATTCAATTGGGTATTCTTATGTTTAATTTTATTGTATTACCAGCAACACATACCGCAGGTGTATGACGTGCTCATTGTAATTTAATGATGTGTTTATTACTGGCCCAGATTTACGAAGGCTAGGATTATTTTATACCACACTGCATTGTTCTTCTTCCCCTTCCCAACATCCCTTGCACATAATATGTGTATTAGTACTGTGCTTTAATTTCAATGTGATTTGTGAATACTTGTAATTTTGAATCCTTATCATCCTGGGTGTATATGAAAATTTTCAGCCACAAAAAAGGAGAACTGTTCAATGGGAGTAGGTTGTCACTTTGAAAATGTCTTCATGAGCTTGGTTTCCAGCATGAAAAGTTTTCATTTCAGACATTTATCACCAAGAGAAGTGACTCAGTAGCCCAGAGATGCTGATACCTGCATGCCATGAAGAATGTTTTGTTCAAAGACACTGTGTGGCTGCAGGAGATGTAGGTTAATGAATGTCACAAATGGCTGGATGGACTGCACAGCACAAGGAACAACAAAAGCACTGTTAGTCAAGGGTGGTGGGATAGTCATTCTTCAAGCTTATTCTGCTCAGGGCTTCATTTTGAACTGTTTATTGATGTTCCATTTCAGGAGCCAAGGTGACTATCTTGAGAAAATGAATGCGTGGTTTTCATGGAGTGATTTGCTAATATTCTGCTGCAGAATATTCCTCTGAATTCGACAGAAGTAGTGGACAATTACTGTATGACTTCATTATATATACACAGTGTGATCAGTAGGCAGTAGGAATGAATTAATTTAATTTTTTTATTGAACTAACCGGTACAAATGCTTTGTATTCCTCGAAGTAGCACCCTTGTGCTTCCACACAATGCATATAACGCCATTCTCACTGCATATACACCTTCTGGACCTCGCTTTCCATGAACCTCTTTAGAGACACCGTCACAGCATTTTGGACATTTTCTACATAGCCGAATCAGTGTCCTTTGAGGTCCCGCTTGGGCCAGGGAACAATGCACAGTGGCATGATGCATTGTAATAGTGCAGCTTCCAACAACCACCGATGTGTGGCCGCTCTCAGAGGACGTGTTTGTGCAACCTTTCAAGCACTTCCATGTAAAATTTAGCATTTGGAGTTTGTCCAAGGTGCACGATCTCCCGGTAAAATACACAGTGACAGTCAAAAAGCAGATGAGCATGGTTTTGACCCTTGACTTGTTCATTTTGGCTTTCTTTGGACATGGAGAATTGGTGGTTTGCCACTCAGTGCTCTGGTGTTTGATCTCTGGGTTATACTCAAAACACCACAATTCGTCACCAGTAATCACATTGTGAAGAAAATTTGGGTTTTCTTGGACACAGTTCAGAATTTCCTGGGAAATTTTCCATGATTCAACTTTGGTTCATCACTCAGGATTCTTGGTACAAACTTGGTGCACACCTCTCGCAAGGCCAAATCCTCGGTAACAATTTTTTGGATTGTACCATACAAAATCCCCAGCTCATCAACAATCAGACAAATGTTTAAGTGCTGGTCAGTGTCCAGGAATGCCTCCACTTTGGCCACATCTTCATGAATCCTTGAAGTTGATGGGCGACCAGCACGCTGGTTGTCTTCGATGAGTTCGCGCCTCTTCCAGAACAGCTTATGCCACTTGAACACTGTTGAGCGGCTCAGAGCAGCAACCCCATAGGCATCCTTAATCATTCTGAGGGTCTCCATCATGGTTTTCCTTAGTTTCATGCAGAATTTGATGGCATATCACTGCTCGAGATTTTTCTCCATCTTCAAATGTGACCGCCCTATTGAACAGAGGACTACAAAAATTGACACGCTCACTCTCTACTTACCTACAGGCGACTGGAAAAAATATCTGCCTCTCCGGAAGGTTCCCCACTATCACACCTAGGCCATCTGACCACCCCCCACCACTCCGTTCGCGCTACAGAAATTCAGTCCTACTACTTATTGATCACAGCCTGTTTTATATCATCCTGTTGTGATGAATAAAGAGGTTCCAACAATCCAGTGGAGGAAAACGGATAATTTTTTCTGGGTATAAAGAAATGCTCCATCATACAAAGTTGAACCTGCCATGAATACAACAGAGTTCATGAAAACTGAAATGCTATACAAGCCAAAAACTCCATACTACCTAGTCGAGAACACTAAAGGGCATAGTGCAATCATGTTGATTTGAATCTGAATGAGCATACCTGCATATGAGCCTGGGTGAAAGGTCCACATGGCAAGGCACATGGAGTAGTTTACAGTCAGCAAGGTTGAAATGCTGACGAAAGAAGCCATTGCAAATGTTACGTCATGAGGCTAGTCTTGACTTGGCAGCCATACCAGGAAGGATGTTGAGGAAATGTAAATTTGTGAAGGGCTGCTGGAAGAATAGACTGAAGAGATTGTCATTTCAGTCAGCTCAAAAACAAGTTCTGGGTCTGAGGAAGAGGACAAAGATGATCTACTCCTGAGGTCACTCGGCTTTCACTGTAACTGTTAGCATGTATAAAAGATTCAGTGGTATAATTGCTCTGTTCAGTATTATTTACTTACCACCAAAGAACATTTACCTGGTGGCTGGCTAACTCCAAGACTTCAGGTAGGTGTGGTGTTATCGCCACCTGCTGCTGCCTTCAGCGCACAGTGGCAACTATGCTTCTCTGCACTCACTCGATATCGAACCATAAAAAGTTGCAGCTCACTTTACACACATGGCAGTAGTATGTATCGGTAGCTTATTTTGTAATGGTGAGTCACTGTCAGTTGAACACCTACGTTAAGAGTTACCATTTGCTATGATCCTTTCTATCAAGTTAGTTTGTGGACTAAACCTGGTTTTCTATAAAACTCAGTATGTTTCCGTTCAATGTGTTATCTGTATCTTGTGCTTGTATGATAATTAAGATGTTTTTTGATGATATTCTGATGATGAACCATACACAAAATGTTTGTTTTTGTTAACAAGTGAATGTTTGTTGCTTAGCAACCTGAAACTGTATTAAGGGTGTGCTCTGCAAGAGGTGGAGTTACTGACATGCAAACTGGAAAATAGACATGCACTTGACAAACTTGTAAAAAATGGTTTTCAATCCAAAGGAAACTCCAGATAGGAATATCAACAATGTACAAAAAGATAAGACTGCTACTTACTGTAAAGAAGACACATTAATTTGCAGACAGGCACAATTAAAAGACACTTACGTATAAGCTTTTGGCCACAGCCTTCATCAGCAAAAGCGAAACATACACCATTCATACACACAAGCAATCACACCTCATGCATACAGGACTACAAACTCGAGCAGCTCAGGCCAGAATGCAACTATCATGTGGGATGGAAACAACAATGTGGAGGAGGCAGGGGAGGAATAGTAGTGTATGGGTGGAGGGAGAAAGGAATGCTATCTGGTAGTGTGTGCACGGACTAGAACGCCAACAGGTGCAGCGTCAGGAGGTTGTGGGGCAGGGCAGTGTGGAAAGAAGGGGTAAAAAAGGAGAGGAGCAGGGAAAGATGGGCAGCTGAATTGGCAGAGAATGACAAACAAAGAGGTTGGGAGATGAAAATGAGGAGGATATGACAGGACAGAGGGGATGGAAATTGTTGGGTGGAAGGTGTGGGGACAGTATGTTACTGTAGGTTGAGGCCAGAATAATTACGAGATCAGAGATTATGTTGTAAGGGTAACTCTTATCTGTGTAGTTCAGAAAAGCTGGTGGTGAAGGGGAGGATCCAGATAGGTTGGGTAGTGAAGCATCCATTGAAATCAAACATGTTATGTTCAGCTGCACATATTGTGGCACAGGGTGGTCTCCTTTGCTCTTGGACACAGTTTGGCAGTGGCCGTTAATCTTGGTGGACAGCTGGTTGGTATTCACACCACTATAAAAAGTTGTTCAACAACTGCAGCAGAGCTGGTAAATGAGATAGCTCTGGTGCAGTCATTTACCAGCTCTGCTGCAATCATTGCACAGATTTTTATGTGGGTATGACTACCAACCAGCTGTCCATGAGGTTGAACGGCCACTGCCAAACTGTGGCCATCTGAACTGTGCAGATAGGAGTTATCCTTACAACACAATCTCTGATCCTATAATTATTTTGACCTCAACCTACAATAACATACTGTCCCCACACTCTCCACACAACAGGTTCCACCCCTTCTGCCCTGTCATCTCCTCTCCATTCTTGTGTCCCACCCTCTTTTTTTTTTTTTTTTGCCAATGTACACACTCATCTTTTCCCTCCCCCCTCCCCCCTCACTGCTGCACAACATCTGCATCTGAATGCTGCACCTGTTATCATTCTAGTCCCTGCACACTTCTCCAGACAGTTTTCCTCCTCCCCCCCCCCCTCCCCCCCCCCCCCCCCCCCCCCGCACCCCACTCCACCCCACACACACACACACACACATACACATACACAACTATTCGTTCATCCATTCCCCTTCCCTAGACCCTCCATATTGCTATTTCCATCCCATGTGATAGTTGCATTCTAGCCCGAGCTGCCAAAGTTGGCAATTATATGTGTGTGAGATGTTCTTGCTTGTGTGTATGAGTAGTGTGTGTTACTCTTCTGCTGATGAAGGCTGTGATAAAAAGCTTTGTGTAAGTGTCTTTTAACAGTGCCTGTCGGCAACTTAATGTGTCTCCTTTACAGCAAGTAGCAATCTATCTTTTCCTACATTGTTGATAGTTTTCAGTCCCTAATACATAAAATGTATGCATCAATAAATAACATATTGTATCACATTATTGAGTACAACCTAGACAGTATTTACAGAGATACTGAATAAAACAATAAAAAAATTATGCTAATAATATGCTGGAGGAATATCAATGAGGTTTTCGACCAAATTGAGACTTTAGTTGTTTATCATTCAGCAGATAATGAAAAAATTTCCTGTATGTGATGTAGGTTTCCACTTTCTATTTGGTCATTTTAAACAAGCTTTCGGTGGCATTAACAAGGATGTTCTAAAGCACTAAATTAACTGAGAAACTGTGACAAATCATCATACTGAAATAGTTGGATATGAGCATATTCAGATAATATTTCAGATGTAACAAGGCAAACAAACTTAAAAAAAATATATTATGAGGTAGTGGATGCAGAAGAAGTTAAAACTGGATGTAGTGCAAATGAAAATATGGCAAAATATGTGATAATTAGTTCTAAGACCAGAAAGCACCTTATGACCTGGAAAACTCTAATAAATGTTTTAAAGGTATCATCTGTTTCAGTAATAAAGGTGTCCTTTCAATGAAAGGAAATAATGTCAGACAATGTGTTCTAGAAAGGAAACACACTTGAAATAGAACCTATTTTGTGAACTTACAGATGGACATATAAGAACTCCATAATAAAACGTGAAACAAAGTTGAACTTATACTATCCCCTTGTATGACCAGTTGCTGCATATGAGCCAGAAGTGCAAATGATTTAGATGTTGATAACAATCTAAGAGCATCTAAACAAAAACACTGTGGAAAGTTTATAACCCTCGAGAGAAGTAGAGGCCTTTAGAGGAAGATATAAACTGCAGAAACTCAGAGGGGAAAGGTAAATTAAATGCATTGAATCTCAGAGAATACACTCGTTAGGACATTGAGAGAGGAAAGCAATACAAGGATGCCCATAATAAAGATGAAAGAATCATTATAGTCCACCTGAAGAACAGGTCGACTGAGAGGAAGTAACACTGCCAATTTTTCAAATGGAGTATATGAATGCATAAGGGGCTGTAAAGTAACAAAATGGTCCAACTCTTAATGAACACTGAGATTCCGGGACAAGTGAACTGTACCATACCACTTTGCAATGTATGTGCGAAGTGACAAATCTTAATGAGCATGCGTTGTAACAATATGAATTGACAAAATCATAAAATAATGGAACCTTTTCGCATAATAATGATGAATTACGATGGAATTGTCATGAAATATAGTTTTTATTCAAATGTATGTCCAACAGGAGTTGAAATTCTAACAGAAAATTTAAATGACAATACTTGAATGCCAATAATGTTCAGCTTTATGTAAAAGTTTAGGATTAAGTTAGAATCAAAATCAAATCTGTATTTAGAAAGTTGTTATGTTTTGTAAATTAAGTATTATTGTAAAAGGATATCTTATATGTTTTGGAATGATAAATGTATTATTTTGGCAAGTTTGTTAGTCTGAAGTGACTATTTGATTTATAAATCCAATTCTGTAACTTTTTCTAGAAAACCAACTAATTTTACATGGTAAAATATGAAACTATTCTTTTAAACAATGCTTGTGCTCATCCTCCAATTATTATAAAGTGTATAAAGAATGGTTCCAACAGCCGGGGAGATTTTATGAAGCTCAGTGTGATGTCATTTTTAATGCTTCAAGCAGTTTACAATACACAGTTATTTGTTTTGCTATATCATTTGATTATCAACATCAAGAATCTGAACTGAATATTAGCTTTTGTAACCCCTACAAAATACTTACATTTTAATTTAGTGGGCTGAGCTGAGATCTGCTGAAAATTTTCAGGACTGTCTTGTTAATCATTTACAAGTTTCATGTACAAACTTGTCAAAAAAGCAAAATTTAAAATTAAAAAGAATCTAGATTTAAAAACATGGATAGCATTGATGACAATGAGGACCAAAAGTAAAGTAAAAGGTGGGCAAGGAAAGTGACGAACTGAATAATTGGAAACAATTTCATAGGACATCATCACACTTGAAATCATCAAAATGTTGAGTACTTTTGTGGTTATTTTCAAATAATGGAAAATCCAGGATGGAATGGAACAATATTATGCAAAGAAAAGTTGCCACTCACCATATAGCAGAGATGCTAAGTCACAGATAGGCACAACAAAAAGACTGTCAGGAGAAGTAATTAATAATGATTCAGTTTCGAATGACAAAGCAGAATTTAGTGATAATGATGATGAAGCATAAGTTATTTTGAACAATAATAATGAACTTAATTGGATTTGTAATGAAGAAGAAACAGTAGACTGAAATGCAAGTGGTACTTGCAGCCCATTCTGAGGTTTTGATCACAGAAAACCTTTAGGATTGAAAATTAATCTTTTCTAAATAGTGAGGACAACTCAAGGAAATAAGTAATAACATAGATGCATCAAATAATTATTTAGGCAATAAAATTCATGCAAAAAGTAATAAGATCAATTTATCAAAAATTGAACTAAATAACAGTTTCGTGCAAATGAATAATACCTTGGGCAGTAAAACCAAGGGCATGAATACCAAAATGAAAGAATTAAGGAACAAACTTTTAAATATTTATATCCAAGTTACCAAAGTGAGAAAAATCTCAGTAATTATAAATTAGTTGTAGTCAGAAGACAAAACAACTGATGCATGAATAGGTCCTGTAGAAGGCAAAGTATCTATTCATAAAACAAATTTCACTGAAGTAGTTCAGAAAATTAATAAGTCTTGAAATAATGCATAATGTCATAAAACAAGAAAGTGGTGTATTAAGATCAGAAATGGGTCAAAACAACAAAAATCTTGAATGTAGCGTCAGTAGTATAGAAAATAAAACCAAAAATCTAGTAATATCAATTAATAATAAAGCTGTCATAGTGGAAAATGTTTTAACTAGTAAGTGGGTGCATGTAACATTATCATCGGAAATGTTTGCAAAGGGTTAGCTGAATTAGAAGAAAATTTTGGTATTAAAAGTTTTAACAGCAATTACAATGGAATGTGGGCCACTGTTCCTATTAAACATTTTCCCAGTAATAATTAGCTATACCCAGTTGATTGTCTATAACACTATCATGATAATTTCGTACGTAGTATGAGCAATTTGTTAAAAACTTTCAGCTAATCAGTTTGCCAATGAAAATATGGCTTATAGTGACTTTGAGAAAAGCATTTTGAACAAGTTTTGGTCACAAAGAGAACAAAATAGAATTAAAAGTGATTTCTTAAGTGGAGCATATTACAGAGAAGGAGATAGCAAGTACGAATGATTTCTGTGAAAAGCAACTAAGAAAATTAATATGAGTAGATAGACTGTTTGAGCTTACACAGCCACATTAGAGAAGAGAGTGCCAGAAATGTTCAGTGGGTTAGCATATGGACAAATGATTCTACACAAGAATTTTAGAAGACATAGAGTTATTAGAGAGAAAATTAGAAGGAAAGGAGAGATATAAGTCCAAATCGTGTTTGGTGGGGGGGGGGGGGGGCAGGGAGGGAGCTGTGGAGGAATCTGAAATCAAAATTACAACAATGAAAATTATGAGAGGAGATATGCAGGAAATTTCAGAAACAGTCATTTCATGGAAGAAGGGAGACAGAAGAAGCACAATAGACAGATAGAAATAGAAATAATAGCAGAAAGAGGCATTGACAAGGGGATAATGGACCACCTAATCACAATATATATGAAAATAGAGGTACACTAAACTAAGGGCTGTCCCATTGAGAGCCTGTCAATTTGGAGGTAGGAAAAACAGAAGAAATTACACTAATTATTACAACAGGACACTGAAAGGAACTTTGAGAGGATAAGAAATTTTAAACCATGTTGGCAACAAAACAAAAATAAGAAAAGATATGGGGTCAACAGATTACATTTCAGTTGGGTGTTTTGGAAGGTTATGAATATAGATATGTGTGAAGATTAGAAAAAGATTACCCATAGTCTCGAAATAGAACCAAATACAGATCTTCAGCAACGTTTGGAGTGTATCAAGTAATGGAGTTTTAGCGGGAGAGGAGAAAAATTTAATTATTTTGATAAATTTGGTTTACATAAGTTTTTACCTTGATGAGGACAGGGGTGGGGGAGGGGGGGGGGAGAACTCTTTTAGATGTTATTAGAAAAGTGAGAGTTAGTTCATTACGAAGAGATTAGGGGTGAAAATGTAACTGTAACTAGTAACATGAATAGTGAAGATGTTGTAGATGATGTTGAAGAAAAACTAGGAAGTGAGATAGATTTATATAGAAAATAAGATTGATGTAAAAGTTACAGACAGTATTCTAAGACGAGAGTAGTTATGAGGACAGTAGTGATAATTGCACCCAGGGAGGCCAGAACTGTCATAGGTAGGAATGTGAGAGTGAGATTTTACCAGATGAAATTAGTAGAGCAGCAAATTGTTGTGACATTGAAAAGGAATGTGAATTATACAATAGTAATTAAATTTTAAAAGCATCATTGTGGTAATGAAAGTAGTAATGGTAGAATAAGAGTCACTGGGAAACGTATGTGAAAGTTTCATCCAGAAAAGTGGGAAGAGAGAAGAAACAATTCAGATAACTTAGAAGGGTCTAATACACCTGTGGGTGCCATGCAACCAAAGATAGAAATACACACAGAGAAAAATAAAATAATGATACGGTGTCCAAAGAAATTCAGAGGGATCTTTCATATTAGGGAGAAAACAAAGATGATCGTGAGATACAGGGTGGTCCATAATTACTCATATCGAAACTAATAAGCCGAGCGGGATTAGCTGAGCGGTCTAAGGCGCTGCAGTCATGGACTGTGTGGCTGGTCCCGGCGGAGGTTCAAGTCCTCCCTCAGGCGTGGGTGTGAGTGTTTGTCCTTAGGATACTTTAGGTTAAGTAGTGTGTAAGCTTAGGGACTGATGACCTTAGCAGTTAAGTCCCATAAGATTCCACACACATTTGAAACTAATAAGTGGACAGAAACTCTTCAGTTGATACTGGAAGTTCAATTTGTGGCATGTCTGAAAAGTTAAGCGGTAGAATGGTGCACAATCCAGATTTTGTTGAGGCCTGTGATAGGGATTAAGATTAAAGAACTTACAGGGAGATACAGTAAAGTTATGAATAAGTCAATTCTTCTGCCATTTAGAATCAGTAACATACCATTTATCCATGGATGAATTGTGATACCTGGTCTGAGTGAGGATATTATTTTGGTATTGAATTGGACAGTAAAAGCAAATGTAGGGTTTTATTGGACAATTAAGGAGTTATGATTTACTGAGCAAAAAGTGGCATTTCTTCTCAAACCAAATTGATCATTATAAATGGGAGTAATAGTAATTAAATCAGTGGGTATAAAGTATTTATATGATTAAGGATACAATGACGAAGAGGATGATACTTTAAATGCAAGGAAACATATGGAATATTCTCATAATTTAGTTGAAAGTAAAGTACAAGATGAGAAACTTAATGAGAGCCAAAATAAGGATTTAGGGTAAGAATTACCAGTGTAAACTTAAGCTAAGACCTTATGAACCATTTTTCATTAAACCACATGGAATACCAATGTGTATAAAGGATGCTGTAGAAAGAGAATCATAAAAGATGGAAAGTTGGGGACTTAGGGAGAGGAACTGCAGTGAATACAATAACCCACTCATGCAGTGGTTAGCACACTGGACTCGCATTCGGCAGGACGACGGTTCAATCCCGTCTCCAGCCATCCTGATTTGGGTTTTCCGTGATTTCCCTAAATCGTTTCAGGCAAATGCCGGGATGGTTCCTTTGAAAGGGCACGGCCGATTTCCTTCCCAATCCTTCCCTAACCCGAGCTTGCAATCCGTTTCTAATGACCTTGTTGTCGACGGGACATTAAACACTAACCGCCACCACAATAACCCACTCATTGTAGTATGCAAATGAGATGGAGGGATAAGACTTGACTTAAACTTCTAGCTTTCACTAAATATCATTAGCACCCAATTCTACAAAGTACACTACTTTCCTGTATAGTGGCAGATCTTATCAGTACTGTGTTGTACCATTTGGATTAAACATAAGAGAGTTAGATTTTGTTCTGAGACAGGAATTATTTGCCAAGTTGATAATTCATGTTTGTGGTATTTTACTTATTGGTAAAAGTTGGGAAGAACACTTGGAATTGTGATGGGCAGTAGGGAGAAAGTGAAGTGAAGGAGGTATACCAGTAAAGTTCAAAAAGTGTAGATTTGCTGTGAAACAGTTGAAATTTCTTGGTCACAACATTACAGAGGAAGGGATTTTGTCTAACAATGATAAAATTTTAGCCGTAGCAAAATTTCCTACACCTATGTCAAAGGAGGAGTTAAAATCAATTTTGGGTAAGTTGGTTTTTATAGAAAATTCACAAAAGATCAGACATTGAATGCATCTTGTCTGAACAATTTTTTTAAGGATAAATGCAATATGCAAATGAAGCAAGGAGTGCTAGCAAGCTTTTGGTGAAATAAAAATAGGTACATGATAGCAAAATTCTACACAGACCAGAATTGCATTACCATATTGCAGTGATTGTGGTGTAGGAGCTCATTTATTTCAAGATAAAGTCATGGATGGGAAGACAGAACATCAGTCTGTTGCTCTTCTGAGCATAACATTACAAACACATGGAAAAGTACATCATAACAAAAAAAAAGAACTGCTACAGTACGCTGGGCTTCCATCAAGTTTAGAAACTATTTACAGGGACATATTCAGATCACAAGGCTTTAAGCTATCTGTAGGAATGCAAGTTGTCATGATGGACTCACTCTTCTTGGAACAATTTTTCAATAAAATACAGAAAGAGAAAGGAAAATGTAATTGCTGACGCACTGTCAAGGTTGTAAGTGGGGGTGAATGTGCAGAGAGTGGGACCAGGAGGAAAAGAATTTTAGGATTATATACATGAAGGGAACTAAGATTGAAAGTGAAATTAGGAAGATTTGTAATCAGATAAGAAGGTACCAAAATCATGATGAAAACTGGAAACTTGTAAAGAGCCCGATGGGGGAGAGGATTAATGAACAAGTGGAACAAGATTATAAAGTTTCTAAGGAAGTGTTATTCAGGAGAAATAGTCCTGACAGTTATACGAGGGTACATTTGTAACTCTTCAAAAGTTGGCAGCATTGGTATGCAGCAGGTACTGCTTTGTTCCGTAGCCTCTTCACTGCTGCTCCAGTTGGTGGGAAGCCTTAGCATTGAATGGTTGTGTTGTTACAGTGTAAAGTATGGAATCCTGCACAGACAGTCTGTCAATGCAATTTAAGCAATGCGCAGTAATTGAATTCTCGACAGCAGAAGGTGTCACCGCTAAAGAGATTCATCAGAGAATGAAAGCAGTTTATGGTGATTGTGTTGATGTGAGTATTCTGTGTCACTGGGCGAGTAAGTTTAAAGATGTTGAGGTGGGAAAATCTGACCTGTGTGACAAACAAAGAGTTGGATGTCCTGTGACAGCAACCACCAAGTTTCACAAGCAAACTGTTGACAAATTGATTCAGGATGAATTTTGTATCACTCAGAGAGAAATTGCAAACACAATTGGCATTCCACAAGAAGGTGTGGATCACATTATTACTTTTCTTGGCAATCGGAAGATCTGTGCACGATGGGTAACCCAGATGCTGACTCCTGAAATGAAAGTTCACAAACTTGAAATTTGCCAGGAACTCATCTCACATTACGAGAAAGAAGGTGATGCCTTTCTCCATTCAATTGTGACAGGAGACAAGTGGGTACACCATTACAACCCGGAGACAAAACATCAGTCTACGGAATATCAACACAAAGACTCGCCCCAGACAAAAAAATTCAAGACGCAGCCCTCAACTGGAAAAATCATGGCCACAGAATTCTGAGACATGATGGTGCTATCCATTTTGATTTCCTTGATCATAGAACAACATTAAATTCAGCTAACAAGGGTCCGAAAGGAAAAGGGAAATGTTTTGCTGCAGCATGACAGTGCCAAAGCACACACTTCATGTGCCACCACAGCAGAACTTCAGAGACTGAATCTCACCACCATACGGCATCCTCCATATGGTCCAGATTTAGCACCATCTGACTTCCATCTGATCCTGATAATGAAAGATGATCTGCGGGGACATCATTATGCTTCTGATGAAGACATTGAGAGAACTGTGAGTCTGTAGTTGTGGAAGCAGAGTGTCGACTTCTTCCATGATGGCTTCAGAAAACTTGTTCATTGTTGGCCGAAATGTATCCAATTGGCCGGTGATTATGAGGAAAAGTTAATACTGGTAATTAAAGGTCACATTCTAAGAATTATTTCTGCATTTGATCCAAACCCAGGCCAGGACAGTATATAGACAGGACAGTATATAGACAGTCTTACTAAATATGTGCATGAAAGTTATAGACACTGTGGAATTTGGAAGTGCATCGAAAAACTCTTAGAAAATATATGTTTTTATAACTTAGCCAGAAGAGTCAGACAATGGAAACTCCAGGCAGGAATATCAACGTTATAGGAAAAGATAGATTACTACTTACCATCAAGATAAGAAGTCAAGTTGCAAACAGGTACAGTTAAAAGCCACTCATGGATAAGCTTCTGGTCACAGCCTTTGTCAGAGAAAGAAAAAAAACACCATTCATTCACAGAAACAAGCACACCTCAGGCACATATGACCGCCAACTCTGAGCTGCCACAGTTGGCGGTCATGTGTGTTTGATGTGTGCTTGCTTCTGTGTATTAGCGATGTGTGTTTCTCTTTTACTGATGAAGGCTGTGGCTGAAAGCTTATGTGTATATGTCTTTTAACTGTGCCTATCTGCAATTTTGCATGTTATTTTTAAGCTAAGTAGCAATCTGTCTTTTCCTGTATTGCTGATATTCCAGAAGAATGAGAGATATTATAAACACTTGTGATAGATGTCAGTGTGTAAAAGTCAGCAACCAAACTATTAGAGACTACATGCAGGACATTATTCCAAAGAAGCAGATAGAAGTGGTAGGAATTGATCTATTTGGGCACTTATTAGAAGCAAAAGGGGGATACAGTCACATCTTTGTTATGGTCAATCTATTTTCAGAATTCATATAGTTACATCCTACACTCCTGGAAATTGAAATAAGAACACCGTGAATTCATTGTCCCAGGAAGGGGAAACTTTATTGACACATTCCTGGGGTCAGATACATCACATGATCACACTGACAGAACCACAGGCACATAGACACAGGCAACAGAGCATGCACAATGTCGGCACTAGTACAGTGTATATCCACCTTTCGCAGCAATGCAGGCTGCTATTCTCCCATGGAGATGATCGTAGAGATGCTGGATGTAGTCCTGTGGAACGGCTTGCCATGCCATTTCCACCTGGCGCTTCAGTTGGACCAGCGTTCGTGCTGGACGTGCAGACCGCGTGAGACGACGCTTCATCCAGTCCCAAACATGCTCAATGGGGGACAGATCCGGAGATCTTGCTGGCCAGGGAAGTTGACTTACACCTTCTAGAGCATGTTGGGTGGCACGGGATACATGCGGACGTGCATTGTCCTGTTGGAACAGCAAGTTCCCTTGCCGGTCTAGGAATGGTAGAACGATGGGTTCGATGACGGTTTGGATGTACCGTGCACTATTCAGTGTCCCCTCGACCATCACCAGTGGTGTACGGCCAGTGTAGGAGATCGCTCCCCACACCATGATGCCGGCTGTTGGCCCTGTGTGCCTCGGTCGTATGCAGTCCTGATTGTGGCGCTCACCTGCACGGCGCCAAACACGCATACGACCATCATTGGCACCAAGGCAGAAGCGACTCTCATCGCTGAAGATGACACGTCTCCATTCGTCCCTCCATTCACGCCTGTCGCGACACCACTGGAGGCGGGCTGCACGATGTTGGGGCGTGAGCGGAAGACGGCCTAACGGTGTGCGGGACCGTAGCCCAGCTTCATGGAGACGGTTGCGAATGGTCCTCGCCGATACCCCAGGAGCAACAGTGTCCCTAATTTGCTGGGAAGTGGCGGTGCGGTCCCCTACGGCACTGCGTAGGATCCTACGGTCTTGGCGTGCATCCGTGCGTCGCTGCGGTCCGGTCCCAGGTCGACGGGCACGTACACCTTCCCCCGACCACTGGCGACAACATCGATGTACTGTGGAGATCTCACGCCCCACGTGTTGAGCAATTCGGCGGTACGTCCACCCGGCCTCCCGCATGCCCACTATACGCCCTCGCTCAAAGTCCGTCAGCTGCACATACGGTTCACGTCCACGCTGTCGCGGCATGCTACCAGTGTTAAAGACTGCGATGGAGCTCCGTACGCCACGGCAAACTGGCTGACACTGACGGCGGCAGTGCACAAATGCTGCGCAGCTAGCGCCATTCGACGGCCAACACCGCGGTTCCTGGTGTGTTTGCTGTGCCGTGCGTGTGATCATTGCTTGTACAGCCCTCTCGCAGTGTCCGGAGCAAGTATGGTGGGTCTGACACACCGGTGTCAATGTGTTCTTTTTTCCATTTCCAGGAGTGTATAAGGAAAGCAAACAGTAAAATTATAATAACATTATTTTGTCTGACAATGGAGGTCAGTTTACTTCAAAATCATGCAAAAGTTTCATAAAGAAAGAAACTACAGAACGCATATTAATATCAGCATATAATGCATCAAATAACATCACTGAAATATATCTGAGAGAAATCCATAGCTTTTGTAGGACCTATTGCAGCAAGGACCATTAAAGTAGGATTGAGTATAAAAGTAATTCTGAGAATACACCAAATAGTTTACACATTCAGCCACTGGATTTTCTCCACATGAGATAATGTAAGCCAAAAAACCTCCTAATTTAATAAATGAAATTATAGAACTTCCTGCATGCAAATGTCTAACATCATTGGAAAGAGAGGAGATAGCGAGGAAAAAGGTGGGAAGACCAATGTAATAAGGAAGCATGGATATGATAGGAGGATAAAAGTAATACAATTTATGTTAGGCATGTGGTTCTTGTGGAAAGCAATGAAAAATCAAAGGAGTGGAGAAATTAAGAAATTTTTTTGACATTTATATTGGACCATTTGAGATATCAGAGAATCCTCACCCAAATGATTAAATGCTAATTTATCCTAAGCCAAGAAAATTAATTTGGCTACAAAATATTGTTCAGTTACAGCCATAACAATATGTAACAAAAAACTGGTAAACAAAGAATGTCATCATAAAGAATGGCAACCCAGTGGAAATCAGTATAAAGAATTTTATATGTTCTTGTGAAATTTAACGCAGACCCTCAAGGGGTCACATCTTCTTTATCCATCAAGTATGTGGCATTTACTAAGTTCCTAACATGTACTCTGAACTTTGCCAGGGAATGGGGAATGGAGGAGGAGGAGATTAGTGTTTAACGTCCCGTCAACAACGAGGTCATTAGAGACGGAGCGCAAGCTCGGATGAGGGAAGGATGGGGAAGGAAATCGGCCGTGCCCTTTCAAAGGAACCATCCCGGCATTTGCCTGAAGCGATTTAGGGAAATCACGAAAAACCTAAATCAGGATGGCCGGAGACGGGATTGAACCGTCGTCCTCCCGAATGCGAATGGGGAATGGATGTGCAGACTCACTGATGTTCAAGTTGCGTTGGTACCAAACTTTTTTTTGTTCAGGCAAGGCATCAAATTATATCCATTTTACACCTCAACAGTGTGGTATCTTGTGTATTTCTTTCTGTTACTGTTATCTTTCTTTATACATGGAGACTTAATGTGAATTTCTTGCACACATAAACGACCAGTTTGTTTCGTCCATGACACAAATAAAACGAATAGAAAATGATAGTGGATAGAGTAACATCATCTGCATCCAATGAGGAACAAGAAACACAGTAGGTAGGCTACACTAGATTGCAAATTTTAATATGCACATTAATTCCATTCTGTACATTTGACATCCTGGCGTACCTACACAGAGCCAGTGCACACATGTACAAGAGAAGTTCACTTTAGCAGAGACATTCAAAGTGACCACCTAGCATTTGCAAACACTTTTTTACTCACTTGGTCATACTTTTCTGGACACTACACAATGCACTTATACCCAGCATTGCCAAAGCAGCATGCATGCGAGCTGTTATATTGTGTACATCCATTGGTGGAGTACCATGAACGTGCTCCTTTAAGTGTTCCCAGAAACAGAAGTCTAGTGGATTAAGGTCCAGGAAACATGGAGGCCAGAACATTGGACCTCCACAACAAATCCATTTCCCTGGAAATGATTCATTTAAATAGTTATGCCCATTCATTCCAAAGAGTGGCATGCACCATCATGCTGAAACCATAGCAGTCAATGAACACCAACTGGGACTTTTTTCTAATGTGTTAGGCAAAGTATTACAGAGAAACATATGATACAGGTGCACATTCAACTTGTCTAGCAATAGGTAAGGGCCTAAAAGCACTCCTCCCATGATTCCATCCACAGATTTTTGCCAAGTCATGCCTAAAAGCCATATTCATAGGTGACATGGTGTTGCGTTCAGACGAATAATGGCTGTAGTGGATTTTCAAAATATGTTCATGACTGAAGCTAGATTTGTTGGTCCATATAACATTATTTATAAAAATTTTGTTATCTTCCATTTGGTGCAAAAGCCATTCACAAACCTGTACTTCCTGAATGCAATTGTCTGGCCACTGGTTTTGAGTTATTTCTAATGATAAGGATGCAGTTCTTCATCGTGCAATACTTCAACAACCAGTCTTTGAGATATCTGGAATTGCCATGTGATATCATAGGTACTTTGGCAAGGTGATTGGTGAATGGTTTCAAGAATCATGTCTTCTGTTCTTGGAGTATGTCCATTATTTGTGGATAAAGATTGCTGGTTTCCTGAAGACATTGCTCCATGTGATAAAAACATTCTAATTAGGATAGTGCCTTTGAAGGTACCATGTAGCATACTTATGAGAAGTAGTAGCTGCAACAGCAGTTCAGTTACCACACACATCCAGAACAAAAAGCATATTGATGTACTCATCGTTTGTGTACTCCATTGGGAATTCACACTACATGAAACTGAGAGGACCAGTTATGCTCGTGCACTGTCTGGTTAGTACACACTTGCATGCTGTTTAATGGATCCCACTGTCATATGATAGGCTACTGTCATATGACAAAATGATACCCTGCTTATAAATGATGAAGCAACGGCATTGCCGCAGTGGATACACCAGTTCCAATCAGATCACCAAAGTTAAGCGCTGTCGGGTGTGGTCGGCACTTGGATGGGTGACCATCTGGGCCGCCATGTGCTGTTGGCGTTTTTCAGGGTCCACTCAGCCTCGTGATCCCAATTGAGGAGCTACTCAACCAAATAGTAGTGGCTCCGGTCAAAGAAAACTATCGTAACGACCAGGAGAGCGGTGGGCTGACCACACTCCTGTCCTATCCGCTTCCTCAGCTGGGGATGACACGGCGGTTGGATGGTCCTGATGGGCCACTTGTGGCCTGAAGATGGAGTGCTTTTTTTTATAAATGATGAGGACTGGGAACAGATGTCTGAAAAATAAAGAATCTGTTGTGGACTCAAACCATAGCTCCATGGTGGATGTGGGTTTGATGTCCCAGAAGTCTATTCAGTGAGCTGTGATGTCTGGTACGGTAGTGTGAGATGACATACATTCCTCTGTATATTCTGATGTGCTGCACAATGTGACAGTGTTGCCAGCTCTGACTTTTGTCTTGAACCTGGATGAGGAATTACATGCAGACCTCTCTCTCTCTCTCTCTCTCTCTCTCTCTCTCTCTCTCTCCCCCCCCCCCCCTCTCTCCCTCTCCTCCGCCCCCCCCCTCCCGTGTGTGTGTGTGTGTGTGTGTGTGTGTGTGTGTGTGTGTGTGTGTGTGTGGGTGGGTGGGTGTATGGGTGTGTGTAAATTTAATTTACACTATGAATTATGTCATTTGTTTAATTCACTGGAGTATCCACACAATAGTGTGGGGGTAATGCTCAGGAATATACACTCATATACATTTGAAGTGAAAAGAATTGCAATGTAACCCAGTTATCAACATAATGAAATATGTAAAGATATTAGCATTACATATGAAGAAATACTTACTTATCTTTGAGAAAGATGAATGACACAGTAATAACTTTATATGCTACTGGTAATTTAACTCACTCACTGTCTCTTAATCAAGTTATATGCAATGAATTCATACCACCTGGAAGCATGGAATATTTTTTTTCTCTGTAATGTTATGATGGATTAGACTAGATTATTATGTTACGTTGTTGCTGATTTACTTCCGATTTCTTAAAGGCTCTACATTACTAGCTTACTGATTCATGCCACTGCTATTATTTCTACATGTGTTTTATATTTGTCAGTGGAAGATTATACAACTCACAACTGTGTTTTATAAATGAAGAGTACATGGGAAGAAGGGGAATGTCATATTTTCAACATGCCAAGGTATTTCAATTTGAAGATTAAAACCTTCAATAATGTCTACAATAACACACATACATAAAATATTATGTCATGTGAGGTTAGCCTGATGTTTACTGAAAAAGCCACTGTCATTTCTGTGGGGACGTAAGTGTAGACCTTATGTATGAATCTGCATCTAGGAAGCTGTTTTTTAATGTACTGTACAGCTTCAACATGTTTCCTCTTATAAATAGCCCCACAACAAATAGCAAATAGTATAGGATTTAGGTAGTTATTTAGATGTTTTGTGAATAATTTTGCTTTATAGATCATAATGAGGTGTAATGAGTCATTTTACACTGACATCAGAAATTAAGTTAACTGTATGGTACATTCTGAACATTTCAAAGTTTCTTTCTTTAGGTATCAAAAAAGATGAGAGTTAGTAATTCCTAACCACCAGTTTTTACACACTACAGTACCATGAATTCTTCTACAGAATAGGAGGAATTGTCAAGAAGAAACTTTCTGGATCTGTTTTCAAATTTTACTTTTGTCTGTCAGACATTTTATATCAGTGGGTAAGTGATCACTAATTTTTTGTTGCAGATATGCGCACCCCCTTTTTGTGCTATAGACAGCTTTAATGAACATTATTTTTCCTTCTGATATTGTAATTATGTACATCATTGTTCATTTTGAGCTGCAGTTACAGCAAACTTCAAGAGGGAATAAATATACTGTGAAAAAGTGGTCAGCATGCCCAACTCCTTAAACAGATGTCTACAAGATGATACTGGATGAGCACCACATATTATTCTTATAGCATGTTTTGGCACAATGAAGACTTTTGTTCTTAAAGATGAGTTACCCAAAAACATTATTTCATATGACAATACTGAATGAAAATATGCAAAATATGTCAGTTTACTGATTTGTGTCTCCCCAAGATTTACAGTGATTCTAGGTGCAAATGTGTTTTAGGAGTTCCAAAATGTGCTTTTTCCATAAAGTCTCATCAATATGGACACCCAAGAATGTTAAAGTTTCCATCCTATTTATTATTTCCTCAACATGTTTTACATCTATCATTGGTGTAATTATTTATTTATTGTATGGCATACATTGCTATTCTTATACACTTTACATAGAATTTAATTACAGATTGACATCCAGATGTCAAAGTTGGAGATCATCATCTCTGTTGCAGTGAGTAGTGGTGGTCTTCTTGATTTAAGGCTTCAGCATTCTGGGTCAGCTGCATCATTATGTATGGGCATCTGAGGAGAGTATCTCTGGTGATGGTATATGACTCAGGGTTGGCACCCATATGGTAGGGATGAAGCTTATTCCACTGCTTATGATGCACTTGGCGTCATTTAGTACCACATCAATCCTGTTTGTATATGGGTTATTAATACATACTGTAGTTCAGTATTGTGTCACTGAGTAGACAAGCTCAACTATTGATGTGCAGAGTGTGTTTGCTGTGGAGTCCCAGTAGTGCTGCACAATTTATGGATGATTATGTTTCTCGTCCTCATCTTGCCTGCAGTCTTTGTCAGGTGCTTCTTGTAAGAGAGTGTTCTGTCCAGTGTAACTCCATAGTTGGGGTAGTTGTAAAGGTTAAGGCATTTCCCTTCAAAGATAACATTGAGCTCTGTTCTTCCTTAGTGGTTGCAAAAGATGGAAGCATTATACTTCAATCTTGTTTTGGTTCAGCTTGTAATCTACCCCATCCTTCCTGGTTGAAGCTATTATCCACATTACTCTTTTATGAAGATTTGAGAGGAGCAAAGATTACAATAAACCTTCTAATTTACTTACCTTTCCACGTAGAGTTGGCTCCAAGTCTTCTTGTCTAGGGATCTGATTCTTGAAACTGAAATTCTCACATTTTAGGTCCTCATGGTTCAAATGATACAAATAAATTTGAAGTTTGTAGTTGCAGAATTTTTGTTGTTACATTAATATCTTTTGTCACATTTTAGTATATCACACGGTCTTTTGATTTTTCACGTTAACAACTCCGTAATTACATTGTTTGCACAAAATACAAAAATACATCTGATCACATCAGAGGCATACTTACTACTGTCTCACTCTGCAGAAATAACAATATTCTGAAGTGTTTACAATTTTTCTTGACAAATGAATTTCTATTAATTTTTATTATTATTTCATAAATGAATCCAGAAGTAAACATAGGAAACAGCTCTAGATTGTGTAATTAATAATAGGAATTTTAAAGGTGCCAAATAATTCATAATTTCAAATGTTTCTAAGAAAAATAACTTTAACTGTGCATTCAGAACTAGTACTTATCGATTATAACATCCAAAATAAAGTAATTCCTCTTCATAAAGTTTTGCTTGAAATATAAATACTGTGTATAAAATTATATGAAAGTTTCCAGAAAAGCAGCTGAGATAATATTGACCTGTCCAAAATTCAAAAAATAATACTGGTATTGACAACTACTGTTAAGGAAAAGCAATGCTAGAGGAGGATGTCCCATTACAGGCTGTAGTCTCCATTTTCAAAAGCAGCCACTCAGCAACTTCAGATTGGAGCACAGGACACCTTCAATGGCCTCAAATGATCCATGTTGTGCAGCTGGAGCCAAGTCATCCATGTAGCCAGCTTCCTAGATTGTGTGTTTGGAATGTCAGAAATGTAAAGATTCAAGAACAGTGAGGCAAGAACTGAGTCCTGTAGCAGCCTGTTGTTGAGTACCTTGGTAACCCTCTTTTTCTCCAGTAAACACTTTAAAACCCCTCCCGGAAAGTAAGTTATCAATCAGCCTGATAGTATTGCTGCATGGAATTATCTGAATTAATTTGTACAACAGCCCTTGTCTGCAGACAGTGTCATAGGCTGCACTCACACCAAAACCCTAGGATGTCAGTCACTCAGATCAGTGTCAAACGTTGCACCAAGGCAGTTTGTGCTATGTGCTGCCGTCCAGGAGAACATGTGTAAATGGTAAGTAGTAAGTACTAAATGACCTATAGAGTACCGTTAAAGCACAACTGTGAGCATTTGCAGCGTGGACCTCATGTGGGAAGTCAGTAGAGCATAAGTTTGTCGTACAAAGGGTCCTGGGTTTGATTCATGGTACAGCTAGTTTTTGTACTGTAGTACATGTGAAACTACTACATGGCACAATACATTGCTGACATGTAAAAGGACTGTTTGGAGTTCATAGCAATGGTCAATTAGCAATCCACTTTCACTTCATATATTTGAAAGTAACAAACCTATAGGGCACATTTTTAGTTTCACAGAATAAACACAAAGAATCAGAAAATAAAGAAACAATAACATCACAGTTGTGGAAGTATTAATAGTAATAATAATAATAACAATGACAGTAATAAGAATAGTAGAGCATAAGTTTGTCGTACAAAGGGTCCTGGGTTTGATTCATGGTACAGCTAGTTTTTGTACTGTAGTACATGTGAAACTACTACATGGCACAATACATTGCTGACATGTAAAAGGACTGTTTGGAGTTCATAGCAATGGTCAATTAGCAATCCACTTTCACTTCATATATTTGAAAGTAACAAACCTATAGGGCACATTTTTAGTTTCACAGAATAAACACAAAGAATCAGAAAATAAAGAAACAATAACATCACAGTTGTGGAAGTATTAATAGTAATAATAATAATAACAATGACAGTAATAAGAATAGTAATTAAATGCTAGATGGCAGCACCACCATACATCTATAAACTCCAAAAAGTCCCTTTATATGTCATGAACATGTCCCATATCACAGTCTCACACATAATACAGTTCAAAAACTGGCATGACCAGTGCTCGAACCCAGTACCCTTGGTGCAATGAACTAGCGTTTTGTCGACTTCACCTCTGGAGCTCCACACAAAAGATGCTCACAGATATGTTTTTCCTGTGATTTGTAGGTCATGTCATACTTACTGTTTATGCACGTTCACCTGGATGACAGCACATAGCACAAACTATATTGGTGTTTGTATTGATATAAAATGTTTGGTACCAATTTTTTTGTCAGACACCTGGAGGTTTGGGTGTCAAATCTATGAATGCAGTTGATATTTTTTGCTCTTTCTAATAGCCTGTCCCCATGTAGATTGTCAGGGAAAGCACTTGGTCAGTGCAGCTTCTTTTGGTTTGGAACACTGCTTGTTCATCTGGGATTGATTCCAGCATTTTTAGACTCAGTCTGATATATAAGAATCTCACAAGCAGCTTACATATGACACCAAGGAGTGCGATTGGTTGGTCACTTGGTTTTCCTGGCTTAAGCAGTGATAATCTTTGAGTTCTTCATTTTCTGTGTTATGTCCCCTATTGTCATTACATTTGTATAAAACTGTCCAAGCCATTTTTTGGCACGTTTCCCACAGAGAAGAAGGAATTCTGGGCGTATTCCATCTGGTCCAGGAAGCCTTTCCTGCCTTGATGTTCTTCAGTGTTTCTCTGATTCCAGTAGTGGTAAATTTGGAAGAATATTGATCCAAAGATGTTCTGTTTGACTTATGGGCACTAAGTTCACTGAGCATTGTTCTTGTATCACTTTTGCCCCTTGGAGATAAGGGTGTAGCCTGTATGTGAACTGGATTCCTATTTGCAGAAATATCTGTTGAGTTATGACATAATTTGTTAGCTACACCTAGTTTTCAGAGGAGAGACCAGGCCTTTCTACTAGATGTTTTGAAATCAAGCAACTCCATGGTTTCAATCCATTTTTCTTGCTGGTATCACATACACTGTGCAGCAGGTTGTATACAATCTCAGGGTCTCACTCTCACGGACTCTTTGATACTTGCTTTCAGACTTTTTGTCCTAGCCTGATACATATTTTTTGCAGAACACCCTTGGGACAGTGGCTTTTGCTGCATTTGTAACAGCACCTATGAATCTGTCATAGTTACAGGCTGTTGGGTGGATCCATCCCCAGCATTTATCCAGTTTCTCCACGGAAATATTCCACTTTGCATTTCTGAAATTCCACCTTGGGTATTGTGTGGTTGTTATTAGTGGTACATAGGTTCCAGTTTAGATCATGCCTGGATGGTGTTGGCCATAAGGGAAGTCTGTGAATATATATCTTGTAAAACTTAGTGGTGTTTGGTTTTTGCCAGTCATTACAAAGCAAAGATCTGGATTGTATTCCTTTCTCCAACAGGTTGTTATTGTCTGCCCAGTTAATAAGAGCCTAGCCATTTCCATCAGCTGTTCTGTATTTCCACAGGGGGTGGTAGCTATTAAAATCCCCCACGTATATGACTAGGTCTGGTTGGTAGGGCAGGACTTCTTGAGGCCAGGTAGTGCTTGGTGATTTGTTCACATTACTCATTGATAGTTCTCCTATCTTAACAACTTCATGCATGTTATTGTGCACTGTTGCTGAGCACAGGTGGGCATTTCCAATCGCAGATCTAACATCCACGACTATGCCATAAGCATGATGACACATTGCACCAGCTAGATTGTAACCTGGGATCTTGCCTCTCCATTTAAATGGATCTTCATCTTCAGCTTGATTTTCCTGAACTGCAACCAGGTCAGTGTTGTCATCACATAAAATCTCACTTTATACTTGACATTTAGCCCAATGTATTCCTTCTATGTTAATCCAGCAAGACTTGATAATTGGTCCAAGGGGCCTTGTCCTGGGACTGTGAGAAGGGCCTTTTCTAAAGTCAGGCTTCTTGGTGTCTTATGTCAGTGATAGTCGATATACAATTAACCAGGAGGTCAACAATCAAAATCGAGCATTGTTTGGTTGTCTCAAAGTGACTGTTCTTTAGCACCACCTGGGGGACAAGTTTACATATCAGGAACAACAGTGAATCTCATAGACAACATACTTTCAAATATTGATACCAGAATTACTAATATTGACTTGTGGCTATCTGATCATAATCCCCTCATCCTTATGATTCCAGCTATACCTGTGAAAGTAAGGAATGTGCTTCTTTCTCAAACAAGAAATTTGTCTGCAGAAGATTGTGCTAGTTTTCTCATAGTCTAAGTAAAGAAACCTGGTCAGATGTGTTTCACATTCATGTACTAATAATGCTTATGATGTTTTTTCTTAAATATCAATGTCCAATTTTGAAATGTGTTTTCCTAAGAAACTGACTAGAGCCCATTCATGTCAAATCACTAAAAAGAGTTCCTGGATTATGTCAGGCATTAAGATTTCCTGCAAGAATTTAAAAATGCTCAGTTCTCAAATGAAAAGAGCCACAGAACCCTAGGCTTATAGGAAAATATATGTTGATGGATAAGTGCAAAGGCAAAGCTGCTTAAAAATTATAAATTAATACGAATGTTGGCAAGAAATCAAAATCTGTGTGGGATATTGTAAAAGGTGAAACAGAGATAATCCATAAAGAGCAGGAAATTATGCTTACAAATGCTGATGATATCAGTATTGGCAAAAGACCTGCCAAATTACATAAATAATTACATAAATTCTTTCCAAAAATTTAGCTTACATTTCATTAATCTGGTTAAATTTAAATTTTGCGTGGTGTGGTTAGTGCCAACTAATGAGCATGAAGTAATAAAGATAATTAAAAAATGCAAAATGTCAGCTGATGTACATGATGTAGCATTACCATTTATAATCCATACTGCTTCATGAATTACAAAGCCCTTGGTTCACATTATTCACTGAGAATGTGGTCCCTGAAAAGTTAAAAATATTGAAATCGATACCTTTATTCATGTGAGGAAATAGGCATAATGTTGAAAATTAGTGACTCATTTCACTCCTCTCAGCATTCTCTAAAGAAATTGAGAGATTTAGGAAACAGCAAGTCACCAAGTACATGGACGACCACAGCCTACTGAATAATAACCAACATGGCTTTTGAAGTAGTAGAAGAACAGGAACAGTGACAAGGGATTACACCAATGAAATAATTAGTAATCTGGATAACAATAATAATGTATTCAGAGTTAATTTACATCTTTGTAAGGCTTTCAATAAATTTAGTCATGAAATCCTTTTAGATAAGTTGAATGCAAATTGTGACAAAGCAAGCTGGGATAATTTTAATTCCCCTCTTGTTTTGCCATCTGCCTCCTTAAATTAGTCTTGTTACTTTTAACTATTTACCATTAGCATACTTAAATAGAATCTGCATTTTCATTTAGAGAAATGTTGGCCCTCAGTTTTAAAGTAAGTAACACCAGATCTAATTTTGTGCTTAGTTTTATGTATGTAATTGATTTTCTAATTTAATTTGACTATTCCTAGTAAGTATCATTTGTTATAGGGTAAAATCAGTGATTGTTTCGTAACTTAAATTCTATTGCTGGCATATAAACAAGTATAAATTCTCTAATAATTGAAAACATTTGGAAGGCGAAGTAAGAGTAATTTTAAAGTATCTATTTAGCTTTATTCAAAAACACATTAGCAAAACCAGCCCTTCATTAATTCCAAAGTAGTTAGCAGTTTTATCAAAAGTATTGTTTGCGTAACTATATATGTTAATTTCATCATTTAAACAAATATTCGTCCTAACCCTTGTAGTAGAAGAAAATGTTAAAAAGAACCAATTTTTCGATGTATTCAGTTAGTTTAATGAGTTAAGTTTTAATTGTAATTTCTGTAAATTTATCTTTGAACAATGTGTAAGTTCAGTACCTATTATTATGAGGATGTATAAGGCCCTGATTTTTTATCCTGAGACAGTCAGTCCATGGGCAAGTTTCAGACGAGGAACTTTGTGGTTAGGTTTTTAACGTTTGTAGATGTTCAACAGGATACTATTGTTGCAATATGTGGATGTTCGTGTGCTTATCAAAAGTTAAACAATTGTGTACTGGCCATACAACTGTGTATTATTGGGTGGCTGTGAATAGTAAGAGTAAATAACGGTGAAATGCAAATGTGCACCTGTCTGCTCATCATTTAAAGTAAACAGTACTGCAGTTCCACCACTTATTTTTTCAGCTAGTACATTGACACCAAGGACAATCAACGAAGAAATAAAGCAGGGAACATTGTTACATGTGGTGCCCTGGCTGAGGAATATTGTACGTAGCCACAACAAACAAGGACTTGTGAATTTTAAGCAATGAACTTGACAGCAGTTTACAGTGCAGTGATGCAACAGTCAATCAACGCATGGGTTTCATGGCCACAGTATGACTGCATCCAATCAGTGAGCGGGTTCTATGGAAGCAGCCATTGAGTACAGGGGCAGCAAATCAGCATGCAGGTGAACACAGCTGACTAGAGATAAAAAAGATGCCTTGCCAAGAGAATTACAACTTGCCGCAGTCGTGCAGATCCAGATGACAATCGCAACAACAGCAGCAGCAGAGCAGCAGAAGAAGAGTGAATGAGAATAAGGTAATTTCATAGCAAAAGTTTTATATTAAGTGATACATAATAAGTGGTCTTAACAAACAAGACAGTGTGATTGAAAACAAAGCTGTAGAGGTTAAGTTTTTAAATACATAGAAAGACTTAATGGGGACTGAGTCGCAGTACAATAGAGGTTATGGAAAATTGGAAGATATGTTAAGGCAAATTACGAGTAGTATGAGTATGAAAGAAGACATTACTAGTATGAAAAAAGACATTCATAGGGTGGAAAAGAAAACTGATAGCGTTAGAACTGACATGAACTGAAGAAAGAAATTAGAAAGGAAATTTAGGTAGTTGACTCTAAGCTTTCAGAATTAAATAAGATATTTGATGCGGTAGTTAAAGACTGTGATAATACTAATAAGAAATTCACATTGAGTCGTAACTGTGTGGAAGAAAAAGAAGGTTTGTGGTGACACTAATAGGAAGGTGGAGGTTTCCGAGAACTAATGTGCTGAAAATAGGGTTAAACTTGAGAATCACATCGATCAGATTAAATGTGATTTATAAACGGATTTATAAACGGATGTACAAACCAAGTGTGCAGTAGTGGTAGAGGAAAAACCGGTAAAAGTAAATGAAAATGTAGATTCAAAATTGACTAACATAGAGAAAATGATGGAAGAAATACAAAATCTAAAGCATAGAGAAAGTGACGATAGGTCTGTTAATCATTTTGGTCAGCAGGATGATAGTTTTTCCAAGGAAAAGATTAATGAGGATTTGTTGTATGAAGAACATCACATGATAAGCAAAAAGGAAGTGTGGCACCCTGTAATAACAGCAAGGGTACAAGGGATGCATGTTAAGTGTTTAATGGACAGTGTTGGGTTTTATATTAAGTGATACATATATTAAGTGATGACATTTCACAGGCATTTTTTGAATCTATTAAGAACACAGAGGGTATAGTAGTGATGCCTGTTTCTGAAATTAAAAAAATTATTGGTACTACTTGTAAGCTATCAAAGAGTGTGAAACAAGAAGTACTATTAACTGTGGAATTGGCAGGACACCTCTTGGAGTACAATTTCTTGGTGATTCAAAATCTCAGCATTGGTGTTATATCTGAGACTGATGTCTTGTGCAATTAGCAAGTAGGTGGTTCAACTCTCTGTGTTGGATTCATTATGTGGCGATAATGCTTACCCCAGCTGTCTGTTTCATTTTTCATGTTTCTTGAGACAGTCAAACTCTTCTCCTATCCTATCTGTAGTTTATAAGTGAATCAGAAACATTCTTTCTTTGAATGTCACGTGAGATGATACAGCAGCATACTTAAGTATATATAGTATATTGTCTTAGTGATAAGTAAAGCAATCATAAGAGGATGGAAGAAAATAAATTGGTACCATGGGTAAAGAATTTATGACAAAGAAGGTAAGGTAAACTGAAAATGAAAGGTGTCAGCATATGCGAGCTATAATTAAAATCTGAAGTAATCAGCTCATCTGTGAAGCTAGTATAGTTTAGTGCAGCAGCAGAGGCAATATGCAGTAAAAACCATCTTAAATACAAGTTCTTAATATTAATTGTGATATAATAGAAGTGTTTGTGTTTGGTGCAGTCAGTATATGGAGATACCTATCTACCTATAGTAGTGTGTCAGGGTACAGCCTTTTCTAACATTAAGGAATTACAACTTTAGATATAGTTGCCTGTAGTAACATGTGTGGAAAGAGTAAGCAAGGCTTGTATGTATATCGCCCTTCAGGCTAGAATCTTAAGCAATTTGATGGAATACAATTAACTAATAGATTTTCTAAATGATAATTTTGTCTGATCAGTAGTGAGTGTTAAGTTTACCTTAGCATAAGGATCTGTTACTGTGGAATGTTTTTCAATAGAGTCAATTGTGCATTGGATAAGCAGATTAGGTGTTTATTAATTAGATAATGAAACAAGAATGAAATAATAAAACAATGAATAATGTTAGGGTATTAATGGTTAAGGAGCCTGTTCCTACAGTAGGAATATTTTTTGAGAATGCACTCCACTAGTTAACTAAGTGAGAAAGGTAAGTAAAGTAATGTGCTGACAGACACGATTAATGAGAAAGATAACTTTCTACAAACAAATGTCTGTAACTGTATTGATGATCTAACTGTGAACTAGGCACCATTGGGCACTGTTTATATTGTGCAATTCATGACTCTTGAGCTGTAATGAGAGCTTAATAGAAAGAACAATATTGTAGTGGGGTACAAGTCATATAATGCTGCATTATCAGATGTTATCTGAAAACTTGTATTTGTGTTATGAGGAGTTATGAGCTTGAAGTGGTAATACTGGAATGATGAAAATTAATTTTTCTGATTAACTGATAATTGTGGTGCTAGCCTAATGTGAATATTCTGACAGATCAACCATTTGGTAACATTGTGTGATTCTGTGAGGATTTAATTTTCTGTTTGACTGAGAGTAGTACTCAGAGTGTGTAAGGTAACAGGGGATAATATGGAACTCTTTCAAGTATGTAAGGTAACAGGGGATAATATGGCACTCTTTCAAGTAATTTAAAATTTAAAGCACAGCAGCAGAGATAATATGCTGGGCAAAATAGACCAGAAAATACTTGTTTTGTGTTTTGATGGACGTTGTAGTTCCGTTGGATAGTGTTTTGGTTTTCTTTTAATTGCAACGAATTATATAAGTGTGGTAATTATTTGTAAAGTATTTAAATATTATTTAAGTATTTAAATATTATAAAATATTGTAAACGAAATGTGGCCATGTTTAGCGATTATTTTGACTACTGTGGTGTCATGTGACCCGACTCAGGATTGTGGATATGAGCGGGAAAATCGTGGTCTTTTGTCGTTGGCTGTTGTGGTAGTGAGTTTGGAGCGGCAAAGTGCCGCGAGTGCAAGCATGGACGCCAGGGTATGCGAAGGAACAAAGTGAAAGTGTGTGGGTGTGAGACAAACAGTGTACGAATTGCACCGATTATTATTTGTGAACTTAAAAATGCATGGCCACAATGTTAAAGTGTTTCTTTTGAATAAATAAGTTTCAATCTGAACGTGTATAGTTCAATTCACTGCTCTTCAAAAGCCAGCCAATATCAGACTCAATAATAGGGGCGCAAATGCAACCGTTTACTACCAACCCCCTTTACAGGTGAGCCACGTGAAAAATAGGTAGTAAACAAGCCCTAGTTCAGTTGCAATTGGGGGCTCGTCCGGGATAGGACTTTCTTCCATATTCTATAGTATTTCGGAATCGAATGTCCGTCTGATGTTAGGCTTTTGAACAGTCAGGGTGGGGGCTCTGAGCTAAATCGGTGCATTAGCAGTACCGGAGTGTTTGTGTTGGACAAGATACGCACTGCCCCATTGTTACGCCGATATAAGGCCACCACGATTGTGAAGCAGTCAGTTACACAGTCTGATGAGTCGACCACATGTTGCTGTGGGTAAAACCGCCGTGCTTGCCGTGTCCACGTGTTGCCGCGGGTAAACCAGTCGTCCATGCCGCAATACGTGCTGCCGCGAGAAGAAACCGTCGTCCGTGCCACGTCCTTGTGTTGTTACGGGTAAAGCAGTCGAAGCTGTATCCACGTGCTGCCGACGATCAACGCCGTCGTCCGTGCCACCAACCAATACGACTACATGCTGCCAGGGGCCTACGCAACGTGTTCTTGCTCCTGGTTGAGTTTGCTGTGTGTCCACGCCGCCGATTAAGATCCATTGCATAGCTGTGCTGCGGAGCTCACTGCAGAGGATATAAAAGATAAGTACAGCCAGCAGCTACATTGCAAAATTGTGTCCTTTCATTAGCCATGGCCGATGAGACGCGTGAATCTCAAAGTGAAGGCGAATCAGTGGATGTTAGGAGTACCTGTAGTAGCCCTAGCATGCCAAAAGAAATAGGCTGGATACCAGGAAGTGACCTCAGCACATTTTTTGTAAAACTTACTAGTAAATTAGCAGAAATAGACTCGAAAATAAGGAATATAAAAACTGCAATAGTTGGAGAAATGGATTCGAAAATAGGGGATATGGAATTAAGGCTTAGTGATAAAATAAAGACAGTGAGTGAAAAATTTGATCAGCTAGATCTCAAATTCACTCAAATTACAGATAAAGTTGAAAACACAGTTAAAATTGTTGAGGGAATTATCGAGAGAGTTGATGAGGTTGAAAGAGGCCTAGTAGCCAAGGTGGACACTGTGCAAAGTAATCTTGTGGGGCAGATTCAGGTACAGGAACAGAAATGCACATTATTTCAAAGACAAACAGAGGCAGGCATTGAATCCATTAAGATAGGAGTGCTGGATTGCCATAAGGGAATTACTGACAATAAGAAGGAATTAGAAGGGGAAATAAATGTCTTGAGGGAAACAGTTAATACTGTGGCAGCAGGGAATGGAAATTTATTGTTGGGATATCCTCTGGGGCATGGATTTCGGTCAAAACCTTTTAATGGGGAGAATAAATACCATGCAGTTGACTTTCTAGCTGCGTGTAAGGATAACTTTGTGACAGGGATGAGTGAGCAGTCAAAAATTAAATATGTTAATAGGCAGTTGGAAGGGGGAGCTCAAACATGGGCAAACCAAAATGATGATAAATTTTGTGATTTTAAAACCTTCGAAAACCTGTTCTTGAACAAATACTGGGGCCAAGCAAAACAATTAAGATTGCAAAACGATTTTTTGAATGGATCCAGTTACAAGAGTGGAAAGGAAAGTATGAGAGAGTTCTGTGTTAGAGAACTGAATAAATTAAATCATCTGGATAGGCCACTGGGCATATTAACAGAAATATCTACACTAAAGAGAAGATTACCAGAGCATTTGCAATGGGATTTGATTCACAGTGCAACAGATTCAGTGGAAGAATTTCTTAATTTTGTGGATAATATGGACAGGGCATTGTGTTGCAGACCTAAATACATGGAACATAGGGAGAGTGGAAGGTATCATGAAAGGGGAAACAGTATTAATTATGAATACAGTAATAACCATAACAGGTGGAGAGAAGATAGAAGTGATCAGAATAATCAGGATAGAGATTGGAGAAGCAAGCCACAAAGGTATAACAGAAATTTTGGAGGGAGAAGAGACAATTTTGATCAGATGAGGAGTGATAGAGAAGGTATGAAAGTAGGAATGCCAGATGCAAATGGACAGGGTAGGCAATCAAAAAACTAATTGATGCCTCACTTAAGGTCCGCAGGGGGGCTGGTAATTATGTGAACAGGGCCAGACAAGGACATGATGGGATGAGTAATAAAGTCAGCAAGGAAAATAGGGAAATTGGGATATGTCATATGGATGCTGTCTTAGGAAATGAAAATCTATAGGGGGGGGGGGGGGGGTTAACAATTATAGAAATACAGATAAAAGGTATAAGAGGAAAAAAGGGTACAAGGCTAATATCAGCAATGAACAGTGTGAGTTTTACATTGATGACATGTTTAAAAGGGAAGAGAAATTACAAGCAGAGGAGGACAATATTGGTTTGTGTGCAGCAAAATTCATTGAAAGATCAGAGAGGTAGTTTCATCAAAAGGGGGAACAGAAGTGGATATGGAATTAAGGGGCAATGTTCACAGTAATAATGGGTGTGATGAATGGGTAGAGATGTCTATTGGAAATAGTATGGAGAATTGTGGAAAAGGTGAGGAGAGGGTTATTCAGTGTGATGTAAAGGCTTATATGAGTGGTGTATTTGACACTGTGGAAAATGCTGGTAAATTACCTACTGATAAGGTTACTGTGCTTGTGGGTGCAGGTGTTAACTGTGGTAGTGATAATGTCTTCAGTGTGGATATGGAAATGTGTAATGATATGGAGAATGTTGCTGTAGGTTAATCAGAAGATAAAATTGAAACCTATGTTTTCTTAACTGATGATCCAAGCCTCAAAGATGTTAATTGTGAATGGTTAGGAAAGGAGGAGGCTGATTATGATATGAGTGATTGGGTGTCCTATGTAAAATTACATAAAGCTTTGATGCCTGAAGAATGGGGTAAAATAAAATTTAAAATTGCCAGAAAATTGGAAGAATTAAGTTAAGAAGAGAATGTTGAGTTTGCTATTAAGGATCTGTTTGAAGGGGATACTGATGTATGTTTTGGAGAAAGACCTAAAGACATTTGCATTATGCAAGAGGAAAGCAGGAGTGAAGTAGAAAGAGATTTATTACAGGAATCAGGGCTGAACAGAGTAGAAATGGAGGTGATACAGCCAATAATTGATATCAGTGTGGGAGGAGTTGCAGATATAGCATTATTAGACTCTGGCTCAAGTTTATCTGCAATCTCTGAATCTTTCTGGCAGCAAATTAAAGGTTTAGGATTAATAGAATTACCAGTTACAGGAGTCAAAATTAAGACAGCAACTGGGACATGTAGCAAGCCCATCAGCAGGGAAGTATTACTGGAATTTAATAGTAATGAGTATTGTTTTGATATTAGTTGCTTTGTGGTGAAGGGTTTGGCATTGAATGTAATTTTGGGTATGGACTTCTTGTACAAGTATGACTGTAGCATTTTTGTAAAGGACAGAGTGGTAGAATTTGATGCTGGTGGAAATAGACGAAGAATAAAATTTAAAGGGGAATTAAAAGGAGGTGAGACAATTACTCATTTACAAAGGATAGAAGAGGTAGGTGATAAGATGTGCACTGAACAGCAGATACATGACAAAGTAAATGAAATGGGACATTTAAATGAGGAACAAAAGGTGCAGCTTACAGGTTTATTGTGTAAGCATAAGCATGTGTTCTCTGACAGACCTGGAAAAGTTGTAGATTTCAGTTATGTTTTGAGGGTATTGCCACATGAAGTGATAAGGGCCAAACCTTATCCTATAGCAGTAGCTAATAGAGAGGCTGTAAGGGCAAGGATACAGATGATGTTGAAGTGGGGCATACTGGAAATGGGGAGGAGTGAGTATTGTAATCCAATAGTAGTGGTGAAAAAGAGGGATGGTTCTATAAGAATAGTATTGGATGCAAGAAAGCTAAATAAAATAAGTCAAAGAAAATGATCAGCCAGAGAACATGGATGAGGTGTTGCAAAAATTTTATAATGCTAAAATTCTTTCAAGTGTTGATTTGACTTCAGGGTTCTGGCAGGTGCAATTGGCTGAAGAGAGCAGAAAGTACACTGCTTTCTTATTTGAGGGCAGGACTTATATGTTTACAGTTGTGCCATTTGGTGTATCAATATCTGTAGCAGTTTTTGTAAGGGCTTTAAGTCATGTGTTGGGTGATGAACTAATGAGAAAATTGACAGTGTACGTAGATGACATTTTGATTACGAGTAGCAATTGGCAAGAGCACTGTCAGCTGTTGGAGGATGTATTCAAGGCTATATCTAAAGGGGGGATGACCCTTAAGTTAAGTAAGTGTGAATTTTTTCAAGCAACATTACTATTTCTCGGTCATCAGTTAACTCCTGATGACATTCTGCCCAATAAAGAGAAAATCAAGGCTATTGTTGACTGCAAGGTGCCAACGAACAGGAAACAATTGAAATCATTTATAGGACTATGTTCATTCTATAGGAAGTACATAAGTGATTATAGCCTGAATTCACCTAACTTATGTAGACTATTAAAGAAAAGTGTAACCTGGTGCTGGACATCTGAGTGTGACCGGGAATTTAAAGCCATCAAGAATAGCTTAAAAAAGAGCAAAATTTTGTTCTATCCAGATTTGTCTTTGCCTTTCTGTATTGCGACAGACAGCTCAGATTATGGGATAGGGGCAGTGCTATTTCAGGAGATGGTAGTAGATGGGAAGACCGAGCACAGGGCAATCGCTTTTGTAAGCAGAATGCTGTCCAAACATGAATTAATGTATGGTATCTCAGAGAAGGAACTTTTAGCCATAGTTTTTGGATTTCAGAAGTTCAGGATATATGTGGAAGGTAGGAAAGTGATTGTTTACACAGACCATAAGGCTCTGAGCTATTTGCAAGAATGTAAGCTGTTAAATAATAGACTCATGAGATGGGCCATGTTTTTGCAGCAGTTTAACTATGAGATAAGATATATTAAGGGCACAGACAACAATGTGGCTGATGCCTTATCCAGATTACCTTTCATTGGAGAAGAACATGAAGTGAATGGAGATGAGAAAGAACTGCAGATATTGTATATGAAAGGAGTGGGTGGAGAGAAGGAAATCAGATCCATCTGTAAGGACATGAGGAGACTTCAGAATGGGGACCAAACCTTGAAGTTTATCAAAACAAACATTGGAAGTAAAGAACATGAAAAAATAGCTAAATATTATAGATTTTATAAGGGTATTTTATTTAGACGAAGAAATTTGGACAAAGAGGAGTGGAAGGTATGTTTTCCGGATGAGCATGTGGAAAAATTAATAAATTACATCCACCTTAGCCATGGGCATTATGGGGCTCAAAAATGTTTGGAAATACTGCAGGACTATGTTAGTTTTAACAACATGGCCAGGAGAGTAAAGAGACAGTTGGGTTCTTGTGACAAATGTCAAAAAAGTGAAGTATAATACTATTGCAGTACAAGGAGAGATGCAGAATATTGTTCCTAAAAGAAATGGTGAACTGCTGGCTATTGATTTATTTGGGAGGCTGCCAACAGGTCGAGGGGGTGTAAAGTATGTTCTTTTAGCTGTTGATGTATTCTCAAAGTTTGTAAGGCTGTATCCACTGAAAAAGGCAACTAGCCAGAACATAATTAACAAGCTAAAGAAAGATTACTTTGTGAATGTTATAAAACCAGAGAATGTTCTGTTTGATAATGGAGCACAATTTGTATCTAGTGTGTGGGGGAGGTTTATGCAAAGATCTGGGATGAAGCATACAAGGATTTCAGTGTATCACCCTGCAGGAAACCCTGCTGAGGTGTATATGAGGGAGCTGGGTAGGCTATGTAGGACATATTGCAGTAAAAAGCATAGTACTTGGGCAGAATATATAACTGTGTTTGAAGATCTTATGAACACAGTGAAGAGTTGTGCAACAGGATTCTCACCCTATGAGCTCATGAAAGATATCAAGCCAGACAGTCTAATAGCAGAACACATAGATTTTCCTCCATCTCAAGACTTGACAAGTCAAGAGAAGATGCAGATGGCCAGACAGCAAATGTTAAAGAAAGGACATGAGAGACAGAGGAGGCATGGAGAAAGGTATAAGACAACAAAGTTCAAGGAGGGAGATAAGGTGCTGGTGAGGAACAAGAAAAAATCCAGTGACATTGATGGCAAAATCAAAAAGTTATTTGAATTATACCATGGACCCTTTAAGATAACGGGTTGTCCACACCCTACTGCATATAGGTTTGTATATCCAGTGTCCAAAAAGCCATTTGGACTGAGAAATGTAACGGAGTTGAAAAAATATGTGGTAAAAGAATAAAGGTCAAGGAAGTGAGATTCCCATGTACACTATTGTCGAGTTTAAAAAAAATTATTGGGGGCTATGTATACGTGTATTTATAATTGGAGGATTATTTGTGTTACTGTGTATGTTGCGATGCCATTGTTGGTGATTACAAACTTCATTGTACTGTATGTATTTGCAATAAGGGAATCTGTTGTCCAATGGATTTGCACAACTGGTGTGGGTGTGATAGAAGCCTTGTTGAGTTATACGGGAACTGAAACCTACTGTACATATAGTCTATTTCTGTATAAATGTGTGGAGAATATAGGAGGGAGGAAATCTGCAAATAGTTTGTTACAAAAAAAAAATAGTTGAGATTTTATTAAAATTTCTAATGTATCTGTGGCACCTGGAGTTGATACTGGTGCGTGGGGGTAGGATTGTTGCTGGGACAGTCATGTAGGGCAGTCACTAAATAGGCAAATTGTAGAGGCATATGGGAAATAATTAACTTGCTTATTATAAGATGTTCATGAGGGAAGTGAGGGAAAGAACACTAATGGCTAAGTGGATGCTTGTAAAAGTTTATGACCTTGGTGAGTTTGTTTGCCATTTATGATTGAATGTAGATAGCCATGGAAATGTCATAAAAGAATGGGTTTCAAGATATTGCCAAATATTGTGTGAAAATTTATATAGGAATTCATAAAAAAAAATATTGAGTGTATTTATGTACAGTGATATAGCTGTATGGATGCTTTAAAAAAATATAAGAATCAGCATCTGGGAATAAATTCTCTTGATGCGGGGGGGGGGGGGGGGGGGGGTAGAAGTGTCGGAGGTCCTGATCTGGGAACATTTGAAGGGTGAAATAGAATATATTTAACTATGCCATGTTTGTGTTTGATTTGTGTGCATGTTTGTCATTTGTACAAACCTCAATAAGAACTGATCAGTGAAAACAGGATGTTCCAGGGAGGATTTGGATAGCCTGATTCCTGGGAAATGTGGGTCTGCATGTCTAGGCAAGATTTATGAGGATTTGATTAAATTTTGATAGGGTGGCTTGGCTAATGAGAGGAAGCACAGTGCTGCTGGCTGACAAGTTTGGAAAGACTGCATTCCAATGCATAAACCTGTGAACACAAGGATCTGGTTACAACAACTTCGTGCAACTTACAGAAACAACTGTGTAAAAAGTGGAAGTGTTAATGTGCAGTGAGTGTGCAACGTACATATAGACTAACATGGGCATTTATTTTGCCTGCCCAATCAGACTCAATAGGATACTATCTAATTGTATATTTGAGTTGGATACATTGTTGGATTATGTATATATGTTTTCTAATGACAGTACTTACACTGATTAATTCACCACTATAACACTGTTTTACATGTTTTGGTGCCATTACAGTTATAATTAAAATGTTTAATATATAAAGTAATATGGGTTCACTCCATTTGGTGCTACTTCATGTTGCCGTTACTAAGGTAATGTCTCCATGAAGTGGGGGTATGTAAGGTAACAGGGGATAATATGGAGCTCTTTCAAGTATGTAAGGTAACAGGGGATAATATGGCACTCTTTCGAGTAATTTAAAATTTAAAGCACAGCAGCAGAGATAATATGCTGGGCAAAATAGACCAGAAAATACTTGTTTTGTGTTTTGATGGACGTTGTAGTTCCGTTGGATAGTGTTTTGGTTTTCTTTTAACTGCAATGAATTATATAAGTGTGGTGATAATTTGTAAAATTATATAATGTATTTAGATTTAAGTATTTAAATATTATAAAATATTGTAAACGAATTGTGGCCATGTTTAGCGATTATTTTGACTACTGTGGTGTCATGTGACCCGACTCAGGACTGTGGATATGAGCAGGAAAATCGTGGTCTTTTGTCGTTGGCCGTTGTGGTAGTGAGTTTGGAGCGGCAAAGTGCCACGAGTGCAAGCATGGACGCCAGGGTATGCGAAGGAACAAAGTGAAAGTGTGTGGGTGTGAGACAAACAGTGTACGAATTGCACCGATTATTATTTGTGAACTTAAAAATGCATGGCCACAACATTAAATTGTTTCTTTTGAATAAGTAAGTTTCAATCTGAACATGTATAGTTCAATTCACTGCTCTTCAAAAGCCAGCCAATATCAGACTCAATAATAGGGGCGCAAATGCAACCATTTACTACCAACCCCCTTTACAGATGAGCCACGTGAAAAATAGGTAGTAAACGAGCCCGAGTTCGGTTGCAAGTGGAGAAATAGGGCAATGATTTGGTATAACTTCCACTTCCTTAATTTTGATTTGAACTGTAATTAAGTTATGCTATGGTGACTCTATTCTTTTTCCATGAAGTAATGATTAATAAATATATACTACTGCACATCTTGAGTTTTTGCTATTTTGCAAATGGAAAAGAGATCCAACTCTTTCAAGTTTAACCAGTTTCAGACAGTTATGAGTCAGAGTAATGTTTTGGTAGAGTAATATGTACTTGATTTTAAAATTTTTCGTGGTCCACACCTTTCGTACCATAGTCCATTTTAGTGCTAGTTATTGTAATGTTATGAGAACTGTGTAAGGTATTTATTTATGAAGTAATGACTATCATTTTTAGTGTGAAACATTTTTTCTTAGACTTAAGTTAGAATTAAAAATAAGTGTACTAAAGTAGAGCATTTTGTCTTGGTTTTTTCATGTACTGTGGCAGAGGAGAACCACCTGCAAGGGAAGTAAGAGCAGTGCATTTCCTTACTAACTGCCACTTGGACATTTGAAGGTGTGGACAACTAGGTGCAAAAATGTGTAACAGCTCGTTGAAAAAGAGTAAAAGTTCTTGTGAAAAATACTAATCATTGAGCAAGTGAAATTTTCTGTCTGAAAGTAAACTGCAATGCGCACTGTAATTTAGTTTTTTTTTTTTTTTTTTTTTTTGCAACCCATGAGGATTTATTTTGTTTAGCAAGACAGGACTTGTAACAAAGTGATATGTATCCTAAAATGGAATCTTTGCTTACCCAAAAATGACATCACTTATGATGAAGATATGTAATGCTTATTAAAAGTATAATTTGTGGTGTTTTCTGCAGATGTATAGTACATGGTATGTAAATATGTTATATGGGGATTTTCATATGGCCAGTTCATATAAGTTAGTATTTGAAAAACATATGTACTGTAGTTTTGATAAGATTTTGTATGTAATATTTTTTTGGGTGTAGATTGTTTAACCCACTTTCTGGGTCACTTGTGGTCATTGAATTACCCAGTCAGCTATTTGAAATATCTATCTGTCCAATCCAATGATGTGACGAAGCAAGCCGGGATTATTTTTCTTCCATTCTTGTTTTGCCATCTGCCTCCTTAAATTCGTTTTTTTCAGTTTTGAATTAATTACCATTAACATATGTGAGTATTCAGATTCAGATTATTTATTCACCATTGACCACCTGAGGTGGAATAGGCAATTTACATGGATATCATATAACATTTTCCTTGAATAGTACCTTAAAGCTAAATGAGCATTGCAAATAGTGCCCATAGATGATAACATACACCATAACATATGATAAATACATTCAGTGACATTATGTAATGAAATCCTTAAAAATTAATGTAAATTGATTTTTATATTCATAAATTCTGTTCTATTGTAAAAAGGACTGATTAGTAACCAGTTTAGTAGCTTGCTCCTGAAGCTACTTATGTGAGCCAACTGAGAAGAAAACGGAAGTTTATTAAATATTTATAGACTATTGATTAGATGGGAATTCCCTGTTCTTGTCAGCCTGTGCCTAGGTATGTCTAATTTTGTTTTGCCTCTGGTATTACGGTGGTGTATGTTTTCCCTCATTTCAAAATCTGCTATATTGTTTTTTGCATACAATACTGAGGCATATATACAAAGATTAATAATTGTTAATATTTTCAGCTGAATGAACAGTGGCCGGCAGTGCTCTGATCTACCAGAATTGTTCATTGCCTGTATCAATTTCTTATGAATTTTTAGAACTTCAGTGATGTGAAGAGAGTGTCCCCATATCAGCAGTCCATACTCCATACGTGAATGAAAGAGTCCAAAATAAATAACTCTTAAATATTCTTTTGTCACCAGGTTTCTCAGTTTCCCCATTAAATACATAACCCAAGACAATTTTGTGCAGGTATGGTTGATGTGTGTTTCCCATGTTAACTTATAGTCTACATGAATTCCTAAAATTTTAACTGTTTTCATCTCTACCTCTTTTGACAATCCTAGTATAATCTGTTGGTTTTTATCGGGATTGCAAAGCAGTGTATTTGATGAGAACCAATTCAGTGCTGCTTCCAGGCCATCTTGCATCATATCTTGCAGAACTGATATGTTCTCATGCTGAGCAAGCAAAGTTGTGTCATCAGCATAACAAATAACAGTATTGGGGATACAATGGGGTAAATCATTGACTGCAATTACAAAAAATAAGAGCCCAAGGACAGAACCTTGTGGGACTCCTGTCTTAACTTCTAGCAATTGTGAGTCTTTGTTTCTGACACAGGCAAACTGCTTCCTATTGTTTAGGTATGATTCAATTACTACCAATGCAGAGTCTTGTACACCATAGAATTTGAGTTTAGCAATATCATGAGAAATGCAGTCAAATGCCTTACTTAAATTACATAAAAAAGTGAGGCTTTATTTTTATTCTCGAAGGCTGTTTTTACTTTACTCACAATTGAAAGAACACCCAAATTGACCATTAGAGAGTAAGTTATGTGACTCAAAGTAGTAGTATAGTTGGTTATAAATAAGAGATTCAAATATTTTTGAGAAAATGGGAACCATTGAAACTGGTCGGTAATTTTTAAGATCATGTTTGTCTCCTTTTTTATACACTGGGATAACTTTCAATATTTTTGGAGTTGTAGGATAGACTCCAAACTCTAGACATCTATTAAACAGAAATGCCAATGGTTCACTAATTATATGCACTGTTTTTTTAATTATATAATTGGACAACCAAGAGTAGTCCATGCTCTTGGAGTATGAGAACTTTGTTACTACCTTTCAGTGGGTGCGATTGTCCTCCATTTAAAAATATTGTTTGCAGGTTGTTGTTGCTTAAGTAGGTCACTTGCATTAGTGTTTGTTGTTTCAATTTTGTTCCTAGTATCACTTACAGAGCCCATGAAAAAATGATTAACTTTATCCGGGTGAAGAGCTATGCTATGTTCATCATTCCTGCAATGCTCTTGCGCAACAACATTCCATGCACCTTTTCAGTTATTAGGAGCCCCTTCAATGTATCTTTCGTATGCTGTTCTTTTTGCCATTCTAAGCTTAGTTCTGTAGGTTCTCTTACATTCAAGATACGCTTTGTACAATTCATCTTTCTGCTCCATTCCATATTTAAGAGAATTTTTATGCATGTGGTACAATGATAACATATTTTCCCTCATATTGGTAATTTCATCTGTGTACCACTTAATGATTTTCTTTATAGGTTGGCTTTTATGATTGATTTTTATAAGAGGAGAACAAGAACACCAGAAATAAATTTTAACGAAGTTCTCAAAAGCAGTTTCACTTTTATTTATTCCCACTTGACAATTATATATACAGTCCCACTTAATAATCAGCATTCCCATAAAAGAGATAGATTGGCCCTCAGTTTTAAAGAATATAACACCAGATCTAATTCTGTGCTTAGTTTTATGTATGTAATTCATTTTCTAATTTATTTTGGCTATTCCTAGTTAATACTTTCATTATAGGGTGAAATCAGTAATTGCTTCATAACGTAAATTCTATTGTTGACATATAAACAAATATAAATTCTGTAATAATTATAAACATTTGGAAGACAAAACACTAGCATTCTTTAAGTATCTATTTGATTATTCAGAAACATGTTAGCAAAGCTAGCCCCTAATTAATTCCAAAGTAATTAACAGTTTTGTCAGAAGTATTGTTTGCATTACTATATATGTTAATTTCATCATTTAAAAAAATAATTCGGCCTAACCCTTGTAGTAGAAGAAACTGTTAAAAAGAACCAATTTTACGATGTATTCAGTTAATTTAATGAGTTAAGTTTTAATCGTAACTTCTGTAAATTTAACTTTGAACAATGTGTAAGTTCAGTAATTATTATTGTGAGGATATGTAAGGGCCCGTTTTTTGATCCTAAGACAAGTCAATCCATGGCTGAGTTTCAGGCAAGGAACTTGTGTTGGTTAGAATGACAACAATGCATCAACGTAACAGTGAAATAAGTGTTCCATCAACAGGTGGTGTGTTAAAACAATGACAGTGTCTGCTCCATAAGTACCTTTCTACTCTTCAAGAACTGTGAACTTTGTGGTTAAGTTTTTACTGTTTGTAGATGTTCAACAGGAAACTATTGTAGCAGTATGTGGATGTTCGCCCACTTATCAAAAGTTAAACAATTGTGTACCAGCCATAAAACTTTGTATTATTGGGTGGTTGTAAATAGTGAAAATAAGTAGCTGTTAAATAAAAATGTGTACCTGTCGGCTACATCATTTAAAGTAGACAATACCTCCTAATTTTTCAGCCAGTACATCAACACTGAGGGCGATCAATGAACAAATAAAGCAGTAGTTGACTTAGTGTGCATTTTGTACTTTTATTCAGTCTTGTGTAATTTGTTCATGTTTTTTTCACTTTTTCAGTAGTGTTTCTATTTTCGAAATTTATTTTCATTTTTTTACTTATTTTGCATGTTTCACTCACAAGGTTTTCAGGTGGGTGAAGATCTTTAAAGAGGGCCGGGACAGTGTTAAGGACGAGGACCGCTCGAGACGCCCATAACCAGCAAAACTGACGAAACATTGACCATGTGCCCGTTTTATCGAACACCGACTGTCGGATGAGTGTCAGGATGATAGCAAACGACCTCAGACTTGATAAAATGATAGTGCACAACATCATCACCAAAGAATTGTGGATGAGGAAGATCTGCAACAAAATGGTCAAAGATTTTGTCAGATGTACAAAAGCAAGCATGTGTGGACGCCTGCCAAGACAATCTCCAGATCCTTGAAGCTGATCCAGAACTTTTAGATAATGTTATCACCGGAGACGAAACCTGGGTGTTTCAGTACGACCTGGAGACAATGCACATGAGTGCCGAATAGCACACCCAAGCATCCCCACATCCAAAAAAGGTTCGCATGAGCAAATTGAAGATGAAAGTCATGCTGATTGTGTTTTTCGATGTCAGGTGCATGGTTCATCATGAGTTTGTGCCCCAAGGTGAAACTTCCAATGATACCTGATGACCTCAGAAGTTAAGTCCCACAGTGCTCAGAGCCATTTTAACCATTTGGTAGTTTTTATTGCAAAGTGCTCAAGAGACTGAAAACCAGGGTCCAAAACCAGAAGCCACCCATCACCAATGATTGGAAGCTGCATCATGACAACATGCCGAATCACACCTGCTTCATGGTGGCCAGCTACCTGGCTTAGAAATGGATTCCAATGATTCCCCAGCCCCCTTGCAGTCTCAGTGTTGCCCCGCCAGATTTTTTTTTTTTTTTTCCCCCAAACTAAAAACAGGAAGATTGGCTAAATACAGTTGCAGTAGTGTGTTTGTTGCTCTTAGAAGTAATTTATCTTGTAGCAAAATTGAAGCAGATAGTTCCTATGAGTTAGCATGAGAAGAGGTCATTCATGGCAAGCGGAATAAAATAATAAGGGGGTCCTTTTACTGACCTCCCAACTCAGATTATATAAATTCCTGATAGATTCAATGAGAACTTAAGTCTAATTTCAAACAGGTACCCAACTCATATAGTTGGTGGTGACTTCAATTTACTCTCCCTAATTTGACGATAACGCATGTTTAAAATCAGGAGGTGCACGTAAAACATCACCCAAAATTGTGCTAAACACATTCCCTGAAAATTATTTCGAGCAATTTGTTCATGAGCCCACTCCAACAGTAAGCGGTTGTGCAAACACACTTGACCTCTTAACAACAAATAATCCTAAGCTAATAACAAGCATCAGAATGGATACAGGGATTAGTGAACTCAGGGTTGTCATAGCTAGGCTTAATACGGTAACTCCCAAATCCCCCCCCCCCCCAAAAAAAAATGGCAAGTATATATATTCAAAAAAGCAGATAAAATTCGCTTGATGCCTTCCCAAGACACTTTCCACTCCTTGAAAATTAACAATGTGGCATGAATTCAAAGAAATAGTTCGACAGCAATTAACAGATTTATGTCAAATAAATTAACAAATGACGGAGCTGATCCACCATGGTACACATAACAGGTCCGAACACTGTTACAGAAACAACGAAAAAAGAATATCAAATTTAAATTAGTGGGGAATCCCCATGATTGGCGATCTTTTAAAGAAGGTCGAAATTTAGCATGGTCTTCAATGGGAGATTCTTGTAAGTTCCCACAACGAAACTTTGTCTCGAAGACTGGCAGAAAATCCAGAGAGATTCTGTAAAATACACAGTTAGACTGCTGTAAGATGGCAATGGAAATACTGTCAATGACAGTGCTGCTAAAGCAGACTTAAGCCCATTTTACACTAGACGCGCGACTCTCACAAGAAAGTCGTTGTCTACTGCAGAGCTCCATGCGACAGAACGTCCAACCACAACCAAGCGTTTATACAGAAGGTGTCTGTCACGTGGTCTGCTGTACATGTTTGTTGTGTTTGTTGTCAACTTCCAGTGCGTGAATCGACAACTTTAATTCACTTTCGGGTACTTTATGTCTTTTTCTAATGGCACTAAATTTATTTGCGCTCTAGACGGTCAATGTAAATGCTGCATTTAATTTTTTAACACAGTTAATATGAAACTGTAAGTCGCTCACATGTATAAGCACCCTTGTTATAAAAGCGTTTTAAATACTGTCAGAAGACGAGGCTCAGAAGAATGGAAGCAGATATGGCCTTGGTCTTATTACTGTAGCTGTGGTTTTCATCATAAAGAAAATATCGGAAGAAAGACGCACAAAAAATATGAGTAGAAGCTGCTGGGTTCGGCCGTGGCTTCAAAGAAGGGACTAGGAAAAGGATTGTTACTCCTTACTGATGAACGAGCTGAGGCTGGAGGGTCCACTACTGTTTAAAATTTTGTGGGAACGGATGCAACTTGTTTCGACAAGCTGTCATCCTTCATTGAGCCCAATATTCGCCTGAGAGAAGCAATTTCGCCAATCAGAAAGCAAGGCTTTAATTTCGTGTGTATATTTTTTCATACGATTGTTTGTTTAACTACACTAGCTGAAAATTGTTATATTTTATTCCTTTATAGGTTAACAGTTACATTGCGATTCCTGGCGACTGGCGAATCTTACAAGATCTTGTCGTTTCCACATTGCATTTCAGTTTCGAGTCTGTCTAAACGATAATAGATGTATAGTGTGAAATCCGTAACTCTTTGAGGGATACATGTTTGAAGTTACTTGCTTCCTGTATTACTGAACCAAAAAAAAGTGAGAACGTCCACTTCACTTCTACTTTCTTATGGGCTCCAAAGCTGAAGAGGAATGGCTGAGAATAGCAGGAGCTTTTGATAAATTGTGAAACAGAGATAAAACTTCAAATAATGCTTACGGTAAAGTGCAGACATTTCACGCATTAACTTTTGTGAGAGGAACAACATGCTGTTTTACATTTCGCTGAGCAGGAGCGAGTTACACAATCCACATAAAACTTCGCGCCGTTTGTCAGCTGTGCTCCTGACTTGGTCGTTTGCGCATGTGCGGAACACCTACATACGTGTGTGACTAGGACCTATCCTGTTCTGCGGTCTAGGGATCGTACACGTGAATCTCATGCAAGTGGCCTCGTCTTCACGGTACGCGCCGGCGGAAATGGTGCATCATGGGTATCCCGTGTAAAATAACTTTAAACACAGCCTTCCGAAAGTCCTTTGCCAAAGAAGACAAAGTAAATATTTCACAATTCGAATCAAGGACAGCTGCCAACATGAGTAGCTTAGAAGCAGATATCCTCATAGTAGTGAAGCAGCTTAAATCACTTAATAAAAGAAAGTCTTCTGGTCCAGATGGTGTACCAGTTAGATTCCTTTTAGACTAAGCTGATGCAGTAGCTCCATTCTTAACAATCATATACAACTGCTTGCTCGAGGAAAGATCCATACCCAAAGACGGGAAAGTTGCATAGATCACACCAATATTCAAGAAAGGCAGTAGGAGTAATACACTAAATTACAGGGCCATATCGTTAACATCGATATGCAGCAAGATTTTGAAACATGTACTAAGTTCGAACACCTTGAAGAAAACTGTCTATTGACAAATAGTCAACACTGATTTAGAAAACATCGTTCTTGTGAAAAACAACTAGCTCTTCTCTCACGGGAATTGTTGCTATTGACAAAGGATTTCAAATTTATTCTGTATTTCTGGATTCCCAGAAGGCTTTTGACACTGTACCTCACAAGCGGCTTGTAGTCAAATTGTGTGCTTATTTAATATCGTCTGCTGAGTGACTGAATTCGTGATTTTCTGTCAGAGAGGTAGTAACTGACAGAAAGTCATCAAGTAAAACAGAAGTGATTTCTAGCGTTCCCCAAGGTAGTGTTACAGGCCCTCAGCTGTTCCTTATCTATATAAACGATTTAAGAGAGAATCTGATCAGCCATCTTGTTAATAGATGGTGTTGTTGTTTATCATCTGGTAAAGTCATCAGAAGATAAAAACCAGTTGCAAAACGAATTATATAAGATATCTGCATGGTGCGAAAATTGGGAATTGACCCTGAATAATGAAATAATGAATATTAAAAGACTTGAGATCATCCACATGAGTGCTAAAAAGGAGTCTGTTAAACTTTGGGTACATGATAAATCAATCCAATCTAAAGGCCATAAATTGAACTAAATACCTAGGAATTAATATTACGAACAACTTTAAATTGGAAAGGACACACAGAAAACGTTGTGGGGAAGGCAAACCAAAGACAGTCTTTTATTTACAGGACACTTATAAGACACAACAGGTCTACTAAGGAGACTGTCTACTCTTCACTTGTCCATCCTCTTTTGGAGTACTGCTGTGTGGTGTGGGATCTTTATCAGATAGGATTACTGGGGAAGTTCAAAGAAGAGTAGTATGTTTTGTTACAAGGAAGAGTGTGCCACAGGCATTATACAGGAGTAGGGGTAACATCATTAAACAGAAGCGTTTCCCATTGCAGTGTGACCTTCCCATGAAATTTCAATCACCAACATTCTCCTCTGAATGCGAATATACTTTATCAAGCTGACCTACATAGGGAGAAGCGGTCACCGTAATAAAATAGGGGAAATCACAGTTTGCACTGAAAGATACAGGTGTTCGTTTTTCTGGCACACTGTTCAAGAGTGGAATAACAGAGAATTATTGTGAAGGTTGTTTAATAAACCCTATGCCATGCACTTATATGTGATTTGCAGAGCAGCCATGTAGATGTTTTAATGGGAAGGGTTACCTTTGGTGGTCATTATAGTGAAGAGGGTGCATCAGCATGAACATAGTTCAAGGATCTACAAGTGCTGTTATACAGGGGCCCACTGACAAGATCCAGGTTGCTGTAGTCAAATCCAGTAAGGACTTCTCAAACACAGCTAGCTATTTCTGTAGGGGAGGCAGAATTACCACAAACTGCAATGGATGCAGTGTGGTATAGCAGTCAACATCACTGGCTGGTGTGCTGTAGACCGCCAGTTCAAACATAACCTGGAGCAATTATTTATTATTCACTCTTTATCATTTCTGAAAATTTGTCAGAATTTGTTATGTTTAGTGATATTTGTATGTTCTGGAATTTTCGGTGTCTGAATAAACAGCAGCAGTCTTTGTCCTGGAGTTCAGTTCTGTTCTGACTGTACATCAGTGTTCATAATATCTGTACTTTCAGTGATAATTGTTGTACTTCATTAACGACCCTACTTTCAGATTTGGACTTGAGTTGGGTTACAATGTGATGATATTTTTCACTGAGAATGTGTGGGTCTACTGACTCATTCCACATCATAGAGAGCTGGCCAAAGGTTATTGTATGAATACTTGTTCTATAGAGCATGAACACACAATTTTGTAATGATTTGGAATGTATCAGTTTAACATAAGTTGTCTTCACATGATAAAAATTCATCTTTTGAGTAGAAGGAGTTGTCATTCAGAAATTATTTTAATTAGTCTTTAAATACCGGTTGGCTATCTGTCAGACATTTAATGGTATTTGGCAAATGACCAAAGATTTTTGTGGCAGCATAATTCACTCCTTTCTGTGCCAGAGTCAGATTTCACTCAGAATAGTGAAGATCATCCTTTCTTCCAGTGTTTTAGTTATGCACTTTGCTATTATTTTTGAAATGGGATGGGTTATTGATAACGGTGGGTGGCGAACAGTGAAGTGTTGCAGTTTAGATGTTGGGCAGGAGAGAAGGCAAGAAGAGAAGGTGCAGAGTGGGGGGGGGGGGGGGAGTTGCGGAAAGGAGAGAAATAAAAATAAATTAAAAGACTGGATGTGGCGGTGAAATGATGGCTGTATAGTGACCCTCGGCATCTTCTCTCCTGCCCTACATCTAAACTGCAACACTTCACTGTTCGCCACTCCCACCATACTATCCTTCCCCCTCCATGCCCCAGCCTCGTCCTCACTCCCACACAGTCGCCACTCCTGTAGTGGCGTGGCAAGACAGCCAAGCCACTCGGAGGTAGCCGAAAGGCACGCGTTAAGCTCACGCAGATTGGCGTGAGGTCTGGAACAAGGTAAAGTAATTATCCTATAAAGAAAAGAACGTAGTTCTTGGAATACTTAACTTTAATCCACAATTGGAGAACATCGCTCTTGATGATACATGCTTCACAAAATAAATATCAATTGAATACGGCGCCTTGCTAGGTCGTAGCAATTGACGTAGCTGAAGGCTATGCTAACTATCGTCTCGGCAAATGAGAGCGTATTTGTCAGTGAACCTTTCCTAGCAAAGTCGGCTGTACAACTGGGTCGAGTGCTAGGACGTCTCTCTAGACCTGCCGTGTGGTGGCGCTCGGTCTGCAATCACTGACAGTGGCGACACACGGGTCCGACGTATACTAACGGACCGTGGCCGATTTAAAGGCTACCATCTAGCAAGTGTGGTGTCTGGCGGTGACACCACAACTCCCATCACGCACTGGTGCTGCTGCTCGCAGTGTGGTTTCAGCTCTCTGAGAATGCAGACGTGTGTGCGAGTTGTGTGTGTGTGTGTGTGTGTGTGTGTGTGTGTGTGTGTGTGTGTGTACTGCTGACAATTGCCGAAAGCTATAATTGTGTGAATATTTATTTATTTTTATTTTTTGTTGTGCCTATCACGACTCAGCATCTCCGCTATACGGTGAGTGGCAACTTTCCTTCTCTGGTAACTGAATATAAGTATTACGAAGGTACTGTGGATATCCTGCATTCCTTAAATAAATGTCTGCAAGGTCAGCTTGGGTGGGCTCCAGCTATTATTCTGATTACACACTTCTGTGCAATGAGTACTTTTTCTCGTGATGGTGAATTACCCCAAAATATGACGCCACATGAGAGCAGTGAATGAAAATAGCCATATCAGGCTGTATTACTGATATATTTATGAGTAATATATGCAATAACCCTAGTAGCATAAGCAGCTGGAGCTAAATGTTTCAGCATATCAATGATGCGTTTATTCTAATTCAATTTCTCATCGATGCACACACCCAGAAATTTTGAGTATTCTGTCTTAGCAACTGACTTCTGTTCAGAGTCTATATTTATCAATGGTGTTATGTCATTTCCTGTACAGAACTGTATATACTGTGTTTTCTCAAAATTTAGTGAGAGTCCATTTGCAGAGGAACACTTAATAATTTTCTGAAATATGTTGTTTATAATTTCCTCAACTACTTGCTGTTTGTTGGATGTGATTATTATATTTGTATCATCTGCAAAAAGAACTAGCTTTGCTTCTTCATGAATATAGTAGAGTGTCATGTTACTATTAATATATATTAAGAACAATAAGGGATCCAAGACTGAAATCTCTTGATACCTCCCCAGTTAGAGAACTCTACTGAGTTTTGCAAACTATCTGTACTGTTAATTTCAAACTTCTGCATTCTTCCATTTAAATATGAATTAAACCATTTGTCCACTGTCTCACTCATACTACAATACCTAAGCATATCTAGAAGAATTTCATGATTCACAGTGTCAAAAGCTTTTGAGAGCTCACAAAAAATCCCAATGGCTGCTGTTCGGTTATGCAGAGTATTTAATATCTGATCAAATACAATACATTTTTACAAATATGTGAAGCTACTCTTGAATACATTACTTTTCCAGGAATTTTGGATAAAGCTGTCAGAAGTGAGACTGGGCAGTAGTCCTTAGCAATTTTTAATTCAGTGGTATAACAGTAGCAGATTTCACTCAATCCAGAAAAATACCTTGTTTCAGTGAGCTACTACATTTGTAGCTCAGAACCCCATTTATCAATTAAGGACAATTTTGTAGTACTCTTTTGGAAATCCCATCAATCCCATGCAAACTTTTACCTTTGTGTGGATTTATTATTTTCCTAATTTCAGTAGGAGTTGTGGGTTGAATTTCAGTTTCATCAAATTGCATAGGTATTGCCTCTTCCATATAGAGCCTTGCATTTTATAATGAGCAGCTGGATCCCATTTTCTCTAAAACATTTAAAAACTGTTTATTAAAAATATTTCTTACTTCTGACATTTTGTTAACAAACTTTTCATTGAGTTTGATAGAAACACAATCTCCCTGTGCTCTTGGTTGTCCTGTTTCCCTTTTAACAGTATTCCAAAATGTTTTAATTTTATTATCAGAGGTGTTAACCTTAGACATAATGCACAAACTTCTGGACTTTTCAATAAATTTAGTAATACAGTGCTGTCGCTTTTACAATGTTTGACTGTTTCTGGATCATTACTCCTTCTAGCTATAAGATATATTTCCCTTTTCTGTTTACAAGGTATTTTTAATCCATTAGTAAGCTATGGCAATCCATTAGTAAGCTATGGCGTTTTTAGATTGGTTCTTACAAAAATGTTTCACAGTTTTCTTAGGGCAACTGTTTTCAAATATACTCACAAAGGAATCATGAAATACGTTAAATTTTAAATTAGCATCAGGTTTCTTCTACAACTCATCCCAGTCTAACTGTTGCAAGTTTTCCTTAAAATTGGCCATCGATGAATCATTAATTGAATGCACTATTTCAGAGGTTCAAATGGCTCGGAGCACTATGGAACTTAACATCTGAGGTCATCAGTCCCCTAGAACTTAGAAAGACTTAAACCTAACTAACCTAAGGGCATCAGACACATCCATGCCCGAGGCAGGATTCGAATCTGCGACTGTAGCGGTGCATCACGATCAGAAAGAAAAAAAGTTTTTATTTGATTAAATTTACCTGGTCTTTAAAAACATTATCTATCAGTGTGCTGCTTTCCTGTACTACCTGAGTAGGAAAATAACTGGTGCCAAATTGAAAGAACCAAGTAATATTTCAGGGTCATACTTTCTATCAGACTCTTTCAGAAAATCGATATTGAAGGCCACACAAACAATGCTTCCCTTTGCCTGACAGCTAGCGCAACAAAGAATCCAAGTTATCCAGAAATAGCTGAAACTTTCTGTTATATTACTGATATTTTTTTAAGAAATAATATGGTATTATAAAACTCTTTATTCCTTCTACTGGTGGCAAAACTCCTGAAATAGTTGAATAGTGCATAGAAAATTTTATCTTGTTAATAATGAAATTACATTCCACCATCCATCATCTGATTCCCCTCAGGCTGACGAGAACATTGAGCAACAGCATTGCTAATAGGTCAGTGACTGATCTCAAAATTATGCAGATTGCTTAATTATATTGCCCAGATACTGGTAGAAAGGATTGGTAAAAGAGATCTCAGGCATGCTGAAATGAGAGTTTGATAAAGTAAATGCCAAATTTAGTACTAGTAGCGTTCAGCTGTGCACCAAACAACTTGTTGGCAACTCTGCTTCACTGCACCCTGAAAAGGTTCTAAAATACAACATAATCAATTGAAAGGTGATAGTAATGGAAGAGGAAAATAGGTTTCTTGTTTCAGACATGGCTATTATAATTAAAGTAACATAATTACTTAATCAAGTGTTACAGACATGAGGGCCACATTTACATTATAGTCCAAAACAAATCACAGTGACTGCTTTCAACTTGCTTTACAGAGCATAAATTTTCTATATATAAACATTGCTATGGAACATTCTTTGTCGGTACAGTGAAAAAATATATCCCATTTATTAAATCCTTACTTCACAGATTTATTTACAAGAGAAACTCTGTTTTTAATATGTTTTAGGAGTAATTAAATGTTTGGACCCCCCCCATGAACCATGGACCTTGCCGTTGGTGGGGAGGCTTGCGAGCCTCAGCGATACAGATGGCCGTACCGTAGGTGCAACCACAACGGAGGGGTATCTGTTGAGAGGCCAGACAAACATGTGGTTCCTGAAGAGGGGCAGCAGCCTTTTCAGTAGTTGCAGGGGCAACAGTCTGGATGATTGACTGATCTGGCCTTGTAACATTAACCAAGACGGCCTTGCTGTGCTGGTACTGCGAATGGCTGAAAGCAAGGGGAAACTACAGCCATATTTTTTCCTGTGGACATGCAGCTTTACTATATGATTAAATGATGATGGTGTCCACTTGGGTAAAATATTCCGGAGGTGAAATAGCCCCCCATTCGGATCTCCGGGCGGGGACTACTCAAGAGGACGTCGTTATCAGGAGAAAGAAAACTGGCGTTCTACGGATCGGAGCGTGGAATGTCAGATCGCTTAATCGGGCAGGTAGGTTAGAAAATTTAAAAAGGGAAATGGATAGGTTAAAGTTAGATATAGTGGGAATTAGTGAAGTTCGGTGGCAGGAGGAACAAGACTTTTGGTCAGGTGATTACAGGGTTATAAATACAAAATCAAATAGGGGTAATGCAGGAGTAGGTTTAATAATGAATAAAAAAATAGGAGTGCGGTTTAGCTACTACAAACAGCATAGTGAACGCATTAATGTGGCCAAGATAGACACAAAGCCCATGCCTACTACAGTAGTACAAGTTTATATGCCAACTAGCTCTGCAGATGATGAAGAAATAAATGAAATGTATGACGAGACAAATGAAATTATTCAGGTAGTGAAGGGAGACGAAAATTTAATAGTCATGGGTGACTGGAATTCGTCAGTAGGAAAAGGGAGAGAAGGAAACATAGTAGGTGAATATGGATTGGGGGGAAGAAATGAAAGAGGAAGCCGCCTTGTAGAATTTTGCACAGAGCGTAACTTAATCATAACTAACACTTGGGTCAAGAATCATAAAAGAAGGTTATATACCTGGAAGAATCCTGGAAATACTAAAAGGTATCAGATAGATTATATAATGGTAAGACAGAGATTTAGGAACCAGGTTTTAAATTGTAAGACATTTCCAGGGGCGGATGTGGATTCTGACCACAAACTATTGGTTATGAACTGCAGATTGAAACTGAAGAAACCGGAAAAAGCTGGGAATTTAAGGAGATGGGACCTGGATAAACTGAAAGAACCAGAGGTTGTAGAGAGTTTCAGGGAGAGCATAAGGGAACAATTGACAGGAATGGGGGAAAGAAATACAGTAGAAGAAGAATGGGTAGCTCTGAGGGATGAAGTAGTGAAGGTAGCAGACGATCAAGTAGGTAAAAAGACGAGGGCTAGTAGAAATCCTTGGGTAACAGAAGAAATATTTAATTTAATTGATGAAAGAAGAAAATATAAAAATGCAGTAAATGAAGCAGGCAAAAAGGAATACAAACGTCTCAAAAATGAGATCGACAGGAAGTGCAAAATGGCTAAGCAGGGATGGCTAGAGGACAAATGTAAGGATGTAGAGGATTGTCTCACTAGGGGTAAGATAGATACTGCCTACAGGAAAATTAAAGAGACCTTTGGAGAGAAGAGAACCACTTGTATGAATATCAAGAGCTCAGATGGCAACCCAGTTCTAAGCAAAGAAGGGAAGGCAGAAAGGTGGAACGAGTATATAGAGGGTTTATACAAGGGCAATGTACTTGAGGACAATATTATGGAAATGGAAGAGGATGTAGATGAAGACAAAATGGGAGATAAGATACTGCGTGAAGAGTTTGACAGAGCACTGAAAGACCTGAGTCGAAACAAGGCCCCGGGAGTAGACAACATTCCATTAGAACTACTGATGGCCTTGGGAGAGCCAGTCCTGACAAAACTCTACCATATGGTGGGCAAGATGTATGAGACAGGCGAAATACCCTCAGACATCAAGAACAATATAATAATTGCAATCCCAAAGAAAGCAGGTGTCGACAGATGTGAAAATTACCGAACTATCAGTTTAATAAGTCACAGCTGCAAAATACTAACGCGAATTCTTTACAGACAAATGGAAAAACTGGTAGAAGCGGACCTCGGGGAAGATCAGTTTGGATTCCATAGAAGTGTTGGAACACGTGAGGCAATACCAACCTTACGACTTATCTTAGAAGAAAGATTAAGAAAAGGCTAACCTACGTTTCTAGCATTTGTAGACTTAGAGAAAGCTTTTGACAATGTTAACTGGAATACTCTCTTTCAAATTCTAAAGGTGGCAGGGGTAAAATACAGGGAGCGAAAGGCTATTTACAATTTGTACAGAAACCAGATGGCAGTTATAAGAGTCGAGGGGTATGAAAGGGAAGCAGTGGTTGGGAAAGGAGTGAGACAGGGTTGTAGCCTCTCCCCGATGTTATTCAATCTGTATATTGAGCAAGCAGTAAAGGAAACAAAAGAAAAATTCGGAGTAGGTATTAAAATTCATGGAGAAGAAGTAAAAACTTTGAGGTTCGCCGATGACATTGTAATTCTGTCAGAGACAGCAAAGGACTTGGAAGAGCTGTTGAACAGAATGGACAGTGTCTTGAAAGGAGGATATAAGATGAACATCAACAAAAGCAAAACGAGGATAATGGAATGTAGTCAAATTAAATTGGGTGATGCTGAGGGAATTAGATTAGGAAATGAGACACTTAAAGTAGTAAAGGAGTTTTGCTATTTAGGGAGTAAAATAACTGATGATGGTCGAAGTAGAGAGGATATAAAATGTAGACTGGCAATGGCAAGGAAATCGTTTCTGAAGAAGATAAATTTGTTAACATCAAGTATAGATTTAAGTGTCAGGAAGTCGTTTCTGAAAGTATTTGTATGGAGTGTAGCCATGTATGGAAGTGAAACATGGACGATAACTGGTTTGGACAAGAAGAGAATAGAAGCTTTCGAAATGTGGTGCTACAGAAGAATGCTGGGTAGATCACGTAACTAATGAGGAGGTATTGAATAGGATTTGGGAGAAGAGAGAAGAGAAGAGACGTTTGTGGAACAACTTGACTAGAAGAAGGGATCGGTTGGTAGGACATGTTTTGAGGCATCAAGGAATCACAAATTTAGCATTGGAGGGCAGCGTGGAGGGTAAAAATCGTAGAGGGAGACCAAGAGATGAGTACACTAAGCAGATTCAGAAGGATGTAGGTTGCAGTAAGTACTGGGAGATGAAGAAGCTTGCACAGGATAGAGTAGCATGGAGAGCTGCATCAAACCAGTCTCAGGACTGAAGACCACAACAACAACAACAACAACAGCAACAAATGTTTGGAGCATATTCTATTAAATATTCAGAAAGCAACATTTCATTTCCCAATGGGAGCCTATACATAGCTGCAATTATAAAAGTACCATTATTTAGTTTAAACTCACAGGCACATGCTTCTGTATATTGCTCCACAGAAAATTCTTTTAGTTTCTACATTTTCACACTATGATAAATTTTAACATATATGGCAACTCCTCCTCTCTCCATAGCTTCTCTGCTGACATGTGCTGAAAGTTTGTATCCACTTACATTTACCTTTTCAACACTTGTGACTAAATTATGTTCTCACAGGCATAGTATATCTATTCCACCCTCAGTTTCTAAATCTTTTAAACAAACAGGAAGCTCATCTACTTTGTCTTTTAATCCCTTGATATTCTGATGCAATATACTATCATTATTTTTCACTGTACTTCTATGAGGCTCTTGCGATATTTTAACATCTCTAGTACCAGCCTGCCTGACCTTCTCATTAAGCTTAATTTCAATCAATGTTGAATTGTTGGACACAGACTGTAGCGTAAAAAAGAGGTACTCCGATGAGTTTCAGTGCTCTCCCCCCCCCCCCCCCCCCCCCCTGAAAGATTTTGCTATCACCACAGCCAATTTACTCTCTCTAATCAACAAGAACCAAACCTATGCCTGACAAAGTAGCCTCTCGCAGCAGTTGATCAAACTCTATATTGACCCTCCTCACAGAGCTGCTCGGTTGAGCATATCATACTACATGAAAGGAGGAACCAAGCCAACATTTGTATTGTTTGGTGCAGATGCTATTATTACCAAGTCTGATTTAATACTGTAGCCGTGATCCCTATCAGCACGATTTCCTGCTCCATCTGCTATCACAATATTATCCTGTTTTGTAAAACCCTTAAACAATGATTCTACATCCTCTATCACTTGGCTAAGACATGCATTGGGCTTGAAAAAATTTGTGACCTGGTGCCCGTTACCTAATTTTTCCTGCAAGACCTGGCCCAGACCTCTTCCATGGCTCCTACCTAACAACAGAACTTTTCTCCAACCTTCTACTTATTTTTGAGACATTTAGTGTCTTGATGGAAGTCTGTGGAGTATTGACTACACTTACATCTGCCTGAGCCTCTTCCTTAGTTAACTGAAGTAGCAAGGCAAACCTGTTGTTTGTGCCAATGCCAATGATGAACTCTCAGATACTGTTCTCTTTCTGCGGCTACTGTTACTTGCTATCCCTCCCCACTTGTCTTCACCCTTCCTGCCCCTTAAGCTCATCAGTTCCTCCTTATCACTATCCAGTTCAGCTTTAAGGGCTCTAATCGTCCCTTCCTGTTCAGCTAGGAAAATAGTCACATTTTATGTTAAACAATTACGAATATTTATAAATGATAAAGCCTACATTGCCAAAATTATTATGTGACGGGGTTAAAGTATCAAACACGTCTAATTTATTTCACAATGTTCTGTCCATTGGTTGACAGTGTTCCGCCCGTAGCTTTGACGGCTATGAAATACGTGAACGAGCAAAATATTCAGATCCCAGCTACTCATATTGTATGAACTATCTTCGAAAATATTCTCAAATTATTTTGTATCTAATTTGTAAATTGAAGTGCACGAATTGCTCGGTTTAGACTGTGGTGATTAGTTATCTCGAACGCAATGATCGATGTGTTTAAGTTGTGTCATCCATGACAAGTGAGTTCTTCATGACAGTAGTATAGCAAGACCTTTGCGTGAATTAATTTTGAAGTTTCGAAGCGCGAATGTCAAATTGTGTTGACTGCTGTAAAAAAGTTGGGTTATGTTAAGTATTCAGTTAGCAGTAGATTTTCTCCCGCATTTCCATGGAGACTCCAGTTTTAACAAAAAATCAACAGAAGCGCACTTTAGCAGGAAAGAAGAAACCACGTGAGAAGTGCCTCCGTAATGTGTTGATGAAACCCAAGATATTTACGAAGTAATAACTACCATGTGTTCGTAAACTATAACTGTTTTGTGTTTTAAATAGAGGGATAGCACAGCGTCGTGTATAACTTCTAATCAATACCTGTACGTTAAGGTTACAATATACAGATAAACAGAATGTAGGCACTTGTTTACTTCAACCAATTGAGTCACATGTAGACAGGCGAATGTTGACAGTTCTGTAGTCAAGGTTAAGTGATGCGTATTAATGCTAACTATATCAACGGGGGTGGGGAGTGTACTTTATGTCCACATTTTGCATAGATTGTCATTCAGTCGCGTACTGGTATATTTGCCTACATTTAAAATTCTTAAAAAATATTTGTTGTAATGAATTCTACCAAATTCTGAATGCGAATTTTCACAACGAGGTTCATGTGATATTCAGTATTGTACCCTACGTACATATCAATATCTCTTTAAAAAATATGTTGTTAATCAAAGTCAACAAAAGTTTTAATTTTTCGAACTTTTTTTGTGTTCGTCATAAAGTGTGCCGCCGCCCTCTTGGTAGTGAACGTTATTGAATATGCGTTGTATTGTTAGGGTCAAATGTTTGATTTCTGATGTGAGAATTGAAGACCTCTTGGTTTAGTTACACCAGGGGAGGAATTGTAAATTCCCACAGAGTGAATCTAATCAAAATTTTCAACCAGTTACCAGTGTATGTTGGTCTATGGATCATTTCTTTTAATTAAGTGACTAGCAGATTAGCCAGTTTATCACATTAAAGAATTCTTTGAGATGCACGAGGAGGATATTAGCACTTAACAATTTTTTTATAGTTTATTGTATTATTAGTTGCTGTTTCTTTTGTATAGTTATGTTTTTATGTTTTTTATAATTATGCAGTGATTATTGCACAGGGTTTATACTGTAATACGTTATAGTAACAAAAATTATTGTATTTTTTGTATCCGTCCTATATTGTACTGCAATGATGAAGCATATTTCATTGAAAAATGATCAGTATGGAGTAAAAATTCGTGCTTCTTGACAAACTGTTAGTCAGTAAGCTTTAGAGTAAATGTTGTCATTCGAGGAGGCCAAGTCTAAGTGAACTTTGTGTTCACTTTTAGATTTTCCTTTCTTATTTCATGTATATGCCACAAATATACCTAAGCCAAGAATGACATTTCAAATTATGCAATGCATAACTAGGAGTGTGTAGGGTCTTCCACACCAGTCAAGTCTTCCACATCAAGCAATTGAGCCAGAATTTCTAATTGTAATTTTAAGACCTATACTCTGGCGTCAGAATTGTACTTAAGTACTCAGATAAAAAAAATTATTTTAATTAAATGTTGGGCAGTTTTGAGAGGGTTAACAGTAGTAGTTAAAATGGAACAAAAAATACACAACAGGCCTATTCCGAAATACAAAGCTATGTCAAAAGGATGTGAATATTTATCAATTTAAAACTACATGTCTTTTTGTATCAAATCGCCTGTTTCAGAATTATTGCTGTAAGATCTTTCCTATGTAGACCTGCCCTTTAATGAAAAGTGTTTCTTGCTAATTTGTTATATAAAACAGTTCTGAGTTTTACGGTGTATGTAATGTAGGTACAAGTAAGTGGTATTTTCATTTTTCAGTTTGGTGGCCGATGAAGCTGTTGCTGAAAACATTTTCAAAACCCTGGAAAGGTATGTGCATATGATTTGATTTGATGTTTCGTGTTCCATAGGTCCATCTGTGTTGGATACACAAGGACGTGGATCAAGTCAGTTTTTTACAAATACAATCTGATAATCTTACAGCATATACAGAAATTTGAGTACGTAATTATATAAAAATTTATACAGTAAATTCTTTGGGCAGCAATACAGAAAAAGAAAATACATATTTTCTTAGAATCATTAAAACACTACAGAAAACAGATACAGAGCAGGTTAAATAACATTCTTAGTGGCATTATGTCAACTTGTATTATATAATATTAAAATATTACAATTTATTTAATTAAAAATTCATCTAGATTGCAAAAAGCTTTTTCTAGCAGAAATATTTTTATTGCTTTCTTAAACTTTCTCTTGTTATAAATCTCTGTCGTTATTTCGGGAGGAAGAGCATTGAAGAGTTTTGCTCCAGTGTAATGGACACCCTTTTGTGCCAAGCTCAAATTTCTGAGCTTGCTGTGTATGTAATTCTTCCTCCGTGTGTTATCCTGATGATAATTACTGTTTGGTTGAAATATCTCTCTATTTTTACAAACAAAACACATGAGAGAAAAAAATATATTGGCATGTAGTTGTGTATATTTTAAGTTTACGAAAACTATTTCTACACAAGTCTCTTGGGCGCAATCCACATATAATTCTTAAAGCTCGCTTCTGTGCAATGAACACTTTCCTTGCTAATGGCTGGTTGCCCCAAAAAAATAATTCCGTACTCAATGAGAGAATGAAAATAGCCATAGTATGCCAGTTTTGCAGTGTTAGGTTCAACACGTATAGTGACAACCCGTAAAGCATAGGTAGCAGAGCTAAGCCTCTTACAGAGATCAATAATATGTGAAGACCAGTTCATTTTCTTGTCAATGTACACTTCAAGAAATTTTGTTGTTTCCATTCTTACTATTGGTTGATTACCACGTGGGTCATTCCACATCAAATCACCCAATAAAAAATAAATTTTACACCCACCTTCTTAGATTTTCATGAAATTTGGCTCAAATGGTTCTAATACTATCCTGACAACACCTGCAAAAAATTTTTGCTGTATCTCTTATAGTTTTTTTTAAATAATTTTTTTAAGTTTTTATGTTTTGCGTTTTCCGAACCTTCCGAAATGGTAAATTTAATTTGTATTCAAAACTCTAAAATTGCTTATCTTAAAAACTCTTCTAGATAACATCATGAATTTTTGCAGCAAGTTTATTTATTATACATATTTGAAGATAAAAATGATACTATTAAAATATATTAATATTTTCCATGAAAAAAATATATATATGTATTTTTTTTCTTTTCTTTTTTTAACGGATGTTTTGTTTTATAAGAATTGCAGTATCTAGAGTCTCAGACCTTATAGAATGCTCAAATTTGTTTTAATTTACTCTTAAACATACAGGCTACTTGATAAAACAAAAATAATGATGGCTTTTTAACATGTTTATTAATTATCGTAGATTACATTATCTTTATGTACAAAGATAGTGTAGTTATGACACTTATGTATAACCCAACTGATTGCTTGAAACATTGAATTTTTTGAGTAATTTTGTCTTTTTAATAAACAATAATGCTGATTCAACTTGTTTTTCCACTTCATCCGAGAGCTTTCAGTTCTTTTGATACAGTCTTTATTGAAGTAATACATTCTTCCAGTGCCGCTTGATTGAGGTGCGTCTACTACACAGACTATGTGCTCCAAAGGCACTATGCAAGAATCTTCTCTTTCAGGCCAATAAAATGATGCAGCTGGTCCTGAAGTATGTAGAAATAGAATTTCTGCATCTTCTTCATCACTGAATATTGTTTTTACCAGTCCAAAGTACCAGTTATCATCGTAATTTACAGCCACATAGCTATTTATGGGTGGTTCAACACGAACCCAATCAGAAGATGAATGGAAAGAAAAGAGTAAGGAGGGTTTTACACTATCTGCAGTCCTTCTAATTTCAAGGTTTTTTGTTGGAAGTGGTTTGAAGTTATGAAAACTTGTTGTTCCAGGAATGGTTCGGCTTGCTGAAAAACGGTTTTCTAGTTTTAACCGTAGTAAATCAGCTTCTTTTTTGTCAATAAAGTGAAAATGAACACACATTGATTACTGTCATTATTTGTTCTTTGTCTGAAAGCTGTAGACTAGCTTTCCTTAAAATTCTTTTAATAGTTCCTCCTAGGCCATCACAAATCGACTTCCCATGACTTGTTGCAAAAAAAGTGTGTTGGGCCTTCAAATTAAAGTCTCTCAAGTGTTCAGTCAAATTTTTAAAACTGTTTCTATTTTTGTACTGCCCAGCACAACCATCTGTAAAGTAGTGAACTGAGTCAGTCAGTATGATGTGATGACAGCCACTTTGTAATTTCTTTTTGTACAAAGTTAACAAAACCAGTATCACGTTCTTTGTCATCACTAATAAAACATTGGTTGGAAACAAAAACATTGTTTTCCTCATTTCTTAGAAAAACTCCAACTGGGTGTAGAGTACAACCACCTCTATTCCAGTGGTAACTTTGGATCTCATTTTGTATAACAAAGGAATAATTTTCACTGAAACCCATCACAAGAATTGCTGTTTTGGGTGGTGGGCCTTCTTTCAATCTTTTAAAGGCTGCTGATTGGGATTTTGCTATAAACGAGTGCGGGGTGAGCTTTTCCAATGGCCTAACCAATATAGAAATGTAGTCTTCAACACTGATAGATTGTTTGATCATTTCTGCCTTGTCTGTGTTAACCCACTGACTGATTACAATTTCTTCTTCTAAATCATAATCTTCACTTAGTTTTTCAGATAAGTACTCAGTTAGTGCAGTATTTGCAGTACAGCTGTCGCAATGACGTAGCATGCAGTTTTGGTTTTCCGTGTTGCACACAAGCATCTTAATTAGGTCTTTATAAGATTCTTCAATTTTCACAGCATCCAGTAATAGTTTAACATTCTGGTGGATACTGCATACACATACAGTGTGTGCGCCTGCAGCACCAGCAAGGATACACCATTGAGGTCTCAAGAAACAAAATTTTGAAAATCCTACTTCTACCTCGGGATTCTTCCATTAGAAAGAATAATAGAGTTCTCTCAAGTTACACAAAATGAGTCTTTTTTGCATGTACACATTTTTTTGAACACTTACTTTGTCTTTTGTTCCAGGTAGCACTCTGGAACTTTCATCCTTTTCATAAAAATCTGTTACAAGTCTTACTGTATTTTCAGAAAGAGTTTTACCTTTTTTTGGACCAGGAGTTTCCAAAATACCCTTTTCAGATTTTAGCTTCCTAGCTTGTCGCACCATGTACTCACTTACATTAAATTCTTTCATCACTTTATTTTGACTCCGAGAATCTGGAGCCAAGGTCAGAATCTGGATTTTTCTAGACCTCCCAACAGATGAAATCTTCTCTTTCATAAGAGAAATCATTACATCAATATCCTTTGCTTTCTCAACAACACTTGTATCTTCTTCGACATCATCAGAACTTGGTGCATCATATTTTAATGCTTTTGAAACCGCCTTTTTTTGCAGTCTTTTCGATACTGCTAACCTTCCTTTTATAATAAGACCCTTTACTTTGTTCTGACAAGCCATGAAGCTCTGTCGGTGTTAAACCTAAATTATCAAGAGCAATGTTTGTTTGTACGAGGGATTCATTTCTGGATTCCTGTGATTCTAATTCAACCATGACTTCATCTGTTTCACTTTCATTGACTTCAACTCTTAATTTTTCCTCACAAAAGTTACGGCATGTTGAGCAAAACTTTTGTCCAGGTTTTATGCTAATATTTTTTGTCAGTAATTGTTTAGAAAGATCCAAGCCTACACTTCTCAATGATTTTTTGATGGGCTTTTTGTGTTTTTTTAGTGGGTCTACACATGTTGTTTGATACTTTTCAAAAACGTTTAAAAAGTAGTAGCTGTGGTATGAACATATATTCTTAAATTCACACAGATTAATTCCAGATCGTAAGTGGATCAAATCTTTTTCTTCCTCGCTCAATTCAGATACCGGTTGAAACTTTTTTGAAGGTGTGTAGGTTGTTTGGAAACAGTCAGATTTTTTAAATAACCCTACGCTACAGGTTTGAATATCTGACATACTGATATCACTTTTGGTCTGCTTACTGTTCTGGTTACTTTTATAGGATATTGGAAAAGAATCTCTGTAAACTAAGTAACAGTACTTACTGAAAGTTCGAATAAACTTAATAAAATACTATCCGAGCACTATTTAACACTGTAATAATTTTTTACTTCAAAACACAGGAGTAACAAAACAAAATCCAAGCGTACATTGTTACTTGAAGAAGACAAAAACTTATTTTCGGTGTCTAAGTCACTTGGTACTTTTTATTTTTAAAATATAATTAATATTATTTTAAAAATTAGATAACTGTTAAACAGGTTAAAAAGCCAACATAATTTTTCTTTTATCTAATACAATTAAGAGTATTTTAAAACAAATTTTAGCTTTCTATCAGGTCTGAGACTCTAGATATTGCAGTTTTTGTAAAATTGAACATCCGTTAGCTAAAAAAAAACTTGTAAATTTTTATTCATTTGAAAGGTTTTAATATATCTTTATGGTAATTTTTTTAACATTTAGATATAATACACAAACTTATTCCAAAATTTCATACTTTCTTTAATATACAAATTTTTTTAGTTGTGAGGACACATTTAAGTTAAGATTTCCGACTGCTGAAACAACGCCAAATCTACAAACTTTAAAAATTTATTAAAAAAAAACTATCAGAGAAAGAGCAAAAAAATTTTACAAGTGCTTTCAGGATGATAAAAGAAGTAATTGTACCAAGTTTCATCAAAATCTGACTTGGTTGGTGTCAAGGCCTGGGTGACTTGACATGGAATGACCCTACTATTGGTTGATTACCACGTGTCACACTTCTCTCTCTCTCTTTTTCTGTTTTTGTACAGAATTGAATACAACTGGTCTTACTGGAATTTAATGAGAGATCATTCACCTTGAACCAATTAATGACATCTGAGAGTATGTGATTAATGAATTCCTCAAGATTGTTGTCTGTTCTACTGCTCATAAAAATTGTGGTATCAGCAAATAATGTAAATTTACACGGCAGGCTTGTACATGATGGTAGATCGTTCATAAAAATCAGGAATAATAGTGGCCCAAGAATTGAGCCATGAGGCACTCCACATGTAATGGAACTCAATTCAGAATCTGAGGAAGTGTCACATACTCTACCCGAGCTATTCAAGACAATTTTTTGTTTTCTGTCTTGGAGGTACGACTGTAGCCAGTTGCCTGCAACACCACTTATTCCTACTAATTTTGCTTTTTGCAAGAGAATCTGGTGATGAACACAGTCAAACGCTTTGGATAAATCACAGAAGACACCAAGTGCTAGCATTTTTTCATTAAGGGTTTCTAGGACTTCATTTGCAAATGCGTAGACTGCGTCTTGTGTTGAACGGCCCTTTTGAAAGCCAAATTGGCTCTTGCTGAGAACTCCATTCTTCATGAGATGATGAGTAATTCTTACATGTTTTAGCTTTTCTAGAATTTTGGAGAAAGCTGTCAGCAAAGAGATAGGTCGATAGTTAGTTAGTTCAGCTTTATCGCCCTTTTTGTACAGGGGCTTCACAATGGCATACTTATGTCTTCTGGGAACAACACCTTTCTGAAGGGAAGCATTGAAAATATGACAGAGAATGTCCCTTATCCACACACAAGAATATTTCTGCAAATTACTAGATATATTATCAACCCCTGCAGGGTTCGTACTTTTTAGAGACATGATGATTTTTTGAATTTCTTCTACAGTGACAGAATTAAGGTGCATTTCTGAAATTGTGTTTGAATATACTGCTTGACAAAGAGTTACAGCTTCATCAACATTGGGCTTGCAACCAATCTGTTGAGTTACTGATAGGAAGTGTTTATTAATAATCTCCACCACCGTTTTGGGGTTAGCTACTAGGGTACCTTCATATCTGATTTTATTTACATCTTCTTTGCTTGTTGTATCTCTTCCTGTTTCTTTTTTTTTTTTTTTTTTTTTTTTTTTTTTTTTTTTTTTTTTTTTTTTTTTTACAATGTTCCAAATTGTTTTTATTTTATTATTAGAATTATCTATTTTCTTCTCATAATGAAGAGCTTTTGATTTCCTTTTAGTTTCTTCAAAATTTTACAGTGTAATCTATAGTGTTCCCATTTTTCTACATCTTTACAGAATCTTATTGCAGCATAAGTTTCCCTTTTGGTTTTACACCTTTCTATACTTTTTGCCATAGTGAATGTTTCTTACGTCCAACTGTATTGAGACACCATTTACCTAAGAACTGAAGAGTGATGAAGCAAAGTTCATGTCTTACACTTTTGACACACTGGAAATGAAGTGTTGTGTGCAAGTTCTGGGTTGACAGAAGTGTCCAATCCCACGCATCGGCTTTGACCCGTGACATAAGGATGTTGCCGTGTGTGACGTCATGACGGCGCAGAGTTTGGTTTGTGGTCCGATCCCACGCGTCGGCTTTGACCTGTGACATAAGGGTGTTGTCGTGTGTGACGTCATGACGGCGCAGAGTTTGGTTTGTGAGTGTGGTGTGTTTCTAGATGTCATCGTGTAGTGTTTTGTTGTGCTCTCTGGTGGTATGTTCAGGGTTTTCGTTTGTGTGGTATAACGGGCTCAGTTTGCTTTTGCTCATTATCCAGAATTGTTAGTGTCTGCTGTGTTTGTAGTGGAATTCGTTTCAGTGAGTTAACGATTTTGTGTGAAGGTTAATTTAGTGTTGTTCGCTGTACATCGTGTGGTAATTTTAGTAAAATTAATCGGTTGTTGTTTTTGTTCAGGAATGGATATGATGGATAAAATTAACAGTGCGCAGGTCAAGGGAAGTGTTCGATCCCAATGTGTGGCTGTGTATGTTGATATTGGGAGATTTTTTTGCGCTATATAGGCCAAGGGAAGTGTTTGATCCTAATTTATGGGATCGGGAGCTGCTGTTGAGCTATATAGGTCAAGGGAAGTGTCCGATTCCAGATGATATTGTGTTTAGTGGTATTTGGGGAGTTTTGTGATGTCGGTTTTTTTCGTCTTTTTGTGTGGATTTGTATGGGGGTGGGTGTCTAAATTTGTTTATATTTAGTTAGCCCCCCCCCCACTCAAAAACACCCCATTTCCCGCCCTTGTCCCATTAGTGTCATTAGGCTTTTTGTCGAAAGTGTGTGTGTTTGTTTTTCAATGTATTTTCGTCCTCCTAATGTGTATGTAACGACTTTATATGCGCCATACTGGAATCATGGTTTATGGTAGTTTCCGCCATATTTGTGACGTCATGGTCAAAGCAGATGGGTGGGATCGGACGCTTCCATATTTCCCAAGTTCTGCTCACGTGCTGTGAAAATCAGTTTATGGTTTCAGAATTAATTTCTTTGGGTAAAGGGGCTGAGTGAGTTACTCAAATGAAACTTTGAGTTGAAAAAAGGAGCAGCTAAAAAGTAAAGGGAAAAGTGAAGAATCTCGTGGTCATTGTTTTGCCGAGCAGGCAACACATGGGCTTCAGTGTCTCAGAGGTTTGAATAGCAACAGTGCATCCATTGTAAACCATTATGACAAGATTAATATAGCTATGAGGACATGGTGTTTGGCTGACAGAAACTCCAAACAAGTATACATGTGTTATTTCAGTGACCAGTTAAGACTGGGTGGATTGCATGTGGATTACATTACTCCACAATAACAATCAAAACAGTAAGTGGACATTATAACAAAATTAAAAGTACAGCATTGAGTTGCAAAGTAGGTAATTGCTGTTCTATCGCTAGAAAAGAATTTATCTTGAGAGTATGAAGGGTGTAATTTTAGGTCACTCAGCATGTTTGCTTTAAACAGCTTCACTAATTGTAACTGAGGCATTCCATTTTCAAAATTGTCATTTGGAAAATGATAAACCAAAACATGCATGCTGTTTACTGGGCACTGAATTGTCTGTTAAACACATGCCCGCCCACCCACACCACACACAGTAGTTTCTTGAAATCACTTTTTCACCATTTCCAGATTTCAGTTCAGGTAGCTAATCTCCATGTACACTGAACAAATCTGGCCTCACTATTTCTTTGAAGTATGGTGGTACTGAGGCACTATACATAGTGCAAATCTGGAGCATTTTTACAGTACTTTCAGTTCTTTTTCTGCATGAATGTTCATGACCTGCCTCTTGTAGGGGAGCACGACAAAGCATCCTCGCCAAGAAAACGAACCTACACCAAGTCCATCTTCAAGCTCCAACAGCCAACCAAATTTAATAGACAATGTATTAATAATAGTGAAGCGTGTTTTGAAATAACACCTGCACCATCCATTTCGTCTGTTGCAATAGTGGATTATGTGGATATGCTCTGAATTGGTGTCTGATTTTTCGGCAAGGATGAAGAGAAATCTGTTCCTTTGATCTTGTTTGCAAAAGAATCTTATGCAGTTTGTAATGTCTTTATAACACTTCAAGTATTGGTTTTGGATGAACACAGCGTGTCCAATCCAATTCTCTTAATTGGATGGACAAGTAATTAATGATGATGTCTGAAGTGACTTTTCCCATTCCCCATTCAGTTTACTGTAAAGTTTGTAGGAGGTCAACTGTATATTTTCAAAGTGAGAACATAACCATAAAATGATTTGAAACATTCTTGTGGACCCTCAAATTTACAATTTTAACAAGTAGACTTACAGTTTCTGTTTCATCTACGGTTGATCCATCAGTTTCGTCATTGTCACTTATAGCAGATACGCAGTAGAGCACTGAATGTTCTTGGGAGTAAAAATTATGTAACAATGTACTTGAGCCATATATTATTGTCAAATTAAGATAAAGTCAACAACAGGTCAAAGCTGTTAAATCATTTGCTTTATTTCTAGCTTTTCAAATGTAATACTGTGACATGGCATACTCATTTTGCACTTCGTAGTTTGCTAAGATGGAACTTGGCTCATTTCGCCATTTGGGAATTTTTTTATCAGTATCTACTATGACTGAAATTGTTTTTTCTTTTTTTTTCCCCAAATGTTTGCATGGTTGATTTCTGAGGATACTATTCACCAACTTTTTCAATTTGTAGCTCAGTATTGTACAATGGTTTAATTCCATTAGGTGTATCTGTAGTTTTAACAATTTCATTTGTTTTTAGCTGCAGTTAACTGCCTTCTGTTCACCCGCTTGTTGTTTACTTTCTGGTAGTCTATTTATGCTTTTTGGAGAATTTTCTTCAGTCTGCTTGTTGATGTCTGTATTTGGTATATTTTCTATCATGGGTTTTGTTTCACTGTTACACATGCGATTTGCACTAGCGGTGGAAGTCACTGTAGCCACATTTGTGTTGTCGTCGTCATAATCGTGATCACTATTTTCCATAGGAAAATTACTTGTCAATGATGGAAGTACACTTTCCAGAGTCCCTACTTTTTGCTTGATCAAAGGTTTTGAAGCACTTTACTGAACATAACATTTTCACTTTCGTTGTTCGTAGTAGTTTCAGTATTTGACTCCTGATTTTTGTTTGCTTGTTTGTCTAATTACTTTTGTTGTGCAGTTAACACTGATTAAATTCTCACCTGCCAAGATTGCTCCCACATTGACAGTGTCAGAAGTGTGTTGTGTAGCACATTGCTTTCACAGTGAGCCTTACAGTGATTTCCAGGAGGAGTTCTCAGTTGAGGTGTACATTTTTTCTGTCAGCTATTCCTGTGTCTAACAATGTTTATCACTGTAGTTTCTCTCAGGTGTCTGCTATAATGTCTAAGTTTGCTACTGATTCAAGTATGTTCAAGTACTTAGGTTCAGTGTGATCTTGGATTCAGCATGCTCCACATAGCTTACTAGACCGTGTTATGTTGACCTGCAGCTTATATACCATCTTGTAACTTTCACAATCAGAGACCACTTCCTTAACGTGATACTGTAACCTACAAAATGTGTTCCACAAAATAACTTGGTCACCGTCTTTCACTTTTATTTTACAGCGTATAGAAAGAAATTAACATTCAACAAGAGCTATTCTACCTATGTACTCAAAAAATATTGAAGTAAATGGAGCAAATGCCTCATCTGTAAACCAAAATAATGTTTGTCAAATTGTTGCATCTAAGTTGCAGAAAATTATGGAAAAGCAGGGAAAAAATTTTTATTTTCTTAAGTGTTTGAAGATGTTAATAACAAGAACATCTCCCATACTCCCAGTGGTGTCTCAATACTTTGATAGTTAAAAGCAAAAGATACGACACAGTTGCAGTACTGTGAAAAGGGGAATTGCTACTCACCATATAAAATCGAGGGTGAGTTGCAGACGGGGGCAACAGGCCTTCGAACGTAGGGGGGAAAAAAACACACACACACACACACACACACACACACACACACACACACACACACACACACACACACACACACACTCTCTATCTCAATGATAACTGGCCATTGAGACCAGGCTCAGTGACCAGAGACAGTGGTCTGTGTGTGTGTGTGTGTGTGTGTGTGTGTGTGTGTGTGTGTGTGTTCTACTTTAGAAGATGGCCTTTTGGCCGAAAGCTCAGTTGTATAATAGCAATCCTTTTGTTGTTTCCGTATTTGACTCAACATCTTTATACGGTGAGTAGCAGTGTACCCTTTTTGTAATACTGTCATTTTTCCATCCTGAATTTTCTGTTGTTTTATATTTGTAATACTAGTTAATGACATCACTGGTCAAAGCCAAAGTCTTGTATATTGAAATAAATTGACACCTTCTGTTGCATTCATTTTTCAGCACAATTAATGAAAGTGAAGAACAAATAACATCTGATGTCAAAACCAGTAAATGTGATAATCCCAAGAGAAAAACAGAAAAAAACAAAAGGCAAAGAGTGCTCAAAGAGAAAGGACTGAGGTAACGTACATTACAAAGTGTTTGTGTAATTTACTTCATTGAAATTGTATGTTGCCTCATAAATATACTTGGAAACTAGATATATTCAGATAATTTCATACATAAATTTTAACCTTGCTACGCGTTTGCTTGTGTGTAAAACCCACTAGACTGTTTCTGATTGCTGTCAGTTACAGATGCTAAATACAGAGTCAAAATGTGTGTTCATAAAAATCGATTTTTGTAAAATAAACAGCAGCATAATTACAGCCAGCGCCATTGAAAATCCAGATCCAAATCTCGTAGATATATTTGCCAAAATTAAATGCGAATTTCAAGTGATCAACTTGCTGTTTACATATCTTCATTCCTGAAGCACTAGTAACAAGTTGTCTCCTTAGGTTTGGTTGATAGAGCATGAAGATGGATAAACTTAAGCATGCACATGTGTGTCTGTTACTCAATATCATAATGTGTACTGTATAATATAACAAAAAGATTTTTAAGAAACTTAGCGACTATGGAATAGCAGCTGATAAACTTTTTAAATACAAAAAACAGGAAAGAATTGAATCCAATACACTATAGTGATGTTATCTATATGATAATATGAAACTGCTGTAAGGTCTTAATTGGGAAGGTCTCAAAAAAAGTTTTGGACATAAATTTTTCTTAGAAAATTGTGGTCTCCTGGTTTGTTTGTGTTATTTCTTATTAGCCGAAAATGACCCAAAATAATGTGCTGGCAGCCACTTCAGACACGCGTATCAGCATAAACGCTACTGCCGCACTTCAACATTCTGTCCGGTAAATTCAGGAACATTCTGCCCAGGCCTGGCCACATCAACACTCAGTTCCCAGCTGCTCCACTGACTTTCCATAATAAATCCACTGGTGTGATGCCCTCTTTTGCACCAGTATCTTTGAATCCAATCCAGACCCAAACCAAAACCTTCATTGGTGGGGACTGGAGGGCTACCATATCATGTTAACCCCAAGGGGTTTTAGGGGTGGGTTGTGAAGTTATAATGGCATGCATGGCAAACCACATTACATTTATTATATATATTGACATTCTGTGTTTTGATCAAGATTCATCTCATTTGACTAATTTAGCACTATTTTTCATTGCATGTATACTGTTTCTATGATAGAGCAATCATCATAAATACTGAAACAATAGCTGTACCTGGCCACACTTTGCTGTGGTTTAGTCTGCTTGAATAGCACAGGATATGCACAGGAATTGGAAATACGCCGTAATCTCCTTCTCTCCCCAGTCTTTGTCCATCCCGCCCTCCTCCTCTCTTTGTCAATCTTTCTCCATCTTCCCCCTATCTCTGCCCGTCACCTCCTCCCCCCTCTCTCTGTCCATCTCCTCCTCCCTACCTCTCTCCTCTCTCTGTCTGTCTGTCTTCTCCTCCCCCTCTCTATTCATCTCCTCCTGCCCCCTCTGTGTGTCCGTCTCCTTCTCTTCCCACCTCTCAGTCCATCTCCTCTTCCACCTCTCTCTCACCTTGAGCCTTATTTATTGTTATTGCAAATCCACATTCTGTAGTAGTATTCTACTCATAAACCAATGCGCCATAAATACAACTTCTCTGTTTGCTAACATTTCACTATTTGCAAATATATAAATAAAAGTGTGTAGTCTATATGCATCCAAACATTTATTACAGTAATGTTTAAAATTTTGAAGAAATGTGGAAAGGTCCATTTCAGATTTTTGGGAATGATTTACATATTTATATGTTGCATGTATTAAAGATACACATATACTAAAGAACTAGCTGCACTCATTTTAGAATTCAACATTGTGTCAAAATTTCAAACAATTGTTCAAGAACTTTTGGAGATTAATGATTGTGAACAATACAAAATTTAAGTTTTTGTGATGTTTCCCCTTTATTGTGTATATATTAAAACACTTGAGTATTTGAATGCAATGTTGTGTCAAAATTTCAAAGCAATCCATGAAGAACTTTTGGAGATTTGAGATTTTGAAGAAATGAACACCTATGTTTGTACTTTTTTAGAAAATGTAAACGTCCCTAATCACAAATCTCCAAAAGTTTTCGACCGATTGCTTTGAAATGATGACACAATGTTCCATTGGTATACTCATTATCTGCCTATATGTAATACATAAGTTTATATAGGTTCAATAATAGGGAAAACTTGTTACAAAAATTACTTATACATCTATTATACATCATATATTCAATAATTAGGTACCTAAAAACACACCCATATTAGAATTCAGATTTCTCAAAATTTCAGAACCATCATTAAGAACTTTTGGATATACACAATTTTGAACAAAGGAACATTCACATTTTTATTTATATAGATTTCCGTGTAGTCCATAGTTGCATAGTAGCAGTAAAAATTATACTACAAGGTTCATCATGAAGTGTGATATTCTTTTCTTTTAAAAAAAATAAAATAAAAAAAAACAGTTTTGTTTCTCAAAATGTGCATAATATATCATTTGTGGTGTGGCAACACTGCAGGATTAAGAGAAGGTAATGTTTTCGACTTCTCCAAAGACTCAAAAGCAGAATAGATAGTTTAAGTCATAGCTGAATCTTCTTCTGATTACCAAAGCTTCAGAGTTCGAATCTCAGCAGTTGCAGTGTGTATAACTTTTAATGTTTGCCTCTATAAGTTTAATTACTACATTTGAATTTATTTTCAGCTCAAACCTCAGCACACTATCCATCCTCTCTTCTCTCTGTATTCACCACACAAAAGATACTGCATAATACAGATTTCAGTACTACTATAAACACAGTAGCATAGTTCATCACAATGAAAAATACAGAAAGCATTTACATCAATTCGGAATGGTGAACTTTGGGAGAGGAGGACACTTTAATTACATCATAATGGGTATTAATGAAGTAAAATTTCAGTGTTCAATAAGAACATTTATACTGTGCAGTTGTTGGTATCCATAAGACACATCAGATCATTATCATCACCACCACCATTAGTCATTTTACTCATTGCTGAGTGTTGTGACTTCATTTCTTAATTCACTTCTGAAGTAACTGAATCTTTGGCCAGCATATCCATCCAAAGCAATGTTCACCTCTTCTTAGTATAATGTGAAGAGGTAGGCCAGTACTCTTCTTCACTTTTAAAATAAGTCTGAGTCGCAATAAAAGACAGACATGTTTAATAACTAATGTGCTGAAAATAAAATAGTACAAATTGCCAGTGAAGTTGGAAAACGAGGTAGTGAGTTACAATTTGTCAGCTGAGTATTTGAGTAAATGGAGCGCAAAAGGGATAAACAGGTCATTAAAAGTGCTGGAGTGCTTTTGAGAGACTAAATAGTGTCTACTATTAATTACTATTTCGGATTCGAGGCAGTGAGAAGTGGACTTCCTATGTGCGCTGGAGAGGAGCTTGTTGCGAATTACTAGGGCAGACTGGAAGACAAAAAAAATCGACCAGGGCAACTTTACAATGGCCGATGAAAATATTAGTAATCGTTAGCACTTCTACAAGGCACAACAGAAGCTTCCTTAATGCTGTAGCAAATCATGTTGTTGACAATGACACGCTGATGTCGTGTTTGCTAGGAAGTTTACGTTGCAGTCACGAAGATGGCCAGAAATGGTGTGCGTGTTTATTCGTTATATTCCAGTGAAAAGCTGTATTAATTGACTTCACAAATTAAGGAACACATCTTCAGCATATTCATCCCTTTTTTTCTTTTACCACCAGACAGTCCTTTCCATAGAATATGAAGTATTTTTAGATAGATTGGAAGTCCAGTAATATAAAGAAAAGAAGTGAACTGTTGCCAGTTAAGTCAAGAGAGGCAATACTGACCCTACGACTTATATTAGAAAATAGATTAAGGAAAGGCAAACCTACATTTCTAGCATTTGTAGACTTAGAGAAAGCTTTCAACAATGTTGACTGGAATACTCTGTTTCAAATTCTGAAGATGGCAGGGGTAAAATACAGGGAGCGAAAGTCTATTTACAATTTGTACAGAAACCAGCAGATGGCAGTTACGAGTCGAGGGGCATGAAAGGGAAGCAGTGGTTGGGAAGGGAGTGAGACAGGGTGTAGCCTATCCCCGATGTTATTCAACTTGTATATTGAGCAAGCAGAAAAGGAAACAAAAGAGAAAATTTGGAGTAGGAATTAAAATCCATGGAGAATAAATTAAAACTTTGAGGTTCGCCGATGACATTGTAATTCTGTCAGAGACAGCAAAGGACCTGGAAGAGCAGCTGAACAGAATGGACAGTGTCTTGAAAGGAGGATATAAGATGAACATCAACAAAAGCAAAACGAGGATAATGAAATGTAGTCCAATTAACTCAGGTGATGCTGAGCAAATTAGATTAGGAAATGAGACACTTAAAGTTGTAAAGGAGTTTTGCCACTTGGGGAGCAAAATAACTGATGATGGTTGAAGTAGAGAGGATATAAAATGTAGACTGGCAGCGGCAAGGAAAGCGTTTCTGAAGAAGAGAAATTTGTTAACATTGAGTATAGATTTAAGTGTCAGGAAGTCGTTTCTGAAAGTATTTGTATGGAGTGTAGCCTTGTATGGAAGTGAAACGTGGACGATAAATAGTTTAGACAGAAACCTTTCAAAATGTGGTGCTACAGAAGAATGCTGAAGGTTAGATTGGTAGCTCACATAACTAATGAGGAGGTATTGAATAGAATTGGTGAGAAGAGAAATTTGTGGCACAACTTGACTAGAAGAAGGGATCGGTTGGTAGGACATATTCTGAGTCATCAAGGGATCAGCAATTTAGTATTGGAGGGCAGCGCGGAGGGTAAACATCGTAGAGGGAGACCAAGAGATGAATACACTAAACAGATTCAGAAGGATGTAGGTTGCAGTAGGTACTGGGACATGAAGAAGCTTGCACAGGATAGAGTTGCATGGAGAGCTGCATCAAACCAGTTTCTGGACTGAAGATAACAACAACAACAACGAGACAAGAGGGGGTGCTGGCTAGCAGTTGAATGAAAAATCAAGCTGAGGGTTTCAGGTCACAGTTATGAGAGCAATTAAATAGGGAGAATCAATGTTTTTAGCTGGCTGAGAATTTAACAGCTGGACCAAGAATGGTAGATACCATGAACTTTACACAACACCTGTTGTCCATGGAAAATGCAAGTAACCAACATTTTTTAAACTGTAAGCTGAATTTATTAAAATTATCTTTTGTCATCTCCCAGATTAAGTATTGCTGTGTTAATTTCTCCAGTTTCTGCTTCTATGCCCTTTCTGTAATTTATGTTTAACTCTTGCAGTTTGCACAGAGCAATACTCATCTTTTTGACTATCCCAAACACTTTATATGTGACAGCACTTTGGTATATGCCTTGGGTTCTGAGTCTTTTAATATGATATCCTGTACAACAAGTAAATTAATTCTATGTTGGGAAAGATTTTCATATTAATCAACTTTCACTGACTGTAATAATTGACAACCAACTGTAACTTCTTAATGGCAAAGGAAGGGGAGGCAAAAGTCTTAAATAAGCATTAAATGCAATAATTTATTATGACAATTGTATGACATCTTTTACTTTTCTTTGCAGGAAATATTTATGTCTGGGTGTGAATGAGGTTGCACGTGCTGTTGAGGGTGGGCACATTCTATCTGTGCTACTTGAGAAGGATGTTGATCCACAGTTTATGGTATCACATATAGGAACTTTGTGTGCAGTTCACAATATTCCATGCATTGTTGTGTCAGGCCTGAGAAATGGGACAAGCAGAGCATTTGGATTTCCATGCATATGTCTTGGAGTGAAGGTAGAGCATAAGAAAAATGAAAGCTTCATATTGATTGCTAATTTAACTGCTGTAATTTATTAATCTTTCATATTGTGATCACCAGTTTCATAATTAAATTTTACTACAAAGAGACACTTGATCTGATTTTGTTGATTACTGGTTTGCAGCGAATTCCTTAGGGTTGTAAGTAGCCAAGCAATGTTCCATACAAATTACCGCAGAAATACAGTAGCTGAGCTGTAGAAAACATTTAAATTTAAGATACTGAGAGGAATTATTGCATATCTGCTACTTTCCATAAGATAGCTCTGCTTCCAGATTGGTGTTAAATGATCACCTGTGGGCATTCAGGCATTTTTGCTTCATTGAGGTTCAGTAAATCTGTTTCAGAAGCTGGCTGGTTGTCAACATCACCAGTTCTCTATTAATATAAGCTCTGTATATGTGCTTTAGCAACTGTTGGTGGGTGTTGTGTTATGGTTTTCACTCACCGGTGGTGAGAGTATGGGAGAAACATCTGATAAAGACACCTTTGACTGTGCATGTGTGTTTGGTGGATGGCTATTGAGGGAAAGAACCAATAGTGTTAAACCTCTGGAGCTCCTTTTGTGCCCTGTTGTACTGGGCTAACTCATGTTAGACTTTGTACATGTTGGCTGTTTCTTTAGCTGCTCTTGGGTCGAGAATTGAAGCCTTTAAATTCTGTATCTAAAACTCGAAGTAGAATAGGCATAGTACAGATGAACAGAATGTCTTGGAGTTCAGAATCTGTTGGAAAATGGTAGGAGGAAACTTTCAAAAGAAATCCTTATTCTGCATACATGAGGAGTTAACGGGATAAAGTGTACACTAAAATTTGTAATAAGAAATTATTTTATGGTAATCCCTGTACTAAACATTAAAATACTCAGCAGCCTGCATTGCTTCGTTAAAGGGAAGAAACTGGCAACTGTTCTAGCCTTCTGACTCTGAGGATGAAACCATAGAGGCACCAGAGATTCTCATTGTGTGTCAGCTCCAGGAATTACTGGCATTGGTGTGATCATCGTGTCACACAGCTATTATACCAGAAGAAACTAAATATCAGCCAACTAACGTATAGGTATTTTAATTGTGCGATATAAACTGCTCAAACTTCTTGTTGTTATGATTGGTGCCAATCTCCACATGTTGCCATAAGTATGTGGCTACAGAGCGATGTTACTTCTCTCTTCCCATGAACCATTCACAAGTGGAACCGAAAAAGGGGGGAGAGGGAAGTGACAGTTGTACAAAAAATACCCATCTCCACACACCATGGGATGGCTTGTGGAATATAGATATAAAAATATCATGGACCTTATTTACTAAATATGGATATGGAGTCCCTCTAATTGTACAAAATGATCTCCTCCTCCCGAGGTCATGGTCATGTGTCAGATCTTCATTTTTTTCTTTGCTATATATACTTACCTCTTGGGAAACTGGTTTAAACAAAAGATTACCCCCCGAAAATCTTAACTGTCTTAAGATTCTGCCTGATGTAAAGGTTGGTTATTAAACAGGAAGGCATAAGCGAAGCTGATACTACATGTTTGATTTTTTCAACTTGCATGAACAGTGTTCTTAGTCCTGTTTCCAAGGAGAAATACGTAGCCAGCTACAAGAAACAAGTTTACGAATTTATTCATTAAATGCAGCTATGTGATTTTCCTAAATAACTTCAGGTAATTACCATGGTAAATATTTTGAATACAGCCCTCACAGACCATTTTCTTTGCCAGCCTTGTACAGAATAGGAAGTGCTCCATCTCTAATGTTGTTGGTCTGAATGTGAAGCTTTACTCCAACTTTCCTTCCTTTCTCAGCACATACTGGGATTGTTGTTCCTAACACTCAAACCGCATGTGCAAGTGCAGTGCAAAAATGCTCTTTATAAAATGCAGTCTTCAGCTTTGAAATGACGCAAGTAATTGAGTCTTTCAAGATTATAGAGAAAGTAAAATAATCATTGTGTATCTTTGTAGTTTGGTTGTTGTATTCTCCAAATAAGAAGAAACATTTAAACAAAGTTAAGGATTTTTAAACAAAAAGCCTTTATGCTTCTGATATTTGTATATTAAATGATCCTGGTCTGTACTGGGATTGACAGCTTGAGAGATAGCTAGAGGTGGAGTGACTTCGTAATTAATGGCCAACTGTCTTTGTCAATCACTTTATATGTTTAACTTCACCTGCTGCAGTTAAATTTTATTTTCACGTTTTATCTACATCTGAATGAACCACTGGTAGTGAGACTCAAAAGAAATTATTTTTCACTTCTCTCTTCCATTTCTTGTTTTTAAAAAAAATATCAGTGCTGATAAAACAATGTGGATTTCTAACACTTCTGTCCTATAGGCCCAGATATTCATAGGGTCTTGATGTATAAGATACATGCCGCTCTGACCGATGTGAAGTGATGTGTTGAAGCACAACGAGAAGGTCCTCCACTACCAATTATCTCCTTATACTCTTGCAGGAGATGTTCAGTGGAAATGGTAAATTACTGTACTTAGAATCAATTAATCACCGATATGACACCATTTTAGAGGGAAACAATCCCCATTTAAGGTGATTCCAATAGATGATAGGTAGGGCAAACCCAGTGAGGCATGTGCTGACAACACAATTTAGACAGTATAACAATGGAAATTCCTTGATGCAACAATACGTAAAATACAGGAGAGGCAACCACTCACTAAAGCGGACTGATGTATGGAGCATAGAAACATGAAACTGAAAACAGTACTCACAATAGCTTTCAAGTGCTTGCTCTTTTTCTAGTCCTGATTCACACATACAACCACACACACTCCCATGGCAAGATTTTAGACAGTAAGTAGACAATGGCTAGAATTTGGAGAACTAAGTCATTGTGGTGATCTGTTTAGATGCCAACACAGTCTGCCCTAGAGTTTATGCTAAGCTTAGAAAATAGTGCACCCTCTGATGGACTTCTGAGTTCATGTCTATAATTTAGACAATTTGATGGCAGTGTAAAATTTTGAGTGCAGTACATAAGCAAATACTTCCAACAGTCTGGTGAGAGATGGTGCCCACTACCATACCGAGGAGAGTAAGAAAGTTTCATAGGTCGATTCCCTCAACTCACATTAATCATGCAGCTCTTGCAAGAATGTGGGGGTTAATGCAGAGGATATCTCAACATTTTGACAGTGCTGAAGATAACTCTGCAGATGGGAGGTGAAATGAACCTTTACTGGAGCAAACATAATTCAGTATTGCTTGATGAGACACCCTATATTTATTTATAAGAGAGTCTTATGGTATATACATGTGTGGTTAAGTGCCAAAATATAAAATAAAATGCTCATGCTTCAATCACTACTATAATGTTTCTCTGTGATTTGTTATGTCTTTCAAATGGCAGAAAGAGTCAAGGCTATACCACCTCCAACAGAATTGTGGTAGTAAAGCACTGTTCACCAGTCTGTGATATTGAAAATAACCTTTGTACCTTTCACACAATTTTGGATCTGTGGTATGTGATACCACTTCCGAAAGAGGCAAGGAATTCCACGTCACTGCATGGCTAGTGTAACCCTGCACTAGAGGTCTACCTACATAAATAAAACACAACTGCTGAAAGTTAACTGCTGTGTTACAGTGCTCCAGAGACTTTTAGAAAACCTTTAAATGTAGGCTTTAAATGGAGTGAGTGCTTGAGAAGTGCAGTCATGGTATTATTAAGGTTGTATTGAGCATGTGGACTGTCGAAATAAGTGTCAGACAGTATTAGTTAGCAGGAATAGTGTATAGAATTAATATGTTCATTTGCACAAGACTTTAAAAATATTCGCTTCTGATTTAGGCTTCAGCAACATTTTTGGATTGCAGGCAAGTATCATTTCTCAGGAACAGTGCTTCAGTTTCATTTTTGCTCCAGCTGTCGTGATTCAGATACATCAGGGGGGGAGAGGGGGGGGGGTGGTAACCGGAAAGGCATCCGGCCACTCTTTATAATTAAACAATCCAAATCCGTTCATAACCACAGTGACCCTGTGCAGATGCAGGAGAGAGGGACCAAAAAATAATCCAGATGAAAGATGTTTGGTAGGTCTCTTATAAAAAGGGTTCTGCAGTGACAATGAGAAGCTGTTATTTGTTTAAATATGGTAGATACATTGTCCAATGAAACTGTTTGACATGGTGTGTAGAAATAGTCACAAGCCATCTTCTGCATAGATATTGATTTTCTTGTGTCCTCCAGGCACTGAATTTCTTCTGCAAGGTATTCAGGAACTTTTAAAATGGCCTCTGACATGATACAAACCAACAACTTTTTTTTTTTTTTTTAATAAAGACTTCACTTTGATAGTGATGGAACGGTGCAAGTAGGGGTGAGATTGTGGTTACGTTGACTGTCAGATGTTCTACAGTGACTGTATCAACAAACTGGTCTCCTGTTGGGAAATATGTGTATGGCTCCAGGGTGACTTTGTTGAAAAATAAAATATATGTAGGCATGACGAATAAAGATGTAGAATGTTGATAAAGTTTGCTTTACTCAAAAAGCTTTAAGAGTTTTCGCACAAAAAATTCAGAAGCATTACTTTCCAGCGTGCTATCATAATAAGGAAAAGGATTAGTTATATAAATAAAAGATTGAGTTTTGCATTGTCAGCACTTTATGCGTTGTCTTCTGTCATCCTTCCACCCATATTTCCATTTGTTAGAAAGAGTTCTTGTGCTGCAATTAAGTTCAAATGTTCACATTGAGCCAGTCAACATTTACACTGTTGATAAGTGTGGGCATTTTCATTCATTTATTCAACATCAGTAATTAAATTTTATTTGCCTTTTTATATTTTGTAAATCTTATTTTTTTCATGTGATAGTATATTGAGTAATGCCGTTTTTCCTAGTGTACGATGATTTTTGCTCTGTTTTGTTGCAGGTTGTCAATAGCAATGAGGAAAATGCCTTTGCAGCTATGCATCAGTGTATCTTAGAGGTCTTCCATGCCCTTTCTTTCAGTAAGTCACCTACTGAATTACAGGCTGACTCACCAGTTTCTGTAGAAACAACACAACTATCGGAAGAATTAGAAAATGTCGAAGCTTTAGCAAAACCTGAAGCTGAAAATAAAAATGTAGAAGATGATAAATCATTTACAGCCTTTTATAGGTACAGAACTAGTACTAAGGAAAGGGTGTTTGTACCACAAGGACGTAAGCAAACAACAGATGAATTTATTTCCATTGGATCCACAGAAGAAAATATCACTTCTCTGCAAAGTTTGAAAGGAATTTCAGTAAATTTTTCATCCTTGGATAGAATGAATTTGAAAAGGAAGAATAAATCAGAGAATCAATCAGGAATCAATGACTTTGGTGTGGAGTACAGATTGCATGAAATAAAACGGATACGACCAAATCCAGATAAAAAGAAGAAACTGAAAGTAAAAAAAATAAAAACAGTAAACTAATAAACTAGTTTCAGTTTGTCCTTTCACATCCTTGACAACTTAAAATGCCATGATATTTCTGCACTGTATTTATTAAGGTGACAATATTGGACACATGAAGCTGACCAAGTTGTGTACAGTATTTACATGGGAGGCAGAAATCTTTAAGACAGAGTTACTGTAGAAAAGTATTGAAATCTTATTTCTATGAAGTGAATTTTCAATTAATTACAGAAAAAAAAGGTGCTGACTCTACCGGATACTTTCATCACATCATCTTAAAATTTTGTTTTGTTAAAGCATTATCATTTCTGAAGGGATTACCCAATGAAACAAATGCGGAGAATCTAGGTACAAGGGATAAGAAACAGTATGATGTATGAAAGTGTAAGGAAATCGCATATCTTCTCATTCTCATTTCCTTCATGTCCTGTATGTTTTTAAATTATGAACCTGCGTAATGCAGTAATTTTTTTTTTTTTTTTACTACCATGAGTTGAAAACAAGTAGACATAATACCAACATGTGTAATACAGTAAAAATGTCACAAAAGTCAGAAGTATGATGAACTCCTTTTGCCAGGTGAACTGGTGTTCAAAGATTGTATAATGAAAATTCTTGTCTCTTTCATTAAAATATAGCCCTGCCTGGATGATTATAAAAGATTTTAAGAAGTTAGACAGCCATTCTTTGTTTCATAAACCTTCACTGTACAATTTTCTTAGGCTACGATAATCACTATGAAATTTTCCAAAAAGTACCTACATCTTGTCAAAATATTTTTATAAAGTTATATGCTCCAGTTTATCATTTCTAACCATGTAGTGAAGGTTTTCAGAAGACACTTTCTCAAGAAAATTGTTTAGGAACATGTCTGGAGACTTGAATCAATCCACAATTTTTATAGCCAGTGTGCGATTTGCAGGGGGGTTTGGGGAGATTTCCCCCCTCTGCATTAGACCATCCCCTCCTTTGGTTTTAGTTTATGCATCCCAATCTGGGATGTTTATTTCCCATGCACTGGAGTAAAACTTATATAATTTAAATTTGTGGAGCCGAACACTGAAAGTTTTTAATACAGTCTTACTATTAATATGTTTGCTTATTAATTTTGAAAAAAGTGTTATGTAGTGGTGAAGCATTTCAAAACATTTAGAACTAAATCATCATTCTCATGTTGTCGTTGTTGCTTTCGTCTAAGGTACGTCATCCGTTTACTTGCGAGCTTGAGAGGGAAGTAGTGTGGCAGTCATACCGCAGCAGTCGTACCGCAGAGGGGTGAGCTAGTGGCTGAAATTCCCACCCCCGGCAAAGACACAGGGTGGTGACCGGCCCGGTACCTGTACGAACATTTGCCTTTAGGCCACCTTTTGGCAACGGTATGGTGCAGACTAACGCGCCTGGGACGAAAGCACAAAGTAGTGCAAAGTGAGCAGCAGTACCTACCAGACGGGATCGGACAGTCTGACTTCGCTAGCCGCGAACCACGTTGGGTGGAGCTTAACACAGGCTCCCCAGCATCGCGTACTCCAAATTAAATGGTGCCGTTCATTTGTTGCCTCGCGTTTGCTGAACACACGGCGATCTTCACACGTTCCCGCTTCAGTAGCTTCATTAGTGAGTTGAGTGTGTCCAGGCCTGTAAGAACTACGGAATTTCAGGATGGCATTCGAACAAAGCAAAATTTCTGATTTCCTTAAGAGCAGTGCATTACCTGATACGTTTACAAACTCTGACAATCAGGATACTAACAGTGATGCTAAAAGAGTTAAAATAGATAGTGAATGTAGAAAAAGAAAACGATAATGATGGTGCTAATGCAGGGGAAGAGACTGAATCCCCGGTGACTGAAAACTGTGACACGTCTCAAGGTAGGAATGAGAGTAACAGTACTCTGGAGATTTTAGTAGGAAATTGTGTTGCCTTATCACGTTTTCAAAACTGGCAAAAGACTAAGCCGTGGCTGTCTGTAAATGACAAAAACTTAGTAATATGCACCGTGTGTTCACAAGCTCGTGAACTGAAGGTGGAAAGCAGTGAACGTGTGCGTATCGATAACAGGTTTTTAGCTGGTGTTTCTGCTAATAACGCCAAAAAACTAAATAATAAAATCGGGGGCATGCAAAGTGCAAATCACACATGAAGTGCGTAGAAATCATGAGTATAAAAGAAAAGAAAAGTTTAGAAAAATGCGTGAGTGAAAGTGAAAAGTTGTGGGGAAAGCCGCATCAAGAAAAAGTAATCACATCTGCTTCATTGTTCAGATCTGAATATGTAATAGCTAAACAGAAATTATCATTCAAATAGTATCCTGCAGTAATCAAACTACAAAAGCTTAATGGTTTATCAGTCGGTAATATGCTTCATTCTGACCATGCATCCCGAAATATCATTATGTTTGTAGGAGAAGAAATGAAAAAGAATCTTGCTCACTTCCTTGTAGAATCGGGTACAAACTTTAGTATCATGATGGATGAAAGTACTACGGTTTACAATAAAACTTGTTTAATAATATATTTATGATTGTTCTTTGAGGGAGTTGCTTGCAATTATTTTTTTGACATTGTTGAATTAGAAAGTGGGACAGGAGAATGCATTTTCAGCACACTGTTAGCAGCTCTGAAGAGTATAGCATTACAAATGATGTACTAAAAAACCACCTTGTAGGTACCGCAACAGATGGTGCCTCAACAATGCTTGCACCTTACAAAGGCATAGCCGCTCTACTGCATAGTCATTTACATAAGGATTTAACTGTCGTTCATTGTATGAACCACAAAATGGAATTAGCTGTCCACGATGTTATGAATGATGTAGCAGATGTATACCATATACAGGTTTATTTGGATTCCTTATATTCTATGTTTTCTCGAAGTCCCAAAAATCAGAGACTACTACAAAGTGTTTCACAAGAATTGTCCTCGCAGCTATTAAAACTAGGCCGTATTTTTCGCGTACGTTGGGTTGCTTTCTCATTTAATGCTGTTCGAGCTCTTCTTGAAAGTCACAGTTCTCTTGTCCATCTTTTTGAAAAACTGAGACATGATGGTTCCTGATCAACTCAGGAGAGATCTAAATTTGAAGGTTTACTAAAACATCTCACAAAGTGGTTGCTTGTAATGGAATTAGTTATGCTTTATGAGGCCCTAGAAGTTCTGCAAGTATTATCATTCTTTATGCAGAACAGAAATACTTCAGTGCTTAAAGCAAAACAGGAAATTGACGTGGCTATAAGAACTCTTGGAACACTGAAAACAAATGACTCGCCACAAATTAGGATGATAGTACAAGAGTTGGAGGAAAAGCGCACATTCAAAGGGGTATTAATTAAAGAACCATCTTGTGATGCATATAACAGATTTCAGACATTTCTGAAGAAATGTTTTCAGTCTTTGGTACACAATATAAAAAACTGCTTTGAGGACCTGGATTTCTTTTTGGATGTAGCTGTATTAAATTCAGATACATGGCCTTCAGATGATTACGAACGTGTGTTTTATGGTGACATGTCAATTTCACGCTTGTGTAATAAGGTGGATTTTAAATTACGTGAAAGGACATGTGCGACACTAGTTAAAGATTTTCGAATCTGTAAAGAACATCCTCAACACATGCCCAATTCTGTGAAGGAACTTGTGAAAGCTGTCTAAGTTCTACCTATATCAACGGCTGAATGTGAACGCGGATTTAGTGCCGTGAATTTAACACTGACTGATCAGGAAAATCACTTACAAATTCCGACACTTTCAAATCTACTTTTCATTTCAAATAATGGACCTCCACTGCATTGCTTCGATGCAGAAAAATTTGCAGCAAGGTGGATCAAGTCTCGACACCATAGCGCCTTTGACAAACCAGCAGGCAAACCCTCGAATCTTCAGGAGCAGTCTCATTCATCTCGTCTCTTCAACTAAACTCTGTAAGTTAAAATGACAATTATATACTGTAGTACTAGCTGAACCGGCCACACTTTGCTGTGGCTTTGTCATAATACGGTGATTTAACAAATTAACATTCACTTATAATTTCAGAGTGTTAAAATTAAGCTAAAAAAAAAACACAAAAATTTTAATTTTACATTTTATTCATTTCATTTTAGTATCATTTGAGTATCGTATATTACATGAATCATTTACAAAGTTGCTAACTAACAACATATGAAGATTGAGTGATTGATTTTATAAATGAGGTAAATAAATGTCTCTACCTTCCCCTTATGTCCATCTCCTCCTTTTCCCACTCCTGCCCTTCTCCCTGTCCATCTGCTTCTCTGCTCTATCACCTCCTACCCCCTCCGTTACTCTCCTCTTCACTAAGGTCAATTTCTCTCCCCCTCTAAGTCAATCTCCTCCTCCCTTCTCTTTCTGTCCCTGCGACATCCAACATTTACATATTGAAAGCAGTAATTTGTGTCTACAGTTGCCATAAGGACAATGCTGAATGTTTTTTTTGTAGTTGATGTATTCACTTCCAGTATTCGGAGGACACATAATTTGCACATGTTTGCCACATATGGCTCCTATGCAGTGAGCGAAATTCCACTTCACTTCGAAATTTCTTGCTACCTTCTGCCATTCTTCAGTATCCTTTGGAATCTGAAAAGTAAAGCATACTCATTACTTTCCCTATTTTTTCAGACTGATGACACAGAGGACACAGTATCAAAAGATGATGGCGATGTAGCTCTTGAAGAACATGTACCTCCAACATATGTCAAGCACTTATTTTCAAATGTTCTTTTTAGAGCAGCAAACTCCGAGCATTGAAACATTGGTTGCAAAACCTAGCTGTGAAATTGTAAATGTGGACAATAATAATTGTGACGAATTTGTTCTAACAGAAACAGAAGAGCTTGAATTAATTCAATTTTAGAAATAAATATTTTTAACAGTTTTTTAATATCGATTTTAATTTGCTTAAAAATGCCAATAAAACATTACTTAAATGAAATCAGTATTGAATGTTACGTGCTTACCTTTATGTAATTCTTCAACACCAATGAAATAGATTCGCATAGTTCTGGCACTATGAGGGAAATAACAGAATATGATACTTTAAATAAGTACATTAGTGACTTTTATGAATTGCCAATGGCTAAAAATCGTAATGTGATGGCCCATCAAATTCTTGGTGAAATACTGTCTTGGCAGTTGTTATCTTTCTTTATAATAAGAGGTGTAGTTAACTGCAGTAAGTAATTAGTCTTCAGTCGACATTCTCGTAAAATTACTAAATAATGCACCATCATCTGCTTCTAGTTCCTAGGATACTATTTTGTGCACCTTCTTTAAATACTCTTCTCTTCCACCATTGTTTTCTTTTCCGTTGTTAGCTGCATGTGCAAGTACCAAGTAGGCCACCGTTGCAGTCACTTTATCATCCATTATACTGCAAGACACACATGTGGGGCACAAATTGTTGCTTTGGTATAAATTAACTTTCCGCATACAACATACGCCGCAAAATGTTGCCTGTTGTAGCATGCTACAAGATGACGCACGCCACATTTCCGTAGCATGCCACAATGTTGCAAGACATCGCCCCAGCATAAACGAGGCTTTAGAGCCAGGTCTGTATTGTATGGTAGATGTGATATGTTGCGTACAAAACTAAAACCTGCAATCAGATTCAAACGTTGTGGAAAACTGTGAAGAGGTGTCATCCTGCAGCAAGATAACACTTGCCCACATTCTGCCAAATGGACAGCCGACGCAATAAAGGAGTTGAGATTAGATGTGCTGGAACATCCAGACCTAGCTCCAAGCGATTTTCACATGTTTACACCTTTAACGGAAGCACTACATGGAAGAAGATTTGAAAGTGATGAAGATGTCATTGCTACGGTGCAAAATTGGTTACAGATGCAACCGAAAAACGTATTTTCTGATGAGATAAAAACTCGTAAAACGTTGGGAAAACTGCATTGAAGTCCAGGGAGGTTACGTAGAAAAATCATCAGAATAAGTGCAGCTTTTCACGAATGTGCCTTTACTTTTTGAATTCCCCTCGTATACCTGTATGTAGATGATTTTGTAAATAAGCTTTTCGTATAATTTACTTTTAAAGATATAACAAGGTATGGCTTTTCTGATAGTGCATATGCGTGAATAGTGAGTTTCGGCATTAAAATCTATTTATGAATAACTGTTTAACCATGGGTAACGCCACAGTCCAAGCTAGTAACATATATAATTATACTATCCCCCTAAGACACGCTCCCCCCCACTGGTAAAAGCACAAATCGCACATTGTTTATAGCTGTAGTTGTGGTGATATATCTACATGTAACAAAAGAAAGTGCATACTACCCTTTTGCAAATAAACATCAACTTACAGTTTTTGTCAGAAAAGCACTTTGAGGGAAGATTCAGAAGCATGACAGCCGTTTTATCTCTGTCAAATTTCTGCAGCCATTTTTTTTGTTTCAAAGTTGAACGTTGATTTTCTCACTTGAATTCTACCTGTCAGTCATCTGTCGGCAGAATTCTGTCCTGTGGTTAGAATTTATGTCGTCACGGAATGTAAATCTTGGCATGAACGGTACAGCTGGGTTGCACAGGCTTCTCTAAGGCATTACAACTGAGCAAGGTGTCATAGTAGTTAACACACTGGACTCGCAATGAGGAGGATGACTTCCCATGGAAATGCAAAAATTAACCCAGTTACCCTCAGAAGTTTGAGTGACCCTTCGCACTCCTAATGACACATTGCCATTTCTGTGGAACTTCATACAGTGAGATATCGCAAGTAATTAAATTTTAAGGCATTTAATAAAGGGAAAGTACATAACCTAAATGGCTGTCAACACTGGCTAGTACTATGCAGTGCTCTGTGCACGCACTCAACCCCAAAGCTCTCTCTCTCTCTCTCTCTCTCTCTCTCTCTCTCTCTCTCTAGGCAGGAACAGTACAGCTGGGATGCACGCTTCTGTAAGGCCTTACAGCTGAGCAAGTTATTGTAGTGGGTAACATGCTGGAATCTCGTTGAGGAGGAGACGTCCCATGGAACTGCAACAATTAACCCTGCTGCCCTCAAAATTATGAGTGACATAATTGACTGTAAAATAATAAGTTTTTGTTGTTGCAAGTGACTTTTCATGCTATTGCTTTGAATTTTAATGCGATCTCTATGAAATAATCATTTTTTGACAGTTCCTGGGACTCGGAAGTCGTCGTGCAGATCAGTAAGGTGTTACTCAAGTAAATTTCCTTAATAGGAGGTGCCAATGTGAATATTTTCATGAACGTAAGTATTCATTGTTTCTTTGAAGTCAAACAGTTGCTGAGTATAACAAAGCAGTTTATATATTCCCGTTTGCCAGAAACTATGGGCCAGTGTAACTCATTTGAGTGAAAGCCATTAGAAGGTGCCTTGTGACTGCTTATTAAGCACTGTACCTGATTCGCTTTGCATTTGACATAGCCTTTTAAATCATATTTACTGACCCTGTGAATTTCAAAAGAGGAAGCACTATCATAACTGGAACTAGAATGAAATTTTCACTCTGTAGTGGAGTGTGTGGTGAAACGAACCTTCCTGACAGAACTGTTTGCCGGAATGAGACTTGAACTTGGGGTGTTTGCCTTTCACGTGCTAGTGCTCTACTGACTAAGCTACCCAAGCTAGAGCACTTTGCCCACGAAATGCAAGGGTCCTAAGTTCGATTCTTGGTCCGGCACACAGTTTTAATGTGCTAGGAAAGTTCATAACTCAAACTGATTATAAATTGTTCATGCATTTCCACCAGCACATCTTATAAAGCAATCCAAATGGACACAGAATTCCATTGGCAGTTTAAACTTTGCTTTTGCCCAACTATACCATGATTGCTGATCTGAGAAGAGAATAAAATCTTTGAAATGTGCTGATACAGAGGAGTGTTGAAGATTATATGGGTAGAAAAATTAGCTGATGAGGTGGTACTGAATTCATTTGGCGGGGCAGAAAGAAATTCTATGGCACAACCCAACTAAAAGAAGGGGTCAGTTGATAGGACACATCCTGAGACATACCTTTGCCAAAGGCAAGGATTGTCACCTCTTTCATGATTCCACTACCAATTTGTAATTTGGCTCTTCGTTGCTAGTCTAGGGAAATTTTTTAAAAATTCTTTTACTTTTGCATTTTAGGTACACATCAAAAATTTGACTACTTCTGGCTAATGCATGACCCACAGTTCCTATACAAAAGTCGTCCTTCACTCTGATGTTTTTATAGTATTTTAAAAAATTTTTGCAACCTTCTCCCCTTGTTTGCTTTTATGTATTTTCCCCATATAGGAATTCTGGAGATGCCTCAAAAAGGCAAAACATATCATTAAAGCTTATGCTGTTTTTGGAACTTAGACTGTTTTTTGCTACTGAGTTCACTATGTTTAATCCACACTACTTCAATAGCATGGTGCAGAGATGCACACTCCTGCCCATGGCCCTCTGTACGCGCTGCTTGGCAACAACGTGGCATATGCTGATGCATTGTGCTTTGTGACAACTTGGGAGGCTGGAGAGCAGGCAGACGCGTGAGGGCAGTCAATATTATTGCTTGTACAGCAGCTTACTTACTCACCATCACTTAATCATAGTAAAACTACTCATATGTGATAGCACCTGTGGCTAACAGCTTGTGTTTAATATAAAGTTGTGTGGCAAGATGGGTTGGGAGACCCCAAGGGGCAGGTTCAGCAACCTAACTGGAAAGGTGTTTCCTATTCTTCACACACACTCACACACACACACACACACACACACACACACACACACACACACACAGACTGGCACTTCTTTGCCGAAGTGTAAGATCTGATACATTTAGAGGACTGTGTGTGTGCGTGTGTGTGTGTGTGTGTGTGTGTGCGTGTGTGTGTGTGAGAGAGAGAGAGAGAGAGAGAGAGAGAGAGAGAGAGAGAGAGAGAGAGAGAGAGAGAGGGGGGGGGGGGGGGGGGGTAATGTTCATGTTGTATGATAATGAGAGAAGGGAGAGGGTAGCCTACTCCTATCCAATAGCACCAAGGGAACAGCCAAGCTTATCATTCCCATCTGACAAAAAATGGAAAAGCCACATGATTAAAACAAGTGAGCAGAGAGCAAACTGTGGACCCTTACAAAATTACACTGAAGAAAAGGAATTGTTCACTCTTTGTCTGAATTCTTCTTACCACCTGTATATCAAACCTCTAATGCTACTTGAAAGTAAAATGCTTAGATAAGTGGCTGTTTCTCAGACACATTGGACTCATCGTCAGACTCATTTTAATTGGAAACCACTAGAAAACATGTCTGTTGGAAGAGAGTAGCCAACCCTATAGACACCATCACAACCTTGTACCTATCTAAAGATTTGGCTCCATGTTTATGCAGGTAACTACGTAACAGAAAGAGATATAGTTTTAAGACTATATAGCCTTTCCCCCCCTCCCTCCCCTCTCTTTACCATAATCTTGGCAGATACAACAACATCATTTGTGTCATAAATGTTGCAGTGCACCAACTTTTTGTTCAATAGCTGAGTTTCAGGATTTAGTGATACTGAGTGATTTTACATCAGCCCTTTAAGCTATACTGTCATATGATCATCTGAAAATAACAGCTGTACATACTGTAAATTCATTATTTAATTCTATGGACATAATCTCATTTTGGAATGAGGTGACAGAACAGGTAGCTAAGAATGGCGCTTAAATGAAACCAACAATGTGTCCTGCAGTGGTGTACTACTATAAAAAGGCTATAAATGAAAATATTCTGATTGTATCTAATATCTTGCTTGGAATCAAGAAACTGGAAGTCTTGTTTCATAACGAAGGAGGTTTTTTCAGTATAGCCATGAAGCAAAACAGTGGCATCAGTGACATTACAGGTCATCATCATCTTGTCAAGTACTTGACTTGATATACATCCAACGCACAGAAAACACTTATGAACTAGCATCACTTCTTAACTTGTGAAAATCGAAACAGTGGGAAACATTGTATTGGGAAGCGTATAAAGAAACGCCTGTACACTAATGTTAAGGCCATTGAATCTTGCACATGCTGTAATTTCAAAGCAATAAATATTCTTGCTGTAGGGTTTTTGTAGTGTCCTTTCTTGTGGATGTATAAATAATAATAATAGTAATAATACTTGTTTTGTAAATAAAACTGCCTTTTGCTGCTGCTACTTAATTTGTTTATCCCATCGCGTTTCACCTTATCTTGTTCTAAGGCATCATCAGTGGGATCTACAACAATGCTTTTTGTTACGTTTAGATTATTAAACAGCTCGTGTAGTGATTTTTTGTAAAAAAGTAATTGCTTACGATTTGCTGATCTGTGTTTCCTCACATCTGGTCTGGAGGTCGCACTATCACTTTTTTTACTGTCATATAAGCACAACTTTGTGTCCTGATCTCCTCCACCCTGTTCACCATGTTTCTGATTATTTTTTTGTGGTGTACTATTGTGCTTTTGCCACTTGATACAGTTCTTTCACTGGACACTGCTTTTCACAATGTAAATATTGTGACTCCATATCAGAAACATTGTTAACAGGGTGGAAGGTCAGAACGTAAAGTTGTGCGTATATGACCATAATAAAAGTGATAGTGCGACCTCCAGACCAGATGTGATGAAGTACAGATCAGCAAATCGTAAGTAATTACTTCTTTACAAAAAAAATTGTGACGTGAACTGTTTAATAATCTAAAAGTAACAAAAATGTATTGTTGTAGATCCCGCTGATGATGCCATAGAACAAGGTAAGGCGAAATGCGTATGGGATAAATAAAGTAGCAGCAGGAAAAGGCAGTTTACTTTACAAAACAAGTATCTATGGGATTCTGGATACAGATCGTAATATACGTAATAAACAGTTCTCAAGTTTTCTATATACACACATATTTTGCCACAAAGACTGATACACATGAACACTGCATGAAGTACAAAGGCAGACTGAATTAAATTCCAAAGATTGTAATTTGTGTGGTCGATGTGACCTATCAACGCCACGCAGCCTCCTCCGATCTGAGGGCGGGGGGGCTGGGGGTGTGAGTGTCAGTGTCAGTGTCGGCATCAGTGGTGCAAGGCGGCAGGCGCACAACCGGAAGCTCCATCTCTGTCGGGTCAGCATGCGGAGGGCAGCCGCTGGTCCAACTTGTAATCCGAAAACCTGCGGGGGGGAATAAAGCGTCGCCTAACTCGGGAATAGCGGTATGAGAGAGGAGGCGGCATGTGAGCGTGCCTTCCCCGAATGCTGACTGAGCTGTCCGAAGAAATGAAAGCTCGAACACATGACGGGTCACACTCTTGTGGGAGGGACAAGCTGTGCACCATCTTGATGTTGAGTTCCTCGGTGAGGGTCAGGTCTGTGTTGTTGGTGAGCAGTACGAGCACACGATTATCTAACACCATAATCGACGCAGTCAGTTGGTACGTTGCAGCGCAAAACGAAGGACAGGGCGTCCGCATCTCTGATACCTGAAATGTCTTCAGAACCTGTGAATGGGGATGATGATGACATGCCTGAGGAACCCGCAAACTGTGGTGGTGAATTGTTGGACAGAGAAAATCCAACCGTAGGTTGAATGGGTTCGTTAGCGGGTTCGTCAAAAGAACATGCTCGGGCAGTCCGACTGGGACGGCAGAGGGGTTGTCAGAGTCTATGAAGGCAGGCTTGAGCATGTGTAGAGAAACGGTGCGGGTGATCTTTTATCGTAATGTCGAAGATCATCTCACCCCTCCGGAGTACTTCGAAGGGGCCGAGGTAAGGGGGTTGCAAGGACTGTTTGACAGTCGTCCCTGAGCATGACTTGTGAGCAAGAGCTGAGTGCTGTCAGCATGTAAGTGTCAGGTGGGGAATGGCTGACAGGTGTTTCTAAAGTGTGCACACATCCTTCTGATAAAGTCTGGGAAGGAGGGAGAATCCCTGGGATCTGGGGGGAGAATTAGTTCCCCAGGTAAAACCGGGTTTTCGTCGAAAACGAATTCGAAAATCGTCCCGTGTAAATCTGGTTTAAATGTAGAACATAGGCCCAGCAACACTCAAGGAAGTGCCTCAGACCAGATAGTCGTTGCACCTGAGTGCAGTTTTAAGGGTGCGGTGCCATCGTTCCACCAACCCGTTGCTTTGCGGGTGGTAGGCTGTCGTATGGATATTTTTAATACCGCAAAGATTACAGAGAATCATAAAAAGTGCAGATTCGAACTGTCGACCATGGTCGGTTGTGATGGTGGACGGACAGCCGAATCTAGTGATCCAAGAAGAAACAAATCCTTTGGCCACAGTTTCTGCTGTGATGTTGGGCAAGGGGATGGCTTCCACCCAATGAGACATTCGGTCTATTGTGGACTGGATATACCTGTGGCCCTCTGACAGAGGCAGGGGACCGATAAGGTCAATATGCACATGACAGAAACGTCCCAGGGATGTCAAACTTCCCGAGTGTTGGAGAGCTGTGACATCCTATTTTGTTTCGTTGACAGGAAGCTCTCTATCAAAAGTGGAATATTACTTCTGCGCTGTAGACAGTTTTTTTGGAGAAGAAATGAAGTAGTGAAACTGTGTCGCCTTTGCTCTGTTGTAATACTACCGAGACCACGATGTCGCTGGCGTCCGTAGTGATGAACAAATCGGCAGACGGATCAGGGTGGGAAGTATGACTGCGTGAGCTAAAGCTGTTTTAAGAACCCTGAAAACCTCTAGCACGGGTTCAGTACAGCAGACTGGTTTAACGCTCGAAGTTTGTTTGGTGGAGAGTGAGTCCGCCAGCGGGGCCTGCACGGCGGCGGCAGAAGGTAGATGACGGTGGTAGAAATTTATAGTACCTAGGAAACGTCTAAGTTCTTTGTATGTAGCTGGGGGTGGCAATGACATGATAGCCTGCACGCGGGATTTGGGAGGCCGTATTCCGTCTGCGGAGACAGTGTAACTCAGAAATGTCACATAAGACGGATGCAGTTGGAATTTTTCGTTGTTTTCCTCGACACCATTGGATGCCAAAGTCTGGAGGACCTGAGATAAATGATCTTCGTGGTCTTCAGTTGATTTGCTGAGAATGAGTATCTCATCCAGGTACGCGAAGCAGAAATTGAATCGTCATAAGATTGAGTCAATGAAACATTGCCATGTTTGTGCCGCATTCTTGAAACCGAATGTCATAAACCTGTACTGGAACAAACCGAGTGGCGTGATGATCACAGTCTTTGGAATGTCTTCCGGCGCTAAGCATGTTTGCAGTAAATCACACTGAAGATTGTGGCGCCCGATAACATATGAGTGAAATCGTTTATGTTTGGCACGGGGTAATTGTCCATGACAGTGTGAGCATTTAAACGTCTGCAATCACCAAAAGAACTGTCGTGTTTGGTGATGAGGTGAAATGGTGAAGACCAATTGTTGTCCAATGGGAGTAGAATGCCTGCCTCCACAAGTTTGTTAATTTGCTGCCAGGCCGCATGCAGCTTAATGGGGTTGAGGTGTCTAACCTTGTGTCTAATAGGAGGGCTGACAGTGGTAATTATCTTGTGTGTCATTCCGTCAGTGACGGAAGAGACTGAGAGCTGCACGCGAGGCTGAGTAACTTTCTGATGTGGAGTTTTGGGACGAGTGGGGTGCGATGAGGCGTAGCCGTTAGCACGAGTGGGAAAAGGCAGCACAAAAGTCACATGCTTATCACGCGAGTGCAGCATGCGCTTGTTTATAGAGGTCGGCTGCATGCGCAGCACAGAGCGGAGAGGGGCGTGCAGCGAATGTCTGTTGTTAACTTTCCCTTGGGCAACTGGTGCGGGCAAGAGAGACGCTGGCATCCCGCGAGGAACAGCGATGGCCACCGAGTTGCTCAGCTGGCACACTGGAGAGGGGGAATGTTTATCAACAAGTGGGGAGGCTGCCTGCGTAGTGGGCGTGGTCATGCTGTGCAAGTGACTGTTATTAGAGACAGTGTTTGAAACACGAGGCACTGCGCATAGTGGGCCCTTGGGCAGTGCAGAGGTCACTGAACGCGAAGTGTCACATGCAATGAATGTTTTTGAACCAACCTGATGAGTGTTCGAACTGTTGCTTGGCGATGAAGTTTGATCTGGTGAAGGAACTGCGGATTGCAGTTTCAACAGGGAGGTGCAGGCTGCAGTGAGCTCGTAAGTGTGAGCAATGTGTTGTTTCAGCTCGTCGTTCTCCCGGCGGAGGTGCACCACTGAGTCGTATTCTGAAAGGAGGTTAGTGACACAGGTCACAGTCTTGCCCACAAGGGTGGAACACCTGCGAACTAAATCCCATGTTGCCGTAGAAACGCAACGCCATCTGAGTGTTAGACGGGTGGTGTAACACTGGACTATGTCCGGGAAGAGCTTGTAATGGGACAAAAAATCCATACCGAGAATTGGTATGTCAATGTCGGTGATGTAGAAGGTCCATGGGAAACACAGAGAAGGGAATAGGTGCACCATCACTTTCACATAACCGACAGTTTGTAACGTTGATGCCTTGACAGCTCAAAGGAGAGACTTTGTCGAGCCAATGATCAAGGTATGATGGACACATCGGCGCCAGTGTCAATTACGTAGACAAACTGTGATGAAATGTCTGTCACGTGTAAACGACCGCTTGGCCGAGGGGACGAGTGGACTGACTGCAATGTTAGGGGACGCCTGTGAAGTTCCCTGCAGGACTCGGTGTCACTTAGTTCCTGCGGTCGGCGTTTGGGCATTGGCAAGGTAACATGCACTTGGCCTCAGCCCCAAAAATCTTGTGGTACCAACAGTATGGATGTGACGGTGACTGTGACTGTGACAATGGGGGAGGATAGTCCTCATTGATCTGTTCTGGGACATAAACCAGGACATATGGAGTGTGGGCAAGTCTTGAGTGCTCGGAAAGAGGAGAGAGCGAATAAATTAGAGTGGTCATGAAGGTGTGTGACCAAACAGTCACTTGATGCAGCTCGAAGAGCTGCTCCACCAGTGCGAACCATGAAACTGGATTGTCCTCGTATAGGGGAGGTAGCTTGGGTAGGCGGCTTGGAGGTGGAGATGAAGGTGGCTTCGGTGTGTCTTGGAAGGCCTGCAGTCCCGCTGCACAAAAGTTCATGCTGTGATCCGGCATCACCGGAGCGAAAATGTTACTAGCGCACACATTCAGAACAACAGCTGGTTGTAATGTGTCTGAAGAAGCCCAAAACACGATGCGGCAGGCACGGTCGGTACCGTGGGAGCGAACAGGTGAGCTGCGGGTAATGAGGGCCCGTAAACTGGACCAGGAATAGCACTGACATTGTCCAACTCAGAAATGACGTGGAAGGCCGGCGCAGCAGATGCAGACAGTACTGCGGAAGGAGCGAGCAGTTGGAATCGAGCCGCCCCCCCCCCCCCCCCCCGCCCTCCCTCTTCGTGGGTGAGGAGGAGAGGGGCGGGGGGGGGGGGGGGCTGGTGCTTAAAGTGGCAACAATGAGAGTTTTCCTCCGCGCACACTGGCCACGTACCCTTTGTGGTAGGACCATGAAACACTGCTGAAACCTGTTGGCGGTCGCAGTGTCGTCGTATGACGTTGCTGGGTGAAGAGGCTATGTTGGGTGCACTCTTACCCATGTGGTTGCGAAACTGGGCCACCGATCCGGTGGTTTGTTGTGGCGAACTGGGTGCATAAAAATGTCTGTTACTGATTTGTGAGGAAGGTGAGGCTGGCTTAGCTTGATAGTTGACTGCATGTGCGGTTTGCACACAGAACTACTGTAACCAACGTTGTGGCGCATTGAGGTGAAGAAACATGTTATTTTTGAATTTATGTTGCTGACAGGCACAGTAATTGACCCCTTCCCCTATCCCCCTTCCTCCAGGAGTGTTTAGTTTCAGTTGTACTTTGGAAGGAAAGAAATAGGTTTATATTCTATCCAAATTCACAAACATAGGAAACTATATGAACATAAATATAAAATTCCTTGATGTTCTCGCAAATCTGAATGTAAAAGCATAAGAAAATTTTATGTATGAATCTTTACAAATACTGAGAGAGTGAGCATGCAGATGTTTTCTCATCAGTATGAATCTGTTGAAAAAGAAGAAGTAGTATTCTTGATAAGGCTCTTGACAATTTTTAGTGGGGTCTAATGTTGAGGAAGTAATGTGATTTATAGTTGTAAAAGTGACAAAAAATGCTACAATTTGAAGAGCAAAAATTTATTGTAGAATGCATGAATGAATCATTCAGTCACAAACATTCCAAAAGAAGACACTTAAGCATTGAAATATGTCATGTAACACCTCACTGAATACACTGATTAACTTCTTAACTTCAGTCTGTCCTTCAGAACATGGCCGTTGGCCGTAACAAGTAATATTAAATTTTTCTCCAACCCTACCCCCCCCCCCCCCCCCCCCCCCCCAGTGAGACTGATCACTCAGCAAATATTTGCAAATAAATAATAAATGTTCCGCATCAACAGACAGAAGGGGTATGGTAAAGAATATTTTTGTTTTTGGCCACATCAGTAGTTTAGCTAAGCTTCGCATGAGCCGCTTCTGTTATCCAGTACCTTCAAGCATATTCTCACTGTCTGTCAAAATAGTCTGTTGAGCTTCTTTCTCAAAATACGAGTACTACTCCAGTTCTATTGTGCCTAGTGTTGGGTGCAGAGTCCTGTACAACTCATCTTTGCGGTTCTTGTTTACTCGATACCCCTTTCCTTAGCTCTTCTTACAGGTGGAGAACCATCTGGCAAAGTATCTAAAAATTTGAATACAGCTTGAAAATTGATAGAGATATCACTGCAACTTTCAGCCAAGTACCTCAACTAGCGATAACAGGGGAAGATGATAAACAAAGTGATGTAGTTTGTATGTACATTTGTATTCTGGCAGGAGCTTTTTTCGAGATTATTTTCGTGTAAGGTTCAAATTTATCCATGTTCCTCTTTTTATACTCACCAACTCGATGAAGGGTATGCACAGTGTAGGTATTGTGTTTTGGATTATAGTGCATAAACTTGAGTTTGGAAAATGCAAGTAAGCATGGATTAAGCTTGATCTGTAGTCAACAGCCATACTCAATCATATTTTACTCCATAAAGCCACAACACAAAACACGCATTGTTGAAACTTTGTGTCAGGGTAGTATTGTCTGTTTTCTCAAGAGATTATGTTAAAAAGAAACCTGGGTTTTACTTGTTCTTCATTCAGGAATCTCACTAAAAACTTGTTGTTGGTATATTTTATGGAAGTAGCCAGCAATGGTTGCTGCTCTCAGGAGCGTCAGCTGGTTTTCATCAGATTATTTCATAATGGGATTGTTGGACTTGGAAAAGAGATGCAATAGCTAAATTGTAAAAAGTTCAGTTCTACTCTTTCAGCCTTTTTTGTACTTTTAACATGCAGCATAATGCAATTTTGTTTATGGTTTTCATGAAATTCAATAGAGAAGTTAAAAGAGCTGCACTTTCTGACAGATGACACACTGAATGACCCACTATTAAGCTGTTTAATAATGTCATATGTACTCCTAGTGCCCATTATGAACCTTGCATCTTGGTTGCAGACAAAAAAGGAGATCAAAGAAAAAAAATGCAACACCATTAATGACTGTGTTCAGTGGCAGCAGGGTACTTTGTGTGCATACTGAGTGGATTTAGTGGTAGTGATTCATTTGTCATAGTCCTCAGCGATCGTATGGCAGCCAGACTTTTCTGTGCACCCCCAGTTTTGACTCTGCAGACAGTAGCTGTGCTAGCTGAGTTTAGGTGGCGAACAATGTTTGCAATTTCACACTAGGTTACAATCACGGCCCATTGACAAGCACATACTCCTGTTTAGCAGCTTCAGCCATTTCAAGTATGTCGCATTGTGAGCCCTCAGGAAGCTTGGTAGACATATCAGCAGACTTGCACACGTTGGGCACAATGTAGCCTAACAGTGGCGAGTTGCTGCTTTCAGAGGTGGTCTGTGGAATATTCCAACATATGTAGACCAGTTTCTACTCATCCACATAGTACAGAGACATGTCAATATCAATGCATTGTACGAGCAGCAGTGGTCAGCAAAACATCGTCCATATTGGCATACTGAATCTGACTGCTTCTACTCAAAGTAGTGAGGCACTCTACAATCAATCAATGCAACATTGTTATCACTGATGTAAATAGTCTGCCCTGCAAATAATTTTCCAAATTTATTTAGAAAAATTGTAGAGGCTGGCATACTTTGCCATGTTACATTCTTTCTTTTTGTGATTTACTTGGTTTTTATTAGCATTTCATCTGGTTTCTTTTGAAAAATTTTTATTTTTTTTATTTTTGTTTGTCATGACAATAGTATTTCTTCACCACATGTCAAATGTACAAACATTTCTGCATACAATATTGTGGAACCTTCAACATTGACGTGTGAACGGTGCGTTTTCTAACAGAAATAAATAAGCTAGAACGATAAGAATTCTTATGAATCTGTTTCCCCTCTTTCTGGGGATGAACAAGAATTACAAGAGGAGGAGGGTGTGTAGGCTACAGCAGATGAGCTTTTAAGCTTGCGAGTGCGTTACACGGTGTCCAGTTACCAAGTATTTCAGGTAAAGAAACTAAAAAATAGGCATAGCCTAATTGACCTCAAAATATGTTCAAAATACTTGGACACAGGGTGTCACTTTGAGTACTTGATCAACAAAAAAGGCAATCCAATGAAAAGGAATGTTAAGGATAAGTGGGTACTTCTAATAAACAAAAGTAAAAATGAAACAGGAAAGTCTGTCACTGAATATCACTAATATTTGCAGTTCCTTAGCAATGATATTTAAATACTTTTATTTTTGATTAGATAACGAAGATTTTCAAAATACCCCATCCAAATAGCAGACCATGTGAGATCCAGTGAGATATAGATCAAAATGTTTGAATACCTGTCTTCCACGAGTCACTTTTTCAGGCTACAACCTAAACATTCAGTACTCTGAATCAAAAATGTGATAAAATAAATCTGTAATGAAATTTAAAATTGTGACAAAAAAAGTAGAAAATTCTGCAAAAGGATCTCACACTGAAAAGAATTTGCAAAAAAAGACACTTATGGGTATTTGTTTTCTTTTCATGTTAGCTACTTACAACTATATTTGAGGTGCAACATTTAAAAATTCCAGGCTTAGTTATTTCAGTTAATGTCATAGAAGAATATAATTTTTAATAGTAAAAGGTTACATAAGCAAGCATGTATTTATTTGAAAGTATGATGGAATCCTTCTTAAGGGATAGTTACTGTTTTCAAAAATTGGTGTTCATGATCCATAAAGCAGCAAGTGGACTTTCAAAGAGATCTGACCATCAGACAGTGTTACAATGACAGTATTAAGTCTGCTTGGATAAATGAAACATTGACGTTGACATTTAACAAAACAGATATATCCATCAGAAAAATATGTTAAACTTGCTAAGACCTGATGCTTTATTAGAGCTACACATTCAGTTGCTATAAGTCCGTGTTACACAATGAATAAATGAGGGAAAGATGAAAAGGTTTAGGGAACTTGCACATATAATGAGGTTTCTTTCTAAATAGATGTGCAAAATGAAACTCATATTGAGCTCAGATGTGAAACAAAAAGTAGTTTAAACATTTGGCAAATCACAAGGGGTAAACATGTAGCATTTAAATAATCATATTGTAGTAAAATCTGAAAAATTCTGACAAACGATTTTTTTCCACATATTTAGATCAAATAATAATTCAAATGAGCTGACCCAAAAGTTGACAGCAACTCATACATCTGTAAGGAGGACTGATTGTTTCCAGAGTTTGATATCCACAAAAGCTTTTTCAGGCAGATCCATATAATTTTAATATTTCCTTTGTTTTTTTGTGTTGAAAACGCATTTATTTTATTTTATTTTTTTACACTCAAGAATTTAAAAATTCGTATCTTGAGTACACTTTCAAATTAGTGCCTACCTTGTTACATAAACTTCTAAAAGAACTTTTTCATCATCTGCCAGTATGTGTGGGGGCTTTGGTTGAAAAGGGAGCAGGGAGTGAAAAGAACAATATGGAGGAAAAAAAAAAAAAAACAAAAAAAAAAAACAACTTAACTGTAAAATCAAAATTTGTTACTGAGTAACATTCAGTACTGTAGAATTTATTTCTTTAATTCCAGTGTATGATATCAAAAATTGTCATCAGACTATCACTTTCAGTCTATAATAATGCCAGAGTGGCACTGTTAAGAGAGAGAAAACAAAATTAGCAAAAAGTGCCACTGAACAAAACTAATAATATGGTGTGAACTTGGGCATAATGCGAATGGCGCTACTGGTCACAGTATCACAAAAATGTTGACACACACAGGAATTACAGACATTGCTGCAAGTGAGCATTGATTTAAATCAATGAGGAAAGCTGAAAATTTGTGCCAGACTTGGATTCAAACCTGGGTCTCCTGTTTACTACGCAGATGCTCTGAACACAGCCAGCTAGACACTAGTCAATGCAACTGCACGGACTATCATAGCTGCTTCCCTTCAGTCCCAAATTCGCAAGTTATCCACCCACAATTAGTGTAGTGCCCCTTGCCCATTATCCTCATTACTCATGGCACTTTGCCGATTCCCGTAAGAGTTCAAGCCTGGTGTGCATTCACAGTGAATGGATCATTGGCCGTCTTGGCCTGTTCTATAGGACATGTCCGAAAGAAGAGACACCACATATGTACCAAATTTTGTCCCAATTGCCACAGCCCTCAAATTCCCCTCACAAACGACCGACATCCATACATGACCAACATCTATGTTGAACCTGATGAGCTGCATACATTGGTGTCTGGCTACCTCTATATTCTTCTTTGATGGTCATCAGGCCTCAGAAAAATATGCACACATTAGCTAATGTAAATTGTCATTATTGGTCTAGATCTCTCTTCCAAGTGTTGTGTTGTTTTGTCTTTTTTTCATAACATGCCTATGAGTCATGATTTGTGTATAGCAGTCGTTAGTTTGCACTGTTGACTGCAAGACATATCTCCAGTGTTACATGTCTCACGATAGTGGGTGAATGTTTGAATGACGTTGCTGTAATAAACACCGATTTGGTGTGCAACTTCCTGAACTGTCAACCCTTCTTGCCGTAAAGCGATGATACACACGTGGTCTGAGCTTGAAATGATCCTTTGAAGCATGTGGACTGTTTTACAGTGTGCACAAGCTATATTTGCAAGTTCACAGTTAGACTGTGAAGTTGACACTTACCTCCATTACACAGATGACTACGTAGTGAGTTCCAGTCAAAAGAGAAGTTATGAACAGCTTTTTAGATAAAAATAGAAGGGCTAGTGTCCTTACACTGTAGATTTCACCAAACTGTACACTGTAGATTTCACCAAACTGAATCTCTCTCTTAATAATTATTGTTCATTTATTGTCATGTCACCATTCTGAAATGATACTACACAAAGATGAAAATGAGAAAATTTTATGTTTGTTGCTTCTTTCTGAAGTCTCATTTGTTTGTACAGATGAAAAGCTTTTGTTCTATTTAACTTAGATTTTTAAACTTTTTGCTTCATACAGAGTACTAATTGTTAATTTCTGATAGCAATATTTGTAGCTCATTCTTTTTTGCCAAACTATCTGTGATGGCTGTTCCTGAACTTTTATGGTGCCACATTCACGCCAGTTGTGTGTGGCACACCAACCTAACTATGCTCCCCCATTTCTGTCCTTTCCCTGCCACCAAAAATTGTCTACAGGCCATTGTAGAAATCTATCTTCTTCTTCTTCTTCTTCTTCTTCTTCTTGATCACTGTCCTCGATTTCATTTTCAGAATGCAAGTGTGGGAAATGTGACAAATGATTTGCTTGGCACTGAGAACACCAAACTATGATTTACAAAAACCACAACACCCTCATTTTAAAATTAAATTAGTCCTCACAATTACTGTTTGTAGGCAACCCTTCTGCTTCAGTATTTAAAAATGTGAATGTAAACTTACTCAGCATATACTAGTTTACCACAATATTGTTGCACCTGGGAGTACTGGCACTTCCATTAGTTTATCATGAATTAGCATGTAATCAGGGCTGACACACTATGCACAACTGACTTGAAAGCATTGACAGTGTGATGTGTTTTCCTGATACACAACTGCACTTGTTTACTGTAACCTTACCACACCTTTCGGATAGCCGAGTGCTGTTGGTAAAAGCTCTTGTGTTTCAAACCAGTTGATTGCGTTAAAATACCATGGCGTTTCAAAGAGTGTCATACTCAGCACCTTCTGGCATACAAGAAGCTGAATATATCACCGTTCAAAATGTCACGTTACTTTTAACACTGCCACCCAGCTGGGTACCGAGAGCTTTCTATCAACAGCATTTAAATGTCTTCAGACAGCCTTGTAACATGCTCCTACTTTGTCATCCTGCTAAAATGAACAAAACATGATCAATAAAGCTCTTTCTGCCATATAAAAGCAATTTCAACATATTTATCAGTACAGATAACACATTCATAAAATGTTGTAGGTAAAATGACGTATCCATATTGTATTAACATTGTTTAACTGTTTTGCAAATGGCATATGAATACTTCAGTGTAACTGTCTAGATCTTTCACTCTTATTAGTCTTCAGAAGGTGTAGATTACTGTATGGGTATCAGCTGCTTCAAACTCATCAATTTTGGTCATTGAAGAAATTAGAAGTGACAGTTTCTCAGATGAATACTGCAGGTAAAAGAAGTGATATATATGCATGAAAGCCCTTTCTATAAATATCTGTTTCCATATCTGTGTCATCAGTTCTTATTGTTTTAAAACATGGATATATTATTTTTGTACACAGCTCTTTTGACATCCTGATATGATTACCTGCAAATATAATACATGAAACATCATGCTCTCTCCATGGTTACCAAATGGAAATTAGTGGCCTGCACACAATGCACACCAAAATAGTTAGCAAATGAGTAATTCATTCCATAAGAGCTAGCAATCCTTCCTCCTACCTCCCCTCCCACAGTCATAAAAAGCTATACTTTTATTCTGCAGGGGGAAGAAAAGGTTCAGAACTTTAAAGAAATATAATATGAGAATTATGGTTCAAATATTACTAAAGCCATACTGTTTGTTTCACTATAACATTGTCTTTCAATGAGACATCTGACTGCCCTTTCTCCACACCATTTGAGATAATACACAGTCCAGTTGTATTAATGTGACCACTACCAACGTTCGACGGCAGTGCGCAATAATCACTCACAGACGGCACTAGGCAGTTCTAGCAGTGAAGGGTATATAAAGTGTGTCACGGAGAAGGGGAAAACACTGCAATCATTGTAATGTGGAAACAGAGCAGTTTATGTGATGTCCTAAAGGCAAAATGACGCTACCCAAAACTGACACCAAGGTAACTGTGGTATATCACAGGTCGTAGCTGACCAGGGTGGGTGACAGCTTCAGAGATGTGCACGGGCCAATAGGTGCGCAGCTGTTGAGCTATAACCCTGGGTTCAGTGTGAGGGCGGGGCGTGGGGGATGAGTGGACAGCTGTAGCCTGTTGTAGGGTTGTGTACCACTGAGGCTACAGTGGGGACGAAGCCTCTCCGTCGTTTCTAGGTCCCCAGTTCAGTACAATACAACTGATGGGTAACTGACTGCCCAGATGAACCAAGAGGCTACCAACAATGTTTCCTCAATGACCATTAAGTTCAAAATGGCTCTGAGCACTATGGGACTTAACAGCTGTGGTCATCAGTCCCCTAGAACTTAGAACTACTTAAACCTAACTAACCTAAGGACATCACACACATCCATGCCCGAGGCAGGATTCGAACCTGCGACCGTAGCAGTCGCGCGGTTCCGGTCTGCGCACCTAGAACCGCATGACCACCGCGGCCGGCGACCATTAAGTAAATGCTGATGCGTATGGGTTTCTGCAGCAGGCATCTGGTTCGTACAACTACGCTGACTGCTGTTCATCATTGCCGAAGGTTCAAATTTTCAGTGCAATAACACAACTGGTCGTCCACTGAGTGACAAGTGGTGGCCTTTTAATGTGAATCACTTTTATGCTACAGTGGACAGAAGGCCACTGGCAAGTCTTTTATTTATTTATTTATTTATTTATTTACACATCAAATTCTGTAGGACCAAATTGAGGAGCAAATCTCCAAGGTCAAGGAACATGTCAGTACATGAAATCGCAACATAAAAGTAATAACAGATAAAAATAACATGTTTACGAACCCAAAAAAGTCAATCCATAAGTTTAAGTAAACACAGTCTATAATATTAACAAAAATCAGCTTAATTTTTCAAGGAACTCCTTGACAGAATTGAAGGAGTGGCCCATGAGGAAACTCTTCAGTTTCAATTTGAAAGCCGTGGATTACTGCTAAGATTATTGAATTCTAGTGGCAGCTTATTGAAAATGGATGTAGCAGTATACTGCACACCTTTCTGTACAAGACTTAAGGAAGTCTGAACCAAATGCAGTTTTGATTTCTGCCAACTATTAACTGAGTGAAAGATTAAGCTAATATTGTCAACAAGAAATGACAATAAGGAATATATTATTATTATTATTATTATTATTATTATTATTATTATTATTTCTTTACTTTCTCAGACGTTAAGTCTGGTTAAAAATGGGACGTGACGCGGACCTTGATCAAGCGTCACTTCCTTTTAACTGTAAGGTATATGTTATATTGCATTTAGGAACTTTCGGGTAATTGAACATGTATCAATAATTACGGATTTCTGTAATTGTATATATAAGTTTGGATGTAGCTGTATTATATTGATGTAATGGTGGATATTGTGTGGTATGACTCCTGTAGTTAATAGTATAATTGGTATGATATCAACTTTATTCTGATGCCACATGTCCTTGACTTCCTCAGCCAGTTGGATGTATTTTTCAATTTTTTCTCCTGTTTTCTTTTGTATATTTGCTGTATTGGGTATGGATATTTCGATTAGTTGTGTTAATTTCTTCTTTTTATTGGTGAGTATGATGTCAGGTTTGTTATGTGGTGGTGTTTTATCTGTTGTAATGGTTCTGTTCCAGTATAATTTGTATTCATCATTCTCCAGTACATTTTGTGGTGCATATTTGTATGTGGGAATGTGTTGTTTTATAAGTTTATGTTGTAAGGCAAGCTGTTGATGTATTATTTTTGCTACATTGTCATGTCTTCTGGGGTATTCTGTATTTGCTAGTATTGTACATCCACTTGTGATGTGATCTACTGTTTCTATTTGTTGTTTGCAAAGTCTGCATTTATCTGTTGTGGTATTGGGATCTTTAGTAATATGCTTGCTGTAATATCTGGTGTTTATTGTTTGATCCTGTATTGCAATCATGAATCCTTCCGTCTCACTGTATATATTGCCTTTTCTTAGCCATGTGTTGGATGCGTCTTGATCGATGTGTGGCTGTGTTAGATGATACGCGTGCTTGCCATGTAGTGTTTTCTTTTTCCAATTTACTTTCTTCGTATCTGTTGATGTTACGTGATCTAAAGGGTTGTAAAGGTGGTTATGAAATTGCAGTGGTGTAGCCGATGTATTTATATGAGTGATTGCTTTGTGTATTTTGCTAGTTTCTGCTCGTTCTAGAAAGAATTTTCTTAAATTGTCTACCTGTCCATAATGTAGGTTTTTTATGTCGATAAATCCTCTTCCTCCTTCCTTTCTGCTTAATGTGAATCTTTCTGTTGCTGAATGTATGTGATGTATTCTATATTTGTGGCATTGTGAACGTGTAAGTGTATTGAGTGCTTCTAGGTCTGTGTTACTCCATTTCACTACCCCAAATGAGTAGGTCAATATTGGTATAGCATAAGTATTTATAGCTTTTGTCTTGTTTCTTGCTGTCAATTCTGTTTTCAGTATTTTTGTTAGCCTTTGTCTATATTTTTCTTTTAGTTCTTCTTTAATATTTGTATTATCTATTCCTATTTTTTGTCTGTATCCTAGATATTTATAGGCATCTGTTTTTTCCATCGCTTCTATGGAGTCACTGTGGTTATTCAATATGTAATCTTCTTGTTTAGTGTGTTTTCCCTTGACTATGCTATTTTTCTTACATTTGTCTGTTCCAAAAGCCATATTTATATCATTGCTGAATACTTCTGTTATCTTTAGTAATTGGTTGAGTTGTTGATTGGTTGCTGCCAGTAGTTTTAGATCATCCATGTATAGCAAATGTGTGATTTTGTGTGGGTATGTTCCAGTAATATTATATCCATAATTTATATTATTTAGCATGTTGGATAGTGGGTTCAGAGCAAGACAGAACCAGAAAGGACTTAATGAGTCTCCTTGGTATATTCCACGCTTAATCTGTATTGGCTGTGATGTGATGTTATCTGAATTTGTTTGAATATTAAGTGTGGTTTTCCAGTTTTTCATTACTATGTTTAGAAACTGTATCAATTTAGGATCTACTTTGTATATTTCCAATATCTGTAGTAACCATGAGTGGGGTACACTATCAAAGGCTTTTTGGTAATCAATGTATGCGTAGTGTAGCGACCTTTGTTTAGTTTTAGCTTGATATGCCACCTCTGTATCTATTATCAGTTGCTCTTTACATCCTCGTGCTCCTTTGCAGCAGCCTTTTTGTTCTTCATTTATAATTTTGTTCTGTGTTGTATGTGTCATTAATTTCTGTGTAATGACTGAAGTTAATATTTTGTAGATTGTTGGTAGGCATGTTATGGGGCGATATTTAGCTGGGTTTGCTGTGTCTGCTTGATCTTTAGGTTTCAGATAGGTTATTCCATGTGCAAGTGTATCAGGGAATGTGTATGGGTCTGCAATGTAACTGTTAAATAATTTAGTTAGATGTGAATGTGTTGAGGTGAACTTCTTTAGCCAGAAATTTGCTATTTTATCATTTCCAGGGGCTTTCCAATTGTGTGTAGAATTAATTGCTCGGGTGACTTCATGTTGCAAAATTATCACTTCAGGCATTTGTGGTATCATCTTGTATGTGTCTGTTTCTGCTTGTATTCACCGTGTTATGTTGTACCGGGTTTGACCATATGTTGCTCCAGAAGTGTTCCATGTCTGTTATGTTTGGTGGATTGTCTATTTTAATGTGTGTGTTATCTATTGTTTGGTAAAATCTCTTTTGGTTTGTGTTGAATGTTTGGTTTTGTTTCCTTCTATTTTCACTTTTTTTGTATCTTCTAAGTCGTTTGGCCAATGCTTGTAATTTCTGCTTCTTTTCATCTAATTGCTCTATTGCTTCCTGTTGTGAGATTTTACCTAACCTTTTTCGTTTTTTGTCTGATATTTCATTTCTTATAAATTGTGATAGGTGTCCGATGTCTTTTCTCAGTTTTTCTATTCTGATCTGTAGCCTGTGTTGCCATGCTGGTTTTGTGGGTTTGTTCTGTGTGTTGGTTTGTTCTGATCTCTGCCTAGTGTGTATATTTGGTGTAGTGAGTCCTCCTATATAAACCAGTAGTTGTAACTCTTCCATAGTTGTATTTTCATTTATTTTGTTGTGTATGATTGTGTTGATAGTTTTTATTGTTGTTTCGACTTGTGGGTTATTTGGCGGTCTATGCAAGAATGGTCTGATGTCTGTATTTGTGTCTTTGTATTCTATATATGTCAGCTGAAATTTCTCTTCTATATCTAACACGTGTGTCTCTTCGTGTTCTGTTTGTGCTTGTTCTGGTGGCTGTCTTAAAATTTCGTTTTCCTCTGATTGTTTAATTGATGCGTGTTGGTCTTTGTTTGTTTGTTTGCTCTGGGATGTTTGAGTCCATTACTGTATTTTCTTCTTCTTCCGATTGCACATTATTTTGTTCCAGTATTTGTTGTACTTGTTGTTTGATGTTTTCTAATTCTGACTGGGGTATCCTGTTATTTTTTATTATTACACGGATCTGATCAGCTAGTCGTTGTTCTGTTAAAAATTTTAATTCCGGGTATCTGGTAATAAATGTTGTGTATACTTGTGATCTGTATCCAGTTGTGTTGGTTCCTAGGTTTGTTGCTTGGTAATAACAGAACATGAGGTGTCGATTAACTTCATCTGACCATCTCATCCTCTGTCTTTGTTTTCCTTCTAGGGTGGTTGCAGGAAGCATATCCTGCAAAACACCTCCATTTGGATTTAAATCATTTTCCAGTTGGCTAGCAGTGTCGTTACCATTGTGGGCGGGCGTAGGGTTCAAGCGTCGTCCCCGACCATGACGGAGCTTGTCCGAGGCTTCTTTAGTTCTGTCCTGAACCAAGTAATCACACTAAAAGGGGGGTTAGCCCTATTAGTGGTTTGTTCTTTTCGTCGCCTTTTACGACTGGCAGAACATACCGGAGGCCTATTCTTTTCCCGGGCCTCCACAGGAGTTGTTGTTGTTGTTGTTGTTGTTATTATTATTATTGAGAGGCCAGTGTCAAAATACCCAGACTTGTGAACAGGGGTCGACAGGGGTTTCATGAACTTACACCACTTCTAGCCCGAACCATCTGTTTCAGAGCCAAAAATATCCTTTTAGAATGGGAAGAGTTACTCCAAATTATAATACCATACGACATAAGCAAATGAAAATAAGCAAAGTAGATTAATTTTCTTGTCAAACGGCCACTCGCCCCAGATACCGTTCGAATAGTAAAAATCGCAGCATTAAGTCTTTAAACGAGATCCTGAATATGGGCTTTCCACGACAGTTTACTATCTATCTGAACACCTAGAAATTTGAACTATTCAGTTTCACCAATCATATGCCCATTCTGTGAAATTAAAATGTCAGGTTTTGTTGAATTGTGTGTTAGAAACTGTAAAAAATGAGTCTTACTGTGATTTAGCATTAGTTTATTTTTTACAAGCCATGACCTTAGTTCATGAACTGCACTATTTGAAATTGGGCCAATGTTGCACACAACATCCTAGCTAGTGTCATCAGCAAACAGAAATATTTTAGAGTTACCTGTAATACCAGAGAGCATACCATTTATACATTTATATAAATAAGGAACAGGAATGGCCCCAACTGTGATCCCTGGGGCACCCCCCACTTGATCGTACCCCGCTGACAGCCCATGTCACAGCACTGGGAATAACGACATTTTACTGTCTGTTGCTAAAGTAAGAGGTGAACCAATTGTGAGCTACTCCCCATATTCCGTAATGGTCCAACTTCTGGAACAATATTTTGTGATCAACACAATCGAACACCTAAGTTAAATAAAAAAATATGCCTTCGAAACCTTTTGTTTAACCCATTCAGTACCTCACAGAGAAAAGAGAATATAGCATTTTCAGTTGTTGAATGACTTCTAAAACTGAACTGTACATTTGATAGCAAATCGTGTGATATAAAATAATCAATTATCCTTACATACATAGCCTTTTCAATAACTTTAACAAACACTGATGGCATAGAAATAGGTCTAAAATTCTCTACATTATACCTTTCTCCTCTTTTACAAAGCGGCTTTGCTACTGAGTACTTTAATCATTCAGGAAATTGGCCATTCCTAAAGAAAAAATTACAGATAAGGATAAATACAGGACCAACATGTGCAGCATATCTATGAGGGTCCTTAGTCTTCAGTGATTTAATTATTGACTCCATGTCCCCTTAGTCTGTATCAGAAAGGAGTATTTCAGACATCAATCTTGGAAAGGCATTTGCCAAGAAAGTTACACGATTACCTGTAGAAACTAAATTTTTATTTAATTCACGAGCAATGCTCAGAAATTGATTGTTAAGTACTGTGCATGTATCCGATTTATCAGCAACAGAAATAATTTTACTACTAACCGACTTTATATCGTCGACCTTGTGCTGCTGACCAGACACTTCCTTCACAACTGACCATATGGTTTTAGTTTTATCTTGTGAATTAGATATTCTATTTGCATACCACATACTCTGTGCCTTCCTCCTTGATTGTTACTACTTCTAACATTTCGATATCATTCCCGCTCTGTTCTACATGATATCCCACTAGTCAGCCACCCAGGCTGACTGTTACTGTAGTACCCCATTCAGAACGTTTTAATGGTAAGCAACCCTCAAAGAGCATGAGAAATGTGTTAAGGAAAGCATTACATTTATGTTATCAGCACTACAAACATCCTGCCAGTATTGTTCCTTGACCAGGTTTAAAAAAACTCTCTATTGCTGTTTGATTAACTTTCCTACATAGTTTGTAATATATGTGACATTTTTTTGAGAACAAAAGCCTTTTAGTGTTCAAATTTGTGCTTCATGGTCCGAAAGACCATTCACCCTTTCACTAACAGAATGCCCATCTAGTAATGAAGAATGAATAAAAATATTGTCTATGACTGTGCTACTGTCCCCCTGCACCCTAGTTGAAAAAAAAACACAGTCTGCATCAGATCATATGAATTTAGGAGAACTACCAACATCTTTTTTCTTGCACCGTCGTATAAAATTTATATTTAAGTCACCATATATAACTAATTTCTGGTACTTCCTACAAAGTGAATCAAGAACCCCCTCTAGCTTGAGCAGAAATGCTCTGACACCATAGTTAGGGGACCTATAAACAACAACAATTAGAAGTTTAGTTTCACTAAATTCAACTGCCCCTGCACAACATTCAAATAGCTGTTCAGTGCATTGCTGTGATATGTCTATGGACTCAAATGGAATACTGTTTTTTCCGTACATAGCCACTCCCGCCCCACCCTGCAAGGAACTCCTTGGAAAACAGCCAGCTGACCTGATCCTGGTATTGTGTGAAACATCTGAAAGCTAACATCTTGCAACAGTCATTAAAAGATTCTGTACTGGAGAGCAATCACTGGATGATATCATTCTGGAAGGCACGATGGATCAACACAAGTATGCATCTACCCTTCGGGACCATGTCCATCCCTATATGTTTTTCCTCACTAGCAGGACAGTGCAATGTGTGACACAGCCCATAGTGTACGTGCGTGGTTCGAAAAACACCAGGATGAAATAACTGCACTACCCTGGCTACCACACTTCCCAGATTTAAACACAGTCAAGAATCTGTGGGACCACCTTGATCAGGTTGTTTTCACCATGGATTCTCAACTGAGAAATGTAGCGCAGCTGACCATGGAGCTTGAAGTCACCATGTCTCCGCATCCCTATTGGTACCTATCAGGGATGGTATACTCTTTCTGTGTTGATGATGTAAAAACAAATTCTGATTAATTAATTGTAAGATGAACACAGAAATTGTACTTCAGTGTCAGCACTCCAACATGATGTTGATGTGGGGTATACCACTCTTTGTACTGTTAAAAGCAAGCTGGTTTACATGCCATCATTCACCTCATTTTAGTTGCTGAGTGACAATATTTCAGCTGTCTGCCAGTTTGGTAAGATGTCTTAAATTATTGTTATAAAACTTTTTATGCACTTTTAAAAGCACACACTGCCAGTATTTTGTGAAAAAGATCTAAGTCACTTTGTGTAAAATTTGACTGAATGAGTTCTGTACAAAACAAGAAGCAGTAAGAACCAGAATTTATATTTTATCAGCACTTGCTGCCATATTTCCAAGAGTTCATATTGCAGTCAGTACAAGCCCTATTAAAAATGGAAGGTTAGAGTTTAATGTGACCCAAACAGATGTATAATGTTAAAAATAATTTACATCCATCACTGTCCCTTGTGTGTGGACACTGCACTGGAACTCCCCCCCCCCCCCTCCCCCTTCAGCCTCCCATCTTGTTATGACATCAGAGGGGACAAACTTACACTTATTGCCACTGCAACAATTGAGTATTATCACACAAATAACATAGCCTTTCATGACGGGTGAGAATACTGTCTACCAATTATACTTACTGAATATCCTTTCAGAGCTCAGTTGCGGTCTGGAGGTTGGACATGCATTTTGTATTAAATTACTATAATCAGTCCATGATGTGTTTCATGGTGGTGAGTCAGATACAAAACTGTGTCAAAAATTAGTTGCAGTCTAAACTGCTAAGATTCTCAGTACCCTGATAGACATTGACAGGGACTCTGGTACGCCTTCAGATTATGAAGCTGACAACAATTTCATGACGACAAATGAAAAATGGATCTCCTCATTGGGTTTAAAAGAGGGGATAAAATTTATATATTCATAACAAACACGGTTTATGTGGACCTGTCAAAAGCCAGATGGGAGAAGGCTGTTTTTCAAAACAAGCTGGTGTGAATTTTTTTAACTTAGTTTTTTGAAACTTTCATGGGTGAGACGTCTATTTTGTTTATTTCATAATTTTTATACCATTCTCTTTTTTCAGTAAAACAGATATTACATACATTCAATTTTAAAAAACACTGTCTTAATTGACGAACTTCAAGAAATAGTGTGAAAAATAGGCAAGTGCACATTTATATTGTAGGAATATGCTCCTGTTTCATATATTAGACTCTTGACAGGCAGCACAGTCCTGATTACTGGGCAGTCAAAAGATTGACTGTCAACTCTAAGGAAGTACTCACCAACAGAATGGATCATATAAAAATGAAGATCAAAGGAGGAAGGGGGGGGGGGGGGGAGGATTTTAGAGACTATTGAAGGATTGGAATACTCAATCACATTTCAGGAGTTAAACGGCATTATTAATGAAAAATTTTCTTCCAAATGTATTTGACTTCTGACTGCTGTTTATTCTGCTTCATGGTTTCTCTCTCTCACTATATCCAAACCATTCTTTGAGGACATGAGTGAAACCTCTGCCCCATACTGGAATCTACCAAAAAGTATTTCATTAAAACCATACACTAATTATGTCTGCATATCATCACACAATTGCTATACATTGTATTTGCATTCTTTCAGCTTCGCATCATTAAGCTTACTCCATGTTATTGGACTTGACAGATCTTTTGTTTAACTAAGATGTTGAAATCCTTACAGTGGAACACTGAATATTCAAATACTGTCTCTCCATAATATAATTTGTATCTTGTCTTCTCCGCATATACCTACCTTGAAATGTGGCATGTATTTCAGGGCATACTTATGTCAGGAATACATTCATAGAACTTTTACCTATGCTCGTGCTGGCAAATAGTAAAGTGAAGCGACACAGCCTCATAGTTTAAAACTTTGTGTTTATTTTGTTACCCCTACAATTATATCCAAATAAAAATAAAAATTCAGTTAAGAATACCTGTGCCTCCCCTTTAGCCCATATCATGCCATCCCCTACCTTTTGAACTGTGATGATTTTCATTAATGCTTTTAATAATTAAGAATGTATAATTTTACATAGTCAATCTTTTAATTAAAAATATACTAGTCAAATCTCAGCCAATTAAAATGAGGTGACTGGAGAGAAGGCACCAGTCATCACTTGTGACTCTTTTAAAGATCTAACAGATTACAACTGAGGCACCAGATTTTAATTTTTGATTACAATAAACGGTGGTGTGGACGCATCCCCAGCAATAATGTGTATTAAGAGATTAAACAACAAGCTAATGAATGGGTCAGTCACTATTTACATTAAATGTAACACAGTTAATGTGCCAATATTGGTAAAGATGATACTATTGTGGGAATGATTGAATTCAGACAACAATGCCTTTCACACTATTATGTTTTATTTCTTTTCTTAAAAAAAGAACTTGTTAACAGACCTTAAATAACAAGGTCAGGAATAAGATACGACAATATATCTCATTATTTCACAAAAGTGAGTATTTTGCATCAAAATAATCCCTTCTTTAACTGAAGGAATATACAGTTTACATTTACTACAAAGACAAAAAGAAGAAACTATGTCTTTCACATGGATCAAACCATTTTCCACTTCAGATGTAAAACATTAATGATTCTTATAATACAGCAAAACAGATAGTAGTACAAAGTAAATTTGAAAAAGATGTTTTGTCTCCAAATGTTCTGACAATCTGTCAGTATAACCATATGCTCCTTCCTAAGATTTCACAGTTGTGTCACAACTAAACTGCTTCAGCTTGTTCTCTCAGAGACAAAAAGCTAGCAAATGACCTAGGACAAAGCGCTACTTTCCAAATCATGTTCTCTACATATCAAATCATGTTAAATACTTGCTATTAATGTTAGTTACACAAGATCCACCCAACAATGATCTTGAACGACACTGTTGGTGACTGTTTACAGTTATTCGCTTCTCCAATTCCACCTCGGGTTTAAAACACACATAACTGTAGTCATTTCAATAACTTAATAAAAATAAAAATTCAGTTGTCACTGAAAATTAATTTCACTGCACTACTCATCAGCTAGGTGTTGCACTAGTTGACATAATGCTTTTGTGTTTCAATACGACAGTTCTCGTATTACTGCTAATGTATTTGCACTACATCCACCTAGGTCACTAGCCACCAATTTGTCTGTAATGCATTATCAATTTTTACCAAAGTAAGTGTCAAAACACACATTAATTATTAAAACCAGACTTTTAAAATATTGTTGAAGCAATAATGGACAATGTATGGCAAAAGTACTAATGTACAGTGACATCTTTCATCTTTAAAAAAGCAGTACTTAGTCTCGCCTCCAAACAGTCACAGAATGTTCAAAATTCTGCCTTGGAGTTCATGCATGAAATTTGTGATTTAATCTGAACAGCAGTAGTTAGCCAAATAAAACTGTCAATCCAGTACACATATACTGAATCTAACACTTAAAACATCTCACAGGGAATGAACGAATGAATGAAATGACCTCCAAACTTCTACGGTTTTGGAAACATAGACAGTATTGCAGCACATATCTTTTGTGGATTTGTTTCATCTGGATACAACTGCATAGCTTTCTGGACCTGTTCCTCAGGGAATATTGATGCCAGATGGTAATGTAACCGGCGCCTGGCATCCTCCGTACCGGAGGAGGAGAACTGCTGGTGTGGTGGTGGCATGTGTTGTGGAGGTGGCCAAACGACAGATGGCACTGGTGCAGGTGGGAGCCACACAGGTAGATTTGAGGGTACAGGCAGAGGGGCATCACTCAAATTCAGCTGAGGATCAGAAGTCGAACTGTGGCGATGCACGTGTCGGGGCCCCGGACCCGAAGGGGGTGGAACGGGTGTGTTCCAGTGGCGGCAAGTGTCTGGCGCAGATGCAATGCGTGTCACACTCTGGTGCCAGGATGGCGACGGTGATTGTGACGACTGTGGCTGCACTCCACCACCCGCACTGTGGCGTGCTGCCAATGGTCGATGCTGTTGTGGTGCTTGTGACGAAGGTCCACTACTGCCACTTCCGTAAGCATGTCCTCGCAGTTGGAAAAGTCTTGCATCGTATGCAGGGTTCAGCGTCAACTGCCTCTGGAGCTTCCGGTGAAGATTGACACCTGATCCCACAGCTTCCTGTGCAGGAGGGGGGCTCTCTGCAGGCTCAGGTGCCAACCTCTGTGGCGGTGCAGGGAACTGCTGCCCATGAGTGCTCCACGTGTTGCCCCATGTGCCATAGGGAGTAGGTGGAGGTCCAGACATTTGTTGGTATGTGGCATACCCAACTTCAGGAGTCTGGTGCTGTTGTGCTGCGACATTTTCCACACTGCGACTTTTTGGAACGGTGCATCCATTACCTGATTTTGCTGACTGCTCTGTGAGAGAGACAGGAACAATAGGCGTTGGAGCAGTAGATTTAGTTCGTGCCAGAGGAATCTTTCGAGGTTGTGTTGCCAAAGCATCAGAATGCTCTGGCAAAGGAAGGCTCACAGATTTACCTTTGAGTTGTGTGCCTGAAAAAAAAAAAGAGAATAATAATTTTTCAGCTTACTTTGTTTTTTAACTGTCTATGACTAATGCTGAAATAATGTTTCTGTTGTATTGTCAGATCTTAGTGATTATTTTTCTTGTTGTTTCTTATCTATCTTGTCTATGACGAACAACAGTAGTGGATTACCTGTCAAATACAAAGATTGGACTGGAGAGAGGACACAAAAACTAAGGCTACTTGTGTATATTGTGGGACTTTAGACCAACAAGTACTATATCATTTTTGTGCTATTCCTGACCTCCATAATAAGGAATACGGAAATACAAATTTTAGATGCCATGCAGTTGTGTATCTAAAACTAAAGTCTGACTGTACTTGTGCTACGTAATAAAATTTGTCTGTAACTTGAGTAAAAATTGCATGATTTGTAACAATCATTGATAATTACTGTCAATAGGCTTAATGATTGATTTCCTTGATGTTTAAATTATACATGGTGCATTAAAAAAAGTAGGTAACATTTAGTGATTATATTCCCCTTTTAAAGGCAACAAGAAAAGCATGTATCAATGTTGGTCCATAAACACTTTGCTTCTGAATTATGAGACAGGCAATTAAAGCTACCATCCTGTGTGTGTGTGTGTGTGTGTGTGTGTGTGTGTGTGTGTGTGTGTGTGTGAGGGGGGGGGGGGGGGGGGGGGGTTGGTTGGTTGGTTAGGGGAAGGAGACCAGACAGCGTCGTCATCAGTCTCATCGGACTAGGGAAGGAAGACGGCCGTGCCCTTTCAGAGGAACCATCCCGGCACTTGCCTGGAGTGATTTAGGGAAATCACGGAAAACCTAAATCAGGATGGCCGGACCCGGGATTGAACCGTCGTCCTCCCGAATGCGGGGGGGGGGTTCTGCATAGACCATCTCACTACATATGTGTAATAACATGTAACATCAGCAGTAACTAACTAAGAATTCCCACACCTATGAAACCACTTACTTTTACATGAACAAGCCAGTTCCTATCACCCATCATTTTTACGCACCATATTTGAGGGCTCACCTCAAACTTCAAGGAAATTACATAATTCATAAACAAGTAATCTGGTTCCTTTCACTGCACTTAATTTAGAAACAATATTTAGTGTTACAGCTTTATCTTATTCAGAAAGAAAAAGAGAGATTTCTTCTCTCTTCAACCCACCAGGGCTGCAGTCACGACTCTCCATTCCCCGTGCCTGCAACTGACGCTGAGCATTTTCAACAAGTCGCTCGGTGACCGATTTATGTGGAAGTGGGCCACGCTCTGGGTGATGGAATTTGCACTTGTTTCCATAAGTGCACTTTTTACCATATGGACATGGTGGAGGAGGGTCACCACGTTGCTGCATACGAAGAAAAGCATCCAATGTTGGACCAGAACGTCCCAGTGGGTCATCAGGTGGCATGAATCTGCAAAGAAATTATGATACAGTACCCAGTTGCATAAAGTTTCAAAAGACATAGAAAAATCGAAGGATTGTTTGTGAAAGTGTCAGTATATAAGACTGTGGAGCAATGAGTTTGAAGGGATTTGTTGAAGTTCAGATTGTGGTCAATCACTTTATAGTGCTGTGCAATTTCAAGGCTTATGTGGTATTACTTCAAGGTAAATCAAATTCAAAGTAATGTTCTCCATGGAACTTTCACAATAAAAATAATGTACTTGATATAGATCATCGTACATTCCAAATTTCACCTTGTTGCATAGTGTGAACTAAACATATGTAACTGAACATGGCTTTTATTTCTAGAGTTAACTTGGGTAAGAAATTTTATGGAAAGTAACAATCCATTTGTGAAACTTATATTACACAGCACTTGGATGCAAATATATTTGTTATTAACTGAAACATCTCTTTACATACCTGTCGTTCACAAAAGAATACATGAGAATTCGCTCTGCAACAACTTTTCGGTACTCTGGGCTCTCTTGTACCAGATCTCTGTAATTATCATTAGAAACAACAATTCCATCAACTGCAGATGCCAACTTCAAGATGTAACGATCGTCATAGCATATCAATCGTTTGCCTCCAACCAGTCTCGAAGGTGTGAAAACGAGGCAACGATCTCTCTCTAGCTCCGTGAGGATTTCTTGATCTGAAAATAAACCCATTTGAAGAATCAGCTTTTGTTCACACATTACACATGGAGGAGAAATCTTGGGTTCCAGTTCAATACTACTACTTAACTGGTGGTTCTAGAAACATTATCAATGAGTTAAAATCTTTTGATTCCAGTTCCCTTTGAACAAGAAGTAATACTAAGCTTCAGTTATGTATTATAATGGTATACTTCTTTACTTAAGCAAGTAATAAGCATCATGAAAATGTGTTAAACTATGAAATTTTCAAAATCCTATAGTTTCTAACATTTCTACAACTCATAGTAATAACAATAGTGTAAACATTGCACCTCAAATACTCTCACCTGTAACTGGATTATCTGGGCGTGCTGCTTCTTTACGCCATTTTGGAACAAATACTGTTATATCTTTGTGCCCTCTTGCTCTGAACCAGTCCACACAAATCTTTATTCCTCGGCAAGAAAATACTTCCTTGTTACCATGGCTAAAAACAAAAATAACATTTTTACAAACTGAACTTCATGCAACACACAATTTCAAGAAATCTGATAACATAAAAAAGAACACAGAAAGAGATGAGCTATGCCACTGGTTATTTCTGCAGCTTTTGAAACTGTTTTACTGGTTCTATTCATACCTCATGGGGGCAAACAAATTTTAATGATGATTTATAAATTCCGTGGCTGTCACATTTCCATACTTGAAGCTGCTTCCCCATTGATGTAATGCCCAAAGCAATATAACAACGATTTTTTCAAATAAAAAAAGCATCAGAAAACAAACAAAAATGAATTGTGTCACAACAAGCATGCAGTTCAAAATACATGCTTGTGCACACTAGCGCTGTACTTGAGAAGCAATGTCACTATGCTGATTACAATCAGGGACATGAGAAGTTGGGGGATCATACGCAAACCATGAATACATAGTAATAACAAATTCTTCTAGATATCAATGAGCAAAGCCTAATGAATCTAGTACAGGTGGAAGCGTCAAAACGGTCTTGGGGCTTGGGGGGGGAGTCTGGATAAATGTTCTCGGACCAGCCCTGCTAATAACACACACACACACACACACACACACACACACACACACACACACACACACAAAATGTCTCAGAACAGGTCTAAAAGGACGATAATATGCTGCATTTATTCTATATTTGTGGCCGAAATGGAGAGACTGCTACAGGAAACACTAAATGTAATCTATGAGGCACTGGAATAGATACCAACTGTGTCGAAATATGTATGGGTAAACACAAATATTTAACTATTTTCTTGTTAGATGGTGACCACTTTAAACAACAATGTGTTTCCTCCCTAAATCCTAGTAATGTCGTGGGGCCTGCAACTACTAATAATGGCAAATGCTCTGTGATGTGTATCACTGGGACGCGGAAATGTAAATGATGGCCTACTATCATATTCTCTTCCCTACACGACAGTGCCCATCCACTTCCTAATGAAATACTGAAACTTGTCTTTTTTTTTGCTACGTTATCCCTTCACAGCTCAACAAATGGTCACAATATGCGACATGCTCATGAAGCATTAACATTCAACCGATGCTGCCAAATTTGCTGGACTTGCGTGACGAGGTTCAAACTTCATGGGACGGACCTCACTAGTATGCTATAAAATCAATGATAAGACATAGGAAATGCTGCGTGAGTAAATAGGGCGACCGGATAAAGAGCGGAGACAGTCTTCAACTCATTCAGCGTCGTGCATGATCGTTTCGATTTTCGATCCTTTTTGTGGGTAACGAAGCTTGCCGCCTCTCCCTATACCATCTGCCCAAACAACGTCGAAATCTTAATTTTTGTCGTTGTCTTGATGGTTGGATTACTGTGTAAAACCTCGCCGTAGAAGAAGAAAGAATGATTAAAGTCCAGTCGACAACGAGATCATTAGGAGACGGAGCACAAGCTCGGGTGAGGGAAGGAAATCGGTCGTGCCCCTCGCAAAGAAACCATCCGGGCATTTGTCTGATTTCCCTATCTCGCTTAAAGCAAAGCATGTAGGGTGGCTATAATCAAACTTTCACTACTTGAGACAGAGCTGAGTGAAAACTATTTGCCGTATGGGTACCCAACTAAATAGCAATGACGTTCAGACTCTGCGCAGGATTTGCGTTGTTGCTATTGTTAGTGTCGACACTTCTACTGGTACGGCGAAGTAGAGTTGAAACGCAAGCACCAGTGTGCATTACTACTGCAGTCAGTCAACACGAGTGTGGACAAGGTGAGCAGGGCCTCGCGCATCAAGCTGTTTCATCAAATCAGCGGTAGTACTACTACTCTTCGAGAGCATCGATGCTTAAAGGAATACGGAGAGGCTAGTTCCGCACCTAGGTTGGTGAACTTGGTTCGGAAGTTCAAACTAACTGGAGATTTGGGAATTCTCCTGGAAGAATTGCGCCACAAATTGTTGAAGAAGTTGCTGTTGCCATAGCTGAGAATTCTGGACGCAATGTGCGATCTTGAAGCAGTGCACGAGCTGTGACGACAGCTGAACATGTCTGAACACTCCATGGCCCACCGTAAGGAAAGTGCTGCGCAAAATTGTGAAATGTGCCTCTAGCGCGACTCCAGGTTGTCGTGCATGCAAATGATCGTCACACAGAGAGAAGTTTGTAACCTGGAACGTAAACATAGTAGGCAACTAACGAATGTTATCCCTCTTTTCCGGAAACTGAAATGAGTTTTTTTTTTTTTCTTTCACACGTCTTTACAAATGTTTTCACAAAGTTTCATTGTCCTAGGATCATTCATTTTTCATGGGGGCTCTTTCAAGAAGTGGAAGTTTAATTTTAGTAAATTATTCGTGTGTGGAATGTCGAACGGATCTTTTAACCGTTGTCGAGTGTAAAACCTCGCGGTCACAGCTGTGAAATTTCTGTAATAATACCAGCGTACACACTCAAGGTCGCATTTATTTAGTTTTTATGCGAAGTAATACAGCAAAAGTTGCTGACACAGCCCCAAGTCTCACATATGGTACCTACCGAATACATACACACATCTTCGGAGAAATTATAAATTATGACGACTTGGACATGTCTAGAAGCTCGTGCAGGCGCCTCAGGCATTTTTAAAACCACACTGTCATTACTACACAAGCGCGCTGCCGGAACGAGAGCATTGTACAAATAGGAACATTATGGGGCAGCCCAGAGATTAACTCAAACATCTCCAACTGGACGCTGCAGGAGCTCAAAGCACAATTAGTAATTCCGTACGTCACAGAGGAGGCGTTTGAAAACATGACTGATCGCCACCAACAACTCTCAAATCCGCTTCAGCTGACTGTAGGTTGATACTACCCGTGAGGTGCAGTGTTTCAGTCACTGGATTACCTTGTTCAGACCATTCAGTCAGTCATTTTTCCAATGATCCACTTATGTGTACGTTTCATTTAAGAGCCTATATATTGAGAGTGCGACATAGCAGCCTGGTGAAGGAAGTGCCAATATTTGTAACGGTTTTATAAAGATTTTGTAATTGCATCTGGCGAAACAGTTTATAGGATTTAAAAATATCTGCAAGTAGTGCTAAGGGTGCCGTTATAGCTACGAAGTGGGGTCGCTGTTGCTGTAGACAATAGCTTCTGTGGCTCCGCACTGTTCACAACAATGATAATTCAGTTTGCGTCGATGTACAGATGTTCCAAATAGCTGCACCCTGCAATACTGCAATTGACTCCATTCCCCGTTGTGTACCAGAGCATAATCTTTCTGGGAGGGATTCTAGCAAATATCAGAACGTTACTTCTTACGAAACCAATCTTGCTTTAGAAGTTCTCCTGAAAGAATTGCGCCTGCGCTGGAATCCCAGAACGTTGCTCTGTCTCATCCCGGAACTGCGAAGGATTCAAATACAAATATTAGATTGAGGTACCGTCACAGTTCGAAATTAGCATTCGAGTTTTAATTATGAACATTAGAGATAGCTGACAGACTTACGGAAGATGCAATCAAATACTGTCACAGCAGTACTCATTGGAATTTCCAGGAGACAACTGAGTGAGTTTTCCAAGTTCACGTCACCTCGTGGCAACCACCACTGGCTGCGCATTGGAACTGCCATGCCTCGACTTTATGACCAATGTAGCAATTCACAAAAGATATTTTAAGCCATCTGAATTTCTTCCACATTTCAACGGTATTGACTCCTCTTTCATTTAATAGATAGCTCTTAATGAAATCACCGCTGCACTGTTAGTCTGCAAAAATAACTGTTACTACAGGGACCACATAAAAGTGACTACAGAAAAAGCAGATGCCAAACAGATTCAGCTGGAGGATCCTCAGGAAGTGTAGTCCATCCACGGAGGAGGTGGTTAAGAAAACCCTCGTTCGACCTATACTAGAGCACTGTTCGTCTGTCTAAAACCCTTACGAAATAGGATTGATCTATGAAATAGTAAATATGTAAAGGAACGCCCATGTTTCTTTATTAAGCGCGAAAGCGTTACGAAGATTCTTTTCGAACTACAGTGACACGCTACAAGAGCCCAAGAATCAACCAAAATCTAGCTTCCTCAGGCAACGTATATATCGCGGAAAAGATCATGAAGATAAAATTAAAGACATTCGAGCTCTCGCAGTGGCTTCCCAACGATCGTTCCTCCCGCGCAGCATCCGCAACTTGAATAGGGTAAGGTGGAAGGGTGGCGGGGTGGCGGGGAGGGAGAAACACGGTGATTAGCAAAGTACTCTCCGCCACACACCATACGGTAACTTGCAAGGTATAGATGCAAACGTAAAAAAATAATATCATTGAAGCGTGTGACAAATTTTGTTTCAATCACTGCAGAAACTTTCGAAGAGATGGAAAAGGCAACATATGTTTGTCGCTGAATTTGTACTAAACGAAGGAAAGGGGAGGGGGAGGGGGGGGGGGGGGCAAGTCATTTCTCGAAGAACGATGATGAATTACTATAAAGACAATAATGTGCCAAGTGCGCAGGATCTCCTCCGAAATGTCAAGAGATAAATGAGATGCTGGCGAAACTTCACACCATCATAAAGGTATAGATTAATCTCAATATCCTTCTGCCCATCAGTACCGACGACGAAACGTGGTGGTGTAAAATCGATTCACTGCAACTTGCAGAGCTGATGTAGACCACAGCCGTATTGGGGTGGTCTTGCGCCACCGACAGAACTGCCGAAGCTACGTTCCCCCGCCCCCCTGTAAAGGTAACTTTCTGTAGTTCGGAGAGTTAATAAATTCTATAACATTTTTAGTATGTTTAATAGGAAAGAACCACAGCAAAACCAAATGTCGAAGATTTGATACAATAACTACATGGCTTAAAAGTTTAGTACAGTGATTAGGAAAGAAATTTAAGACTTTCAAAGCTTTGTTTTTATGCGCGCCAGAGTTTCATTCTCGCTAGAACAACAACAAAATACGTAATGCATAAGGAAGGCCAACTTTCAGTGGTCTTACGACACCACATGCTTAAGCAATGCAATGGTCAACCCTATTCGTGGTTCATGGAATACTGTCCCAGTTGCAGATTGCCAACAGAGGCAACAAAAATTTCATTTGAAATATTTCCTACAATTATTGATCGAACTTTAAGATTTAAATGCTGTCATAATCTACTCGTTAAGAGATAGAATCTAACGTTAAGCTTTAACACAGTGAGACAAGTATTGCAGTTACAAACTGTGTATATGCCTTGAAATAGAGTAACTCACGGCTCGTCAATAGCCACACCAAATTCATCCAGTATCTGAGATTGAGAGCACTTAGCGATTTGTAACAAACTTTACGCATAATTTCAAACCTTTCCGAAACTTTTTCTCGTTTCCGTGTGTAACGAGAAATATTTAACACATCAACTCATTCGTAAAGTAATATATAAAACCTGTCTCTTGCCAATCATGAAGTATACTCTGCAGACCCCTGTCATAAATAAGAGTGTCAGATACAGGCGTACGATGAAATCAAGTTTCTTAAGTCAGCTTAGAGAGAGAGAGAGGGGGGGGAGGGGGGGGGCGACGAATATTTAAGAACCGACCTGCAAGTGAGTTCGACCACGGTGGGAAGAATGAGCGCTGTAAGATTGATTGAAACGAATGCACCCGCCTCCATGTCATTATCTGGAGACAGGGGTACGGGGAAAAAGCACGTAGGGCGGCATAGAAAGAGATGGACAGACCAGGTTAATAAAGGCTCAAATGGCTCTGAGCGCCATGGGACTTAACTTCTGAGGTCATCAGTCCCCTAGACTTAGAACTACTTAAACCTAACTAACCTAAGAACATCACACACATCCATGCCCAAGGCAGGATTCGAGCCTGCGACCGTAGTGGTCGCGCGGTTCCAGACTGTAGAGCCTAGAGCCGCTCGGCCAATCCGGCCGCCGTTAATGAAGGCGTCAAGGTAAAAGGAGTAATGTGGGATGCAGTGGACAGAGAAAAGCTATACCAGGACAGAAATCAATGGAGACATATCGTTCACAACGTTCCTAACCGGCCCGCTGGGCCGGCCAGAGTGGCCGTGCGGTTCTGGGCGCTATAGTCTGAAGCCGAGCGACCGCTACGGTCGCAGGTTCGAATCCTGCCTCGGGAATGGATGTGTGTGATGTCCTTAGGTTAGTTAGGTTTAATTAGTTCTAAGTTCTAGGCGACTGATGACGTCAGAAGTTAAGTCGCATAGTGCTCAGAGCCATTTGAACCATTTTTGAACCGGCCCGCTGGAAGAAAAGCCTGATGATGATGATGATGATGATGATGATACCCCAATGAAGTAACAACAGGATCTCCATTGCTCAAAATGAGCATGAGGCGGATAATACAAGAGGGGAGTAGAAGAACTAAAGCACCTCTTCCGATTAATTCTCATATATCTTTTTTTGTAATTTTTGCACCCGCTGTACGCACCCTTGGCAGAGGCCTAACTCGCCGTGCCCACGGCACGGTTGTGACGTAGGCGTACTAGTGAGACACTATCGAGAGAAAGCAGTGGGATGTGTACCTCATGGCGACGTTGCTGCCGTCTATGACGATGGGTCGCAGCGGCACTTGCGGCTGCGCGGCGGGGGCGGTGGTGGCCGGCAGCGGCAGGTCGTCGGCGGGGTCTGCGGCGCCTGCCGCCCCCGCGCCGCCACACACCGCCGCCCCCGGACAGGCGACCGCGAGGCTGGCGTCTTCGGTCGCGAGCGCCAGCGCGGGGTCCTGGCGCAGCTGCTGCTGCTGTTGCTGGTGCTGGTGTTGGTGCTGCGCGCCCAGGCGCACCAGCTCGGCCAGCAGCTCGTTCTGCGCGGGCGCCGGGCCCAGCTTGAGAAGCGCCGCCTGCACCAGCCGCTCCGAGTAGCCCAGCTTGACGCCGAACTCGACGCGCGCCGTGTAGCCCGGGTCGTGCTGCGCCTGCGCCTGCGCCTGCGCCGCCGCCGGCTGCTCGCACGACACGTATTCGGCGAATTCGGCGCCCAGCGTGTCGGAGACGGTGCGGCTCACGTCGTGGTGCTGGCCGTGCCCGGCGCCGCCCGCGGCCGCCGGCTGCGCCTGCGGCGGAGCGCCGACCGCCGGGCCCTCCTCCGCCTCGAAGTCGGAGTCGTAGCTCGAGTCGTCGCACGACTCGCCGCTCGCCACGCCGCACACCGAGTCAACATAGCTCTGCGAACACACGACAGCGCACTCCTGTTAGCACGACAAACCTGTGAGTGCTGCAGCTGCATCGCTGCTGCACCACCACAGCTTTCGCAATGCTGCGTACGGACAGCTATCCGATGAGCAGGAAGGCGCGAGTCGTAGAACAAGGGTGGGACTGGCAGTAATGGAACCCCCTCCCCCAAAAATAGCAACAGCTTCCTGAAGTATGGAGCGTCCATAAATGTTTACCCTCATTTCAAAATTAAATATTTATTATATTTATGACGATAACGTTTGTTTCTTGTTAGAGATCTACTAAGGAACCCGTGAAGTTTCTGCACAGCTGTGTCTCATTCAACACTTTCGCTGTCTGAGCTACATCGTAAAAGTGGCTTCCCCCTCCTCCCCCCCCCCCCCCCCCCCCCCAGGTGAAAGCTCAGTGTGTTGTGTGGCTAGCAGAAACCAAATCACCGATTACTGTGCACCGAAACTTTCTGTCCTACTATGGCAAGAAAGCACTTAACGTCAAATTAATGAGAACGTGGATGGTTCAGAAACGCACAAGCAGAAACACACTATCTGTTTTGGAGCAGACTGTGCAGGCAGTTCAGACCGCATTCATGAGGTCGCCACAGAAATTGACTGGACCAATCGTTCAAATGGCTCTAAGCACTATGGGACTTAACACCTGAGGTCATCAGTCCCATAGACTTAGAACTACTTAAATCTAACCAACCTAAGGACATCACACACATCCATGCCCGAGGCAGGATTCGAACCTGCGACTGGACTGAAGCGCCTAGAACCGCTCGGCCCGACTGGACAAGCTTCGCTGGAGCTTCAAGTGTCAGAGAGTATCGTGCATAAAGTGGTTCGCAAAAACCTTAAACTGTAAGGTCCAAATTGTTCAGGCATTACAATCACATAATCGCCCAAAACGTGAACAATTTGCAAGGGACAAGCTGAACCGTTTAGATGAGAACAATAATTACTTTAAGCGTGTTCGTTTTTCTGGTGAGGATACATTTCATATTCGTGGCTCAGTTAATCGCCACAATAGCGAGATCTGGGGATCATAAAATCCTAATGTACGAGAACAGATCCGAGGCAATCCAAAAGTTAAAGTGTGGTGCCGATTAATGTGTGATCGAGTCAATGGCCCATTTTTCTTCCTTGAAAGCATTGTACGTGCATATGTTCACCAACAAATGGTGAATTATGCCGTTCCCCAGGATATGCAAGACACCATCGTCTTTCAGCAAGATGGCGCTCTCTCTCATTGGGCTCTAGAACTCCGAGATTTTCTTAATGAAACCCTCCCCAAACATTTGCAGGGACAGCCCAATTCCATGGCCACCGGCATCACCTGACGCTACCCCCTTAGATTCCTTTCTTTGAGGGTATGTGAAACATTGTGTACAAAACAGCGGTTCCTGATAATGTAACTTTGCAACAACGCGTTAGAAATGCCACTCACACAATCACACCAGACATGTTGCATGGAAAGACACTGAATACCGGCTTGCTATCTTGCGTGTTACCAGGGGTCCACATGGTGAAGGGATTAAAATATTTAAGTATATTAATGTTTACGCAAGGTTCAAAACTTAAATGGTATAATGCATGTTTCATTTGCTGTATCCAATAAAGATTTAAATTGTTTTGTTATTAGGGTAAACATTTATGGACACCATGTTATCCATTTTACTGGCTGTTGAGCTCCTTGGCTGTGGATTATATCAATTTAATAAATACAGCAATCAGTCGATGATAAATTAGATACTATGCTGTTTTTGTGCAAAAGAGTTAAAAAAAAGTTAGTGCCACATCCGTAAGGGCATGAATCGGAATAACAGAAAGTAGAGTAGAAAGGGGCTGCAGCATGCAGTTTGCTGTCTGTGTTTCAACTGTGTACTAACTGAAGAATCAAATACGTATTGCGCTAACTGAAGATGAGCGAAAGCCCGAAATGCGTATTAGCTCAAATAAAAATACGTAACAAAGCGGCTGGTTGCTACCTTTAATAAAATAATAAATAATAGTTTCCTAAAGCCCTTACATTTTGGCGTAGTGGGTGTCTTTGGGAGAATATCAGGGATATGGCAGGAACGATCATTCGAAACAAAATATCTGGTCAACAGGGGCTCTAGAATGCGTACTGCGGCTGTGGTTGTGGCTGAACATGACTAACAGTACGAAAGGTTTACGGCGCAATTGTCTCGGGTTCTCTTTGATCTTTCGATTGCCCCGCGATCTAGTGACTGGTGTTGATCAGTATTAACCTCCACGACCTATCTTCGCGTATCTAACGCACTATGGGTTTTAGGAATGAAAGTGAGTGTGAAACACGAACTGAAATATCTTCTAGGATGCAGGTCGTAAGTAACAAGGGCGACTAATAAATGAAGGATTGCAATCACGATCTTGCCTAATATGCGAAATTTCTCTTGGTACTGGGCAACTATCTTTAACAGTGGGGTTGCAGCTATAATTTATTATCGCGATAGCGATATTACGGTCAGTTTACTACGACACGTTTCGTTTGTTAGGCATTTAATTCTCGATTAATTTCTTCCTTGTTTCAGTTTCCTTTCGTCATCTTGTTTTCAAACTGATTTGTAACGTTTTTCCCAACTATTACGGTGGTATTTACACGAAAATTAGCCCCTCGTAATAAATAAAATATTGCACTGGCTTCAGCCGCGTAGTTACTTCCGTTAGACAATGTTATAGTCTTTTCCTCTTACCTTTAGTTAAAAATCAGCTTAAGTGTTTACATATTCATACAAACCGGTACTTTAGGACAGCTCTTACTGCAAATTTATTCAAATACAACAGTAGTTTGTGTAGCAGTCAGATTTAATGCTATTTCACGTAAATGCCAAATTCTAAGCAGAGGGATAGCTTGTTGTTATGGCTATTTCGTAGTTTCTGGCGTATCCCCAGCATTCGCGCCGCGCGAGTCGAACGTCACGTGATTGTTCGAACACGTTTGATGTGTATCGAACGCTGCGGCGTATCGGAAAATTTCGAGCCCGTTCGAAAACGAGTGTCGTTTGCCAGCTCAATGCTTATCTTAAGAGCTATAAGCGCTTGTTGACTAGAAAAAAATGTGTTTCACAGAATCAAAGACGAACAAGTCCTCTTCGCTCTTAAGGAACGCGTTTTACAGCTCATGTTTACGAGACTTTTTGTTTCCAGTGATCATTCCTGTCACATTTCTGAATATGTACCTTCCTCCTGGGACACTATATACCAATCTCTATACTTTTTCAGCTAACTTTCGGTGATCAATAAACTGGCCTGAAAACTGTGGACCTCGAGACTGGGAAATAATTCTAGACGATTACAAGCAGGACATTCAGTAAGACAGGACTAGATGGGAAAGGCTCCGCACTAAGAAAAAATGAAGTCGGACTTACCCAAATATAGGCGGAAGCGATTGAACCGTGTAAACTGCGAGATTGTGGAAGTTGCAAGCCTTTGCTGCTATTTTAGTTCTTAAACCAATTGCGTAAGATTGAAAATTCAATTTTTCGCACAATTTCCACAATTTTCGTTTTCAGTTGTGTTCCCCTGAAGTGCAGCTGCTTAGAAGTTACATTACAGCGACCTACCAAACACTGATCCAAACAAATTATTATAGATTTCTTAGATATTGTTGCTACCAAAATCGCCAGCAATTGTGGTACTTGAGTGACTAAGCCGAAGTTCAGTGTGGGTCAATGAGTTACGTCACTGAAAACTGGAACATCTGAAGAACCAGCAAGGAATCCCGGTCAGGACAAAGTTAGAAACTACGGAACTTCCTGACAGCAGAGCAGCCCGTCGTCGGGAGTATACTCGCACAACAGCGCACGTTTCCTGCGAAGACGTACATGGCCGGGAGTTCGTCGACAAAATACAGTACAAAGCTGGCTCCTATCGCTGACCTTATACAAGCCAACACGCACGCAAACAAACAAAAAATAAAGTACATTAAAAAAATAGGCTAACTTTTTAATTTTAGAGCGACGAGCCTTTTGTTTTTGTGCTCTTCAGTAACTATGAGTGCACAATGAACTCCGCAAACCACCGTACGGTGCATGGCGGATGATACCCTGCACCAGTACTAGTGATTTCCTGTCCCGTTCCACTCGCAAATAGAGCGAGTGGGAAACGACTGTCTAAAAGTGTCTGTACGACCCGTAATTTCTCCCATCTAATCTTCATGGTCCTTACGCTAAATATACGTTGGAGGCAGAAGAATCGTTCTGCAATCGGCCTCAAATAGCAGTTTTCTAAATTTGCGCAGTGGTGTCTTGCGAAAAGACCATCGCTTTCCTTCCCCCATTCCTATTTGAGTTCAAGAAGCATCTCCGTAATACTTGGGTACTGAGTTAACCTACCGTTAACGAGTCTAGCAGCCCGCCTCTGAACTGCTTCGATGTCGTCCTTTAATCCAACCCGGTGGGTATCCCAAACACTCCAAAATACTCAAGAATGAGTCGCCCTAGCATTCCATGTCTCGATGGTAATTGCCTGGCAGTCAAGTTTTCCTTGGCATGAAAATTAAGTAACCCCATGTGTCATTTACTGCCTCCAACGTCCGCAGCTCGTGGTCGTGCGGTAGCGTTCTCGCTTCCCACGCCCGGGGTCCCGGGTTCGATTCCCGGCGGGGTCAGGGATTTTCTCTGCCTCGTGATGACTGGGTGTTGTGTGATGTCCTTAGGTTAGTTTAGTAGTTCTAAGTTCTAGGGGACTTATGACCATAGATGTTAAGTCCCATAGTGCTCAGAGCCATTTGAACCATTTTGAACTGCCTCCAACAAAGCTGTTATTAGTTACAAAAACCTCTTACAAATATGGAAACATACCAACATAATATTTCTCAGAAAGCATCTAAATGCTCCCCACCAGTCACTTCTCACTACAGTTAAGGTCGGCGCCATACACCATTTAAAAGTAGCCATCTGAACATGGTCGTAAGTAACTGACCGACACCAGAGGTCGCCTGAACGAAGTAGTTATATGGAACGACGACATATCGAATCACTTTACTGACGTACAAATTTGCAGTCAGGGTGCGAGGGATAACCACACGAGTGCTGCTGTTGTAATTTGAAATCGCGCTCCAGATCGTAAATCCAGCTGTAGGTCCTGCGTGATTGGCACACAGACAGGTTGGTTGCAGTCCGTCAACCGGTCTCCTTGAAACCAAAGCACTGCCATCACTGGCACCGAGGCACAACCAGCCATCTTTCATCATAAAACACAACATACCTCCATCCTGCCCCACAATGAATTCTCGCTTGACATCACTGAAGTCGCAAATGGCGGTGGTCTGGGGTCAGGGGAATGACTCTACAGGGAGTCTAGGTTGGAGCTGTCCTTTAAGTAATCGCTTTGTAACTATTTGTCATGTCACTAACAACTCACTATGTCCATTCGCAAAGTTAGCAAAGGTTCACGACCGTTAGAGCGCGCATTTAAAACAAGCCATTTTGCATCCTCATAGTGGCGCTAATAGCTGGCGCGAAGTTTGAAGACATCGTCTTTCAAGTGTAGAAACACGCCTCCTTTGTGTTGCGACTATTTTTCCGTACGCGAGCGAGGCAACGATCAAAAAGCATGTATCAATATACAAATATGAAAAACTGAGGTGCGAGATAATTGCGGTAGAATGAAGCTGATAGGAGAACGCAGAAAAATGATTGCGGCAGACGCCGGCCGTTTAGACTGGGGCGCGTCAGATAAGAAAGCGTCCGGGAGTACAAGAGCCTGATAAGGGGGCGGCTGGCGTGTCGTACCGTTAGGCAGCCGCATTACGTAAGGTAAGGGGGGCGGGGGAGGGGGGCTCCCCGCAGCAGAGCGTGACCTGCGCAACCACGGGGCTCGCATCCGCCTTGCCTCCCCTCCCCCTCCCCGCCTTTAATCCGAGCGGCCTTCACCGATGACGCCCAGCAGCTGACTCGGGCACACCCTCTGCCTTGCTGTAATGCCTCGCTTCCAGGAATCGTCCGCTCCCCCACATTCACCATTTCCATACGGAACCGCACCACAGCCGATGCAAGGTAAGTCCTAGTCGGAAATGCCGTTCGCTAAACCACAAAGGAGAACCACCATCCATTACAGCAGCCCTAGGCAACAAAAGCGACATCTGCCTCCCAGCACCTGAGTGAATGGTTGCGTGCCAATGGCAGGAACTACAGTCCGCTGAAACTCTGTCGGACCGGATTTAAATCCAGAAGAGAAACAGTGTCAATGAAAGGCAAAGAACAGGCATCAAATCCCGGTCTGGCACATAGCGTTTATGCATCAAGAAGGTTCACAACAACGTACATTATTCTGCAGACTGAAATACTGATTTTAGAGTTGTTTCTGGTCCTGAGCTAACGCAGAAAAACTACCGCATTCGATCCTCTCGGCAGAGAGACCAAGCCCTTTCTTTTTAAGAACAAAAGGAGTTCCTCGGGAGTAAATTATTCGATTTTTTGTCTCCCCATAGAGTCGTAACGTGCCTTTTCTGCGCTCTTTCGAAAGATACTTTCCTGTTCGCCAAATAAAACATTAACAAGTCGAAGAGACGTTGTACGAAAATGAAAGTTCTGTGCAGCAAGTGTGTGCTTGTGCTTTCGCCTAGTACTCGATTTGAAACATGATTAGTTTTTAATTTTCGCTTTAGCTTGGATATATTTTACCTACCCCAGCGATTATCGTACAGAACCGCAAAACACTGATTTTTCTTCACATTTTGCTGTCACTGTTAACGTGAGTTTTTGAACTGGGCGTTTACACGTGGACATAGAAGATCACACTGTAAAGCATTTTGTTTGTGAGGAGAATCCAGACGATAATGGACACTGCATCAAACACTTCTACAGTGGTCTGTTCGAGCTGGTCCCACCTACAGAAGATAAAAGTTAAACTTATAAAACACGCCGGAACACCACAGCAAAGAGAGCTCACGACAGTTATAAAAGGCAGTCTAAGTGCAGAGACTCAAGCAGTTCGATCGGAGTATTTCAAATAATAAAGAATTTCACAGCACAAACGTGACAACTTTTTTACTGGCAATTGCAGCTTCTCAAAAGAGAATTACAGTGACATGACAGATGACAACGCCCTTTGTGAAACTATACACAAAAGCAGACGACGAATTTTCTGAATGCGAGGCTCAAGCCTGAGGAGACAACGCAGTTTCACATCCATACCCAAGTAAACATTGTACCTATACTACAAAAATGGTTCAAATTGCTCTGAGCACTATGAGACTTAACTTCTGAGGTCATGAGTCCCCTAGAACTTAGAACAACTTAAACCCAACTAACCTACGGATGACACACACATCCATGCCCGAGGCACGATTCGAACCTGCGACCGTAGCGGTCGCGCGGTTCCAGACTGTAGCGCCCAGAACCGTTCGGCCACACTGGCCGGCACCTATACTACACCTCGCGAGTGGTCTCTGGCTCACATTTAGCATATTTTCCGGAAATTTTTTTGCGCAAGGCTTCGCACCTTTGGAAATCGCTGCTCACCAGTTTCAACGGTCTGTTGAATATCGATCATAAAAAGCACACATTACTACCACACCTCAAAGTCTCAGTAGATAAATCGATATATACTATGAAGTCCCCTGCCACATTTTTCCGTTTGGACGTGAAGGATTATCTCAGAAGCTACTGTAGGGATTTTGATATATTTTTCACTAACAGGTAGACTGATTCACGAGGAATGTTTGTGTGCATAAATTACCGCCACGCCAGACAAGTCGTCTGGCCATAGATATTCAGTGCTATCCGTGCGAAGCCGGGCCATGTCGATAGTACGCATCTAGTAATTTTTTTTTGTGCTTACTCTTGTCAGAAAGCATGCTCAAAATCAGCCAAAATTTTAAAAACAGAAGTCTATGTTATGTGGTACCCCAGGAAAAATAGCGCCTGTGTAGTATTCGCAATTTTCACTGCCTTTTTTTGGTAAATATTTCAGCAAATGTCCTTCGACGCTACAAAACAGCCCAGAAGATTCGCCAGGATGCCGAGTTCCTGCAGTAAAGAAGAGGCTAGCAGACGGCACAACCGAGTGATCTCTGTAACAAGGGGATCTCCCCATCGCGGCCCCCTCAGATTTAGTTATAAATCGGCACAGTGGATAGGGCTTGAAAAACTGAACACAAATCAATCGAGAAAACAGGAAGAAGTTGTGTGGAACTATGAAAAAAATAAGCAAAATATACAAACTGACTAGTACATGCGCGAGATAGGCAACAACAAGGATAACGTGAGCTCTGGAGCGCCGTGGTCTCGTGGTTAGCGTGAGCGGCTGCAGAACGAGAGGTCCTTGGTTCAAGCTTTCCCTCGAGTGAAGAGTTAACTTCAACTTTCTTTATTTTCGCAAAGTTATAATCTGTCCGTTCGTTCATTGACGTCTCTGTATACTGTAATAAGTTTAGTATCTGTGTTTTACGACCGCACCGCAAAACCGTGCGATTAGTAGACGAAAGGACGTGCCTCTCCAATGGGAACCGAAAACATTTGATCGCAATGTCATAGGTCAACCGATTCCTCCACAGGAAAACACGTCTGATATATTCTATACGACACTGGTGACGGCATGTGCGTCACATGACAGGAATATGTTGTCGACCTACCTAACTTGTACACTTGGGGAATGGGTAAAAAGATTCTTCTACCTTGCCCGATTTAGGTTTTCTTGTGGATGTGATAATCACTCCCAAAAAAGTGATGAAAACATAAAGATTTTGTCAGATAAACTGCAACAAATGAATGCAACAGTTTCACACTCTCACAGTTTCCCTGTGCTCTGTCAAAACATGTTCTTAACGTTTTCAATTTTTTTCGTTTAGGTGTAGCGTCCCCATACTACGGCGCAGTTACCTCCCATCGGACGGTCGGACGGACAGATAATAATTGTCTGAAAATAAAAAATTAAAATTTTCACTTGAAGGAAGACTTGATCCAAGGACCTCTCGTTTCGCAGCTGCTCACGCTAACCACGGGACAACGGCGCTCCTGAGCGCTTATTGTCCTTCATGTTGCCTATCTTGCGCATGGACTCCTCAGTTTGTATATTTTGCTTATTATTTCATAGTTCCACACAACTTCTTCCTGTTTTCTCGATTGATCTGTGTTCAGTTTTTCAAGGCCTATTCACTGTGCCAACTTATAACTAAATCTGAGGGGGGTGCAATGGGGAGGTTCCCTTGTTAGCACTGCTTCGCACAGTAAGCCGCTAAATTCCAGAGCCAAACCGCGGCGTGAGCACGGGAGCGAGCTCAGAGGGCAGCAGTCGGCACAAACAGCGTGGCGGCCGCGGACAGCCGGATCTGGCGAGGCGGTGGTTTCCTCGCGTCGCACCTCGCGGATGCCCTTCCCGTGACGCAAACGGCGGCCCGCCACAGTCCGGTCACGGAGCGCGCCGGAACCCACAGCCACACGCACGGCGCGTGCTGCGGCGCAACAGGATACACGGAAAGCTGGCGTCCAAACGCGTCTCGTGGCGGGCTGTTTCTTGTAAGCACAGTCCACCATCTTACGCACTATCATGTACACTAGCTGACCAAAAGTAGCCGCACACCCCTATGTAATGCAGAATGATGTCACGAAAGGTGGATCCGCCGGGATAATATACACGTCAGGAGAGCTCAGCAACTTAGAACCTGGACTAGGCACTGGATGCCACTTGAGAAACGAATCCATCAGGGACCTTTCCCTTCTAAAGCTACTCAAGTCGACTGTTGGCGATGAGATTGTGAAGCCAAACACAGACCAGGCAGACCTTACATACTGATGGACACGGACCTTCGAGCATTGTGGATCGCAGATGCACTGTATCGCATGAAATCGACTGAACGAATCGCTGTGTTCCTAAGTGGCACCAATAACACAGCTAACACAATGACCGTTTCTATGGAATGGGGTATAGAGGTCGAGCAGTTCCTCGTAAATCACACTATACTGTAGGCAATGCTGATCGCGCTTGAGGTGGCGTAAAGAGAGACGTCACTAAGCAGTGGACGACTGGAAACTAGTGGTTTGGGATGATCAGTCCGTTATACCGTGCAGCAATCCGATGGAAGGCTTTCAGTATGGCGCATCCGCGGAGAAAATTGTCTGCCATCGTGTGTAGTGCCAGCAGTGAAGTACGGAGGGGGTTCTGTTACGGTATGGGACTGTTTTTTTTTATGGTTAGGGTGCAGCGTCCTTATTGCCCTTACGAAAACGCTAAACGTGGGAGCATATGAACACAAAAAAATGGTTCAAATGCCTCTGAGCACTATGGGACTTAACATCTGAGGTCATCAGCCCCCTAGAACTTAGAACTACTTAAACCTAACTAAACTAAGAACATCACGCACATCCATGTCCGGAGCAGGATTCGAACCTGCGACCGTAGCAGTCGCGCGGTTCCGGACTGAAGCGCCTAGAACCGCTCGACCACCGCGGCCGTCCATATGAACACACTTTACAGTATTGTGTACTGCATACCACAGACGAAGAGTTCGGAATCGGCATGACAGTGCACCCTGTCATAAAGCATCATCTGTTAGGCAAAGGTTTATGGACAATACTATTCCTGATAACTACTGGCCTACCCAGAATCCCGACCTGCACCGAATAGAACGTTTTTGGGATAAGTCAGAACATTGACTTCGCTCGACACCCCACCGTTCAACATCCTAAGTTCCTGATTTCGGCCGTTAAGGAAGAATAGGCAGCCATTGCTCCCCAGACATTCGGACGTCTACGTGAAAGTATAAGCAGCAGAGTTCAAGCCGTGACAAAGGCGTTGGACACACCCCATATTAATCCCCACTAATAGATGTTCGGATACTTTTGGTCAGGTACTATCAATCTTCGCGTGGGACTGCATCGAATTAATCAGAAGGCTAAACACCTAAAGCGAAATCTTCATAATGCAAATGCGATTGCAGGAAGACTATCAAACGTTCCACTCGACTAATCACGGACTCTGTTTTATATATTCGATGCTCTGCAGGTCGCACGGAACTCAAGAACTATATTTTTAATGTTTCCGTTCTCTACACTGCCTGCATTGGATTTTTTTAAATTTATTGTCTCTGACTGGTATTGGGCCATACAGTCTTCAGCAGCACACTGGGTGCGTATCGTTATGTCCTATGAAGTCTTCAAAACTTGTACCGCACACGATCATGCATACATGGGTCGCAGTAAACGCCTTAAATATGATTCATATGGCACAGTGATACCCCCTAAAGAGGCCAGCATAATAAATTTAAAATAAATCATCTGCCGTCAGTGTCGACATTTCACTCTTCAAAAATAATGTTCCTAAGTAAATATTTTCTGTGATTTTGTTTCATGGCGTCTTTTGTGACGCGACGAACTGAAAAATGTAAAATATATTCTTAACGCAATCCTGCAGCTAAGAGTCCTATGAAGTGGTCTGGTGAGGTACACTTAGTGAGAAAGAATAAACATATGAGATCCATGACAGTTTGCTTAGATTTTTCCCGTGGGATGACTTGGCTGAACCTAACATTTGAAGGCATCTTCAGTTTTATGAAGAGTGGAATGTCAATTCAGATTGCTATCTCTTTTGGTTTCCGTAAATCTCTTTACGCATTTGCCAGGATAGTTCCATTAAATGAGTCACGACTGATTTCTTCTCCATCGTTGTTCACATGAGATGACGTACTATATGGAGTCTAGGAAGTAAGGACGACGGATCTACTACGTAAGTGCAATGGATGAATGTTACTGACCAAATGCTTACAATGAAACTTCAAAAAACTGAGTGTACAAAGAGAAGGCATATTATCTAAATGGAAAACAGTGAGCACCTTGTAAGAAAATTCTGTACTTGCATTTTTCAGCCTCGGGACGCACAAATGATACGAAGTGTGGTATCGGCTTTCCAGTAAGTGGTCGAAGGATAACCGATTTATGGCGCCCTAGTCTATTCGGACCTCGTAACATAGTAATTTATGTATGTTATCAATTAACAATATAAGGGGTCAGTCAAATGAAAACGAGACAGATGGAAAAAAGGAAATACTCGTATGTTTTATGAAAAACGTATCAAAAGGAGTGTTGAATTCCTAGTGGTGTGAAGTGTGAAAACGAAATTTCAAATGACAGGTACCACAGGAAAAACAGCTGTAGGAAAGGAACTAGAACACACCATGTAGATCAACATGCACGAAACATGCCACTGAAGATGCCTTGCAAAGAATGAAGGTGAAACGAGTATGGCACAAAAATGGTGTTTTATTCACCTGTAATTAGACGGCCCAAAGCAATAATTATCAACATGCCGTAATGTTATATGCAACTGACGACGACAGGACTACGAAAGTTGATTATGTTAACAGTTAGGGTGATTACTTTCGAGATAATAAACGGTTTACTTACTTTTTTTCCATCTGCCTCGATTTCATTCGACTGTCCCTTATAAAATCGGTCAACATGCGGCCGGAGATGCCGCCCCATAATGTCAGTACCGGTACTTGCGCAAAAAGGTTTGATGTTTACTGGTCTAGGAGGCGTTCGTGGTGTCGCAATAAAGTTCCATTGTCCGGTTGCAAGGACCTATGACCGGTGCACCGTACGTACACATTATGTGTGCACCCCTTTCTGACGTTACATTACCCTGTTATTACGTCCATGTTAATGGCCATGTCACCGTTCTTTTGTTGCATCAGGTGGCTTTGATGAACACTACAATGAGTTCACAGCTTTGGCTTGGCCCACCGTAACACCGAATCCAGCACTTATGGAAAACTGTCGACACCTGCGTACGCTCTACGGGAAAACTGTCGACACCTGCGTACGCTCTACGAACCCAACACCTACAGCATAGAAACAGTTCTGGGTAGGGCTGAAAGAGATGTAACAGAGAGAATCCAGAACGAGCCCAACACCTCGTACAGTTCGTACCTCGACGTGCTACTGCAGTCTCGAAAGCTGGCACAGGGGCGACTCCCTATTAATGACTTTCCGCGACATTAGGCCACTCAGTGTTCTTGTGAGACTTGCGTATCGCTGGTAAGGAGGAGAGGTGAGAGAGTCGGCGAAGGTGGTCCGTGAAGAACGAGTGAGGCCGCGGGCCAGTGTGTGGGTCGGACGGAGGCCGCCAGCTTACGTAAGGCGAGAGGGGACGACGTGCTGTCAACAGCGCAGGCTCATCCGGGACAGGACAGCGCGCCGTCTGAAACCTTACACCGCGCCTCTCCTGCTCAACTTCCCAACTGGACTCTGTTCAGATTCTTCGATGTTGTTTACAAGCGTCTGCGATCGTGTATAAAATTACGTGTATTTATACCATTCGCTGTCTCTCGCACACTGCCTAAACGGCAGGAGCATCTCTCCTCACATTTTGCGAGTAAATTACTAATTTGTTGTGGAAGTGGTGTGATTTGCGAGGTTTCAGCCGCCGAAATATTGCACATAAAACTGGTATCACGAACTTAGCCGGACATCAGGAATATACCCATGTCCTTTAAGTAACCAACATTAAAGGAGTTCATTTCGTCAGCGACTCTTCGACAGCATTGTTGTTCTGCTCATCGGGTACCCCTGTAGCACATCCATTCACGAGATTAATGAGGAATTATACATTACTTCGGCGACATTTGCAAGAGAAGGCGGAGAAAGCTACAGGCCGGGGAACTTACTTCCAATCAGCGCAGTGCTAAGACATCGAAAACCACCGCCAAAATATATACTCGTCTGATTTCTGACCATTTCTTCCTGTGTTCTTCCCATCTTCCTCCGGATTTGATTCTACGAGAGGTTGGATATCCTTACTGTTGTGTGCAGCAGGTTGACACAGTAAACACTGAGGCTCTACATCGCGTCCCCTGGTTTCGCGTGCAACCTTACTTCCTTTTCAAACACCGTTACGTTTTGTGCGATACCGAACATATGGGGGATTCGGTAACAGGAAGGAAGGAAGGAAGGAGATTAGTGTTTAACGTCCCGTCGACAACGAGGTCATTAGAGACGGAGCACAAGCTCGGATTAGGGAAAGATGGGGAAGCAAATCGGCCGTGCCCTTTCAAAGGAACCATCCCGGCATTTGCCTGAAGTGACCTAGGGAAATCGCGGTAAACCTAAATCAGGATGGCCGGACGCGGGATTGAACCGTCGTCCTCCCGAATGCGAGTCTAGTGTGCTAACCACTGCGCCACCTCGCTCGGTGGGATTCGGTAACACTACAGTTTTCACGAGTGAAGTTTCTCAATCTTCATCTCGAGCATGTACTACGAAGGATATTAATATTACGTACATTTTTGGAAGAAATTATCTTTTTTCCTGTAACTATTTCGCGACTCGTCGAGAAAAAAAGGATACAATAGTCTCCTAGCGCTTTTTGCTATTAAAGTGAGGAATATTCTGGATTCACTTTGCACACGTTATGAATGTAGGGACCAAGTAGGTAGTCAGATAGATATCGACAGGATGAAACATAAAATATGCAGGCCTATTTATCTGTTAAATTTGTCAAAATATTGAGAAAGTAGCACTTTCTTTAGAAAAAGATTTGCAACATTTCTGTTTTTACGTCACCTACTGTGTCTTGTACTTTTTTGCGGTTCCGTGCCTAGGTCAGTAGAAAGGGAATCCTCATGGTCCTCGGGTGGTGCAAAAAATTTAAGCTTCTAAGTCAATACAATCAAAAAAGAAACTGCTATTTATTTCGCATATTTTAATACTCGCAAACCCACTCATCAGAACCTACTGATGAACTATCTATATGGCCGGCCGAAGTGGCCGTGCGGTTAAAGGCGCTGCAGTCTGGAACCGCAAGACCGCTACGGTCGCAGGTTCGAATCCTGCCTCGGGCATGGATGTTTGTGATGTCCTTAGGTTAGTTAGGTTTAACTAGTTCTAAGTTCTAGGGGACTAATGACCTCAGCAGTTGAGTCCCATAGTGCTCAGAGCCATTTGAACCATTTGAACTATCTATATGCATAATTAAGTCTGTACAGAGCAAGAGTACCACTCGCACTTTTTTTTTTTTTAATTGGAGATTCAGTCCTGTTTTCGTGGCGTCTTCGTGAACGGCAGTGATTCCCAACCTGGTGTAAGACGAAACTTTATGAGGGGTGAAAATGAAATGGGTTTCAAGAAGATTTGGTCACCACATTAATTAAAAAGAAACCACTATTACGGTAGACTGTGATATATGGTAAATCATTGTCATCCTCCTCTAGATACTCTTAAGTAGAGCCATCTTCAGCGACAGAACTCACTGTTGGTGCTGCATATTTTCTAATGCCGTCCGACTACCTTTCGTTAGTTTGTCTTATCAGTCTCCCGTTATTTCTTGCAATGCAGAAATGAACTTGCTCTGGCCAACCTGGCTACTGTCCAGCCCATCTCCAATTCTTTTTATCAATGTCATGGTTCCGTCTTCTATTCTAGCCTGTCCCATAATATATTTTCCTTCCTGGCTCTTCCAGTAACTTGCAACGTGGATATGTGCTTTGGCCGCTGATCCAGTGCCACAATTAAAAAGGTCCTTATGTTAAAATACCACGTCTCACTGTCAGGAGTAAAGAAGTTCATACGATCTGTTTGTAGAAGTTCAACTTCATGCAGACTGAAAACTTATCTAGTCAACCAAGAGTACTGTAGGCCGTTTTTTCTCTTTGTTTTATTTCGTCTGCTGTTCATCCAGTGGTAGTAGTTACCACTCGTCATGGGTAATAAATTCTAACAGGAAGTTTTTCTGGTTTGAAAAAATGAGAAAGAAATATATGGGTTTCAGATTTAGTTTTTATTATTATCATTATTATTACCAGCTCCGCCCCGTGGTGTTACCCTCGGTTAAAGAGTTATTTATAAAGTAATTTTGATACCGAAACTCGCTATCCAAGCATATGCTGCATTACGAAAGTTCTGTCTTGGAGGTTTTGAATCGGTAACCACTTGCGGCCCAGCAGATTGCGCGACTTCAATAAAAAAATAAAAAATTAGACGATTGTAGAAGCTAACAATACATGTCACTCAACTCACTCGTTTACTTAAGTAAAACGTTTTTACGCGACCGAGTACCGAATTACAAAGTGTGCCAGAAAAGGGAGTAAATACTTGCACGACTCTCTGCGATGTTCGTACCTCGGAAAAGATCATAACTGTCTTGGTGTGTGCACGAAGAGCAGAAATCTACTGTAATATGGTCTCTGTAAACAACGCTCCGAGGCTTATTATATGCGCATATGTAGAGATTTCTGGCTCTCGTACACGCGAGCAGCCAACTTAGAGCTGTCGTTGCGGGGAACATAGTGTGCCCAGATGAATACCTACCACTTTTAAAGTTTGTCCTTGATTCTTATTTACAGTGGTCGAGAAGGCCACTTTCAAATGGAACTGCAAGCGTTTGAACAGGAAAGGTAACTTTGTTGGAATGATAGAAATTTGTCGTATCAATCATTGCATTTGTCCAAAAAGTCAAAACTAATCTCTACGCTAAACTCAATGCATTCATTTGATAATTAACTTTCATGGATGACTTTTCAGTCACGTTGACCATCTCAAGGGAAGAAAGGTTTTTTTTCCGGAATAAAAAGGCTATAGGCTATTTCCATTCCAAAGTTCATCGTCAAGCCGCATGAGCGTCAAGGTGTAAAAAACGTTCGAACACAAACTTTCGCGTTTATAACATATGTGGGACTACTACTAAAAGGACTCTTCGAATACAGGTTCCATGCGGCACAAGTTACAGGTGTGAAATTAGAGCTTAAACTATGGTAAGAAAGAAACAAAAGTGAAGAAGTGAATGAACTCCGAGTACGACTTGCGATCTGCAGTGGTGGACGCCAAACCAAATATAGAGAAGGATTAATAGAAATAAGCAGAACCAGGTATCCCACTGACTACATTTTTGCTTTAGTGAAAATATATAGAACGCGCGAATTTCAGTTGTTTGAAAGCTCATTAAGTAATAAAAATGATTTGTCAGTTTAAAAGCAGGAGCGTTAATTTTTCAGTGTAATGTTTAATGAAGTAGATAGTGTCGGAAGTTCCATGCGGCTTTTCGCGGAGAAGTTGCAGCATTAGAAAATTGCAGCAAAATGCAGGAAGATCTGCAGCGGATTGACACTTCGTGCAGGGAGTGGCAACTGACCCTTAACGTAGACAAATCTAATGTATTTCGAATATATAGAAAGAAGGATCCTTTATTGTATGATTATATGATAGCGGAACAAACACTGGTAGCAGTTACTTCTGTAAAATATCTGGGAGTATGCGTACGGAACGATTTGAAGTGGAATGACCATATAAAATTAATTGTTGGTAAGGCGGGTGCCAGGTTGAGATTCATTGGGAAAGTCCTTAGAAAATGTAGTCCACCAAAAAAGGAGGTGGCTTGCAAAACACTCGTTCGACCTGTACTTGAGTATTGCTCATCAGTGTGGGATCCGTACCAGGTCGGGTTGGCAGAGGAGATACAGAAGATCCAAAGAAGAGCGGCGCGTTCCGTCACAGGGTTATTTGGTAAGCGTGATAGCGTTACGGAGATGTTTAGCAAACTCAAGTGGCAGACTCTGCTAGAGAGGCGCTCTGCATCGCGGTGTAGCTTGCTGTCCAGGTTTCGAGAGGGCGCGTTTCTGGATGAGGTATCGAATATATTACTTACCCCTACTTATACCCCCTAGGAGATCACGAGTGTAAAATTAGAAAGATACGAGCGCGCACGGAGGCTGGCTCTGAGCACTATGCGACTCGACTTCTGAGGTCATCAGTCGCCTAGAACTTGGAACTAATTAAACCTAACTAACCTAAGAACATCACACATATCCACGCCCGAGGCAGGATTCGAACCTGCGACCGTACCGGTCGCTCGCTTCCAGGCTGTAGCGCCCAGAACCGCACGACCACTCCGGCCGGCCGCGCTCGGAGGCTTTCCGGCAGTCGTTCTTCCCGTGAACCACACGCGACTGGAACAGGAATGGGAGGTAATGACAGTGGCACGTAAAGTGCCCTCCGCCACACACCGTTGGGTGGCTTGCGGAGTATAAATGTAGGTGTAGAAACTTTGCTTAGTATATTGGATGAAATCCGATCACGTTCAGGCACGCTCGCAGAAAGGTAGCGACCACTGTTATCGACGGTGCTCCGGTGCTGTGCTATCAGAGAACACTGTGTGCCGCCAACCGCATGCGGCGCTCGAGCGGAGCGCGCATCGGCGAGGAGACTTTGTTTGTGGAGAGCGCGAGGTGTGGGCGGCTGCATTAGTCAGAGCGGCGGCGGCGGCGGCAGCGGCCAGCATCCGGAACACCGCGCCGTAAAAATAGAGCCAGCCGCGGCACGGCACGGCGGACCGGTCCGCTCCGGCCAGGCCCTCCGCATTCCTCTCACTGCCGGCCACTCGCCCACTCCTCCGCATCAGCGACGTGACGCGCCACCTCCCGGTACTCAAAACCGTCTCAGCAGGAGGTGTGAGTTCTTTGTCTGTTCATTTCGTTCTCCATCTGCAGATTACCAGTCTGAAACCCTGTGATGTTGATGAATTATGTACTATTTCATAACACAGCAAGAACGCCCCTATACAGCTGACTATTGTGACTGCGAGTGCGTTGCAAGGGAGTCGGAAATTCATTTACGATGGAAAAACGGAGTGTACAAGTCTGTGTCCGTGTGGTGAAGGTTTGCAATGAAACTAATCCAACAGTAGAGACCCAACGAGCTTTCCGCAGATTAAACTATCGCTGACACGTCCCGGATGGCCATATTGTACGGAGTTGGATAGCTAAGTGACGCAGGGATGGGTCAGTGCGTGACAGCAAGTCTCCTGGACGATCCTGGAGTGTGAGAACACGGGAAAACATAGACCGTGTATGGCCCCCTGTTCACACGATCTGACAGTTCCAGACTTCTTCCTCTGGGATATTGGCTAGGATGGAGGCAACAACTCCATTTATTGGACCGGAACCTGTCTTGACAATCACCAAGGCTATGATCAAATTAGAATTACGGAACTGGCTTAGGAAACAGCACGTAGGCTATTGGACCAAGGTCCATAAACAAAAGCATGGTAAGGTAATGATCCCCAAGCCATGTTTCAAAAGAATCTCTGTAATCCTGGGATTGAACAGGAAAGAGATCAAACTCATGACCGGACTGACGACCGGCCATGGGAATTTCAAAAAACACCTACACACAACGGGTATAATGCAAGAGGATCCTAAATGTAGGATCTGTGACGAGGTTGAAGAAACTGCATTCACACCTAATCTTTGAATGCATGGCATTGGAGAGTAAAAGATACAGAATCTTCGGGACAACTAGACCTGAAGAAATAGTGTCTAACAAAAAACTGGTAGAGGGACTCCTTGCACTATTTAAGGGCACTAGTTGGCTTTACTAGATATACAGGGAGCGATACCGCACAATAAACCTAGTTTCGGTGCGGGCAGTGGCGGGTTGGACCTAAGCTCCTTTAGCTCTCCTGTTAGAATCAAATCAATCCTCTGGGATATCGTAAATCCAGGGGAAACCATGGAAAACCTAAATCGTGATACTCTGACGACGATCTGAGCCGCCCTACTTGCGCCACCTCGAACAACGACTTCCGCTCACAAAATAACAATAAATCGTCTGCTTAGTTTTAACTATTGAGTAGAAACTGTGTCGGCATTCGTTGACACCAGAAATGGTCAACCATTAACAGTATTTGTGCTGCCAATTTAGTGTGTGTGAAAGCATTGCAAACGCTGGTTCGACACCAGTATGCTCGTAAGTTGCTAATACCAACGTTTGAAGTACCATTAGGTCTTCTAACTGCTCATAAAACAGTCTTTAAATTATGCAGTGAATAGCAGTTCTGCAGTAAGTAATCAGTGCAGCATGATGTGCTGAACCTCGCAGTTCACAGCGTGGTTTAAAAAAAGTGTCACATATTCCTGCAGGAGGTAGTATTGCTCAAAACTAGAAGAAAAATTCCTATAATGAGATGTCCGAAAACCAGTAACTGTTGAGACATCGGTCGCTGAAGATTCACAGTTTCCAGCCAGCATTTTGTTTACATGTAAGGCAGGATTCACAAACGGTGGCACAGTAGCCGGCCGAAGTGGCCGTGCGGTTACAGGCGCTGCAGTCTGGAACCGCAAGACCGCTACGGTCGCAGGTTCGAATCCTGCCTCGGGCATGGATGTTTGTGATGTCCTTAGGTTAGTTAGGTTTAACTAGTTCTAAGTTCTAGGGGACTAATGACCTCAGCAGTTGAGTCCCATAGTGCTCAGAGCCATTTGAACCATTTGGTGGCACAGTAAATAACCACAATATGCACGCAAATATGCAAATCGTTGAGAAACAGTGGAGGTGAGGCATCAGGATCAATACATGGACAGGAACTGTCCGTGATGGATTCCAAGTGCCACACACCTGACCCAACACATTAACAGGTGCTAAGTATCACCGATTTCTGCGCGATGAATGGCCAGCGCTCTACGAGAACGTTACCGTTTCCGAAAGCCGACTGTGGTTTATGCGCAATAGGGTACCATCCCATTTTCTACGGCTCATGCGCAGTATCTTAGTGTTTCAAGGGCGATGGGCTGATCGAGGACATCCGGTACACGGCGTTGCCCTCCACCAGACGTGACTCCGTTGCATTTCTGGCTATGAGGACATTTAAAGACGTTCGTCTATGTCCAATCCACGGACAATGTGCAGATGTGACAGGAGTGACCAACGGATGTGACTCAATCGGAATGAAGGCAGGTGTGTCTGAAAGAGTGCAAGGTTCGCTGTGCAGAACACCTGAAGATTTGTCAGGAGGCTTGGCAACCCTATGCAGACCTGCCCACAGTATCTACTTCTAACTAACAGGCAGATCGGAATGAGATAGAGGGGTCCATATCTTAACAAGTACTGGTTTTTGGACGTTTAACTGCAGGAACTTTTCTTCTACTTTTGAGTAATACAACCTCTTGGAGGGATATGTATTAGTTTTATAACCACCCTACGCATGCAGTGTAACCGCTCTCGATCGGTGCCTCCCTACACCACCCCTTCTCGGAATGTACTCATCGCAGTCATTGGCAAAGATGAGGAAAGTTACATCCAGTATTTCCGCAAACAAAGTGTTGCCGGATAGTACTGGACATTGCTGATCCTCTACCCATGTGCCAAACGAGAGCATCAAACAAATATTAAGTTGAGAGCGCTCGATTCACCAGTGTATGCTCAGGCACTACAGAGAAGCTCTGCAATATCGGAAAGTCAGCTAATTTTGCTAGAAATAACCATTCGTAACACGAATAGGCTGCACTCGCAGTAAGATTAACAAACAGAACTATCTTTCCCTCCATAGCGGTAGTGTCACTGACGGTACAGTGAGATGACCGATTCCTGAACTTGTCTGTCTGCAGCCCCCCCCCCCCCATCCAGGACATTCAATCTCAAAATCCTGAATGAAAGATCGTCAGGGAGCCAGCATAGCTTTCCTCTATGGTTTTTCCCTGACGTATCTTTTCAGTAAATATTCTCTCAGAAATCGTCCAGGACGCGCAGCAACATCATCATCGCCGACGCCGGCAGTGATGGTTGTTCGAAAGGACGAGAGCGCGTGAACAACAGTGTATTTGTCAACAGAATGTTTATATTATGATGCTGATGATGCGAAAACACTGTTTTCACTGCCAGAGGAATAGATAGGATCGGCATAATATTGAAATTAGTCCACCACACACCACGCAGCGGCTTGTGGAGGATAGACGTAAGGCGATAAGCAGGACGACTGGCTTTCTGATTAGCGTATACAGGTTCAAATGTGTGTGAAATCTTATGGGACTTAGCTGCTAAGGTCATCAGTCCCTACGTTTACACACTACCTAACCTAAATTATCCGAAGGACAAACACATACACCCATGCCCGAGGGAGGACTCGAACCTCCGCCGGGACTAGCCGCACAGTCCATGACTGCAGCGCCTTAGACCGCTCGGCTAAAACGTATAGAGGTTTTTCAGGAGCGTCGGAGCAGAGGGGAAAATGTAGCTGGGGGTTTTGAGGGGCTAAGTCTATTGGGAGACGCATTGCTTCCACTCCAACCGAAGGTGGAAATCAAGGAAAGGTGTCTAACGATTGGTAGTGATGGGGAAAAAAGGTGGAGGGGGTGTGCAGTACTACTGAGTTTCTTGAGAATGTCACTGCAGGAAGAAATACAGCTGCCTTACAAAGTCTGTCCTTGTTTAATAAGGATTCCTACATGCGTAAGGACCTTTCGCGAAGAGATGTGCCAGATGGTGGTACTCCACAGCATGTGACTACAAATTTTCGCTATGTCCGTGATCCGCTTGTCATGAGGTGGCAGTAAGGTGCGTTACCCGCTGGACACAAAAGAGTCGAGGAATGCTGCGCCTCGCGGAAGTCGGCGTCAGGGTGGGCGAGCGCACGTCGGGCCCAGAAGACGGCTCGGTGGCTGATGGCGCGCCGGGGCGGCGACCCAGCGACCGACTTGGCGGCTGCCCGCTAACTGTGCGGCTGCAGGAGCACGCAACGGTCCGCCGCTTCCTGCTCAGGACAGCGAACCCGGCCCGGCCGACCAGGGCCGCGGCTCACTGCACGCACTTCCCATAGTGTCTGCCATCGCCACAGACCATCACGCCTCTGAGTGGACTCTAATCTCTCTAATTTTATCTCCATTGTCTTTTCGCGAGATATACGTAGAAGGAAGCAATATACAAGGTGTTTCGTAATTCACGTTACACACTTCTGGAGGTCGTAGGGAGACTTACTAGATCACGTTTTACGCAGGAAGCCATCTCAGGAAACGTCATTCAAAGACGCTACAGGCGTCAAAGTTACAGGCGGCGGCGCCTGTAAATATATATACAGGGTGTCACATTTATCTTCACCACCCTAAATAACTCTTTGTCCAGATGCAAATTACAAAATGTTTCAAGCAAATGTTCTTTAGCAGTCAGGGGGACATCAATCAGCATGATTGCCTTCGTTGTAGCTTTGTTTTTTTTTTTTTTTTTTTTTTTTTTTTTTTTTTTTTTTTTTTTTTTTTTTTTAAAAGATATGAGCAGCGATATGACTTAAAGGGCACCCTGTATTTTTTATTCGGTAATTCATTTCCTCTCCTAAATACCCACTCAAAAATGTATCACAGTGTACCATTCACTGAAACAACGTTATTAATTACATAACACAACATCGACTTTGAGCCCAGGATCTGTCTACCGGACCTTTTCTTCTTGTTTTGGTCCATACTACCACCTCTGAAAGTTACCTACCCTACAGTCTTTACAATAACAGAACCAGTATGTACGTCACTGTCAGATGTATCAGAACGGTTTTCGCTTATAATTTTCGACTCGTTCATTTCCGGTACAGCAACCCTTACCTCAAACTGAAAATTTATCCCCTCCACCATCATCCTAGAAAGTTTCTGTCATCATAGAATCACCCTGTATATACATACAATTACAGGCGCTTGTAACTTTTGACGTTCTATAGCGTCGTTGGATGACGTTTCCCGAGACGGGTTCCTATGTAAAACTTTATCTACTAAGTCCCCTCTACATCCTCCAGAAGTGTGAAACATACTGTGTTGGCTGAATCTTCACGGAACACACACTCTCGGGATATCTCAACAACACTGAAGCGCCAAAGAAACTGATATAGGCATGCGTATTCAAATACAAAGATATGTAAACAGGCAGAATACGGCGCTGCGGTCGGCAACGTCTATCTAAGACAGCAAGTGTCTGTCGCAGTTCTTATATCGGTTACTGCTGCTACAATGGCAAGTTATCGAGATTTAAGAGAGTTTGAACGTGATGTTATAGTCGGCGCAGGAGCAATGGTACACAGCATCTCCGAGGTAGCTATGAACCGGGAATTTTCCCTTTCCCGTATGACCATTTCACGAGTGTACCGTGAATATCAAGAATCCGGTAAAACATCAAATCTCCGACATCGCTTCCACCGGAACAAGATCCTGCAAGAACGGCACCAACGACGAGTGAAGAGAATCGTTCAAGCAAATTGCTGCAGATTTCAATGCTGGGCCATCGACAAGTTTCAATGTGCGAAACATTCAACCAAACATCATCGATATGGGCTTTCGGAGCGGAAGGCTCACTCGTGTACCCTTGATGGCTGCACGACACAAAGCTTTACGCCTCACCCCGGCCCATCAACAGCGACATTGGGCTGTTGACTGGAAACATGTTACCTGATCGTACGGGTCTCGTTTCAAATTGTATCGAGCGGATGGACGTGTACAGGTATGGAAACACCCTCATGAATCCTTGGACTCTGCATGTCAGCAGGGGACTGTTCAAACTGGTGGAGGCCCTATAATGATGTGGGGGCGTGTGCAGTTGGAGTGATGTGGGACACCTGATACGTCTAGATACCACTCTGACAGGTGACATGTTTTAAGTAGCCTGTTTGTGTGTTGGCAGCGCTGTAGACTGTGTTAATATCGCTGACAGCGCTCTGCGCCCTCGGCAAGAGAAGCTATGGTTGGACGTAGTAGCAGTTGGCGACATGATATTCTTAGTGGAGATTCTGTGTTGGTAGGATATGCAAGTAAAGTGATATGAAACGATGTGTATAGAAGAAAATAAGCAAGGAAATACATGATAATGAATATTTGGTTGATCATGTTTTGACAGTTGACCTATTGACAACTACATTATGTTGTAAACTGGATGTCACATGAACAAGGTAAAATTTTCTAAATACATTGTTTGCTCTTTAACAAAATCTTCCTTTCACTAACCACATGCCTCCTAGTAGTTAGAATCTTTTTGTTTAGCTGGATGTTGCTGTAATTGCTGTAGTTCATTTTATGAGGATTTTCTGTGAGGTAAGTGACTTATGAAACAGAAGGGGGTTTCCACTATCGGGATTCGTGATTGAAATGAGTTTAGGCAATTAACAGGGTTGGAGGTAGTTTTTTAATTTCATATTTTTTGGATCTGTATTACTGTTAGGATTTCTTGCAATTCAGGGCCATACTTTTGTGTTAATTATTGGAAGTCATGTTGTCAATGTCAGATTGCGTTGGGCTTGTATATTGTGGGTAATAAATGAGTAGGTTAAGCTCGAGTTGTCTGTCAGGGAAAATTCTGTAGGTCAGTATCAAGAAAAAATAAAGAGGTAGTTTCATGTACGTAAGCATCCTGTCTGATCACCTGCACCCATTCGTGTCCATTGTGCATTCCGACGGACTTGGGCAATTTCAGTACGACAGTGCGACGCCCCACAAGTCCAGAGTTGCTGTAGAGTGGCTCCATGAATACTCTGGGTTTAAAAACTTCCGCTGGCCACCAAATTCTACGGACATAAGCATTATTGAGCATATCTGGGACGCCTTGCAAAGTGCTGTTCAGAAGAGATCTCCAGCTGCTCGTACTCTTACGAACTTATGGGCAGCCCTGTAGGATTCATGGTGTCAATTCCCTGCAGCTGTGCTTCAGACATTAGTCTGAGTTCACACCACGTCGTGCTGCGTGCTTGCGGGGGCCCAACATGGTATTAGGCTGGTGTACCAGTTTCTTTGGCTCTTCGGTGTACACAAGAAACAGGCATGCAGGACGCAAAGTATCGCTTTATACAGTAAATGAGGGACCATGGACATTCTGCAAAACAACTGCAACAATGCAAAGCCAACAGTGACGCAAGTGGGAGAAATTACAGGTGACGGAGAGGTAACTATCATTCATCGACGTCGATATCTTCAGAACAGCAAAGTACTTGATTTGAGAGAGGAAGAGAAATGCTGGAAAAGGCAGGGGCGGGGGCGGAAGGAGGATTGTTTGTGACCTTGATTAACCACGATTCTAGGGGTAGATTGGCATAGGTCTACAGAAAGACCAGGTTCTGCTCTACCTGCGTAACGATAACTATAGTTCAATTTTCGTGAAAACTTTGGAAACGAGTGTTTGCACTTTTGAGGGCGCACACGTGACAGAAGTGCTGCCCGAGTGAACACAGGTTTGTCGGGGGCGTCCCTGCAGCGGTGTGTAAGCAGAGACAGGGGTGAGGGACCGGCGCCGGCGATCGGATCCGGGTTGAGACTCGGGCGACACGGCTGGCAGCGGCGGCGGCAGCGGCAGCAGGATCCAGGATCCGGGTTGCGGCGGTGAACCCCTCGCCTCGCCTCGCAGGCGCACCGGCAGCGGCGGATCCGGGTTCAGAACCCGGCGGGGCCGCTCGCGTCCTTGACACATTGTGCCGGCAGGCGGTCGCCGGTTGCAAGGACGCCGCATAGGGAAGCAGGGGCGGTGGTGGGGGCAGGGAGAGGGGGAGGGGAGGCAGAAGCGTGAGCGCGTGCGCGGCCGGCGGCGCTGCCGTGGGCGGGCTCGCAAAAAACAGCCGCTCCGCAAACACAGCCACTGAGGCTGCGCCGGGATTCAGTTCACGCGAGGCGCAGCCACAATCAAAATACACATTCTGTAAAACCTGACACTGTCAGCTAAGGACATTCGCCATCCGCAACGGTTCACTATTAATTCCTTTGTCCTGATCTCAAGGTAAATAAGCCGTAAGGTAACTGGTTTCAGTCTTCAAGATCGACGAAAGTAGAAAGTAGAAACAATTATCAGTAAGCGAGTTGCACCTTTCAAAAACATTAAAAAATGGACAATTACTTATCACTCGTCGGCCTCTGTAGCTGTGTGATCAGCCCGGCTGATAACCGTGCGGAAAACACAGGTCGTTTCCCGGTATTGTGACGGACTTTTCCTTGGGAGGACTGGGACGCGGTGCATTCGATTTCGCGTGATGCCAACTAAGTAACTACTTGCCCGATTAGTAGCGCCTCCAGGTCACGAAAACCGACATCGGCAAGAGCGGTGTGCTGACTCCATACCCCTTTGCATCGCATCTAATGACGCCATTGTCAGAGGATGACACGGCGGTCGGTCGGTAATGATGGGACTCGCCACGACCTACGAACGCGGTGATCCACAGCCAACTCAAGACCGACCGCTCTGCATCCCAGTGCGCCTGACGCTTGTTAGACAACTGACACCGAATGCATAAATTCACCTTCATATTACAATCGAGACAAATTTATAGCGAATCATTAAGGATCGTGTGGGTCCGTAACTGACAATGTCAGATCTTACAACTGTACAGTTCTTGGAGGACACTACTTCAGCTGGGAATCGTGTAAACTGATTACAGTATCAGCGATAAGTTACTAGACATACTGAAGACCGTCCTGAAGTGAAATGGCCAGACAAACTGTAGGAAAGGCAGATGTCAGGCTCAGATTCATCAGCACAATCTTAAGGTTAATGGAATGGTTTACAAAACTCTAGTTCCACCGATTCTTTAGAACTGCTCAACAATGTGCGGCCCTTACCAAGATAAATTAATAGAACAGAGAGAAGATAGAGAAGATCCAGCGAAAAGCGAAACGTTCCGTACGTATGCGGGAAAAGGTTACGGAGATGTTCAACAAGCTTCAGTGACAGAGTATACAGGAGAAGCGTTGTGGATCAGGGAAATGTTTGGTGTTGAAATTCAGAAAGCGTACGTTGCCAGAAGAGTCGACCAAGATACTACTTCATCCCACATACGTCTTACGTCAAGACGAAAAAATCGGAAACACGCCGGTTAGCCAACAACCATTCTTCCAACGCACCTTTCCTGGATGAAAAAGAAATGAGGAAAAAGAAGACATTGGTAACAGAAATAATTTCAGCCTCACAACCTAAGGTGGCTTGCAGACCGTAGATGCAGATGTAGTTCCGAATCAAACTTCGATTGCAAGAGACTTCGTGATAAATAAATGTTTCATTGTCTGCCTTAGCTTGGTGAGTTCATCTCGCTTATACCCATAATCCATCACTGTGATACCCCTATGCATATAAGAAATCATCCGAGCATGAAGACATAAATGCTACAGCGTCACAATTCTTCTATTCTGAAGAAACGCATGGACACCGACCAAGCCCACAATGAAAATACTGAACACCTGTGAGCCGGGCCGCCTCCATGGATTTTGTCGCTGTCCTGTTCCCTTCCCCTCCCCCTCGCTCTCCCCCAACTTGTATTTTCAGACATATTCAACATTCATCCATAACGTCTTATTTACACGTATCAAACATATGATATTTTTTTGACGTGAATTTTAAGACCAGAGCCAGGGCACCACTGAGTGACACCTACGAGGAATGTTTACGGCGTAGTACGTTTTGAGTTATAACCCCAAAATTAATTACATCAAGTGAAATAAAGTTCTGTCAATAGCAGAGTATACAACTAAAATATGTTCAGTTTTTCTCGTCCCCTGAGCAGAGGAGAGAGCGTGCGTTGCGGAAACTACAGCAGCCAGTACATCGTCGGCAGTATCTTCGTCGCTTCTGTTATGCGAAGTAGGTCATACGACAGCTAGTGACTTGCATGTAAATCCTTTATTTTTTGCAAAAACAAGTGTATAGATCACCAGTGTCTACTTAGTGTGTACGCAGTACTTAAAGGAAAAACGGCCTTGGTCGGATATTGAGGAGGCGTGCTTTCCGGCATGCCACGACCATCATTTATGGCTAAAAACTAGCAGTTTTGAAATCACTTTCATTTACTGCAGCGGAAAGTTACAGTTGAATCCTAAATAAAGAATCTGGAACGCAAGTATTATGAAATACGACGAAACTAGAGAAACTGCTCGTGCAGTGGAGTTTGGTTGCTGCAGCTCCAGAATGAGGGTTCCGTGTGATATAAACATTTACTGAGCATGGTTCAGTATCGAGAAAGAAGGAGGGAATTAGGTAAAATTTAATAGAAGCTACAGCCAAAAGAGGAAGAGATTAATTTAGAGGACGTGGAAAGAGGAAGAGGAATGTAAAAGGTATTAACGGCAGATCCAAAGGAAAGGTAGTGGTGTGGGAAAGCATGGCAAACATTTTCCCACGTGTAAATGCCGCTTAATCACACTATCTGGATTCAGAAGACAATGGCATGTAACGGGCAGTGCATATTTTACTTATTCTTAATTTGTTTTTATTTATTTATTATTTATTTATTTTTTACGAATTGTTTTTCTCAGTGATACTGCTGTGGATGATCAAGGTTGCTGTGTAGGAACTTTTAGGCCGTTATATACTGACAATTATTTTTATTTCTTTATGATAAAGTTTTTCGCTTTTGTAAGGAACTTTCAAGCTGACGTACGCGTAAGTACTTTTTCAAGGGTTAGATTATTTCCGGTAAGATTAGCTTTTATGAATGGTTTGTATTTACAGCTTGTTATCACAGTTCATTGATGCAAAAATTTCAGTGCCTGGTTTATCCTTTTGGACCCATATTGAAGTTTAACATTTTGCAACCCTGCTTCACCCTCCCCCCCCCCCCCGTTTTCCCTAGAGCCTAGAAGGCGACGAATCTTGTGCATCAGAAATAAGCTGGTTTTAGGTTTCTCCTAATGACAAAATTGTCACGTTGCTCTGGATTGTATGAAGGAAGGCTAGGGTTTGAAGTCCCGTGGATGGCGAGGTAACCTGAGACGGAGCACATGATGGCAGTGGGGGTAGGCTAGGGCAGAAAATATGCCGTGTTTATCAAAGGAACCATTGCAACATACTGCCTGTAGCGAGTTAGGGAAACCCTGCAAAATCTTAATCTGCTTGGCCAGACGGACATCTGAACCGCCGTCCTTACAAAAGAAAGCTCTGTACGTTCAAGCTATTTTGTCAGCAGCTGAAAAATGGTCTCTTGTAACTGAGTTCTGATTACTGACAAGAAAGCAGCGTCGAACCACATCCAACATTACAGTCAGCCGTCGCTTTGATGCCTGCTTTACAATTTACTGCAAAGGCAAATAATTAAAACCGTTTTAATTTCTTCCTAACTCTCTCCCTATTCTTTCCCATACCCTTGGAAATTAAAATGAAGCTGTGTACAGAGGATCGGAGATGAGTCATTTGAAGGAACCGTAATGCTCTACTTACTGCCTCGCCTGAAGCGCAGAGTAACAATGAATATTGATTGCTGTGACATAACGTAATCGACTCCTCTGTGTCTCCAGGTAATGAACAACAGCGCACACAACTGTCACAGAAAGGTCGACAAGGTCGTATCCAGTCAGTCAACGGTGGGCATGTTCGCCGCGCAGTACACGGAGAATGTGCAGAAGTGCTCCCGGATGCGCCGGCACCACACGCGGATGATAAACACATCTAACGCGACATCGAAGCCGATAGCGAGGCGTATCCGCCTCGACACGTGAGGCTGTTGCGCAGCGTTGATCGCTGGTTCGCACCGGGAAAATCACGTGCAAATCACCGACAGTTACATCATAACACTCCACGCCCCCTCCCTCAAACCCGTTGGTTCAACGGGTGACGCGACGTCTTGACAGTGTGAAGTGTTTGTAACTCCAGCATAACTCGCAACAACACTGGACAAGATCTATTTGTGACGTACTTGCAAAATACAAACAGAAGAGGAGACTTTAATGACTAAACCCTTCCGGACAATCCACGTTATTCTGTGGCGACGTAATGAACTTAACATATGGTGAACTGCGCCCCAGTCTCGACATTACACGAAGTGACTTATAATCTGGAGCAGAGGTACAGGATGACAATTACTGAACTACATGAAATAAAAATTGTCATAACTTATGAAAGGTTTGCTTTACAACGTTCATGCGGGGTATGATGGGAATTGGTACGTGCATGGTGGTTTGGTTTCGCGACGAAGTCCACTTTCATTTGGATGGATTCGTCAATAAGCAAAATTGGTGCATTTGGGGGACTCAAAAATGCATTTCGCGATAGAGAAGTCTCTTCACACTCAACGGGTGACTGTGTGGTGTGCAATGTTCAGTCACACAATAATCGGTGCGATATTCCTTGAGGGTAGGGTGACTATCAACGGTATGTGAAGGTTTTGAAAGATGACTTCATTCCCATTATCCAAAGTGACCCTGATTTCGACAAGATTTAGTTAATGCTAGACAGAACTCCGCCCCTTCGAAGCAGGAGATAGTTTGATGTCCTGGTCGAGCACTTTGGGGACCGCGTTCTGGCTCGGCTGTACCCAGACACCACTCGCATGGATCTCGATTGGCTGCCATATTCTCCGTATCTGAAGACATGTGACTCCTTTTTGTGGGGCTATATTACAGACAAGGTGTACAGCAGTAACCCAAAAACCGTTGCTGAGCTGAAAACAGCCATTCAGGAGTTCATCGACAGCATCGATGTTCCGACACTTCAGTGGTTCATGTAGAATTTCGCTATTCGTTTGCGCCACATCATCGCCAGTAATGGCAGGCATGTAGAACATGTCATAACCTAAATCCTAATATCTGTAGTGACGTTTACATGTTGAATGAAGTGTGTGCACGCCGTAGTTTGTAACTATTTTACTTTTTTTCATACAGGTCAATAATTGTCACTCTGCACAGGCACACAGGCCATTCTCGCGAAGTCCCTGACAGAACTGTCGAACTGCGTAAATACGCTCTTTGATGGCTTTCTAAGTTGAGAGTAGACATGCACAGACTGCTTCATCCCAGAGACGCTAGACGGTGGGTCTACATTCATCTAATCACCGTGATGGCTGCTGACTACTCATTCCTTCGCACACTCCAGTTTCTTCGTAAACTAGGCCTCTAAACTTCAGTAGTAATTGTGCGCGATTACGCTGATCGCTCCACAGTGTCAACAAAATGGAGTAGACGGAGTACCGCTGCAAATGTGTGGATGTAGCAAGCCTTTAGTACCATGGAGAGAAGACCATGTTTACACGACGACACACCGAGTTCATAATGCCTACCTTACTATCTTGCCAAGATTCCGGTGGCTCCCATGTGTTGTACTTTTGACCCAACAGAAGCCCTTCATGCAACAGAAGTCGATGACGGTTGCTGCAGAACAGTGGGGCTAAACAGCGCAATTATGGACATCCACACTAACATCTTGAGAGATATTCACGTGGTAAACGACCTGATAAGGCAAAAATTTAAGGAAAACCCACACTCATCGCCTCTTATATCCCACACGCTCCCCAACATTCACGCCGATTATTCTAATTAGTGAGACTATTTGATGTCATTGTTGCTGTTGCATCGATTCTTAACTACGTTTTTATCTAAACTTTATATTAAAGTCATGCATCTTAGAGTAGAGTGCAAGACACCAGGCAACATGCCAGAGTACTCAAGCGACACACAAGAATTGATGGGTCTTCTTCTGAAGGGAAGTGATTCATGATACGGGAATTTGTTGCCATCTGCAGCGAATCACTGTACGTATAACCGCTGGCGTCACAAGCCGTGTCTTCTGGTATTTCATCCTAAGTCGCTTAGCTGTAATCAAATAAGTCCCTCTGCACTGAAGTGACTGCGAGGGAGAAGGTAGAATTTTTTATCACGCTACTTTCTCGGCACTGGTCGTTTTGGGCTCCTGTTTATCACATTTCGAAAAATTGCTGTTCTTACAACTTCGACTACTGTAGTGCACGAAAAATGACAATAGAAATCAAGAAAGACTGGAACAGCTGTCACGCGGCGTCTGCATTTACTTCATCCGCGGACGACTCTCGCCGGACCGACAAGACAGCTACCGGCGAAAGCTCGCTTCAGCCCCTTCTATGCGTTCGACTTTCTTGTCTCACTTGACTACTCAAGACAAGTCAGACTACTGCAGCGCTCCTAGAGTCTTATTTCTGTAATGATTCTTGTATGTTTGGAGTAGTTGTTTTCGTTTACAATTCAACACCAAAACTGCGTGTGTTGTGGGAGCTCTCTTTGGTGCAGTTTTGAAATCTTAACAGATAAAGTGAGGTTGTGAGGGATTATACTTTTCACGAAAAAATAGAAATGTAGTAGCAAAATCTTGGAATAGGCAATGATAACAGAGCTTATCAAGGTCACAGAAGAATTCATTGTGGAAGTTCTTGTCAAAGATAGTGTGATAAATTCTTTACACTTCTGAAAACTGAAAGAATAGGAAAAGTGCCATCCAAACATTTCGAAACGTACCTGTGCACATTTATTCACTTGAGAAACTGTATATATGTTCAAAGTGCAAACACAGAAACAATATTCAGAACGCAGTAAATAGCGACTTTTTGCTTTATCTTTTCTATCTTGTTTTCTTGCTAAGTGTCAAATAATATCAAACATTATTTTTCTCGTCAAATAGCTATAACCTTTTCACGGCTAAAATAATTTTCATTAAAACAGTTTATGTACCTACGTCCTTATTTCTGCATAGTGTAGGCCTTTTCTTTGAAATATGTAAATAACTTTTTGGTTTCAGTTATTTCGTCTATCTTGTAAGGCAACACTAGTAATAAAAAATACCAGAACCTTCTGTAACTTCTCGACGCGTCACGGAAACACAGGAAACAACACAACAAAGATTAAGGAGGTACGAAATCACAAAATCCATAACTGTACTAAGAGTAAGCTCGGCCAGAAGAGATTAACTTTCGATTGTATTCAGACGCCGCCATAGTGCCCTGTTCCTGCACATGCCCAGTGTGCAGCACACGGAAAAATTAGGACTCCACTCTCGCCACGATCTATAGAACATTGACGTCATAGACACACTGGTGTCGTGGTTGGTTAATGATTTATACGCGGGCACAGAAGGAGCAGAGAGAGGAGAGAGGAGAGAGGAGAGAGGAGAGAGGAGAGAGGAGAGAGGAGAGAGGAGAGAGGAGAGAGGAGAGAGGAGAGAGGAGAGAGGAGAGAGGAGAGAGGAGAGAGAGAGAGAGAGAGAGAGACTGACTCTTAGCATCTGACCAGTTTAGCTCAAAGATGAATGACAGTGATCCGTCGTTTACAGAAAGGGTCTCTTGACTTTCATTTAAGAGATTGTTGGGAGGGTTCTTTTAAAATTCTCTCTGCCGATTTCATGCAACATTTTGTCTGCCATCCGGGGTCCGCCGTAGCCGACAGGGCGTTAATTCTAATCTTAGTCCTGCCGAGGCCAACAAACACTTTACTTTAAACCTCACTATGAAAATCACGCAGATTGCGGCCCTGTGTGCAAATTTTAAACTACAGACCCACGGATTGGAGGTTCGTCCCCAGTTGGACGAGTTTCTTTTTCTGCTACTTTATCTAACCTCTGTCTACATCTACATCTACATTTATACTCCGCAAGCCACCCTACGGTGTGTGGCGGAGGGCACTTTACGTGCCACTGTCATTACCTCCCTTTCCTGTTCCGTCGCATATGGTTCGCGCTCGAATCTCTCTAATTTTACATTCGTGACCTCCTCGGGGGGTATAAGTAGGGGGAAGCAATATATTCGATACCTCATCCAGAAACGCACCCTCTCAAAACCTGGACAGCAAGCTACCCCGCGATGCAGAGCGCCTCTCTTGCAGAGTCTGCCACTTGAGTTTGCTAAACATCTCCGTAACGCTATCACGCTTACCAAATAACCCTGTGACGAAACGCGCCGCTCTTCTTTGGATCTTGTCTATCTCCTCTGTCAACCCGACCTGGTATGGATCCCACAGTGATGAGCAATACTCGAGTATAGGTCGAACGAGTGTTTTGTGAGCCACCTCCTTTGTTGGTGGACTACTTTTTCTAAGGACTCTCCCAATGAATCTCAACCCGGCACCCGCCTTGCCAACAATTAATTTTATATAATCATTCCACTTCAAATCGTTCCGTACGCATACTCCCAGATATTTTACAGAAGTAATTGCTACCAGTGTTTATTCCGCTATCATATAATCATACAATAAAGGATCCTTCTTTGGTTCAAATGGCTCTGAGCACTATGGGACTTAACTTCTAAGGTCATCAGTCCCCTAGAACCTAGAACTACTTAAACCTAACTAACCTAAGGACATCACACACATCCATGCCCGAGGCAGGATTCGAACCTGCGACCGTAGCGGTCGCGCGGTTCCAGACTGTAGCGCCTTTAACCGCTTGGCCATCCCGGCCGGCGATCTTTCTTTCTACGTATTCGCAATACATTACATTTTGTCTATGTTAAGGGTCAGTTGCCACTCCCTGTACCAAGTGCCTATCCGCTGCAGATCTTCCTGCATTTCGCTGCAATTTTCTAATGCTGCAACTTCTCTGTATACTACAGCATCATCCGCGAAAAGCCGCATGGAACTTCCGACACTATCTACTAGGTCGTTTATATACATTGTGAAAATCAATGGTCCCATAACACTCCCCCTTGGCGCGCCAAAGGTTACTTTAACGACTGTAAACGTCTTTCCATTGAGAACAACATGCTGTGTTCTGTTTGTCTTGTCTGTTCTGTCTGTCATTGCTGGGTTGTTTTTTAGTCGGGATCACATATTAAACCGTGTTGGCCACCGCTGCTTTGGTGGCGGACGAGGTGAGGCTGCCACATGCAGAGGGCGACTGCGCTGCAGCCTTTCGCTTGGACGACTGCCTCGGGTTATGAACGCGCCGGCTGCATTGGCCGCTGGCCTGAGGACGCGACATTCCAGAAGAGAAACTCGCATGTGCGAGCCACGGCCACGTGTGGCGGCGGCCGCGCGGGGGACGGACACAGGCTGCGGCTGCGCCAAGGCTGGGAGCGCAGCGTCTCGTCCGGCTGCTATGCTCTTCACAGCCTGAGCGCACTGGGGACTCGCTTTCTTCCCTACACCATGGCTCTATCCAAAACAGGCAGGTTTCTGGTGGGAGAGGATGCCGTACTCCCTTACTTCGCCCTTCCTCGATATATTTTGCTTTCACTTCCACTTGTAACGTACCGTACCACAATTGCCTACGACTTAATAACAACAACAACAACTAGCTTACATCACTCCTTGGTGCATAGCTTCCGAAATAACAATTTACACTATGTAACGCTAAACGGCCCTGCTCACTACGAAAAATCTCGCCGTCGTTTTCTATTAACTTATTGGCTCTCTATAGGGACGATTTCGCTTAGCGTCTTGCTAATACTAGCGTTACGTGATATTTGTTCACTTAATGCAGCCGGTGGGCTAAATAAAAAGTCACTGATTTAAAATATATTACTTTATTCCTGTTAAGTGGTCACATCCACGTTCCAGCGTTGCCCAAACGATAAGCAACAAGTGCCTGGGCCCGTCACTACCTGCGCTGCTTCCGCCACATTCCGCCACACAAAGTAGTCCGTCCAAAATAAAGATTTCTGCAGCTTTCCCACATTCTGGCATTCTGAAACTATTTTCTATGGCTAAATGTCGCTGTTCTTGAGCAAATATAACTACTGTATTTTAATTCTACCGAAAATTCTTGTATTAAAGATGGCTCATGGATACATTATGTAAGCATACTGATCTCCTGCGAAAATAACTAACAAGTGGAAATAGTATCTTTGCATTACTGCAAAGAGCCTCTGTTGTGTGTGCTACAGACCATCGATGTTATTGCGTAACTACCATCATCAGAATTTCACTTAGCACTTCGGCTATGACCACGTGTCTTGCATACTATGGTTACGCGAGCTTGAAAATGAAAGGAAAGCTGTTTGTTTCAGTCGTTTCCGCCTGTGGTCAGGAAAATCATTGCTTCTCTTATTTTCTTCCCTTAGAGCAGAAGCATTTTCTGTCTTGCCTTGCTTAGCGTCCTGTATTTCGTTGATTCTTCAACTTTTGTAGTCCTGTCTTCCTCAGTTGCGTGTAATATTACGGTATATTGATAATTTTTACTTATGGACCGTCTGACAGCAACTGAATAAAACACAATTTTAGTGCCATACGCGTTTCGCCTTTATTTTCTGCAAGGCATCATCAGTAGCAGGTTGCGTGGACAATTTCTTACATATTACGCTCCTGTTGCATTTTTGGTGTTGTTCTTCTTATGAATGCCAATTTGCGGTTTTTTTTTCCACATTCCACAGAACTATGAACTGAACGCTTGTTTCAATGCAATGTTTTGGTTTCTCCACGCAACCTGCCACTGATGATGCCTTGCAGAAAATAAAGGCGAAACGCGTATGGCACTAAAATTGGGTTTTATTCAGTTGTCAGACAGTCCATAAGTAAAAATTATCAGTATACCTAATTCGTTGATTCTGCCTGTGGACTTACGAACTATGTTGCACTTGTTGAAGACAGGAACGACCAGTCTGTAAATGTGCGCCTTCACTTGGCTACAGCGCTCTCTTCAGCCCGTCATCCCCTAAGTCCATCCTCTCAAACAAGTCGAAAGTGTCTAGTGTTAAACATAGCTTCTAATTTTCTAGAACTGCTTGTCTCATTCAAACTACATGTAAAAATGTAAGCTCTTACTAAAATATACTCAGGGCAGGTAGTGACAACCTCCCGAAGGCATATTCCATTATTTATCGCGATTTTCGCCACAGAAAACTGAAGCAAAACACCAGAAACTACCGAACGGAAACATAACTATACAGTAAGGTCGGTAACTCTTTAATGTCTTGCTGACATTTTCTCAGTGGATCACAATGGGCGAAGAATGTGGCATCGCCATTTTAACGAACCATTCCACCATTCTCCACCTGATCCAATATCCCGGAATCACTACGACACTGATGTCAGAGTACAGCTTTTGTGGTATCAGCCAGAGATCGCGGTGCCACACCAAAGTCGGCAACGAAAGTCGATACCACAAACATCAGCCAAGATTCGCGGCAATCCGCAACAACCAATGGGAGGGCTCCTGAAGACAACGTCTCCCTCACAGCATACCAGCGCTCTCGCGCAGAGGTGAATATAGTGTCGAGCATGCAAGAGCTCGACCCCAGTTCGAGAGCTCAGCTACAGCAGTCAGCCCCCATCGTGTAGGACAGTGACAGTTACGAGAGTAGTTTCGTCTGCCGACAACAGCTTTTATTGCGTAATACAGTGCCTGACGAAAAAAAAGTGAAGTAACCGTTGTTACTCCCGGCGTCACACAGAAGGGAGCCATGGGGTATGACTTCATGTCACGGCTGGTAGTGATTAAGGGACATGACGGCATAACGGTGCGTCACAGACAGCATGTGTCCTTACGTGTTCTCTTATACGTCAATGTGGAGGTGCCATTTTTGAATCGGCTAATGCTCGTACACACATGGGGAAGGGTCTCTCTGAACTGTCTGCGTGGTGACACGTCTGTCCGAGTACCAGTACCCAGGAAGGCAAGGACAACTGCTGTGGGCCACCTCGCCTCAGGGGAAGACACGACGACTCTGACACCCTGCACAGCCAATCAGTACGTACATCCAGGCTAGATCAGTAGACTCATACTGCCAAGTTCGCTGTAATTACTGAAACAACATCACACATCCTTTCAACCTGTAAAGTTTCGTTTCCTCCCCTCTTCTTAATGGTTCACTTTTTTTTGTCAGGCAGTGTATCTTAAGCTTCTTCCAACTCCATTTGCGAATGAAGTGTGGGAAACAGGACGTCTTGTGTGTCTCTGTGGTATCAGTCATATGTCTAACTTTATTTCCTTCATCTACAAAGGTTTTGTACTAAGGAGGTGATGAATATCCATGGTTTCCACCTTTAAGCTATTTTCCAGATATATTTTTTCGGCATTTATTTTATATTCTATAGCCAGTTAAATATGCGTCATCCTTCGTTGTATACGCTTGAGGTTCCTGTTTAGGCCGACACGATGTGGATCCCACCAGAGAAATATTCCACTGTTGGGCCGTGCGGCTCTAGGCGCTTCAGTCTGGAACCTCGTGACCGCTACGGTCGCAGGTTCAAATCCTGCCTCGGGCATGGATGTGTGTTATGTCCTTAGTTTAGTTAGGTTTAAGTAGTTCTAAGTTCTAGGGGACTGATGACCACATATGTTAAGTCACATAGTGGTCAGAGCCATTTGAACCATTCCACTGTTGATAGTTCAATTTTATGACAAGTAACCTCTTTTCTAGACGAACCGCAATTTCCCACTATACTACAAGTCTGTTGTTTGATTTACTTACGACAGTCTTAGGATACCCATCAATCCTTTCGCAAGAAAATATTTTGCGACTAATGGGAATTGTGGTAATTAATTGTGTACTCAAAGGCTACTTAACCGACTTACTATTTAGAGTATTCCCCTTAAACCTTACTCAGGATGGCCGCATACAGAGCAAGAATCCAGTCTTTGCAACCACTGCGCCACCTCGGCTCTTATTAATAAATATGAGTGGATTCCAAGATAGTCTACCACAGTCAGTCAGATATGAGGATGAACTTGCAAATAATTCTATAAAAAAAGGTTATTTTCGTTAGAAACGTTCTTATGTGTGTGAACATGAGAGGTAAACTGCAGCACTAAACTGCTCTGCCTTCCACGGTGCGTTATTGACGTTTCTCACTTCTTAAATTAGTCATCTCTATACATACAAACGCCCAACTCCCACATTTCGGTTGGCTACAACGTTGGAAATTTGAAAGAATTAATGGAGTGAAAAAACAATATTTCGTGGAAGTGCAAATGAACGAAGCAGCAACACTGAACTGCTGAGTGCATTAGCAGAAAATGACAAACGCGAGGGATCAGCGATGCCCTGTGTGGCTGCCTAGCGCGCCTTTGGGAGAGACGAAGCAGCTGCTCTTTTCTCGTGCACCTCAGATGCGCTCCGAACAGCGAGTTGCCAAACTATGGCGCACCGAAATCCGTGAGAACTGGGACACACATCCCCGTCTGCTGTGGGCGCTGGCAGCCGGATGTGCTCGGCGTGTGTGCCACGGCAGGTAGTCAGGTAGTCGGCAACGTTCTACACCTCCTCCCCCCCTCCCTCCTGTCCCCCCTCCCCCCACACCTATAAAAAAAGCATATCCTACATGCGTCTATAAGGTTTCCACGAAAGTAGGACAAGAATTCATTAGGGAAAGAGGCAGGTACCAGATGCAGTTCCTGCTTTCACAACAGTTTTAACATCACCACACCGCTAGAGGCTTCTGTTTTTCCTGTATCTACGCTCGACAGCTAACGAATCTATTGTGCCACCTTAGGCAAGAAGCTATTATATTGAAAGAAGCCTTTGCTTTTCCAAATGTGCTAGCCAAGGAGATTTCTAGGTTCCATGCACCAAACGGGTGTCAATATCCAGCTTCAAAAAGGAGGTACTGGAACGAGACAGAAACAGTCACAGCCTGGTTTCCTTGTACTGCCAGATTATCTTACTGTCAGCAGATTTTCTCCTGCCACATTCAGACGGGATCTGTTGAACCAAGGGATTCTCCCTTAAGCCTCTTTTACACGAGCGACTTTTGTCTCACACGACCACTCCTATCAAGTGAGTCTGCGGCAGTGGCGCCCCCTGCCGCCTCTCCACGGCCGTATTATTCATAAACTGAGCCACCCTCCTCACGAATGGTCACCTTTGCTGGGACGTAGGCATTAGGAGTGTTTTAAAATGCAATGATCATATAGTTGATCGTCGGTAAAGCAGTTGCCAGACAGATTCATTGGAAGAAAAGGAAATGCAATCCGAAAACAAAGGAAGTAGGTTACAATACACTTGTTCGCCCACTGCTTGAATATTGCTCACCAGTGTGGGATCCGTACCAAATAGGGTTGATAGAGAGAAGTTCCAACGGGGAGCAGCGCGCTTCGTTACAGGATCATTTAGTGATCGCGAAAGCGCTACGGAGATGATAGATAAACTCCAGTGGAAGACTCTGCAAGAGAGACGCTCTTGTTGAAGTTTCGAGAACATACCTTCACCGAGGAGTCAAGCAGTATATTGCTCCCTCTTACGTATATCTCGCGAAGAGACCATGAGGATAAAATCAGCGAGATTAGAGCCCACACAGAGGCATACCGACAATCTTTCTTTCCACGAACAATACGAGACTGGAATAAATGGGAGAACCGATAGGATCGAGCGAGGTGGCGCAGTGGTAGCACACTGCACTCGCATTCGGGAGGGCGACGGTTCAATCCCGCGTCCGGCCATCCTGATTTAGGTTTTCCGTGATTTCCCTAAATCGCTCCAGGCAAATGCTGGGATGGTTCCTTTGAAAGCGCACGGCCGACTTCCTTCCCCTTCCTTCCCTAATCCGATGAGACCGATGACCTCGCTGTTTGGTCTCTTCCCTCAAACAATCCAATCCAAGAACCGATAGAGGTACTCAAAGTACCCTCCGCCACACACCGTCAGGTGGCTTGTGGACTATCGATGTAGATGTAGACAATCGCTTGTGTAATGTTTGCTGCCTGCTTTCAAATTGCGGTTAAGAGGGACTGTCCTTATAAAAATTGGAATTGGAACATCATTAAGCTAGTAGAATTTATTACTAACCACTGCAAAATCTTCCACATTGCTGGAAACTGAAAGAACAGGAAAAGTGTCTTAAGAACATTACAAAACGTGTTTGCTCAAGAAAATAAATACATACAAGCAACCCTTCAAACAGAATTTAAAAACAATATATAGCGCTTTCTTATTTCATTTATCTTTTGTGTCTTGTACTTGTCCTAGGAATCAAATAACATCTAAAATTACTTTTCCAGTTCAATACTTTTTCCTTGTTGAAGCTATTTTTATTAAAAAAGGTTCATCTGTTTACCTTTTTCATGCACGGTGTAGTATTACTCTTTGTTTACGTAGTGTACAAATTAAATACTTTCAGCTTTCAGACATATGATCTGTATTATTAAGAATACTAGTAGGAAAAATATGAAGTCTTCCAGATTTACGCCTAAAATATTCCGCGAGCCAACACACGTTGCACGGCAGTCTTAGTTGTCACGAAAACAAATTAAAAAATAAAATTAAAATCAAGAAGGTATCGAAGCACGACATCCATTGCTGTGACGTGAGTGAATGTGGAGAGAATAGGTTAACGTCTGGCGTTAGCAACAGTTCCCTGTCACTGCTTACGGGCGGCCTGTAGCATACTCGCGATTTTAGATCAACACATCTTACCCACTTGCGACGGGTTTGGCTGTGATTTACACGCGCGAGTGCTACGCGCAGCCATCACGAATGGTGGACTTCGGCGAGATAGCGCCCAGTGTGTCGCTGAGAACGGCGCGCAGAGAATGACTCAGTTGGCTCACGTTATTTTGCCAACGAATGAAATGGCATTTCGTGCTAGGCAAAGCCGTCCTCCCACGAGGCGAGGCAGCTAACGTTGTCGCGGACGGGACACTCGTTCTCACGAGAGAGAGAGAGAGAGAGAGAGAGAGAGCGCCGCAGGCTCAGGGGACAAGCCGGTTAATGTGATTTGCGCTCTCCAGCGGCCGTTGACGGCTTTATTTGTCTCGCAAACCACACAGTCTCTGTTAAAGTGAACGCTTGTAAAATAGTTGCATTAACTCTGTTAGCAATTGTCGAAGAAGAGCGGAGACAGATTCTGGATTCATCCATGGCTCCAACAGCGAATTGCTTCTAGAGGAACACTATATAACGCTGTGCAACGATCTGACATACATACTAGTAGAAGTTATTCGTTAACTCAACTGTATTTTAATCCCATTTTCAGATTTAAATTCAATATAGTTGAGGTATAGTGTCTAATGTCAGTTTGCGCATGCATAATATACATATCCTCGAAGTTCCATCGACTATCAATATTCTGAAATAACGTACTTCATCACATAAATTTGAAGATCTAGATCAGTTTCGTAATTTCATTCAAATGGCAGAGGAGACTTTTTCGAAGTTGCTCACCATCACTGAAAAGGATATTAACCGGCAGTCACGGTAAGATTTCTGGCCACTGGGGAAACATTCCAGTCGTTGGCCGTTCCAACAAGACTTGCAGCAAACACATTGTTTTGTAATAAGTAACACTGAATTTTGAAGTAATACTTCTATTAAACGTACAAGAAAGATCCAGAATCTTTCATAAAACGGAAGGTGAGAAAAGTATTTGGAAGAAGGTTGACACGAACACACTACTCCTGCATTCAAAACGTTCGACCTCGCGACGCCAACAACTGCGCTACAGCGTCGACACAGCACGGAAGCATTTGCATATGGTATACAGCGTCTAAAAAGTATCTATAAATCTCATTATCTGGACATTTAACATTTAAGTGGTACCAAAAAGACGCGTTTCTAACGTATCATCGTGCCGTAGCACTCAAAGGTATACCTTCGTAGCACACGTGTTATGACACTGAAAACATCAAATATAGACAGCTTTTACAAACCAGTATGTACTTTCCTGTTACTTAACTACAACAAATCGAAGCGAAAACTTCAACAGATCAAGTTGCTCATGGCTTGAAAGGGCCACATACACCATAAGAACGATGTCGCATCTCAGTGGTCACGTTCCCCTCCACGATACAAAAGCTCTGATACGCAAGATCCTTTATTTCACGCTACGGGGTGTAGTGAGACGTGGTATTCCACGCTGTGACGTCACCAGCTCCTCGTACAACTGTGTTTTCACGCTCCGCGAGAAGACGGCTCTAAGCAGCACTTAGTATACGTTACGACTGACGCACAGGGATAACGAGAGCCCATGTCCTCGATGGCTGAGGCTGTAATATCGAACAGTGAGGTGTACATCGCACTACACACTCCTAAAATCTCTCTTCCCTCACAATAATCCATAAAAAAATTGTCAAAGAATATAGCTGCGTAAAGCGTTCTTGAGCAAATGCGCCATTCGACAGAAGGCTAGTTACTCAAGGCTGTCTTGGAGTTAGGACAGGAGAGGGAAACAGCAAGTGGACAAATAGCAGGCACGCCGTAGCAGAGCTGCGTTCAGATTCTTCGCTTGCCACTGCTTGAAAGCGAGATGGGAACGTAAAAAACAGTCTCAGGGAGAGCGATTGTCGAGCTTGCATCTGAGCGACGTATCTCGCTTTTAAGCCTACCAATAGGCACGGATTTGCGTCTATGTGCCTACTGCCTCGGTTAAAAACTAGCTACAGTGCCCAAATGGGGTTTAACAATCCATCACACTTTTTGCAACGTACAGGATGCCCCAGTAGGATATACAAGGATAAGGCAGGAACGATCATTCGAAACAAAGGAAGACTCGAAACAAGGGCTCTGCCTACCTTAAGAGCTACAAGCACTACATCTTCCATACTACGAAACCTTTTCTACTGCAAGCTGCTTTTCTTATTTAGGGAGTTGGTAGTTTGGACCAAAATAAGAAAAAAATGACCAGTAAACATGGGCTCTGAAGTGCATGCCTCAAGAGCTACGGGCCCTTGTTCGTCTGTGCTACTGTGAAACATACGCCTTCTAATGAAGAAGTGCTCATCGCTCTTAAGCTATGTATTTTTACGCCAATACTTAGTAGACTTTTTTCGTCGAATGCCCGAATATTGACCATCCCTCCTGGGACACCCTGTACAACAATGATTAGATACGAGGTACACAATGAACGCATGAATGTCCACACATTGTCACTCCGTACTCTGTGAGCGAAAAGCTCAAGACGTACGGTGACTATTATGGGCGTTTGCTCTTACAGTTAAGTTTAGTTGTCAGAACGTATACATGACGCAAATTTTCGAGGCATTCATCGATTATTTACACGACAGCGAATACGGAGGAAGTTACTAACTGGAATATGCCCTGTGGATTTCACCTCGTCTAGACCGGGTCATTTCAGAGATGTTAACGATCTGGCCAGTACATGTGCGCCTCAATGAAGAGGAAGAGGCAGTGACTTCCACTTTTTTCAGCATCAACAGTCACTGGCCGTCTCTTCCTTCTGCTCCGGTGAACCAAAGTCTCCATTTCTGATGGGATTTTCATGATTGTTTTAAACTCACAGGAAGTTGTTAGAAAAGCGTCTCGAGCCCTTCGACCGCTGTCAAACTGCTGCCGAAAGGCGCGCTCTCTCTGTTCATGTGGTAAATTAGGAAATTTATGTATGTTACGCAAATAAATAATGTTTGTTTGTGCTGCAAAGCGCGACAGAAATTTTGCGGGTGCGCGTTAATTGCCTAGCTGTAGTGAAATTCACAGCAGCATTTACACGAAGTGGTGCTGAGAAATGCGTTATAGCGTATCTGGACGAGCGGTATTCGACAAGGCTGAAAGAGAGAACACCAATGATAGCGGTACCACTTGTTGCGACACTGTAAGACCGACCACTGTGTTCTGGTGAACTACGGAACCAACGTCAGCTCAGATACAGGCAAGCGTCAGATATGCACAGACCACAACGGGAAGCCTCTGAAGTAGTGCAGCGACATTTACATGAGCTGAGCAACCCCAGTGATTAACATTATTCATGAAGAGCTATCAACCGTACTGTTCTACCCTTGATTCTGAGAGTACACTGGTGTTGTCTTCAGTCGCAAGAGAAGTAAGATGCTGCTCTCCACGTTATTCTAAGCCTCTTCAGTCTCCGAGTATATCCTGTAACCTACATCTGTGTATACCTGCTTTCTGTAGTCAACCCATCTACCCTTCTCCATCAATTATACCTTCCCCAACGCTCCCAATCGCACTCTACCTGCCATTATCAAATTTACGATTACTTCACACTCTAGGACGCATCTTATCAACCGAATCCTACATTCAGTCAAGTTGTGCCATAAAGACATTTTTCTTCCAAATTATATTCAGTACCTATCTGATCTGCATTACCGACGGTTATGGCCAAGGCACTTCGCCATCCTTTCATTAATAAAGTTAAAGTTCATTCTGCGACATCAGGGAAATGACAATTTGGTGCTGGAGGGAAGTGTGTGATTTTTTTGGGGGGAGGGGGGGGGTAGACCAAGAGAGAAATACAGTAAGAAGGTTCATATGGATGTAGGCTGCAGTTTGCATTCGTTATCAGAGTTTAAGAGATCTGCAGAGGATAAACTAAAATGCAGACCTGCATCAAACAAGTCTTCACACTGAAGATCACAACAACAAACTCCATTACTGGTGCAAAGATTGTGCCTATGACGAGTTAAGGAACTCAATCCCTTTCTTTAAAATATGGTTAGTGACGCCAAATAGAGGAGTGCGACAGATGCGACAACTCACATGGATTACTTCGAGCAAAATGTGGAGAACTTCCATGACGTCGCCCCCACTTAAATAGCAGACTCCGTTCCGGCGGGAGCAGCGCATATGCTCTCTCTTTCTTACGAATGAGTTCACCAGGAAACTGTTTTCCACTGTTAGCAAACCGGCGTTTCCACAGCTCGTACATCACCGGTGAGAGTTGGAAATCTGCCGACGAAACTATACTCGCGGTTACGAAAACACGAGGGTATCGAAAGCGAATGTGACTGAAAAGCCCACTGCTAGCGAAAACCAACTAGAATTCAACAGCGCGGTATTTATCTAATTTAACCGATATATTCTCCGTTGTAAACGACAAACAGCAGGACGTTTAATGGCTATCGTTTTAATAAGGACTTCTGTTTGTTGTAGCAAATTAAATAGTTTTGCTAAGTCTCGTCGTTATGGTTATTTCTGTACGATATATTCTGGGCTAACGCAAGGAATGAGTAGGTACGCCGCAGAATCTGTGAAGTAAGAAACATGGAAACACTGACAAGAAAGAGGGGACAGAATGATAGGACATGTGTTAAGACATCAGGGAATAACTTTCAAGCTAATAGAGGAAGCTTCAGAGTGAAAAAAGTGTAGGGGAAGACAGAGACTCCAATACATCGAACAAATAATAGTGGACGTTGGACTGAAGTGCTGCTCTGAGCTGAAGAGTTTACCACAAGAGGAGTGGCGGGCGGCGTCTAACCAGTAAGGAAACTGATGACAAACTATTTTGGGAGGCTGAACCTTTATACAGGGTGGCGCAGGGGAACGGGAAATTTTGAACGTTACAGTTGGCAGCACTGTAGCGCCGGCAGATGTTCGAAACTTTGCACAATTGATGTGAACGCATTGCCATTTACTAATCATGGAGAATTGGACTGGTGCGGAACGTGCAGTAGCTGTGAGAGCGTTTTACAAAAATGGTGATAGTGCGACTGCCGCGCAGAGAACATTTCGATAGCATTCCCAGGTTGAACGTCATGGACGTGTCCCATCTGCGCATGCGATTACAACGTGGGTGCGTAATTTTGAAGAAACAGGATCTGCCTTGAAAAAGAAACGGCACGTACCCCAGAGAACATTGCAGCTGCTAAAGCTGCAATCGAGAGAAGTTCTCGCCGCTCCGTTCGACATCATGCATCTTCGCTAGGGATTAAGCGACGAAGCTTACAAAGAATACTGCACGAATTAGACTTCCATCCCTATAAGTTGCAGATTGTGCAACACTTACATGAACGACGCCCAGCGTCACGTATGGAGTTTAGTAGCCAGATATTGGCTAAAATCAACGAGGACGCGAATTTCCTTGGTAACTTATGGATATCAGACGAAGCCCATTTCCACCTGAACGGATTCGTGAACAAACAGAACTTTCGTTATTAGGCACAGGACAATCCTTGTGAGTTTCTCCAGCGACCACTACATTGCGCCAAGGTCACAATATGGTGTGCTGTATCATGTCATGGCGTTATCGGCCCTTATTTTTTTGAACGTGAGGATGGTAGTGCAGTGACAGTAACATCCGCTCGATATGTTGAAATGCTTCAAACATTCTTTACACCGAGACTGTACGAACTTAATCTTAACGTCGAAAACATGTGGTTTCAGCAGGACGGAGCCACGTCACACACTGCTCGACAATCGATGGCAGCAGTTCGTCAATTGTTTGGAAGACGCATTATTTCACGTAACGGTGACATTGCATGGCCTGCGAGATTCCCTGATCTTAGTGTGTGCGACATCTTCCTGTGGGGATATCTTAAAGGCAAGGTGCACCGTACACGTCCTGTAACAATCCATGAACTGAAGGAGAACATTGAAAACGAAATCACTGCCATTCCCCAAGATTTGCTACACCGCGCATTCCAGAGTTTTCATAACAGGCTGTTGGAGTGTGAACGCCGAATGGGAGCACATCTTTCCGACGTCATCTTTAAAAAGTAAAGAGACACTTTTGGACATTTTGATTGTAAAGACATACTGAATAATGGCATACTGAATACATTCACTTTCGTTAATAAATTACTAGTTTTAAGAATTTTTTCTTGGAAATGACGTTATTTCGAAATTTCCCGTTTCTCTGCGCCACCCTGTACAACTCAAACATTTTGGCAATTCACTCAATTGAACATACAAATAGGCAAGGGGACACCACCTCCAACAGACATAATCCTGTGAAGCAATGGGTGGTCAAACGAACATTTGGTTCCACAGCCGCTTTATATTTTTAATGCGAACAGGAAGTAAATGCCTTTTTATCTTTGCAACGCGTATTACCAACTATTTGTTAGGAACTAAAGAAATAAAATTTTAACATATTAGGCCTACTCATATCCGTCGATAGGAAGATGCTGTACAAACTAGGTTCTTTTAACCAAAATGCAGACGTCCCTGAGGAGTTCCACCTGTGTTGACGAAAATGTTCGCCCTTATCAGTTTGCACTCCATAACAATGCTACAACAATAGCAAAAAGTAACAAATGGAGGCAGCATTTTTCAACCTGGTCGTATTTACTTAGACCTCTTCATCCCAGAACTAGTTTTGACTTTTTACGCCATTATAAACTGTTTACATTTATAAGAATCACATTGCATATCTAAGTATACGCCTAACTATACCTAAATCGATCTCTCTAACTTTTAGCTCATCCCCAATCTCATCCTTTAATATTTTTCCCAACTGAAGTGTACCGCCTTCCGGGCACAAGGGTTTATTATTATTATTATTTCTTTCCTTTCCCAGACGTTATGTCTGGTTAAAAATGGAAAGTGACGCGGACCTTGATCAAGCGTGACTTCCTTTTAACTGTACGGTATATGTTACATTGCATTTAGGAACTTTCGGGTAACTGAACATGTATCAACAATTACAGATTTCTGTAGTTGTATATATACGTTTGGATGTAGCTGTATTGCGATGATGTACTGGTGGATTTTGTGTGATATGACTCCTGTAGTTGATAGTATAATGGTATAATGTCAACTTTATCCTGGTGCCACATGTCCTTGACTTCCTCAGCCAGTTGGATGTATTTTTCAATTTTTTCTCCTGTTTTCTTCTGTATATTTGTTGTATTGGGTATGGATATTTCGATTAGTTGTGTTAATTTCTTCTTTTTATTGGTGGGTATGATGTCAGGTTTGTTGTGTGTTATTATTATTATTATTATTATTATTACGCGCCCAACTTCGGTGTCTTTTGAAATGTGCAGTATTACAATAAGACAATTGCCGAAAAATAGGAAGGTGTACAGTAGCCAGTAGTTTCATAGTCTAATAATAAATACATGCAGCAATTATAAATCTATCCCATAGTGGCCATATGACTAAGGGATTATACGTCTTCAATTTCAGAAGTATTCGGACACGGAAAAATGACGTCAAGCGAGCATAATCTCTATTGAAGGCATAATCTCGCTTCCAAGACCGATAGACAAAAAAGGGGGGCGGGCCTCATCAGAGAGCAGTGTCAACGCAAAAACTCTCATACCACTGAGCTGCTGCTCTGAGGCAGGTATGAGAGCTGTGTGAACAAAATGGTAGAGGCAAAACGATTCGTATACGCTGTCGGGGAGGCCGTCCGCAATTCCGCACCGGGCGGCGGCACACTGTATTACAGCGCGCCTAGCCATAGCTGCTCAATTTCGTAGTTCCGGAAGGACGTGATCTGCGTACCCGCAAACGCAAGGAAGCGCCGAACGGGTCCCACGGCGCTGTGCGGAACAAAGGCAGGGCACGGACGAGCAGACGCGAGGCAATTTTTTTTTTCTGCAGCAGGCCTGGCAGCTTGCAGCGCAGGTGCCACCGAGATCCGGGTCTCTCTCTTCCCGTGCCCGGCCTGCGAGCAACAGGATACGGTACGATACGCTACGGCGCGCCACGCAGCCGGTCCCAGGTATTAATAGCTCCCAGCCGCGCGCCTCCGACACGAGGGTGCCTCAGCCAAATATGTGTCAACCCAGACCACGCGCCTAACGTGGCGGAACAATAAAATCCAGTCAGCAGGAGGTGTGTCTGAATGTGGCACTTCACGGTTGGATAAAAACGACTTTCATGACAAATTTTGAAGCATTTGCTTAGGCTTCAAGAGGATCTCGTTGGCAAAACTGCGGTATCTGTTTACCGCATATTCTTACAAAATTGATACCACTAGATTAACCAGAAATTTTTGTTTAAAAAAAAGGAATTTTCTGTGGTAACATTGTCTGTTTGGTTCTCTCCGGCATTCATTCGCAAAACTATATTCACGTTAGAGAAAACACAGGAACAGATATTAGTCCGCGTGCCTCGACAATCATGATTGCAGCACAGTTGCAGAATACAAATCTGTCTTCTTATCTGTCGCTGTTTGATTTTCGCACGATTATATCGGTGCCTAATTATGTTTACAATGGAGTGATGTGTTCTGATACAAACTTACCCATGCATTCTGTGAAGGACCTGAAAATTGTGTAACAACGCCAATGAAGGAAAGAATCACATAATAAAGCACAAGACATAATAAAATCATACAGTACAGAAAAGAATTACTAGCATTTCTTCATGTAATGGATCTGCAGCCATGATAAATATTTTAAAAGAAATTTTCCATTTATAGCTGCTAGCATTATTCAAATTATTTTGCTACGACCGTTTTCGACGTTTTCTCAGTACACAGCAATACGGAAAAAGATTATTATTCCGCGTATCACTGGATTTCAATAACATTACAGTTGCAAGCTGAAAATGATGAGTTTTAAATGGTTGTATTCTCAAGCGCACCTGTTGCCTAGTTACGAAAAATGTAATTTGATGGCTAAAACCAACAATGGGAGTTATTTTAAATAATCAGCATCCATAACCTTACATACAACTAACATGAATTAATTTATCTTTGCCATTATTTTAGCAGTTAAATCTATAGTTAAAATTATAAGCGGGCTACAAAAAGAACAATCAGTTCTGTAATACAGTACATTAGCTGTATATCCCAATAAAACATGCGCTCAAGAGAAAGACTCGTGAAACTTTCGAAAAGAATATCACACTGCGATTCAAGGGAGTAGTACACCAGAACATCCCTAATGCCCATAATAGTTATCCCAGTTAAGAAGGGAAGATCACTGGATTCGACAGTTACAACCTGTGTAAAATGACTGACAGACAGCTAAAATTGCCCCTTTATTGCCTACACGCCGTATCAGCAATGTATTTCAGAGCAAATTATTCTTCCCTCTTAGTTTCACTGACGAAGAGAGATGTATAACTTCTTGCTCGTCACAAGGCGAACTTGACGGATGCCCTGCCCACATTTTAAAATTGACCTTCGGCTGCTACAGCACACAAATGTATGGCGATGACTTGTGATGGGCGTGGTTGCACATTGTTAATATCCAGCATAGCAGTCGCGGTAATAACAAATCACGCGAATAACTTTCTTTAAAAATCATGGTTAACTGACTTCCTATTTTCCTGTAGAATTAATTTTACGTGAAGTACCATTGGCAAATGTATTATGATTGTAATACTTCCACTAAATCGCTGCTTCAAACGTGAAAAACGTATGCACCCACTTCACTTTCATCTTTTGCCTAAAAATTCAGGGCGTCAGAAGAAAAGATCGCATTGAAGCACAGAAAATGCTGCACTCGCAATCAGCACAAAAATGATCAGCTGTTTCTTCGAAACTCAACTCACACTGGAATGGTTGGTCCAAATCTCCAGCATATCTCCCTTGTACGTCGTCTTGTTCTATGCTGGCGCCTCCGCAAGGGTGAAGAATGTCATCGGTGTAGCACCTGCAAGAGCGAGAAAGTATCGCGCACACTTCGCGAGTAGGGACGCTGTCGCACACCCGCTACTTCTGCTGTTTCTGTCCCTCGCACTCCGGAGTCAATGTGTGACTGACACGCCGACTCTCCCGAGGCCGCATCCGTGCGCACGCGCCCTGCCCCAGCGGCCAATCACAGCGCCGCAATCGCATCCGGGAGTGAGTGCTGCTACCTAGCGGCGACCCGCACAGTCTCGGGACGACAGAGCACAGCAAGCGGACAGCTGATTTCTATGACGCGACTTCCGGGTCTGAAGGTCCCTCGCAGCCGCGTATAGGGCGCAACGCGCACCGGCGTCGCCATATATAGAAATCTGTGCAGATTTAATTGCAAATTTATCTTTGAGGAAATATCACAGCTAGCAAATCTCTTGTTTTCACGGACCTTTTCAATAATACTACTACTGTTCCAGTTCAGGTTTTAAAATTGTCTCCCGGTTAATGTACGATACAACTACAAACCAGCGACTCTCATTAAAAGATTCAAGTTTTGTAGCGGAAATTAGAGAAACAGACTTTGTTTCTAGAAATTTACACAAACAGTATAAAGGTCGACGTCTTCTCTTCTGAAAACTGGTATTCCGATATTCTCGCAGGAGAGACACACCTAACAAACGTTTTACGCCATAATTCTGTTTTTGAAACTATGTCGTTCTCGGAATAGTAATGATAAATAAAAACTGAATATTAATCAAATGCTATCTTTGGTACTGTGTGTAATAAATGGCTACCAAAAACAGTTGCTAAATGACGCTGGACAGAAAACATTGTAGTCTGTGCAAACGGCCGAATCGTGATGCTGCGTACCAAAGTCGTTACATTTGTGATAGAACAGCGGAGATATATATCACTTTCAGTCGCTACTTTTTTGTCCCACACTGCCTGTTTGACTCTGGGAAGGTCATTCAAAATTAAAGCGTCGCTATCAAATATGAACATCAGTCACAAGGAGCAAACAAAAATATATTGGGATATAAATACCTGCAGTGTTTCTGTATAAACAGCATGGCATGGTGTGCTGCTTTAAAAATTTGAGAAGTAGCAAACTACGTCTCTATAACCTTCAAGGACGACTCCAGCGTCAGGAGAGGAAACATAAGACGAAGAAATATGCTTTGGACCACAGCCTAATGTCCATAAAACAAAATGGCTCTGAGCACTATAGGACTTAACTGCTGAGGTCATCAGTCCCCTAGAACTTAGAACTACTTAAACCTAACTAACCTAAGGACATCACACACTCCCATATCCGAGGCAGGATTCGAACCTGCGACCGTAGCGGTCGCGCGTTTCCAGACTCCATAAAACAGAAATCACCGAAGTCAGTAGTTCGTTGTCCTACACCCACCTTCTTCAAAATCATAAATGATTAAAAAAAGCTCTAAATGGTACGCATAGAAAAATGTAAGGTATAAAGAGGAATGATGGCATTTATTCTACTCCATGATGTTGAACACATGAACTTCGAGTCTTGTCTGAACGAAATATTCTAGTCAAAGCCTCGTGCAAGATTCGCCCAAAGAAAGCGAGGTGTACACACCTTTGCCTCTTGTTTGTTTACCAATTTTTTTTCGTAGTAACGCCTTGCCCACAGGGAAACCAATGTAATCGGAGCGACGTAGCGTAATGAAAAACTTCGTGCGAACTGTCACACAGCTATACGAAGAATTAAAAGGTATAATACTGTAGCGCATCTAAGTAACAGCTGACATGTCGCTAAAGACATGAACTACTTAAGAAATGTAATTCTAGCCATCTGAAAATGGAAAAGTGCTGACGGAAACTAATTACAGGGACAAAATGAAAGCTTTTGAGAGGCCTTTGTGGGCGCTTGCCATATTCATCAACAATCATTACAAGGCTTGTCAGGCTGTCTTAGTGGACGAACTGGACGATACGCCACGCTATATTTCACGATACATATCAAACTTTGAGACTTAAAAACCTCCACCAATTAACGAGACGTAAGCAGATACCGCTTGATGCTCTAAGGTGAGTCCCTGTCTCCTCTCAGTTATCTAAAAAAATATTTTCCTTCGTAATATTGCCCCTCGGGCATGGGTATGTGTGTTTGTCCTTAGGATAATTTAGATTAAGTAGTGCGTAAGCTTAGGGACTGATGACCTTAGCAGTCCCATAAGATTTCACACACATTTCACACGTAATATTGCATTTTATTAGCAATGCTCTTCACAACATCAGCAAAAGCACAACAAGAGTAATGGATCGCAGCTAAATTAAATCAGGCGATGGTGAGGGAATTAGTCTAGGAAATGGGACCCTAAAAGAAGTAGGTTTCGTGATAACCGCCCAAAAATGAAAGCCAGTGGGCGAAGTAGGATACAAAATGCAGACGGGAATCTGCAAGACAAGAATTACTGAAAAAGAGAAATTTGTTAACATCAAACGTAAATTTAAATGTTAGGAAGGCTCTTTTGAAGGTATTTGTCTGCGCTGTACTCTTCTAGGAAAGTGAAACATGGACGACGAACAGTTCCCACAAGTAGAGAATAGATGCTTTTGAAATGTGGTACTGTGGAAGAATGATGAAGATTAGATGGGTACGTAAATTAACTAATGAGGTTGCACTGAATCGAATTTGGGGTAAAAATTATGGCACGACCTGATTAACAGAAGTAATCGGTTGATAGACACATTCTGCGGCAACAAGGAACCGTTAGTTTCATTATGGAGGGAAGTGTAGGAGGTAAACATAGTAAAGGGGAACCAACACTTGACTGTCGTAAGCAGGCCTAGTGCAGTAGCTACGCAGAGATGCAAGGCTTGCACGCGATAGCCTAGCGCGCCAGCTGTAGCAAACCAAATCTTCGGACTGAAGACTACAGCAACAACAATACTCTTTTCATTACCGCTTTTATATGTCACCCAATATTTCTAGTCGAAGAGCAAACGGCACTATGTCAAATGTTTCCACTGAACAGCTAAAACACAACTTTAGCTATTTCTCGTAACGAGATTCTGACTTACGTCCATATGTAACGAATCGATGGGACACTTTCCAGCCCGCAGTCCGCTTCAGACAGGACACGACTGATGCTGGAACGTCATTTCTCGCACATTAGTCTAACGATGTTTTTCCTGTGCGCCATCATTGCATACCGGCGTTCTGACCTCTCAAAATTATGTCCGTACATGCAAATATACCGCTCTGAGGGCATTGAATCATCCACGAAGAAGTCATTCACACATCGGTGGGAATTCGTCAATACACGACGGCACACACAGTAATGCGGCTCACATTACGCAAGGATTTGCGTCAGCGTAAATGCTGTAGAAGTGCATCGCTTAGCTGACTACGCTACATTATCAGTGGCGTGACTCGGTTTGAACTGGGACCTTCGAAAATGTGCTTACTGCGTATCACATGCAAAGAAACTGAATCCATTCAAAGCTAAACTTCTGGACCTGACAGAATAAATACGCCATTTTACATGGGGAGGTCAAATAAGAACGAGACAGATGGGAAAAAAAATTGTTCATTACTTGAAAAGTAATCACCACAACCGTTAATACATCCATCCTACTGTCTGAGAAGACGGTCAATGCCTTCACGCAAAAATGTTTGCGGTTGTCTGTGGCACCATCATTATACCCAAGCGTTCACCCATTCGCCCGAAGTAAATCGACGGCCACAAACGTAGTTTTTCAGGGCTCCAAAAATTTGAAAGTCGCCTAAGGAGAAATCGAGACACTGCGGAGGATGTGTAGGGACTTCCAGCGAAACTTCAGCCGCGTACTCAAAACAACATTGGCAACACGAGGGCGGGAATTATCCTGTAACCGGATGATGCCGTCCATTAACATTCCTAGACGTTTGGACTAGATGGCGCGCTTCAGTGTTTGGAAAGTGTCCACGTATCGCTGTGCGTTAATTTTGTCGCCGCATTCCATGAAGTCCATGAGCAGTGGGCCCTTGTAGTGAAAGAAAAAGGTCATCGTGACTTTTCCGGAGCTGGTGTGCACGGATTTCGATTTTTTCGGTGGGGGGTGATTCCATGTGCTTCCACTGTTGGTTATGACACTTTTTCTCCGGCTTAAAATGATGACACCATGTTCCATTTCCCGCGAGAACGCTGGACAGGAAACGATATTATTCATCGTGATACCGTTCCAGGTGCTGCGGTGATGTCGACATTCTGTTCCATTTCTACTCCTCCGCCAGGTTGTGAGGAAGCCAATTTTCCCGAACTTCCTATGTCCTGTCGTGATGTCCTGCGCAGCAGCGTGACCGATGCCCAACAGGAGCCATATGTCCTGACCAACTGCTGTGTTTCAATGACACCGACCTTCTCGAAGTCGTTTATTCCACGCAAGCACACGCGCACGTGACATACTGAGCTCGCCACACACAGCAGACATACGGGCGTCAATTTTGCTTTCCTCCCCCAATCAAACCAGCACTAAACCTCGCTGCTTCTCTTTCTCGGGCTCCATAGTGAAGTCGGACGAACACACGACTCGCTAACCTCACGTCGAGCACGTTTAATAAATGGCACAGCTGTGAAAGTTAGCGCTAAGTTCTCTTCATTCCCAACAGAGGGCAGTTCTGTACAAAGACTTACCTGCGTTACCAACGTCCGCGGCGTGTTCGATATATAGCCTGACTCATTTTCATTTGACTGCCCCTTACACTACTTATCGTTTCACTCATTCTGACAAGATTTTATTATAATGCTAACGGTTCAAATAACAAATTATCACTACGTTAACTATGTTCTCCAAGAATCCGAAGACGTGTTCTGCAGATTTTTACTACAATCGCGTTCTGCAGTTGTTAAACAGAGCGAAAGATGTAGTTTTAGATCCTGTAGGGCCTTACGGTTCGTTTTGGGGCAAACTCGGTGTCCGATATCATCACAGAGACGATATGAAGCGAGCTTCGTGGCCACATGGCGTTTCTCAGCCCTGTGTTCGACCATCTTCTCTTTTCAGGTGGTTTGCAAATTACGGATGATGGATACATCGATGTACGAACACACTTATCAGTGTTGTACCAGGTCGATCATAACACGTCATTTTGTCGCGTACTACGCTACAGTCACATTAAATTTTGTAAATTTAGTTTTCTACTACAATGATAGGATCGAACCTATAGTATCGAGGATAGTCTTTCAGTAACTGATACTGCTGTCCCAATTTCTCATCGATTATTTTGGTTGTCTCAACATGCCTTTTAAATAACCCGTCGTGCCAAGATTTTACACCTAAGTGTAACCTCGTTTAGGTCGCCACTCTTCCTGCAACTATCGGGACACACTCTTTGCACACACTTGTTCTTTCTGGACATAGTTCCTCGTCACAGTCACCTGATCTTGTACCGCTGTCAGAAATCCTTCAAGCAAATCTGTGTGCGTCAGCCAACTGTTCGATGTCACCAAATCGACATCATCCTGGGTGATGTCGTTCGCATGTTTCCTGTGCAGTTCGTTTCTAAGCCAGATCATTATGTCGGTGTCAGCTATTTCTGTCTTAGACCTTGGGACTGTTCAGGATGTTTCTGCCACACTGAGTGGTGTGTCAGAAACGTCTGCAGCTGCTAATGCTTTATGGATTGAGGATGTTTTGAAAACACTGCTTCAGATTCCAAAGTTGCTTTCCGTGCAGCTGCTCACAGTCTTTATTCGCCTGGTCCGTTCACAGTTAAGCGACTGGCAGAAGGTTCATTTAAAACCCTTCAAGCTTTTTTCTACCATTCTATCTCGAAAAGCACGCGGGAGAAAAGAAAATTTAAATCTTTCGGTGAAAACTCTGATTTTTCATATTTTATGACCATGGATCGTTTCCCCCTATGTAGGTGGGCGTAAACAAATTTTTTTTGCATTCGGAGGAGAACTTTGTAGAAAAGATATCGCCGCAACGAGAAACGTCTTTGTTTTAATCACTGCCACATCAACTCGTGTTATAATATCCATGACATTCTCTTCCTTATTTAGTGATAATACAAAACGAGCTGCCCTTCTTTGAACTCTTTTTGTCCTCTTCTGTCTTATTTCGAGCAGATTCCTCGCCGCGCAGGAATACACCTGAAGAGGACGGACAAGCCCAGCGTAGGCACACTCTGTAGGAAACCTGTTGCATATTTTACGTGGCCTTCCAATCACTTTCACCACAACATTATATATAAGTTATTCGCAATTGTAATTCTCGGGTAATTAGTTAAACTAACAGTCTTTAGATGTGTGTGATTTATCGTGTCTCCTAAATTTCGAGGACTTTTCAGTACTCATCTATATGACTTCCAACTTTTCATTATTTAATCAGTTGCCACTTTTCACTCCATAAAAGCCGGCCGGAGTGGCCGAGCGGTTAAAGGCGCTACAGTCTGGAACCGCACGACCGCTACGGTCGCAGGTTCGAATCCTGCCTCGGGCATGGATGTGTGTGATGTCCTTAGGTTAGTTAGGTTTAAGTAGTTCTAAGTTCTAGGGGACTTATGACCACAGCAGTTGAGTCCCATAGTGCTCAGAGCCATTTGAACCATTTTTTTCACTCCATAAAGATAATTGTCTAAATAATTTTGTAACAGATTTTGATCGTCCGATGACTTTACGATACAGCAAATGACAGCATCATTTGCAAACACTCTGAGACGGCTACTCAAATTGTCTGCCAAATCATTAATATAGATTAGGAACAGCAAAGGGCCTACAAAACTTCCTTGGGGTACGCCAGATACTGCTTCTGTTTTACTTGACGATTTTACGTCAGTTACTAAGTACTGTGACCTTTCTGACAGGAAATCACAAATCCATTCGCACAACTGAGACGATACTCCAGAGGCACGCAATTTATTTAGAAGTCACCTGCGACAAACGGTATCAGTAGCCTTCGGGAAATCTAGAAATATGTAATTGAAATCCTCTGTCGATAGCACTCATTACACTGTGTGAATAAAAAGCTAGTTGTGTTTCACAAGACCGATACATTCCGAATCCCTGATGACTATTCGTCAGTAGTTCGCTTTTTTCAAGGTAAGTCATAATGTTCAAAACAGTATATGTTCCAAAATCCTACTGCAGATTGACGTTAGTGATATAGAACTGTAATTCAGTAGACGACTCCTACTCCCTTTCTTCAGTACTGGTGTGACTTGTGCAACTTTGCGGTCTTTAGGCACGGATCTTTCCGTGAGCGAGCGGCTGTATGTAACTGCTAAGAACGGAGCTACTGTTTCAGCATACTTTGCAAGAAACCGGACTGGTATGTAATCTGGACCAGAGGCCTTGCCTCTGTTAAGTGATTTAAGCTCCTTCGCTACACCGATGGTACCTACTTTTAAGTTACTCATGTTGGTAGCAGTTTTCGATTCGAATTCTGGAATACTTGTTTTCTTTGGTGATGGAATTTCGGAAACCGTATTTAGTAACTCCACTTTCGTCACTGTAATTGCTATGCGTAGTTAAGGTACTGATTATCTCTTACCATTTGTGTACTTTACACACGACCAGAATCTCTTGGATTTACTGCCAGATTTCGAGAGAGAATTTCGTTATTAACCTATTAAAAGCATCTCGCATTGAAATCCGCGCTAAATTTCGAGCTTCAGTAAAACTCCCTCTACAGCTTTTGTTCCCCACACTTATTACAAAGGTGACGATTCTTTGCTGCTTCAGAATGAGTCCTATCAACGGCTCCCATCTTCTAGTCAAGTTCTTCCATAAATGTCTTTTCCCCCTAATTCTAGTCAACATCTCCTCATTAGTTATCCAATCTACTTATCTTTTCTCGAGCATTCTCCTACTACAGCACCATATTTCAAGAGCTTTCTCTTCTTGGGCGCGGTGTTGATCGTCTACGTTTCAAAAGACTACGTTCCATAGAAACATCTACAGAAAAGACATCCAAACACTTAAATTTATACACAATGTCAACGAATTGCTCTTTTCCAGAAATCGCTTTCTTGCCATTGCATATTACGCCAGTCCTACTTTGGCCACCGTCACTTCTTTTGCTGCCCACATAACGAAACTCATCACTACTTTTGGTCTCTCATTTCCTAATTTCATTCTCTGCCCATCAACTGATTTAATTTGACTATATTCGTTATTATAAACTGTCACAATATCCGAAATGCGGTGACACTGCCATTTCTACGAGAAGAGTGGCAGGTAGTATGAAAATATGTAAGAACACCCGACTAACCACCTCTTAAGAACAATTTATGGGCTGAACTATCGTCATCCATCTTACCAAATCTCTAAGCAGCTGAATCATAATACCAAATAGTTTCCGTTGATGTGCCTGGCGACTCCAGCTCTCATGCCTAATACTGTATCACTGTCTGCATAAGGCGGGAAATTAAATTAATGTGCTACCAAGATCGAGATTTTCAGCTACGCAATCCTCGTGATCTGTCAAAGATTATGGAACAAGGGCTGATTTGCATTAGAACGTTTTAGCGAGACTACTTTCAGTCTAAACGCTACTGAGGACTTTTAACTGGACCGATAGTCCTCCGAACAGCTTAATTTCGCTGCGCTACCTCGATCAGAAATTCACTTTCAGCAACAGCTCGACACTAAAGTCGATCCACGGGTCAGAAATAAAATCCGTAGTGTGTTCCTGCTGTCTTGTTAAATTCGTTTATGAGTATCGTTAAAAAAAAATGCAATTCAGCCGGGAACTTGAGAACCCACAGCGCTGTGACACGCTGAATTACTGTTGTTGCTTATGATCCGCAATCCGACTTCTATTGTTGCAACAAATTACAAGCCTTTCAAAATACTTTACGTAGGTCTGTTAACAATTTTGCTCCTTAGTCGAAAATCTGAGCCTAAATAATTTGGTTACAACACAGAGTCACTGTAAAGTTGAAAGTTCCTCAAGTCCAAGAAAAAAATAGGATGCAAGATACAGGAAATGTCAAGGAGGGCTGGGTATATAAAATAATGAATGGTGTTGAAGCATAACATCGTTTGTTAACTTCCTGAGAACGCGGTAACAGTAAAGCTAGGACACACTGTTTCCTTCATAACGCTCTAATATCCCGCACTGAGACATAGAATTAAATCAGATGTGCAAGACTGGATTGAGTTAATCCGCCACGGCGCTCGTCTGGACTGGTTTAAGGAAATCCCGGGATAAGCCAAGAAGGCTGAACTGAGATTTAAGGCTGAAGAAGACACCGGAATCGCAGACTGGACGAGGACGGAGCAGGAAATTTGTTGCGGCCATGGCGACATTTTGTTGAAGTAGTTTAGCGCAACCGCGGTCTGCACCTCGCTCCTCCCTACTAACAAGGGGAGGCCGCGACGTTCGGCTCGCGGATTTACTTTAACCTTCGTACACTTTTAGTAGTCCAGTAGGAAAACATAATGTGTATATAGTAAGGCGTACTTCTGAGGCGATTTCAAGAAAATCCCAAGAGAAGTTTTACGCGTCAATGAGGGACCGGTGCGTTGCGACGGCGGGGGCGGTCATGAGGTTAATGCTCAAGCTCCATAATCGGTGGATGGCTGGATCAAGTCCAGTTCGTTTTTTTTTTATTTATATCCTTTTCAACACTTATTTTATTTCGTACTTATTGCATTCATAAGGTAATATGATGAAAAGACAAGTGCCTTTGTTATTTTATTCCCAATGTTATTTGGCTGTTTACTAATTTTTATTACTACAATAAACATTGTGCAACTTTTATTTCCATAGGCGAGCTAAAAGCTCCATCAAGCGCTTGATACTTGTTCGTATCTGACTGACAACAAACAAGAAATATCTTATCGTGAAGATGCTATTAGAATACACACAATAGTTATAATATTTGTTGTGATAATAAAAAGTTAACAAGCGGCCAAATAAGATTGTGAATTCCTTAAAAGTTCCTGCAAATACAGACGTCTTACCTTTAGCTTTCAAACGCAGTATTTATGAAATAAATATAAATTTAAAGAAACACATTAGCGTTACTCTATTCGCCGACATCTCGTCCTCAGGGTTGCACCGCACCGGTACATCACCGACGCGTAAAACTTCTCTTGCGATTTTCGCGAAATCGTTTAAGAAGTACGCCTTGCTATATACACATTATCGCGTCCTAATGGACTACTAAAAAGAGTACAAAGTTCGGAGTAAATCCGTGATTCAAACGTCGTAGCCTCTCCTTGTAGAGTCAAATGATTTAGCAAATGCAAACACCTACTTCCAGTAATTACTTCGGGGGTTATATTCTCGTGCACGCTACCGCTACAGCGCAATGGTGAACTCTCAAAGCACTGCCGATTTTTAATGATTTTCGTTCACCTGCCTGAAGCTGCAGGAAAGTAGTGGACACACTACAGCGCTGCGACCAGGAAGATGCCTGGGAGTGTTCAGCAACAGCCTGACACGCGCGCTGGCTGACTTGTTGGCGGATTCCACTGCAACTGGCATCCACACAGCGTGGTAGGAAAGCGTCCGCTCGTTAACAACATACTGGCTCGCATCTAAACGACGGGCGGCTATCCAGCGCGATACGAACATATGCTTTGTTCCACCCAGTCTCCAAAACAAACGCTGTATTTCGTGTACCGGTAATATAATAGTACGCTGAATTAATCTGAAAGCTACTCGAAGAACCGACAGCAACGTGTTGTCTGTGGGGAATGAAAACTCGTCCTCGAAACATTCTTTTGAGAGTGTCAAATGTGTGCCAATTCCTAAGGGAGCAAACTGCGCCCGCGCAGTCCTTGACATGGTGCCTCAAACCGCACGGCCACACAGCGCGGCTTATGGGAGAACAGAAATTACATATATTCCGTTGCACACATATGTAAACTCAAAACTGCCAGGATAATATTAGCAAAATGAGGAATGACGTCTCAACCACAGGAAAAAAGGTGTGATTTAAGAAAAGCGAGGAAACCCTAGACCTATATGCAGGGCAGTGATTTTTATCCTACATCGCGTGAGTATGATTTAGTGACCCCAGTACGCGTCAACTTACACTGATGAGCCAGAACATAACCACCTACTTAATAACTTGTTTGTCCGTCTCTGGAACGAAATACATCACTGATTCTGCGTATCAGGAATCCGACAGATTGTTGAGGATTCGTGAGGTATGTGGATTAGATGTCTACGCACAGGCCATGTAATTCGCGTGAATAACGGGCCGCTGATTTGCGTATGCGGTGAGACGCCCGATAGATAGGTTCTATAGGACTTAGTAAGGTTAATCTGGTCGCCGAGACGTCAACGTGAGTTTCTGGCTCCGAAACACGGCCAATTATGTTGCTGAAAGGCGACATTGCCGTCGGGGAAGACATCAAGCATGAAGGGATGCAGGTGGTTCGCAGCTGTCGATTACTAATTTAGGTCCCATGCGAGCGCAGGAGAATGTCTCCCACAGCATAATACTGCTCCCACCAGCCTGCGTCCGTGGCACGTTGCACGTTTCGAGTCGCCGTTCACCTCGACGACGACGTTTGTGTGGACGAGCATCGACCTAGTGTAGCAAAAATGTGATTCATGCGAAGAGCCGACACGTTTCCATTGATAAACGGTCGAATCCCGAATAGTCCCGTGCCCACTGCAATCGCAATTGACAACGTCGTTGGGTCAACATGCGAGCACGTAGGGTTGGTCGGCTGCGGACCTCCATGTTCAACAATGTACGATGAACGATGTACTCCAAAACACTTGCGCGTGCACCAGCACTGTGCTCTTTCGGCTGATACGCCACACATCACCATCCATCCTATTTTACGGAACAGACAAGCCTCCGAACCCCATCTTCTGTGAAGAGTTGTGGGCGTCCAACCAACCATTTAGCACCTAGTGGTAGTTTCATTTCCTGCCTCTAGCCGTAGATTTTCACGACAGTGTCAAGTGCACATTCGACCAGCTTCGCCGTTTTCGAGACACTCGTTCACAGGCTCTGCGTAATAATAATCCGCCATTTATCAAAGTCGCTTATCTCAATGGATTTCGCCATTTGCAGCCCATATCTTCTCTGTGGTGATCCCCCGTCCGTGTCTGCTACGCTTACATACTTTGTTACCGAGTCACGTGCCCGCAACACCACCAGGAGGTATCCAAAGTCGCGGTGGACGGAGTTCACAATTTTTTTGGCTCATCAGTTTACATTCCGACAGTCATTCAAATTATGATCATTCATCTTTCATCACCCAAATGTCAATAGGACGTGCATTACAGTAACTGAAAACTACCTGCCAAAGACTTCGCATTTTCAACGCTCACTGGGTATCGGCGTAAATTTGATTTTTAATCACAAAATTAAATAAGAGACTTGCACCTCTACCGCATCAACGAATCCTTCACATCTAGGAATTTTAACATGTACAATTAAAATACTCGAAGATGCGGTGTTAATCCTCCGAAATCCATAGCGCTATTGACAGTAGACATCGTGGCATGGGGAAGAATTTTAATTATAGCACACTGGATACAGCTGAAGGAATATACAATTATATAACTACCTGTAATAGGCTCTCCAATTATGTAATAAATTAACAAAATCCGCAACTTCCTGTATTGTAAAATATATATGTAACGCAAAGAAATAAATCCTAGCGTATAGAACAGGAACACAGAAATAAACTGAGAGTAACGCATCATGAACGAAACAAATAAATTCTTCACCTTGAACCAATTACATCAATACAGTGAAATCAGTAATACTGAGATCGGAAGCGAAGCCTAGGAGGTACGATGACCTGCTAAACGAAGTAGAAGCGGTTGTTTTGACAACTTGTGGCTACTCTAAACTCATTAGGGATGGGGATTTCTGTTCTATTTGACACCGACTGGAGAGAGCCCACAACATCCGCTTGAAATGAGTTACTGAACCTTCGGGCATATCCTTGTTGCGACATTTCGTTTGACAGTAAAAATTAGGTTTTCACAAACTCTAAAATCCTATTGTTTCTTGAGATAGCTGGCAAATAATGCAGGCTGTAATAAAATATAATTTTTAACCAAGAAAACTATGAATGTAGAGCTCATGGCAAACGGTGGCGCATACGCAACCCCTAGCAGTAAGTGATCACCACCGAAGACAGTGGAGCATAAGAGAGGGGCATAAAAGCTACTCCATAACGCAGTAAAGCCAAAGAAACTCTACATTTGATTCGTTTACCTCGGGTGAAACAAAATACAAAATATGTTTAAGCTGGCCACATTTGCTCTGTGTTTTGAAAAATTCGTATCGACGCCTGCTGCCTCACCATGTCCACCTATGTTTGTCACTGGACCACATTCCGAAAATAAATGTCACAGATGTACTTATTACAACAGAACGAAAACAATGGAACTGTGTTACAACCATATATGAAGTCACACGAGAACAATGTCACTGTACAATAACGTCCTCGCACACGGATGTCAGATGAGGAAATATATGCTTCATAATTTCCGACGTGAATGTACCAGTCGCGCGTCGACCGATGGAAACACATCTGGTACAAAATGATCGTATGATTATCAACAACGTGCAGCAAACTGAGCTAGAGAAGCGCAGCTTCTCTGTAATGGTTTGGAATCCCCAGTCGGCAGGGTTCACCTGCAAGTAGTTTATCATAGAAAGTTACGGCTCCTCTGTGTGCACCAGCGTGTACAGTGATTTTGCGAGACTTATTTTGCCATGGAAAACAGCCTTTCATCTTGCCGTCCACGTACGATCAGACTGCAAGCAAGCACATGTTCACTGTGCACCGAATATCGGGTGAATATAAGCTTAGCATTTTTCATACACTATTCTCCGTTTAATGAATACTCATTCTCTATGTCCTTTCCGTCAGTTTACGTAATTATCCGAGTTTTAAAGGTCGTTGATTTTTACTTCATTTTTGTTTTAATTCTTTTCCCAGTAGCGATCAGTCACGATGGAGCCTTTCCCCTGAGCCGTTGCGCTCATGAACGAAGGAGGTTCTTTTAACGCAGTTAGTCATAGCATACGGATGTCGCCTCCTCTCAATGCACCTAACCGTCAATGCGTGTTCACTCCCCCGTTACTTCAGGTTATCTCTATTGTATAAATTATGTTCTGTGTGTGTAGACTAGGGGTCATGTGGCAATGTTGTGTTGTACATTAAAAGTGCTTATCAGATCCACGAGAGAACCACCGTGTGCGAAGCCCCCGACGTTCAGTGTGTTTCACTGCAGTAACAGTTTATTTTCTATTACTGTTGGTTTATGTTAACAATAAAGGCTAACAGTCTAAGAAATTCACATTATAGACAGTTTAGTCGATTTATGTCACAAATAGGGAAATGTAATTCTGCCTTGAACAAACGTAATTTTTCTTCTTTTAGTACCCATGTGTGTTTCGGAGAAGTTTCTCCACCTAAAGTGGGTTTTAATTTATTCACTTTACAACTGAGCCTTGGGAGTGTAACACGCAACAGGAGATGCTCAAGGAAGAGTTTTATGTTTGACAGTGCTTGTTTGCTGCTGGGGTTCTACTTTTGACGGTGTCTAATGACACAGAAACTTTAAGAGAATAAACTAAAGCTCTCGAAGAAGAAGATAGTTCTCCGAAACATCTATGGATACCAATAGAAGAAAAATTGTGTTTGCTCAAGGCAGAACCACATTTCCTTATTACATGTTAGGAAGCAACCGCGGACAAAGAAAAAAAATATATCCAATAGCCATTACCAACTTTAGGCCCTGTCGCTTTTTAATATTTAAATTACCTAACGGGAAAATTAACAGAATTTACTTATTTGATCTGGATTAGTAACGTTGGAGCGCTGCTGGTGCCCATATAATTGCTTATTACCTGCCGCATTCATGCTAGCGTTTTCCGTTGCGCGATCCTTATCAAAACTTTCGAGCCGGATTCTGTTATGCTATTTCCTTTCAGAAGGCACCAGGCCACCTTTCAGTCTTCTTTTAGAATAAATAAGCAGCCACCCTTCATCTTTTCTTTCCATTCGTGAACGAAACGCGAGGATTACCATTGCTCTGACACTTTTTTGCGAGTTGTATCATAGTAATTTTTGTCAGACTCTAAGATATCGGTATGTAGGGAAGTCACGAGTAGATACGGCTTTACAGACTGGTTGAATTCTCAAAGTACGTTGACATTTTGTAGAACTTTTGTTCCATCTTCTCGCACGGCAAACTAGCTCAAAATCATTCGACCTACCCACCTTTGTACACTATCTCATCAATAGTATCCGGACACATGTTAGTGGATATTAATATGGGGTGTGTCCATCCTACGTCTTTATGATGGCTTGATCTCTGCTGGGGACACTTCCAGTGAGGTGGTGGAGTAGCTGCGCATTCTTCCAAAAGAGCCGAAAACCGAGAAGATAGTGATGTTGGTCGTTGGCATCTGGAGCGAAGTAAACGTTCTAACCCATCCAAAAGGTGATCTGTTCGGTTCGGGTTAGGTCAATGGGCAGATCAGTTCATTTCAGTAATGTCATTGTCCACAAACCACTTCCTCGCAGATGCTGATACAATCAGTCATCGTCTCCGAACTGTTCCTCTTCTGTACGCAGTAAAAAATGCTGAAATGTGTTCACGTCCTTCCATGTCCAACGCTTTCTTAAGCGCAAAAAGGGGACCACGCCCTCACAACGAGAAACACACCCTGCGGCGGCGCGGTTCCTTTTGTCCATTACCTGCACCTATCTGTGAGCGCATTGCAGCAGAAACCCACCGTACTGCAACTCGCACCAGGCTGCATACAACGTAACTATTCCAGGAATCGGGAAAAGGTCTTAATTTCGAATGAAAGGTGGAAACACTAGCAAAACTTCGGCTTATTCTGAACCTTGATAATGTTCACGTTCAGTGCCAAGTCCGTGCTAATCTTAACACAGTCATGCACAAACCCTTTCATCCACGTTAGCAAGTTTATTTCCCCAAATCTGGACAGCTACTAATCACGGATTATTCATAAATGAAAATTCTCGCCATACTATTAAGTTTATCAGTGTCTAATGCACTCAGATTTTTAGTCACCGATCTTCTCAATATGCCACGCCGCTTTACTGCCTTTCCTCATTAAAAATTACTTAAGAAATCCATACTTTCTAAAAAAAAACACCGGAATAAATATGCCTTCTTAAAACACTTTCCAAATATGTAGCACGACTAAAACCGACAAATTATAACTTCTCCGGAGCTCATACTACACACGACCGTACCATTGAAAGGCTGGGCTCCGACTCCTTACAATGGTGTGAGGATTCTCTATCTCTAAGAGAAAAGACACGCGAAGAATAATCCCTTCTGATTGGTCAGTTTTCTTTATGGCCAATACAGAAACATTGTTCTCCCGCGTTAGTCCGCGCTTTTCATCACTAACCAATCAACAAATAACACAATTTCGTACTGTATTTTTCCAGAAATAAATATTTAACATTCTGATATTTTGTTTGTACTTTACGTTATTAACTATTTTAATTTGCACTGGAATTAGCTTTCCTTTTACCATAAACTTACTTAACATATTATGATACAAAATTCCCCGTCCTGCAACGTTCATCAGTAGAACAACGATCTACATATTTACTTTAGACCACTCTCACGCATCATTCACACTGCTAAAAGCATATACAAAACTGTACAGACATAAATAAAAAAAAAAAAGCCTTCAAGAAATGAACAGAACAATTCACAAAAATGCTCTCTTGACCTGTTTCTTGAACGTTTCGGTGCGCTACTGTCCTCTAGCAGATGAAAATTAGAACGACGTACTCGACTGAACCCACTTCAGACCATCTGCCACTGTGTATCTCTAGAAAGGAGCGATACAAGGCGCCACGCCTCACCTCGTACCTTACGTAGCACCGCCTCCTCCGTATTTTCACTGTTGGCGCTAGACAAGGCGACTGGCAACGCTCTCCAGGGATTCGCCAAACACACACGTTTCCATCGGACTGCCGCACGTATGGCGAGATTTATCACTCTCCAAATCACTCGTTCCCAGTCAACCATTGCCCATTGGCTTCTTTCTTACTATTATTTTACAGCCGCGTTAGGCAACGCTCGACGCACCCGGTAGGTCAGTACATGAGTTCTGTCTGTCCTTAGTTTAGCTGCGGTTGCTCCTTCACGTTTCTACTTCACAATCGCCAGGAGTTGAACTGAACAGTTTTAGAAGTTGTAATATCTCGTGGCTGGAATTACGTGATCTGCGATAGCAACAAACTTTGCGTCCGGTAATGTAAGAAACGAGAGGTGCATTGCGCGCTCCGCTGAAATGTTTGTCGCCCTTCTTTCACTCGCTTCGTTACGAGAAATTACAAAACGAACCTCATATCACGGCCATTTCTACAACTCCAAAAGTTGTAGATGCTCGAAGGGAGCGGAAAGACGCCCTTGTACGCCGTATTGTAAGTCAACATACAGGGTAGTCATGAACAGTGGAAAACCTTGTAAGGGTGTTGCAGGATAGTTTGTGCTGAGAAATTACTGTTAAGAGAAAAGTTCAGTGCGTTGTGCCGTTTCCGAGTCAATCAGCACTGAAGTTACCCAATCAGACCGTTGCGCGCGCCAATTCAAGCGGCTTTTCAGATACAGTTATGTAGGGCCAGTTGTTCTCGCAGCGTAGCTGATAGCGCACGTTCGGGTTCAATCCTTACAACCGTCCCACGTCTAACTTTTGTAACGCTCTCTTGCTCGGTTTTAGGAAACCCAACGAATAACACGTTTGGCGACATCGTCCCTGGCGGGTGCTTGAATTTGCGTGCGCAACAGCCTAACTGGTTAACTTCAGCGCTAATTAACTGGGAAACGGCGACACGTACCGGAGTTTTTCTTAAAAATTGTTTCTTAGCAGAACCCGCCCGGCAGCACCCCTACTAGCTTTTCACAGACTATTTTCCGAACACCCTACGTATATAATGGCAGATGTATGTACGTCAAGACACACGCTTCTCCACGACCACCCACTCGCAGTCGCGGTGATAGGTAGCCCTTAGTCTCCTGATCGCGGTGGATGGAAGTGGGTAAGTGCGCGTAGCAAAACTCGTTCTCTCACAAACTGTGTCTGAACAGCGTCTAAAATGTTTTGGATGGTGTTCAGATATGAATTCGTAATTTTGTAGAAAGTATCTTTTGAACCGGATTTTTCCAGAAAGTTCCAAAACCTTCGAAGATAAATGTGGGTGAAAACTATTATAACATCATCATCATGATTCTGCGGTCATAAAAATTTTACGTTCCGATAGATACCATGAATGATGAAAATGAAACTGTAAATTTCCGTACAGAATTTCTAAATTCGCTGACTATTCCAGGAATGTCGTTATACTGCCTCAAATTGAAGGTTGATTCGCCAGTCCTTTTACTGCGGAATCTGAATTCACCGAAACTGTGTAATGTTACAAGACTCTCCAGCAAACACCTGCAGAATATCATCATCGAAGCCAGTATAATGAATGAATGGTAACGAAAAAGGGCAGACGCGCATGCTTACGAGTTGGGTCACCCCAAAATTTGCTCGTTTATAATCCGAACAACAAAGCTACAAATACAACGTATAAGGAAGTTTTGTGAAAAGCGAAAATATAAATATGTATATACAGTAAAATTTTAATTTCTTAGCCGGCCGAAGTGGCCGTGCGGTTCTAGGCGCTGCAGTCTGGAACCGCGAGACCGCTCCGGTCGCAGGTTCGAATCCTGCCTCGGGCATGGATGTGTCTGATGTCCTTAGGTTAGTTAGGTTTAACTAGTTCTAAGTTCTAGGGGACTAATGACCTCAGAAGTTGAGTCCCATAGTGCTCCGAGCCATTTTTTAAAATTTCTTATTAAACTAAGTAACTTTTCAGTCCGAGCTGTTTAATTTAAATAATAATATCGTTGATTAAATACTTTTGTATATACTACATACATCGTACTTTTAATGGAATATACGTCATATCGGATAGAGAGAACGGTCCTCATGCCTTCAACCGTGCGATTTATTTTGGTCCGGGCAACGCCAGGTATGGCAGCTAGTGATTAAATATTAAAAGAGTACACTGTTTAGTAAGTTTAGTTACGGCTAAAACATATATTGTTATTCCTGCACCTGAGATATTAGTCAAAGGTAATTTACTTTCATGATTATGAGAATAGGCAAAAATATTATAGTGTGTGTGTATCTGACCCTGCAATTACTCGAGACATTGATCCCTGATTTTCTTTTGGCGTATTTCGAACCTGCATCTTCGCGGTTTCTTTGAAAACATTTAATTTTGTTCTGGCTTAGAACTAAATTGGTATGCCTCGTTGTTGGAAGTAGTCAGGTAATAGCGCAGACACTAAATCTCTTCATATTACACATTATAAAGGATTGAAATGCGCCTGATGGATTTGTTATTCAGGTGAAATCCAATGAGTAGTCAACGATCGAAGTCACTGAGTTCTCCTACCCGACCCATTCCGCCCTTAACACTTCCCTGCAGACACCGCAGTACCCTTTTTCGTGGCACATTTGGTCAGCTCCGCATTACATACAGGTGTTGAGTTATTTTTGATCGGATAGTGTAAATGATCAGAGTCCACTGTTAGTTCATCTACACTCTGCATGCTAACTTGCGGTGTGTGGTAGAGGGCACTGCGTCTCCCATTGCTACTTCTCTTCTTTCCTGTTTCAGTCGCCAGGGAAAAATGATTGTCGGTAAGCCTCCGTGTCAGCTCAAAAACGTCTAATTTTTTTTATGTTCATGGCCCTTTCTCGAGATATACGTAGGAATTAGTGACGTATCGGTTTTAAACAGTAAACCACACAGTCCTGCAGGATGACTCTATTATAGCGTCTGCCAATGGAGATGGCTGAACATCTCCTTGACGCTTTCGCTCTCACTAAATTAACCTGTAAGGGAACGCGCCGCCATTCTTTGGGTCCTCTCTATTTCCTCTATCAATTCTTTCTCGTATGGACCCAGAGAGACGAGCAATATTCAATTATTGGCCGAACGACGATTTTGTAAACTACCTCCATTGTGAGTTGCCTACACATACGATTCTTCCAATGAATCTCTTTCTGCAATCTGCCTTACCTGCGGTGAGTTTCATGTGGTCTTTCCACTCCAAATCGCTCCGTACGCGTACCCTCAGATATTTTATGGTTGTGGCTGCTTTCAGCGACTGTTCTGCAACTGTCTAAACGTACAATACCGGGTATGTCTACCTATTTATGCTTAACACGTTGCGTTGGTTTATGTTGGGGGTCGAGTGCGAGTCCCAGCGCCAAGCGTCTATTTCTTTGCAGGTATTCCTGCATTTCGGCACAGTTTTCTAGCGCTTTCACTTCTCTTTATACACTCCTGGAAATTGAAATAAGAACACCGTGAATTCATTGTCCCAGGAAGGGGAAACTTTATTGACACATTCCTGGGGTCAGATACATCACATGGTCACACTGACAGAACCACAGGCACATAGACACAGGCAACAGAGCATGCACAATGTCGGCACTAGTACAGTGTATATCCACCTTTCGCAGCAATGCAGGCTGCTATTCTCCCATGGAGACGATCGTAGAGATGCTGGATGTAGTCCTGTGGAACGGCTTGCCATGCCATTTCCACCTGGCGCCTCAGTTGGACCAGCGTTCGTGCTGGACGTGCAGACCGCGTGAGACGACGCTTCATCCAGTCCCAAACATGCTCAATGGGGGACAGATCCGGAGATATTGCTGGCCAGGGTAGTTGACTTACACCTTCTAGAGCACGTTGGGTGGCACGGGATACATGCGGACGTGCATTGTCCTGTTGGAACAGCAAGTTCCCTTGCCGGTCTAGGAATGGTAGAACGATGGGTTCGATGACGGTTTGGATGTACCTTGCACTATTCAGTGTCCCCTCGACGATCACCAGTGGTGTACGGCCAGTGTAGGAGATCGCTCCCCACACCATGATGCCGGGTGTTGGCCCTGTGTGCCTCGGTCGTATGCAGTCCTGATTGTGGCGCTCACCTGCACGGCGCCAAACACGCATACGACCATCATTGGCACCAAGGCAGAAGCGACTCTCATCGCTGAAGACGACACGTCTCCATTCGTCCCTCCATTCACGCCTGTCGCGACACCACTGGAGGCGGGCTGCACGATGTTGGGCCGTGAGCGGAAGACGGCCTAACGGTGTGCGGGACCGTAGCCCAGCTTCATGGAGACGGTTGCGAATGGTCCTCGCCGATACCCCAGGAGCAACAGTGTCCCTAATTTGCTGGGAAGTGGCGGTGCGGTCCCCTACGGCACTGCGTAGGATCCTACGGTCTTGGCGTGCATCCGTGCGTCGCTGCGGTCCGGTCCCAGGTCGACGGGCACGTGCACCTTCCGCCGACCACTGGCGACAACATCGATGTACTGTGGAGACCTCACGCCCCACGTGTTGAGCAATTCGGCGGTACGTCCACCCGGCCTCCCGCATGCCCACTATACGCCCTCGCTCAAAGTCCGTCAACTGCACATACGGTTCACGTCCACGCTGTCGCGGCATGCTGCCAGTATTAGAGACTGCGATGGAGCTCCGTATGCCACGGCAAACTGGCTGACACTGACGGCGGCGGTGCACAAATGCTGCGCAGCTAGCGCCATTCGACGGCCAACACCGCGGTTCCTGGTGTGTCCGCTGTGCCGTGCGTGTGATCATTGCTTGTACAGCCCTCTCGCAGTGTCCGGAGCAAGTATGGTGGGTCTGACACACCGGTGTCAATGTGTTCTTTTTTCCATTTCCAGGAGTGTACTTTTTTTACGCTTGATAATTTCTCTCCGTTGAGAACGACATGCTGTGTTCTGTTTCGTGGAAACTTTTCAATCCAGTCACACAGTTGGTCTGAACTTCCACTCGCTCGTATTTCGTTCTCGAAAGGGCACTGTTGATCTGTATCGAACGCCTTCCGGAAGTCAAGGAAGACGCCCTCAACGTAGGCGCCGGTATCTACTGGCTTCTGGGTCTCGCGGACGAACAGAAAGAGCTGTGTTGCACACGATCATTGTTTTCGGAACTTGTTGATTCCAGCGGAGGAAATTGTCTGTCTCCAGAAGTGTCCATGTGCGGGTATAAAACATGTTCAAAAATTCTACAACAGACGGACGTCAGAGACACAAGCCTATAGTTTTGTGCACCTGTTCGACCGCTCTTCTTGAAAACAGCAATGACCTGAGCTTTTTTCCAATTATTTGAAACGCTTCACTATGCCAGTGACCTATGGTACACAGCTGCCGGAAGAGGATCAAGTTCTTCCGCATACTCTATATAGAATAGCACTGTTATCCTGTCAGGCCCAGTGGCCTTTCCTCTGTTGATTGATTGTAACTAGATTTCTACCCGGTATTCGTTGACGTTCGAGCGACAATTTACAGCAGGAATTACAGTACGATCTTTCTCAGTGAAACAGTTTTGAGAAAAGGCGCTTAGTATTTCAGCCTCCTTTCTGTCAACCTCCGTTTCGATGCCATTATGGTCACAGAATGGACAGATGACTTCGAGCCGCTTACTGGTATAACAGAAGACAAACTTCTTAAGATTTTCTATCAAATCACTAGATAGGGATTTATCTCCGAATTTGTTGAAAGTTTCATGCATGGATTTCCTTGCGCTACTTTTGGTCTCTTCTGTTTTTGTTGTCTGTCAGGTTCTGACTACGTCTAAATTTACAGTAAAGTTCCTCACTTTCTTAGCACCTCAAGAACACAGCTTTCGAACCGAGGCGGGTCTTCCCCTATCTCTCACAATTTTGCTCGGCAGGCACCTGTCCAACGTTTATTGTAACATACTCCTGAACTTTTCCCATTGATGCTCAACATTTTCGATTTAGGAGATGAGTTTTTCAAATCAAACGCTCAAGTAATCTGAAAACTGTTTACTGACCCTCTCGTTAAGCAGAAACATCTTCCTACCTTTCTTTACATTTCTATGTATAGCAGTACTCAGAGATGCAATTACGGCCTTATGATTACTTATTCTCTCTGTGTGATAAATGAGTCGAAAAGTTCGGGCCTGTAGCTGAGCAGGAGACCTAATACGTGGCTATCACAAATCGGTTCTCTTATTACGATTACATTAGAAGCCACGTAAGTGTTAATAAGCAACCTCCTTTCGAAGCAAACGGCAGTTTTGCTGTTTCCTACAAAGGATAAAACATTGTCACGTACATTAACTATAATTGAGCTTACGCGATTTTTCTACGCCATTGTATTGCTAAAACCATGTATTTGTGTGTCACAATTGACTCCAGTTCTGTAGTCAAAGAATTTTTGCTTTACGCGAATTGCAGAAGCATATAATTAAATGTTTACATTAAGAATTAATTTGTAGTATTTCCATCTGATAAACACCTTGTAAAAATTTTTACTGTTTGTACCTTCCTCGGAGAGCCGTGTCACCCGGATAAAAACCTGATAGAGTAACAAACACTATGGTCTTGTTCACTGATACGCGAAATGTATGCCTTGTGTCTTTTAGGCTTCGTCAAATGTCTGTCACCCAACTATATACTTTACGACAGTGGGGAGATGGTAACAACTATTTCACAGAGCTTTACTGGCACAGTATCAATGAAGTGTATAAACAAAAGTAATTTATTTTGTACACCTCAGAACAAGTTGACGGCTTGTTTTTAGTATGACATCCCATCAGCCTCAGCTGCCGATTGAGTCATCATCACTTTTCTTTGCTCCAATGTATTCGTTTTTTCCGCGCGCTATTCCAGAGTGGAATAATGGAGAGACATTGTGGAGGTGGTTCGATAAACCATCTGCCCCAGACAAGTAAGTGTGATTTGCACAGTAACCATGTAGATGAATGTCCGTACAGCAGCTGGCACCTCGCGCTCACAGGATACGTTTAAGAGACTACAGTTCTGCAGATGTCTAGAGTGGGACACTTGGAAACAAATATAGCTTGTTGACGGCTGAATTTCGTTAGATTCTCGGAATCTGTGAGCCCTAAAGTGGAACACGTGTTGGCCGACGTACCTCCTTTGAAGGGTGTTCTCCCACTTTCTCTAACAGTTCAGCGTATTAAGGTCAGTAGTATGACGTCAGAGATGCTGTCGTTACATCGGAGGTTCACAAAGTCCATCAAACGGACTACTGTGCGTCTGCAATTGTAATTTAAAAGTCAAGTTGTATAACGTGTAAAATTATGTTCGTCTGTTTTGGGTTTTCTGTTAATGTAAAAATAACCTGCTTTCTACTAGAAGGAATTTGGGTGGAAAACTGACGAGTAAAATCGAATAGTCACAGTATCAGGTTTTCGATAATGAAACAGTGGAAGGTGACAAAGTACACTTACAAACTGAAGAAAATTTGCGCTAATGCCGAAAATTGACAGACACATTTAACATTACTGACAAGTTTACACTAAATGGATTGTGGAGTTACCGGAGGTAATTCAGTACAGTGGATGTTATGAACGTGTACAGCGCTCTTGAATTACGTTGAAGCTGCACATGTGAACCGCATAAGAGTGAATACTGCGGAACCTATTAAGTTATTTTTTGAAATGAAGCAAATAAATAAACAACCAAACAAAATACATTTGATCATAGAGGGTGGTTTCCGGTCATAAATCTATCAATTTTTTAAAATAAATGAACAGTATCTAGCTGTTACGCAGGTAATGAAAGAACAGTTGACGACACGGTATTGCGAAGAACTTCGAAAGAAAAAGGATTACTCCATTTCTTTAGCGAAATTCCTGCGCTACTCTATAAAATCTGTATTAACAGAGATCATCCTGAAGTAAATTTGGTACTACGTTATTCTGGTCAGATACACTCCAGTACTGATCGAGCAGGCCATCGATTGTTCACTTTTACTAACAGCCACAAAAAGTGACGCAAACAGAGGGCAGACTTTCACATTTTGCCTGAAACTGTGTTGTTCATGAAACAAATGAAAAATTAATTCTTGCCTCTGTTCTGACCGAGGATTTGAGGATTTTTTTCACGGTTGTAAGTCAAATGTCGAGAATGGGAATCCCCGTCCCAAGTTTTCCAAATTGGGGATCTTCTGCTTCCATTTCATCTCGCAACGTTCTACTTGAAAAGTTTACAATTCTACAATGGTCCAATATCTCAAAGAGCCTGTCTTATCCACTAGGAAAACACACGAAATAATGTAATAGATAATGGTTTTAAAGTAACTGTCAGAGCTTCACAGAAGAAGAATTTTAATCACTCACGCTTACAAACAACACATTCAGGTTTACGAATATTGCGTCTCCTCTTCATAAGCAGACAGGGGCTAAATTACAATATACTTACATGCAGTTGGTGTAATGAACTGGAAAAAGGTGCATCAGGAATCAGTATTTTACTTTACAGTATATTTAGAACTGAAGGAACGTTATCCACTTCAACCAATTACAAGCCATACCACTAGGCGCATGAACGAGTATTAATCAGTGCTACACAGTGATCTGGAAAGCACATATCGAAACTATGTATCATAAGCATTTTGCGTGACTGCCACTGTTCTACTTGACGTGTACAAGAAATGTCAAAGGTACAGGCTCCGGACAAATATTTGGAAACACCGCGGGAAATATGTGATTCAAAATGAACACAGATGCAAGCGAAGCCTGGAGGTCGCGGTGGTATATTTGAACACGAACAGCACCTGTGCAATGTCCTCAATACTTTTCGAGTGTCAGTCGTGGTCAGAACAATATTATGTGTAGTTGTCAGTGCGTTGTGTCGGAGATATGTGAATTCGTACATGGGCAAATTATTGGTGCTCGTATGGTGGGTGCTTCCGTAACCAGGGTAGCTGAAGTGTTTCGTGTTTCATGAGGTACCATGTCGAGGATGTCACTGCATCCGGAAAAGCATCATCCGCCAAATCACAACCGGACGAAAGTATTGTTGAATGGTCGTCACGGACGGCTACTTAAGGGGACTGTGTCGAAAAATAAGAAGTCGACAACAGCAAAAGCTACTGCATAACTCAATGTCACATTCGCAAACCATGTCAGCGACTAAACAACTCTAAAGATGCGGGAATTCCTAACCGACTCATCCGTGATGCATATGCCCGTAACAGGAAATCATGCTACCGAGGCCATAAGACCTGCCCTTTGGAGCCAACGAAGAAAGTTCTTTCGTCGGATTAGTCTCGTTTCGCACTGTTTCCATCTTCTGGCCCAGTTTGCGTCCAAAGAGTGAAACACGACGGAGGTTTGGCGATTGTCTGAGCTTTCATATAGTGGTACTCCATAGGCCCCATTGTTACTCTACAAGGTCACGTAACTGTCGAGGATTATCTGACCATTTTAGATGATCAGACCCATCCCACGGTAAAATGTTTGTTTCCCAATGGTGATGCTCTGTTCCCGGACGACAGAATCGCCGTTCACACAGCTCGCATTGTCGAAGAACTGGTTTTGCGAGCACAAGGGTGAACTGTCGCGCCTCCCTGGCCACTACAGTCACCAGATCTCAGTAATATTGAGCCTCTGCGGTCTACTATGAAGCGAAGGGCGAGTGACCGCTATCCACCTCCATCATCGTTACCTAAACTTGTCACTATTTTACAGGAATAATGGTACAAGATTCCCTTAAAAACCATATCGATTCTGTATTTATCCATTCCAAGACGACTTGAAGCTGTATTGAATGCCAACATGTTTCCTAGACAGTATTGAGCATAGCAGTTTGTCGTGTTTTCGGTGTTTTCATGTTTTTATCCACACTCTGTATAAAGCAGCGGAGTTATATTTCCAGTGTAGGAAAAAAATACTAGTTTGTTACCTCATCACGAGTGAATTTGCAGAGCGAAGTAGTACTGCGTACATAAGTACAAAAGTACGAACGACCTCTTCTCACTACACTTTGACCCATTATCTATTTTCTTCAAAATCACACTCGCTCTCCATTTTATAAACTGTCGCTGCTTGAATTATTTAACAGAAAATGGACTGCAGGTACGATACCAGTGCTCCAACATATATCTCATAGACCGATTCTATTACTCTGCCATCGGATGAAACCACTCTAAGTATAGCATATTACTTTATGACATTCAGCTGGCTGTCTAAAAAATAACAAGTTGGCACTTCTCCAGGTTTCAAAAAGTTAGTCGCTGTTCTCGCTGTAGACACAAATGTTTAGACGACTGCGCGCCATTACTTCTAGAAGCTCCTGAAACGCGGCGGCAATGGGGGACCGCACACTTCTTGCACCTGAGTGCAGCACGTGGCAAGTGCACGTCCTTCGCTGGAGAGCCACGGCGCCTACACAGTCGCTCCTGCGTATTAGTCTCAGGACCAGCGCCATCGTCTTCTCTTTCGCATCCACTGCTAATGCTACACGAAGGACATCACAACACAAGAGGTGTCGTCTCTCCAATTTCCAAGGCCCAGAAAAAATTAAGGACACGTAAGGCCATTCCCTTAGCATTCGGTAACGGTGCGAATGAATTTCATCTACACGAAGTGCTTCAGGAAAAATCAATACATGTTATAAAAGTAGATGTATGTATGTTCCACATCTCCTCCTAAACCACAGGATCAGTTTCAACTAATCTTGGTACACGTATCACTTACTGTCTGCAAAGAGAACCACTGGGTTGGGGGGACGGGGAGGGAGGGGGGGGGGGGGGGGGGGGGAGGACGGAGCTGTAAGAACGATCTACCTCGCAAAGGGATGGGGGTGAAAAAGAATCGCAGCTCACGACGCAAAATTGCCAGACTATATTAATCCAGTATTTGAAAATAAAAGAGCAAGTAGTAACTTGCAAAAATTTTTATACATAATTTCAAACCTTTTCGAAACTTTCCTCGCTGACCTGCCACTCCCCCCAATGAATGATGAAAAAAAGTCCATCAGTGACCACATATTCCCTGTTCGTGATACAGTGAAACTGCCGCAATAGCCATGATCTTTTATTTTATTACTTCTTTACTAACGACTGTATTCCCAACACAATTCTGTAGACAGTGTCCACACATACCACTTGCGAACAGTTCGGGATATATGGCGTCATAAACATTGAGCTGCGTGAGAACTAGATTACAGGGCTAAATTCGCTAGACATTCAGCTGAAATATGTGCGCAGATATGTGTGAAATATGTTAAATATATGCGAAATATACGTGACATTTGCATATGCGTATGCGATCAAAAGTCGAACATTCTATACCTCGAGATAGGTCAGGACAGCAACACGACTGACATGTCTTGCGTTATCTTGTTGAACACGTGTCCTCTTCACAGATACCTCGACGATAGACTTCGGACGGCGGCCTTAACACACTAGAAATGTATCGCCTGCTGTCCAGTTTAATGTCTTGCGTATCCAATGACTCTCTCCATCGTCACACCAGGTGCTGAGCCCGTATGACGATGCCGATTGCAGTCTCGCAACACTCATTCTCCTCAGAGTCTTTACACACGAATACGTGCACCGTGATGATGCACGAACCATCAGAACTCGTCTGAAAAAACGTCACGGTGCCATTCTAGTGTTGTTGGGCGCACCACTGTCTGCTGTACTGCCGAGAGAGGCCGCGGCGTGGCCGTCATAGCTGACAGTCTGCGGTGCTGCAGACGTACTCGAGCGGGCACCTGTCTTGCAGCGAACGAGCACATTTCCGCACTCAGTGTTTGTGACGTGACTGTACGATCCTGCGCGACCGAGCCAACAATACGTCTGCCTTCTCGGGCGCTAGTCACGTGGGGTCATTGAGATCCTGCATAGTTAAGTATGGCCTTCCGGAACCCATCGATTCCATATTCGCATGGAGGCATGGGACCCTGACGAACGCACGCAGCAACAACTCGGAAAGATAAACCGCAATTTCGACGGGGTCACGATCCTGTCACTGTCAAATTCCGACATGTTTGTTGAATACCGCCTTTGTGGTGCTGGAATTTTAATGGCTAGCAGTGTGCTTAACTGCTGCATAATAAGGACATATACTCTCGCCTAAAGTGCGTCCGTAAAGTCACGATGCAGTTACCAATGCTTGTTGTGGCTAACACAAACGAAACGAAAGGTTGAAACTCGCGCTACGCTGGACAGTATCGCAGAGTTTCTGTAGTATGATGTTTAGAGGGGTGCGTATGCAGGTGATGACGCAACACAACTAACAGTGTAGCAGCAGCAGATCAGGCCACGTCAAGTCGAGTTGTGGACGGTACAGAGGGAAGTTCAGTTTGTTCCATAGATTGCTAAATTCGAATCTGTGGCCAATGTTCAACGTGAATATCGTCGCGTGTAAAACGAAGTGCCACCACATAGAAAGAACATTAATCTATGGGATAATCAGTTAAAGTATGCCGGCAATTTGTTGGACAAACCCTAGTCTACAGACCTTCGGATAGTAACGAGTCTGTAGAAGTTATACGGGATAGCTACCTACGGAACCCCCCCCCCCCCCAAAAAAAAAAAAAAAAAAAAAAAAAAAAAAAAAAAAAAAAAAAAAAAAAACGGTGCGTCATGTGCTCGAGGATTAGGCCTAAAAATACTACAGTTCATAATATTTTGAAGAAAGATACAGAATTTCCCCCGCGGTTGATAAGAAGGGGTACTTTTAACTCATGACCAACGCGATCCCCGGACCTAAGCCATTATACTTGTAATTTTGGGGTTATGAGAAGCAAAGTGTGTACCGTGAACGTATCAATGTCAGTAGTCATTAAAAACACAGAATCGCAGACACTATTCATTCGGTTACTCCAGATGTCCTTACACGCGCGTGGGAAGAACTAGAAAATCATTTAGATGTGTGTAGGGCAGCAAATAGAAGCCACATCGAGCTGCGCTGAACATGTATGCACGGTTGGAGAGTTTCTCTTTCATTTCTATCTTACTTCACATGTATGTCTTGTTTCATTGCTTTTCTGTGACCGATTAAATCTGCATCATAATCTTACGGGCGCACTGTACATTAGATATTGACTCATTGCACCTGTGAGTTTGCCTTTTCTGGCATATTTCTGATCTTATTGGCTACGTAGAGTCACCAACGAAGTTCCGACAAGCAACCATAAAAGAAAAAGCAAGTTTATTTACAGTGATGTCCCACGACATAATGTAAATTATCCAGACGCGAACGACTGCGAACGACTGCGAACGACTGAGTCACGCAATAAACATTTCTCTCACTGTGGAACTTGGGCGTTCACTGTTCGACAAGTGGTGAAACACTGCAGATTAGGTGTTTATCTCTGGACCAAAGATGTATTTCCCGTCGCCACTCCTAGAAAGGTGGTGCAGTGGTTAACACAATGGATTCGCATTCAGGAGGAGCGGGGCTCAGACCCAGTCAGATTTAGATTTTCTGTTGTTTCCCTACATCAATTAATGTTAAATACATTAAATGCATTCGCATTTGTTAATATGGGTAACGATCACCTATAGAATGGAATGACAATTAAATTTTGTGCCGGACCGGGAGTAGAACCCGGATTCCCCAGTTTTCGTTGTCATTTCATTCTACACCTGATGATTGTCGATATTCACAATTGGAAATACACTTAATTTATTTCATAATGGCTGTAGTCACCGCATTGCCTGTTCCTCTGAACATGCACGCATGTCCAAAGGAACTTTACATAGTAACTGATAACAACATAGGCACTGTATTATCGTAATTAGCGTGATAGCCACAATGAATCCTTTCAAAAAGCACACTGCCGAACCTTGTTTATCCGATCTTGCGCTCCACCTCTAATTACATCGCTGTCGGTGAGTTAAACTGTAATCTTCATTTATTATTGTCGCCACATCACTTCATATAACGCAGGTAGTAAAGACGTGTACAACAGCGTTATTCGAATTGCTCAAAATTTAACGCTGCGTAGTGTTGTATGCTCGAGCTAAACTGCGGCGTAATACGTGTAGACTGTTTGACAAAAAAGGGAACCACACCCACGACATCGGATGTCACTGTAGCTCCATAGACTTACACAACATCAGCGGGTGTGTAAATGAACAGAGTTGTTAATTCTCTGTGACAGGTAGAACGACCACCAGGAGTGCATTAGTGTTGTTTGTGTTTAGTTTACCACATAATGGGCATGTACAGCATCAGATATTGAGTGAACACGGAAGGCCTCGGATATGAAGCGCACTTTGTAAGCTTCCTCACTATATGTTTTTGTATGAAATTTAGCCCTGAATTACCTCCCAACCTATAAAAGGTCTACGTGTTACCAAAAGCATGTGCCCACAAACTGTTATCCAACTTAAATCCGTACGCTAACCTTTGACTAAACAGAGCCTAATCCGACATGAACTGCAACTGATCTGAATACAACGTGTCTTTATATCAAATGCCCAACTGAAGTAAAACAGTTATCTGGCCCTAATCAAAATTTCCACTTACGTCGCGTCTTGACAAATTTGTTGCAGATTTCTCGAAAGCACAACAGCTAACACCAAGCAGTCAGCTATTTCTGAGTAAATATTCATACTGTTGCATACCCCATAGTGCAATGTGGTAATGCGTAATGATAAACCTTCTTTAAACAGTGTGATAGGAGAGCGACTCTTCCTATGAAATATTCCAAGACAACGATTTTAGAATAAAGTATGTTTTCAAAAGGACAGAGTAAAATATCACTTCATCTTCACACATAGCACTAGTCTGAACAATATTATGCTTAATAAGGAATTTCTATAAAAATCAAACACCTTAATCAGTTGATAAGTTTCTCTCAGCTCTGAGCAAGTTAACTAGCTGACAATAATTATTATAACAAATCAGCCGCGCAGTGCTCCAGTCTTGCCTCTAACTACTTCTCTTCAAAAATAATAACATTATTCAAAATTTATATTCTTTTCGCCTTCCAATACATACATCATATTCATCCTTGCTGTCCTTCACAGTAAGTCTTTCTTCATGTAACAGAAGCCGGCCGCTGTGGCCGAGCGGTTCTAGGCGCTTTAGTCCGGAACCGCGCTGCTGCTACGGTAGCAGGTTCGAATCCTGCCTCGGGCATGGGTGTGTGTGATGGCCTAGGTTAGTTAGGTTTAAGTAGTTCTAAGTCTAGGGGACTGATGATCTCAGATGTTAAGTCCCATAGTGTTTAGAGCCATTTGAGCCATGTAACAGACACAATCACAAGTCAACACAGCACTACTGAATACGTCCGTCACCTGCCACACATCAACTAACAACGTATCAGACTGCGCAAAGGGAAAGACTGTGCCGCAATAAGACCAACGATTGTTTAACAGTAACTTGGTCTCTCTCTGACGTGCATATCGATAGCACACGAAAATCAAAATTACGCGATAATTTTACAACTTGTTGGCCGCCTGATCGAATCAAGCACTATTCAGCTTTCCTGGCATTCGGATGTTGGAATCCATAGGTGTCTGAGGACAGGCGTACTCGTCGCCGAGGTTCCAGGTCGGCCGCGTCTGACCACCACAAGGGAAGATCGCCTTACTGCGCGCCAAACGTATCGTAACACCTTCGCATCTGCCCCTGCATCTGACAATTAATAGGCTCCCTGCGACATTGTGTGTCATCCCGCGCCATTATCGGACACTAAAAGCAACCAAATTAAGGAATTACCGTCCCTCACACAACAAAACAAACGGCTGTTTTTGGTGCCGTGACCGGGAAACGTGGGCTATCGCTGATGGTGTCACACCACACAGTTCACAGGTTCATCGGTGCCGAATACGGAGGCGACCTGAGTAGAGGTCTCGTTCATTAATATTTTTAAGAGGCACAGCGGCGTTACTCCTGACGTCACGGCGTGGGACAAGCCGGGTATGACTTCAGGCCACAGCTGGGGTGTCTGAGGGAACAGACGGCACATCGGCACGTGACGAACATGCTGCGTCCTCGTGCGTTACCTCTCACGTGGGTCTCTACGAACTGTCAGCATGATTTTGAGATACTCCCCTGGCCACCAATATCTCCACATTTCTCCCCGATAGAACGTGTATGGGAGCAGGTCGGACATCAACTCCGTCATATCGAAGGACATCAAAGAACAATTAACAATAGTTGCAGGCCATCTAGCCTCACCAGAGAATACGACGACGTCATGACATCTTTCTCAGCCAAACCAGTGCATTCACCCACGTCAGAACCAGTACAACGCTATACACACACATGGCCTCGAGCTGGTTAGTGGATTTATACTCCCAACTTCTTTCTAAATTTGAATCAATTTTGTAATCACCGAAATTACATCACATATCCTGCAACGCAAGAGCTTTTGATTCCTCTTCCCCTTCTGGGTGCTCATTTTTTTTGTTTTTGTTTTTTGGGTCAGACAGTGTGTGTGTGTGTGTGTGTGTGTGTGTGTGTGTGTGTGCGTGTGCGTGTGCGTGTGCGTGTGCGTGTGCGTGTGCGTGTGCGTGTGCGTGTGCGTGTGCGTGTGTGTGCGTGCGAACGCGCGCGCCCGATGCACTAACTAATTCGTGAAATATTTGATCAAAGGTAGACATGACACGCTCAGTTCCCCGTCGAAATGGGTTTATCACCCTTTGTCGAATTGCAGGAAAGGACGATTGTTCGAATCAAACCATTACCACATATACCAAAATGACTGTGTCCAATCATCGAGTTGTTGATAGCATTGCCTTTTTTCTGAAAAATACATTTTAGATTATTTGTATATTTTATACCTCATAATGCCTTTCTGATGGTAAAGGTCCTTAATGTTTCGGCGTTAACGCTCGAGCAACATATTTGTAAATTGAAATTAACACACTAAGGCATCGCTTTCAAGCTATACAGCGACAGTAGAAAGTTAACGTACAAATAAACCGCCATAAGGTGATATCGAAGAAATTCAGAGGCGTGGTGCTAGATTCGTTACTGGTAGGTTCGGTCAACATCCGAGTATTGCGCACATGAATGATCAAACTGGTATCCCTAGGGGGAAGTCGACATTTTGGCGAAATACTCTTGAAAAAGTATTGCTGATTCCACAGACGCTAGCGTACACTTCGCTTATAGACCACGAAGATAACGGTATCTACATGCACGTACATACTCTGCAAACCACCATACGTGCACCTTGTACCATTACTAGTCGTTTCCTTTCCTGGCCCACTCGCAGATACAGCGAGGGTAAACAACTGTCTATATGCCTCCGTTTGAGCCGTATTTTCTCGCAGTTGATCTTCGTGGTCCTTACGCACAATGTATGTTGCGACAACGGATTGGTCCTGCAGTCAGCTTTAAATACTTCCCTCCAGGGATTCTCATCTGAGTTCCCCAAGCCTCTCTTGTAACACTTGCGTGTTACCTACCAGTAACAAACCTAGCAGCCCGCCTCTGAACTGCTTCGTTGTCTTCATTTAATCCGACGTGGTGCGATCCCAAACACTCAACCAGTACTCAAGAATAGGTGACACTAGAGTCTTATATGCAGTCTCCTTTACAGACGAACCACACTTGCCCAAAATTCTCCCAATGAACTACAGTCGGTCATTCACCTTCCCTACTACGGTCCTCACATGCTCGTTCCATTTCATATCGCTTCGCAACGTTACGCCCAGATATTTAAAACACGTGACTGTATCAAGCAGGAGACTACTAATGCTGTATCCGAACATTACTAGTTTGTTTTTCCTACTCATCCGCATTAACTTAATTTTTTCTAGATTTACAGCCAGCTGCTATTCGTCACACCAACTAGAAATTTGTCCAAGTCATCATGTATCCTACAGTCACCAATAATCGACACCTTGCCGTACACCACAGCATGATCAGGAAACAGTAGCAGGTGGCCGCTCACCCTGTCCATCAAATCATTTGTGTACGCATGTAGAAAATGACAGTGGTCCTGTCACACTTCCCTGGGGCGCTCCTGACGTTACGGCTCGTACGGAGGCGCACAGGCAGCCGTTTTACAGTAGTTCCATTTACGAGTGGAACTGGAAAGAAAGTAACTAGTAGAGGAACGTGATAGTGTCCGCCACGCACCGTACGGTGGCTTGTGTGAGGAGTATGTAAGAACGAGGGTAATCCCAGAAGTGAGGTCTCCTACTTTTTTGTAGGTACAGAAATCTGTTTGTGTGGCAGTTGGTCACACTGTTATGAAGAGTGCTTCACGCGCTGTGTGTAAAGATGCGCACGCCGCGCTGAGGCGCTCTCTTGGCTTGGCAGCCGTTGAGAATGGAGCTCCCGTTGGATGTTACCGCCAAGTGCGAATTGAGCGCAGTTATCCGGGTTTTGAACGCAAAGGGCACTGCGCCGATTCAAATCCATCGCCAATTGACGGAAATGTATGGTGGGTCGTGCATGGATGTCAAAAATGTTCATAAATGGTGTAGAGAGTTTGCAGCTGGTCGGACCGAAATTCACGACCAGCAAAGGAGCGGGAGACTGTCAGTTTTTGACGAGACAGTGTTGAAGGTTGAGTAAAGCATGCGTGAAGATCGGCGGATCACCCTGGATGATCTCTGCACGTTGGTTCCTGAGGTTTCCCGAAGCACCACTCACAGAATTTTAACGGAAACCCTGAATTACCGGAAGGTGGGCGCAAGATGGGTGCCACGCATGCTGACTGAGGACCACATGCGGCAACGAGTTGATGGTTCCCTCGCATTTCTTCACCGCCTTGCAGCCGAACAGGACACCTTTCTGGACTCAATTGTCACGGGGGACGAAACCTGGGCATACCACTTTATACCTGAGACCAAGCAACACTCACGCCATTGGCGGCATCCTCCTTCGCCAAAGCTGCGGAAATTCAAACAAACACAGTCTGCCGGTAGAGTCATGACAACAGTTTTTTGGGATCGGAAAAGGACATTGTTGGTCGACTTTATGCCCACTGGGACCACAATTAAACCTGACAGGTACTGTCAGACTCTGCAAAAAGTCAATTGGGCAATTCAGACCGGAGAAGAGGTATGTTGAGCAAGGGCGTACACATTCTCCATGATAACGCTCGCCCACACATCGCTCGGCAAACCGTTGCTCTGCTGCAGCAGTTTCAGTGGAACATAATCACCGACACAGCCTATAGTCCTGACTTGGCGCCTAGTGACTATCACCTGTTCCCTAGGTTAAAAGAACGTTTGGCCGGAAAGCGATTGAGCTCCGACGACGTGGTGTTAGGAGAGGTTCATAACTTTCTGAACAGCATGGCGGCGAGCTGGTGTGACATGGGCGTCCCAAAAACTGCCACAGCGTCTACAAAAATGCATCGACAGAAATGGCGATTATATCGAAAAATAGCTAAATGTTCAAGCTGTAAACTGATGTAAACCACTGTAGAAATAAACAGGTCTATGTACTTATCCAAAAATAGGAGACCTTACTTTTGGGATTACCCTCGTAGAAGTAGATGTAGAATGTTTTTGACGTTCCATTCCATGAAGTCCGGCGTGAACCGACCGTAACCTCTTCGAGAAATCGTACTTGCCATTTCATGAACGCTGTTCCCATAGCCTTCCTTCTTTCAATATTGCAGGGAGTTGGTGCCACCGTCTGTCTGTAGTGACAGTCTATTGCACTCTGTGGTGGGGCGGCCTCCTGGACACGGCGATGACTCGCCGATAGGCAGGGCGCAGCGCGGCGGCGGCGGCGGCAGAATCCGGCAGCCGGGCCCCGCAGCCTCCCGCGACCGGGTTAGCGATCCACCCACCGCGCTGCACTCCACTTCCCCCGCTGGCCCTGCCCTGCCGCTTTCTGGCCGCGTGCTACATGCGCCCAGGGGCGCGAAAGTCCCCCCAGTTCCGGAAACCGCCCGCCCGCCTAGCGCCGCCGTTCGCGTTTCGCGACCGCCAGTCCCGCTTACGATATCCGGCCGTGCTCATTACGGCTCATCTGGAACAGCCGTGCATTGTCAAGCCGCTGCAGTTCCTTACCTACCACGGCTTTTGGCTGGGCAAATTCCGACATTACTGATATCAGTACGTACCTGAATTTTTGTTACGATACCTATTGCATCGGTATTAGGTAATTTGACAGTAAAGAGATAAATACCAGAGTATCGAAAAATAACAACAGTTCAATATCAGTTCAGTAAGAATTTTATGTCGTACATAGACTGTCCAGTCACATTAATGTGAGCATCTGTCAAACACCTGAATAATCACCAATGCTACGAGAAAAGTCCGTGCAAAAATAAGAACTACTTACTTTTTTCGGGGTAAACCACCTTTATTTTTCGACATAGTCTCATTTTAGACCTATACACTTCGTCCAACGCTGTTCTAATTTGTTGATCCCTTCCGAATAACAGGAATTATTCAAGTCTGCAAGATAGCTATTAGTTGCTGCAATTACCTCCTCATTTGAATAAAATCTTTGTCCCGCCAGCCATTTCTTCAAATTGGGGAACAAACAGTAGCCCTAGGTAGACAAGTCTGGAGAATAGGGAGGATGTGAAACGAGTTGGAATCCTATTTCCAATAATTTTGTGACCACAACAGCTGAGGTGAGTGCTGGTTCATAGTTGTGATGGAGAAGGACTCTTTTGCGGTCTATAGCCGGCGCTTTTCTTGCAGTTCGGATTTCAAACGGTCCAATAACGATGAATAATACGCACCCGTAATAGTTTTACCCTTTTCCAGGTAGTCGATGAGGATTATCCCTGGTGAATCCCAAAAGACAGTCGCCATAACCTTTCTGGCTGAAGGAATGATCTTCGCCTTTTTTGGTGCAGATTCTCCCTTCGTAACCCATCTCAGGAGTATAATAATGTATCCATGTTTCATTCACAGTGACGAAACGACGCTTAAAGGCCTGCGGATTCTTCCTGAACAGCTGCAAACCATCCTTGCAACACTTCACATGATTCCCTTTTTGGTCAAGCGTGAACAATCGCGGAACCTATCTTGCAGATAGCTTTCTCATGTCCAAATGTTTATGCAAAGTATTATGTACCCGTTCATTCGGGATGCCCACAGCACTAGCAATCTCACGGATCTTAACTCTTCTGTCATGCATCACCATATCATGGATTTTATCAATGATTTCTGGAGTCGTAACCTCCGCAGGGCGTCCAGAACGTTCAGCATCACTTGTGCCCATATGGCCACTCCGAATATTTTGAAACCACTTATAAACTGTTCTAATCGAAGGTGTGGAGTAATGTTTATCAAGCTTCTCTTTAGTCTCCTGAGGAGTTTTGCCTTTCATCAAATAATGTTTAATCACCACACAAGAAATTCTTTTTCCTCCATTTTTTGACAATCACTCCATTTCCTTGATTCACACGAACGCCAAACACAAAGAAATAGACCAATATGGCTGAAGCTTGGTGTGCGTTCTTCCCAAAGAAGCTACCAACTAAACATGACCTTGACACGCGCCGGTGGTGCCATCTCTCGGACTTTGCACCGAATTTTGAAACGCCCCTCGTATAAGGACCTCTGCGAGACATGCAAGTTCTGGAAGGTACCGACAGCGATGTGGAGCTATGCCGACTGCCGTGCTGTGGTCAGTTGCGCTACGTTTCTCGATCGAGAACCCATGACGCGAACAGCCCGATCGAGGTGGTCCCACAGGTTCTCGATTGGGTTTTAATCCGGGGACTCTGATGGTCAGCGGACGACGGTAAGCTTATGCTGGTGTTCGAACCACGCTCGTACAATGCGAGCTGTGTGGCGCGCTGCATTGTCCTGCTGGTAGCTGCCATTGTACCGAGGAAAAACGAACTGCATGTAGGGGTTAACAAGGTCCCCAAGGATAGATGCATATTTTTGTTGATCCACTTTGCCTTCCAGAATAGCCGGCCGCTGTGGCGGAGCGGTTCTAGGCGCTTCAGTCCGGAACCGCGCGCCTGCTGCGGTCGCAGGTTCGAATCCTGCCTCGGACATGGATGTGTGTGATGTCCTTAGGTTGGTTAGATTTAAGAAGTTATCAGTCTAGGGGACTGATGACCTCAGATGTTAAGTCCCATAGTGCTTAGAGCCATTTGAACCTTCCCGAATGACGAGATTGCCCAGCTCGTAACGCTCCGGCGATTGTTGCAAGATGTTTGCTGTCAGACGTTTCACGTCGACAACGCCAAAGGACATCTGTCCGATGGAACTTGAACATGATTCATCTGGAAAGGCCCCTGTTGCCACGCAGTGGAAGCCCAGTTGCCTCTGTCGCCGATGAGAAACAATCAGCATTGGTACATGAACCAGGTGCGTGCTGTGGAGATCCAACCGCAGCAACGGTCGCTGAGGCGACACTTTTAGTAGCCCCTTGGTTCATCTGGGCGGTCAGTTGCTCAACAGTTGCACGTCTGTTCGGCATTACACACCTACCCAGCCGTCGTTCAGTGCTCTCATCTATGTCTCGTGATGCACCACAGCTGCCTCGGCGCCAGTTTTGGATAGCTTCATCTTGCCACGCACGGTATACTTTAACCACAGCAGCACGCTACCAATTTACAAACATAGCCACTGCGGAAATGCTTCTGCCCTTGGCCCGAAAGCCAATGATCATGCCCTTTTGGACGTCAGGTAAACCGCTCCGTTTCCCCATTACAACAATGACAGCACTTGTTTTTCGTGTACCCCCTACACGCTTTACATACCCTCCACTGCTACTGCTGGCACCTGCCGTCTGTAAGTGGTTAATGTACGATGACGTCGAACATAAGCGGTGGTCTCGCTTTAATGTCACTGGGCCGTGTATGTGGTAAACGCGAAAGAAATGCAGTAGTAAAAAGTACAATCCACGGCAAATATATAGTGAATTTAACCAGATTTCAGCAACATAAACCAGTAAGATTAAGCATCTACCCACTACTTTGGAAAAGTGATTAGAGTTCAAAAATGGTTCAAATGGCTCTGAGCACTATGGGACTTAACTTCTGAGGTCATCAGTCCCCTAGAACTTAGAACTACTTAACCTAAGGACATCACACACATCCATGCCCGAGGCAGGATTCGAACCTGCGACCGTAGCGGTCACGCGGTTCCAAATTGAAGCGCTTAGAACCGCACGGCCACACCGGGCGGCCTAGTGATTAGAGTATTAAAGTGGCTGTGGTGGTGGCGGTGGGGGGGGGGGGGGGGGGTGGAAGTTTCTTCAGAACGGACGCTGGTTTCACGAACCTCTCCATGATAGTCTACCCTGTGCAAGTATAGTAACTACAGCCTACATGGTCATGAATCTTGTTACCAGAGTCAAGACTTGGTGTCCCTCTACAAGGTTTACCCTTCCACACTTCCCTCAATTGCCAAATTAACTATTTCTTGATGCCTCAGTAGGTGTTCTGTCAACCGATAGCTTCTTTTGGTGAAGTTGTACCATAACGTTCTTTTCCGCCCACTTTGATTCAGTACCTCCTTATTAATGAAACAGTTTACCCATGAAAAGCTGCTTATGTTTATAGCATGAAATTTACGTCAAGGCATATATTTCAGAGTTTCAATAACTTTCCTTTACTGTTTATTTCTGCATCTCATTGCATATGTATGTTGATTCATGCAAACACGGCTAATTTTCACACTGCGTCTTGTATTCTACATGTGAAACGGAGCTCAAAATACAGAAAAAGCAATAAATTCCTTGCGATACAATCGATATCAACACATTTGCTGCGATATTATCCAGGATAGCACAAGTTTAGTACAAACATCGAATCGAAAAAGGAATAGCAAAAGTTTAATATAAACACGTATCGAATCTGGTTTTGAAACATTCTTAATTTCGGGAGAGGAAAATGGGGCAGGCAGTTGCGTAGATATAATCAATCATCATCATTGCGTCGTAACAGAGAGGGAAAACCAGCCGCTAAGAATACAGATGAAATGAACAAAGCCGCTAGGTGCCGCGACATCAAAGACATGCGCGATTAAGTTCGCGCCATAAATCCCATGTTACGCCTCAACGAATGAATACTTTTCTTTTCTACAGGCCAATTTACACAAGCTTAACTACTCAATGCCTAGTTATCGCCTGTTCATTTGTCGTAAAACACGAGTTTAATAGATCCCGAATATTGTCACACTCTTCTACTGTGCATTACTACAATTAACAGTAGCGTTCGTGTAGCTGAAATACGGCCTTCCATCATATCAACAACTCACCACAGGATCAAAAATTCCTATGTAGAATCCTGCCCTCAGATATTTTGCGAGATACTTCGCGTTTTGTGACGAATAATACGACCACAATCACGAGGATAAACCATCGTACGTGAACTGCCACATGCCAACCTTCGCCCAAATAATATGATTTCGAACAAAAAATTAGGGACCCAACCAAAACAACAGCTGGGTAGTGGTGTAGTTTACACATGACTTTTCTAAACAAGCACTACATATTCTGAAAGTTTGCAGTTGAGAGTTATCACATCTCCTTTCAAATAGCAAATCAAGTACGTTTTCGTATACGTGCCACGCAAATAACACGTACATAACGTATTACAATCTCCTGGGTCATCTAGGCGAAAGAGTGATAATTTACTATGGGAATTATTACGTATGCAACCTCGCAACGAGCTACTGGTATATAACAAAGTTAATCCTGGGGGGACAAAACTGACGTGCAGGCACTATTCATATCTCGCATCACACACTAGGTTTAGTTTTCTCCACTTGATCCGCATTCTGGTACGCTGCGGCAACTGTGTCTGGCATGTTATTTTAAATTGCAGGCAACAGCAGCCAAATTTCCACATTTTGAATGTTGTGATCCGCACTGGCTGCAAAATAATTTTAATAAATGACTGGTTTCGTATCAAGTGAAGACGTATCCTTACGTGATAGTGATTTTTTTTTTAACAAATGATAGCGGAAAGGTAGTCAACCCGTCGTGGCATTTTATTAAAAGTATTTTGCACCCAGAGTGGATCACTTCATTCAAAATCGTGTTATTATTCGAATATTATTACACTAGATGACTGGTTACGAATATAATAATTAACGTTTTAACGGTGAATTGCTGTCGCTCTTTATTTTATTTCACGCGTTTTTTCGTGTATCACGAAACCAGTGTAACGGGAATTTACAAGCACTCCGAAAAAATAAATTACGCACAAGCGAAAGTAAGCTCCTAAACGACTGAGCTTGGATAAGGCACTTCTGGGAAATCTATTCAGAATCTTCGCGTCCACATGGAAGTAGGTTGCCGCTAAACCCAGAAGAGGAGGATGCCGACAATCGAAAGTAGAACAGTCAGTATTGAAAGAGATGGCGCAAATCAACGCCGAACTGCTGCTGTAAATGACCCACGAGATCAGCTGTCAACATGGGAGTTTCCTGTTCTCAAAGCTAAAAGGTTAAATACGGACCTGTGCTTCGGTATCCTCTTCTTCAGAACATAAAGATTCACAGAAGCTAACTTCATAATAAAAGAACTGAACGCAAAAGAAAAATTAAATCAGCGCAAAGTACTTCATACAGAAAAAAAATAATGACAGACAACCATTACAGGATATTAAGCTCAATCTAATGCAAGTACCGCTAAACGTCAGAGTAAAATACATGCCGTGTACAAGAACAAGAATTATTGCTCGTTACTAGCCAAGGGAAGAACAATTTGCCAACAATCGCTGATAGTCAGTTTCAGATTTATAGCATATCTTTAAAAAGCTGCATTCTATAGATAAGATTTCGGAAGAGGCTTCCTAGCACTTAAATTTATAATAGGTGTTAATATATTTTTCTTTATCAGAAAAACTTTCATTACTATTGCTAGTAAATATTATACGTGCTCTTTATGCCGTTACGCGTATGTGGGCGAGCTATTCGACCGCCTGGAATTGGTAGCAGGTAAGGAAAATTTGTTTATGCAGCTGTACGCTGGCCAGCGTGGCCAGCCGAAGTGACGGCTGCTGGTAAACCCGTGTACAGAGGCGGGGATAGCACAGCAGACAATGGGGAGAGCCCAAAGCTTGTGGACAGCGGTCGCTCGCTTAAGAGCACAGCCGACGCACCAGCAACTGCGGAGTGTAAGGTGTCTGAAAGATAACCTCTTACAGCCCTCAGAAATCTATCACAAATCCCAGTCACATAGTACAGCAAATCTGAAAACATCGGCGACCTCAGAAACAAAGTTTCATGCGATTTCAACAAACGATATCTCAGATGATAGCACTGCACTATAGCTATCGTCCCTGACAGCTATGCATCTGTAACTATTTTATTTATCAACTTTTAAGTTTTTAGATATGTCTCATTATGCAAATGTCTTTCAGAACATCGTATCCTCCACAATAACAAAGTAACTGAATGGAGCATGAATACCTCATACCTTGACATACTTCTGCAGTTATTTAAGGAACAGTTACTATTTTGCCAATAAATGTAGTTAAAAATAATTACTGCCGACATAAAAAACCAACGTTAATTAAGTGTGGTCAATCGCATGTGTCAACTGACACCTGAAATGTACTAAAGTATGATACGTGTGAGATGAAGTGTTGACCTTAGGTGTCAGGATGCCACATTTATAGGCTTATATAAATTTTGTAACAATCTTATTTCATTTATTGGGGCCGAATCGCACAAAAACCCAGGGTTCGGTGTGGGGCGGCGGTGGGGTGAGTGGACTGCTGTAGCCTGTTTCGTCGTTTCTAGGGCCTCAATACAATACAATACAACTGGTTTGCTTACATGGAATGCTAGCAAGAGAAACTACTCGGCAGAATATCCATTACGTAACATCGCATCTTCACTTCTGCACAATGGCTCGGAGCACTATGGGACTTAACATCTGAGGTCATCAGCCCCCTAGAACTTAGAACTACTTAAACCTAACTAACATAAGGACATCACACACATCCATGCCCGAGGCAGGATTCGAACCTGCGACCGCAGCGGTCACGCGGTTCCAGACTGAAGCGCCTAGAACCGCTCGGCCACACCGGCCAGCCTTCACTTCTGCCATCGTCAGTTATTTTGCTACCCAGTGAACAAAACCCGTCTGCTACTTTCGGTGTCTGGTTTCTTGTCTTTCCCTCGGCGTTACTGATTTAATCTGACTGCGCTCCATCAGCCTTTGTTTGTTTGTTCGTTCGTTTTTCCTCTTTCTTTTGTTGATGTTCATCTTGTAATATCTTATGACAGTAATTCATTCCATTCAAAAGATCTAAATCTCTTGCAGTCTCAAAATTCCGTCCCTTTTGCTTCAAGTCGAAGTTCTTATTTTTTCTTCCTGAACCTGAAATCCCTTTTCCAATTTCTGCAGGGTCTCTCTAACTGCTTGCTCATTGTATAGACAAAATAACATGGGGGATATGTCACAACCCAGACTCATTCCCTTCCCAGACACTGCCTCTCCTTCCCTTCGTGTCGATCGACTAAACGTCTGTAGCATCGCTTCTGTACAAATTGTGAACTTTTCGTTCTTTGTATTCTATCCCTACTATCTTCAGAGCTTCGAAGAATGCATTCCAGTCAAAACTATCGAAAGCACACGTTACTATCAGCCCAAAAATTAGGGAGATGGGGAAGCGGGATACCTAAGTAGTTGAAACAGAAAACTTTTTAAAACATTTGTCAGATGTCTTCAGGTCAAGTGACGGTCTTCTGGTCTTAACACTGGACATTACGAAACATTTTCACTTTACATTGAACCAAATTTTTGTCCCCTTTGCTTCTGTTACTTCACATAGATTTTTACGTGTGTGTCACATTTGAAATTTCATACGCTTATGGGCCTACCTGGCTAGTTTTATTCATGTCCTGTAACAGACTTCGAAGTGTTGGGTTAAATACAGTTGCATCTACTTTTACTCCGAAAGCTAGCTTACAATATGAGGGCACTTCTAGTGGCACTGAAATGCGCTAAGTTCCCCACTACGTGTTTCTTTGTCAAGTTTAGCCAAAATTTATCTCCCACTCTATAAAAGATCTACGTATAATCAAAACTACGTACCCACAAACTGTTATCCAGTTTAAACTCATATGCTAGCCTTTAACTAAACAGAACCTAATTTGAATGTAACTGTGACTGGCCTGAATACAACTATCTTTACATTAAATACGCAACTAAAGTAAAACAATTATCTGGCACTAATCAAAATTTCCGCTTACCTCGCGTGTTGACCACATTGTTGCAGATTTCTCGAAAGCAGAACAGCAAACACCAAGGAGGCAACGGCTAAGCTAGATTTCTGGTACAGCACTTGTCCGCGAAAGGCAAAGGTCCCGAGTCGAGTCTCGGTCCGGCACACAGTTTTAATCTGCCAAGAAGTTTCATGTCAGCGCACACTCCGCTATAGAGTGAAAATCTCGTTCTGGAGACATCCCCCAGGCTATGGCTAAGCCGTGTCTCCGCAATATCGTTTCTTCCAGGAGTGCTAGTTCTGCAAGGTTCGCAGAAGAGCTTCTGTGAAGTTTGGAAGGTAGGAGACGAGGTACCGGCAGAATTGAAGCTGTGAGGACTGGTCGTGAGTCGTGATTGGGTAGCTCAGTTGATAGAGCACTTGCCCGCGAAAGGCAAAGGTCTCGAGTTCGAGTCTCGGTCCAGCACACAGTTTTAATCTGCCAGGAAGTTTAATATTCAAACTGTTGCATACCATGTGGTGCAATGTGGTAACGCGTAATGGTAAACCTTCTTGGGATGGGGAGACTAACTATTCCTGATACATGATATTCGAAAACACCGATTTTAGAATACAGTATGTATTTAAAAAGACAAAGTAAAGGATCGCGTTATTTTCACACGTAACGCTGCTTGAACAATACTATGCTTAACAAAGTGAACAATGATTTGAAAAGGGTATAATGTTAACAGATAATTTCTTCAAAAAGCAAACAGCTTAATCCGCTGATATCTTAATACATGATTCAGGGAAGTGGGGCGATCCACCTCTCAGCTCTGAGCAAGTGAACAAAGTTAACTAGCTGACAACAATCATTCCCACAAACTAGCTATGCAGTGCTGCAGTCTTACCTCAAACTACTTCTCTTCAAAAAGCAACATTATTCAAAATGTATATTCTTTTCGCCTTTCAATATATACGTCATATTCATCCTTGCTGCCCTTTACAATAACTCGTTCTTCATCTAACACTTCCAGTCAGAAATCAACGCCTACCAAATTTCAACTAGGTAAGCATCAGAATGCGCAGAGGCAAAGACTGTACCACAACCAGAACAAAGATTATTTAACAGTAACATACTTTGCTCTTCTCTGACGTGTACATCGATAATTTACGAAATCAAAATGGCATGCCCACCTTACAGCTATTCCAATCGGGCATTGCGCGTGGGAATAGAGACTGCTGTACATCTCTGTCTGCGAACCTGGCAATGCTTTGCAATTGCTGCACATATATGGGAAGAGAATATACATCCTAATCTCTTTATCCCCCTCTCTGTGTGTCCATCTCCCCCTCCCTCTCTATTTGTCCATCGCCTTCTCCTCCACCTCCCTCTGTCCATCACCTCATCAACTCTCCACTTCCTCCTTCCCATCTCTCTATCTCCATCTCCTTCCCTCTCTTTATGTCCATTTTCTCTTCCCCCTCTCTCTGATCGTGAACCTTGTTTATTTTTATTGCAAACGAAACCTAGACTGCGAGGTGAAGTCGCTTAAAATGAATCGGTAAATTGGTTGGGGTCATTAGTATATGGGGGTACGAGAGACATCTCCTGTTGCTGGATTTGTGAGAATAGTAGCTTCGTTAACAATACATCGTATAGTTTTAATCTGCAAATGGGAAGGATTACAAAGTTTCGGACGATTCGGATTCGGTAGAGGTATTCTAATCATTAGCCACAAATACAGCCTTCCTGTTTTCCACTGAAGCCGATTGCGAGGAACAAAACAAAAACAGCACATACCTGTGTTTACAATTTTTGTTTAAAATTATATAAAATGGGAAGAATATATATGGGAGAAACAATTAGTCTAACGGTTTAAATCCCGTTCTATCGCAGTTAAAACTGACTGTGAAAAAGATAACGGCACACTATAGCACAACATTTTCTTTCTCACAGTCTGTTTCAATAGAAAGTCTGCACAAATTTTGTTTAAAAAAATATATTGTCCATGTCCGTCATAACATTTATTAGAGCATCGCCTGAAAGTTTGAAGTAAATCGGTCAGGAACTTTTCGAGATTTTTGGTAACAACATTACACAGCGACTTACTTGACTTAGTAGTATACACAATTTCACCTTTTTTACAATCATGACATGAGGGTCACGAATATTATAGATACTGGCCGTCGGAAGAAATGACTAAGTCTGATGTTTACAATTTCAGGAAACGTTAAAAAATTTACCTTGAAGGTTACGTACTATATCTGCAGAGGCATCGTTGGTTCTAATACGTACTGCAGTAGGTAAATTTTCTTTGTTGTGCGAATTAAATAAGCTAAATACTGATTCACGCTTTCGTTCAAAGTTTCTAAGATGATTTTTAATAGTTGGAGCACCTATACTCATACAACCCAGGTGGAAAACAATATTGTGGTTGATCTTTATAAGAAGTCTTAGAACAAAATAACCATGCGGTAAGTATAAGACCCGATTGAGTTTCTGTTCAAATAACTAGAAAAATTTGTCGCTGTGCAATTCTAGTATATTACCCGACTACTGCAGTCCCTGATCAAATTACTTGTCTCGGAGTCCTCTAGAAGGTTATGAACAGGTTCAAAAGTTGACATACATCACCAAAGTCCGAAATACGACTCGGTAGCTGAGGTGGTTAAGAAGGAAGTTAATGCAGGGCTTCGAGGTGTGCTGCCGGTGGCACCGTTCTTCTCGTGTCCTTCCACAGTAGTTCCGGGTTCACGTTTGTTAGAATTATCTCCGATTTTACTTCATTCTTCTGTAACTTCGTACTTACCGTACTTGAAGAGTGTGTAAAGCGTTTCAGATGGACCTTGACTGGAATATGCGATTTTGTCCACGAGGAGTGCTCGGGTGAGAGTAACAGTGCCCTGCTCGCGAATAATACATCCGGGATTGACTTTCGATCAAGGACACCATTGATGGCAATGAAATAAATAGTAGGCCAGAAATATAGTTTGCATGTCGGGTATGAAGACGTAATTGGAGAAGAAAAGCTGCAGAGGTGCAGTAACAGCGGATTCTAGTTTAGATAATTGGTCAAACTGCATCAAATGAGAGTAAGGTGAAAGAGAGTTTGACAAGAAAAACCTACCACGGGACAGATCGCGACGGTAAGTCATCAGGCGGACTGCGTCTCTTCATCATCCCCAGCTGACACCACATCCGGGTTTGTATCACAGCCGTTGGCGCCGTTGCCGGCTTGGGGAAAACACAACACAGTCTCCCCAATTGCAACAGGAACAGAAAAACTCCCGAAACCACGTCACAGAACATCGAGAACATGGACACCAAATCTTACCAGTACGCTATCAAAATAGCACTATTTCATTACTGGACATTATAGTAATTATTTGAAACCTGTAAGTAACATTACAGAGTTGAAAAATTTGACTTTTTTCTCTACTACAGGGAAAAGCAAAGAAATACAGACTTGAAATTAAGAGAAAAATTTTTACTGCCGTCAGGAATATACATACAACCACCAAATTTCAAGTTGCAGGCCCTGTCATTGAAGCTAATTCTAGAAACAAATCAAGTTTTAGTATGTCTTGGAGGAGCCTGCCTTGAGCTTCGCAGCACGCCAGACAGCTGCATGTTTGCTACTGGTAACAGCGGCCACGCGTTGTGGCGTGCAAGCAATGAGGCCTTGGTGGGTCCTGAAAGAAGTTTGCACCACATCTGCACACAGAACTCTCCTAATTACGGGGAGAGGAGGCGATGAGCTCTGACGGCACGGTCAGTCACATTCCACATATGTTCGAACGGGCTCAGATCTGGCGAGTTGGGTGGCCAGAACAATTGGAACTCGCCACTGTGTTCCTTGAGCCACTGAATCACACTCCTAGTCTTGTGACATGGCGCATTATCTTGCTGAAAAATGCCACTGCTGTCGGGAAACATGGCCGTCATGAAGGGGCCCAGCACGTGGTCTGCAACCAGTGTACGATACTCCTTGGCCGTCATGGTAGACCCACATGAACGTTCCCCAGAGCTTAATGGAGCCGCCGCGAGCTTGGCTCTGTTCCGCAATATAGGTGTCACAAGAGAACTGTTCCCCTGGAAGACGACAGATTCGCCCCCTCACCCCCAACGGCATGATGAAGAGAATGTATCGCGGTTCATCATCAGATCACGCAACGCTCTACCACTGCGCCAACGTCCAGTGCCGATGGTCACGTGCCCATTTCAGTCGTAGTTGCCGCTATCGTGGTGTTAAACATTGGCACATGTATGGATCGTAGGCTGCGGTGGCCCTTTGTTGGGAGTGATCGGTGCGCTGTGTGTTCGGACAATCTTGTACTCTGCCCAGCATTAAGGTACGATGCTAGTTCCGCCACAGTTCGTCGCCTGTCCTGTTTTACCAGTCTGCCCAGCTTACGACGTCCGACATCTGTAATGAGGGATGGCCGCCCAGCCCCACGATGTCTGGACGTAGTTTCACTTTGGTTTCACCACGTGTTGAAGGCACTCACTACAGCACTCATCGAACACACGATGAGTCGTACAGTTTCCAAAATGCTCGCGCCGAGCCTCCGGGCTATCACAGTCTGCCCTCGGTCAAACTCAGATAGATAGCGCGTCTTCCCCATTCTACACATGGACAGCACGCTCACTGATAGTACATGCACCATACGTTTGTCTGGCTAGCAGTCATTCCTAGCCAAGTGACGCTACTATCGCCTGGACGGGTTTATATAGTTTATATCGATTGCAGGTCGGCGGTCATGATGTTCTGGTTCATCAGTGTAAAAGACTAAATATTTAGAGTTGTCGATAGATACATGATAAATATATTTCTAGCGGGTGAACATACTCAACATCGCAATGGACGACAAAATGTTGTGCCACTTTTGACACAGGGACTTTGATTATTGATGGTTACGTAATAAAGGTGGACTGATTAATGAGCATAAGCAAATGAACAATGTGCAATTTCTTCGCTATAAGGGGACACATCACGGCAAAAATGATTTAAATGGCTCTGAGCACTATGGGACTTAACGTATGAGGTCATCAGTCCCCTAGAACTTAGAACTACTTAAACCTAACTAACCTAAGGACATCACACACATCCATGCCCGAAGCAGGTTTCGAACCTGTGACCGTAGCAATCGCGCGGTTCCAGACTGAAGCGCCTAGAACAGCTCGGCCACCGCGGCCGGCCACATCACGGCAAAAGCCCTTGAAGAAGTTAGGGTCGAAACAAGTAATCTGTATACCGGAGTGAAACAATCTAAGAGTTTTTGAATAATAATTTGTTTGCCACAAAAACGCACTAGCTGACAACGTCGCCGAAAATTTAACGACGTACTGCACAAATTTATCGTCACATCTTGAAAAAATTTCAAAGTATTTCAAGGATTGGTAACTTGCTTTAAATTTTTTAATATGTAAAATCTTGCACTTCAAACAGCACTGAACCGTAGTATCCTATATAACAGGTATAAATGGTTCATTGCAGTCCGTCAACGAATTCATACAAATATGAGCGTGTAACAATTTGTATGGATATGAAGTTGAATGACATCGTAGGCTCAAGAGTAGGTAAAGTAGGTGGTAGGAACAGAAGAACTGCAATGAGACTACAAAGGGGATTGCCTGCAAAACACTTCTGCGACCCACACCAAGATACTGCTGAAGTGTATGCGGCCCACACCTAATACGACTAACAAGAGATATTAAACACATACAAAGTTGGGCAGCAGCTCACAGGGTGACTGACCCACGGGAACGTGTCACTGAGATGGTGAAGAACCTGAACCAGCAGACGCTTGAAGATGGACGGCAAACTATACCGAGAAAGCTTGCTTACAAAGTTTCGAGAAACAGTAGTGAGGAATCTAGGAATATGTTAAAACCCCGCTACATCATTTCGCTCCCGCACGGGTCGTGAAGTATAGGTTAATCTAAGTGAGCACAGGGGCATTTAAGAAATCCTTCTGCCTGCGATTCATAACGCAAATACGAAAACGGGAAGAAATCTGCATACGCTCTGAACTAGGAAGTATCCTCTGCCATGCAATTCACAGTGTTTTGCACAGTATAAATGTAAATGTACAGCGAGCGTCAAAAAGAATACCACAGGATACTGTCCCACAGCCTGGTAACAATAGCACTCCCCTTGCCCGCTGGGTAGCTATGACGAAAACAGTCTTCTATGGTTCGAATTGGTTCTCTCTTTGTCTCGTGGTTCAGTGTCTTGACATGGAGACGAATGACGGCTGCGTACACAAACCGCATACCAGACACAAGTATGCACGCTGAATATGATAACTATATTGAAGACGATCAACAGTCCCGAATCGTGTTTCTGTAGTGCTGGGTGTCCAGTAGGAATGACCAGTATTCACGGATATAACACGATGGATCTTTTGAAGCCTAAAATATTAGCAAACATGGTATGTAAAATGCATAGCTTAAGAGCGATGAGCACTTTAGCAGACGAGATGTATTTCACAGAATCAAAGTTGAAGGCGTACTCATAGCTCGTAAGCTAATCATTTTAGAGTCCATGTTTACTAGACCTGTCTGCTTCGAATGAGCGTTCCCGTCATATCCCTGAATACTGACCATTCTTCATGGGACACCCTGTATGTTCCGCAGACCTGAAACTACAAATAGCCCTTTTTTTGTGCAGGTGGTGCCGCAAGGCTCGTTGGTATTCACGGTAAGAACGTTGGCTTACGGGCTGCTGTAAATTATATTATCACACCTGAAGAAGAGCAGATGATGGATACCGGTATTTTATAAAGACCTTTTTCAATAGCAGCTCATGGCGCTTCTTAAATATGATCCTTTTTAACAAATAACGCGTCCTTGGGGCGTGCAAGGACCACATGTCGGTCAAGCTTGCACCACGTACTGCGACGAACACAGCAGCAATATCTGATTCATTCGGGGAGTAAGGTAATTATGTACGTGGAGGCAGCAATAATTAACCACACAAGCGGAGTCATCTTTATTAATTACTTTACTTCGTCTAAATTATTCAACCGTTGATGTCTCACCTCAATAAGCATATCGCTGCTCCTAAAATGTAGCTCCCTCCTTAGTTTTCAAGCGTTGCGTTAAGCTCGTTTGTCATCGGAAACACTGTTATTATCTACAAGTGAAATTTATGAAGCTACGTAATTAGCACCAGACAGAAAATTATATTGTAGCTATATCTTACGGAGGTGACCATAACAGATTTTTAAATTTCAAATAGTTCAAAATGGTTCAAATGGCTCTACGCACTATGAGACTTAACATCTGAGGTCATCAGTCCCCTAGACTTAGAACTACTTAAGCGGAACTAACCTAAGGACATCACAGACATCCATGCCCGAGGCAGGATTCGAACCTGCGACAGTAGCAGCAGCGCGGTTCCGAACTGAAGCGCCTAGAACTGCTCGGTCACAGCGGCCGGCTTCAAATAGTTATCGAGCAATATGGCACAACAGCTAAGACAATGGATTCTTATTTTGGATGCTTCAAAACTTTCTACCCCACTGAGATTTATATTTTCTTCAGTTTCCCTGACTCACTTCTGGCGAAAAGGCCATAGCCAAATTCCTCTTCTTTGTCCAGCCAGAGATTGTGTTCCGTCTCCAGTGACCCTACCGTCGACGGAACCTTAAACCGTAAACTTGTGTTACAACAAAGCGAGCACACTGCTACGGCATAATGCGAATACTGTTGCTCGAATGATGTCGGTACAGTGCCGTCCACGACATGAAGATTCGGATTGCAGATTGTGGAAAAGATGGCGAATTTGACGCAAGAACGGCAGATTGCGCTGGGAGAGAACGCTGCGTATTGAGCAGTTTCCTCGAATAGTCCAGCGCAGTTGGGTTGAAATTGCTTCTTTCGCAATCTCGTGAGACAGTCAGTCACGTCCCACTTCCGAGTATCCTTGAAAAGTTTCCGTAGGAGTGAAGAATGGCTGAGCGCGACAAATATTTCCCCCCATACGAGGGAAATATGGCTCCTGTGACCTCACTTCACGGCATTTCCTTTTGTCCATATAAGGGAAGTACACGACACCGCATTTCCTTGCAAAACCTCGAAGCTTTGCGCATTGCAGGTTGTACGAACCGCCGTTCAGTATGCGAGTTGTCTAAGCGCTGTTATGTATTCATGCGAAAAGCAAAATGGAACAAAGGAACTACTGTAGAGAAGGGCAAATGTTCAAGCAAGGGGTAATAGGGACAGGACAATTATTAACCGTAGTAATAGCAACCGGGGAGTGAGGGCGGGGGAGGTACTTTACGCTCACCTTCAATTGTAACCTAGTCCTGTTCTTTATATTTTAAAGTTTTGATGAAATATGTTGACAGTTTTCGTGAATTCTTCTACCAAACTGTATATTTGTTTTAAGATTTTCAGTTAAACTTAGTCCAAAAATTTAAGTCTAACTTACGTTTCACATGAATGCCGTATTCAATAAGTGATAACATTAACATATATTTTTAGGTTCTGTAGCCTCTTTACATATCAGTATATCTTTAAATAAAATGTTATTAAAGGTTGGATTTGTATTTTTATATTTTTCTGCGGTGGACATAAGGTAACCCCCTCACTCCCCCGTTTGTAGTGTAAGTTTTTAGAAATACTCTAGTGTTGCTATGGTTAACGGTATCAGATGAAACTACCAAGGAAGATCTTCCACAAGATATGCAGAGGGAAAATTAAGACTAGGTGAAAGAAACACGTGAAAACGATAAAATCAGGAGTAGCCACCATATTTCATCATGGCAGAGAAAACTGTACAAGCTTCCCAATGTTTGTATGGTCAGGATATGAATCTGAAACACAGGTCATTAACAATGAAATTAGTACCAGATTAATGCCGGAGGAGGTGTTAGTAGTCTTTAGAAGTGAGGCGTTGGAGATGATGAGGAGTCAAAATAAATTACAAAAGCTGGAAGAAAAATTATAATGAAAAAGTAACTTGCAAAATTATTTACTTAACGTCTGCTGAGGTAGAGCGATTTTTCTTCCTCACAAGAAAGGACAAAAGATCCATAGACCTGTTTACCTAATCTTTATAAGACACAAGACATTAATTCACTGAAATAATCAACGAAAACACTGAGAGAAAGAGGAAGTTTTAGTTTTAATAACTTAAAAGAAAACAATCCCTTTTTTTCAGCAAACAAACAGATCAAGTACAGACGTTCGCAGCAGACGTACGTAAGTAAGACTGTAATGCAAATGACACAGCGCTGGTCGAAAAGTGAAGCAGGACAACTGTATATGGATTGAGCATGGAAGTTCTTGCTGGACTCCAAGTGATAAGAAAGATTCCTAGAGTACAAATGAGCAGCGTTGCTACGTAACCGGTATGTAAATATTTCTCATGTTATTGGCTGAGAGAGAGCATCAGTGATGAGATTACTTTTTCCTCTAAACTTTACTTCAGTCAGTGCTTACAGAATCATTTGCTGTCTATACCGGTTTCAACAGCCCAGTCATTAGCAATAGCACATAAATATTGTGAGATTCAAAAATGAATGGAAAAAAGGAAATAATTTTACTTCACAAATGCACACATGCACTGTGAGGTTAACTCTAACAGTTCCTATGAACATTCACAGATGTTCGATATGGCCTCCATTTGTGACACGGTAGATGTCTATCCGGTATCCTGCCAGAACCGTTCCAGCGTAGCCCCATCAATGGAACTAAAAGCGCCGACTATTCGACAGTGCGTTAGCTGCTGTAAGTCTTGCGGAAATGGAGATACGTAAACCATCCAAAAAGAAAAATATCATTTGGCGTAGGGTCAGGCGACCTGGGCGGCTACAACATGAATGGCAGATCATTCGACCCAGCACGACCAGTCCAGCGTTGTGAAAGATGATCGCTGAGGTGACTACGTACGAGGTTATGCCGAGCCGCGTGGAATGGCCGCGCGGTTTGAGGCGCCTAGTCACAGATTGCACGGCCCCTCCCGCCGGAGGTTCGAGTCCTCCCTCGTGTGTGTGTGTGTGTGTGTGTGTGTGTGTGTGTGTGTGTGTGTTTTGTTCTTAGCATTAGTTAAAGTAGTTTATAAGCCTAGGGACCTCAGCAGTTTGGTCCCTTAGAATTTCACACACACACACACACACACACACACACACACACACACACACACACACACACATATATATATATATATTTATGCCAACGTGGCGGGACTCCGTCCTGTTGTAAAATGAAGTCGGTTATCTCTTCTGCCAAGTGAGACGACAACCAGAGACAAAGCATATCGGGATAGGTCATGCCTGCAACGGCAGATTCTGCGGCTGCATATGGAGCAGAAAAGATTAACTTTCGCAGAATCACCTTCATGTTCCAGAGAGACATGTCAGTTTTGTGTACCCTATATTCTCAAATTACATTTGTTCATTTCGTCACGTAAAGTGAAATGTGGCTTCGACACGGAAGACAACTCTGTCCGCGGGACAATCCGTGCTCGAATATCAATGCATAAATGTCTCCGTTTTGGTTTATCAGCTGCTTCTGGCACCTGTAAAATTTGAATTCTGTAGGCCTCAACTTCAGAGCTTACGCAACACACGCCAAACTGCTGATTGCGACACATCTTTGATGGGACGAGTGGATTTCGTGAGGCATCTTTCGTAGATCCACCACTTCATCCGCGACGTATGGCCGCCCTGAGGTTTTCTTCTAGCACACGCACCCAGTTTCCTCGAATTGCTTTGCCCATCTAACAGTATTGTGACGGTTTGGTGCCACTTTACCAAACGTGGTTCAAAAATGCCTTTGAGCGACGATTACTGTTGATGTTTTCGCGTATTCTGACAATACGTCTTTTAATACTCATGCCAGAGATGAACAAGAACGGCTATTGTCCATTGTTTCATTGCTGCGATAGTTAACCCTTCAGTCTATATGTGCCTTTCCGGAATAAAGTAATTACTGTAACCACAGAAATACTTTCGTTCTGTCCGATTCATTTTGAACCACCCAGTATTATTTGGACGATGGCTGCATGTTAATTAATACCGCTCTTTGAAGGCAATGAAGTTTCAACTAACGGACCTAACGGCAGTCCCTAAGGCTAAAGAATGGGCACAGCAGAATGAGAAATAATCATTCCATCAAGAGTACGAGCCGAAAGGGGGAGGGGGGGGAGGAGGGAGGGGGAGGCAAACAGGGGGGGGGGGAGAGGATGAAGGTTTTTATCACTAGTATTCTGGAACACGAATGGCGACTTGTAACTAGCCATAAAAAAAGTCTTAGTTCCAACCCGGTTAAAAACCTGCCTAATGTCATCTTTTAAAACGTCGTCTTGAAAGATAAACATCTGACTACAAAACATTCTTTACTTTTCCCCTAGCCACCGACTACAGCGCCTTCACATCCCACAGCTGAGTAACAAGAATTACAAATTCAGACATTTGTAACATGTTGTTTACAAGGCGCCAGCCATGGCTTAATCTGCTGATAATGCATGCTCTGTGCATGCTACTTAGATATTACATTATCGAACGGATTTTTTCCAACTCTATGTTGTATCCGTAGGCGATGACAAATTTAACCAAAATTAGTCAAATCAGTGGCAGCGGATAAGAAGTTTACCACTTATTTATTCTTGCGATTCGCCCAAAAATGTAGTGTGCATGGTCTAATCCAGAAGAAGCGGTTCTGATGCTGTAAATTTGTGAGCTTATCAAATACCTCCCATTAATGGTGATCATATTCAAAGTAGCAGCAATTTCAGTCCACATATTTACACTTGTTCCTGACACACTACAAACCGTTATGGTTGGTTGGTTGGTTTGGGGAAGGAGACCAGACAGCGTGGTCATCGGTCTCATCGGATTAGGGAAGGATGGGGAAGGAAGTCGGCCGTGCCCTTTCAGAGGAACCATCCCGGCATTTGCCTGGAGTGATTTAGGGAAATCACACAAACCGTTATGTATGGCGTTTTCCCTGGGGCTGCGCAGAAAACCGCTGATTCATCCTCCGGGCGGAGAGCAGCAGCACGTCTGCTGTAAATTAGTCGTCACCTGCCGCTCAGCTCATCGATTTTGATGACACTTGTCACTGCGTAACGACATAGTGCAGAGTCGAAAAAGAGCCGCGCGTTAATGTGCTAAGGCACAGTCTCCCTTAGCAATGCGAACAGTTTGTTTGTGTCAAGATATCATCTGTAGATTATCTCCCGTCGTCTCAGGGTTCCGGATATGTTATTCTACGCCACTTTTGTCAAAAAGTTTCTTTATCTCTACAAACGCTTCAAAGGTAATCTGATTTTCTTCCCTACATTATTAAGAATTGCCTCAGAATGAAATATTCAGTCTGCAGCAGAGTGTGTGCTGATACGAAACTTTCTGGAAGATTAAACTGTCGGGTCCCGAGTTCGAGTCTCGATCCGGCAAACAGCTGTAACCTGCCTGAAATTTCCAAGAATTTTCTCGCTGGTACCTTTCTCTTTGCTGACTCAAGCTGGTCTTCAGCCACTATTCCATTTTGTCTTTCCAGTCTCGTTCTATTCCTTCACAGCAATTTAAAAACATTAAGTATCATACCGAAAGCTATAGGACGATCAGATTTATCCGTTCGTTCCCCATCGGTAGTATGATGAAAACGCTTTTTTGGAAATCTGATGTTAAGTCTTCCGATGCATTGATTTTTATACTAACTAGAATAACCTCATTCCTTTAGATCCTAGAGATTTTAGTAACTCCGAGGTACGATTACAAGTTTATCTCTCGAGTACAACTTATCAAACGTCCAATAGATCGAAACCGAGTATATGGTTTCTAATGTAGTAAAGAACCACATTATATTGTCTCCTTTTGAGGAATAAACAATGTAACAAGTCACTCTGAAACTACAATTACGAACGCAGTTTTCGAGCTTAATGCACATCGGATAGTTTGCCCTTGTATTTTTGAAGTTTATTCTGGAGAAGTTACATGTCGCATGAATTCGATGTTTACCGAACTATTTGACAAACTTCTAAAAACGTAGCGATTCACTCAAAATCGTAATCAAATTATGCTACTCTGGACGCCGAAAGCTTAAATGCTGTCAACTAGATGCTACGCATCTTATCTCAAGTTTATGGAGACAAACGTAACAAATACACACCATCCGATCATTTGCACCTAAGCTCTACATCAGGCATAAATAAGTGCAGTTCTGAAGTGACTGCTTAGAGTATTTATTTGTCAGTCATTTACCAAATGTATTCCAGGAGTTTCATGTACTGCACACTACGTACAAAATGAGACATCGTAGCTCATGTGTGCGAGAAACGACGCAGATCATAGATTCAGTTCCCAGAGCATCTTGTGTGCAGTTCGAAAACAAAGAATGTGTCATGACTTAAAGTGAAAAATGCAGCTTTCTGTGGCAGGCCGTTACTTTCGCGTCCGTAGATAAACTCCAAGCACGACAAGCCTTATCTGGCGTATGGAACTGCTTTAACGAAGGTTTGACAGACTGAGTGGGTGAACAGCTCCATGAGAACGTCTTTTCCTGGCTCAATTTCTACAGCATTCGACGGTATTATAGTTAATGCGTCCAAGTATCATCGCAAAACGATGAATCCAGGAAAGTCGCGGCTCCGAAGTGAGGTATGTTTCACGTAGACATCTGTCATGTCACCACTCATCTTACGCAATTATAAAGCGGTTCTTCTATTGTGCTAACGGTTTCAGTTACAAAACCATCACTTGGTACGAAACTCGAACAAAAACATCTTACATATTACGAAAATGAAAACATAGGAACGCAGCCGTCGAGATATTCACTGACAATAATACTTCGATTAGGTTCAAGTGGAAAAAGAACATTACTGACCTATATGTCAGTCAGCTCTACTTCACCTTTATAGTTCTTATTGTCGGTTTCCAGTAGGAATGTTATTTTTCAACTGGAACCTGATTGAAGTATCTTTGTCAATGAATGTGTGAATGTCTGCGCACTCCTATGCTGCCGTTTTCGTAATATGTAAGGTGCTTTTGTTCAAGTTAAGTACCAGAAGATGGTTTGTAACTGACACCGCAAGTTCAATAAAAGAACCAAACACAGTTATGATCTTTCTTAAAAATATTTGTGCTGTTGACAACGACCTGAAGAAAATGTTCGCAATCATAAAGGTCGTACATAGAATTTTTCCAGTAACTTTGAAAAAAACCGAGAGGATGGCGGCTGTCACCCAAGTTCACAACAGTCAAAGAAAAGAGAATTATGTATCGACAGAGGGGCGAACATAGATTTCACTCCCGATTAAAAAGGCCACACTTTGCTCGAGTGGTCCACGAAAACTAAAATCATGAGCGACGAAACACTAATGCGAGTTCACCTGTACAGTGAACACTGTTTAAAAATACATGGCATCTCTCGAACAATGTACTGTAGTATCATGAAATACAGTGAGGACAACATTTTTGTAATATTGCAATACTAAGTCCTAACACTAATGATCATTAATTACTAAGGATGAGGATTACCAAAAGACTTGTCACTTACGGGGCACCAAAATGAATGCTAAAGTGAATTAGAAGGCACTGAATACACGAAAAGTCTTCAACTATAACCACTAAATTCGATGTACAACTAATAATTAAATAAATTAAAAATACAAATCGACAGCACAATCTCCAAATACAGTTCGTCGATAATTACGAAACTCTGAGTATTTACAAGTAGATGGCATTCGATGCAGTTCCACACAGTCGTTTAGCGAACAAGTACAAGCTTCCCAAGTATCAGATCAAATTTGTGACTGGCTTCAGGACTTCCTAGCCGACAGAACTCTATACGTTTTTCCTTAATGGGACGAAATCGACAGATATGAAGGTAATTTCTGGAGCATCCCACGAAAGTGTTGCAGGACCATTTCTGTTTACAGTACGTAAAATATGTAACAAAAGTCGTGGGATAGCAATATCCAGATATACAGATGGCAGCAGTATCGCGTACACGTGGTATAAAGGGGCGGTGGACTGGCGGAGCTATCATTTGAGCTCAACTGTTTAACGTGAATAGGTTTCCGACGTGATTATGGCCGCAATACTCGGAATTAACTGAATTTGAACGCGGAATGGTAGTTGGAGCTAGATCCATGAGACATTCCATTTCGGAAATCGTTAGGTAATTCAATATTCCGAGATCCACAGTGTCAAGAGTGTGCCGAGAATAGCAAATTTCAGGCATTACCTCTAGCCACGGGCAACGCAGTGGCCGACGGCCTTCAATTAACGACCGAGAGCAACGGCGTCTGTGTAGAGTTGCCAATACTAGCAGACAAGAATTTCGTGAAATAACTGCAGAAATCAACGTGAGACACGACGAAAGTATTCGTTACGACAGTCCGGCGAAATTTGGCGTTAATGGGCTGTGGCAGCAGACGACCGACGAGAGTGCCTTCGGTAACAGCACGACATCGGTCTGCAGCGCCTCTCCTGGCCTCGTGACCATATCAAAAAATGGCTCTGAGCACTACAGGACTTAACATCTGAGGTCATCAGTCCTCTAGACTTAGAACAACTTAAACCTAACTAACCTAAGGACATCGCACACATCCATGCCCGCGGCAGGATTCGAACCTGCGAACCTAGCAGCAGTGTGGTTCCAGACTGAAGCGCCTAGAGCCGCTCGGCCACAACGGCCGGCCGTGACCATATCGGTTGGACCCTAAACGACTTGAAAACAGTGGCCTGTTCAGATGAGTCCCTATTTAAGTTGGTTCGAGCTGATGGTACGTTTCGAGTGTGGCGCAGACCCTACAAAGTAATCGACCCAAGTTGTCAATAAGACACTGTGCAAACTGGTGGTGGCTCCGTAATGGTTTGGGCTGTGATTACATGGAGTGGACTGTGTCCTCTGGAGGTTCAGCTTCTTTGATACCATTTGCAGCCATTCATGGACGGCAAGTTCCCATACAACGACTGAATTTTTATGAATGACAATGCGCCACGTCATCGGGCCGCAATTGTTCACACTTGGTTTGAAGAACATTCTGGACAATTCGAGCGAAAGATTTGGCCCTCGGATAGCCCAGCATGAATTCCATCGAACATTTATCAGACACAGTCGAGAGGTCATTTCGTGCATAAAATCCTGCACCAGAAACATTTACACAGTTGTCGACAGCTATAGAGGGAGCATGGCTCAGTATTCTGCAGGGAAGTTTCAGCGATTCGGTGAGTCCTTGCCATGGCGAGTTGCTGCGCTCCACCGGGCAAAAGGAGATCCGACACGATATTAGGAGATATCCCATGACTACTGTCACCTCAGTGTAATTCATCTAGTGGTAACAACGCTAGCTTCATGAGGCTGTCCGTAGAAGATGCTGTTGCCTATAGAAAAGTTGCAACACCAAAATGTAGGAAGACTCGTCTAGGATCGCTGATTAACACACACTCACAATTGAAGTAGATGCAACGTATTACGCGTAAATAGCCGAAGAGATCAACTACTGTTCGATTACGCTATTGGCGAAAATCACTGGAAATTGTGACAACTGTAAAATATCCAGTAGTAACCGTCCACAGTTACCTAAAAGTGGAATTATTACATTAAAGAATGTAGGAAAAACAGATACCAGGTTGCTACCAACATGAATAACTTAAAAGTAGACATCCTCGGTGTAGCGTAGTAGTTTAAATTCACTTAATAAAGGTATGCCCTGCGGTTCAGATTGCATACCAGTTCGAGTGCTTTCAGAGTATGCCAACTTACTTAAAAAAGAACAAAAAGAAAAATACCTTACACGCTGGTGACAAAAGTCATTGGATACCTCCCAATATAGAGTCGGATCTCCTTTTTCCCCGCGTACTGCCGTAACTCCACATGCCATTGATTCAACAAGTCGTTGGAAGCCCTCTGCGGAAATATTGAGCCATGATGGCTCTTTAGACGTCCAAAATTGCGGAAGTGTTGGCTGTAGAGGATTTTGTGCACGAACTGACCTCTTGATTATGTCCCATAAATGTTCGATGGGCTTCATGTCGAGCGATTTGGGTGCCAGATCATTCCCTCAAATTGTCCGGAATGTTTTTCAAATCAATCGCGGACAATTGTGATCCGGCGACATGGTGTATTGTCATCCATAAAAATTCCAACGTTGTTATAGAACTGAAGTCTGTGAGTGACTGCAAATGGTTTCCGAGCAGCCGATCATAACCATTTCCAGACAAGACCAGAGGACCCATTCCATTCCATGTAGACACAGCCCAAACCATCATGGAACCACTACCAGCTTGAATAGTGCCTTGTTGACAACTTGGGTCCATGGCTTCGTCAGGTCTGCCCCACTCTCGAAGCTTACCATCAGCTTTTATCGACTGAAATGGGAACTCATCTGACCAGTCCACCAAGTGGTCTAGCATCCAACCGATATGATCACGAGCCCAGGAGAGGGGTTGCAGGCGATGTCGTGGTGTTAGCGAAGGCACTCTGCTGCCACAGTCCATTAACACCAGATTTCGCCGGACTGTCCCAACTGATACATGCGTTGTACGTCCAACATTGATTTCTGCGGTTTTTTCACGGAGTGTTGCTTGTCTGTTAGCACTGACAACTCTATACAAACGTCGCTGTTCTCGGTCGTTAAGCGAAGACCATCGGCCACTGGCGTTGTCTGTGATAAGGGGTAATGCCTGAAATGTGGTATTCTCGGCACACTCTTGACACTGTGGATCTCAGAATACTGAATTCCCTAACGATTTTCGAAACAGACTGTCCCATGCAATCTCCAGCTACTATCCCGCGTTCAGAGTCTGTTAATTCCAGTCGTGCGGCCGTAACCACGTCAGAAATCTTTCCACATGAATGACCACAGTAAAACTGACAGCCCCGCCAATGCACTGCCCATTTATACTTTGTGGATGCCGCCATCTGAGTATATGCGTATCGCTATCCCACGACTCTATCATGTCGGTGTAAATCACGTAATAAAGGCAAGTCTTCCTGTCTAGACTGCATAGAATTTAGATTCCCATCAGAATACGCTGATAAATGTTCAGCATATAGCCTTATTTACAAATTGCGAATAATTGGCGATGAGAATGTAAAATGACTCATTCCGCATCATCATGATTTATAGAGCAATATTATCCCATGAACATGAAACTAACCAACCAACGTAGGAATCAAATACAACCGCTCGCTCGACTAAAGATCCGTAACTAAAGATAAGAAACTTGTACAGATCACACCAATACCAAGAAAGGAAACAGGAGTAATCCACTGAATTACTGACCAGTATCTCTGACTTAGATTTGCAGTGTGATTTTGGAACGTATACTGTGTTTCCACATTATGAGTTACCACGACGATAGCTATGCATCGATTTCCTGTCAGAAAGGTCATCGTCGTAGTAACTGATGGAAAGTTACCGAGTGAAATAGAAGTGACGCCCGTGGTTCACCAAAGAAGCTTATAGGCACTCTGTTGTTCCTAATCTATATCAAGTACTTGAGACACAATCTGAGCAGCCCTCTTAGACTGTTTGCTGATGATGCTGTCATTTTCCGTCTAGTAAAGTCATTAGATGATTGAAACTAATTGCACACTGATTTAGACATGGGAAGTCTGGTGTCATCCACCTGAGTATTAAAAGGAATCCGTTAAGTTCGGTTACACGATAAATAACACAAATACAGAGGCTGTGAGTTCAACTAAATATCTAGCAATTGCAATGACGACCAACTTAAATCGTAATGATCAAATAGATAATGTAGTGGGGAAGGTAAACGAAACACTGCATTTTTATTGGCCGAACACTTGGAAGATGCAACTGGTCTGTTAAAGGGAGAGCCTACATTGTGCTTGTTCATCCTCTGCTAGGCGATCGCTGTGCGGTACGAGATGCTTACCAAATAACATTGGCGGTGGACATCGTGAAAGTCCAACGAAAGGAAGCTCGTTTGTAATATGGCCGAAAAGGGGAGTGTGTGAGGGATACGATACACGAGTTGGAGTGGCAATTATGAAACCAAAGGTGGTTTTCGTAGGGCGAGATCTTTTCACGAAATTGCTGTCAACAACTTTCCCCTCTGAATGTGAAAATATTTTATTGTTGCTAACATACATATGGAGAAATGATCACTAAGAAAATGAGGAAAATAAGAGCACGTACAGAAAGATCTAAGAGTATATTTTTCCGGAGTGCTGTTTTAGAGTGCAACGGTAGAGAAATAGTGTGAAAGCGGTTGGGTGAACCCTCTGCCAGACACTGAAGCGTGAATTGCAGAATGGTCACGTAGCTGTAGTGATTTATTGTAAGAAGCCTAAGGAAGTTTAATTAAGAAGTTGTTTATGAAACATTTGTTAGTCTGATTCTTGAGTACGGCTGATACAGAGAAGGAGAGAGAGAGAAAGAGAGAGAGAGAGAGAGAGAGAGAGAGAGAGAGAGAGAGAGAAGATCTGCACTCTTCGTCATGTGATCGTTTAGTAGACGCAGAATCGTTTCGGTCATTCTCAACAAACACGTTGGTAGACTACAACAGAGGCACAGTCCATTATAGGCAGGTTTACAGTTGAAATTCCGATATCGTAAGTAGCTAGAATAGCCGGGAAACGTATTACTTCCTCCCGCACCCCGCACACGTCTAATGACCACGATGAGTAAACTAGAAAAATTAGAGTTCATTCGAAGGTTTATCGACAATCGTTACTGCAACGCAACATTAGCCGCGCGGGACTAGCCGAGCGGTCTGAGGCACTACAGTCGTGGACTGTGCGGCTGGTACCGGCGGAGGTTCGAGTCCTCCCTCGGGCATGGGTGTGTGTGTTTGTCCTTAGGATAATTTAGGTTAAGTAGTGTGTAAGCTTAGGGACTGATGACCTACCAGTTAAGTTCCATAAGATTTCACACACATTTGAACGCAACATTCGCGAACGTAACAGAAAAAGACGGGAGAAAGACTGTGTTAACAACAGTACTCTTACACGGTACATACACTGATGGAAAAAGATCGGAACACCAAACAATAATTAATGTTAAGAAATGAAATTTCGGGAATACATTTTTCTAGGTAACATATGTAAGTGATTGACATTTCAAGGTCACTGGGAAATGTAAGGGCGAGATACTCCACAGCAAATGTGACATGCTTGTGCGTTAATAAACGGTGTAATCGTCAGAATGTTGAATGCAAGCACGCAGACACGTAAGCATTGTGTTTCACAGGTGCCGGATGTCAGTTTCTGGGATGGAGTTCGATGCCTGTTGCACCCGGTCGGTCAGGTGTTCGTGGAGGACGCTGGAGTTGTCGTCCGATGATGCCCGACATGTGCTCGACTGGAGACAGATCTGGTGATCGAGCAGGCCAAGGCAGCATCGATACTCTGCAGAGCACGTTGATTTACTACAGCGGTATTTGGGCGAGCGTTATCCTGTTGTGAAACACCCCCTGCAATGCTGCTCATGAATGGTAGCACAACAGGTTGAATCACCAGACTGACGCACAAATTTTCAGATTGCTTGGGATAAACTCGAGTATGCTCCTGCTGTCATACGAAATCGCTCCCCAGTCCATAACTACAGGTGTAGATCCAGCGTGTGTAGCACGCAAGTCGTTTGCAGGACCTCGGTTGGCCCATTCCTAATCAACACACGGCCGTCACCGACGCAGAATCAGCTTTCATCAGAAAACATAACAGACCTCCACCCCGCCCTCCAATGAGCTAGCGCTTGACACGACTGGAGTCGCAGATGGCGGTAATTTGCGGTCAGTGGAACGCACGCTACAAGGCGTCTGGCTCGCAGCTGAAGTAACCGATTTGTAACTGTTCGTTGTGTCATTGTGGTGCCAACTGTTGCTCAGATTGCTGCTGCATACGCAGTTACCATGCGCCAGAGCCATACGCCGAACACGAAGGTCTTCCCTTTCGGTAGTGGCGTCCGGAGCCTGGTCTTCCTGCGGCTGTCCCTTCTCGTGAACCACCGATGCCAACAATAATGTAGAGTGGCTACATTCCTACCAAGTCTTTTTGCAATATCGCAGAAGGAGTAGCCAGATTCTCGTAGCCGTATTGCACGACCTCGTCCAGACTCAGTGAGTTGTTGACAACAGCGTCTTTCTCGCCTTAAAGGCATTCTTGACTGACGTCAACTCACCTTGTCGATTCTCAAAGGTAACTAACGCTCACGACAGTTACAGAGTGTATTTAAAGCAAACCTGATTTGCACCCTCCTAGTGGCACTACTAGCGCCATTTCTATACCACTGCCGCGAAATTTCAATGGACGTCTTTCGTATTATGTAGAAATACGCCCACCAACTTTCGTTTACGATGCACAACTCCTCGTCGAAGTTGCGCTTTTTTTTCCCTTCAGCACACTACGACATTGCCGAGAGAACGAGCCATGTGGCAACTTCGCAACGATGCCACAGAATACGCAAAGTATATATCGTGTAACAAGATGACGTACATTTGTGTGTCATCAGACGCTTCCTGTGTTCTGGTATTGTTGCAACAAATGACGCAAGTGGTAGTTTTCGAGATGAAGTAACCGTGTCCAGTTGTTTTGACGACGGACCGCTTTCACTTTCCTCACAACAGTAACGTCATGTGGCAACTGGGGCAGTTCTCGGCAGCGCTAATGGTGTTCTGGAAAGCCGCCCCCCCACGTGCTTCTGTTGTTGGCGGGCGGCGCGCGGTGTTCTCGGAAGGAAATGTACGGCGGCAGCGTGGAGAGGCCGTGACGAGCGGTCCCCCGGCGACCGTGTTGTCATCTGAGCCTGCGCAGTGTTTTCTGCCGGCGCGGCCGCCTCCGTTGCGTCACACACACCGGCTCCTGTCAACCGCACTGTCTCAGTCGGCGCCCCATCTCTCAGTCCGGCAGACAGCGCGCTGACAGCCGTACGAGCTCGGCTACACCGCAACTACTGCGCGCGCAACAAATCCTTGGGCAACGCTGCAAACGAAGCCGTGAAATATTGCCGACGACTACAACGTACTAGAAACTGTGGCGAGCAACAAAAACGTTTAACTGCTTCCATCGCTCCGATATGGGCTTCCGTGTAAGTTAAGGTGCCCTCGACCGAGGGTTAGTTTAAAACACCGCAGTGCGTGGTCTCACTAGGGGTGGTGTGCCCTTACCTTCCTTTTATTGAACTGATTTACCCAGCCTGTTCTAGAAGGTCCTATATACTAGAGCGTGGACACCGAACCATAGCGCAACCTACCGTTCGTCATTTTACGAAGTCATTGCCAGAGGCGAAATGGGGAAAAGAAAACGGATCAGGTTATCAAAAGACGTGACAAACACAAGCCTCTGGTATTCCAAACAACTTTGCGAACAGATTTTAGTACCTGAACTTTCTTAGTTGTTGAATACAATACATGTTTAATGTCCAAACACGTTAGAGATGTAATGTACCTGTTCTTACTGCATATTCACATAACGCATGGCGGCTGCGATACAGAGGGGTATTTATCGGGCAGATAAGAAAAATTCCGCCTTTTGCAAGTGAATGTCTATTTTGTTTTGTAGTATTTACTGGGGCCACAGGATAAGAAAGGATGGAAGCGACTGAGTCACAGCTACATTAACATATCGCGTATTTAATAATACTACCACAGTTTCAACAAATTTACAACCTGTGCTCCATACAACAGTTTCTCGTACAATTTACACTCAATCCAAACAATCAGAAAATTAAGAAAGCTGAACCATGGTAAGCATTCAGTACAGGAATCCAAAAAAGTAAGCAAACTTTCAATACTGCCTAAGTAACTAAACCCCTGACACGCCAGAACCTAACAGATCTACAGGAATTATAATTTAGGGGCATAAGAATGAAAGCTGTAACTCTCAGAAAACCACTACAAGGCTAACAGCAAGTTGTGCACAGCGTTTCGGATTTTATTTTACTTACACATTAACGTATGAAATGCCTTGGTATAAAATCGACTAGTGAACGCAGAATGGATGTAATATTTCGAACGGTTGCTTCTCATTTTGCGTAGTTTTCTCAAGTTCGAGGCGCTGCGCCGTTGTACGCAGTATTTACTCTATGTGATCAAAAGTATCCGGACACCACAAAAATATTAGGAGCATTGTGCTGCCACCTACTGCCAGGTACTCCATGTCAGAGACCTCAGTAGTCATTAGACATCGTGAGAGAGCAGAATGGGGCGCTCCGCGAAACTCGCGGACTTCGAACTTGGTCAGGTGATTGGGTGTCACTTGTGTCATACGTCAGTACGCGAGATTTCCACACTCCTGAACATCCCTAGGTTCACTGTTTCCGATGTGATAGTGAAGTGGAAACGTGAAGGGACATGTACAGCACAAAAGCGTACAGGCCGACCTCGTCTGTTGACTGACAGAGACCGCCGACAGTTGAAGAGGGTCGTAACGTGTAATAGGCAGACATCCGTCCAGGCCATCACACAGGAATTCCAAACTGCATGAGGATCCACTACAAGTTCTATGTCAGTTAGGCGGAAGGTGAGAAAACTTGGATTTCATGGTCGAGCGGCTGCTCATAAGCCAGACATCACGCCGGTAAATGCCAAACGACGCCTCGCTTGGTGTAAGGAACCTAAACATTGGACGATTGAACAGTGGAAAAACGTTGTGTGGAGTGACGAAGCACGGAACACAATGTGGCGATCCGATGGCAGGGTGTGGGTACGGGTATGGTGAATGCCTGGTGAACGTCATCTGCCAGCGTGTGTAGTGCCAAACTCGGAGGCAGTGGTGTTTTGGTGTGGTCGTGTTTTTCATGGAGGAGGCTTGCACCCCTTGTTGTTTTGCGTGGCACAATCACAGCACAGGCCTACATTGATGTTTTATGCACTTTCTTGCTTCCCACTGTTGAAGAGCAATTCGGGGATGGCGATTGCATCTTTCAAAACGATCGAGCACCTGTTCATAATGCATGGCCTGTGGCGGAGTGGTTACACGACAATAGCATTCCTGTAATGGACTGGCCTGCACAGAGTCCTGACCTAAATCCTATAAAACACCTTTGGGATGTTTTGGAACGCCGACTTCGTTCCAGGCTTCACCGACCGACATCGATACCTCTCCTCAGTGCAGCACTCTGTGAAGAATGGGATGCCATTCCCCAAGAAACCTTCCAGCACGTGATTGAACGTATGCCTGCGAGAGTGGAAGCTGTCATCAAGGCTAAAGGTGGGCCAACACCTTACTGAATTCCAGCATTACCAATGGAGGGTGCCACGAACTTTTAAATCATTTTCAGTCAGACGTCCGGATACTTTTGATCACATAGTGTACATCGTCAACCTTCGAGCTTCTCCGGATACTTTTGATCACATAGTGTACATCGTCAACCTTCGAGCTTCTCCATATGACAGGCAGAACACAATATCTCATAACGTACCTGAGGGAACTGAATGTCTGACACAGCTACGACATACAATTTCTGTGCCTCCGGCTTATTCACATTCCATACGGGCACAGTGCGTTCGTGCCTAGCATATAAAATGACAGTCCTCCGTGCGACAGGCCACGACTCCTTTCGCTTAGGCACAGCCATGTAAACACACCGTCTATCAGTGTACTCCTTCCAACACGCCATCGCTGTCACACCATTTCCTCACTGCGCTCGCGCAGGTAACGTCTTCCCCCTATCAGAGAAGTCACAAACAGAGCCGATACGGAATACTGCCAACCTAGAATAAAAGTTCGAGTGTTGCCAACCTAGGTCATAGTGCCGAACACGGCACAATTTCTAATTTCTAACCAAAAATGTTTCATCTATTTATGCTAGGCATCATCAGTGGTTTTCATTTTTCTATCCTTTTGATGTACCCCTGGGTTCTTCTGTTGGTACTAGACGCACTCAGGGTTTCAACTGGCAGTACACAGTTACAACACGCCTGCAGGATAGGTTATGTGTAGTGAAATGTGTAAAGTGACCTGTCAATGGCGAACCTGTACTGTGAGTATCTAGTGCCTACTGAACAACTCAACTCATGGATACGTGGAAAGGATACAAAAATTAAAATCACTGATGAAGTATAGCACAAGTAGACTAATCTTGTTTGTTTAGACACAAAATATACAATACTTTGAAAAACAAGAATTTTTAACCACATGGTAAACATAGTCGAAGGAGAACTGAGGAAGAATGTCAGCAAATATTAACAGTACTATAAACGAATGCTTATTTCATTTATTATCTCCTTAGCTATATGCTAACAGTCGTCAACATACAGAAAATAAGCGAGATAAGCATAATCCAAAACGCACTTTATATTTTCTGCGAATGTTAATCTGAAGGTAACTTCCCCACACTTTTGAAAGAAGGTACGCCATTTATTGTGAATCGCTACTGCGCATGTGTATTAAAGATGTAAGATGCACCAATAGTGCCGGCCGTTGTGGCCGTGCGGTTCTAGGCGCTTCAGTCTGGAACCGCGTGACCGCTACGGTCGCAGGTTCGAATCCTGCCTCGGACATGGATGTGTGTGATGTCGTTAGGTTTAAGTAGTTCTAAGTTCTAGGGGACTGATGACCACAGATGTTAAATCCCAGTGTTCAGAGCCATTTGAACCAGTTTTTTTTGCACCAATAGTACACAGCAATCGGTACACTTCCCGGTTCCCCTCAGAACCGGCTCAAAATGGTGCTTGCAATTGTCTATATTCAACTCCTAGGTTACGTCTGTGATGAGCACAATGATGACGTACTGGTGACCGAAATCGGCGGTCCGTTTCCAGCAGTCCACAGTACTGAGATTACCTCACTCCTAGAGGTCTTCAGGACTTGGACAATCCACTGTGGCCTGTGCCTAAGTACAGGAAAAACGACCACCTTTATCTTTCTTGCAGTTCACTCTACGACCTGGTCCAGAGTGTCTTAAAGAACATAAAAATAATTCTGAAGTTTCTCACAATATATTACGACGAGGATTTTGGTCTGATCTTGGAAATGACCACTGGATTTAACAACGAAACTGACACATTGACATTCCAAGACAGCCTGACCTTCGGTGACCCGAGTCCGTACTTCCTACGAGCTACAAACGGAACAAATCGATACAAGTTAGCAACCCTTCTGCTACCGTTGTCATAAATTGTGCAACTTAGGCCCCCATAGTGAAAGCTGCATTTATTCAATTGTTCTACAAACAACATTTTTTCAATAACTTTAATCAGTCCGACTGGATAGTTATTTGATTACGGGTTTCCGAAGAAGAAACTGCAGTAGGCACTTAGTGTACGAGTAATGTCGTAAGAGTTAGAGACCTTTGAGGCGAGTCTTTGACGTTAGTGCCTATTTACATGTTTCTTGAAAACGTGCGCTGAAGCCAATGTGAAAAATAGCGTGTGGTTGGACGAGCCCCAAGGCGCACGACACAACACAGAGAAAACCGTTTTTCAGCCAGTAAAATCGTGCAAGATATTCAAAGTTCTGAGAAAAAACAGTAGTATTCTACTGGGGATGTGCAGGAACCAAGAGGAAACAATAAGAACGGAAGAACTACAACGGAGTGCTCGGATTAACAACTCTGTAAGACAAGGTTAAAGTCTTCCGCCTGTACTGTTCAATCTGTGTGTACATGGGAAAAAGTAATTGTGCCTGAAAAGGAAAGTGTACGATTAAAATTCATGATGAAAGGATATCAGTAATAAGATTCGCTTATGACAATGCTATCCTCAGTGAAAGTAAAGAAGAATTACACTATCTGATGAACTAAATGTACAGGCTAATGAGAACAGAATGTGTACTGAGAGTGAACCGAAGATGCTAGTAATGTGGAATGGCAGAAATGAGATTAACTATAAATTTGTCAAAACTGGGGACCACGAAGTTAAGGAATTCAGCCACCTCAGAGGCAAATCAATACACGACGGACGAAGCACGGAGGCCATGCAGCACAGAGAAAGAAGACTGCACAAATGAAGTTCGAGAAAGATCGGCGTTCATATTAGTAAGAAATCTCTGAGAATGTGTGTTTGGAACGCAGCACTGTACGGTAGCGAATGTTTTGACAGTGGGAATACCGGAAAACATTGAATAGAAGCGTTTCAGATGTGATGCTAGAGAGTGGTAAAGATTAAGTGGACTGATAAGGGATGAGGAAGTTCTCAGCAGAATTTCCAAAGAAGGAGCATTTGGTAAACACTGACGCGAAAAAGGGACATGATGATAGAACATGAGTTAAGACACCAGGGAGGAATTTCTGCGATTCTGTAGGAAACTGCAGAGGGTGAAAACTGTGTGGGGAAGAGAGATTGGACTACATCCGACAAACAACTGAGATCGTAGTTTGTAAGCGCTTCTTGAGATTGGAGAGATTGGCACAAGAGACGAATTCGTGGCGAGCCGCATGAAACCAGCCAAAAGACTGATGACTCAAAAAATAATGAAAAACCTGATGCAACACGGCGACCACTGCAGCACATTGTGCTGAGCTGGCCGGTTAAGTGCATCATCAGGAACTGCAGTGTTTCCAACGTGTGGTCCGTAAAATGTCACGTTGCAAGGAACCCACTGCACATGATATGTAGACACACGGGAGGGCAAGCTACGGCCCGCGGGCCACATCCAGCCCGCGACTGGACTCAATCCGGCCCGTGGAAGATATTTCGGGTGGACCCAAAATGAGTGTTTTTCTCAAAAACACCAGTTTTGACGCATAATTTGTTGGAGTTGCATCTCGGGGAAGGGGTGCTATTCATAAGGGTACATTACCACATTAAAGACACGGACGCTACAGTTTTGACTTAAGCGCTGCGAGCAGTGCTGTCACGTCATGACGATGTCGCCCACGAGCTGAAGGAAGTAAATAAATCAGGCCCCTGGATCACCAAAGGTTGTCCATGCATGGTGTACACACTGCGCTGCGAACATGCAGATTACGTCAAGTTCCTGCACGTGTTCTGACCACCCACCCGTTGCTTCCGCTGTTTGCTGTCACTACTACTTGGATCTCTGTATGTGATGGTTCTTCGCTTCTGGCGCTTTTGTTGACGCTTCTGCACTCGGTAATACGGTGTTGATGTCAGATATGAAAACAAAGCAAATCGGAAAGATAAATACTGGAGATTGTAAGCTACTTAGCAAGGATGGGGAAGGAAATCAGACTCTTCGAAAGAACCATTCTAACTTGCGAGAACCAGGGCAAATAAAAATTTAGATGGCCGGTAGAGGATTAGGATCGCGCTCCTTCCCAGTTGAAGTCCATGGTCTCAACCAATGCAGCACATCAATCGGTCACAAGCTGAACGTGCACTCAATTCATTCAAAGAGACAGCACTGGAATTCAAGAACACTGGAGTTCAAGGTCCCTTTGTTTTTTCCTCCTCCAGCGTGATTATGAATCAAACGTTTTTCCGAAGACGGAGACAATGAAGAAAGAATTATTCGTCTTTAACCGCAAAGCTTATGGATAAGGCGTTTGTAATATTACAACAAATTTATTAATATCCAGTCGTATACCTGAAAGGAAAGATATAAAGAGTGCTTATAACTGAAATGCGCTTCTCACGGAGGCCCGGTGTGGCTTGTAATTATCCGTATGTTAGCGAAACTTGGTAGATATGCTAATGTGTTAACGCGGAACCGATTTACGCTGGAAAAAATTAATTCCAATTTTGTCCACCAGGTGCAAATCTGGCGCTGTACAGCATCTCGTAGATGTCACTGAACGAACTGTGTAAGCGACGGTTAATAATAAAATCAGTATTACGCCTTTCTCACTTGTTTGACCTTTTCCAACGACCTTCCGTTCTTAATGCATTACATGTGTAAACATTGCTATACGCCTTTATTGCATTCACAGCGCCAGATTTGCATCTTGTGGCCAAAATTGGAACTTTTTTTCCAGAGTAAATCAGTTCCGCATTAACGCATCATAATATCTACCAGGTTTCGCTTCAATACGATGATTACAGTCACACTAGACGTCTGCGAGGAGCTGCACGTTAATTATAACCAACCGTCAACTATCAAAATTTCGTCAGCGTCTTCTGCACATTATTAATCCATATTGAGATTTTTATTCCTACACTCGTTTCCTCGACGATGTAAATTTATAACAAATTTTAAAAGGGACAGAATTGAAACAACAGGATAAGAATACGAAAAGAAATGAAGTAATTACAGTTCCGATGAGTATTTGTCTTCATTTCCATAAATATTCGTACCCAGACGCTGTTGTGTTTCTCTCAACAGGCCATAGACATCTCCTCCTCCACCTTTGTCGCGAGGAAATAGTGCTCTGCCTCCAATGACCTCGACGAGCTGTGAAATTCTAAGCGCTTGTTTACGCTAGGTTGCGCAACTCGTTTCTTGAAACGAGTTTCGAGCAAATGGTTTCATACCGAATATGACTGTAGACACGGTCACAATAGCCTACACTTCAGCTTCGTCATTTTGTGAGTACCGGAGTCGTCTGTGAAGAGGAAGTTTTGCTAGAGTAGAGGAGGAGCTAATGCTCATCTGCATGGAACCGGTGCGTAAGGAACGAAATAAGAAACGTCAGCTAAGTTGCTTCGCGCTTGTATGAAAAGGTAATACAACTTCGCTACGTTTGCATGCGTTAACAATGCAAACTTCCACTAAATTTTGAATATTTTATGTGAGGGTAATTTTAAGTCTGGAAGTCACCAAATGTCCTACTGAAAACTCCCAACCGACAAACCGTCTAAATTTGCAACGAAACTGCAATGATCAGAGCATTTATCACACAAATAGTAGACAAAACTGTCAGAGCTACATAGCCATTCACAACTGGCAGAGAAAAACAGCTCGCCAGCAAAATGTACACCCACAGCTAACAGACCAGCAGCATGACGATGTGGGGCGCTCGATTGCGCGGTCCTCAGCGCCCGTATAAAGTCCTAATCTTTGCACAGTCCAATGTAGCCACTTTCACGAATAATGAGTGTCGATAATGGAGTTTACCTGCCACGGACATGGAGAAGCATAATTGCTTGTTGGGCTGACTGACGCAAACCTGCAATCTGCCAGCAATAATTACTCGAAGCAAGCCGCACTAAGAAGGGGATGGTTTAAAACTGCTTCCTTGAATCTGGATCTATATAGCGGCAACATCTCAAAGTTTAATAGTTGTGAATGTGAAGCACTGCTGTGACGTACTAGATAAATGAATAGTGAATAGGAAAATCAGCTAAGTAGATTTGTGTAGTCTTTCTTCTTGCACACAACTTTCCTTGGGGAAAAAAACTGCTAGCTCGACCCACGAGATTTTGGTCTTGTAGGCGCGGGCTGTCACATAAACGGATGTTTTGCTTGCCTATATTCTTCTTAATACATTTGTGTTCGTACTATTAATAGAATGAATTTTTCTTGCCGCTCAGATTTCGCCAATCCACTTGCGTTCAAATCTTGTAGGGCGGCCCCAAGCGCAGCAACACGCTACTGCTTGTTTCAGTATGTACCACGTTAAACTCCCATAAACACATATGCCTGGGATACATATCCAAGAAGCGGAAACCTTCCACCGCTCCCCATTTCATGGTTGACTTTGTTTACACAGTACCGACACGACATCTAACCTCAAAACAAGTGCAACTAGTGTCGCCAAAATTGGAAACAGCCGGAATTATTTACGAGTAGTGTCACCAACGAGTTGCGAAAACGCACGGAGCGTATGCGCAGCGGTCTTTAGCGCAACTGCGCGCGATCTAGTTGTAAGTAGGCTGTTTAGGTTTTCTTATTGGTAACGCCACGTAGCGCTCTGTATGAAAATCACTGGCTGTGCTGTGTGCAGTCTGTGGCTGGTTAGCATTGTTGTAATATTCGCCATTGTAGTGTTGGGCAGTTGGCTGTGAACAGCGCGTAGCGTTGCGCAGTTGGAAGTGAGCCGCCAACAGTGGTGGATGTGGGGAAGTGCGAGGGCGGATTTTTGAGAATGGATAATCTGGAGGTGTGTCCATCAGAAACAGTACATTTGTAAGAATGGATGTCATGAACTGCTATATATATTATGACTATTAAGGTAAATACATTGTTTGTTCTCTATTAAAATCTTTCATGTGCTAACTATGCCTATCAGTAGTTAGTGCCTTCCTTAGTTTGAATCTTTTATTTAGCTGGCAGTAGTGGCGCTCGCTGTATTGCAGTAGTTCGAGTAACGAAGATTTTTGTGAGGTAAGTGATTTGTGAAAGGTATAGGTTAATGTTAGTCAGGGCCATTCTTTTGTAGGGATTATTGAAAGTCAGATTGTGTTGCGCTAAAAAAAATATTGTGTGTCAGTTTAAGCACAGTCATATATAATTTTTCTAAGGGGACGTTTCATATGTCGACCCTTAGCCGATGATACCTCACTGGAATCTTCTGATTTTTTTCTTGTAGTTTGTGTAATTAGTGTAGCTATTGTTTATTGCTAGCGCATAATTGTAGAGAGAATCTCCTTTGTAGTTGCAGTCTTTCATTGTTGTACAGTATAACAGTTGTGGCATGCATGTAGATTTGCACCAAGTATTTCGCAGCTGCGCTTGCAATTAACTAGATATTATTTTCAGTGCTATGTTAATGTGTTCTCTTATTTTTGCTCTTCAGATTGTGTTTTTCTGTGTTATCGTGTGAAATATTGTGACAATAATGGCCTGTGAAAAACGTAACACTAGGCTCCAATGTAAACTGAGAAATAATAGTGATGACGAGCGTAGCTTATCAGCACCACTGTGTAGTGAATTAACAGACATTCGAAGTAGTAATTTGGTAATTGTGCGTAGGGAAATGGAGCGGGCGGCAAATAATGGTGTGGACAATGAAACAAGTAGTGAACAGGGAAGCATTATCGATCGATCGGTCGGCAACAGCTCGCCTCAGGAATCCGAAATGACAGAACACAATATTGCAAATACTGTAGACTTAGGTTTTGGGTCCTCACCGTTTTCTCAAATGAGTCAAGACACATTTTCTGCTTGTCAAAATGTGAATGTTGCCGGTGAAAATGCACTGCCAAAAAGCATAGAGAAACAGATTCCAGACACTAATACATTATTATTGCAATTAATGCAACAAATGGAACAAAATCAGAGACAAACACAGCAAAAGCTTCAAAAGTTAGACACCATGCTTGAACAAACACGTGAAGATTTAACTACTGAGTCACATAACACTGAATCGAAATGTCAAAAAGTCTGTAATGACGTTTAACACAAATTTGTGAGCATTTTCAACCTATTTTTTCGCGGCATGAAATGCATTACAGACTCACGAAGCAGCCATAAAAGAACTGCAAACTATTGCTCATGAAAATCATGAGACCTTGCAAGCTAAAATTGACTCAGTTGCATCTACCGATTGGGTTACGCAACTTGCAAAAACTCAGGAAAACTTGAAGGACACAGTAGATACTCTGAAAATTGGTTCAGAAAGACACATGGAGGAAATTAGCTCATTATCAGAGAAAGTAGTTGAACTTTCGGATCAGCTAAATAATTTATCTACGAAGGTAGATGATAATCTGAATGACACAAAACCGGTAGTCTTTAATGACACAGAAGAGTGCGAACAAATTAGGAAATTCAAACAAAATCAGAATCAAATTAATATGCAACACCAAAGAGAAATCCGGGAAGTACAAGATCAGCTGACACAGGTAATACAAGAATTACGTATTTCAGAGGACACTCGCGCTCCAATACGGGAAGAGCGACATAGAAATACGGAACAGCCACGAAATAATAACACAGGGTACTTCGGAAATTATGCAAGAAATTGGCAAAGTACGCCGAATTTTGAGATGGAACCGCCGAAACGAAGTAACAATGACCGATATGCGACTCGCCGACATGATGATTTTGACTATAAGCTATTTATTACTACACGTAAATTCAAAACATTTAAGAATTCCGGCAATGACATTCATCCACAAGCGTGGCTTCATCAATTCTCTCATTGTTTTCCTCCCAACTGGTCATTAGAGCACAGATTAGAATTTGTGTGTGGCTATTTAGAGAATGAACCAGCTGTAAGAATGCGATCAGTCATTCACGATTGCCACAGTGAAGGAGAATTTTATCATGCCTTCCTCTCAGCATATTGGGTAACAAATATTACACTGAAAACAAACCCTGCCCTTTCCTTTTGTGTTATTCTACTATGTGTTTGTGTACGCTTGTGTATTTGTGTTATTCCTGTCTTTATGTGTTTAGCTGATGAGAGTTATGTTGTAGAATTTTTCTAATACTATGTTATTTACTTTGTAAAGATGTTTAGACATTATTTATCTGTTCTGTTTTGTTGCTCATATGTGAAGTTGATGTTTCAACAGTTATTCTGATCTTTATGTATGTACTTATGTCATAATTTTTGTAACACTGATGTGCATATTTATTTCTATTCTTTTGTAAAGCCTGTTTTACTACAAATGTTATCTGTATTGTTATGTTCTTTAATGGTGTATTTTGTACCTTTGTTATTGTATTTTTATGTTTAAAATTGTAATTGACACCAGTTCATCAAATTAAGTAACTTGTAAGTTACATTTGACTGCACACGTTTCTGTTGGTCATAGTATGTGGACAATATGTGAGAAGTAGGGACTGTTAGTGTTTGCACATGTGTTGATAATTCAGCAAGGGACTGGTTAACAGCATTGCTGGTTCTAAGGACAATTCCAAAAACTTTGTGCGTGCACAAGTGGTGGTTGATGGACTTGCTATATTCTCCACAAGACTCTTCGATGGTGATTTTGCACCTGCACAGTCGCAACAGATGGCTGCTGGCCGTCTCTACAAGGACTGCAGTGGGTCTGCACCTTTGATGACCCACCAATACCATTATTTCTACAAGGACTACAGTGGGTCTGCACCTCTGGTGGCCCACCAATACCGTAACCTCTACCAGGAATACAGCGGGTCTGCTCTGTGACGACCTACCTACCAATATTCTTCAAAACTTCGACTGACTCTGCTGTGGGTTTGCTCTGTTGTGGCCCATTACCTGTCTGCATGTCAAGCGAACCCGTGACGAAGAACACACCTTCTCTTCTCCTGCATTAATCTAATTTCTTAACGGTCCCAGATCGCCGAAAACAAGAATTGGACAACTGAGATTTTACAAGTGATCTCTCAAGTGTGAATGACACATCCCTGAAATCCATATCAATACTAATAGTATAAATGCGACAGTAACTCTGCCTGTTACGCTTTCACGACTAAACCGTTGAATCGCTTTCGATAAAATTTGATGTGGAGATAGCTTGAACGCTGAGGAAGAACACAGGCTGCATTAGAAAATGTGTAGTACAACATATTTATTCAGCTGAAGAATACAACACGAAGTATGCATCATTAATTACTCCGTAATATGATTAAACGTAATCAGTACAATGCCTGTTCAGTTCTTGACGTGTTTAATCTATACTTCCATACTAATACCAGTTTTATTAATTGCGAAAGTAACTCTGTTACGTTTTCGCGACCCTACTGCTGAGCCGATTCCGATGGTATATAGCGTGAAGATAACTTGAATACTGAGGAGTATATAGCGTGGAGATAGTTTGAATACTGAGGAATACCATTGGCTACTTCAGAAATTTGTATCTTTTTCAGTGTTATTAATACTTTTAAATATGGTACACCGATTCTTAGTGTGAATAAATTATTCCGTGACAGTGCAAATCGAATGTTACTGTGCGCGATGTTTGTAGTATTGAGTTCCTACTACACCTCGCGAAGCCGGAGAGTTTTGGTGGAGGTACAGCAACAAAATCGGATGGTAAGCCCGAGAACAAAATTTAAAACTATTACTATCAGCCTCGCAAACGGAAGTCTGATTTAGCGCACAGTTCTAAGAGAGCTCAAGCTGCGAAAGTTACTCAAATCCAACAAACCTCAGAGCAATCTCATGTCCGCTGGAGCTTGGATGCAGAACGTCAGCCGGCTGAAGAGCTAAAGAGACATTGGAAGTCACAAGCCCGTCGCATTTTAGAGACTGAGCGTCACGCGACTTTTACAGCTTCCAAGACGCTTGAAGACTCCCAACGACGGCGACATGTAAAGGCTGTACAACAAAGAGAGAGTCGTGTCTTTACGTGTGGAACGTGGGAGTGGCTTTTGGTGAGGCTGCATTTGATTATGATTAACTGACTAAGTTAATCAGAAAACTCTAAACCTGCACGAATGTAATGAAACGTGGCACTTATCTAAAATTACAAAATATAATGCATGCTTTCAGATTCGACAAGCAGCAAAATAATAGAAACACATTCATTATGTATCTATATACCGGCACTATATACATTTTTTTTTACATGCGCCTCTGCACCACTATATACGCAGACTTCTCGTGAAATTACTAGCTTGCTTACTCGCTCAGCATCACTCATCATAAGAAAACTATTGGTATACGAGCGAAGCGGCGGGTAACAGCTAGTTCTTTTAATAAATCTATCCTGCGTCTGCCAGCCTAACGGCTAGGCTTACGAGCTCGTTACATCTTAAATCGCCCCAAACTGATACTTGTATTTACTTGAACGTTTCACTAACTCCAGTGACATAACCGATCACGTAACTAACAATATAGGACCTTTTCTGTGTATTTGTGTGGATTACATTACATTTATTCACGGCGAGAGTAAGCGACTGACTTAACCAAGTGCTGATCCATCTTCCAGGTCCCACTGCATTTCGTCAAAAATTTCTTAACTACATTGCCTCCAAGTAGGTAACTCCGTCGTCTGCGAACAGACTCAGAGAGATAGATGTAGTTAATCAGTAAGGTCATACACGGTCAATCAAGGGATTCTAAGGGAGAAATAAAGACCGACACAACGACCTAGTGCATTGTTCGTAGACGACATTAAGAAAATTATAATGCTACATATCAAAATCCTAATGCACCGAAAAATACAATGTTGTATTTTATTCAGCAGTGGGTGTAAGTTGGTGGTGGTGGTAGTGGTGGTGTATAAATACAGAACTGTGGCGGTAAAATCAAATCACACTACCTTGAGGCACGCCAGACGCCACCTTCGTTTCGGACTTGCTTTCCCATTAAGAAGGTCGTACTGAAATCTGTTCGTTAGGAAGTCTTCGCCCAGTAGTAATATCTATTTGATTAATCTATACGCTTACATTTTGTTTAGTAGGGGGCAATCAAAACTGAATCTAACTGTTTCTGGAATACGAGAGGCACTGAATCAAAATCACCATCGGCATATACTGCCGTCGGTATCCCATGAACGAACAGGAAGGATTCATCGAGGATCTAAATCCCCTATTCAGTCACTCGTTGACCACGATGGCACCGAAACAGAGGACGACCGAAGAAAGGCAGAAATACTGAATTCAGTGTTCCGAAACTGTTTCACTGCGGAAAATCGTAACACGGTCCCTGACTTCAGCCGTCGCACGGACGCCAAAATGGAAAATATTGAAATAAACGATATCGGAATTGAAAAACAACTGCTATCACTTAGTAGCGGAAAAGCATCCGGACCAGACGAGATACCCTTAAGATTCTACAGTGACTATGCTAAAGAACTTGCCCCCTTTCTATCAGCAATTTATCGTAGATCGCTGGAAGAACGTAAAGTACCTAGCGACTGGAAGAAAGCGCAGGTCGTTCCCATTTTCAAGAAGGGTCATAAATCAGATGCGAATAATTATAGGCCTATTTCGCTTACGTCAATCTGTTGTAGAATAATGGAACATGTTTTGTGTTCTCGTATTATGACGTTCTTAGATAATACAAATCTCCTTCATCATAACCAACATGGATTCCGCAAACAGAGATCATGTGAAACTCACCTCGCCCTATTTGCCCAAGAAATTCACAGTGCCGTAGACACTGGCGAGCAGATTGATGCCGTATTCCTGGACTTCAGGAAGGCATTTGATACGGTTCCGCACTTACGTTTAGTGAAAAAAATACGAGCTTACGGAATATCGGCCCAGGTTTGTGATTGGATTCAGGATTTCCTAGAAGAAAGAACACAACATGTCATTCTTAACGGTTCAAAATCTGCAGATGTAGAGGTAATTTCGGGAGTACCGCAGGGAAGCGTGATAGGACCTTTATTGTTTACAATATACATAAATGACTTAGTTGACAACATCGGTAGCTCCGTGAGGCTATTTGCAGATGACACGGTTGTCTACAAGAAAGTAGCAACATCAGAAGACTCGTACGTACTCCAGGAGGACCTGCAGAGGATTAATGCATGGTGCGACAGCTGGCAGCTTTCCCTAAACGTAGATAAATGTAATATAATGCGCATACATAGGGGCAGAAATCCATTCCAGTACGATTATGCCATAGGTGGTAAATCATTGGAAGCGGTAACGACCGTAAAATACTTAGGAGTTACTATCCGGAGCGATCTGAAGTGGAATGATCACATAAAACAAATAGTGGGAAAAGCAGGCGCCAGGTTGAGATTCATAGGAAGAATTCTAAGAAAATGTGACTCATCGACGAAAGAAGTAGCTTACAAAACGCTTGTTCGTCCGATTCTTGAGTATTGCTCATCAGAATGGGACCCTTACCAGGTTGGATTAATAGAAGAGATAGACATGATCCAGCGAAAAGCAGCGCGATTCGTCATGGGGACATTTAGTCAGCGCGAGAGCGTTACGGAGATGCTGAACAAGCTCCAATGGCGGACACTTCAAGAAAGGCGTTACGCAATACGGAGAGGTTTATTATCGAAATTACGAGAGAGCACATTCCGGGAAGAGATGGGCAACATATTACTACCGCCCACATATATCTCGCGTAATGATCACAACGAAAAGATCCGAGAAATTAGAGCAAATACGGAGACTTACAAGCAGTCGTTCTTCCCACGCACAATTCGTGAATGGAACAGGGAAGGGGGGATCAGATAGTGGTACAATAAGTACCCTCCGCCACACACCGTAGGGTGGCTCGCGGAGTATAGATGTAGATGTAGATGTAGATCGAGATCGTTAGTCGCGGAAACCATGTTAATTCCTACACAGGAGTTTACCGGCCTTCAGTAAGTCATCGCACCTGAGTCTTAAGTAAACGCAGCTGACGACCTCCTAATTGGAAATAAGATGTCGTTCATGAAATTTATGCAAGCTGCGGAGCACCTTAAATCAAAAATACTGAACGGTTTTAAGCTTGCGCTAATCGGCACATCAGCGCTAATAACTCTTCAATCGCTTGAACTTACTTTCTTCTGGACAGCTGATGAATCTGACACGAACTGCAGCAAGGCAAGCGGTGAAAGGCGACGGGCATACTTTTTATTTCCGTAGGCTCTCTGACGTAGTCATTCTGTACATTCGATTCTCAAAATATCGACTAGTAAATGGACGCAGTCGAACCAGTTCGAAATGAAACGACTGATTATTACAGCATTTACGTCGTAAACATTACGGATGTTGTCTTGTGACGCAATATTTGCCGCAAAAGGTGTGTGTGTGTGTGTGTGTGTGTGTGTGTGTGTGTGTGTGTGTGTGTGTCAGAAATACGGTCTCCTGATCATGATGGCACAGCTCTTTGTTTCCAAAGAGTGAAGCTAAATAACCTTACTGTTATAAGAACTACATTCTCAAAACTAAGGAGTTGCATTTGAGAGGAAGAAATGAAAAACCATTAACATCCTATCGACATGAGGCGACTGTAGTTACAGCTCAGCTGCATAGGGATTGTGTAAGAAATAGGCTGTGGCGTTATCGAAAACGCGAAGGCATCGCCACATCTCTCCCAGAAATCTCTTTTTAGTACGACTTCGCCTTCTGTTGGCCATACTTGTCGTAGTCAGCATGTTACCTAATGGGTACACTAGAAGAGGAGAATTTTTCGTATTACGAGAAAAGCAGTTGACGGAGCCACAGTCTCACCTCTGCTTGCACCGTTACATTATTATCGAAGTGAATTCCTTGAAGATGTTCTTTCATGTTATGGAAACAGATGGAAATCTGATGGGGCCAAGTCGGGACTGTATGGAGGATGATCGATAACACTGAACACAAGGCGTTGGATTGTTGCAAATGTCGCAACGCTCGTGTGAGAGTCTGGCATTCTTCGAATTCGAAACTCGATTACAGCATGCTGTTTCTCACGCTCCGACATAGGTAAGTTACACACCGCCATGTTACACACTAAAATTCGGAGCCCCTCTAGCGACAGAGGGCTGCAGAAGGCTTTAAGAGCTTTTACATAAATAGTTCGGAGGAAGTACTTCGCTACACGCCCGCGTAGATCGCGCGGAAGCGGTGAAGCATCCCATCAGACGTAGCAAGTCGACATCGGCATTTGGAAGGAGAGAGGACGGTGAATTTAGAAGACGAGCGAACCATTAACTATATACTAAGATAAAGAGAATCTCCTACATCATCAGCAAAGGAGCGTCTTCTTCGGACACATCCTTAGAAAGGACCACGGCAGGTTAACACAGCAAATGATACGGCTTCTGGTGAACAAGAGACCCAAAGTACGCTGGATCCACGAGATACAAAGGGATCTTTAACAAATGAGAATGCAGGATATACAACAGGGTGACTTTTAAATGAAAAAAAAAATCAGACTCTAACCAATTTCGAGGATGGTTCAAATAGCTCTAAGCACTATGAGACTTAACATCTGAGGTCATCACACCACTAGACATAGAACTACTGAAACCTAACTAACCTAAGGACATCACACACATCCATGCCTGAGGCAGGATTTGAAACTGCGACCGTAGCAACAGCGCGGTTCCGGACTGAAGCGCCTAGAACCACTCGGCCACAGCGCGGACAGAACTAGAACCAGAACAAGATGATCATGGACAGAAGAACGAAGAAGGTTGCAAAGTATGATAACGAAAGAATACTGGGCAAAGAGAAAGACCAGAAGAAACGTAGCTGACTCGAATTAACGCGGTCCTCAGATGGGCAAAACTAAAAAGACGACGAAGAACGAGCGATTTCCTGTGTTGTAACCTCCGCCCACCGTCCTCAGTCTCCTAACTAGTCATACAGTATATAACTCCGCTGTAGGTAGGTATAAACCGTTAGTTTCCCACGGACGACGCTGAGAAATAGATTAATTCAGTTTCCTAGGGATCGTGCATAACGGAAATTAGGATGAAATCGAACAAACAGAGCAACATTAAACAATGTTTCACTCTTTGGACTGTTCTCTCGATCTCAAGGAGAAAGGTATACTTCCTAATTAGATTTACACAATTTAATATAGTTTTGTGAGTCTAAATTGGCTGTTTACATTACCTCCGTTTTGCAGTCATCTAGTGGATTGTTCCAGCTCATGATAATATGTTTCTTAGAGTGCAGATCAGTAAATAACTCAACACTAATAAAAATGGTCTCCTCAATTGATCCGCTATCGTAAAAAAAAACCTAATCTCATTCGCCATACTGTATTATTCTCAACTACCTGCCTATAATCAAACCCTTACTTTCTTTTTGCTAGCGATTAACTGGAAGAAAGTCTTCCGTTAGACATTACATTACACTGCGTTGTCGATCAGATCGGCCGCCACTTCCTGAGCAAGTGGAAGTCCTTCTGGCAGAATAAGCTGAACACAGAGGCGAGAGACAATAGCGCCCACGAGATCTCGCGGTAACTGAAGCGTGAAAACGAACTAACGCGCTCCGTAATTCACGGTCTGGAACGCCCTCCCTGCTCAGTATTCACAAGGTCTTGTAGGCAAACAAGTAGGGTACTCAAGGACGCACCTCAACGGCTCGGCATGTGTGGACCGAACGTCTCGTTGATATATAGACAGTGTAACGTAGCTCGAACATGCTACTGTGCTGACCGCTCAACCAAGTTAATTACAAGAGACAAATTAAATGCAAATGTGCTCGATCACTTGTTAACGGGCATACTCGTATTCGTGCATTTACAAGGGGTTAATGGTCTATTGTCCTCCGTTGCCAACGTCCCTAGCAGACTCTAGCGTTCGACCCGAGAGTTGCTGATTCCAATTCTGGTAGTGGATGAAAATTTAGTCAGTAATATTTAACCGGCAAGGGGTGGAAAGAAGCTGCTGCAATCAAAGAAGCATTTCCAGTACATTCTTATCGTGCTTCCAAAGCTAATTAAATATTCTTGGACTGTACACCCGTCAAATACAACTAACAAGAATCACACATAAACAGGTGCAGACGACACCGGTAAACTCAGAAGTAATTTCTATATATCTTGTTATGTTCCTTTGCCAGTAATTCTACGTCAGATTTTTCTTGCGATTAACTACATATTACACTGGTGTGCAAAACTTAAAGACGAAAGTAATATTCGCATGATGTACCACTGCCAAGTAACACTGCTCGATGAAACTGAAAGCACACGCGAAAAGAGTTGCTAGAGTATAGTACAGAAGGTAACAGAAACAAGTACGCAATGTGACGGACAGAAATAACGCTTTTATTCAAAGTTAATAACAACACTGAAGTGACAGCGATTTATGATGGGGCCCTGGACATTACAAAGGACGGGACACTGTTCTTAATAGGGCGTCTCATCACTACGGACGGCGATGCTGGTTCTGCAACGTGCGCCAATGTTGTCCACAAGGTCGGTAAGGAGTTCCTGTGGTACAGCGTTCCACTACTGCACCAGTGCGGCTGAAAACTGCTGGACGGTCGTTGGTGGACGTACTGCAGTACACAACCATACCGCGTCCTATTGTCTTGCTGGCTTTTAAATCGAGGGAAGTGCCAGATCAGTCATATCGCCGGATATATTCCGGTTCCAAGAGCTCCTCCACCTGCGCACATTTTCATCCATATAAATGAAGTCATAGACGAATGCAACACTGAAAAGATGCAGATAGGGAAGGAGTACAGTTTCACTATATCGGTGAGCAGTATCTGTTCCATCTTCAAAGAATCGGAGGTCAGTACGCTTATGCAACATTATGCCTCCCCACAGCACAACACCAGGACCACCAAAACAATCACGTTCGACAACGTTCCTGGGTGTATTACGTCTTCCCGTCTCTCGTCACGTGAGGATACGTCCAGATTCACTACTGAGACTCAAAAAATGGTTCAAATGGCTCTAACCACTATGGGACTTAACTTCTGAGGTCATCAGTCTCCTAGGACTCAGAACTACTTAAACCTAACTAACCTAAGGACATCACACACATCCATGCTCGAGGCAGGATTCTAACCTGCAACCGTAGCAGTCGCACGGTTCCAGATTGTAGCGCCTAGAACCGCTCGGCCACTCCGGCCGCCTACTGAGACTGAATCTGCTCTCATCTGAGAAGAGCACACGAGGTCAGTCCTCATTGGTCCAGTCCTTACGCTCTCGGCACCATCGCAAACAGTGCGGGTTTCAACCAAACGCAACCTAGTGGTCGTGGGGCAAGGCGGCCACTCCCATGCTATCGCCTTGCCACTGCGGAGCGTGATATTGTGTGGCCTAAAGTCCTGTTAACTGTGGTTGCAATTCCACCCGGTGTTTAACGCGAGTCGCTTCTTGCCTACTGTACAACGAAGCGGTCATCTGCTAGTGGTCGACCACCTCCTCTCCTTCGGACAGCAGTGCCTGTGGTTCGGATCGCCCACTCGCACCTCAAAGAATGCTGTGAGAAATGTCAGACTCGCGGTCTACACTCGTCACTCTTGGTCCTTCTTCCAGTTTCCCGACGATTCCTCTGGGCCATTTTGTAACGAAGAACACCAGCACAGTGCATTATAACTGCCCGCGGATTGACACACTATGTCTTTTTCCGTTCCTTGAACTGCCTCGTGCTGTGGGGCACTCCATTTGGCTCTATACTCACGCTGCCCTTACGGCATGTGACGTCCAGCACTCTGTGAACGACAGAGACATCACTGTTTATAAGCTTCCGCACTTTCATTCATTTCCAACGAGTGGTTTATTTGTAGTGTTACATTATCTATCTCGTCCTTGAGGTTTGCAGAGCAGCTTATGCCACTCTGCTTAAACGATTTGTACCACTTTCTACGAACCGAAACAAGACGTCTGACACAACTACCACATTGCATGGGTGGCTAACATCTACATTTACGTTAAAGCATTTCTCAGTGTTTCCATATTTTTGTCGAGCCCCAGTACATTCTACAGTTGGCAAGACTTCACTTCAGTCACAAACAGTTTAATATGGTGGACGTGTGTGTGTGTGTGTGTGTGTGTGTGTGTGTGTGTGTGTGTAGTTTGTGCTCTGTGCTAAAAATTATGTTCAATGATGGAGACAGAAAAATAGCTTCACCGACAGTAGAGCAAGGGCATACGTAGAACAATACGAACACACACAGTAAGTCATAAAGTATATACTAAACAAAAGCTCTCCAGATCAGAACTGCTTATGGCTAACATGAATAACAGAATATGTAAGCTGAAAGCGCTGCACTGAAACAAACATGTACGTATATTTCAGGGCCGATGCTTTGAGGGAGTGAGGCGTAACATGTCTAGCAAAACAAATACTTCCGTTACTTAGTTGTATACAGACGGTCCTAACCTAAAAATTATCAACACGATCTTCCATAGTAATGCGTAATTTCTTGTTGGGGACCTCAAAAATTTAAAGTGTGCATAACGAAAGAGGCTACGAAGGGGCCTAACAATAATGTGAAATGTATAGGTCGACGCGACTGACGATTACAATAGAACACAGAAAAGCACTGCCATGTACTTAGTGACAAAACCAACAACTGACTCTCAATAAAAGCAGAATGGAAGAATGCAAACAAAAAAATTTACCGCAACGACAGGTTAAGATACCATTCCGCCAGCAGATATATCTCACTTCTGTTCTTCGTGAACGGTCGTGTTAGATGAAGATGGGAGTGGTGTAATTCCCCGAACCCTTGCGTCTTAATTGGACGAGAAAAATACGTCAGAACAACATTTAATGGTTCAGAGTCGGCCTCCAATGACAATAAATTAGGTACACGGAGAAAATAGAACGCCGCGACGTCGTATCGTGTTGTTTTGTTTTGCACCTGACAATCTGAAGGAAATTGTTTCCCGTCTGCGCCGTGGCACGCGTCCAGCAGCCGTTCTGCACAATGGACTCCGGTACTCCAAACACACATACACACATATAAAAAAAAACGAGCCGATCGGGTTGGCACACAGTAGCTGGGCTACCGCAACGCGCGGCGCACGTATTTAAAACAGGTTTGCGAGCAGCGGGGAAGGACGCGCGGCCTTGGCGCCGGCTCGCTGGGTGGCTGGCCGGCCCGCGCCTCGCCTCGCAGCGGTGACGCCATTTCCTGTCCTTCCCTCCCCCGAGCCCGACGCTGGATTTATTGGCTGTCCGAACGGGCTCGATGCTTATCGCGGCCACGCACCGCCTTCCTGGAATGCCGGCTCTCGACTCCCCCGAAAGCCGGCACAAACAGCGTCGGGTGCGCGCTCCGCTCTGCGAATTTTCTCACTGTCGTCATGCCTGCCCTGAAGTGCGTAGGACGGCGAAACCAACAATACGTGTCTCATAGCGCCCCCATACACAGGCAGTCTTGTCTGCCAACTCGCTCGACGAGCAGGTCTACCCTGACCCGTCCGTCTGTGTGTGTGTGGGGGGGAGGGGGGGGGCGGGCGTTGGGTTCGCGGTCGGGTTCACGGCTCAGGCCCGTCGGTTCGACCGCCGAACCTGCCAGCCTACACTCCAGTTAGCGCAGACAGAGTCCGCAGACCCGCTCGCCTACCCATTTGCACCTGTGATTGTTTGGCGATGCTATCTGCCTGCATTGAAGGAGTATGTGCGCTGGCAGGTAGAGATTCGCTGGTCGAACCGACGGAACCCAACCGAGGACCCGACAGCGAACCCATCATCGCACACAAGCTAACGGGTCAAGGGAGACCCGCTCAGCGCACGAGTCGGCAGACTGGTCTGCCTCTCTATGGGGTCCTTTTAGTCGCCGTTTCCATTGAGCCGATACGTGTCATCCATAAATTATGTGACACGGACTTCATTATTTATGGAATCGCGACTCCTTGTCACATGTGGTCACATTTTTGTGATCCCCTCCCCTGGTGCCGGACGGGGTGGCCGAGCGGATCTAGGCGCTTCAGTTTGGAACCGCGCGACCGCTATGGTCGCAGGTTCGAATCCTGCCTCGGGCATGGATGTGTGTGATGTCCTTAGGTTGGTTAGGTTTAAGTAGTTCTAAGTTCTAGGGGACTGATGACCTCAGAAGTTCAGTGCCATAGTGCTCAGAGCCATTTGAACCCTCGCCTGGTGTGACGTGACATATTTTGCAGTTTTAAATTTAGAAATCTTAAAGTAAAACATCTCTTCCAAAAGTATTTTATGTATTTGTATATAAAGTCTTTTTTGCATAGAATCAAGACGATACAAAATTTAATCATTTGTGTCCATTGACTTTGAGCCCGTTCCTTTATATTATTTGTGATTGGCACAACAGTCCCTTTGTTCTCGATTTGGATAACGTTAGGAACATTCAATACGTCAACATCATCTTCATTAAACCATATAGCATCGTAATCGCATATCAAACAAAGAACTTCCCTGGCACGTCCTGCTGCAATTCTTTGATGATGAATGTTAGTGATGGGCAAAGCCTATTATGTGATTACTTGTGCTGGTTAGTGCCTTTGCATGACTGAAACTACAGGCCACAAATTCCCATACTTTGCTTCAAATAAGTATGACTCGACACTAGGGCAATAGTCATCGTACGGAACTTGCCTCAAATGTGATAACGCTTGGAGATCCAAAGATAGCTGTAGTAACAGTGGAGGAAATATAGCTTCAGAGTCGTCATTTCCTATTGGTACATACTTGTCTGAAACGTTTAATCAAAACAGGTGGTGGTAAAAACCCCTCTCGAATAATCACCACAGGATAGAGCGTCTCACACTGCAACATGCGACAACCTCACATTTTACAATTTGTAAAAAAAATATTGCGATTTTTGTACGTGATTTGTGTACCAAGTAGCACCATTTTTCAATGTCCTAACCTATACGATACACAGTACGGTGTCTGTCGGCGCAGTGTATTCGGCAACCACAGGAAAATCGTCAATGACCAGTAGCTCCAAATATTAGCCAGGATGATGCTTGCACCCTCACAGTTCCGTTTTTGTAGCTCCAAGTCAGTAGTTTCATTACTGGAATCACGTTGTCAACCGAAACTGTCATGTTTTAACACTTAACCATTAAGTTCGCGCCTTACAGTCGCCATTTGTCGCCCCGCTCTATTAAATGCACTTCTTCCTGGAGCATTTGTGGCAACGGGAATAGCATCCAAGTCAAAATCTTTAAATTATTGCACAACTGAACTTTAATTCACTCGTATCGTCGATATTATCGGGACCACCATCGCAATTGAAAATAAACACGCATTTTACAAAACGTTCTTGAGTTCTCATTAACTTTTTTACAGCTGGAAATTCAGAAAGTTTATGCACGTCTGTGGATTAGTCTCTGCTTTAGAGGAAGAATGTTTTCTACTACAAAACGCTACATATGTAAGCCCAGAGTGCGCCACAGCTTCCGGTTTCTCTTCGTCGTATTTCTGTATTGTAATACCTGCATAGACAGAGGGAATAAGTTTATGTTTCTCAGCGAAATCAAGATCCAGCAATTTTACACAGTAGTCAAGGTGCATTAATATTGGTGCTTGGGCCTTTGCTGCTGTAAATTCAATGCCATACGTGCTTTGTCATCCACAGATAAAAAGAATACTTGACCACAATCCAAAATTGGAGCTAACGATTCAAGGTTTCTTATAGCGGCTGCACAGAATTTTCCATCTGTATGCTTTACATGAAGCGTAGAGTCTGGTTTGCACAATTTAACAGCAACAGTTACTACTTTTTTTCACCCTGCATTGACTCGTATTAAATATACCATGATCGACCTGTAGTATAGCTTTGTTTACACAGTTCGGTAGCACCTGCTGCTAAGTTGGAATTATTTTCACAAATATCTAGATTTTTTTGTTTTTTAGAATCACAACTTTTTTTATGTTGTTCGGCTGTGCTGATCTATCTCTTCAGTATGTTTCTTTCCTGTGTTAAATGTCTTTCCTTAATGCTGGTATTCTTTTTTTTGCTTCATCTGTTGCCATGCTAACGTCACGTGCTAATAGCAAGCTACTGAGATGAAATTCTAGCACTATAATTTTATTCGTAAAAGTGTTCTGACTAGGAGTTGATATAGGTACTGTCTGAGGTAAGTGGTTCCCACCTGGTTGCATACTAATATCTTCAGTGTCTTCTGATAAGTCCTGTTTGATTGCTTCCTGCAATTAAAAGTAAGCATGTAGAATGTTTGATACTGGTATTTCACACAATGTACGAGTATATGCAAAAACACTCTGAACAAGCTAGCTACATGACAGTGAGAACAGAACTGAAATCGACCCGCTACCTTACCTCCAAGAGTCAGAGAGAAAGATGAAAGTTACCTGTCTGGGTTGTTCTATTTTGGTTCAAAATGGTTCAAATGGCTCTGAGCACTATGCGACTTAACTTCTGAGGTCATCAGTCGCCTAGAACTTAGAACTAATTAAACCTAACTAACCTAAGGACATCACACACATCCATGCCCGAGGCAGGATTCGAACCTGCGACCGTAGCGGTCACGCGGTTCCAGACTGAAGCGCCTTTAACCGCACGGCCACACCGGCCGGCTGTTCTATTTTATTTTGCAGGTTGCCACGGAACACTAAACATTTTTTTGCGGTGGAGAACGAAATGTTAACGTAATATAAAATTCAAGCTTACTTTTTTGACCATGCGCTCTAATTGCTTTCGCAGTTTCGACGACGAAGCAATTTTCGAAGAAGATCTATAAGTTTCCTTGTCTTCTTCGTCGTTTATTTGCAATTGCTTGACTTTTGAATCCACTTCACGTTCAGCACTCTCAGAACTTTTCAAACTTCGGGATAAAGTGTTTACTTCATGTTGCATATCTTGTTTATTTTATCAGCATAACCTGCACAGTACTCATCATATAGTTTGCGGTAAAGAATTCCTAATCATTTTTTAATCATTTTAAATTTGTTAGATAAATTGAAAATCACAAAATAGTAGAATCAAGAAAAAGTTTCCATCACTAAACCAAAGTCAGGTTTCGACTGAATGATATACACAACTGAACACAGACGAAATCAGAGTGGTGGCGGTTTTTGTCAAAGCCTCAAAGGTGGCACTGGCCTTTCGGCGTATATCTAAGGCGACCAATGCAGACAACGTAGCTACAGCGAGCGTGAACAGCAGACACACTGCGCGGCCGCCACGTGCCAAAAAGTGATACAAGCAAATTTAAATCTTAGTAAATAATGATGATGATGAAATTGGTAAGTGACTTAACTGGTTCATCGGAGGCGACAGTGATAAAAACACTGCCGCGCGCGATCAGCCGAGCGGTCTCAGGCGCTGCAGTCATGGACTGTGCGGCTCGTCCCGGAGGAGGTTCGAGTCCTCCCTCGGGAATGGGTGTGTGTGTGTTTGTCCTTAGGATAATTTAGGTTAAGTAGTGTGTAAGCTTAGGGACTGATGACCTTAGCAGTTACGTTCCATAAGATTTCACACACATTTGAACATTTTTTGATGAAAACACTAATTTGACTCGGTCGTCCCGCCAGGTGCAACATGGAGAGCTGGTGGCTCGGCAGCTTCTGTCGCACGATACACGGAGAGGTAAAGTTTCAAGTCATCCAGCGTAGAAAAAAATTGTATGTGTAGTTTATTTATCACGAAAAGTTTTAATTTCCGCTATGCAGTCTTACTCATTCGATTTTGAGGAAACTGTTCGATAGAACACTTTTTTTTGTCCGATATCACAGATTGATAATGAACTGGTTTTCGTTCTGCTATAGACCATAGTTACTGTAATACTTTAAGATTAATTAGAACACAGAGTATATTTTGAAAAATTTACATTTAAAAACATAGTCGCTGGACAGTTTATGTTTGCTGTATTTTAGGCCGTACAATGCCATGTAGCTAGCATATCGAAATTATCTGGACAGGCATACCTCTTTCGGTGCTGGAGTAAATATTTGACACATTTGGAAGTGATTTTCAGCCCCTACGTGAAATAATAATGGAGACATCCAAACATTGGTGCATAAAGAATAAATAGGTGCCTTATATACTGAACTGAGTACCGTGAACTACTTTTTGGACGAGTACCCTTTTGGTGCTTTTGGTTCAAAATGGCTCTGAGCACTACATGACTTAACTTCTGTCATCAATACCCTAGAACTTAGAACTACTTAAACCTAGCTAACCCAAGGACATCACACACATCCAAGCCCGAGGCAGCATTCGAACATGCGACCGTAGCGGTCGCGCGCTTCCAGACAGTAGCGCCTAGAACCGCTCGGCCACTCCATTCGGCGGTGCTTTTGGAGAGTTACACGTCGAGCAAGCAGAAGTCGACGGTATCCAATTCAGTCATATTATATATACTGTATGTACGCCAATGTTTGAATCTGTCAATTCGTTTTTCACACACGAGCCTAAACACGACGCTAATGAAGTGTCGAAATTGGTTGCTTAAATAATAGAAGAATTTAACAAGAATTACCGTTGTTATGCTTTTTCTACGAGTTATCGATCAGCTGCAGTCCCGGATCCAGATCTACACTCCTGGAAATTGAAATAAGAACACCGTGAATTCATTGTCCCAGGAAGGGGAAACTTTATTGACACATTCCTGGGGTCAGATACATCACATGATCACACTGACAGAACCACAGGCACATAGACACAGGCAACAGAGCATGCACAATGTCGGCACTAGTACAGTGTATATCCACCTTTCGCAGCAATGCAGGCTGCTATTCTCCCATGGAGACGATCGTAGAGATGCTGGATGTAGTCCTGTGGAACGGCTTGCCATGCCATTTCCACCTGGCGCCTCAGTTGGACCAGCGTTCGTGCTGGACGTGCAGACCGCGTGAGACGACGCTTCATCCAGTCCCAAACATGCTCAATGGGGGACAGATCCGGAGATCTTGCTGGCCAGGGTAGTTGACTTACACCTTCTAGAGCACGTTGGGTGGCACGGGATACATGCGGACGTGCATTGTCCTGTTGGAACAGCAAGTTCCCTTGCCGGTCTAGGAATGGTAGAACGATGGGTCCGATGACGGTTTGGATGTACCGTGCACTATTCAGTGTCCCCTCGACTATCACCAGTGGTGTACGGCCAGTGTAGGAGATCGCTCCCCACACCATGATGCCGGGTGTTGGCCCTGTGTGCCTCGGTCGTATGCAGTCCTGATTGTGGCGCTCACCTGCACGGCGCCAAACACGCATACGACCATCATTGGCACCAAGGCAGAAGCGACTCTCATCGCTGACGACGACACGTCTCCATTCGTCCCTCCATTCACGCCTGTCGCGACACCACTGGAGGCGGGCTGCACGATGTTGGGGCGTGAGCGGAAGACGGCCTAACGGTGTGCGGGACCGTAGCCCAGCTTCATGGAGACGGTTGCGAATGGTCCTCGCCGATACCCCAGGAGCAACAGTGTCCCTAATTTGCTGGGAAGTGGCGGTGCGGTCCCCTACGGCACTGCGTAGGATCCTACGGTCTTGGCGTGCATCCGTGCGTCGCTGCGGTCCGGTCCCAGGTCGACGGGCACGTGCACCTTCCGCCGACCACTGGCGACAACATCGATGTACTGTGGAGACCTCACGCCCCACGTGTTGAGCAATTCGACGGTACGTCCACCCGGCCTCCCGCATGCCCACTATACGCCCTCGCTCAAAGTCCGTCAACTGCACATACGGTTCACGTCCACGCTGTCGCGGCATGCTACCAGTGTTAAAGACTGCGATGGAGCTCCGTATGCCACGGCAAACTGGCTGACACTGACGGCGGCGGTGCACAAATGCTGCGCAGCTAGCGCCATTCGACGGCCAACACCGCGGTTCCTGGTGTGTCCACTGTGCCGTGCGTGTGATCATTGCTTGTACAGCCCTCTCGCAGTGTCCGGAGCAAGTATGGTGGGTCTGACACACCGGTGTCAATGTGTTCTTTTTTCCATTTCCAGGAGTGTATATGATGGATGTATAAAAACTAAATCTGGAAGTTGTCCGCGAGGAGGCTGGCAGGGATGCGCCACACGCGAAACTACTGCCACCTGTTGTTTCCCGTGTTCCTTGTGGGGTTCAAAATGGTTCAAATGGCTCTGAGCACTATGGGACTTAACATCTGAGGTCATCAGTCACCTATAACTTAGAACTACTTAAACCTAACTAACCTAAGGACATCACACACATCCATGCCCAAAGCAGGATTCGAACCTGCGACCGTAGCAGTCGCGCGGTTCCGGACTGAAGCACCTAGAACCGCTTGGCCACCGCGGCCGGCGTTCCTCATGGCATGGCTTCTGTGGGAGGACTTAGAGTAGCACGAATAGCCGTGCGATCTATATTACAACGTGTCGTATCACATCAGTAAAAACTGCGTCTTACTGGGCAAACCTTCGTTTTTAGCATTTGTAGAGTTAGAGAAAGCTTTTGACAATGTTGACTGGAATATTCTCTTTCGAATTCTAAAGGTGGCAGGGGTAAAATACAGGGAGCGAAAGGCTATTTACAATTTGTGTAGAAACCAGATGGCTGTTATAAGAGTAGACGGGCATGAAGAGGAAGCAGCGGTTGGGAAGGGAGTGAGACAGGAGTGCAGCCTCTCCCCGATGTTATTCAATATGCATATTGAGCAAGCAGTAAAGGAAACAAAAGAAAAATTCGGAGTAGGTATTAAAATCCATGGAGAAGAAATAAAAACTTTGAGGTTCGCCGATGACATTGTAATTCTGTCAGAGACAGCAAAGGATTTGGAAGAGCAGTTCAACGGAATGGACAGTGTCTTGAAAGGAGGATATAAGATGAGCATTAACAAAAGCAAAACGAGGATAATGGAATGTAGTCGAATTAAGTCGGGTGATGCTGAGGGAATTAGATTAGGAAATGAGACACTTAAAGTAGTAAAGGAGTTTTGCTATTTGAGAAGCAAAGTAACTGATCATGGTCGAAGTAGAGAGAATATAAAATGTAGACTGGCAATGGTAATGAAAGTGTTTCTGAAGAAGAGAAATTTTTTAACATCGAGTATAGATTTAAGTGTCAGGAAGTCGTTTTCGAAGGTATTTGAATGGAGTGTAGCCATGTATGGGAGTGAAACGTGGACGATAAATAGTTTGGACAAGAAGAGAAGAGAAGCTTTCGAAATGTGGTGCTATAGAAGAATGTTGAAGATTAGATTGGTAGATCACGTAACTAATGAGGAGGTATTGAATAGAATTGGAGAGAAGAGGAGTTTGTGGCACAACTTGACAAGAAGAACGGATCGGTTGGTAGGACATGTTCTGAGGCATCAAGGGATCACAAATTTAGCATTGGAGGGCAGCGTGGAGGGTAAAAATCGTAGAGGGTGACCAAGAGATGAATACACTTAGCAGATTCAGAAGGATGTAGGTTACAGTAAGTACTCCGAGATAAAGAAGCTTACACAGGATACAGTAGCATGGAGAGCTGCATCAAACCAGTCTCAGGACTGAAGACCACAACAACAACAACTACAACAACAACTGGGATTTAATTTGGCGGTCGCCAGAAGTGGAACTGGCGGGGAACCGGCAGGCGATAAAGGAGTCGACCGAGAAGATTTCACTACATCCACACGGACCGGGAACTGGACATTGACTGTCGTTGAGGACCATTTTCCGTTGTATTCAACTGGTCGCTAAACACATCTACTCTCTCTCTCCCAAACGTAACGACACAGCGAAGCAGTCGGGAGAAAGCATGGGGGATATGCATATGCGGAGACAGCAAGCGACTGGTGAATCTAACTCACGGTTTTCAGCATTTTCTGTGGTAGGCAGTCCAGCTGCCGATTAACAAGGGTCAATTCCACGTCAGTCTTCTACATATTTTCCCGACCAATTGTATTTTGCCCATGCTGTGTAAGAGACGTGTAGGCAGACAAAGGAAAGGGCGCTCTTTTAGTGGGGGCGGCCGATGGCGATAGCCGTGCTGACGCCGCTGGGCGGGAGGAGGCAGGGGCGTCGCGTCGGTAAGTAATAGCGAAGGCCGCGGCGCGGGCCCGGGCCCGGGCGTCGCCGGCTGGCGGCTGGCGCTTCCTCGCGGGCCTTGATCCGCGCCCCGCCAGAGTCAAGGTGAGCCGAGCCGAGCCGAGCCGCCCGCCGCGCCGTGGTGCGGTGCGCTGCTCTGCGGCCCAAAGCGCGCCGGGCGCAGGCACCGGCCGCTCCCTGCACTGGCCTCGGCGCAATTCAGACTTCGACACTCCTTCGGCGGTCGCCACTGTGGCACAAATACTGCCACACCCTGTACACCTACGTCAGACACCGCAACTGGACGGTACTTCTGGAACCCCCTTCCCTGTTTGGATAGCGTACGACCCGTGGGAAGGACGATTGTCCGTAAGTCTCTGTATTAGCTCCAATTTCACGAATTTTTTCATCGTGGTCATTTCGCGAGATGTATGTGGCTGGAAGTAATATGCTTTACGACTCTTCCCACAAACTGCTCTCTCGAAATTTCAATAGCGAACCTCTCTCTGAACCACAATACCTCCCATGTAACGCCTGCCACAGGATTTTGTTGTGCATCTCTGTACTACTTGACTCCCAAAAAAACGTCGATTGGTAATGAGACTTGCCGCTTTTACTTGGGTCTTTTCTATCTCTTCCATCAGTCCTACCTGGTAACGGTCCCTAATGTGAGCAATAATAAAGAGTCAGTTGAACAAGCGCCTTTTATCTGACTTCTTTAGTGGATGAATAAGATTTCCTTAAGGTTCTTCCTGTAAATCTGAGTCTGGTATCTGCTTTTCCTATTATTTGATGTAAGTGATCATTCCACTTAAGGTCGTTCTGAATAGATGCTCCATGTTACGCTGATTTCTCTTTCCACCAATTTGTCAACAATAGTGTAGTAGTAGTATAGTAGTGGATTCCTTTCCCCCGTGTGCGTGAGTGTGCGTGTGCGTGTGTGTGTAAGCTTAGGGACTGATTACCTTAGCAGTTAAGTCCCATAAGATTTCACACACATTTGAACATTTTTTGAGTACTCCGCAAATTACATTTGCCGATTTCGATCCATTAAGAGCTACGTGTTCAGTTCCATCTGCAAGGACGTCTCGAATCCAATCGCGAAACTGGTCCGATACTCGGTAAAATCGTATTTTCTTCACTGGACCGCAGTGTGCGACGGTGTCGAATGTCTTCCTGAAGTCAAGGAATGCGGCATCAACCTGAGCGCCGGCCGGCCGGCGTGGCCGTGCGTTTCTAGGCGCTACAGTTTGGAGACGAGCGACCGCTACGGTCGCAGGTTCGAATCCTGCCTCGGGCATGGATGTGTGTGATGTCCTTAGGTTAGTTAGGTTTAAGTAGTTCTAAGTTCTACGGGACTGATGACCTGAGATGTTAAGTCCCATGGTGCTCAGAGCCATTTGAATCATTTTTGATTTCGCCGAAATTCCAGATTCGCCCCGACAAGTAAACGAAGAATGTTTTACACATGTGTCTCAGTAGCTTTCCCTGTGATCTCTTTCTGCTGCGCTGCTGTTTCAAATTCATCAAATGTTCTTGAACGATGTGATACACAAAGAAAACTTGTAAGATATCGATGAAGAGCTCTCGGGTTTCCAGCCGGGTGTCTGCGTTAAAACTCAGCGAAGTTTCGATAAGTGCCATGCTCATCATCATCATCTGACGAAGACGGAGTGATGGGGAAATCGAGTGGGAATTACTGGGCGGAAAACTGTATCTTCGTAAGCCTCGTGAGAGACTCGACGATACATCTGGGTAATCTTATATACATGCTAAGGAATTGTACAGTCTCCATGATGTGTATGGCGTAGCAATAGTATAATATGGAAGGGAGAAGGGCATGAGTAACTTGTAGTGACACTAAGTGTTCGTCACCATACAGTTTTCAGTGGCCGTAGCTGTAGATGTAATCCGCAAAAATCCCAACATAACCTCGAAGGGTCATGGTGAGGTTCGTTTTAAGTGGGGTACCCCAATTTACACGACTGTGCAGATTCTCCCTCTTTCATAACCCGTCTTCGGTTCCTTCTTACTTACAATCGCATTATTTAGTGTTTGAACATCAACAGCTACAGATAGTTGTCAATTCCAGCACCGGAAAAAAATCAGCCACGATCGAGACGTTAAATATCGTTAGCAAATTGCGAAGCGTATATATTTAGGATCACCAATGACTAATTTAGATAGCAATAGGCGCAGGAAGACCGCCTCGATAACTGCCTTTCAGTACAACAGGCACGCAAACGGCAAAAATTTCTAAACCCCTAAATGACGCTATAAAGGAGGAAAATGCGTGTTATGCAAAATATGTTATTAACTGAAGTTTTTGTACAAGGGCGCATCATGGCGATAACCCTTACGCTAGTGTATTTAGCAATAATGAACCGTCTCCAGCAATTACACATTTATTGCTTCTGCTGTTCAAATGGTTCAAATGGCTCTGAGCACTATGGGACTTAACTTCTGAGGTCATCAGTCCCCTAGAACTTAGAACTCATTTAACCTAACTAACCTGAGGACATCACATACACTCATGCCCGAGGCAGAATTCGAACCTGCGACCGTAGCGGCCGCGCGGTTCCAGACTGTAGCGCCTAGAACTGCTCGGTCAGCTTCTGCTGTGCGTGACATGTTGTAGAGGTAAACTTCGCACACATTCAAGGACAAAAGTTCGTGTTACTGCGGGATTATTTGTGATCTCGTCGCGTGGCATCTTCCAGAAGTTGACACTGTATCCTTTCAGCCGTTTGACTGGCGTCGGTGAAAACCTTCCACATTTACACTCGCGCTTCTCAGAACACGAAATTTTCATCAGATACGTGACTGTTACAGTTTAGGTCATCACAGAAGCCGATGGGTAATGAGTGATAGAAGAGTTGTGACACGCGGAAGCAGAAAATTGCTAAATGTATTCTTTGAAAACTAAATCCAGCTCCGAAATGAATCAAGTGCAGTAACAACAAGAGAGTAGGGACAGTAGACGGTTTGTTGTTATTAAATGTCCAAATGTACGTGGAAAGTATCAAGATAAGGTATGTACTGTAAAGGAATCAAGTCACTGGGCTGCTGAGGTGCTGTGGCAGTAGCCGTGGCGACGGGGCTCACATTGTGCCTCCGGGCCGGCGCTGCACAGCGGTCGCCCGTTCCGCGAACCACTCCGGAAACGACTGAGGCTGTGGAATGCCGAGATTGATTCCGCTTCTTACGCAACCAGGCTGCGGGATTACCTGCGATCTCGACGCGTGACACATTGCAGTAGGACGAGTTGATGAATGCGGCGACTGTTAAGCAATAATGAGAAGCCGTTCTTGTTAGTCGAGCCAAAGCATCATCGTGTCCATAACAGGGTGACCCGTATAGCGTTGCAAGCAGTGGCAGCAAAGCAGCGAGCTAGGAAAGGAGGCGTTAGGCAGCGGCAAGAGAGAGCAGTACCAGTACGATACGTACATGCGGCTGTGGCTCGGTCATGGGCTCTCATGGCTGGTCCCGTCCCGCGGCGGACAGGTGCGGGCGCACAAAAACACTGGCACCGCCACAGCCACCGGCCCCAGCGTGGCGGCGCCTGGCCGCCTCCAGAGGAGGAGGCGAGGGCGAGGGGGAGGGGGCGGGCAAGGACGCTCGCACTGCCGCCTTACGTAACGCCAAACCACCCACGCCGCCCCACCCCTCGCACCTCGCGCTCGCCGAATCTCGCATCTCGCACACGGGGCTCCGATAAGTCTTTGCGATACGACGCATCATGGCGGGCGGACGCACGCGGAAGGGGTGCGCTGTACGTCTGAAGTATCGCAGCGGAAGCCTAGAGCTATCCAACACGCGGCCAGCATCGGCCAGACGACTGACATACTCTGCAACGCTCCTCTCCTCTGTACTCGGAACTTGAGTGGCGCAAAATGCTATTCGCGGCCGCGCACAGAATCCATATACTCTCCGGATGTACTGTACGCGGGACAAATTTCGTGACTTACTGCTCCCATTTGGGAACCTGCATATTGCGTGTAATTGCTACGTTACAAACTCAGTCTAAATTACGGTCACCAGGCTCGCTTAAAAGAACTTGTCTTCAGAACTTTAAAACCATCTATATCGTGGCGTAGGCAGTCATTCATAAATGTGAACCTCCTTTGCGAGCTGTCGACGAAAAAGAATCTAGACTGATGCTCTAGAGGCTTAAATATAAAGGTGTTATGTAGCTGTGGCGTAGCAAAGTTGTTAATATACATTCCTGGCTTGCAGAACGTCGTAAGTTCTAATTCTATCAGGTGCTTTGAACTTTTTTACTTTACTATTAATTACCTGGAATAAATGTAATTCTCTTGTTTTTAATCCTTTATCTCATCATTTTCGTCGTCGTACGAAGTTCTTCAATTATTCTCATTGTTTCTTCCAATCACCTTTTTTTATTTCGAGTGATATCAATAATTTTTATTAATTAATTTCGATTTAATTTCTTCAATTCTGACATTTTATATTTTCTTGTGTGTTATTGCGTTTATTATTTCTATTCTGCATTTTGTTTCACTTATAATCTCTGCTTTCGTTTAAATCTTCATTAACGTTACTTTGTCCATACTGCAACAAGAATTTATCTAATAAATGTTTGTATCATGATTACTATACAAAAAATGTAGATCTTGTAACGAAAAATACATATCTGACGCCTTTGCATAGCCAATACAAATAGATGATTACGTTCTTCGTGTTTTTAACCGACAGACAGGCATTTTCAAATGTTTAAATACTATGATACGTAAATAAAAATAGTTAAAATCAAATGCAAGAAAATTCCGAATGAAAAAGAACGACGGGAAGAAAAAATAAAAATGACTGTGCAACTGATGACTGACTTTTATTCCGAAATTAAAAGGTCAACACGATGATACAAATTACGCAGCAAAGGATTAGATACAAAAATTTACATTTAACCAATTAAATGAATAAAAATAATAAAGTAATTTCCATAAAAACTTAAAAATAAAAAAATTCACTGCGCCTAACAAAATTCGAACTCTCAAACCTCCGCACATCAGGAATGTACCTTAACCCCTCTGTGTTCTGCGGGATACACCCTTCCTACAGCACGTGGTATGCCAGTCGCAGTGCACGATTCTGGAAACGCTGTATTAGCTGGATGTGCGGGTCCGGCATTTTCCCGCTTTATGGAGGCGAACGCCAGAAGCAGACGGAGTAGTTGCTACTGGTGATGTACGTTTCGGTAATGGGTAGAGACGCCCGGAGCGAGCTGATGCCTTCTTCTGCAGTCCGGGTGCCACGTCGAGTGAGGGCCCAACGTGACACAGTGGTAACTCACAGCTCTCTTGCTTCACACTGGGTTTTCATGAACGTGGCCAGGTTGTAGTATGGGCAGGCTGTTTCGACTGCTGATGATAATGGCATTTGTCGGGAGTTTAAAACCAGGCGCCACTTCACGGCGCAGGGGAATACGTCCTTAATTGCGTCTCGGAGAGTTGGCCAACGTGGTGGGCATTCATGTTCCGTTCGAAGACCGCCGTGCCGTCTGCAGGCAGTGGGAGCTGTACTCTGGTCTGAGACTAGCATGCCAGCTGCGAAAATAGTGTAGGAGATTGACGCCAGTACCAATCCTCATGATACAACCCTTTTCGTGCAGCAGGGCACACCAGAATTGATGTTGCGATCTGAGGAAATTCCAAACTGGTCGCACACGCGGGATTCCTGTCCTTCGAGGGACATCCAGAGGAACGAGGAGATGACTGTGTGAAACAGAGACTTCTCAATTAAAAGGCCGTCACACTGCACTGTCAAACTCACGGAACTTGCCCAGGAAAACTGCACTGAAGAAGTGCTGACGTCCGTTGCGTCCACCGCCTCCTCTACCAGCCAAAGAAGTTCATGGGTTGTGGAGTGTTCGCTCCAAATTCCAAATGGCTCCTCAGACAGAATCTGCTCCATTTGGACGTGCCACAGCAGTCTACACAAGTAGAGTGTCTCCAATACTTTTGAGGTCGGCGTAGACATGTTTATTGGTCACTAATTTGGAAGGAACAGAATCTTTGCCCACCTTTGGCCAGTATCTCCATTTGGAGATTCAGGAGCCCTTCTGCAATTAACGTGGCGAAAGCAGTGTTCTACATTTTCTGGAGTCATTGTGTCACTCACTTTGCTTTTGTCCTGAACAGCCAGCTGTATGTGGCATAGGTCCATTGGCTATTCGATGACGGTGGAATCTGCGGTCGTATCTTTTTGTGTCGATAGGGAATAGCATTTAAAGTATGCCAGTCCACATTGCCCTCTAGCTGGTGCCTGAAGATAGCAGCCCACTCCTCTTTCCTGTAATCGAACACATAGCAATTGCTTCGCCAAAGAATTTCTGGTCTGTTGCCAATCGTGATAAGGCAAATTACTAAGGATGATGGTGTTGAGCAAATGTGGTGGTAGCGGCCATGAGTGGGTTATTGTAAGTACGGGTGATGCTGCTTCTGCTACTCTTACTGTCGTCTCTGTTACAAAATGATGTGTCTTGCGCTGTACTGTATGCGTGCTCAGGCAGCCCCTTGATTACAACAACATCGATCGCGTCAGTGCGATCTTTCTTTAGTCGGTAGAGATTTGGGTCATCAGATCCCAGTACTAATGCGCCGACCTGCTCGACTCAGTGGGGCAGGCGGCGAATGTTGGTGTTTGACCCTACAAATGTAATTCTCCCATTATGTCATCTGCACAACGACGCAGTTACATCCACAGTCTCCCATTCACTGCTTTAGGTAGTCGCGTAGAGAAGCTGCCGAACAAGCTGGCCACCTCTAAGTTTCGTGTCAGCCAGTACTGTGCAAGGCGCAGGCTGATTCGTTAAAAGTGACTCTGCGGTCATTGGAGAAACTGAAGCAGCGTAGGTGACGCCAAGTCTAGTTGTAGCTGCCTTCCACGCACGATGTGCCCGAATGCAGTACTGCTTGCACGACCCATTTTTTCTGCTGTGTACAATATGTTCCATGCATTTGGCGCATTATAGTTTTCCCTTGCCTATTTTTGGTGACCACTTCTTGGAAAATCCGCACAGCATTTTACACAGTGCACTGTCATGGCACAGTGTCTTGCTACATGCCTGACTCCCTTGCACATGCAGCACTGTAACAGGTGCCGTTAAGACCATAGCTTCCGACAGTCGCCCAGAACTTAGGAACATACACTTCCGATGTCACCTGCATAGGACTTTTCGATGTATCCTGCGGAACCTCCAGCAACAGTGCAGTGTCCATCCTTCTCCATAGAGATTTCACACACGCAGCAGTCTGCAATGCTGACGCCAAGCACTTCCAGCTGGCACTGGTACGGATTTAAAGCGGAAGGCCACGGAGGACCAGCTTCAGCGACGTAGTCTGCTTCGAAGCACTTGTGTAAGGTGGACTCTTGCGTTGCCATCTCCGCAACTTTCCCACAGTAGTCAGACGTCCTCATGAAAACCAGTTTTCCCGCGATTTGGTTTGACACTGAACGCTGTGCCACTGCAGGTCTTAAGCTTCTTGTGCAGGCCCATGTACTCGCCCTCCCTCCCTTAGAATACGTCACTGCTGACTGCAGTTGTGGTTATCATTCAAGCCTACCCCGTACGCAGAACCACTAGGAATTATGGCCATACTCGGCTCATTAAGTGTACCGCCAGCTCTGAACACCACGGCAATATAGGCGGAGAACAACATTCATGTTATAAACTGTAAGTAAGCTGTTTAAGTTTTCTTATTGGTAACGCCACCTCTGTATGAAAATCACTGGCTATGCTGTGTGAAGTCTGTGGCTAGTTAGCATTGTTGTCTGCCATTGTAGTGTTGGGCAGCGGCAGCTGGATGTGAACAGCGCGTAGCGTTGCGCAGTTGGAGGTGAGCCGCCAGCAGTGGTGGATGTGGGGAGAGAGATGGCGGAGTTTTGTAATTTGTCATTAACTGCTATATATATTATGACTATTAACGTAAATACATTGTTTGTTCTCTATTAATATCTTTCATTTGCTAACTATCCCTATCAGTAGTTAGTGCCTTCCGTAGTTTGAATCTTTTATTTAGCTGGCAGTAGTGGTGCTCGCTGTATTGCAGTAGTTCGAGTAACCAAGATTTTTGTGAGGTAAGTGATTTGTGAAACGTATAGGTTAATGTTAGTCAGGGCCATTCTTTTATAGGGATTTTTCAAAGTCAGATTGCGTTGCGCTAAAAATATTGTATGCCAGTTTAAGCACAGTCTTGTATAAATTGTTCAAAGGGGACGTTTCAAAACATGAGGCAGGAGGTGGCTTAAGTGCAGTGAACATACTCTCGATTCTATCGTAGCAAGATCTCCAATAAAATGAGTTCGTGGACAACCTCGAAAAGGACGCAACACACAGTGGGGATTTACTTATCCCCGACCCCAATGCATTCTACTACATCCATTCAGTTAGGTATACGGTGTGATTTTCTTTAATGCAGACTTAAGGAAATGATTCCTAACAGGATACGGGAAAAAACGGTCATTAGGTCATACAGGTGTACACACTTGAAGGTGGGGATAAAAGATCCTTGACAGTGACCCCAGTATCAGCCTACGACATGCGACCATCTAGCATCAAGTAAGCCAGACGACCGCATGGAACATTGTCTACGACATCAGCCACTATCCGTATCACTTACAAGTGCGGGCCTTATCACCTACGGACTTGCCTCCGCAGCGACGGTTTTGTAGGTGGTTCGTCCCCCAGGCCACTATGGTGTTGGGATTTCTGTCATCCATCCATAGATGAGGCTGCCTTTACGAGGGGGGCGGCATCTTCAACCTTCACAACACCCAACTGAGGACTATTGCATGGTATTGCAGTGACAAACCATCAGCACCCATTACTTCTCAAGTGTGGGCGGGGATTATTGCCGACTGCGTAACGAGACAGGTCGTCTTTTCACAACGCCTAACAGGCGAAGTGTATTTGCACTTTCCGCTAGTAACGCTGCCTCCCCTACTGGAAGACGTGCCTCTGGTGGTACGAACGGTAATGTAGCTACTACACGACGGCTCTCCAGCTCACTTCGCTCTTGGGAACAGGCGGCAAATATCTGCCCAATTTGTTCGTATGATTAAATACAACAAAGTGATCTAAATCCCATATTCTGTTCGTCTAAATGGTACGGCTATCAGGAAATAATTATGTGAAGACACTTATGAAACCGAAACACCAATTTCCCCCTGTCCCCGCACGGGACAATGTAAGACTTTGCAAAACAATCAGAGCGTTCTACCTTTCTCTTTTTTTTATCGTCACGTGTAATAGTAAGGTGATACGGTGCTCGCTGCGTGGTAGGGGGCACCAAATGCCAATAAAAGTAAATGCAAAAATACTCTTACTGAAGAAATCCACACTCCTCTCTAAGAATTTGGGTGTTATGTGGGAGTCCTGCTAAAAGTTTGCCGGCCGGAGTGGCCGAGCGGTTCTAGGCGCTACAGTCTGGAACAGAGCGACCGCTACGGTCGCAGGTTCGTATCCTCCCTCGGGCATGGAGGTGTGTGATGCCCTTAGGTTAGTTAGGTTTAAGTAGTTCTAAGTTCTAGGGGACTGATGACCTCAGAAGTTAAGTCCCATAGTGCTCAGAGCCATTTGAACCAAAAGTTTACAGATGATTGACACCTTTCACGCCGTATCGAAAATACAGGTAACCCATGGCCTGCCCTCTCATTAGCGAAACAACGTGCGTTCTTCCAAAATGAGGCATACTTTGGTGGACCGTTCAGCTGTTGGCAAAATGCATACGGCACTGGGTCAGTGCCCAGAGAGAGAGCGAGAGAGCGAGAGAGAGAGAGAGAGAGAGAGAGAGAGAGAGAGAGAGAGAGAGAGAGAGAAAGGACGGGGGGGGGGGGGGGGGAGTAGACGAGGAGCCTCAGGCAACTATCTGTTTCCTTACATCACTGGGCTTGAGTGAACAGATGGCACTAGCAGCAACCACAATATTCGTCTTTCGTCGAGACTACAAATCTTATTCGGAAAAGAATCATTTCTTTTAAAAAATAAGAAGATGATGTATGAACGGACACTGGAGGGAAATATATCTGATGGAAGCACGCGACTGCAGAGGGTTATGGAGTATGTCTACCTGTGTCAGATTGTAAATATAGAAGGAGATTTATTTATCTGCTATTTTCTTTAGTCTGTTATCTACATAAAAGAACAGACCGAATGTTGAACATGAATCAGCATGAATATAGCGCATACTATTTTAATAATTTCATATATGTTAGTAATAAGTAAGCATTATACTGTTTGAGAGGGCAAAAAATCTACATAGAATAACATAAAGTAATAATAATAATAATAATAATAACTAGCAAAATACACAAAGCAATCACTCATATAAATACTTCGGCTACACCACTGCAATTTCATAACCACTTCTACAACTCTTTAGATCACATAACATCAACAGACGCGAAGAAAATAAATTGGAAAAAGAAAACACTACATGGCAAGCACCCGTATCATCTAACACAGCCACACATCGATCAAGACGCATCCAACACATTGCTAAGAAAAGGCAATATATACAGTGAGACGGAAGGATTCATGATTGCAATACAGGATCAAACAATAAACACCAGATATTACAGCAAGCATATTATTAAAGATCCCAATACCACAACAGATAAATGCAGACTTTGCAAACAACAAATAGAAACAGTAGATCACATCACAAGCGGATGTACAATACTAGCAAATACAGAATACCCCAGAAGACATGACAATGTCGCAAAAATAATACATCAACAGCTTGCCTTACAACATAAACTTTTAAAACAACACGTTCCTACATACAAGTATACACCACAAAATGTACTGGAGAATGATGAATACAAATTATACTGGAACAGAACCATTATAACAGATAAACAACACCTGACATCATACTCACCAATAAAAAGAAGAAATTAACAGAACTAATCGAAATATCCATACCCAATACAACAAATATACAAAAGAAAACAGGAGAAAAAATTGAAAAATACATCCAACTGGCTGAGGAAGTCAAGGACATGTGGCATCAGAATAAAGTTGACATTATACCAATTATACTATCAACTACAGGAATCATACCACACAATATCCACCAGTACATCAATGCAATACAGCTACATCCAAACTTATATATACAACTACAGAAATCTGTAATTATTGATACATGTTCAATTACCCGAAAGTTCCTAAATGCAATATAACACATACCATACAGTTAAAAGGAAGTGACGCTTGATCAAGGTCCGCGTCACTTTCCATTTTTAACCAGACTTAACGTCTGAGAAAGTAAAGAAACAATAATAATAACTAAAAAAGTTTACATAATACCATTTGACCGTCTGACGCACACATATCTGTTCATCTAGACCCCAGAAGGCACACGCTACTGGTTGGTCTATTCTAAACTACACTACTATACAACACAACCTTACACAGAACTACACAACACTACACTACACATCTGTAGTTGGTATCAGAACCAAGCTGCATTTCTCATTTGTCTTGACGGCTAGCAGTAAGTTCTTACTGCTCAGGATTTACAGGGACTGCGATGCTGTGCCACTTTCCAGAAGGTGGTTGTAGATGGATGTTGTGGCGTGGCGCGTCTCTTCTTGGTTGCCTCTCAGCCATGTAGGCTTGCAGTTCATAAGCCGATTTTTAGCTGTCAGCGAATTCAGCTTTTGCCACAGTTCTTCATTCCTTATTATATTATAGACTGCTGCATTTCCAAATGCTTTCTTGTCCTCGTCTGTAATATCTTATGTAATGGCATATTCGCAGACTACGTGGTCCGGGATGTCGAGTGCTCCACATCCACAAGTGTCTGTGGCGCACAGTCATATTTTTAGTAAGTAATTGGGATGGGCCATATCCCTACATGTCGTGTATAACTCGCCTGGTCGAAGGAAGTATGTCATTCTTGTTCTTTCTTTTAGTTTAGGAAACAACTGGTAGGTTCTCTTCCCTGTTTCTGCCCTGTGCCAGATTTCTTGCCTTTCTCTGACAATGCATGCCTTTATTTCCTCATTCGATACGGTTCTTGTGCACAGTGTCTCCTTTACCCTATCACATTCGCGGTTTTGAGTCAATATTGTGCACACCTCTTTCTTACTGCTAGGTCTAGAGGTAGTAAGCCTAATATCACCAACAGCGCCCGAGTCGGTGTTGTTGTACATGTTTCCCTCCTGTCAGGTGCAGTAGTACAATCCTCCGTGCACGCCGTAGAGCCTGTGTAGTCTTTACCTATGAGCCCAATCGCTTACACACAAGAGCAATTAAGATTGCGTTGTTGTACATTCTTATTGCACTTAGTGCCAGATGAAAACGTCTTTGGCCAACTGTTGCTATTTTATTTAAGATTTTAATGCCTCTCTGGCAGACGTTTTCTACGTGTGGGTGAAAGTTTTCTCCTTCGTCGATATAAATTCCGATGTACCTACATACTGTTCTTTTCACGGGTTGGTCATTTATTCTGATTGTGTGGTTTTCGTTCTTGGTAATGTTCTTTTTAGTAACACATAAAATGCCTTGTGCACCGCTAACGTCAATTTGTTTTCTGCGCACCAGTTACATAGTCTTTCAAGAGCTACCCCACTATTTTCCTCTAATTTTGCCATTGTCTTGGCAGATACTATAATTAGCAGGTCGTCTGTAGTGTTTGTTATACTCTGAAGCTTGTTTAGTAATGGATCTATGTCAACACCCCAGAACTCTGGACCACAAACAGAACGCTTTGGGCAGCCTTTTGTGTTGTCTTTCACAATTTTCTTTACAGGACATTCTAATTGCACCAGCCTGTCTGTGCAATAATCTTGTAGACTGTTATACAGATACCTGGAACAGTCCATCTGTTTCACTCTTCTGAACAGGGCAGGGTACCACAAATTAGCAAACGCCCCAGCTATTAACCATTATGCCTGTAACATACTTGTCGTCTCAGGTGTTCACAATATTGACTGCGTGACTTATCACACCCTCGGTGAATTTCCCTTTCCTGAAACCGTACTGCAGGGGGCTCACTGACTGTGGCCCCTCAGAAGCTTTTCGTGTACTAGAGCATTACCAAACAAATCGGCCTGTAAGATTTCGGTCCTCTTGGGTCTTCGTCTCCCTCTTTTTTCAGTATAATGATATTCCAGATTTTCCAGATTCTGTGTATCCGACCCAGTAAAAGACAGTCGTTTATTAACACCGTTATATATGGCACAATTTGGTCCACTAGCTGATGCAACACTTCCGCAGTATATTGATTGGCGACTCCATGGAGTGTCCTGTGCACCACGACCAGATAATGGATATACTTGGAAGGAGAGACAGCATTGGTCGTATTTTTTTGTTTTATTAACCGCAAAATCGATTTTCGGTCACTTAGTGACCATCCTCAGTGCTGTAATATACAATTTAAATTGGTAGGCACTGGTGTCAACAAGCTTAGAGCGATCACATAAACTGCAGTATAGCATCAGGCCAGGGTGCTTTCTTCTTCTTTAACTTCATTATTGACAGTCTCTCTTCCTCCTGGCCAAATGGAATCGCAACACTGTTATTCACATGCTGCTCTAGCAAGTCACAGCGAACATGCTGGTAGCACTCGTGTCTTCCACAGTTGGATCGTCCAGCAACACAGTTCTGAGTGTACTGCAATGGCGCCTCCCAGTGTGTAGTCACAGTACCATCGCCCCGTCTCGGGGTAGGTAATACAGTGGGTGATCTAACCTTTTTTGTTGCAAGTTATCATTTGGTCCTTCAGGTACGCCTCCCAATATTCTACTCTTGTTTACTGTACTACTTCTTTATACTGTTGTTTGACTCTTCGACAGAAACACAGGCTTCTTTGTCGTTCTATTTCCCCTAAGCATCTTTGGCAGTATCTCCTCGCCTGCCTTGCTTTGCTTCTTAAGGACTGTAGCGCGCAACTCCAAGGAATTTTAAACCCTTTCGACTTCCTAACAAATGCTGGGATCGCACTATTTTGCCGGCCGGGGTGGCCGAGCGGTTCTGGGCGCTACAGTCTGGAACCACGCGACCGCTACGGTTGCAGGTTCGAATCCTAACTCGGGCATGGATGTGTGTGAGGTTAGTTAGGTTTAAGTAGTTCTAAGTTCTAGGGGACTGATGACCTCAGAAGTTAAGTCCCATAGTACTCAGAGCCATTTGAACCGCATTATTTTGAAGGGAAACTTGAGCCGTGCTGCGGCTCGCGTTGGTGCTGTTTGTAGGTTTCCGCCGTTGGAGGCCAGACGGTATCGTTTAGTTGGCGTGGTTGCGCTGGTTTGTCTTCTTCTCGTGTTGACTGGCGCCACTCGGTTTCGCAAGCGTTTCCTGTCCGCTAGTGGCAGCAGCGGCGGTTATCGATATGTAGTAACTGTTGCCCTGTCTTTAGGGCGACGTCGTCGTTTTTCCGGATCGTGTGAGTGGGCCAGTTCGGTTGGGACTCAGGAGGAGCCAGGTCCGCGCAGTGCCAGAGCACGCCTGGGACCGCTGGCGGCACGCATGGACTGCCAGATGGAAGGGCTGTGGTTACAAGGGTGCACGACCTCGTCGTAAACCGGATCCACCAAGCTTTAAGATGAGTGCATTTCAATTCAAGTAGAGGAACTTCCACAACTGTGATATCTCGCGATTCTCCAGTGACTTGGGTTCGTGTTGCTACTTGTAGTGTCGCCGAGGCGAAGAGCAGCGAGTGGAGTGCTTGGGGAAGGCGAATCTGATTAGCTTTCCTCGACTTCTTACTGCGTTCAACTTGTTACAATTTGTCATGTTCAACCAGCGGTAATTTTTCTTGCCTGGTGGCCACTAACGCCCCAGTTACCTGACCTGGGGGTTAAGTGTATGTAACGGCAGTGTACGTTTCGCCGCCTTGTCCCTGCTGTCCGGTAAGGCGTGTACTTTTTACAGCTTTCTTGATTGTAGGCTCATGGGTGATTCTTATACTCTGATGGTAGTGGTTCCTTTCTCGTTCCGGACGCTCTGAACACAGCATTCTGGGGCGTAGTGCAGACCGTCGATTCTGGCTCTTGCGTATTGTTACATCGTTGTATTTGGTTTATCGGGCATCAGGTAGCTTCAGCAAGATTATCATTAGTCATTCGTTAGACTGCCACTAGTCTGAGTTACCATCTTGCGAAGTGTTTGTTGCCGGGCCTTCTCAGAGGTCCATTCCTGGAGCACCGTCTGTGGTCCCTTGGTTCTTGTAAGACATGTGTGTTCTAAAAGGAGGTCTGATGGCCAGTATTTAGCGCAACGCTCCTTCAGCCCACGGCTTCTGCGGGTATAATTTACCTCAGTACCTGTAAGGAAATTATGTACTGGTCCTTGTGTTTATTATTGTATTATTTATTACAAACCCTTGTAATGCCTGCATTAAAAGTTATATAAGTTTAGTTAAAGTTCTGGTCGCCTCCTGGAATAAATCTAACGATGCAGTATTCAGTGGATGTTAACGGTTGTGTTAACAAAGTTTACCATCATCTTATTTCACCCGTTTGGTGATCAGTTGCTTGTTTTTTTAATTAACCTTTGATTTTGTATTTGCTGTTTTACAGCAGGTTTCTAAATTTTTTGTAGTATTGCCGTTCCTGGCGTGTGAGGCTTTCAGTCGTGATTGTGGTCATTTGCCTTAAAATTCTAATTTGGTATTTGTATTTTAGCGGTAAGCCTTAAAACCTTATTTACTGCCATTACTGGCGACTGATGCCGTCTGCTGTGTTTGTGGTGACTTGCCTTTAATATTTCAATACCTGTAATTTGTAAGTTGCAGCGAGTTTTAAACAATTCTTAATTTATTGCCATTCCTGGCGTGTAAGGCCTCCTGCCCAGATCACAGTGGCTTGCTTTTAAAACACTATCTTCTGTATCTGTATGTAATGGTGATTTGCTAAACAGTTGTTTATCCCTTCATTAATAACGTGTGGTATTTTTATTTATTGTTGAGTCTGGAATTACTGGTTTAAAATAAATTGGGTGTAACTGTAAAAGGCAACCAATAGTAACTAGTTACGGCCTCGTCCACAATCGTAACCGAATCCTGCCTTCCCTTGACTACCAGCTTTCAGAGAATATTTCGACGTATGAAATCAGGCTGGCAAGATTATGGAAGATACTCTTTAGTTTTGATGCCTACGGTGTCGGCTGAGCTGAAGGAAACGGTTCGACATCAGGTAAGGTATGAAATTTTCACTACCAGTATTTGGCCGACGAGTGGAGAAGAGGTGGTGGCGTGAAGTTCCTGATCACAAGTCTTTGCGTCGTGTCCTGTATTAAATTCGAAATCTCTCCGCAATGTCGCATGAAGTGAGGGCATGTGACACTGTTGATGGAGACGTTTCAGCTTGGCGGCCCCCTTGGTGCTATTCTTGAGGAGTAGGCTATATCCTGGCACCGGGTTCTACCCTTTGCCTCAACATAAACACAACACTACACTGTTCAAACCACTTATCACAGTCATGTATACGATAGTCACACACTTAACACTTCATATCAAGTCGGAGGAACACCTCCACTAGGACCTTCGCATGAGCGACGGTGCAGGGTTCCTGCATCCACTCTCGTACTCTCGTGTCCGTAGTATGAGACATTGCACACTGCCAATAAAAATTTATGGCTGTGGGACACGGATACTAAATGAGTACACTGTTAGAGAGCTAACAGTGACCCAAAGAAGAATGGGAAGACCGTTACTGAACTATACAAAGAAAGATGAAAAGAAAGTATTTGATGTCAGACAGATTCAAATCGCCCACATGGCTCTGAGCACTATGGGATTTAACAGCGGAGGTCATCAGTCCCCTAGAACTCAGAACTACTTAAACCTAACTAACCTAAGGACAGCACACACATCCATGCCCGAGGCAGGATTCGAACCTGCGACCGTAGCGGTCACGCGGTTCCAGACTGAAGCGCCTAGAACCGCTCGGCCACTCCGGCCGGCTGTCAGACAGACAACAAACGTTATTGACATAATGGGAAGAGTGAATATCTTGAAAAGTCAGTGGGCCGGTCATGTCGCTCGACGAAAAGATGGAAGGTGGTCAAACCAAGTACTAGACTGTAGCCCAATTTACCAAAAAAGACGAAGGGGAAGACTACCGGACAGAAGGGACAGAGACTTAAGAAAGATAGCCGGGTTGAAGTGGCGACAGGTAGCTCTGGATCGGCAGAAATGGAAGAATCTGCTGAGATCCTAAGTTGCACCCTGACTCAGAGAGGCACACTGAATAGGCTGATGACGATGATGATGATGATGATGATGATGATGATGACTTACCGGAAAGACAGAAGTCCCACATCACTCTACCACAAGCAAACAAAGATCGTATCAGTAAATATTCCCTGAAAATTTAACACGAAGGAACAGCGCTCGGCAACAGCCCAGACGAGCAGATAGAGCTGCTGTCTGCTGTATCTGAAAAGCTCGTCCTTCAAGTTCAGATGGATTCGAGATGCCCAACAACCGATAAGGAAGTAGAAAAAAAAGATCTGTCGTCGAATGGGGAGTAACATACGGTGGTACCAGTTTGCAGAATATTAACTGACGTGAGATATCTCGAGATGGTGATCGGACGCCGCGTCATTCCCTGTCAGTGGCGTCCGGTGTTTAGCGCGGTGCAGCTTTTAGCCCGCCCAGCCTGGCTGGATCTACAGGTTGTGCAGCTGAGAGAAGGCGTTGGCGCAGCCCGGCCGGTTTGAAGCGCCTAGCCGACCGTCGCTTTCTCATTCCGTCGCCTCTGCTGTGTTACGTTCTGCGCCCGTTTGCAAATCCCTTTATTTAGCATCATTCACTGGTATTTGGGCTTTCTACGCAGGGAAGACTTTTATCGGATTCCGTGAATGGTCCAGCTTGCACGCCTCACTGTAGTGCCATTTTGCATTTTTTCTTACTTTCTTTCAGATGCAGAATGCACTTTGGCAGTTTTATGATCAGAAGACTGTAAATGACAGCATTATCATCGTAGAATAGTTTTGTTCTACATATATTCTTCTAATCGTACTTATCCACTTGCAAAATCTACAAATAAAGAACACATTGATGGAATTACAGGCACAGCATTATGAATGTCCCACAGCCACAATGTAAGAATCAAGATACAAATAGTAGGAATCATGCAGTAAATGAATCACTGCAACACAGCTGTCTGGAGTGGAAACACAACAAGCAAAGAGCATTTCGCAGTGGCTGAGCGAAGTGAGCAGATAGGCCCTGGTGCAGGCACAGATCCACCACACACTGTCACTCCCACTTTTAACAAACCATTAATAATAACAAATAAATATATCAAATGATTTAATACAATAATTTTAATAGTTTGCTTACAAGAATCCTTAACACATCACTTCATCATAACGCAGGAGAATAAAAATTTATACGACATGAAGTCGAAGTGTGCACTCACTATTGTTAGTGCTGTGCTCTACAGCTTAGGACCTCCCGCATTACATCCAGGTCTGCCGGCTTGCCTACGCAACAGAAGTCAATAACATAACAACAACAACAACAACACCAACAACAAGTTCGCCATCCCAGAACAAACGCTTCCTCCTCACAGCGAAATTACGATGTAACTGGCAATGATCCGACCAATGCTAGAATACGCGTCTGCAGTATGGGTGAACGCAGTCGATACACACACACGTCAGCTGCCGGCCGCGGTGGTCTAGCGGTTCTAGGCGCTCAGTCCGGAACCGCGCGACTGCTACGGTCGCAGGTTCGAATCCTGCCTCGGGCATGGATGTGTGTGATGTCCTTAGGTTAGTTAGGTTTAATTAGTTCTAAGTTCTAGGGGACTGATGACCACAGATATTTAGTCAAATAGTGCTCAGAGCCATTTGAACCATTTGAACCACACGTCAGCTCCAAGGGCAGCAAGGGAGGGCTCTGCGAATCGCACTTACCGCGAGACTACCCGACAAGGGCCTTGCCTAATGAAACAGGGATCCCCCGTGATAAGGGATCGCATAAAGCACAGTGCCCGATGATTCTATGAAGCGTCGCGGCAGTCTGACAATCGGCTCATTTCAAGTCTGGGAAATCAGGAGCACTGACGACGGACCACTAGGTGGTCAAACCTGTTTCGGCACTGAGATAGGCCGTATACAAATGCGTCAATGCTCCAGACACAAAGAGGAAAAACACAAGTTAGGGCAATCAAACACACTTAGAAGTAATACAGGAACAGTTACAAAAACTTAGTCTGTACAGAACCAGGCGTAAGGGCTGTCCTCCTACGAAAAGAGAAGGTGAGGTACGCGCCACTCTGACAGGCGGTGTCCACACACTGCACTATTTCCTTACGCCAGACACATGTGCGAAAGTAGTGTGTAACAAGTAACCTTCTGTTCAGCCAATATTTAGGAGGACGCACACTCCACAACAGTCAGATGAACTGTGACTCCATCCAAGTGATCAGCAGTTATCTCCGCGATCTACGAGCAGGTATCTAGGAGGCTGCCTAGCAGTGGTTACCGAATAGCCTTCGAGCAGCCTCTAGTTTAAGAATATTTACACACTGTACCCAGTAAACCAGCCACCCTGGATTGGACTTCGAATCCGGAACATATAATTTATCCAATTTGGTCGTAGCTTCTTACTAATCTTTAGAGAATGTCTATTTTATCCAGAGTCTCTCCATATGACTTTAATGTATTCATTATGCTTCGAATAAATAGGGTGATTTTTATTGATACCTCTAGTTGTAGTTACGTACCCACCTTGGAGTAAATTATATTTACTTTACGTGCAATACAGCGCAATGTGACTGCCATCACAACTATTAGTATTTCATTTGGCACTATAATGGTGAACATAGGTCTCCATAATAGGCCTAAGCGAGTATGTAAATGAGAGGTACGCTGTTTCCTTCAATCGTTTCCGTTTATAGTCCGAAAAGTCAGTTTCTTTCTCTTCTTTTCTGTTTTGACTTACTCATTTCCCTTTGATTTGGCAGTTCTGCCCAACAGTCAGTGTGTTAGTGGATGTCTTTAGCTGACTGTAATGCCCTCTGCAGCTGGTCAGTCCGCAAGCGCTTCCCTCAAGCGAGCAACTGAGAAGTGTCCTGTGCCAAATATAGCTCGTAAAATTCTGTAATTCTTTGGCATTTTTGAACTGTTTTCATGTTAGAGTCTGTTATCTGAGTAGCTTAGAAGTCGATATAAGTAATAATATAAATGCTTTAGGAACATATTCTATGTGGGAGGTCATGACCACCATCACTTACCCAATTCCCCCTTCTCTGTACCTCTTGCGCGGTGGGTTGCAATCATTAATTTATCCATGATAATGACGGCTGAGTTCCGTGGTTGTGGATTAGGATATTAGAAGACATACAGCAATCCGCCACTTCTAGTTCCCCAGCCTGGGCAAACCGTGACCCACACGGGCCATTGCGTGGGAAACGCACTGAACGGGCCAAAACCCGTACCTTACACGACTCAGACTGCATTACATCTACATCTATGTAGCTACTCCGCAAGCCACCGCACGATGCGTGGCGGAGGGTACACTGCACCACTACTAGTCATTTCCTTTCCTGTTCCATTCGCAAATAGAGCGAGGGAAAAACGAATGTCTATGCCTCCATATGAACCCTAATGTCTCGTATCTTCGTGGTCCTTACGCGCGATGTATGATGGCGGCAGTAGAATCGTTCGGCAGTCAGCTTTAGATACCGGTTCTCTAAATTTTCTCAACAGTGCTTCTCGGAAAAAAAAAAATGTCGCCTACCCTCCGGGGATTCCCATTTGAGTTCCCGAAGCAACTCCGTAACACTTACGTATTGTTCAAACCTACCGTAACAAATCTCGCAGCTAGCCACTGAATTGCCTCGATCTCTTCATTCAATCCGACCTAGTACGGATCCCAAACACTCGAGTAGTACTAAAGAATAAGTCGCACCTCCGTCCTATATGCCGTCTCCTTTAAAGGTGAACCACTCTTTCCTAAAAGTCTCAAAATAAACCGAAGTCAACCATTCGCCTTCCCAACCACAGTTCTCATATGCTCGTTCCACCGCATATCGCTTTGCACCGTTAGGCCCAGATTATTTAAACGACTTAACCGTGTCAAGCAGGACACTAGTAATACTATAGCCGAACATTACAGGCTTGTTCTTCCTACTCATCCGCATTAACTCACATTTTTCCACATTTAGGTCTAGCTGCCATTCATCACACCAACTGGAAATTTTGTCTAAGTCGTCTTGAATCTTCCTACTGTCACACAGCTTCGACACCTTACCGTACGCCATGGCATCATCAGCAAAGTACCGCAGATTGCTGCCCACCCCGTCCTATATATATATATATATATATATATATATATATATATATATAGAGAGAGAGAGAGAGAGAGAGAGAGAGAGAGAGAGAGAGAGAGAGAGAGAGAGAAAACAACAGCGGTCCTATCACACTTCCCTGGGGCACTCCTGACGATATCCTTGTCTCCGATGAACACTCGCCGCCGAGGACAACATACTGGTTTCTACTAATTAAGAAGTCTTCCAGCCCCTTACACATCTGTGAACTTATTCCATGTGCTCGTAACTTCGTTAACAACCTGCAATGGAGCACCGTGTCAAATGCTTTTCGGATATCTGGAAGTATGGAATCTACCTGTTACCCTTCATCCATAGTTTGCAGTATATCATGTAAGAAAAGGGCAAGGTGAATTTCTTTCTAAAACTAAGTTGATTCGTAAACATAGGACTCACAGTCTCATGAAAGTTTATTAGACTCGAACTGAGAATATGTTCAAGGATTGTGCAGCAAACAGAAGTTCGGAATATTGGTCTGTAATTTTGTGGGTCTGTTTTTTACCTTTCTTATACACTGGAGCCACCTGCGCTTTATACAGTAGCTTGGCACTTTGTGCTGGGCGAGAGATTTGCGATAAATGCAAACTAGGTAAGGGGCCAATGCCGTAAAGCACGCTGTAAAACCGAACTGGGATTCCATCCGGACCTTGCGATTTACTTGCTTTCAATTTTTTTAGTTGTTTCTCTACGTCAGGGATGCTAATTACTACATCGTCCATACGGAAGTCTGTGCGATGGTCAAATGACGGTATGTTTGTACGATTCTCCTGTGTTAACGATTTCTTGGACGTGAAATTTAAACCTTCGGCTTTCATTTTGCTATCTACAAATGCCACACCAGGCAGGTCAACAAGGAACTCAATGGAAGCCTTAAACCCGCTTTGCTATTTTACGTAAGACCAGAATTTCCTCGATTGTCTTCGAGATCTTCTGCTAAGGTGTGACGGTGGTAGTTGTATGCTTTGCGCATAGACCTTGTCACAGACGGACGGATCTCTACTAACCTTCGCTTGTCGTCATTTGTGCGTTCCCTTTTGAACCGAGAGTACAACAGTCTCTGCGTCCTCAGCATCCTCCAAATTTCGTTCCATCCTTTATCCACTTACTAGGCACATAACTCTCCAGACCAGGATTTACAATCCGCTTAAACTTTACCCATAATTCCTCTACATCCATCTTACTGGAACTAAGTGATGCCAATTCACTGTCTAAGTGAGATGCTAATATCTGCTAATACGCTCTCTCTACGTGAAACACTCTCCTACCCTTCTTGACTGATTTATTAACTTTCCTAATCTTAATTGCTACAACGACATCATGATCGTTAATCCCCATTTCTATACTGACGTTGCTGATAAGGTCCGGCCTATTTCCATTGTGTGTAGGCTGCCGAGCCAGCTGTTCAACACAATTTTCAGAAAACGTGTTCAAAAGTATTTCGAATGACTTTCTGTCTGTACTCCCCGCAATGAATCAGTAGACGTCTCAGTCTACACGCGGTAGGTTAAAGTCGCCTCCAACTAGTATTCGACGGTCTGGGTATTTACGCGCTACTCGCCGTACATTTTCTTTGAATGACTCTAGAACTTTCACAGCAGAATCGGATGGCCGGTAAAAACATCCAACAATTAACTTGGCTTCACCTAGACCTTTTATACGCGACCAGTTAACTTCAACGTTTCACTCAACTTCAACCTCGCTGGAGACAATACTTTTGTCAACAACATTGAACACTACCCCTCATATGCCTCTAATTGTCTTTCCGATGTAGGTTCCACGACTCGCAAAATATCTCATAGCTTTACACTTGGGGTTTCAGCCAGTTCTCAGTCCCAAGAATAATTTGAGCGAACATTCCAGGAGAGCAGTAAATTCGGGAACTTTATTACGAATACTTCAACAGTTTACGGATAAAATTGAGAGTCGAAGTGTGTCTTTATTCTGAACGCCGCTTGACTTCCCCTGCTGCCTATCGACTGAAGAATGTTCATCGGAGCACCTCTAACTACTGCCTAGCCTAAAAAACTCTCCTGTGCACTCCACTAGTACTCTGCTACCCAAATAGCTGCTTCCTTTGTGTAGTGCACGCATGCTATCAAGAGGATTCCTACAAAGCCCCACACGACAACGCAGTTCTATAAACCTGAGGCCAAGACCGTCACAGAGTCGACTGAGCCTTTGGTTGAGACCCCCCACTCGATTCCAAACCAAAAGGACCTCGATCAACACGGGAACAATGCGGCAAATTGAGAGCTTTGCTTGCACCCTGCGCGCCAGGCTAGCAGTCTTCATCAGCTCAGACAGCCGCCCGTTCGAAATGAGGATCGCCACAGAAACCATGCCACAGGCGTTGTTGGTGCCGAAATGAGCCACATCTTGCAGATGACTGCATCCTGCACGCTCGGTAGTCGCAGGCAAGGCCGCCTCCACATCGTATGGGGCCCCCGGGAGACATACCGAGTGCACATTGGCTTTCTTTCCAGCCCTGAATGGTATCTGCCGAAGGGCTCCACAACGCGCCTAACATTGGAGCTGCCAATAACCAGTAAGCCCCTCTCTCCCTTGTGCCTGCTCGGACCCTGCTGAAGGAACGGATACCTGTCTACTATCAGAGCGGATAAGCGAGGCCAGGCGGCCGGTCTCCGTATTGTCCCTCCTGCTCGAGCGGCGCGAAAACGTTACCATCCGCCACTCACCTTGCTGTGAGGGCGGATCCATCGCGTCGGGCGCACTAGCAGGTGCCTGGAAAGCAGAGCCTGTGGAGAAAACAAGCGACACCTGAGGTGTCCCATGCGACGCGCCAGATTCTCCGCCACCGCTACGCCCCGGATGCAGCAGCCTGAAAGTGACTGACCGTAGACAGCTATTCGCGGACTGCGTCCAGCTCCTCCTGCGTCCGCACACAGCATGCACACATCCTAGCCATCCTAAAGCAGGCAGTATTCTAGATATGCGACTAGCTACCCTCCTGATTTGTGACCAATCGACGCTGATGCGTTAAAGAACTATGTAGTTGGCTGTTAAATGAGTAACTTCTGCGCTACAGACTGAATGAATTTATACTTACAAAAACGCGGAATTAAACATTTTAAATAAAACAAAACACACACGAAATTTACTAAATACTCTACGAAAGAACACAGAGAAAGATACACTTAATCTGCCGCTCTGCAGTTGCACTCGTGTATCAGCCGAGAGCTGGAGCCTACATGGGTTATGGGAGAGAACGCAGACAACACGGCGCATCCGGCAGCAGTTGTCAGCTTTCCAACCCCAGAACCTCTATTACCACTCAAATAGCTCGTTAGTTGGTCTTTGCTGGCAGCATGCATCGTGTCCAGTTCTCCTTCCATGGAAACAACACTGCTAGTAACTGGAATCGAGCCTGATCTTTTATATAGCTGTTGGACACGTTGACCGCTCAGGTGTGGAGGCTGGTTAGCGAAATATTAGTTAGAAAAACATTTATTAGTTTTCCAGTTTCGTATGTAAATTTAAACCACTTGATCAACAGCGGCTACATATCTTTCTAAGAACTGCATTGTCAAACCTTATAAACTTTTATATAATAATTTATTTCGTTAGCCGTTTCAGACCCTCTGGCTACAATTACGGACAGTAACTTTTACTGTGTCTTAGATGCAACAGAACAATTTTTTCAGAATGGAAACCTGAGGCACATATTTGTGAATTTTCAACCTTCTCATCATGCGCAAGTTCTGCCAAATGTTGGGAATCACTATGAAAGTATGAGTAAGTCAATGTAGCAGTGCCCAGCAGCTCGTGACCACCAGGCTACAGGGATGTGGTTGATTCACTATAGTCGAATATTGCTATCGTTATTTTGCATGGTAATTATTCAATGGTCGTTTTACTATTTATTACTATAGAGAAAATTTATCATTATTTATTGTAGTCCATAAAATGAAGCCAAATGTATGAATTATGTTTTGAAAACGGGTACATATTTTTATATAAATCTTGCATCCAAAATGATTAAAAAATCACCTAAGAGCATTCCCATATAAATAATGATTTTCCTTCCTCTAGAAAAAAATTCAGGTCTGGAAGCGTTAATGTCGCTTAATACTATAATGTTCACGTTAGCGGTTTCGGCAACGTAGAGCCATCTTCAGATGTGAATAATCCACGAATAACACCTTCGTCATGGAATGGTATGAGATATGTAAAGAATTATGCATTACGTAATCACATAGTAGAAGAAACTAGTAATGTTAGCATTATAGCTATCGAGCTAACCAACCGTAATAAGTTGTTATGTAAACGGCTACTTGTACACTACTAGCCATTAAAATTGCTACACCACGAAGATGACGTGCTACAGACGCGAAATTTAATCGACAGGAAGAAGATGCTGTGATATGCAAATTATTAGCTTTTCGGAGCATTCACACAAGGTTGGCGCCGGTGGCGACACAAACAACGTGCTCACATGAGGAAAGTTTCCAACCGATTTCTCATACACAAACAGCAGTTGACCGGCGTTGCCTGGTGAAACGTTGTTGTGATGCCTCGTGTAAGGAGGAGAAATACGAACCATCACGTTTCCGACTTTGATAAAAGTTCGGATTGTAGCCTATAGCGATTGCGGTTTATCGTGTCGCGACATTGCTGCTCGCGTTGGTCGAGATCCAATGACTGTTAGCAGAATATGGAATCGGTGGGTTCAGGAGGGTAATACGAAACGTTGTCCTGGATCCCAACGGCCTCGTATCACCAGCAGTCGAGATGACAGGCATCTTATTCGCATGACTGTAACGGATCGTGCAGCCACGTCTCGATCCCTAAGTCAACAGATTGGGACGTTTGCAAGACAACAACCATCAGCAACAACAGTTCGACGACGTTTGCAGCAGCATGGACTATGAGCTCGGAGACCATGGCTGCGGTTACCCTTGACGCTGCATCACAGACAGGAGCGCCTGCGATGGTGTACCCGACGACGAACCTGGGTGCACGAATGGCAAAACGTCATTTTTTCGGATGAATCCAGGTTCTGTTTACAGCATTATGATGGTCGCATTCGTGTTTGGCGACATCGCGGTCAACGCACATTGGAAGCGTGTATTCGTCATCGCCATACTAGCGTATCACCCGGCCTCATGGTATGGGGTGCCATTGGTTACACGTCTCTGTCACCTCTTGTTCGAATTGAAGGCACTTTGAACAGTGGACGTTACATTTCAGATGTGTTACGACCCGTGGCTCTACCCTACATTCGATCCCTACGAAACCCTACATTTCAGCAGGATAATGCACGACCGCATGTTGCATGTCCTGTACGGGCCTTTCTGGATACAGAAAATGTTCGACTGCTGCTCTGGCCAGCACATTCTCCAGATCTCTCACCAATTGAAAACGTCTGGTCAATGGTAGCCGAGCAACTGGCTCGTCACAATACGCCAGTAACTACTCTTGATGAACTGTGGTATCGTGTTGAAGCTGCATGGGCAGTTGTACCTGTACACGCCATTCAAGCTCTGTTTGACTCAATGCCCAGGCGTATCAAGGCCGTTATTACGGCCAGAGGTGGTTGTTCTGGGTACTGATTTCTCAGGATCTATGCACCCAAATGGCGTGAAAATGTAATCACATGTCAGTTCTAGTATAATATATGTGTCCAATGAATACCCGTTTCTCATCTGCATTTCTTCTTGGTGTAGCAATTTTAACGGCCAGTAGTGTATTATTATTTTACCTGTTCCCGTAATGAAATATATATCTGATACACAGCTCCAACTACTGTAATTAAAATATTTCTCTTTCTATAACTAAAGTTCCATTGAGGGTACGTTCGTTAAATCTAGACAGAACTTACAACGTGCTAGACAGAAAACTGAAACATGAATGGCATCCATACGAAATCACGACGACACTATTCACTATTTTTTTTACAGGAAGCTAGTCAATAACGTTAAGTTGTTCTTAACTACACATTCTAGACAGTGTGAGGAGAGATGAGTAATTAAATCAACGGAGAAACGTATGTGTGACCACGCTAACACCTGAGAAAATTTCAACACGCAAAAAGCGTTGCTCGAATGTTTTGAAGATTTCGGAAAGATCTTACATATATAGACATAGAAGAGGCACTTCTAGGGGAGCGGAGAAAGTCAGTGCTACATCTAGCTTATACACTGAAGAGTCGTCAAAGGAAGAGCATATGGCGAAGTACAAATATACCTTTTTCACGTCAAAGGGTGCCACACGAACCTGCGTGAGTTCAACCGCGCCAGAATGATTGATATTCAGGGAATGCGTTTGTCGTACTATGGCATTTCTACTTGTACCGGACTTGTACTAAGATACCTAAATCTTTTTAAAACCAGTGGACAGAAGATGGTCGTAAGCACTAGACGGTTGGTACTGGGTCACAGTATGTGCGTAGTGCTCAGAATGACTGCTCTCTTCTCCATACAGTCGTAACCGATCGCACACCTTAGTCGACAATGTTCACGCAGCCTTCGGCACTGCCTAAGGCGATAACTTGCTTGCGACGACTATTCGATGCCATTTGCTGCGAGTTGGGGTCGTGACATGCATACCATTGCATCGGCTTCCATTGTCCAGAAACCGCAGACGCCTCAGACTGCAAGAGGCACTTGAATACCTTCGCTGACTTGCTGAAGGACAACACGTAGTGTTTTAGGGCAAGCTCTCCTTCAAAAGTCTCCTACAGTGACGCACGCATATTCGACCGGGCTTAGTTTAACGTCGTGCGCGCCCGTAGCAGTGATGAACTTCGAGTCCATATTCAGAAAGACTCGAATACACTCGTTTTTTCAGGTGTTATTTTACTTCATACGGCAGGTGAAGATGACGTCAAATAACACTTTATTTGCATAGTTATAGTGGTGAAAGATCCTATGTACCTTGATTTTTACTCAAAGCGCTGTACTCACGAGCTCCATTCGTATAGCAAGTAAATACAACTGCTTATATGTCTCTACGTCATAAAAGTGAAATAAAATTTTTGGATCAGTACGTATTAAGATCACAGCAGTTGCACTTTTTTGCCATCGCTCGAACTACCGTCAAGCAGACCTGCCGCTCCACGTGCCCTAGTATAGACTAGTCTCGGGATTTATTATAATTTATTACATCTCACATTAAAAAGTAAAATGCGTCGCATTACTGTTTTATAAAGGGTATACTTCTGAACAGAACAAAATTTCGAGACGTAGAAATACGTTACATAATAAAAAGACGCGACTCGATGGAGAAAGCCTGATCCAATTGTGCTTAGCGATGGCAACAGTCTAAAACTCCGACGTACAGCAGATGAGAATGTCGGATATTAATAAATTAAACATTAAAGACTGTATGAACGTATAACAAAAATGCTTAGTAACATTGTGGAAAAATATGATGGGTCTCATAATGACAGATCTTGAAATTAATAAAAGGAAAGTAAAACAGAATTACAAAAACAGAACCAAGTGTTCACATTTCACAGATTTCAATAAAGATAAACCACTGACGATGGCAGTGCCGAGACATGTTTGGGTCATATTAAAAACGATGTTATGATAAGAGGTAGACCTTACAATCAATAATTTTATCTGCGGGAACGGCCAATGAAAGAGCAGAAAATTAAAATGACGAGTAGCACTGCGTGAGCTACATTATCATCAACCTATTTCAACAGAATCAGATATCGCCATATCCAAGTTTTCCCACTTTTTCGCTTGGCGGTCTACACATTTGATACAAGGGTACATCAATAACGACTTTTGGCAAGATCTGTTAAAAATGTAAAACACAATAATCTCTGTAGATAATATTGTGGAACCAGTACATAATAATGAGCAACAGAATCAGAGTGGAACGGAACATGCGAATAAAAATCTTGTGTCCATTTACAATACGTGGTTCAATAAAACAGAATTACTCGAATAATTTCTTTAAATGTTCGAAATACACAATATTTTACGTCAGAGATCCGTGCTTCCAGTGCTTTTAAAAATGCTACATAATCAAGGGCACAAAATCCTAAACAGTGTTGTTACCTTCAGTTCAAAACTGATAACGGTTGACTTTACATGCGCAAACAGACAGTGAAACTACAGGGACCCTGCCAACATATGCTATATGGATATATCGCTTTATCAGTCGCTACTTAAGTGACCACAATCAGGTAGCTCGTATCGTTCAACGGCATAGCGAACAACCGCCAATTTCGACGATTTGAAGAGTTCTTAGACGAAATGCGATCCCGATTCCGACGTAAATAGAAAAAAAGGTTTCAGATTTAGCGTTACCACTGTTCTTCACGCAACTCCCTATCAAACTCGTAGTAAAGGACAGGAACACGTATGTAAGTGGTAAGGAAATTGCAAGCCTTTTTCGGTGAAAGACGAGAGCAACTACTTACCAAGTCGGTGTGCACGATCGCCTGAATGAAATCCATCGAACATGATTAGCTGGCAACTAGCTTGACACGATTTGCCAGTAGACAATGTTGTTGATCTGTGGACTCACATTCAAATCGCGATCGAAGGAAAGTATGCAGGCTTTCCTTGATCGTAGTCCTTGGGGACTTCACACTGTGTTAATTCTCAAAGTAAGAGATCATGTAACAGTTCTTTAATCCCAATTGTTTGCGTATTGTCAAAAACGTAATCCGCGATATAAAGTTAACTTCAGTGAGATGTGTCTTACTGTTACAGTTTTCGCAAACAGCAATGAACCTCTGCGTGATATAATAGTATGGTAAAACTGGATCATTAACGCCTACAGGCCGAGGATGACACGGCGGTTGGTAGGTACCGTCGGGCCTTCCGAGGCCTGTTCGGACAGAGAAGAGAAAAAATACTGGACAATAATACTGCTCCTAGGCAATTTTTGGCGTGCTATTGTTTAATAACTGTTGAGGAAGAAATACTTAAAATGCACATTTGGAGAACAGCACTGCACATTAGTCAATCATGCATGTACTGTGGGGAAAACCGAAAAAATTAGTGTCGAAGCGTTTCGGCTGCGGTGCTATAGAAGGATGTTGCAAATCCAGTGGTCTGATAAGGTATGAGGAGGTTCTCTGCAGAGTCGGCAAAGAAAGGAACATATGGAAGACACTGACGAGAAAAAAGAACAGGATGACAGAACATGCGTAAGGAATAACTCCAATGGTACTACAGGGAGCTGGTGACGTTAAAAACTGTAGTGGAAGACAGAGATTGGAATAGATTTACCAAATAATTGAGAGCGTAGAGTGCAAGCGGCTACTCTAAGATGGAGGGGTTGGCACAAGACAGGAATTCGTGGCAGACTGCATCTACCCAGTCACAAGACCGTGGATATTACTGGCAGGTAAGACTTCCTGGGATTCAAGTTCCTAAAGTGATACTTTTTTTGTATTCGGACCCATTGCTCGTCTTTCCACTGCTGACCTTCAGTGTTGTGTTTTGAATGAAGCCATTTCATCTAGGTGACTGACGAGAGTGTACTGTCGAGTAGTAGTTGTCGATGCCGAAGAGAGAGTAGCCACAAGACGAAATCCTATGTTGACACACAGAGTTGCTGAATTTCACGTCTCGAACCCATTGGTGGATCATATGATCCCCCTCAATGAGATACTATGAGGGTGTTTGTATTTGCGCACAGTCTAAGTCAGTCCGTACCTTTACGAGACATTAAGTCCTTAGAGAATGCTTTTGACAATGTCGACTGAAATACTCTCTCGAATTCTGAAAGTAGCAGGGGTAAAATACAGCGAGCGAAGGGCTATTTACACTTTGTACAGAAACCAGATGGCAGTTAATTGTCGAGTGGCAAGCAGTGGTTGAGAAGGGAGCGAGACAGGGTCGTAGCCTATCACCCATGTTATTCAATCTATATATTGAGCATGCAGTAAAGGTAACAAAAGAAAAATTTGGACTAGGAATTAAAATCCCTGGAGAAGAAATAAAAACTTTGAGGTTTGCCGAAGACATTGTAATTCTGTCAGAGACAGCAAAGGACCTGGAAGAGCAACTGAACGGAATTGACAGTGTCTTGAAAGGAGGATACAAGATGAACAGCAACAAAAGCAAAACGAGTACAATGGAATGTAGTCGAATTAAATCAGGTGATGCTGAGGGTATGAGATTAGGAAATGAGACACTTAAAGTAGTAGATGTGTTTTGATATTTAAGGAGCAAAATAACTGATAATGATCGAAGTAGAGAAGATATAAAATGGAGACTGGCAATGGCAAGAAAAGCGCTTCTGAAGAAGAGAAATTTTTAACACCGAGTATAGATTTAAGTTTCAGGAGTCTTTTCTGGAAGTATTCGTATGGAGTGTGGCCATGTATAGAAGTGAAACAAGGACAATAAACAGTTTGGACAAGAAGCGAATAGAAGCTATCGAAATGTGGTGGTACAGAAGAATGCTGAAGTTACATGGGTAGATCACGTAACTAATGAGGAACTACTGAATAGAATTGGGGAGAAGAGGAATTTGTGGCACAATTTGGCTAGAAGAACACGTTCTGAAGCATCAAGCGATCACCAATTTAGTATTGGAGGGCAGCGTGGAGGATAAAAATCGTAGAGGGAGACTAAGAGACGAATACGCTAAGCAGATTCAGAAGAATGTAGGTTACAGTAGTTATTCGAAGATGAAGAGGCTTACACATGACAGAGTAGCATGGAGAGCTGCATCAAACCAGTCTCTGGGCTGAACACCACAACAACAAGTCCTCCACCTGTTGCCAAATACAAATGTTGAAATTTGTTCCATAATCAGGTTATGAAACAGCTGTTTTAAGGTTCCAGCTCCTCTGTATTAGCGGGAGCTGTTGATCTCGGTTGCAGAGGCGCGTCTTCTGTTAAGTGAATGTAATCTGCAAGGCAGAGCTGCCACTGTAGGACACATCGGAACTTCCCAGTGCTGTGCTGGGAGGAAATTCCTGCAGTCGCCAGACAGATATTCTCCGGCTTTCCTCTTAGATAGAGGACTTCCCTATGGCCAATGCAACTTCAGTTATTGTCTGATTGGATATAAATCACCTTGCTGCTGCCAGTGACGTCGAATATGGCTTAGCTATACAAGAAAAAATGAACTGGGCACTGTATGTTGTATAGCTCCCGTCAAAGCCACTACGAAAATTATGCAAGAAAAGTTCCCCTCTTATTGGAACTTATTTTATCAAACTGCATTCTCGAGTACTGCTCATCACTCTGGGACGCTTACCAGGTAGCATTAGCGAGCGAGAGAGAGAGAGACAGAGTGGGAGAGAGAGGGAGAAGGTCCAGCTCTTTCGTCATAGCTCATAGATCCGTTTAGTCTGAGGAAGAGCGTTACATAAATGCTCAACGAACTCCAGTGCTAGACAACAAGAGAGGCTTTGTGCATCACACAGAGGCCTTCTATCGAAATTTCGAGAGAGTACTTTCCGGGAAGAGTCGCACAACATATTACTTTCTACCGCATAAAACTCGCGAAATGACAACAGCGAGAAAATTTGAGGAATTACAGCTAATATAGAGGTTTACTCACAACCATTTTTCCCACGCGCCATTCGCGAATGGAACACGGAAAAGAGGGGGGAGGGACTCACATAATAACCGTCAGATGGCTTGCGGAGTATTGTTGTAGATCTACATCTACATGGATACTCTGCAAATCACATTTAAGTGCCTGGCAGAGGGTTCATCGAACCACCTTCACAATTCTCTATTATTCCAATCTCGTATAGCGCGCGGAAAGAATGAACACCTATATCTTTCCGTACGAGCTCTGATTTCCCTTATTTTATCGTGGTGATCGTTCCGCCCTATATAGGACAGTGTTAACAAAATATTTTCGCATTCGGAGGAGAAAGTTGGTGATTGGAATTTCGTGAGAAGATTCCGTCGCAACGAGAAATGCCTTTCTTTTAATGATTTCCAGCCCAAATCCCGTATCATTTCTGTGGCACTCTCTCCCCTATTTCGCGATAATACAAAACGTGCTGCCTTTCTTTGAACTTTTTAGATGTACTCCATCAGTCCTACCTGGTAAGGATCCCACACCACGCAGCAGTATTCCAAAAGAGGACGGACAAGCGTAGTGTAGGCAGTCTCCTTAGTATATTACATTTTCTAAGTGTCCTGTCAATAAAACGCAGTCTTTGGTTAGCCTTCCCCACAACATTTTCTGTGTGTTCTTTCCAATTTAAGTTGTTCGTAATTGTAATACCTAGGTATTTAGTTGAATTGACGGCTTTTAGATTAGACTGATTTATCGTGTAACCGAAGTTTAACGAGTTCCTTTCAGTACTCACGTAGATGACCTCACACTTTTCGTTATTTAGGATCAACTGCCACTTTTCGCACCATTCAGATATTTTTTTAAATCTAAGATGTAGATGCGGATGTTGATATCAGGAAGCGTACGATCTCAATGACGTGGCCAGACAGCAGAAAACGTTTACCGTTAATTTTCGGGAGAGCTGGAGAAGCGAGGACCTACATCCACTGCCGTCTCTAACGCATCTAGTGCTGTTAAAGTTCACTCTGAAGTGTCGTATTTGATTCCTTGTATTGGGAGTTTTCATCGTAAATATTCGGCCAGCAAGGAGGACGGTCTGGGAGACAGAAAGAGCTAACGATATACACTGAGGTGACCAAAGTCATGGGATAGCGATAAGCACTTATACCGATGGCAGTAGTATAGCGTACAACAGATATCACTGCATCGACGAAGCTGTCGTTTGTACTCAGGTGGTTCACGTAAAAAAGTTTCGACGTAATTAAGGCCGCACGACGTGAATTAACGGACTTTGAACACGGAATGCTAGTTGGAGCTAGACACATCGGACATTCCATTTCAGAAATCATTAGGGAATTCAATATTCAGAGATCCACAGCGTCGAGAGTGTGCTGAGAATACCACATTTCAGGCACCGACAACGCGGTGGCCAACGGCCTTCGCTTAATGATCGAGAGGAGCGGCGTTTGCGTGAAGTTGCCAGTGCTAACAGAAAAGCAACACTGCGTGAAATAACCGCAGAAATCAACGAGGAACGTATCCGTTAGGAAGGTGCGGAGAAATTTGGTATTAAACGGCTACACAGTAGACGATCGACGCGGGTGCCTTTGCTAACAGGATGATGTCGCCTGCGGCGCCTCACCTGGGACCATATCGGTTGGTTCCTAGACGATTGGGAAACCGTGACCTGGTCAGATGAGTCCCGATATCGGCTGGTAAGACCCGACGGTAGGGTTCGAGTTTGGCGCAGACCCCACGAAGCCATTGACTCAAGTTGTCAACGAGGCACTGTACAAGCTGTTGGTAGCTCCATAAGTGTGTGGGCTGTCTTTACATGGTCCTCTAGTTCAACTGAACAGATCACTGACTGGAAATGGTTATTTTCGGGTACTTGGAGACCACTTTCAGCCATTAATGTTCCCAAATAACGATGGAATTTTTACGGATAACAGTGCGCCATGTCACCAGGCCACAGTTGTTCGCGATTGGTTTGAAGAACATTCTGAACAATTACAGAGAATGATTTGGCCACCCAGATCGTCCGACATGGCACGTAATCGAGAGACGAATTCGTGCACAACATTCTGCATCAGCAACACTTTGTGCGCGGCTACAGAGACAACATGGCTCAGTACTTCTGCAACGACTTGTGAGTTTTGCTATGCCGACTTGCTGCACTACGCAAGAGGAAGTCCAAAACGACAATGCTTTCGTCACCTCAATATAAAGTACCTGGCGAACGAACGGAGCGCGCCCATGTACATGGGGCGATCAAAAAGTTTTCGTTTGAGTGCGTTGCTTCAGCGTATATGCAACCCAGCGCAACACCGATGCGAGTATATAAGCACAGACATGAAGGCAAGGGGCCTTATAGTAGTTCGAAACATGTGCAGAGGGTCTGAAATGTTTAGGATATGATGTTGTTGTTGTTGTGGTTTTCAGTCCGAAGAATGGTTGATGCAGCTCTACACGCTACTCTATCCTGTGCGAGCCTCTTCATCCACGATTAACTACTGTAACCTCCATCTTTCTGAATCTGCTTACTGTGATTAGGATAGATGACACTGTATACCTATCTGCGATCTTGTAAAGTGCGCGCTACTGAATGTGCCTGCACACAGTTCAGGCCCACCCGTGCTCCATTTAGATGACCACCCGTAACAGAAACACAGAAGAACTCTGCATCGCACTGCACAAGCACGCAGTGCTGTCACTCACAAATCATAAACAACACTGAAGAAAGCAGACGGATTCTATTTTTGTATTTCGGTATATAACACGAGCACCCATTAAAACAACGTTCACCACCAACTTGCCTACTAGGCATGCGCTCAAAAAGAGCCGCACTCGGACTGAATCAGGGGCAATTTACGCGTACATACTGCTTAGACAGACATACCCTGTCCTGTGCCACCAACCTTGGTTTGACGTCTAAGAAATGTCCCGCCTGCACTGCGAATGGTATTCTGTAATAAACATAAAAAGCTTAACAAAATTATAATCGAGGGCTGCCGTAGGCAGTCAAAAAATTTACTTGTTTACATTCCAAATATAGCAACTGCTTTTGTATTACGAGGGATAATGTAACGAGAATGGACTACACAGAAAGCTACTGGTTCCTTTAGGTACTATCACGTGCCTGTTCCCTTGCGACGCCTGCCTGTGACAACTGTGCGTCCAGAAACTCTGCGCTATGTCTTTCTTTCTTTCGTTACAGCCTTTATCCCGCATTGTGCGCAGGGTCGGCACGGTTAAGTACGGATTTGGCAGGGTTAAGTAAGGGGTGGCCGGATGCCCTTCCTGCCGCCTCCTCATACCCCCTGGGACGGAATTAGTGTACCCCAGCTGTCTGTGTCTAGTGTAAATCGTGAAATAGTGTGAATGTGTTTCAAATGTCTGCGAGTCGTGTAACTGAGGCGGGACGTGGGGACCAGCCCGGTATTCACGTAGCAGGATGTGGAAAACCGCCTAAAAACCACGTCGTCATTAATCCGGCCGTGCCGGGCGGATTCGATCCGGGGCCGGCGCGCCTGCCCGAGTCCAGGAAGCAGTGCGTTAACGTTCTCGGCTATTCTGGCGGGTAGAAACTCTGCGCTATGTACCTCTGATTAAAAGTGGGAAAATATATTTTTGGTGCGCTGGAGGAAGATGCGCAGTTGCGTTGCTTAAACTCGGCGAGCACGGTGGTAGCGTAAAGTGAGACAGAGGCATCGCGCACGCCACTGGGCCAGACGGACTGCCTGCCTGCAGCAGCGCCGGCATTCCAGGGACAGACAGACACAGACAGACAGACAGGTGCGGAGCGGCTGCGAGCAAAACGTCCTCTCGTAGCTGCAGCCTTCAGACGCAGTACCAGGCGGCGCATCTCCCGTCCGCTGCTGCACCCGCTCGGCTGCAGGCACTGATGACCCGAACTCACAATTCTGTCCTTGGGAATCAAAAGGAATCGAAAGCACATCCCGAAACCGAGAACTTTTAAAATTACAATGTAGCTGTTATGGGCACTATACGCTTTAGACACACAGCTGCATGTACTCTTAAAGTTTTTGGCTCACGGATATCTTAGTGTGTCAGCGTTCGTAATGGCTAACTTCATCTCATTGGCTGCGCCTCTAATGTAAATCGAATGTCAAACAATTTCATTATTTTCCATAAGAACTTGCCTTCAGAATGCAGTGTGTCCCTGAAGTCTTTTCCTGATCACAGTACAACGCACAGACAAATATTTTTTATCTTCACTGCATGTGACATATTCAAGTTTTTGTGCATATATATACTTACTGTTACTTTGTTTGTTATAGGGCCCTGTGACGTAACAACAGCGTAATCGGGACACCATTTGCAAACAACATGTACTCAAACCAGGAGAAAGCCAAATGATCCTCTGATATCACGAGGCACAGTCACCAAAAACAGTCCAGAGAAACTTCCAGGTGGCATTCCATAGACAGCCACCAGATGTTTATCAAGCTGTGGTATGCGAATTTTAAGGAAACAGGGGGCGTCTGAGATCTCCCCAGAACAGGTAGGCCTGGATCTAATGCGCAGACAATTCAGACAGTGAGAGTGACGTTCGTGAGAGGTCCTAGGAAGTCAGTCCGCAGAACCTCACGTGAGTAACAGCTTCTGAAGACATCGCTGGACCGCGTCCTGCATAAAGAACTCCTTTCCCGTGCCTACAAAGTCCAGATCGTGCAGACCCTCCGACCAACGGATTACAGTGCTCATTATAACTTTACTTTTGCCATGGTGGCTGAGAATGGCGGAGATAATAACTGTCTGAAGCGTGTCCTTTTCTCAGACGAGGCCCCATTTCATTGGATCGGTATTGTTAACCAACACAGCGCTAGGATCAGGGGGTCCGAGGGTCCCCACGCTGTGTTGGAGACAGCTCTGAGCTGAACGTGTAGTGCTACCTTGCGGACAATAAAGTCATAGGACTTCTTTTTCTTTAGAGAAACAACAATCACAGCCAATACCTATCTAGGTATTGCCACAGATTCAGGACATTCCAGACTTCATCTTCCAACGAGATGGCGCGCCACCTTACTGGGAGGGTTACAAGTTCGTGTCTATTTGGAGACAACATTTCCGCAGACATGGATCGGGCGTAGTGGTCGCATCAGTTGGCCTCCGTGAACATCGGGCATAGCACCATAGGATTATATCAACGACTAGGTTTATCAAACACCACTGAATGACATCTCTGCATTACGGTGCGGAGTTGCTGACGTCGTAACATCCATTCCCCACGAAATGTTTACCGACACATGGGGGATTTGGACTATCGCCTGGATATTCTTCTGGCAACAAAAGGAGCACACGTCGAAATTTACTAATTTTGTGTATGTATACAAAAACTTGAATATGTTACCTGCACTACAAGAAAAAAAGACATGTGTCTATGGGTCATATTTTGTGTCTTATGCATTTTTGTAATCAGTGAAAGATTTCTGGGACATCCTGTATTTTGCCTACTTGTATCTTCACGACTATATTGGATATTTGATGGAACAACTACATGGGATGTTTTAATCTGCCAGGAAGTTTCATATCAGCGCACACTCGGCTGCAGAGCGAAAATCTCATTCTGGATACATGGGATAATGTTAATGCCACCTTGAAGTATGTGCGGTCCAATATTTCTTTAGATACATCGTTTAACGCAACTTTTCTCTGTAACATATAAAGAAGGGAAGGACGTTTTTATGTAATGTACAAAGAAGAAAAGACGGTGACTGACTGTAGTTAGAGGCTGTTGTATCAAACAGATATGAATAAGTATCGGGTAACTAAGATACGAAAACAACCAGCAGGTGTTCTGGTTCCAGTTTCGACGCGAGCCGATCGGCTACGTGAGAAGCGAGGAAAGTTTTGGGATGTGGAATTCCACTGCTCGATGTCAGTCCTCAAGAACGCATTGAAGGTCATCTTCTAGTTTAAGACACAAAGGAATTAAAGACATTGGCTGTGAGCAGGTACTGATTGAAATCATTGGGGAAGTTGAAAATTAGTGCCGAGCCTGGAATCAAACCCGGGGTTCCTGCTTATTAGGCGCATGCTCTGACCACTAAGCCATCCAGACACATTGGTCATCGTTTATATTCATTACTCGCGGCATTTCGCAAATTTCATTAAACTCTTATGGAGACCAGGGTTCGATTCCCGGCACGGCACAAATTTTGAACTTTCCTATTGATTTCAATCAATGACCGCTAGCAGTCAATGTCTGTAATTCCTCTGTATCTTAATTGATAATGGTTGTTGGATCAAAATAGGGTCTGTTGTTTCGGGTATGTCCGAAAGAACGGACACCACATATATCTTCTAGTTTGATAGGCCGTGCCATGTTCCTCCTCGAGTTTCTTCTTCACAACCGACGTTTCGACCCCTCGACTCGACTCACGATGGGAACGTCGATTTTGAAGAAGAAATCTGAAGACAAACATGACACAGCCTAACAACCTAGAAGATGTTACTTCAATTTCAACAGCAACGAAAACCAGCAGAGTTACACAGCTTATTAGTTCTCGGTCCTCGTATCGTCCAACACTATGCGAGGTCTTCTATCATTTCGAAAGCCTTCTGTCTCGAGCCACATTTGCCGCCAATTCAATTTTCTGTTGCTGCCACGGCATCCCTTTGCCGGTCACACGCTGTAAGACCGACAATCAATTTGAGTAGACCGCGACTAAGTTCGGCGTAGCTCGTCGAAATGGGTAGACCACAGAGATTGGCCAACCCTCCTAACGGAGACAAAGCGTTAAGTGAACACCCATAGCGGAGGCACAGGAGCGAAGCGCGGGCAGCGCCCTGGAAGGGAGGCGGCTGTGCGGAGAGTACTTGGCGGCGGCGGCGTAGGGCGGCCCTCGCGGTCGACACTCGAGATCGATTCAGAGACCGCGCGCAACAGGCGCCACGCGCTTCCACTCCTCAACAGCTACGGCTGGAGTAGCTCGCCAGGGATGGAACAAGACTTTTTGAAAACCTCTACAAATGGCTCTGAGCACTACAGGACTTAACTGCGGAGGTTATCAGTCCACTAGAACTTAGAACTACTTAAACCTAACTAACCTAAGGACATCACACACACTCATGCCCGAGGCAGGATTCGAACCTGCGACCGTAGCAGTCGCGCGATTCCGGACTGAAGCGCCTAGAACCAATCGGCCACCGAGGTCGGCTTGAAAACATCTACTCGGTGGTGTAATTTAGGGCCATCCCAGGTATCACACGCTTCACCCTTTCACCAGAGTGGATGCTCGTTTGCGAACAATCGGTCACAAAGAATTTCGCCTGATGCTCTAGAGCAGGGGTGCACACACGGCAGTCCGACCCTCACCTTTCGTTCTTATAATTCTTGTTCTCGTCTTTCATTCTATACCAGCAAGGAGATAACGCTTCTGTAAAAATTAATATTTATTATCGTCATTTTCGCTGTCTGTGCTTGTAATATTTGTTTTACCGTTTCTATTCCTTCAGATGATGGGGAAAATGACGATAGTAACATTCCTAGAAGTGTCACTCTCTCAACAGCGGGAATACAAGTAATGTTGAGGATATTAAAGGAGGTAGACAGTGTGGCGTATGGAAGTGTGGAGCGGTCTGCGGGTTCGAGTTACGGTATGGCACGAATTTTCATGTGTCACTAATAGGTAGGTCTACAGCTTTGTTTCCGCCGTTCTGCAAGTGATGGCAGTAGCGGCAAGTAGTGGTGCAGGTGGTAGGTCGTAAGTGCCATATGATAAACTGAGGCATTTGTAAACATAGCCCCATCAAAATATTAATCGATCTGTGTCGTATCCCGAGCGGTCTACGGCGCTTCAGTCATGGACTGTGCGGCTGATCCCGGCGGAGGTTCGAGTCCTCCCTCGGGCGTGTGTGTGTGTGTTTGTCCTTCGGATAATTTAGATTAAGTAATGTGTAAGCTTAGAGGCTGACGACCATAGCAGTTAATTCCCATAAGATTTCACATACATTTGAACATTTTTTTGTGTCGTATCATAAAATTATTATCCATTGAATATGTCAACTTACAAGCCCAGTTCTCGCCAGTTGCGGGAAGTTTTAATTTTTCTGCTCTAACCCGAAAAAATCTGCGACTGAAGCTCGAAGAATGCTGGGTAAGACCTTTGGTGAGGTTTCAGCGCTTCAATAACGGTGATTTTGACGCGTACGACCGGTATAGCGTTGGAGGTGAGAAGGTTTTCGAAGCTAGTGAAACATGCGGAAACAATCACAGGAGATCGGTATTGAAAGCAATTGATGTGTCTGAGCCGGGCACAACATAGCGGTAGACATGAAAATGTGATTTTGCAGTATGATAATGCTAGACCCGTTGTAGCAAAATCCGTCAAAACATACTTGGACACCTTGAAATGGGAAGTGCCACCCCACCCCCCGTATTATGCAGACATTGCTCCCTCTGGCCACCACTTTTTCCGATCAATAGCCCCTGGCCTGTTTGACCAGCACTTCCGGTCATATGAACAAGTGCAAAATTGGGTCGGTTGATGGATCTCCTCAAAAGGCGCCCAGTTCTTCCGCCGCGGGATTCGTATTATGCACGAAAGATGGGAGGAAGCAGTGGCCAGCGATTGCCAATACTTTGAATAATAATTTTTTTTATATTTGTCACAATAAAGCCCCTACTTCAAAAAAAAAAACATCGAAAGCGAAGCTTCAGACCTAATACGTAGAATACAGCTGATTTCTAAGAATACGCATTCAGGAAAAACTTTCGTGATATTCAGCATAGCTGTGTCACTAGTATCGTTCTTTCAGACATGCATGCATGTCTGAAGGAGCAGACACTTTAAAATAAAATTGAGGATTTCTCCCGATCCACCTTCGGGGGAATGTTAAGTTAGATGATGTGTCACTTGACGACTAGAATGTGAAGCGACCTCGTCATGCTGGAAGAACATATTCATTCTTTCAGCCACAGGAACCTCTTCCACTAATGGTGGAACCTCGTTTTCAAAAAAGGTCTATGTAAATGTGCCCTGTCAGACGATGCGGAAACGCAACAGACTCAGTCAACTGATTGTCTGTCATACCACACCACACACTTACAGAGAAGCGTTTTTGAAAATGAGTTCCCCGTCGGGTCACCGATGTGTTTTGATACTTGATAATTTTTGTTTTATGGACCTTAGGCCGCTGTTCAAGGCTTTTTGAACTTTTCAGATCGACACAGCAATCTAAGTCTTTTTACCTTGGAGGTGTCTCCAGTACTGGAAGAGAAAACGTTAGGCAGAAAAATATGCCTCAGAGCACTGCCTAATGTCAAAAAAACAAAATTCACCAGTGACTTAATACCGGTCATGGAAGCCTTAACTGTTACTGATATCGTCACCATTGACAGTGGCTTCATCATTAAACAGTATTAATGGGATTCCCGGGCTATTTACGATTTTCAATTGGCAAAATTCCAAACATCTACGTTTGTATCCTTGTTGAAGGTGGTACATTCGCTGTATAGAACCTCTACCAATTGAATGTCTTCTACTTCATCCACAAACCGTTAATTTGAAAGTTCACGTAAGATACGACTGATGCGCAATACACTTGTGTTACTCAATTTAGCGGCAACACGAGTAAACTGTCTTTAATCTGGTACTCTTGGTTAGCAAATCGCCTCCCGCATTAACTACAAACGACAGCAGCTGCGTTTCCATTACTAAACCCTTACAAAAATACCAAATCGCCATATTCAGGAACTGTAAATACTTGCGACACGCGTAAACGGTACAGCAGAATTGGTCAACACAGCTGAAAATATCGATTATGTAAATCGAAGCACAACTTTGTACCTTGAACTTCAAAACACAAAATGCCAGTGGATAAATAAACCCATAGCAACTGGAATACCAGCACGCGAAATGCAAACTTTTCTCTATAAGAAGATGTACCTCTGTAACTAATAAAAATTGGACTCATGTAATATGGAATGTTTTACTGGAATTAGTCTATAATGTTACCTCCTAAAATACATACTAATCTTCCTGAAACAACCTTTATATAAGGCCGTCCTTTTATGACACAGATTGCAGCAGTTACACTGAAATAATGATAACAGCTGGCAGGACACCAGTAATAGATAGTTGCATCAAACCAGCCTCAGGGTTCATGACCAAAGCAACAACCTCTTTCACCATAACTTATTTCTCGAACGGGACATGTTTATGCTCAACATGTCATCCCAACTTTGTTCTTTGCACCTCAGAAAAACAGAGGCTTCACGAAAATTATATGCCTCCTGAAATGGAATCCTCTTGAACATTCTTTTACCTCAAATTACATAGTGATGGCGATGGATCGATCACACATTACTACAACATAAAGTCAGTGCCAAAAATAACATCCTGAGGAAGCAAAGAGGTACAAACTGGGGTGCAAAACATGAAGTTTTTAGAACCACAGTAATCGATCTGTGCTACTCTGTTGCACTATACGTACTGAGTGATATAGCTCAACCCACACCAAGACTGGCGACACAGCTTTGAATGAAGTTTGCAAATTAATCACCAGATGTCTAAAACCCACCTCTATTGAAAAGCTGTATTGTCTTGCTGGCGCTGCATCTCCGACTATGAGCCGAGAAGTCGCTGCTGATCAAGCTCCACTGAATGTTGATAACGTCGAAGCTCACCCACTGTCTAGTCATCAAGAGTCTCAATCTAAGTTAAAACGTTGAAAAAGTTTCCTCCAGCCATTAAAGCCTTTGGAAGTGCCGCCAGATAAGGCAAGACTCTCACTGTGGATATCTACGTATCGAGACCGGGTGGAGCCGCGTGAACACCTTCCAGCTTGTTTCGGCAAGTACTGGTGTGTTTGGTCCTCTAACTGAATAAGTACTGTTGTCAGCAGATCTAAGTCGTTGCTTAAGTTATGGGGTTTCACACCAGAAGAGAGTAAGTGCGAATGTGATCAAGAACATCCGCGCAGTCTAAGGCGTCTTGTCACGGTCCGTGCGGCTACCCACGTCGGAGGTTCGAGTCCTCCTTCGGGCATGGGTATGTGTGTCGTTCTTGGCGTAAGTTAGTTTAAGTTAGATTACGTAGTGTGTAGGCTTACAGACCGATGACCTGAGCAGTTTGGTCCGATAAGACCTTACCACAAATTATTATTAATTATTAGTGGCCAAGAACAAACAGTCAGCCGTAAGTGTCAATGCCCTCTCTGTCCATTTTCATGGACAGATCATCATCTATTGCTTGCCAGTGACAGTATCTTATGTTTATTCAGCTTTAGAGGTACGTTACCTGAATGTAGATTTGGTCAATTCCCTTGTCTTGTTAACTTTTTTGTAATCTATATATTACTTTGATTGTTATGTAATCATGTATATCTTTAATTGTATATATTTAGCATGCATCTGACACGAGGTAAGAAAGAATTTCAGAACGTTTGTTATCTAGATTTGGAGTGAAGTACCGAAAGGAACTACAGTAACGAACCAAATATCTCAAACACAATTAGATAACGTGTACCAGAAATAATGGAATAACGTCCAAAATTAGACTGAAAGAAGTTCTGCAGTGTAAATTATCTGCTGGTAATAACAGAAATCATATTACTTCAAAAGTAGGAAACTTCGAGGACACAAGTAAAAAACCGAAGACGGTGCAGCTTTCACAGAACTGTCATTCAACTGGTTCCAAAATACTATACTGAACTATGGTTTAGTTCTACATCATCAACGATACAGTGTCTCGCGGATCTACGAATTCGATACGTAGGAAGCTGAATAATACTCGTAGTTTCGTGGTTGAGTGCGGGTTCTTGGAATTTTCCGAGCTGGTTTTCGCGCGATAAGTATTTATTATAACAGCCGCGAGTTAAGTTTCTCCAGCACTTGCGTTAAGTTCGAATTGATAAGGATCACACACATTCGAGTAGGGGGGCGATCAAGAGATTTGTGAACGATCTCTTTCTAAGACAGACAGCAGTTTTCCAGTACCCTATTAGTAAATAGAAACATTCTGTTCGGTGTGTGTGTGTGTGTGTGTGTGTGTGTGTGTGTGTGAGATCGTTACCTCTCCCATCTTTATACATCGTTATTGAAAATATTTGCATGACACAATCGACTGTACTTTAATTCTGTATTAAATGCTAACAAAGGTCTACTTTTATGTTTTCTCACGTCCTTTTGCGTATGCCGTAAACAAAAGATTACGTATTGAAATTTAAGTTTAGATTTATTTCGTGATCAAAAATCATATTATGTTTATGGACAGATCGAAAAGGAGCTCAGACATGAAACGCCATTTCCCTTCAACTTTTATAGTCCTGTCTTCCTCAGTTGCGTGTAATATTACGGTATATTAATAATTTTTACTTATGGACCGTCTGACAGCAACTGAATAAAACAATTTTAGTGCCAAAAAAATTGTGTTTTATTCAGTTGCTGTCAGACGGTCCATAAGTAAAAATTATTAATATGCCATTTCCCTTGTCCTAATCAAGCTGATTTTCCAAATATTAAGGAATCAACTAGATAATTATTTACAACCGTTCATAGTTTAGTACAGACCTTCCGTATAAATTAAACAACCAATGCCGTTTATGACAAATATGATCCAACGGATGACAGATTATTACATTTTTATGCTAAAAGGAAGCTGGTGTGAGATACGTTTTTATCAACACTGTTAGGACACATTTTTAAACGGATGTGCGTCTTAGAACTTTTTCTTTTTGCTGTTCTTGCCCGTCCGCAATCAAAAATATCAGCGCTACATAAGCAACACGAATTCTAATATAATGAGCTACGATTTGATCTATGCGAAACCCTAAAAGCGAAGTGACACGATGTTCATAGATTTAACCTGTTCTATAGCGGTGTGTACAAGCAGCAAAAATAAGATGTCGTTATTTCCGAGGAATCATTTGGATATCACAAAAACGACCAATGCTTTACAGTTCAATCACGCATATCTAAATGGAATTTAAATAACCTGATAACCTGTCAGTTTCTGACGGTACTGCGCTCTAGAACCGATCGAGACATGTTTCTGTCAAGTCGATCAGAAACAGACGGTAAGTTTCTGCACGCATGCACAACTATTCCTTTCTTCTACGTAAATTTTGGCTCGGCTCCAGAATTCCGAAAACACTTAACTAAGCATCCCTTACGACAGATGTGGCAACAGCTAGGTGGAATAGGCTTTCTCATTACAGGTAAAGCACTACAGGATGAGAAGCAACAACGGAGCACAAATATTTTTGGGACTGATGGCCGAGGCACGGAAAACAGGACACGGATTTTTCTAACGTCTCCAGAAAAGACCTCAGTCCATAGCTGAGTTTAGCACTTAGTGAAAACGCAACAGCGTCCATCCCAGTACCGACACTATCACTATCTGTGACCACCGAATATTCGTCCCTAACTCCTTTTTTATATATACTTTCTGAAACACAGTTAAACGGAATGAATGTAGCCTGGATGGTGGACCTTCTTCCAGGAGGTAGAGATATCGATTGCTGGAAACTTACGGTACTGGTCACAGGGATTTTGGAGAGTATCGAAAAATGTGTACATTCGTCGACCATCAGATTGTGCGTTAGTGCCCTAGAACGAAGGAAGTTTGGGGTTTAACGTCCCGTCGACGACTAGATCACTAAATACCTACATCTTCCTCAGAGCCACCATACGGTGACTGGCGAGGGTACCTTGTAACACTGTTAGTAATTCCCTTTCCAGTCCCACTCGCAAGTGGAATTAGGGAAAGACGAATGGCTACACTGAAGAACATAATTTTTTAAAGAAAAGATATTTTTAAATGTTTAACACCAAAGCTGGTATCTATTTACTGGCTGACTAGTTTCGGGCTTTACCCATTTTCACAAGCCACGTATTTAGGATATGTCTGTTTGGCCAATTCTGTTTATTTCATCACTATTGTACCTCAGATCTTCATTATCCAGCATTAATTGATCCACGTGACGATGATATTTTATATACAGTGGAGAATTTGTTCTTATCACGTCTTCGCGGTGCTTTACGCGTGATGCACGTCGGTGGCAATAGGATCTTCCTGCAGTCTGGTGGAAATGCCAGTTCTCTAATCTTTCTCAACAGCGATTCGTGAGAAGAATGTCTTATTCCCTCCAGCGATTCCCATATGAGTTCGTGAAACATTTGCGTAACACGAGTGAGGTGACAGTACCTACCGGTGACAAATCTAGCAACACGCCTCTGAATTACTTCAATGACTTCTTTTAATCCGACCTGGTGAGGATCCCAAACTCTGGGGCAGTACTCAATAAGGGGTCGCCGAAGAGTTCTGTGCGCTGTATCCTTTACGCGGGGTATTCTGTAAGTCGCGGCAACTACGGTATATCGCGCGAACATACGGCGTCGCTGTATTCCCAGTAAATACATTCAAAAGCCCATGGCAAACAGTACCGAAATCAATCAACAGATTGCTTACTGCACGCGAGGATGGTTCGGTAACAGTGACTAAAGCATTCGTTGAGAGCTTGGCCGATCTAGAAGATGCATGTAAGCAGAATGGGACAGCGAGCATACGTGAAAACTGCCTTCCTCGCTGGCAGAAACGCTACTTGCAAGTGGAGGCCACGAAGTTGGGATCACGGATTTACTTCAAACTTTGTACACATTTAGTAGGCCACTAAAACAACATAATATGCAAGTAGTAAGGGGCACTAGTGTGGCAATTCCGAAAAAACGCAAGATAAGTTTTACGCGCCTGTTATGTAACTGATGTGTCTGTGCGAAGGTGCGGGGGTGTAATAAGTCATTGTGGTCACGTGGTTAACGACTGCGCATAACAAGAGGGTCGTACATGAGGCGACGGTGCGAATCCTGCCAACAATTACTTTTTAATCTATATTTTTTCATCACTGGTCACATTATTTAATTTATATGACATTTAAAAGGTACTATAACGAGAAAAAAACCCGTGCATTTGCATGAAGTTGTAATGAATTTCATGATGTTAAGTGTCTATTTACAATTAAATTTTCAAGTACGGGGGAAAGGCTTGGAAAGCCCAAGTCAAACCTCGATAGATAACGACGCGTATGACGTTATTCAGTAATATAGTAAGTCACAATGTGTCAGACCACAAGAGTAATGTACAATTAATCGTCGTATGCGCTCTCGACATCACACGTTGCAGGATGGTATTTGTCGTACAGACACGGAAAGCATAAACTGAAACGGCATCTACTACATCCCCGCATTTACAGAGAATGTACAGAGTTTCTAAGGGAAAACACACCTAATTGAGATTTTGAAAAAATTCTCTGTCTTCCGATAGTATAGATTAAAAATTAAGTCTGCGCTGGAGTCGAACCGTCGCCTCATACACGTTCGTCTTACGAAGCTCGAACGCTATCCATTTTTTTTTTTTTTAATCTCATTTTGTTCTATACAGTTCGTTGACTTTGTTCGTGGCGGACGTCCGATGACACTCGTTCAGGTTGTTCGTTGATCGTTCACTCGGTTTTTTATTGCAGAGGGTAGCTAAACCCTCTGGCCGAACACGCTGAGCTACCGTGCCGGCTCGCTTGACCGCGATGAGCTCTAACATCCGGCACCTACTGGCTCAAATGGTTCAAATGGCTCTGAACACTATTGGACGTAACATATGAGGTCATCAGTCCCCTAGAACTTAGAACTATCACACACATCCATGCCCGAAGCAGGATCGAACTTGCGACCGTAGCGGTCGCGCGGTTCCAGACTGTAGCGCCTAGAACCGCTCGACCACTCCGGCCAGCCCGGCACCTACTCACAGCTACGTAAGCCACATAATAGATGCGTAAAACCTCTCTAGCTATTTTCTCGAAATTGACAGAGTAGCGCACCTTACAACTTGCGCATTATGTCGTTTTAATGGCCTACTAAAGGTGTACAGAGTTTGAAGTAAATCTGTGATCCCAGCGTCGTGGTCTCCCCTTGTTAGTGTCACGCGGAACTACGACCAGCTGTGGGTGACGGCGAAAACGTCTGGCACTGCTGAGTATCGCAGTCGTACTCCATGATAGCGCTACAGCCCACTCTGCAAACATCATCACGAATGGTGTACATCGCTCTCTCATCAGATCCCCAATCCATGCGACTTCGTTGTCAACTGAAGAAACCATTGCGTTGTGTGTGTGTGTGTGTGTGTGTGTGTGTGTGTGTGTGTGTGTCTCAGGGGGGAGGGGAGGGGGAAGGGAGACAGGGGTGGGGCGTTTCGCCAACAGGGCGCATATACTCACGGCATTTCTGCGGCAGGTGGCGCACATTCATAGTAATGCTAATGGCATTCGACGCCTTCCTCACCATTGGCAACGCTGCCTGGATCCTCTGGGGGACTATTCTGAAGGACAGTAGTAGATTCTTATTCGTTTTCCTACCACTTGTAATTGTGCAAAATAAATTTACTCAAAGTTTCAATTCGTGTTTTTCATTTCACCCTTCACCGCGACCTCCTGTACTGGAACCCTACTGTTTGCTGGCACTCAGATACACACTGCCCTACCAGTCCCAACGGACATCGTGGAATTACAACGTTGTGGCATTATCGTAAGATATACCACAGTTGCCATGACTTACGAAATGACCCTAGTAGATGAACTAAATTATTCTAGACTTCTTCCAATAAATCGAAGTCGTGCATTTCGCTTCCCTGGAACCGCCCTTACGTGTTCGTTCCATTTCATGTCGCTTTGCCAGGTTACGCCTAGTTATTTAATCGACGTGACTGTGCCAAGCAGCACTCCACTAATACTGTATTCGAAAATAACAGGATTGTTTTTCGTCCTCATTTGAATTACGCTACGTTTTTATACACCCTAGTTGATATGTCAGTTATGTATATAGAAAACAAGAGCGGTTTTGCCAGATTTTCGTGAGGCACCACTGACAACTTTTTTTTTTTTTTTTTTTTTTCACTCGACGTCGTGTACAACGTATAGCCCAGTCAACGAAGGAAAATTTGGGGAAAAAAATCGTGTAGGCTCAAATTTTTGTATGTATCTACTACCATACGACAGCTGGAGAGAAAATGCTGCGGAGGGACAGCCTACCTGTGAAGCGAAAAGTGAGCGGTCCCCGACGTGGTGTATGTTGCCTTTCGTGGAAGAAAGCTACAGCTGCGGTACAGGATGCCTAAGAATTAATTTCCGCTCTTGTTGTGTAGAACAGTGTGCAGAGATTTACATGGAGTTTGTCAGTACACGTTTCTTGCGTTAGTGTTATTGTAACTCACACTTCCATGTAGTATGAACGCACTTTTCGAAAAATAAACATCCAGGAGGCGTGTCTGCTCACTGTGTTGCCAGTGAGTCGTAAGGCGAACTGTGGAAGGGTGTGTATAAGTTTGTGAAACATCCTGTCATCTACTTCTACATGGCTTCTGTGCTAATTACACTTACGTGTCTGGCAGATGGTTCACCGAACCACCTTCACGATAATTCTTTGGTATTCCACTCTCTAACTGCGCCCGGAAATAATGAACACCTATATCTTTCCGTGGGAGATCTGATTTCCCTTATTTTATTGTGATGATCGTTTCTCCCTATGTAGGTCGGCGTCAGCAAAATATTTTCCATTCGGAGCAGAAAGGTAGCGATTGAAATTTCGTGAGAAGATCCCGCCGCAACGAACGCCTTTGCTTTAACGATGTCCACCCCAAATCCTGTATTATGTCCATGACACTCTCTCCCCTATTTGTTGATAAAACATAACGTGCTGCCCTTCTCTGAACTTTCTCGATGCACTCCGTTAATCCTATCTGGTAAGGATACCGCACCGCGCAGCAGTATCGGTGTTCTGCCAATAAAACACAATCTTTGGTTCGCCTTCCCCACAACATTTCCTGTGTGTTCTTTCCAAATTAAGTCGTTCTTTATTGTAATTGCTAGGTACTGAGTTGAATCTAGCGCCTTTAGATTTGATTGATTTATCGTGTAACCGAAGTTTAACGGATTCCTTTTAGCACTCACCTGGAGGACCTTACACTTTTCAAATGGTTCAAATGGCTCTGAGCACTATGGGACTTAACTGCTGTGGTCATCAGTCCCCTAGAACTTAGAACTAATTAAACCTAACTAACCTAAGGACATCACACACATCCATGCCCGAGGCAGGATTCGAACCTGCGACCGTAGCAGCAGCGCGGCTCCGGACTGGAGCGCCTAGAACCGCACGACCACCGCGGCCGGCTCTTACACTTTTCATTACGTAGGATCAAATGCCAATTCTCGCAACATACAGATAGTTACTTCTTGTTACGTAGTGCCGTAGAGAGAGTGGAGACTTGCCTACTTGCTCTTGAGTTTGCATACCCATGAAGGAGGGAAGTGCATGGCCATATCCAGCGAAGTACCTTCCCTCGCGCTCCTACACTCCATCCGGCCCCCTTACGTGCTGTTACAGCCCCAGAACACAATTTATCCGTTAATACGGAATACGGCTCTACTCAGACGGACTACACAGATTTAATATTTGGTTTTAACGCTCTTCATTTAACAGTATTCACTAACTCTATACCTTAAAACAAGTATTTTTAATAATCTGATTTTTTCTGTCCTCTCCAACGCAGGAACAATTAATCTGTGAGAAAAAATGAATAGAATTTTTTAATGGAAAATTTAATGTAGTTTAATTTTGTGTTGGGAAACACTTCCGCTAGAAACCAATGTTTTCGTGTTATTCAAGAGACGTGAAAACCCTCTAAATGCCTTTCCGCACTCCAACGCTAACACCCTACTGGTCAAGATTTTTAGTATGTCGCTCATGACCCTCACCACTACCACTGTACAGTAATTTGCGACTACACGATTTTTCCCACAATCGACATTTTTTGGTCTTCGGTGACGGGATACTGGGTTCTAATACTTAAAAAGGGCTTAGAGCCACTCGCAGATCGAAGAACGCGTATCTAAGGAAGAAGATTTATGGAAATGGGCTTAGCCACAGCCTAGGCTAGGGAATCATTAGAGTGCTGACCTGGCACACAATTTTAATCGGCCTGGAAGTTTCAATATAGGGCCTTGTTCGCACACTATAACGCAGCAAACAATGAGTGAACAAGGATTCAGATGTTTCGGCTATAGTTTCCATTATCCTTTTCGCCTTCTTCTTCTTCTTCTGCTGCTGCTGCTGCTGCTGCTGCAGCAGCATCATATTATCAATCCACTTCCCGTCGGACATTATACGCCAGAGGGGGAGCGGCGTGCTGTATTTGATTATCTGCTTATAAACTTCTGGGAAAGAAAAAAAAAGGCAACAATAAAAAAAAGTAGAGACATGATTTAGAGGCGTAGCTGTCTGTCACTGAGTCAGACAAAAGTTTGCTTCTGACAGGTCTTTTGTCAGCTGAGAATTAACGCAGGCTTTCCGACGTCCTTGGGGCGCACTGTTGGGAGGCAGCGAAATGCGCTGTGAAGGGGAACCGAGTGCTGTGAGCGCTAATGACCGTACGGAGGAAACGAAAGTTAAAAAAGAAATCCGCACGGCCCCTCAGAAGTGCAAACAGTTACGTAAGGCCCGGCTAAGAGGCGAGCAGCGCGTTTACAGACGCCGGCGAGGCTCCCGTGCTGCGCAAACAGGCGGGGCGGGCCGAGACACGCGCTGGCCGCTGCCAGCCGGCTCGCGGCCCCTCCTGCCTCAACCACTGACGCCACTTTCCCTTCTGACTGGGAGACGCGGTCCCCTCTCAGCGACCAGACCACATTATGTCAACGCCGTAGGGCTCACGTCACCACCACAACAGCCAAAGTTTCTTGGGAAATTAGTTGAACCACAATCCAAGGTACCACTCTTGTTAATTAAAGCAGGCACCACCAGAGAAGCCAAAGGTACAAAATCCTTCAGTCACAAACAGGAGGTACCATGTACACCACATGTCATTAGTAGTTTAAGTACCTAAATTAACCTAAAGATGTGATGAATAAGTCAAATCCGCCCCACTCTCTGTCGGCTGTGCGACCACCCATAGCAACATAGATTTACCTAGAGATAGATTAACCAGAGCTAGACTAGCAAGTAAAGAGTTAAAGTGTAGACGCAGACCAACTGCGGACCCACGCACTCACGACGCCCGTCCTCAGCGGGCAAGCGGCGGGGAACACTGTACCCCACCCTTGTGGGGACGACCGACATCCTGCCACACCGAGCACAGCGGCCGCCAAGGAACTACGACAACACTCGCCGAGCTGCCGACTGGTGGAACTACACAAAAGGAAGCAGTGGGAAGCAGCACCCGCTGCACAGAACCCAACAACCCTGAACCCACGCCACATAAATCGAGGATGGTCGGGGGCAGCAAGGCCTCATTGTTCCGACCATGCCGTCCAAAGTCCACGATTTGCTATGTAAATAAAAGAAATCACAGAGAAAAACAACCAAAAACTACACACAAATACACGTAGATTCGGCGAAGCCGAAGGCACTGTAAAACACCAGGTCTCACACACACACACACACACACACACACACACACACACACACACACACACACACACAAAGGTCTCTCGAAGTCACCGGCGCGTTATACAGTGCGTGCCAAACAACACGTAGCCCTAACAGTAACCGACGGCGTCGCAAAAAGAAGGAAAGCGAGTGGATGAAAACGAAACAACAATCCACATCTGACTTAGCTGAAAATTTTTTTAAAAAATTTGTGGTAAAATCTTCAAAAAAATCTATAGTCTGTTTGTAGGTGCTAAGCCTCGTTTATTGTGGAATCAAAGCGCAACCGGTTTCGCGATAATGAATCACTTCTCCAGGTTAAATCTGCCACAACGTACGTACCAATTAGTGGCTGTTAAGTTCAAATGGTTCAAATGGCTCTAAGCACTATGGGACTTAACATCTGAGGTCATCAGCCCCGTAGACTTAGAACTACTTAAACCTAACTAAGGACAGCACACACACCCATACCCGATGCAGTATTCGAACCTGCGACCGTAGCAGCAGCGCGGTTCCAGACTGAAGCGCCTAGAACCGTTCGGCCACACCGGCCGGAGGCCGTTAAGTGAAAAAACTAACAGTCCCTACGATGATGGAGGTAGAAAAGTACTCCGTTAGCTGCAAGCCAAAAAACAAATACGATCTCCTTAAGTTCTATAAGGCACATATCTTGAAATCATCACGTAGAATAAATGTTGAAAGATCCGTCAACTGTCATATAATTACGGGTCATCGCTGAGGGACATTCTAATTTGGACCTGGCAATAGGGCGGATAAGCAGAAGAACACGAAACTGTGGCATCAGAATTCTGTAAATGTAATACGATACCAACTTACCAGTATCGAATTTTTGATAGTACGAGGCGTGTTTTTTTTTTAACTAAGTACAGTTTTGAAATTAAAAAAGACGTGCTACTATATCTCAATAATTTTTTTTATATGAAAGCCTGTACCTTAATCTACGCACTGACGCCATTACACTCTGATTCTTCGTTGTTTACGTTGTGTACTGAGTGTTTAAGATGTCTCCGAAAGTCGTGAGTCCCGCCGACTGTGAAGTACGGGCTGTTATAAGATTTCTTAGTGCTAAAGGCCTAAAAGCGATCGATATTTATCGTGAGATCTGTGCAGTTTACGGAGAAAACATTATGAGTGATGGAATGGTAAGAAAGTGGGTGAGAGCATTTAAAGATGGCCGCACAAATGTGCATGATGAACAACGGAGTGGCCGGCCTTCGGTTGTTAATGAAAGTTTGGTGCAGGAAGTGGACAATAAGGTGAGAGAAAACAGACGCTTTACCATTTCCTTCTTGCAGGATGACTTTCCTAATGTTTCTCGCAGTGTTTCGTATGGCATTGTGACCGAACACTTTAATTACCGAAAATTGTGCGCAGGTTGGGTACCGAAAATGTTGACAGATGTGCACAAAACCAAACGTTTAGACAGTGCATTGACTTTCCTTGAGCGGTACCACAACGACAGAGATGATTTCTTAAGCCAAACTGTTACGGGCGATGAAACATGGGTGGCCTACGTCACACCAGAATCAAAGCAACAGTCCAAGGAAGTTCAGCAAGGGCATCGGTTTGCTGCAAGCCAATGCCCGTCCGCATGTGGCGAATCAGACCAAAGATCTCATCACATCTTTTCGATGGGAAACTCGAAATCATCCTCCGTACAGCCCCGATCTTGCGCCCAGTGACTAAGATCTGTTCCTGCACTTGAAGAAACACCTGGGCGGTCAGCGTCTTCAAGACGATGACGAAACCAAAACAGTGGTGATGCAGTGGTTAATAAGTCAGGCGGCAGACTTCTACGAGGAGGGTACTCAAAAACTGGTTCAACGTTATGACAAGTGCCTCAATATTGACTGAAATTATGTAAAAAAGTAGATTAAGGTACAGGCTTTCCTGTAAAAATAAAATTATTGAGATATCCTGACACGTCTTTTTTTTAATTTCAAATCGGTACTTACTTAAAAGACACGCCTCGTACTAAGCTCGCCATCGCTTCCCTCTCAGACCTGGTGGTAAAATTGTCCAGTGAATAGCCCGTCGAAAACGGAACGCAGATGAAGCATGAAAACAGTAAGGTGTACTAAATTGTGAAGAAAGTAGCAAAATACAAACAGTGGACGGTCCAACCTCATGATGTCCAGCATCGAGTGACTTGGAAGAACCGGGGTTTCGTTGTTGTGTGGTCCCGGTGATGGACTACAAAGCGGGAGATACATGTTCAAACCTCCCTCACGCTCATTTTTTTTTTCACAAAATTATGAACTACCCATCCGGTCATTGACGTATCTCTTCTCCTTCTGTAGTCTTGTCAATTGTCATACTATACACTGGTTACAGAACGTGATTCACTTTACTACCATCGCAAGTAAATGTGATGAATAGTGAGAGCAGACGAGATACCGCATGAATTCCTCACAGAAATGAAAACAACAAATAAACTGGCGTGAACTACGTTACAACAGAGTAACTACATGTGGTACTTGTGTAGAACAAATAGGATGTACATACGTCTGGAGGTCCCTTACACCTCGCTGTTGCAAACAGAAATTACACCACGACGCAGACACTAATTTGAATACAGCAAACAGGCACGTCAGTGACGAGACGAGCAGTTCACAATTTTGTGAAAGAAAGGGCGAGGGGCTACGAGCGAGATTTGAACACGGATCTTCCCCTTATAGTGCACACCATGACCACAGAATCACGACGCAGTGGCTATTCACATTCGCTCAATGTTGCAGATCTTGAGCTTTGATCGTTCACTGTTTCCATTTTGCTTCTTTTTTCGGAATCAGTACACCTCCTTTCTGTTTTCATGCTTGATCTGTGTTCAGTTTTTGATGGATTATTCACTGGGCCATCTTCGCAATAAATTTGAAAGGGCGTGGGCGTGGGGGCGGGGGGGGGGGAGGGGGGGGTGGGGGGGGGGGAGGGGGTGATGTGAAGTTTCCCTTGATAGAAAAAGGGGTATCTAGGCTGCAGTGAAGAAATGATAACGGTACGCACACGTGGCCGCTAGTAAGTCATAGCGGAAACAGACACGGCCGTGCCTGCAGCACGAATATTAACACATGCCCGTAGAGGGCACGAGAGTTATATAAGACCGTAGTATCTTATTTTTCGAAGGCTGGGAGTCGTTTTACAAACGAAATTGACAACCGAAGAGAAATTATATAATAACAACGGGAGTTGCTTGTCGTTGATGACGATACTTTTAACATAGTGGTAAAATTCTGGGTGGTGTGCGTACGTTTTTAGTTTTCGTACAAACGCCACTAATTAGAAATTGAAATTGCTGAAAACATATGTTACTGAAATTGACTTTCCGCCGCTCGAAACAAATAGGTTAAATTATATTAATTACTGCGACTGCAAAGTGGATTATGAAAATAGCTAAAACTGACAATGGAATCACAGTACATAACAATGCATAATATAACTAGGTGAATTAGAACCAGAAGTGAAATTGCAGTGAATATGAGGTAATGAAGTTGTCTCTGTAAAGGGGCTACTCGTGAAGAGGGCGTAAACAATGGCGCTGTGTCTCAGATCCAGCTGAACTTACAGCGTTTGGCTCGGGTGTGCATGACATGGATGTCTTCGAGAATACTGAAAGTATTGCCCTTGCTTACTTTACATATGATCGTTAAGTTGGTTGCCGGATCCGCAACTACGTCCGGTATCACGCGAATGGTCCGGAGCTGCGGATTAAGAACCAGTTACATTCCGACGTATTTTGAAATGCTTACGAAAATCTCGTCCAGTTTATTCAATATAAAATTGTGTACAATCATTGCAATAAATACAATACATACCAGTAAAATCATATATGTTGTATTTTAATCGTTCACCGTGTCCAAGCTGAAAGCCACCGCTTCCTGGAATAAAAGATGCTAGCGAAACACCTTTATCATTCACACTTTTTCCTGTTTCGGTGGAAATTAAACTGTAATATTGTATTCTGTGGTAATGTGGTTTTTTTTTAAATTTGGCTTACTGGTGACAGGGTTATTTGTTGCTGTGCAAGCGAAAGAACAGGCAACATTTAATAAAATGTTATGTCCGTATCTGACTACTCCGAACGTACACATGATCTGCACACAGCCGCGCGCCGAAAAAAAAAAAGGAAAAAGAAGAAAAACTCAGACAAATCAAAACTTGCTATCGCCAACCGCACTAAAGAAATGCACAGTTCACAACGGAGAAAACGTCAGTCACTCCGTTAAGAACGCAAACTTGTCGCTTTGGAGCGCTACCGTCTGTATACAGGTCGCAGCAGGCTATCTATTACGTGACGCTCCACCGCTGCAGTGATTAACTTCCTGCCAGTGATGCCAGTGAAGTGTTGTGTGTGTGTGCTAGTCGATCCTATGGATACAGCTTTGCAATATTAGGCTGATGTAGACACGTGACAGAATATAGCAGCAAGGAACTGTCGTGTTGGGACGTGCCCACGTCCACATCGTTATTGAAGTTGCCCCAGTGTATCAAACTGGACAGTCCAGCGTGTCTACAACAAGTGGTGCGTCCCTCGCAGCCATGTAGCAGCGCGTAAGAACGGCGGTCGTAGAAAACGACAGAGGCTGGAGACGAGGGCTACGTCTAGTCTATGACATTAGGGCGGATAGCTTACAATCGACATTTCGGGTCAGGTGCTTCACAAAAGGCTACTCCTCGCAGTGGCCCAGAAAGATGTTAAGTCTTCGGCGCGCTAGACAACACAGAATATCTAAACTGAAGCCGTACAGTGTGGTCCAACGACTCGCTATTTTATCTCTTTGTTTGCAATGATGTGTCGAGTTCACCGATGGCCGCTTGAGCAGCGCCACCCTTAAATTCGTTTTCCATCAGTGGCTTTCTGTTCGAAATGCGGGGAAAGGGGATCTCCCCTTCCCTACATTGAAAGCTGCGTGCGCCTTTCGTGCCTGCGTGTAAATCAGCAAGCGACCACGACGCGAATGTATCTACGATGTCAATGATCTACAGATTGTGCCGAGTGTGGAGTTCTAACTTGCCAAGAATGCTGCACACTGTGCATGCGCAGAAACAAGGGACTATCGCGTTGTCCGCGTACATCAATGAGGTTAAACAAGGGGAGATGGTGGTGCCTATGGTGAGCACAGCCATTGACCGAAGCCCAGGAAGTGAGTTTCTCGGTTAAACTACTATGTGACACTTGTCCTCTTAGATTTGATACATCTGATTGGCAATCATTTTTGAGTATGTATTTTGATGTAGTATAAAGTGCCATTGCAATGAGCTCGACACCAAATGTTACGAACACGCCAATATTACGGCGGTGGCTTCACTTTTGCGGCGAAAGGGGATCTTCCCTTCCTTACATTGGAAGCTGATCTATTATGACCAAGCTCACTCACTGCTCATTTAGTAATGGATTTTCTGTTTCAGCGTTTTCTTAAGGTTCATTGTGTTGTATGCTTTGTTTTCGTGATACATTGAGAAGACTGCCCGAGATCTTGGCATTTTTCCCCGCTTGTGTTCTCCAACGAGATAGATGTAACATATGAAAGGAAAAAGGAATTTACGTTTTACAAAGACAAGACTTACACTATGCATAAATAAGAACTAAATAGACAAACGCGTTTCGATCACAATTAATTCCACACTGAAAAAGAATTATTTGACGAGAAAAATAATTTTCGATGTTGTTTCGCTCTTATAAAGAAAACAAGATACAAGGGATAAAGGAAATAGGGGTTATTTACTCCGTTCTAGGTACTTTCTGATGCAGGTATATATTTTGTTGGGTAAAGAATTTACTACACGACCGTTGATAAGAACTGCCATAATGAATTCTCTTTGGTCATTAATAAACTCTATTATCATTCCTTGTTCTTACACTTTGTTACTACACTTCACCATTCAGATGCCAAACTGCACAGCAGACAGCTCTCGTACCATACGCAATTTTGGCGCTAGCGTGTAAACGAAAATTAACACTCGAAACACACGAGACTCAGTACAGGAGTAAAACGCATAGAAACACTTGTCTCAAGTAGTCAAGCGAGACAAAAAAGTCGCTCATGTAAAAGGGGCTTTAGAAGTAGTCAAGGTGGCATTCCTTGGGGCGTTTAACTCGCAATGTCTGGAGGGCATAGTTTTGGCCGGATTTGTTTCTGCGATGGTTTCAGGATGTTACTGTATCATGCCTTGGGCCTACTCTATTAGCTTATTTCATTCTTCTCGGTGACCAGGTATTACCGTTTCTTCTCAGTCTTCATGATGAGTATGCTGTAGACATTCCCGTCTTTCAAGTTGCTTACAGCCATTTTCACAGAGTTGCACGCATACGTCGCCTTTTTTTGATAAACCTTGTCGTACCTCGACTGTTCCGTTAAAATAAGCGCTGTTAATTCGACAGAAAATCTCTGGGAATATTTGGAACAGTAGGTAAACCGCAACAATCAGCTACTGGCTCCAATTGGATATAGCGTACGCGAAGAAAATTTCAGACTCACTTTCTCGCCCAGTCGGTGCCATCATCAAAGTTAGAGGCCATATTAACAGCATTAGAGTCATGTCTTCGGGGTATAATAATTTTTTGTCCAGAGCGCTTATTTATGCTCAGTGCCACGTGTATTCCGCACATGTGGCGTATTCCTTCGTCGAGCTGTTGACTGTAACTCACATCTTATTCTCTGAAATACTGGGTCCTAACCCCCACAGCGTCTGACAGAGAGAGGTGAGTCGCATACGAAGAACGGCAGTTCACTTTCCCGCGTGTTATCCAGGAATTAGGTTATCTGTGATTTTCCTAAAATGGGGCGCTCTGAAAGGGCATGAGAGATTATCTGTTATGCTTCTGCAATCAGAAAGTACGCCCCATCTTTAATGGCCACGTCGACGTGACATGAAACGCTGATCTTCCTTCTCTCGAATAGTCTTTGCAGCATTTACGCAAAACAGTCTAACAGTAGACGGAATTTCCGCCCTCTGGTGACTCACGATTTGTATGTGGATTTCTAATCCGTGCGGGTTTAATAATGTCTGCTTAAGGAAACACACTAGTCTACGTACGCTTGTTAAATGTGATAAGAGCGTAACGTATTTACCTACGAACCGCCAATGGCGGGACCCCTCAGTAGGGGAATTACGGTGCGATCCAGATTCGCGAGAAGAGCACTTAACGCTTTGTTGCGTTACTTAGAAATGTTGCAGCAGATGAGCAAAGAATATTCTGGCTGCATACGTGCTGCCAGGATTGTTCCTTTGAAAAGGTCATGGCCGACTCCCTTCTCAATTCTTGCCCTTACCGTTCATGTGTATCCTTCCTAATGAATTCGTCGTCGACGGAATGTTACATCCTAGTATATCTGACCTCCTGTTGTTACCGAAAGAGCATTTTTTCATACTGAAAGGTTTACGAGACAGCGCCTTCGACAGCAAATATGTACCAGCACGGTGAAATAAACTGCCCGCCCAAATATTTATTCGAAAAGAATTACATTCTTCTTGTTTCTATCTTTCACGATGAGCAACAGATGTAACCGTGGTCAGGCTTCCTGTCAATAGGAGGCAGAGTGAATACAACGAGCAACCACAAAAGGTACAGGGCTATTACAAATGATTGAAGCGATTTCATAAATTCATTGTAGCTCCATTCATTGACATATGGTCACGACACACTACAGATACGTAGAAAAACTCAAAGTTTTGTTCGGCTGAAGCCCCACTTCAGGTTTCTGCCGCCAGAGCGCTCGAGAGCGCAGTGAGACAAAATGGCGACAGGAGCCGAGAAAGCGTATGTCGTGCTCGAAATGCACTCACATCAGTCAGTCATAACAGTGCAACGACACTTCAGGACGAGGTTCAACAAAGATCCACCAACTGCTAACTCCATTCGACGATGGTATGCACAGTTTAAAGCTTCTGGATGCCTCTGTAAGGGGAAATCAACGGGTCGGCCTGCAGTGAGCGCCGAGTGTGGGAGGAACTTGATTATCGGCTTTATGTCTGCCGAATCACTAAAGGGGCACATATCGAACATTTGTGAATGCCTAAAAAAACTTTTTGAGTTTTTGTGTGTGTGTGCAAAGCATTGTGAAAATATCTCAAATAATAAAGTTATTGTAGAGCTGTGAAATCGCTTCAATCATTTGTAATAACCCTGTATTATGGTGAATTGAAACAGTACTGTTACGGCCCGGTCGCATTTTTGTATTCCCTGCTAGGCGGTCGCGCGTTTCACGGTGTGCGTACCTCCAGATCTCTGTACCTCCAGAATAATTAATACTGAAGAGAACACACAGTCAGTGCCACGCTCCAAATTCCAAAATTTTGTCAATGGTGCACCTCTATCAGGGGCACCACAACGTCTGCGCTTCCCTCACGAAACGAATTCTATAGGGTTACACACCAAACCACATGAGCGGCGCAGCCACTTACGCTACAAAAATCCGCGTAATGTATTCCAACATGTGAATTGCCAACAGTCCATAACGGGGCGGCGTATGCAATGTAACTACCACATGGGAAGTGCTCAAGGTACTTACGAATGAGCCCAAGATTTCTTGACAGTATGGCGACGGATCTCTCAGCTCACCTGTAAAAGAGTAAAATGAAGATGTATAAATTATACATGTTTAATGGTCATGTTAACAGCTATTACTAACATTAAATGGCACTTATTTACATAATTTGCTCTAGATACTGTGTAATGTGGAGCAGCTGAACTACAACTGGTCTGCGATCACACATGTTAAAAAATAAACCTGAACTGCACTACATAATTAATTTGCATGAGAAATACAGAATAATAAAACACAGCATTTACTTCCTATCACGCGTTACGTAATTCACAGATCATTTCAGTGCCGCTGTACCATATTCAACCATACCGACTACTAAATTTGCCGCTGTATCGCAGTCAACAACGTATTTTTCTGCCTTTGCTGGCAACAGCTAAGGCGCTATCCAGTCGGGCTTAGAGCCTTCCTCTTAGAACAGACAAGAACGCTGCTATCATTCGATGAGCCTTCAATCGGATAGTCTAACAACAGGGTGTCCCATTTATCTTGATCACCCTAAATAGCTGTTTGTCCAGACGCAAATTACAAAATATTTCAAGCAAATGTTCTTTAGCCCTCAGGGGGACATCAATCAGCAAGATTGCCTTCGTTGTAGATTTTTTTTTTTTTTTGTGAAGATATGAACAGCAGTACGACTTTTTTAAATGGTACCCTGTATTTTTTATTCGGTAATTCATTTCCTCTCCTAAAGACCTATTCAAAAATGTATCACAGTGTACCATTCACTGAAACACAACTTTATTAATTACATAACACAACATTGACTTTGAGCCCGGGATCACAAACTCGTCCACTCGGTGACCTGACCGAACAAGTGAAACGATGAACACTTGGCACAGCTGAGGACAGCGTTACAGTCGGTAGTTCACTTGAGCTTCGCTTTAGGCGACTAGTGTGTGCCAGAAGATACAGCAGTATGGAGCATCTGAGAATTCAGCGCAGATAATGACTTGCCTTGTCCAACGAGTAGATCCACTAAAAGAATAACGACTGGAAGAAGATCTGATGGCACGACGTAAATCATTTCATGGATCGGTGTGTCAGCATCTGATGTCACTTGCAAGGAGCTCTGGATCATAGTGCAGTAGGTACAGCGTGCTGGAGGGCGAAGGTTGTATTTTTCAAGAGATGTCTTGGACGCAGAGCGACATGCGACTGTATCCCCGTTTCCTTTCGAAATGGGAGCTCCAGCCAATATTACATTTCTTCCCAAAGGTGATGTCAACGCATTCGATATCCGCACACGCCCTGTGCATGAATTTTTAAAGACAGCGCGCAGACTTCAACTACCTTTAGTGGTTCACAAAACTCACCCAGTTCTCCCCTCTGGACCTCAGAATTTTACGCAAACGCACGTCCGGCCAATTAATGTGTCTCTTACATTTAGAGCTCTATAGCCTTCGCTAAGTCTCTAAATGACGTCAGATACGCTTTGGCAACCGATGTCCCTAACAATATAAACGTAGCTCTTTAATATACCAATGGCGGAATGAACTGTCATCCTGAAATGTCCAGAGATGTGTTGGCGTATTCTACTGTGCGTCAGCGACTTGGGTTATACATCAAACCTGCCCTTAGGGAAACATAGCGTGAAGCCATATGCCGTTGTTGACAGACGTAAGTCCGTCGGATGGGGACAAGTTGACCAGTTTCATTGACCACCATATCCTACGACTGAAAACACGTACATTTAAGACAACACGTCCACGTCGCCAAGGTGGCTCAACAACACTGTCCCTTCACCAGAAACACCATACGTGCATCTCTCTTTTCATTATCGACAATCCACCACGACATGGCAACAGCGCTCAGGATCCCTGATGATTCAGAGGCGAGTGTAGCAACAAGATGTAGTTGCGTAAATAATCACGATTCTGTACTCTAATTATGTGCAACAACGCAATACACCATTGTTTACCTATGTAATCTTAGATTACGCTTTCTCCTGAGAACGTGGCTCTACTTGCTCTGTAATTAGCGCTGTTTTCGTCAGAGCCACTTACTTTCACAAGAAATCTTGAAAAGGGCTATTCTTCCATTGGGTAAATACATTTTCTTCCCTCACTTGTGAGGTTCAGCAGAGTGAAGCGACGTACTGTTTACGATTCTACACTTGTATTCAGAAGGGCCAAGTTTCTGAGCCGCCTAATGAACGGCTCCCCAAATCACCTGAGTTGAATCCTGTGGCTAATTTCTTCTGTCATGCCATTACCTGCATTTTTCCCTATTCCTGTCTAGTCGAAGTTTATCCTCTGTCTTTAATAACTCCTACGCGACCAACTCGTTTCAAGTCAACTCTCCTGTCGTTCATATGAAAATAAAAGGAGCTGTAGTAAGAAACTTTTCTGGGCATCCTACCACATTGTCCTTCAATGGTCGTATGCCCCTTAGGTCTTATTTACATTACATACGGTTTCTGTAAACTGCGTAAAAACAACTAAGTTTACAAATGGTTCAAATGGCTCTGAGCACTATGGGACTTAACATCTAAGGTCATCAGTCCCCTAGAACTTAGAACTACTTAAACCTAACTAACCTAAGGACATCACACACATCCATGCCCGAGGCATGATTCGAACCTGCGACTGTAGCAGTCGCGCGATTCCGGACTGAAGCGCCTAGAACCGCTCAGGTACCGCGGCCGGCAACCAAGTTTACACAAAGTATATTTAACGTAAATACTACTCTAAAAGGTGCCTAGGAACATTGAAAGTGTGATAGCTTTCCCAGCAAGGTAGTTTGTACAGATCGCATATGTCTTATTAATTTAAACAAATACACCTGCTTATGAATGCATGTGCTGAGCAAAAACGCGCAGTGGGAAGTAAATGGTTGAGTTATTTGTATTTTAAATTGACGTAAGTCGCTGTTAGGCCTAGCCTAAAATGTTCGCAATTAAAGCTTCCTTACATTTTTTCGAAGTTACCTTACTGAATAAATATCTATAGTAAACAGGTACCTCATACAGTACTTGCGCGTTTATTTGAAGATAAGTTTGGTGAACTACAAACGTGGCTGTGCAAAGTTGTCACTAAATTTGCTGTAATCCCTCAGTAGCTCACCTAGAAGCACTTGTTCTACGGGTCCTCATTTCTCACACCAAGATGCACTACAGAAGCTTGCTTGGATTCCAACGCCAGCAAAACGTGCAGCGTGAGAGAGTTCGAACAGGGAATATTGCTTGTTGGGCGGAAGCACGAACGCCATTCTTTCCCACTGGCGGCGGCGAACATTGTAACGGAAGAGCTCGGCGCAGAGTTCAAGAACACGGCAAGGCGACCGGGTTCGTGAAATGGCGCGTGCACACAGCCAAGCCTATCACATTACGCAACGGGCTGGACACAATAGCTGGAAGGAAACACCACCGCACCCGCACCGCTCTGCCGACTACCCTCGCAGTTCCTGTTAACAGACGCAGGACCACCTTATCTGTTTCCAGTGCCTCGAAGTGCGTCCCACTATACGACGACAAAGAGATGGCAGAGCGGCGCTAAGAACTGCCACAGGCATAATACAATGCATATACAGGGTGTTACAAAAAGGTACGGCCAAACTTTCAGGAAACATTCCTCACACACAAAGAACGAAAATATGTTATGTGGACATGTGTTCCGAAACGCTTAATTTCCATGTTAGAGCTCATTTTAGTTTCGTCAGTATGTACTCTACTTCCTCGATTCACCGCCAGTTGGCCCAATTGAAGGAAGGTAATGTTGACGTCGGTGCTTGTGTTGACATGCAACTCATTGCTCTACGGTACTAGCATCAAGCACATCAGTACGTAGCATCAACAGGTTAGTGTTAATCACGAACGTGGTTTTGCAGTCAGTGCAATGTTTACAAATGCGGAGCTGGCAGATTCCCATTTGATGTATGGATTAGCACGGGGCAATAGCCGTGGCGCGGTACGTTTGTATCGAGACAGATTTCCAGAACAAAGGTGTCCCGACAGGAAGACGTTCGAAGCAATTGATCGGCGTCTTAGGGAGCTCGGTACATTCCAGCCTATGACTCGGGACTGGGGAAGACCTAGAACGACGAGGACACCTGCAATGGGCGAGGCAATTCTTCGTGCAGTTGACGATAACCCTAATGTCAGCGTCAGAGAAGTTGCTGCTGTACAAGGTAACGTTGACCACGTCACTGTATGGAGAGTGCTACGGGAGAACCAGTTGTTTCCGTACCATGTACAGCGTGTGCAGGCACTATCAGCAGCTGTTTGGCCTCCACGGGTACACTTCTGCGAATGGTTCATCCAACTATGTGTCAATCCTCATTTCAGTGCAAATGTTCTCTTTACGGATGAGGCTTCATTCCAACGTGATCAAATAGTAAATTTTCACAATCAACATGTGGGGGCTGACGAGAATCCGCACGCAATTGGGCAATCACGTCATCAACACAGATTTTCAGTGAACGTTTGGGCAGGCATTGTTGGTGATGTCTTGATTGGGCCCCATGTTCTTCCACCTATGCTCAGTGGAGCACGTTATCATGATTTCATACGGTATACTCTACCTGTGCTGCTAGAACATGTGCCTTTACAAGTACGACACAACATGTGGTTCATGCACGATGGAGCTCCTGCACATTTCTGTCGAAGTGTTCGTACGCTTCTCAACAACAGATTCGGTGACCGATGGATTGGTAGAGGCGGACCAATGCCATGGCCTCCACGCTCTCCTGACCTCAACCCTCTTGACTTTCACTTATGGGGGCATTTGAAAGCTCTTGTCTACGCAACCCCGGTACCAACTGTAGAGACTCTTCGTGCTCGTATTGTGGACGGCTGTGATACGATACGCCATTCTCCAGGGCTGCAACAGGGATTCCATGCGACGGAGGGTGGATGCATGTATCCTCGCTAACGGAGGACATTTTGAACATTTCCTGTAACAAAGTGTTTGAAGTCACGCTGGAACGTTCTGTTGCTGTGTGTTTCCATTCCACGACTAATGTGATTTGAAGAGAAGTAATAAAATGAGCTCTAACATGGAAAGTAAGCGTTTACGGACACATGTCCACACAACATATTTTCTTTCTTTGTGTGTGAGGAATGTTTCCTGAAAGTTTGGCCGTACCTTTTTGTAACACCCAGTATTATCTTCACGGTTTGAAACGCAGATCTGCGCATTTTCTCGATTAAAAGTTAATTACAGAGGAAACTCGTCTATGCGGACTAGGTACGAATGTAGATCATTCGCATAACCGAAAATACATGAATGACGAAGATGCCACCGTTTTTTCATCTGCAGGCGACGGCGGTAGTTACGCTATAATTATTTTCATCTAAAGGTACAAATTATTCGTAATTTTCGAATATATATTGATCACATACTGAAAAAACCGTCAGTTTTGCGCACTAGATATCAATTTCGTTTATTTTGAGCCAGATTCGTATATTGTTTACGTGCAGGGCGACCACGTAGCGTTCCACCAGTAATAATTCGACCGAAATTGTTAGTGCCTGCCGATCCAAAAAAACAACAATCTTGTCCAGCTGCGTTGTTGCCTGTGCACGCTGGGATAGACGGCCATGGTGGACGAGCGGTTCTAGGCGCTACAGTCTGGAGCCGCGCGATCTCTACGGTCGCAGGTCGAATCCTGCCTCTGGCATGGATCTGTGTGATGTCCTTAGGTTAGTTAGGTTTAAGTGGTTCTCAGTTCTAGGGACTGATGACCCCAGCAGTTAAGTCCCACAGTGCTCAGAGCCATTTGAACCATTTTTGAACGCTGTGTCAATGTTTCTACATTGTGAGTGAATTTCGTTGGCTAATCCATTCACACTGTAGTCATTGCAAGATTTTCAGAAATCAGGACCGTCAGGCGTCTACAGGTACTAAAATGTATCAGTGGTGTAGGTTGAAAATTTGTGTTGGAGCGGGACTCGAACCAGGATGCCCCCCTTCTCTAGAACGGTTGCCTTAAGCGGTTTTTTTTCTTTTTGTTCGCTGTGTTTGGTCGTAACGGATTCACATGACATCCGTCGAAGTTCGTTGTTGATACCCTCACTCAGTTTTTTATCACAGATAACCGATTCGGCATTTGGACACGTTCCCTTCGGATCCAAATTGTCAACCTGTTACGCGCAAGTAGCACCCCTGACTGTTGTCACCACTGCTCGTAGCGTTGCGCTAAGCCCCTCAGGGATTCGGAAATTAAGGTGCACCCGAAGAGAAAGTACCAAGAGCCACCCCCGCTCATGGAATTGTGGTGCCGGGCATATCCGACAGAACAGACAGTAAAATTCTGTAACTACCGTCGTCGCCTGCAGATGAAAAAACGGTGGCATCTTCGTCATCAGAAATTACATGGTAGCCAGTCATTTCCGTCTACAGAACGTACTAGGACTGTTGATATTTTTAAAAATATCGGGCATTCGAAACATCGATATTAAGAGACACACCGTTATAGCCCCAGTATGTATCGAAAAGGTATATCGATACAAACGACGTACCGCCCTATAAAACTGTCGATGGCACATGGTAAATACATTGCCAGTTTTAGAGTTGTGTATTTAAGTATTGATTCATTATTAGATGTTCTGTAAATCAACAAGCTAGCAGCCTGCTTATCCCTCTTAGAGCAAGAACTGAAAGGAAAACGATGCACTTTGCTAACAATGGTAACTGCATGTTAGTGGCACAATAAAAGGTGTCCGGTGAGTCAGTCGTCCGATTTCGTCACATATCGGATTTGTCCAGGGCACTTCATGTCGATTTCCCTGTTTATTCCATTTCTGCCAACCCCATAGACCTAGCAGTTTTAGTGTCAAAATTGCGTGGTGAAGTTAAACGCTGCAGTTTCTGTTGGTAGCACCGGACGCCGATTACGTCGTTTCCCCTCACACTTTTCCAACAACCGCAAAGACCGGCTTGTCATTTAGATATTTTTTCATCATCTTCTGCAACTATTTTTGAAGAATGCTGACGTGAAGAAATAGCACACTAACTGCGATAAAAATTGTTTTTTAACGCAACTGGTGTGTCATTTCTTCATATCGGAAATCTTGGTGTTCCATTCACACCGCCGCCCCCCCCCCCCCCCCCCCCCCAGGGCAATCGGTCTTCTTGCACTTGATGCACGCAGTCAGAGAGAAAGACTGGACGTGATGAAACCTCAAAGACCCTACCTCACAGTGAAAATAAAATTATGTTCTACAATTTCAAAAGAACATTTTCAAATATTTACCGAAAACTGCAAAAAATAATATATAAAATAAAAATATTAGCACTCGATATTGCCATTTCCTTATCTACATATCGATATATAGTGGGAATTGAAATCGCCGTAATGATCGGTATTCTTTGGAGAGACTATCGACTTATCGATATTTTGTCAACAACCTAGAACGTACGTCTCAGCATTCTGGAATAATTACAAATGCTTCAACACTAAATTCAGCAGCAACATTTTTAAACAATTCCTCTATATTCATTTCATGTATGAATTTTTTGTCTATGGACACTACAACCGTCTTTCTCTTTTGTGTCACTTCCCTGTCGAAACACGTTCGCTATTCGGTTCTGCATAACAGTGTTAAGTTGTTAACTGGCGCCCTGTCAGAATCTGTTTTCGGTGGTTGACTAAATTTATATTAAATGATTCTAGTCATAGATTGTTGCTGCTACGACGTACGAAGTATGAGATACTGTACAATTACAGTACTAAAAGTACAAAAAAAGATCCGTATGAACGGGAGATCTGGGTTAATGAGAGCCGGATGAAACAAATTCCGCTGCATTTTTGGCTCGAAATATTTAGCTGAGCCTCATTATTTTACGTGGCAGTGTGCTGCCCATTAAAATCCATTCTGAGTCGTGAGTTGGCGTGTTTGGTACGTAAGATACGCCAGCTCGCCAGTATACATAACACACGTTACTATAAAAGGGCATTTTACCTACCTCCGTTGTAGTAAGACATGATTCTTGTCTTCGGGGTAATATTGCGTACGTTTCGGCTGTTGGCCACTATCCCTTATGGGTACTGAATGGACGACGCCGTCAGAGATACAAGACGAAAATTAACTTCGAGTATATGACGATCGCTGATGTGACGGACATCAAATGGAACTAACAAAACAATATTTTAGACAAAATCAGAGGGCCACTTTTTAATGTAGTGAAAATACAGACGCTTGGGGTCACTTCTCTATCCAGTTACCGTTTTCGGCTCTTGCCAGAGGTAATCTCGAGATCAGTTATAGGTAATGCCTCGCCTTCACGACAAGTCACAGCTTTAGATAGTCATAGCTTTAGATCTTCAGAAGACTTCTGGAAGGAGTCGAAACAAGTAATCCACATAAACATGAAAAATTACTCAGACAATGTCTTTTTTATTAGAAAACAATTGACAATCTCAGAATATGCAGGAAGTGTCTCGGATCGGTACCAAACAAGACTAGTAAGGGAGGTTGGTTCGACTCATGGGAGAGTCTCAAGGATATGTTGGAAATCCCTGAATTGGCATACTCTTGAATGTAGACACTAATTATCCTAAGAAAGCCTATTTACAAAGTTTCAAGACAAAGTATTAATTAAAGAACGTAGAAACATTCTTGTGCTTCCTACAAAACGCTCAAATAGGGACTGTGAAGACAATACAATAATTACAGTGCGCTAGAGGACATTTAAGCAGTTATTATTTCAGCTCTATATACAGGGTGACGCAAAAAGAATACCACAACTTTAGGAATTTAAAACTCTGCAACGACAAAAGGCAGAGCTAAGCACTATCTGTCGGCGAATTAAGGGAGCTATAAAGTTTCATTTAGTTGTACATTTGTTCGCTTGAGGCGCTGTTGACTAGGCGTCAGCGTCAGTTGATGCTAAGATGGCGACCGCTCAACAGAAAGCTTTTTGTGTTATTGAGTACGGCAGAAGTGAATCGACGACAGTTGCTCAGCGTGCATTTCGAACGAAGTATGGTGTTAAACCTCCTGATAGGTGGTGTATTAAACGTTGGTATAAACAGTTTACAGAGAATGGGTGTTTGTGCAAAGGGAAAAGTTCTGGACGCCCGAGAACGAGTGATGAAAATGTAGCACGCATCCAGCAAGCATTTGTTCGCAGCCCAGGAAAATCGACTCGCAGAGCTAGCAGAGAGCTGCAAATTCCACAATCAACTGTATGGAGAGTCCTACGAAAAAGGTTAGTTATGAAACCTTATCGTCTGAAATTGGTTCAAGCACTGTCTGGAGCTGATAAGATTACAAGAATCGATTTCTGTGATTTTATCCTTGCTCAAATGGAAACAGATGAATCTTTCGTTTCAAAGATTGTGTTTAGTGATGACGCAACTTTCCACACTAACGGGAAAGTCAACCGTCACAATGTCTGTATATGGGGCACTGAGAATCCGCGGGAAACAACTCGGTATGAACGTGACTCGCCTAAGGTGAACGTTTTCTGTGCCATTTCAGCCAATAAAGTTTTTGGTCCCTTTTTCTTCGAAGGTGCTACTGTAACTGGACTACAGTATCTGGAGATGTTAGAGAATTGGCTGTTCCCTCAGCTCGAACAAGAACCACAACAATTCATATTTCAGCAGGATGGAGCGCCACCACATTGGTACTTATCTGTCCGTAACTACCTGAACGTCAACTACCCGAGGCGATGGATCGGCCGCCAGGCAGCCCGTGACAGAACACTTCATCACTGGCCTCCAAGAAGCCCTGATCTTACCCCCTGCGATTTTTTCTTATGGGGGTATGTTAAGGATATGGTGTTTCGGCCACCTTTCCCAGCCACCATTGATGATTTGAAACGAGAAATAACAGCAGCTATCCAAACTGTTACGCCTGATATGCTACAGAGAGTGTGGAACGAGTTGGAGTATCTGGTTGATATTGCTCGAGAGTGTGGAGGGGGTCATATTGAACATCTCTGAACTTGTTTTTGAGTGAAAAAAAAACCTTTTTAAATACTCTTTGTAATGATGTATAACAGAAGGTTATATTATGTTTCTTTCATTAAATACACATTTTTAAAGTTGTGGTATTCTTTTTGAATCACCCTGTATATCGTGCTACACCACGAAGATGACGTGCTACAGACGCGAAATTTGTGATATGCAAAGGATTAGCTTTTCAGAGCATTCACACAAGGTTGGCGCCGGTGGAGACACCTACAACGTGCTGACATGAGGAGAGCTTCCAACCGATTTCTCATACACAAATAGCAGATGACCGGCGTTGCCTGGTGAAACGTTGTTGTGATGCCTCGTGTAAGGAGGAGAAATACGTACCATCACGTTTCAGACTTTGATTAAGGTCGGATTGTAGCCCATCGCGATTGCGGTTTATCATATCGCGACATTGCTGCTGGCGTTGGTCCAGATACAGTGACTGTTAGCACAATATGGAATCGGTGGGTTCAGGAGGGTAATGCGGAACGCCGTGTTGGATCTCAACGGCCTGGTATCACTAGCAGTCGAGATGACAGGCATCTTATCCGCATGGCTGTAACGGATCGTGCAGCCACGTCTCGATCCCTGAGTCAACACATGGGGACGTTTGCAAGACAACAACCATCTGCACGAACAGTTCGACGACGTTTGCAGCAGCATGGACTATGAGCTCGGAGACCATGGCTGCGGTTACCCTTGACGCTGCATCGCAGACAGGAGCGCCTGCGATGGTGTACTCAACGACGAACCTGGGTGCACGAATGGCAAAACGTCATTTTTTCGGATGAATCCAGGTTCTGTTTACAGCATCATGATGGTAGCATCCGTGTTTGACGACATCGCGGTGAACGCACATTGGAAGCGTGTATTCGTCATCGCAATACTGGCGTATCACCTCGCGTGATGGTATGGGGTGCCATCGGTTACACGTCTCGGTCACCTCTTATTCGCATTGACGGCACTTTGAACAGTGGACTTCACATTTCAGATGTGTTACGACCCGTGGCTCTACCCTACATTCGATCCCTACGAAACCCTATATTTCAGCAGGATAATGCACGACCGCATGTTGCATGTCCTGTACGGGCCTTTCTGGATACAGAAAATGTTCCACTGCTGCCCTGGCCAGCACATTCTCCAGATCTCTCACCAATTGAAAACGTCTGGTCAATGGTAGCTGAGCAATTGGCTCGTCGCAATACGCCAGTCACTACTCTTGATGAACAGTGGTATCGTGTTGAAGCTGCATGGGCAGTTGTACTTGTACACGCCATCCAAGCTCTGTTTGACTCAATGCCCAGGCGTATCAAGGCCGTTATTACGGCCAGAGGTGGTTGTTCTGGGTACTGATTTCTCAGGATCTATGCACCCAAATTTCGTGAAAATGTAATCACATGTCAGTTCTAGTATAATATATTCATCCAATGAATACCCATTTATCATCTGCATTTCTTCTTGGTGTAGCAATTTTAATGGCAGTGCTTCCATATTTTTATCCAACCTCTTATATTGTACTTGGTAACAAACGGGGCCTGTACCACGTCCTCAATATGTTGGAAGTGTCAGCTGTCGTCAGAACAGTGTTCTGTGTAGCTGTGAGTGGATTACGGCGGGGTAAGTAAATTCGAACGTGGGAAATTGTTGGTTCTCGTAAGGTGGTTGTTTCCGCAATTCCACAATCATTCCCACGTGTTGCAAACGTCCGTATCAGGAAAATGTTGTACCGAAGCGGTAAAACATGTACTACGGAAGAATGCTGTTTGGTCGGATGGGTTTCCAACTTCTGCCCGAGTTTACGTCCCAAGAGTGAAGCATGGCGGGGGTTCTATGGTTACTCTGTAAGGCTGCATTACTCCCAAAGACAATATGACCATTTTGGGTGACAAGTCCATCCCATGGTACAATGTTTGTTCCCCAATGGTGATGCCGAGTTCCAAGACAACAGGGCCCCTGTTGACGTCGAGGACTGGTTTTGGAGCACGGGGATGATCTGTCGCCACTACAATCACCACATCTCAATGTCATTGAGCCTCTGTGGTCTGCTTTGGAGAGAAGTGCGTGTGATCTCTATCAATCTCCATAGTCGTTAACTAACTGAACTTGGCACTATTTTTCAGGGAGAATAATATTAGAGTCCCTTGAAAAGCATACAGAAGCTGAAGAGCTCCGAGACGACTGGAAGGTGTTTTGAATTCCAGTGGGTTTTCTACAGTGTATTAGGCGTGGTAGTAAGTTGTGTTTTTAGTGTTTTCATATCTTTTGTGTAATCCCTGTCTATTCAAATAAACTTACACACATTGCGACAATGAAATAAAAAAAAAACATTAATTGTAGAGATGAACGTCGACAATAAACGTGCGTCACAGTCTTAGAGCAGACAGTACTACTAATGCGTAGTGCGAATTCAACGTTAACTCTCTCTCTCTCTCTCTCTCTCTCTCTCTCTCTGTCTGTCTGTCGCGCTCTCTCTCTCTCTCTCTCTCACTCTCTCTCTCTATCTCTCTCTCTCTCACACACACACACACACACACACACACACACACACACACACACACACACGCTGGTAATGTTGATCCCCTTCGATTGCAACTTTATGTCCAGATGTCCTTTCTGTGACCACAGTTGCCGGTTAACCAAATGGATGGTAGACCGCGTGACACCTGACTACGAATCGTTTAAACTTTGTTCTATCTGTGCCTCCTATATTCAGAGCAGTGGGAAATCGCCTGAATACTATTCTCAGGCTTGCCGGTGCACCAGAACAAGGATCGTTAATCCACAGCGCAGATTCAATCGGGGTTTGCCTTACCAGCTCGTCTCGTGCGCTGATCGTTAACCTACACGAGCAGGTCCCACGTCAAACGCTAGGTATCCCCAATACATAACTGGGCGAGTAGATTCAGAGATCGACTGATATGACTAGTTGTATTTTAACATACATTCAAGCCAGCGGACCAGTAGAGTTCGGGACTGTTGTTTAACGTCGTATCGTTATGCGTAGTAGCTTTTCCTCAATCAGGCTCATAATGGCAAATGGCCGCTGTGTCCATTAGCTGACCATGGGGAACGAAACGAACTATATCAATGTAATGATCTATCTTCTTTGTTGAAGAAACGAAGCGGCTGTAACAATGCAGATTGTACATGGGTTTGAACTTGCATCCATAAGGGATTTTCGTTAGTTTCGCCACAAACACACACCTCAACGACGCATAAAAGTGTCGACAACGAAATAAATTATGTAGAAACTGTGTAAAAGATCAGTCCTTCAAGGAAAATGAACACCACTGTTTTCATTATTTGTGTGGATTATTTTCAATTTTTTTAACGCAGCGTCGATACTTAGTTCTGGATGAACTAGATGCGCCCATCAGTAGAAGAGTATCATGCACCTGAGAAGCGGTCTGCATGGCCTGAAATTTTAGAGAGATCCCTTCACAATGGATGTAGCTGATTTCATTTATGTTTATTTAAGCTACAGAATACAATTTTTATGTAACAGGTAATTAATTTTAGTCTATGGTGAATATCTTCAAGAACTGAATCCAATGTAAATGCTTTCCTAACACAACCGGCCAATGTATGCTACAGTTAGAAGATGAGAATAGGACAGAGAAGCTATATCGCAGCACGTAAAAGATTATCTGCCACGCACAACACCTTGTTGAAACTATGCCTCTCTTATCTCTCACTGACCTTCGTAAAAAGACAAGCGTGCAATGGTCGGGGTGCAGACGACATTTATTTCTCCCTGATTAAAGTAATATTCATAGACGAAGATGCTGAGTGACGGAAGAATGGCGACAAGTAGGGAAAGATACTTTTATTAACAATTTTGTGAAAACGTGTTGCATGCCTACATCCAAGCCGCTACACAGCCTCGTGTTACGGAGGATGAAGTTCCCGGGAAAGAAGTGTGGAGGAGCTGAATAATCGTCATGGGCCATGAGGCGCTACTTAACCCAACTGCGGATGTTTTTTAAGTAGAAGCATTACGGATTCAATTATAAAATAGTCAGTCCCTGTTTCGTATTCGTGTCAGACAGACGTACTGAAAATTTGCGTCAAGCTGGGGCTACTGCAGTTATTACTGATTGAAGCACTTGAAATTAGATTCGTTCTACGAGACGTAGTGCCTGTTTATTAATGGAAGGAATAAGTCATTAATTCAGCGAACAACAGTCTGTTTCACTGACTGAACTGTTTTGCTGTTACGAGAGCGTGCTCATTTTATTTTCATTCAGTTTGCGCAGCGGGCAGTTTTCAATCCAATCCAAAGTGTGAAGCTGCGAAAAATATTTACTTCTTAGATTAAAGCTTTTGTATTCCATTGAGTAGTCAGCGGTGCCGGAGCGGTGGAACAGTTTCATTACAGTGAGATGACAATACAGGGCCCCATATACGACTTTTCTACACTTAGGTAAGTTTTCTAAGTAATTTCTAACTGGACACGTTAAGGCGGTGGTTCACCCGAATCATACTACAGCAAATAACTTATATATTCGCTGACATAGCGCCAGACTCCAGATTATCAATGTAGGTTTGAGCATAAAGAATAAGGTCTCGGTTATAAGAGTGGCCCGAAGACATTTAAAAGTACCAGGATGCAGTGCGTTGTCCTGGACAGCCAGCGTTCACCATAGACAAGACTGGCAACAGGAGTGACTCAGAGATGTGTGGGAGGATCTCGCTTGTTCTGTACATAAATCCAACGGTCTGTTTTAGCAAGAACAAAGGTCTCCGATTCTTTATTGACGACGCTGTTGTAGTGCACTGTCGAATGACTCCGAGAGAATTCACAAATAGTGTGATGAATAACAGCTCGCTCTAAATGTGGGTAAATGTACGTGCTGCTTGATAAAGTCGCGGCAATTAAATATCTAAGCGTAACGTCGCAAAGCGATATGAAATGAAACTAGCACGTTAAGTCGACAGAAGGAAAAGCAAACGGTCTACTTCGGTTTATTTGGAGAATTCTAGGGAAGTGTAGCTTATCTAAGAGAACGTGCTGAAAAGCAATGCTTTCTAATTCTTCACGTGAAAACTCTTAAAGCTTTTATCATAAAACAAACGTTATTAACATTCAACGTCTTTATTTTTCATGTCGACATATTTATTTCTCGACATAGTCATACTAGCGAGAGAATTGTTTGTTGGGACCGTCACTTTGACTTTGTTGACAGACCTCTGCTTGTACTGCTTCTTCACTATCAAACTGAAGTGTTTGAAGATGTTCTTTTAAGTTTTGGAAACAGATAAAAGTCGGATGAGGCCAGTCGCGACAGTATCGACGACGATCGACGACAGTGAATCCCGAGCGTCGGACTGTTGCAGACGTCGCAGCGGTCGTGTGTGGCCTGGCATCGTTATGCTGAAGGACAGCGTGCTCCACGTGTGGGCCAACTCTTCGAATTCGAAGCGCGATTACAGCACGTCGTTTCTCACGCACCGACACAGTTACACATCGACAAGTTACGCCCCATAAATCGGAGCCCTCTAGCGGCAGAGGAATGCAAAAATGTAGAAATGAAGATGTTGTATGTTTACAACGTTTGTTTTATTTAAAAAGCTTTATGAGCTTTCACACAAAAAATTCGGTGGCATTACTTTTCTGCACGTTCTTTCATAAAAGAGACTGAGTATATAACACTTGTGTGGCTTAATTCTTGGTACTGTACCGGGGTTTGGGATGCCCACAAGGTCGGATTAAAAAAAGACATTGAAGCAATCCACAGGCGTGCCGCTAGATTTGTTAACGAGAGCTCGATCAACACCCGAGTATTACAGAAATGCTTCGAGAACTCAGATGGGAATCTCTGGAAGGAAAACGACGATTTTTTTCACGAACCACTATTGAGAAAGTGTAGAGAACCGGCATTTGCCACAGACTGCAGAACGATTCTGGTGACAACAGCGTACATCTCGCGTAGGATCGCAAAGAGAAGATAGTATTAATCATGGTTCGTACTGAGACATATTGCCAACCGCTTCCCCTCGTTCCAGTAGCGGAATGACTGGCACTGGTAACTGGTACCCTCCGCCATGGAGCGCTTGGTGGCTTGTGGAGTATCGACACTGACGAAAAAAATCGCAACACCAAAATCTAAAATTCGGGAATACATTTGTCTAGGTAATATATGTAAGTGATTAACATTGCAAGATCACAGAATAATGATATTGCAAATATAAAATGCTGGTAAATTAATAGGTGGTGTAAACGCCAGAATCTTGAATGCAATCATGCAAACGTGCACGCACTGTGTTGTACAAGTGGTGGATGTCAGTATGTGGTATGAATTTCCATGCCTGTTTCCCTTGGTCGGTCGATAGAGAGACGGTTAATGTTGTTTGTAAACGACGCTGGATTTGTCGTCCGATGATGTACCATACATGCTCGACTGGAGACAGATCTGATGATCGAGCAGGCCAAGATAAAATGTCGATACTCTGTAATGTTGAGTTACAACAGCGGTATGTGGACGAACGTTATCCTATTGGAAAACACCTACTGGAAAGCTGTTCTTGAATAACAGCACAACAGGTCGAATCACCAGACGCACAGTTTTGCAGTCCGGGTGCATGGGAGAACTGTGAAAGTGCTCCTGCTATCATACAAAATCGCACCCCAGGCCGTAACTCCACGTGTAGATCAAGTGTCTCTTGCATGCAGGCAGGTTGGCTGCAGATCCTCAACTGCCCTCCTCCTAACCAACAAACGGGCATCACCGTCAACGAGGCATAATCAGCTTTCCATCAGAAAACACAACAGGTGTTCACCATCCCCTCCAGTGAGCTCTCACTTCACACCACTGACGTCGCTAAAGGCACAGCTTTGGCGTCACTGGAACGCACGCTACAGGACGTCTGGCTCGGAGCTATCCTTTCTGTAAGCGAATTGTAACGGTTCATTGTGTCACTGTGGTCCCAACTTCTGCTCAAAATACTGCTGCAGATGCAGTACAATGCGCCATATTCTTATGCCGAAATGGTTCAAATGGCTCTGAGCACTATGCGACTTAACTTCTGAGGTCATCAGTCGCCTAGAACTACTTAAACCTAACTAAGCTAAGGACATCACACACATCCATGCCCGAGGCAGGATGCGAACCTGCGACCGTAGCAGTCGCGCGGTTCCGGACTGAGCGCCTAGAACCGCTACACCACCGCGGCTGGCTTCATATGCCGAACACAATGGTCTTCCCTCTCGGTAGGGCCACGTGGTCGTCCAGAGTCCGGTCTTCTTAGGACCGTACATTCTTTTGACCACCGCTGCCAGCAGTCATGTACATTGGCTCATTTTCTGCAAAGTCTTTCTGTAACATAGCAGACGGAACATCCATCTTCTCGTAGCCCTATTACACGATCCCATTCAAATTCAGTGAGGTGCTGATACTGGCTTCCTCGTCCTAAAGGCATTCTTGGCTAACATCAATTCTCAATGTCGAATCTCAGAGGAAACCAACGCTCGCGACCGTTATAGCGCGCGTTTAAAGCAAACCAGGTCTTAATCCTGATGGTAACGCTATTAGCGGCACTATTACGCGACTGGCACAAAATATGAATAGACAGCACGTTTCGGACGAAAAAACACGACTCACAACTTTCGGTTACGACGTGATTTTTTCCCCCCCTTCATCATATGTACGTAGGTGTAGAAACCTCAGCGCTCGGCATTGTTGGCTACCTAAATAAACTAAAATAAAAATGGTAATTTTTTTAAGAGCAGGTCCCCGTCACGACGGCTGCCTAGCCTTCGGAGCACCCAGAGACGAGCCGAGCACACTGTGGTGGGCAGGGAGCGCTGGGGCCGGAAACCGCGAGAAAGCCGCGGGGGAGGCGGCGCCGCTCTCTCCGTCCGCCAGGAAAGCGGGGCACACCACACCAGGCCCAGCACACCCCGGCCCAGCCGCTGGCCGCATCCGCCGGACCCAGGACGCGCCACTCGGGACCACCGCACGGCTACCTGGCCACTCCCCGAAGCGCTCTTTCTTCTACTGACACTGTCGTCGTCGTTGTCTTCAGTGCGAAGACTGCTTCGATGCAAATCCCTGGCTCTAATCAATCCTGTGCGTGGGTCTGAATCTATGTGGAACCACCGGAACCTACATACATTTGAACCTCGGGTCTCCCTCTACAATTTGTACCCCTCTCCATTACCAAACTGATGATTCCTTAACGCCTTAGGACGTCTCTTGTCAATGGATCCCTTCTTTCATTCAAGTTGTACAGTACATCCCGTTTCTTTTTTTCCAAATCGACTCAGTACCACCTCATTTGTCATTTGATTTACCCATGTAATTTTCACCGTTTTTCTACAGCACCTCATTTCAAAAGTTTCTATATTACTTACGTACAAGGGTGCCCTCGACACAGGACTTACTAACAAACTGATATCACATGTTAACAGATTCTTCTTTTGCAGAAATTCCTTGCATGCTATTGCCAGGGTGCATTTTATGCTACCTCTACTTAGCCCATCATCTTTATTTGCTGCCAAAATAGCAAAATTCATTTACTGTTTTTAGCGTCTCATTTCCTCATACAGCCTGTAAGGTGCATTCCAAAAGAAACGATCTGTTAACAGTGAAATGGCAATCGCTTAAAGGATTGTAACGTCGTTGCCTGTGGAAGAAGCTGTGGACCCTGAAACAATGCGAAGGCTCCAAACCCGCCGCTGGAATCGACGAGCTTATACCCACACGACGACAGGACCAACACGCACACACGTCGACTGTCAGTACTCAGTCGTGCTGAAAACAGTGAAACGGAGGTTTGAATAGAAGAGCATAGGGGTGCAGGTGTTACCTGACAGTGGAAGAATGGCACATGTCTACCGAGAGCACTTGAAGTCCGCTGCAATGGTCAAGACGTGACACAAGCTGATGGTGGTTAACTGTTTAAGGAGACAAACAGCTAAGGCTAAGGTCAACAGTCAACAGTCTCCTATGCACTCCAGAACAGAAGCAGTGTACCCATTCTACCTGGGTATACAGTAAATTCCGTGTGCAAGTGTGAGGAAGTGTTCTAAATGTTTGAGTAGCACGCACCTTATGCGCATTATTGAGATTATCCCCGTATTCACCTATCTGACTGTGGAAAACTGCCTAAAAACACATCCAGGCTAACCGGAAGACCGATCTTCGTCGTTAATCCGGCGGACGGATTCTATCGGGGCTGGCATTCTTCCCCGCGTCCTGCAAGTCGTCGCGTTAACACGCGGGGCTCCCTGGGCAGGTCATGATACAAGCCACTACGGGAAGGACGATTACTGTTTGTCGATGGATGCACACGGTGTGGAACGCCACACTGCGTTACGATGCCATGCCACTGTCCAGCAGGTGGATGGCCTTGTTATTCAACACCGGAGAATTACTGTAGTAGGCTTGCTGCAGAGGTCGAGTTGAGCGTCGGAATTGCAAAGCACATGCAGTGCTCTCCGTACACTTTCCCTGCAAGCCTTCCACTGTCCGGAAACGCACTACACACTTATGCTCTTCTTCTGAAGACTCCGTTTCATTTCCAGCACTACTGAGTGCAATAGACAATCGCCGCGTGCGCATCCTCGCCCTGTAGTCACGTGGTTGTCGCCCGTGTCTCTGTAGCCACCCAATTTGAGACCTCAGCGTTTTTACCGAGACCGCACGTTGTTCCACAAGCAACAGTATTACGATCATTTCAGCGGGTTTCATTTCACAGCCCCCGAATCAAATGGTTCAAATGGCTCTGAGCACTATGCGACTTAACGTCTGAGGTCATCAGTCGCCAAGAATTTAGAACTAATTAAACCTAACTAACCTAAGGACATCACATACATCCATGCCCTAGGCAGGATTCGAACCTGCGACCGTAGCGCCCCCGAATCGTTTCTTCTCCAATGCACCTCGTAATACCCCCAGCATCTCCTGTTTTCATTTGACTAGATACCGTTACCATTGATTTACTTTTTTGTGTTCGTCTTAAAACCTCTATTAAAGGTATTACCTACTCCGTTAAATTGCCCTTCCAAGTCCTGTGTCATTTCTGACGTTCGCCGATGACATGGTAATTCTGTCAAAGCTTTTATTTCTTCTCCCTGAACTTCAATTCCTTCATCAAATTTTTCTCTGATTTCCTTTACTGCTTGCTGAATGTACATATTGAATAAGGTCGGGGAGAAGCTACACCTTCGTCACACTCCCCCTCAACTACGACTTCCCTTTTATGCCCTTCCACTCTCACAACTGCCGTCTCATTTCGGTTAAAATTCTACATTACTTTCAGCCACCCCTTTTATTCTACCCTTGTAACTTTCAGAATTTCAAGGAATATATTTTAATCAACACTGTCAAAAAGTTGCGCTAAATCTACAAATCCTACAATAGCTATAAACACAGGTTTGCCTTTCTTCAACATTATCTTTTAAGATATGTCGCAGGATCACCGTTGCTTCGTTTATCCAATTTCACATCGCTTCTTAATATTACTACTGAACACTCACGTGATCTGACGTAACCATAATACATACATCAAAAGAAGTTTTGCATCGCCTCGGTTCCGAGAGTTCCGGAACCTGTACAGAAAATTGGAATCGAGATCAACATAAACATCATTTCCGCCCTTTCTATTGTTCATGAAAGCCACACATTGCATGTTGTACCACCATACAGTGAGACCTTCAGATTTGGTGGTCCAGACTGCTGTACACATTGGTACCTCTATCACCCAGTAGCACGTCCTCTTGCATTTATGCATGTCTGTATTCATTGTGGCACACTGTTCACAAGTTCATCAGGGCACTGTTGGTCCAGATTATCCCACTCCTCAACGGCGATCCGGCGCAGATCCCTCAGAGTGGTTGATGGGTCACATCGTCCACAAACAGCCCTTTTCATTCTATTCCAGGCATGTTCGATAGGGTTCATGTCTGGAAAACACACTGGCCACTCCAGTGGACCGATGTCGTTATCATGAAGGAAGTCATTCACATGATGTGCACGATGGGAACCTCGCCAATATGCTGCCGATATGGCTGCACTATCAGTCGGAGGATGGCCTTCATGTATCGTACAGCCACTACGGCGCCTTCCATGACCGCCAGTGGCATATGTCGGCCTCACATAATGCCACCCCTAAACAGTAAGGAACCTCCACCTTGTTGCACTTGCTGGACAGTGTGTCTAAGGCGTTCAGCCTGACCGGGTTGCCTCCAAACACGTCTCCGAAGATTGTCTGGTTGAAGGCATATGCGACACCCATCAGTGAAGAGAACGTATGCCAGTCCTGAGCGGTCTATTTGGCATGTTGTTGGGGCCTATCTGTACCGCGCTGCGTGGTGTCGTGGCTGCAAAGACAGACCTCGCCATGGACTTCGGGAGTGAAGTTGCGCATCATGCAGCCTATTGCGCACAGTTTGAGTTGTAACACGACGTCCTGTGGCTGCACAAAAAGCTTGAACATGGTGGCGTTGCTGTCAGGGCTCCTCCAAGCCATAATCCGTAGGTAGCAGTCATCCACTGCAGTAGTAGTCCTTAGGTAGCCTGAGAGAGGCATGTCATCGACAGTTCCTGTCTCTCTGTATCTCCTTCATGTCCGAACATCACTTTAGTTCACTCCGAGACGCTTGGACACTTCCCTTGTTGAGAGCCCTTCCTGGCACAAAGTAACAATGCGGACGCGATCGAACCGCGGTATTGACCGTCTAGGCATGGTTGAACTACAGTCAACAAGAGCCGTGTGCCTCCTTCCTGGTGGAATGACTGGAACTGATCGGCTGTCGGATCACCGCTGTGTAATAGGCGCTGCTCATGCACAGTTATTTACATCTTTGGGTGGGTTTGGTGACAAACATCTCTGAACAGTTAAAGGGACTGTGTCTGTGATACAAATCCACAGTCAACGTCTCTCTTAATGAGTTCTGGGATCTGGGATGATGCAGACCTTTTTTGGTGTGTGTAGTTTTAAGTGAATACGTTTTGGAGTTAACTCCTTTCCAAGCAGATATTTATCGAGATTCTCTCGCGCCTAGAACAGTCCCGTGCGACTGGAACAGAGCACACATCATCTGTGTTTACAAAATGGGTAATAGACCGGATGCACAGAATCACAGACCGATAGTGCAGACGTGCATATATTGAGGATCTTACAGCATACTCAGAGCCAAACATTACGACTTTCCTGGAGAAAATCTTCTCCGAAAGAAATTAATACGTGTTCAGGAAAAATCACTAGTGTGAAACGCAGGTTGCTTTATTCACACACTACATCCTGAAAAAAAAAACGTGCAGATGAAGAAGCATATTACGTCTCCATCGAATCGGCAAGACTGTCGCCACAGCATCACACAATGGGCCACTAATCCAGACACCATCATCCGGACTATTTTTGCGAATGAGTGATTAGTTTGAGGATCTTCTTCTTCTTCTTCTTCTGTAGTGGTCAATCCAAGGATTGGTTTGCAACAGCTACAATGGCAGCTTGTCTCCATTCTGTGCGTCTTTCATCTTTTCTTCACTTCTTTATAGGTGTTACATCCCACATCTTTCACGATTTGATCCATGTACCTCAGTCGTGGTCTTCCTCTTGGTCTTTTTCCCTCGACATATCCCTCTATGATTCTGTTCAGGAGTCCTTTATGTCTTAATAGATGGCCTGTAAATTGCACTCTTCTTTTAACAATGAAACTCCAGAAGCTTCTCCTCTCAACTGCTCTTTCCAGAACCACTTCGTTTGTGACCTTGTCGATCCATTTTATTTTGAGCATGCGTCTATAGCACCACATTTCAAAAGAATTTAGCTTCTGGTCTTCCTCTGTCCCGAGAGCCCATGTTTCACACCCATAGCATGCCACACTCCACACACATGATTTCAAAAATCTTTTCCTGATTTCAAGGCTGATGCTCTTAGATGTTAATATGTTTTTCTTCTTGTTAAAAGCAGCCTTTGCTTGAGCTATTCTACTTCTTACTTCTGCCTTGCTCCTTCCATCCCTGGTAATACTACTGCCCAGATAAGTAAATTTATCAACTTGTTCAAGCAGTTCATTGCCTACATGAACTTGGACTTTCACTTGATCTTCTTTGTCGCATGCCATTACTTTTGTTTTTGCTTTATTAATTCTCATATTATATTCTTCACCCTTAACTTTATCCATTCTATTCAGTAGGACTACAAGATCTTCTTCACTTTCAGCCAGGACAGCTATATCATCGGCATATTTTATCATATCTATTCGTTGGCCATGAATTACTACACCTGTCTGTGAATTTTCCCTTACTTTTCTCAGCGCCTCTTCAATGTATACGTTAAAGATAACGGGGGATAGTGCGCAACCTGGTCGGACACCTTTCCGTATCTGCACCTCTTCTTGTTTTGTCCGTCCACGGATAACTGCTGTCTCGTTTTTGTACAGGTTCTATATCATTTTTCTATCTTTATAGTCTATTCCTACATTTTTGAGTACCTCAAACATCTTATCCCATTTAACATTATCAAAGGGTTTCTCTACATCTACGAAAGCTATGTATGTTTTCAGGGAGGATATCTGACTAATATTACCCATAACGTTAAACTGGGTATATAACACAGACACGAAAGTAAATTCTGGTGTGGCTCAGGGAAGGACAATAGGTCTTCTGACTTTCTCAGTACACATGAACGATTTACAAGAATCAGCAGCATCATATGACTGTTGGCTGGCTATGAACGGTGATAAGGAACAGCGAATAAATGTAGAATTATGACTATAAGAAAGACAAGGAACTCGATAGTACCTGGTTACAAGATTAGTGGTGAACATATGAGGACGACACGTCGTTTACTTGTGTCGGCGATTATACTAAGAAATGATATGAATTGAGACGAACGCGTGAAATGGGAGACTTCGATTTGTTGGAAAGGTTCTGGGAAAACGTAATGTAAATGGAAACGAAATCGTACAAAAGACACTAGTGCATGCAAGTCTAGAGTGTTGCTGCCGTGTTTGGAGTCATTATCAAGCAGGTATGACTGAAGACATTGGAGAAACTCAGATGAACTCGTCTATGTGAAAGTATAGGAGAAATGGTCGAAGTAGTGGAATGGGAGTCCTTCAAAGAAGATACACTTAGTTCTCGCGAAACGCTGTTGGGTACAGTTAGAGAACCTACGGTCGAGAATCTACGTAATATGCTATTATTTTCATTCGTATACACATTACGAAAAAAAAGACGCACCATGTAGGAATTATTCGAATGGAACGGAAATCGGTAAATTGGACATACGGGCAAACGAATGATTACAATTTCAGGAAAATTGGAGGATTTATTCTAGAGAATGAGCTTCACAAGTCGAGTAAGCCAATAACGCGTTGGTCCATCTCTGGTCCTTATCAAAGCAGATATTCGGATTAGTACTGATTGATAGAATTGTTGGATACCCACATGAGGGATATCGTGCCAATTCGTGCCCAATGACTGCGCTAGATCGTCAAAATCCCGATGTGGTTGGAGGGCCTTGCCCACAATGCTCCAAACGTTCTCAACTGGGAGAGATCCGCGACCTTGCTGGCCGAAGTATGATTTGGCAAGCGCGAAGACAAGCAGTACAAACTCTAGCCGTGGGCGGGCGGGCGGGCATTATCTTGCTGAAATGTAAGCCCTGGATGGCTTAGGCATAAGAACAATACAACCGGGCGTAGAATACCAATCGACGTACAGCTGTGCTGTGAGGGAGCCGCGGATGTCAAAGAAAACGGACCTGTTACAAAAAGAAATAATACCCCAGACCATCAGTCCCTATTGTTGGGCTGTATGGGGGATGAAAGTCAAGCTGGCATCCTACCGCTGGCCGAGGCGTCTCCAGACAGTTCTTCGGCCTGGAATCTCACTGACTGGAGTAGAATTGTCTTTAGTAATGAGTTCCGCTTCGAACTGAGCCCCAATGAACAGCAAATACGTGCCTGCTGACGCCCAGACAGCGTTGGGCTACCAACCTGACTGTCGCCCAACATACGACCCGACAACCGAGAGTGATGGTGTGGGGTGTCCTTTCTTTTCATAGTAGGATCTCTTTGGTCGAGATTCACGGCATCCTTACAGCACAGCGGTATGTCGACATGTTCTACGCCCTGTTTTGGTGCCCTTCGCAGCAAGCCATCGTGGCCTTTCATTTTAGGAAGGTAATGTCCATCCGTAAACGGCGAGTTTCTCCGGCTTGTCTTCGTGCTTTCCAAACCCTACCTCAGCCAGCAAGGTCACCGGATCTCTCCCAAATTGAAAACGATAGTAAGCCAATTGGACAGAATTTGGTAAGCTACTCCTCTGGTGGACATCCAACAACTTTGTCCATCAGTGCCACACCGAATAACTGGTTGCAAATGAGCGAGAGGTGGACCAGCGCGTTATTGACGTACTCAATTTGTGAAGCTCAACCTCCTGCATAACTCATCCAATTTTTCTGAAATTATAATCATTTGTTTGTCTGCACATGTACATCACATCTATGATTACCGTCCGGTTCGAGTAATTCCTTCGTGGTGCGTCCTTTTTTTTGCCTTAAGAGTGTATTTCTGGAACGTTTGGATAGCAGCTCGTATATTGAGTGTAACAGAATTGCACCGACAAACTTTCAGAGGTGGTTCAGGGGCACTTTGAGTATTTTGGTATGAAGGACCCACGGTCTCCTGGAACAAGTTAGAGTTATTGCATTTCGTTTGTTTCTTGCCCCAATTAGTTTTCTATGTGCATTGCAGTGAAAATAGCTGCACAATAGTGCAAATTTTGTGCTGTATGCACCTTGTGTCTTGTTCTGAAGCAAAACTCACGTTGCACTCGATACTAGGAACCACAATGTTGTACGGTTTGGTCAATAATGGACAGGTCGCAGTGTTTCTGTTACATGGCCGGCTCGGCCAGCTGACATGACACCAATGGACTACTACTTCTGGGGGCGTGTGAGGAGTCTAGTTAATGAGATTATGGTGGATACTCGCTTGGACCTGGTTGCTAGGATTATCGCCGCCGCGAAAGTAGTACGCCAAAGTCCTGGAACTTCTGAGCATGTAAGACGGTCGACGGTGCGACGCCGTGATCGTGGTGATCGAAACAGAGAACAATACCTTTAACGGAATAGTTCTGCAATTGTTACGTGCTGCGCTGTACACTGACAGAACCGACTGAACACACAGTGTGCTAAAAGTGGAGGTGTTTCGTTTCGTGCTTGTTGCTTTACAGGTGTGTTCTGCGTTGTACGTTTTCGTTACTGCATATTACTGGCCTCTTCGCTGTTGTGAAACTATTTTCACAGAAACATGAGTGAATGCGCCAACACAACAAATAAGTCGTACTATTTGTATTTAACGAGCCGCCAGAGACCGTGGTTCTTTACACCAAAATACTCAGTCGGTATCCCTGAATAACCTCTAAAGGTTTGTGGGTGTAGTTCTGGTTTAGCCTGTATACTGAGACAGGGCAGTTTGTAGCGAGGTGTGAGGTAGAGAGGTAGAGGCAGAGGTAGAGAGGTAGGTCACGGGAAGAGGCAGCTGCTACCGCGGACTTCCGGCCCGATTACGGCGGGCGACGGGCGTCCGGGAAGAGCGGCCGGTGCTCGGGCTGCGGCTGCGGCTTCGGCTGACCCGTATACGTACGGTAGGGCCTGGCCGCAGCTGCGTCCGGGTCCCGCAGCCCAGTTTTCACGGCGCAGTGAAAAGAGAGAGACGGCGCGGGACGGGACGAAAGTGCCGCGCTGCACTCTGCTCGCCGTGACACAGTTCGCGGCCAGCCGGGACGGCGCCGGCAGCTCCTCGAAACTCCCGTCCAGGGCAGCCAGGCAGCGTACTGTGGCGCCTAGGTAGCTACACGACCCTCCCTGTACCCACTCGGACCTACGCCGGTTCCACGCGCATGTAATTCTGCCAGTAAACCGCCGAGTCTTAAAAGAATCTAACTCACGTTAAAAAACAGCTTCAGACGTCTGATAACTTTACAAATGAGTTGATTTCTTAAACATACGAAGAAGGAAAAGTCTAAGGGAACCAGGAAGTGGCAACTCAGAAAAATAACAATTTTTTACTGTGTTAAGTTACGCCATACTCCTGCCTGAACCAGAACATATATGCTTTTTGTATGTTTGGTGCGTGTTAACAGGAAAGAACTAGCATTTTCTAAATAGCGACACGCCTCATTCTGTCTGCTGTCAGTTAAGTGGTGTTTATCACCGCTGCTCTGTGTTTATTTATTATTTGCCCACTGGTTGGTCAACCTGGTGCTAAGCCAAACATCAGTTCACCTTTCTGCTGTCGTTTTGCAAGTTGTAATGACTTGAAAAACTACTCGATTTTAGGATGTAATCTTATTGCGTTTATAGTTATATTTTATTCGTACAGATCGTAAATATAGGCAAAAATAAGGAAGTTTACGAGTAAGAATAAGTTTAAAGGTAACAGAGGACCCCTGTCATTCTCTCTGTTCACAGTTCCCCGCGTCATGGTGTAAGTATCAGAGACCAAGCGTAAATCCTGATCAAAATAGATACGACAGTACCCAACTAATATCAATCGCAGATGTTACAAAAGCTATCTATAGAGACTTAGTTATTAAAAACTTACCTCCTAAATACATGCAAGGGAAAAGTCAAAATCTCAACGTAGTTGCAACAACCGTGTGGAAAGGCTTGTCTGAAACATTTGTGGGCTTGAGATCCCTAAAAACTGGTATCATGGATGCAGTGTTCTGTTTCAACGATGGGGCAGTTAGCAGGACGAAAGTTTTCAGTCATATGGGCATAGAACCTGGGGTAAGCGTCAAGAATGTGCTTCTATCAGTTCACCAGCTGAGCGTGCGGGACCCTGAGGAAAGTGCCCTACAAATGAAGAAAGAGGCCAGAATTCAAAAAAGGCCACTAAACGTAAGATTGAGAATACAGAAACTTGCAAAAGATGACGGCTATGGACCCGGCAAATTTTAACGTTCAGTCTAGGTTGAAAAGAGTGTATCAGAAACTTCAGTGCCTTTTACCGAAAGTATGAAATACTTGGATTTAGGTGCAATTTCCTCTGAATCTACTATATCTACGTCAATCAAATATGGTACTGAGATTAATTATGTCACTTTCATTAAAACTTACTAGAATTATGGCAATCAAAGAAAAGGTTTGACAAATATTTAAGTTTTCTTTTTTTTAAATGCGAATTTTTTGTGTCACATAACTTTCTTGGAATTTCTACTGTGATAGCTACTTACATATAAATAATACACTATGAAGAACACATGAGATCTTATGCACGTTTCAAATTTGCCTTGATTTGAAGAAATAGTTTTTAAGAAAAGTATACCAATGTTAGTATGTTCAACTATAGCAAATTCGTTCACCACCGGGTTGCCTTAAGAAAGGTTTGAAACTAAGCTTGAAGCTGAAGTTTAACGCCACCTAACTATTGCGGGGCGTACATTTACATCATACTCCGGAAGCCAGCTAATGTTCTGTAGCGGAGGATACTTCTGGTACTACTAACTGAGCCCTCCAATCCTCTTCCACTCGCGAATAGCGTATGCGAAGAATAATTGTCGGTAAGCCTCTGTATTGGCTCTAATTTCTGAATCTTCTCCTCGTGGTCATTACGCGAGACGTATGTGTGTGAGTGTGTGTGGGGGGGGGTGGGGGGGGGGGTAATACGCTGTTCGACTCTTCTCGAAAAGTGCTCTCTCGAAATTTCAATAGTGTATCTCTCCGTCATGCACAAAGCCTCTCTCGTAACGTCTGCCAATGGAGTTTGTTGAGCATTTCCGTAAAGTTCTCGCGCCGCCTAAAAGATCCCGTGACGAAATGCGCCGCTCTTCGTTGGATCTTCTCTCTCTCTCTCTCTCTCTCTCTCTCTCTCTCTCTCTCTCTCTCTCTCTCTCTCTATCATCAGTCCTACCTGGTACGGATCAAGGTAGATGAACAGTACTCAACAATCGGTCGTACAAGTGACTTATAAGCCACTGCCTTCGTAGCTGTGTTACATTTCCTTAAGATTTTTCCTATTAATCTGAGACTGGCATCTGCTTATCCCACTATTTATTTTATGTGATCATTTCACTTAAGGTAGCTCCTATATATTTTACGGTAGATACTGTTTCCAGCGGTTTGTTATCAATAGTGTAGCTGTACAGTAGTGGATTTCTTTTCCTACGTATGCGCAATGTTACATTTGTTTGCGTTCGGTTCAACTACGAACCCTGCACCATTCATCAATTCTCTACATGTCATACTGCAATTCATTACTATCTTCTGGCGTTGCTACTTTGTTACAGACGACTGTATCATCTGCGAACAGCCTTAAAGGGCACCCGACGCTTTCTACTGGATCATTAATGTATATTGTAAACAGTAACGGTCCTATCTTCCTTGGAGTACTCCTGAAATTTCCATTACATCTGCGACGACTTTGCAAGGAACTCTTGCACCTAATCTGCTCCGATACTCAATAAGCTAGTATTGTTTTCACTAGACACACCGTAATTTTCATGTATGACATGTTAGGCGGCATGAGAACGCCACATGAACAAAAGCAGAAGCAAAAAAAAAAAAAAAAAAATGGTTCAAATGGCTATGAGCACTATGGGACTCAACTGCTGAGGTCATTAGTCCCCTAGAACTTAGAACTAGTTAAACCTAACTAACCTAAGGACAACACACACGACCATGCCCGAGGCAGGATTCGAACCTGCGACCGTAGCGGTCTCGCGGTTCCAGACTGCAGCGCCAGAACCGCGCGGCCACTTCGGCCGGCAAAAGCAGAAGCAGCTCAGCCGAAGGTGGCCACTTGCTCACTTGTCAAAGTTTCGACACGATACCGACGGCTTTAGTAAGCAGACGCGTTGACAGCTATACTGATTTGTCTGTTTGAAGTTCGCAACGCTCATGTAGCGGGCTACTACAGTATTAGTTATGTACTGATCAAGAATTAAGAAACATTTTATTTGTTGTTAACACCGAACCAAGATCACCTCAAGAGTACACATGGGTCTGTGGATCTGCAACCCAGGACAACCGATGACCACAAGAGAAGAATATCGACAAGAACTGTGAAATGAAAATCTGCTGATCGTAGGTTGCCTTTTGTAAACCAAACTATACGTAGACTAAAAAAAGCACAAGCACAATTTCCAGTACTTCACTCATCAAACACAGAAGTGTTTATATCTGCCTTAATACTGCGTTTTCTGACTTCCGGATGGTTTTGGATACAATTCCGCACTGAATAAAACACGAGTTTACAGGGTCTCGGACCAGATCTGCGACTGGATACAGGACGTCCTAGCAAATACAACGCAACACGTCGTTCGCAACGGAACGAAATCGACAGTTGTAGAAGTGACTTTGGCAGTAGCCCAAGGTAGTTGAAACTGGCCGTTATTGTGGCTCGGTGGCCCAGATATACACTGGCACAATACCATACCTCGAGTCCAAAAGTACAGTGTGCAATCGCCGGACATCCTAGGGTTTTTATCTGCCACTTACCACTTCTTTATGGAGACTTCAGTGGTACGGACACATCACACGAGTACAGTCATCAACTCAGCCTGTCATCTCACTGTCGAAGGCCAGAGACATCGTGGAAGACCTAAATTACGGTGACTAGACACCATAAACGCAAATCTAAGATCAAGAAGCCTAAATCCAAAGGACGCGTCAGACAATAAGAAATGGTGTGCATTGCCCCAAAATGCGGATCCTGTTCCAACGGGATACCGCTAAGAAGAAGAAGAAAAGACGACTTGTCATTCCGTTCACCTCTGACAATGAATACTTATGCCTTAAGTGTCGAGCTACACTGTCGTACGGGAGGAAGAGAGGAAGTAAGGTTAGAAATTAACGTTACGTCGATGACAGGGTCTTAAGGGACGGCTCTCGTTTCTTGTCCACGTTATAACTGGCTTGGTAAGTCAGTTAAAAGGTCAGAAAAAAACAACGGTAGTTCAAATGCAATAGGACCATGTTAAGTAAATCACCGTGGTCGTTTAAACCAATGGAAACTGTACTTTATTATATACAACAAATGCAAGTGTGATACAGTGGATAGCGTGGGAAGCAACGTGAGCCTGTGTACGATTCTGTTGTCTGTAGGAAGACTAGCGAAATGCTGGAGAACCTGCAATGGATCGGCGATTGGTGAAGGCATTAGCGGTCGACAATGGACGTAAATAAATGTAACTTAGTGCGCATAAACAGGCTAAGAGGTACACTACAATTCGATTATGCTATTGGCAATAAATCACAATCGTAAAGTCCCTAGAGGTAGTCGTACGGAGCGATCTCAAGTAGAATGGCCACATAAAACTTAAGAAATGAAGATGCCAGACTCATATTCATTGTAAGAAGCCTAGGAGTTTGTCCATCACTGAGACCTTCAGTGTTAATATTTCGAGAGCGTACGTTCGAAGAACAGTGAGCCAACATATTAGTTCCTCCCGTATACATAGCAAACCGACAAACTGCAGGGACGGATTCCTGACTGGAAATGGAGGAAAAGAGGTCCGATGAATATGTGGCCGGAAATGTACGGTGAGCGTGTAACGACAACAGATCGTCCCAGAACACTGCGCAGAGCTGCACGTCACAACAGATATTCAACAGTGGCTTCCACGCGAAGCAGTGCATGTGTTCCCACGTTGCATCATGGATTGTCATGCAGGGTACACATAATGGTACTTTGGCTTACACCATGTTGGCGGGCCACTAGCCTGGAGCTTGTAGTAGCGTTCATCCGAATATCGTGTAGAACCCAATCCTGGTGTACGCACAGCCCGCCGCCTCCCTGCATGTTCGTCTGTCTGAAAGGACCCAGACTCCAAAAAAGGGCTTGAAATTTTGTGTGATGTGGTTGGTGTCTCTGAGGGTACTTGTTTTGGTATAGCCGTGCTGCCTCGCGACAGTTTCTGTCTGCTTGGCCGCACACAAACACCATCTCGGCTTCTTCCCGACATGAATACCGGACCATTCTGCTGCTTACAGCACGCTGGAAGTTCTGAAAATACATAAGAAGGTACAAAAGAGATGTTGATGAAACTACTTTGAGTTTAAACTAGCTACATTGTCTCTCTTTGTCCCATTTACAGGGTATACTGAATTGTATCACTTCACTGTTTTTTCACTTAGTCGTTTTGAGCTCAATAGCTCGCTATATACGGAGAAACTCCGCTCGACATCTACAGCAAACGACAGAGCATGCCAAGTCAGCACCCGTACAGGAAGTTCAGTGAAAGTATCATAGGTTTCCACATCTGGATTCTTCTTTAAATTTAAATCGAATTTGTCTTTAGCAAATCCATCAACGATGTCTCTAGCACTCATCAACTTCTTCCACTGTTCCTCCTCCTCCATACTTTTTTCTTCCACATACTGAATCACATCATCAGGCAAATATTTGTCGCCCTACCCAGAAAAAAGTTGCAACTCTAGGACAGTTTTGTTGACTAATTGTTGGGCCTGCTTGATGGCTGCTGCGTCCACTGATTCTTGAGCACATATGAAGTGTTTGATTTTATCAAACTTTTCACACAAGAAAACTGCGCATCTTATCCAAGTATCCCACCTTGTGGATGAAAGAAAAAACCTGACGACTGGGGTCTTTACATGAATCTTGTTCAGAGCAGCAACGCAGTCATTTACCTTACAGTAATTTCCCGGATATTTTCGCAAACACGGTGTAGGCCATATGCAATATATGTCACATGGTTGAGGTTCGGAAAACGTGCACTTCAGATGTTGGAAATCTGAAAGCAGGCAGCGCGCTTAGTCAGTCATCACAGTCGTATTGTACGCCCCCTGGCCACATGTTCATCATGAATCACTGAATGATTGCATTATCGTGCAGGCGTTTTGTATTCTCGAGATCGTACCTCTTACAAAGCATAGGTGTCACGCATTCGCTAGATAATAGGAAAACCAACACATTCAAAAGATATATTTACAGCTCATCATCAGTAATTTCATCTAAAACGAATCTCATTTGACGTTTTCCGACCGTCTCTTTAATTTACTGTTAACCTCTCTCATAAAAGGCTGTATCTAAATTTTTCACAAAGGGCTCTCATCCAGTACTGACCTTAGAGTCTACTTCTCAAGAAATGATATCAATGTAGGATAGTTTACCTTGCGGACTGGAACTCCTGACTGGATTAATGCCATGCCAGAATGCGCACTAAACTCTTTCAATGACCGCTCCGTTTCAGATCCTGAAACGAAGACGTTTATCAGAGTAGGTTGCTTAGGTTTCAGTTGCGAAGTTAAGTGTTCTTTAAATTTTTGTTGTTCTGGATGTGCTGCTTTATCCGCTTCTTTGAGGCATGTCATCGATCGCAATATTTACTTCAAAGACGGCACAACGCAGAACGATGCCATCAGTTTCAATAAACTGGATCATGAATTCTTCTGAAAATGCACACAAATTCTCCTTCTCAACCTTCGTCCTTGTGAAAAATTCGTTCTGGTAAACACTAATGCGGCCAACAATACAGTACACAGCTGATAGGCAGGAACCATTAAATTCATGCCAATACTAACTGAATTTAGATTTCAACTGTTGTAGCATTATTGTTTAAATTTTATTTGATTTCACAGCTCAATGTTGACCATTACTGCTGGCGGTATGAATAATTACTGGTGCTTTCCATAATTTATATTTTAACATTTATTGATTATTGTTGACTTCTGAGTAATCAAAATCTTAAAATCTTGTGGAAGAAGAGAAAAAATTTCTATGTAATCTATTAAAAATGCAGTTAAAAATGCGATAAAGGTGCTTAAGCGTGGGGTAGAAGGGAAAAGGTGCAAAATGTAGTAATCTGACAAAACGGTGCCACAAGCTGTGCTTATTTTGGTTCATTTCAAATCTCCAAATGCATATATTGTCATGTCTGTGTGAAAATAGCTGTATTTTTGGCAAGGTGCTACATCTCAAAATCCTTTCTTTAATCATATGTACTCTTAAAGCACCAGTATGTGTTTCGAAATAACTATTTGTATTCTAATTTGTTTAATACATAATATGGTTTCCATTCTCTGCGTGTTTTTTTCGTGATGAGGAAGGTTTCCACTATCGGATAGTTAGTGGGTCAGCAAGATAGCATATTTGATTAGTTATTTGATAGTGACCGTTTTATTTTACAGTTGTGAAAGGTCTCTGTTGGATTCCTTTCATGTTTAATTTCTTAATCTGTTGTCAATTACGGCATAAATTCCTCTTCTAAATTTACTGTGGTGTTTCTGATCATCTGGGAGGAGACTGAGCAGTGAACGTGTCACTTTTACACATAAACAAGAACGATCTGTCACACTACTACACTTTAAAACGCAGTTTATATGTAATTCATGTCACACAGTCTCATACGGAACCTACATCCACTTTCTTTTATATACTGTATATGATAAGATACTGTCATCCCCCTTCCCTTCTGTGTGAGAGGATGAATGAGCAAATGTATTTCTAGTTGCATGCTTGATGGTGACAGACAAGCCTGTCTGCTAGAGAACAGTAGGACCAACGTCGGAACAGGTAGCTACGCTTTCTAAAAGCTGAGAGGTTTCTATTCTTAGTATGGTCCTGTCCGTCCCTTGTCATGTTGGTATAGGAAGCTGCCTCTCTGGTCATTTCCGTTTGTATCTGTTAAGCACGTTCGGTAGAGGCCCAGGTCAGTCGGTCCGCGGCGAGCGTCTGAAGTGGTAAGATCTCCGGCTAAGCGCGCGTCTGCTAAGTCCGTAGGACAAAGGATTTCTTAAGTTCAGCCTAACTGAAAATTTAATCACCTTTATTTCAGGTTTAGCTCTAAAATATCTAATGTTATCTTAAATTGCAACGCAGTGTATTTCGAGTGTGAAGTTCAGAATATCTTCCAGTAGTTGCTTTGTCACTACTTTGTGAGTAAAGTGGAACCACGTGTTGATCAGTAACTCTAACTAAGATCATCAATCTTAAATGCGAATGTGCATGAGATTATAACGTCTCGTCTTGACAATATTTTTCAATATAGCAACTTTTCTTTATGTTCAACCCACGTGGGGTGTACTTTGTGAGACCAGTACCACGTGCTTATACAATTGTTTGAAAAATGGTTCAAATGGCTCTGAGCACTATGGGACTCAACTGCTGAGGTCATTAGTCCCCTAGAACTTAGAACTAGTTAAACCTAACTAACCTAAGGACATCACAAACATCCATGCCCGAGGCAGGATTCGAACCTGCGACCGTAGCGGTCTTGCGGTTCCAGACTGCAGCGCCTTTAACCGCACGGCCACTTCGGCCGGCAATTGTTTGACCCATCAGGTTAATAGTACGACGATAGTAACCAGTTCGAGGTTTTTCTTTTGTAAATTGCTTTTCGATCTAATTTATTTTAATTACCAAAATTATTGTGGAGTTACACTCTTTGTGTAAACCAAGTTGACCACGTGAAGCATGTGGTGTAATCATCAAAGTAGCCCTCAGCTATTCTTTTCGGGAAGATTTCACAGAGTTAGTATGAATTTAGTATATCAGTGTGTGGTAATTACATGACAGACAGGATTGCGCTACGAACGTAACTTCGTTGGGTGAAAATTGAATCGGTTGGTTGTGGTTAATTTCCTCTTGCATATGTTTCAACGTTCTTCGTGTGTTATTTTATGAATGCAGTGTTGTATGCAGTCTCCCAATCTTGGCTCCATATTTGATGTTTTCCGTAAGATTACAAACTCACATTTTCAGAATCCTAAATAAGGCTCCAGTTTAATTATGAATCAAGTTTAATATGCTGAAATTACAATGATCAATGTTAAAATAAATTTCCAAATATAAACTGATTTATTTCTTTTTATTTAAATTCTGTTTTTTATATATATATCACCGATTGTAGTATGACTATGAAAAGATTATAATTAATGTTAGTCGGATTGGGAATTTGGTAAGCTACACTGGATACCTGGTGAAACAGTTGCTCAATAATGCAAGGTTAACTTCCCCAGACAGCTCACAGCTTTTAACCCTCTCTTATTGTCTATCAGCACCGCTTTCAGAACAAATTAATGCAACAATATTACAGTTGTAACCTTTAAAAATGCGAAGATGCGGAAGAAAATGACATCAATAGTTCATTATCTAAGCTGTTAATGCAGTTAAGGGAATAAAAGGTGGGGTACCGGAATTTAAAAGCTTCGGAAGTGTACAATGCCCCGAAATCAACTCTGGAAGACTACGTGAAACATAACACAAAGGAGATAAATAATTTAACAAATACGAAGCTTGGATGAAGAAAGCGTATCCTAGGAGAGGAACTGGACGAAGGCTGAGTTAGATACTGCAAGGTCATGGAGAGTAGGTATTATGTATTAACATCTCCCGATATTCGGCAACTAGCTTTCCTAATTAAATACTGATCATCCATTTCCAGTTAAAAGGATCGACGGGGAAAAATAATTAACGTATTTTTTAAAGCTACAGTCATCTCTCAGCTTGAAAACACCGGAATCAGTGTCTCTGCCTAGAATGAAAAGCTCTCCCACAGAAAGGGTTGTTTCTCGACATGTGTATGGAAAAGTAAATATCAACCCATCGAAATTGTTTCGTGAAACTGGAATAATTGTTGTGCCGAGTCGACGGTCGAAAATAATTAGTGTTCAAGGGAAGAATCGGACTGGAAGTCTGTCTTCTCAATAAGGATGCGTTCTTATGAGAGTGGTTTCCTGCACGAGTGTGGCCGGTATGTTCGTTCCACCTTTGACAGTCTTCCCTCGAAGGAACATTAAGGCTTAGCTGCTGGGTGGTTGTCCCACAGGAACTATAGCTATATGTCACCCTTCTGAATAGATTAGCTACACAGTGACGAAACAACGGAGTGGTCTCATCGTCTCCTGACGTATACAAACCAGAATCCAGAAAACGCAGCTGTTCCCATCTTGGATGGACATATCACCCACACAAGGAACAGCGATGTCATCCACATACATACAACACAGCACGATAACACAATTACTGACTGTCTGCATCCGCATACGAGTAAGAAGTTCGGACGTGTCCTTCATGAGACCGTCTAATACTACAGCCAAACTCTACAGTCTTTGATGTCTGAACATCCATTCAGATCATTAATTTCCTATCAAGTAGATGAACTGATTGGAAAGGCTTATTCTAAATGAGCGACTCTTGAAAATGCTATGAAAGGGTTTCATTCACGCGACGTTATTCCCTTCAACAGGCATATCTTTGCTTATCATGAATTCCTTCTCTTAGAAGCTGATGCACCAGAAGAATGGCAGTCTGACCGTTCCAAATTCGTCCACCACCAACAGTAGGTAAAAGTGATAGGCTTAACACAGTAAGACGATCTTGCGGTACAGCACCTGCCGTAACAACTTCCCCAGCAAAAAAGCTCCTTGAAGAAAAACTGGAAAAAAATGGCGAACTAAGATTTAATAAAATACACCGACGGAAAAAATCGTAGCACCAAGAAGGAGTTGTTCGACATAAACGACAGTCGGTAGGAGTGTTTCTACATGTAAAAGATGATTTCTATTCAAATTTCGCGCCAAACGTACAAGAGTCACGCTAGTGGCGCCGCTATTAGGACGCAAATCAGGTTTGCTCCAAATACACGCTGTAACGGTCGTGGCCGTTAGTTACCTTTGAGTTTGGATGTGGTGAGTTGATGTTAGCCAAGAATGCCTTGGGGTCATGATCAACATCTTGGAGAGTTTGATGATGATGATGATGATGATGATGATGATGATGATAATTGGTTTGTGGGGTGCTGAACTGCGCGGCTATCAGCGCCCGTACAAATTCCCAACCTTTGCTCAGTCCAAATTCGTCACATTCATGAATGATGATGATGAAATGATGAGGACAACACAAACACCCAGTCATGTCGAAGCAGGTGAAACCAAGTTTGAAACAGGTCGTCTAAAAGGGCTACGAGAAGCTGCAGGTTCCTTCTGCTACATTGCAGGAAGACTTGGCAGAAATGTAACCACTGTATATGACTGCTGGCAGCCATGGTCACGAGAATGTACGGCCTTAAGAAGACCGGACTCCGGACGACCACGTCGCACTACCAGGAGGGAAGACCATCGTTTTCGGCATATGGCTTTGGGGCGTCGTACCTCATCTGCAGTAGCAATTTGAGCAGCAGTTGGCATCAACACAACGAACTGTTAAAAATCGGTTACTTCAGCTCCAAGCTAGACGACCTATAGCGTGCATTCCACTGACAAGAAACCACCGTCATTTTCAACTTCAGTGGTGAAAAGAGGGCTGGGTGGGGGTCGGTTGTGTTTTCTGAAGAAAGCTGGTTCTGCTTCTATGCCAGTGATGGCCGTGTGTTACTTAGAAGGACACCAGTAGAGGACCTGTACCCAACCTTTCTACGTGCTGGACACACTGGTCCCACATCTGCAGTTAAGGTCTTGGGTGCGATTTCGTATGACAGCAGGAACGCTCTCGCGGCTATCCCACGCACCCTGACTGCAAATTTATCCGTCAGTCTGGTGACTCGACCTATTGTGCTGCCATCCGTGAACTGCATTCTAAGGGGTTGTTTTCCAACACGATAACGCTCGTCCACATACCACTGTTGTAGCCCAACATGCTCTACAGAGTGTCAACACTTTGCCTTGGCCTGCTCGATCACCAAATCTGTGTCGAATAGGGCACATATGGGACTTCATCGGACGACAACTCCAGCGTCATCCACAAACAGTGTTAACTGCTCCTGTATTGAGCGATCAAAGTGCAATAGGCAAGAAATTCCACCCCGCAGACAGACATTCGGTACCTGTACAACACAATGCAGGCACGTTTGCATTCGACACTGTGGCGGTTACACCGGTTATTAATGTAACAGTACTTCACACTTACAATAGCTTATCTCGCCCTTACATCAATGTAATCAATTAAATATGTTACTTAGACACATACGTTCTCAAAATTTCATTAGTCTACATCAATTATTTTTTGGTGTTGCGATATTTTTTGGCATCAGTATATATTCTCAGTATTTTCAGGAAGAGGACTCAGACCGAACACCAGTTTCGTCGGTCCGTCCGTATTAAGGAAAATGGTGGCTTACGACGCAGCGTTGTCACAATACTAATTTCTTTTCCTGCTTATTCGAAAAGTATAACAAAATCAAAGTTACATTCACGATGCTACATGCATCGTGTTATTGAATCAAATATGCATTTAAGACAGGAAAAACGTCCGAAAATTCCTTCCTTACACTGTTATTCACGAAAGCACTGTAACATTTACTATTTAAAACAACCGTAGCGCCCATATCACAGAAATTAAGAAGAAGCAGCAATTACAAACAGTAGTCTGCTAATGGTCTGGGCTAGCCAATATGGCGGCGACGGCTTCGTAAGGTCGTACAGCGTAAGTCTATAGCGTCGTTTCCCCTTTATTATACCTCCATGGGCGGAACATTATTGAAAGTAATCAGATGCGAATTTTAGGGCCCGCGCTCAAGATTCTTGTGCTAATAAATTTTCAATGGGCTTTTATTTTGGCCTCTAATCGCGATTGTTCTCTCGAAACAAACATGCAATTTTTCCGGAACTTTAGTGCTCTGGATTCAATCCTCTTTTTTATTTTTTTAAGAAATGGAGCCGACACAAGAGAGAGCACTGCTTCAGTTGGGAAAAGAATCTGTTCTGGACATGACCGAGGAGAAACCATTTACCTTCAGCGGTTTAGGCAAACCACGGAAAAACCAAATCGTAAGTTCTGGAAAGGTATTTGTGACATGCTCCTTCGAAGAGTGAGTGCAGTACCTTAACAGATGTACTACATTGCTCGACTGAGGGACGACAGTACCAGTCAATCCTAAGACGTCTGTGTCAAACGAGAACTTATTGTGTACATCCGAACGCGGGAGCTCTGTACTCTTCGCCAATTCATAGTGGATGACAAGTGGCCGCCGATGTCACATAATACTCTGTAGCTGAACAGTTAATGCAACGAATTCTGCCTTTTGTTCTTGCGCATTTTGGAGATAAATGAGGTCAACAGAAACACATAAAAAAGTCGTCTGCTTGTGTGTGTGTGTGTGTGTGTGTGTGTGTGTGTACGCGCGTGCGCACGCATGTTATTTGCACGAAAGGCAGAGATGTTATATTAAAGAGTTCTTGAAAGGAGACTGATCAGAATTATCACGACTACTAGACCATTATACGCGCGGAATTAACGTTAGACGTAATTACGGGTAGAATATTGAAAAAGACCAACTGTTGGCAGCGGGGTAATAATGTATTTTAATTGCCTCCAGTAAGCTACCAGTAAAACACCACAACAGCTATACTAAACTAGCGTAGTGGTCAGTAATTACAGCAAGCTGCGTAGCCGCAAACCTACACCGAAATGACAGCGAGGCCATCGCATACTGCTGAGCACATCTGTCTGCAACATCGCGCGAGCGGTGTTAATTCCCTGTCGCCTCCTGCACCCTCTACACTATGTCACTTCACACAGCACTACTACATACAAAGGACACGTCCATTTAGGTATGTCTAGCACAAGCAATAAGGTCGACAGAAATACACGTCTGAATATGCCTGTCTAGCTACTGTCCATTAAAACTGCATCACCATGGAGGCGGCTTGCAACGAACGTCAGATTGTCATGAAGTGTGTGCTACACGCTTAAATATGTAAATGATCAGCATTTCTGTGCAACCACATAAATGAAATAGGAATAGTGCCGCTTACATTATCTACGCACGGGAGTTTCCAACTCAGAAATTGCTTTTGAATGTTGAATGAACCACCACTGCCGGAAATGGACACGGCAGGATCGTAACCTACCGGGTAGTTATAATTAAAGTACAGCTACTCACAGGCGTGCACTGTAGGCTGCAATTATCGTATTGCAGTGATACTTCGTAAATATTCCGATTCGTTAACGCGAAACCGATTTACGCTGCAGAAAAATTTGGTTTCAATTTTGGTCACCAGGTAAAAATCAAGAGCTGTACAGCATCTCGTCGATGTCTTCAGTATCCACATTGCACAAATTGTGTATGCGGCGGTTAATAACAAAAGCAGTATTACGCATTTCTCACTTGACTCACCTTTTCTGTCCACGTTCCGTTCCTAGTCAATTATGCACCGAGACATCTCTATACGTGTTTCTTGGATTCACAGCTCCAGATTTGCACCTGTTCGCGAAAACTGTATCAAATTTTTTTCCGGCGTAAATCGATTCCGCATTAGATATGTACTACGTATCTTTGTCATACAACAATTACAGCCCACACTGGACCTCTGTGAGCGGCTGCACTTTAATTACAAACACCCGGTATTCAGACTGCAGTTGATCGTTCCCTAATACAGTTCCTCGAGTTGGTCAAGTTCCAGTGACTATAATACGAATATGGAATATATGGGCACCCACGCTACTAGCGCCCGAGAGGACAGACATATTGTTGGAGTAGAGAAATGGGTTCGTTTACAGCGGTGAGACGAGATCTGGAGCACTACGGACTGTCAATACGGCGACCATTGTTGCGTCTTTTCTTGACGCGGCAGCAGGTGGGGGTGCGACGCATTGGATCACGCAACGACAGCACTGGACACAGTAGCGACACCACGTCGTTTGTTCAGAAGAGTCCCAGTTGTGCGTACAGAAGAGCCGTGCTCATATCTGTGGACAACCAACGTTGCCACATGGCATACCGACGCAGTATCTGGCATGATGGTGCAGTGTGCCATTGGCTACACAACACGATCACCTCTGGTTCGCATAGCCGGTAATTTTTTACAGTTGGCGCTATATTTCTGACACGTTAAGGCCGTTGGCTGCGCCGTATATTCGACGTCTCCTCGACGTTATACGTCAACAAAATAACACAAAATCGGATGTAACTCGTTCTACCCCAACCTCGATACAGTGTGTGTTTGACTGTTGCTATGGTCAGCAAGTACTCAAGATTTCACACCCGTAAAAACAAATGATTACGGATTTCCGAGAGACGGTGACGCCACCACTCGCCAGCCACTACGATTGATGAGCTCTGGCGTAGAACTGAAGGAGCAGGGAGTGACGTACCCGTGCCCATCATCCAAGCTACGTTCCACTAAATGCCCATCCGAATTAGAGCCGTTGTTGCCGCCAGCTCTACGTATTAAATTTCGCACTCCCTTTACCACAAATGATCTAAAAATTTAATCACGTGTTATTCCAACTATACTGTACACGCACAATAAGTAAAAATTCGTTGATCGCTATCCTTCCTGTTACTGCAAGTTTTAATGGCCAACAATGTATTTTTTATTCAAAGAGTTGGTATACTTTTGTTGTGGCGAAACTTTCTGGAAGTTGCCCCTGCAGCCACAACAAGGGAATGAGGTGGTCCCGGCTGTTGCATCGATGCGAGCAGTGCCAGCCCATCTGCCCCGCTGCGCCGTTCTGGACGTCCGCCAGCAGCAGACGTCGAGTACTCAGCCAGCCCCAGCTCCAGCTCTTCGCGAACCGGCTGCGGGCTTCAGGGCCAAACGTTCGCCGCTTCTAGGAACCCGGTGGCGGACGCCGCGAAAGGTGAGCCCGCCTTCCCTCGCAGATAAGCGCGGCCGCTTCTCTTAAAAGTCAGCAGCTAACCTCTCTTGCGCACTTTCAAACCGGCCACCAGAGAACAGGCAAAAAACGTAATCGTGGCCCGCCTCACTATACAATCCGCATTCATGCAAAACAAATTTAAGGAACGCATTATCATCATCATCGTAGTCATGACTTCCAATTCTGTTCACGAATACTTTGCGTGCGGTCGTCGACGACTGAGACGCCGTGTAATGCTTCAAAGACGGCAACCGGCGGCCCATGGTCCAATACGGAACAACGCAGCCACAGAAATTCTGTCATTTTCGTACGATAAAACGCGTTCCAAAACAACCATTTCACACCAAGCAGCAGGCCTTTTCTTACGCTTGTCCGCAATTTGCCTTGTAATGAGCCTTCTCTTCGCTCCAACAAATGTGCTAAAACACATACCAGCTCCTTACAATTAAAGTGTAGCTACTCACGAAGGTCGAGTGTGGACTGCAATTATGGAAGCGAAACTTGGCAGATATTCTAATGCATTAATGCGGAACCGATTTAACCTGGAAGCAAAATTAGTTTCAGTTCTGGACACAACGTGAAAATCTGGCGCTGTGAATGCAAGAAAGTCGTATAGAAATGTTTCCACCTGTAATGGATTAGGAACAGAACGTGGGCCGAAAACGTCAAACAAGCGAGAAAGGCAGAAAGTTCAGTTTATTACTAACCGCCGCTTACACAGTATGTTCAATACGGGCACAAGAGACGTCGACGAGATGCTGCATCCATAAAACGATGTGATAAACAGTTGCTTGCAGCAGTTCCGGTGCAGTTTCAGCAGCGTGCTTCTGTATACTGGCTTTCAGATCAGGTAGAGACCGAACGTGTCCCTGGCAAATGCGTTCTTTTAGATATCCTCATACTGAAAAGTCACATGGATTCAGATTAGCTGATCTTCGGGCCATGCATCTGGGAAACCTCTAGAGATAATACGTTCGCGGGAAGTTGCATTAAGGAGATCTTTTACTGGGTAAGCAACGTGACGTGTTGCCCCCTATTGCATAAGAACAGTGGTTTCTACACAGCTACCCTCTTCCAAAGCATGAAGGTTGTACAAGGAGGTGTTGATAACGCGCAGACGTCACGGTACAGCAGACAGGAAGACAGACCGAGAATGAAGGTGCTTGTGAATCCACACCACACAGTCACATATGTAGACTGAAATGGCTCTTCTTTCACATCGTGCAGTTTAACAGCACCCCGAATTCGGCAGTTCTGTGTATTCACTGTACCCTGTAGTGTAAAATCTGCCTCGCCACTCCACGGAACATCGCCCAGCCGCATGTCACAAACTTCGAATTGTGCCCGAAACCGAAGAGCAAATTGAACACTGCTGAGGATCATGATGCTTCAGTTCGTCCACCGCCTGAATCTTGTCGAGTACCAGTGTAAAATAGACCGCAAAACTTTTCGTACTGTTGACCATGGAATGGACAATTCTCGTGACACTACCCGGGTACTACGCCTTTCTCTTCCAGGTGCCACACCAAGCTCACCCGTGTTCTGGAATTTCATTATCATCTTCTTTAAACCATTTAATGACATCGGGGCTCTATTCAGATTTTACAGTCGGCGGTACTGTCTCTCACTGCAGCACTGTAATCGCTGTCGTCCGCATAAAACAGTCTACCAGGGCACGGTCTCTCTTCTTGATAGCCGCACTGTTCACTCACGTTGCGGCTTGTCAAATGACAGCGTGGATGTCATACTATCACACGAAACAGTGCACAGCGCCAATTTGCACATGGTGGCCACAACTGGAGCTAATTTGTTGTCCAGCGTGAATCGGTTTCGCATTAACACGTTAGCGTATCTGCCAAGTTTCGCTGACACACGATAATTACAGCCCACACTGGACTTTAGTGAGTAGCTGCATTTTAATTTTAACACCCGGTATAAGATGAATTTTGTCTTATTTTCAAAAGAAGCTAGCACAAATAAAAGGCGATGTCAGAGGAGCATTCTTCTATTTGTTAAAATTCTATTGGGATCCAAGGAACAGAGCACTCCCATACATTTCCTTGCCATATAAATCAAAACGCCGATTTCGTTCTCGTGGCTGTATCATTTCCACACACAATGCTTTAACTATTAAGTCTGACATAGTCATGATACAAAATCCGTAAGCTAGAGACTTTTCTGGTTCACACGTATTTCAGTCTACTCGCGACGTTGATTGATTGTTAATTGAGAGGAATTATGGAACAAAACGGCGAAGTCATCAGTCCCCCGATTCTGAAATGAGTCGCAGAAGAAAGAGGGTCTGCGAAAAGTGGACGGATCCAGTCAGTGGAGTCAAATTATAAAATAATGAACAGTAAAACACACAGTAAAGGCATAAAAGGTGAGACCAAATCTAAAAACGGAAAAAATGAGGAAACCGTCATGGAGTCACAGACCGAGAAGACTGTCAAAGAAGTCCCAACCACAACCAACGCGCCCCTGCTCCAAGACTAAAGCAGAACCTTATCTCTCGAAATAAAAACCACTTTCGTGGAGGAAACCGAGGACCAGTTCAACCATCTGTGGATCGTCTGCTAATATTTAATTTAAGGATTCGGGCAGACTATACTTAATACGAAGGGCCGAACGAAGGTGCATTCCATCAATATGTGAGATATCGTCAGTCTGGCTCCACAACCACTTTGTGGGGGTGGGTCGTTACGTAGAAGGAAACAATGGCTGAGCCTGGTATGACCAATGCGTAAACGGCGTAAAACAGTGGACTCCTTCCGAGAGGAGCGGAAGGAAAAGCGCCGAACTGCACCAGACTCCTTGATTGTGCGGAGTTTATTACTATGAGCAGTAGCGCTCCAGATGGCATTCCACTTTCGAGCAAAGAGATCTGACGTAGATCCGCATATCTGCAGCTGGAATCATGAAAGGAAATGGAGGGTAAGTATCTGCTTCATAGCGAAACGGTCAGCCAGTCCATTCCCTGGGATGCCCACACGGCTTGGGACCCAGAGAAAGACAAGTGAACAGGCGGCACGCTCAAGGGCAGAGAGAAGGTTATGGATAGCGGAGATCAAAGAATGACGAGAGTAGCATCGGTCGACAGCCTGCAGGCTGCTCCTGGAGTATGAACACATTAAAACACTGTGGAGGGAAGCCTGACAAACAAAAAGGAGGGCCCTGTGAATCGCTAAAGCTCTGCTGTGAACACACTACATGATACCGGCAATAAATGGTGTTCAAAGCCAGTAGGAAACGTGAAGGCGTATCCCACATTATCGATAGTCTTAGAAGTGAGACGCATGCCAACAGGCAATCCCACCCGTGGGCAGGTGTTAAGAGGGATACATCCCTCATTGGCGATGAGCACAGGGTACACAGTATGGTCAGGGAATTGGCGAATGGTGAATGCATAAGAAACAAGGAGTTGGCTCTGTCAGATGTGTAGAGGGGGAATCCCCGCTTCTGTGAGGAGACTATTAACAGCACTAGTGCGAAAGGCACCAATAGCCAGACGCAGCCCACAATGATGGACAGGGTCAAGGAGTTTCAAAGAGGAAGGAGCTTGTGAGCCATAAACCTGACTACCACAGGACAAGACCAGAGTGTGGTAAAGATGGAGAAGAGTGGAACGGTGTGCACCCCAAGATGTGTGGGCCAGGAGGTGGAGAGCATTAAGCTTCCGCATACACGTAGTCGTTAGGTGGCGAATGTAGGGCAGCCATGTCAGCTTGTTATCAAAAATAAGATCCAGAAACGGGTCTCAGATATAACATCAAGGAGCTGGTTGCCTAAATAAAATTCTGGATCGGGGTGTGCTGTGGGTCGACGACAAAAATGCATAACCCGCGTTTTGGAGGGAGAAAACTGGAAGCCCATTGGCGGTGGCCGACGCAGAGGTCCGTCGAATGGCTCCTTGGAGCTGGCGCTCAGCAGGCGCTACCGAGTGGGAGCTGCACCAGATGCAGAAATCGTTGGTGTAAAATACCGGTGTAACCAGAGGCCCAACAGAGGTCACAAGCCCATTGATGGCAATGAGGAAGAGTGTGACACATAGCACAGAACCATGTGGTATACCATTCTCCTGAATCTGAGGGGCGCTGAGTGAAGTGCCAACTCGAACCCAGAAGCGTCGGTGAGATAAAAACTCGTGGATAAAAATCGGAAGGAGACCACGGAAGCCCCAGTCATGGAGGGTAACTGAAATGTGATGGCGCCAAGCCATGTCATACGCCTTATGTAGGTCAAAGAAGACTGCGGCAAGATGCCGGCGGTGAGTAAAAGCTTCTGGGATGGCTGATCCCAATCGGAGTAAATGGTCATTTGGAGATCGCCCTGCCCGGAAGCCACATTGATACGGGGACAAAAAGCCCCGAGATTCGAGTACCCAACCTAGTCTGAAGTTGACCAACCTTTCGAGCAGTTTACAAAGTACATTCGTCAGGCTAACTGGATGGTAGCTGTCGAGAGACGTCGGGATTTTCCTGGGCTTAAGGACAGTGATAACTATACTGTCTCGTCATTGTGACAGAAAAGCATCCGTGAGCCAAATGTGGTTGAAGACCCTGAGGAGCTGTTGTCTCTGGGGGACGTCCAAGTGTTGGATCATCTAGTTGTTGATGGAATCCGGGCCTGAGGCTGTGTTCATGAAGAACTAAGGGCCTGCACCAACTCCATTTCAATGAAGGGTGCATTATAGGGATCAAAGTGGTGCAGGATGAAACAGAGGGGGGTCTGTTAAATCCTGTGTTTGGGAAGGCAGCAGTGTAGGGAGAGGACGACGATGCAAAGTGCGCCGCGAGGTGTTCTGTGAGGACCAATGGATCAGTGCACAGAGACTAGACAATTTACTGTCGCTGGTGGCCCAGAAGGCTACGGAGCTTGGGCCAAAAATGCGATGTAGAGGCATACGTCCCCAGGAAGGAAACATAGCACTCCCAGCATTACTTTTTACTCCGCTTAATAAGGTAATGAGCCTTAGATCATCAAATTTTTCAGTCTCAGAGTAGGCACATAACCCACAAACCATTTCTCTCAACACAGGTCGAACGGCATACCCTGGTCAAGAGAACGGTGTCGAACTAGTACACTCACAACTTGCTACTAACATTGTTCGTTACCAGAAAGCAAATAACAGTAATAGAAAATTAAAGTAACAAACGCTGGAACCGTAAAAATTAAAAGGATGTCGCAGGCTGCAAAGAACGATGACGCAGAACTAGCAAGCTGCTTAAAACTGCAGTGAGAAGTGTTGTAGAAATCAAGGTTTGACAACCATGAGTGGTTAAATTGGCAGAACGCGTGCCGCACCTCCCGTGTACGCCTCAGTGTACTTTTTCCTTCGTAGCTATGAGTCCTAATAATTTTGAACACACTACGGTACTAAAACGGAACCGGTCATCTAGTGTCGCCTGGCAGGTGCTGGGGTATGATAGCCCGTGCAACGGGAACGCACAGCTGGCAGCATCAAGGCCCCTGTGGCACACGTTGCCTACATCATTTGCGAGACACACACACCCTATCACACTCAAAAATGAGCCGCGGCTTCTTAACATGAGCTTAATCTACCTCGGAGTACCAGAACAGCTTCGCTGTTTTAATATTCGTCACAACAGATGATAGGGTGTACAGTGCTCTTTTGCATCATATCAAGCAGCTGCCTAAAAAGGAAATACTTAATGTTAGATATGCTTGCTTAGTTTGGAGACATACCACAAGATACATCTACGAATATGCATCCTGTATACTGGCTACTAAACAGGGTATTCTTCGTAAACATTCTGGAGATTTAACACATTCCGTAATGATTCTGTACTTCGTACGAGCGAGTGAGAATATATCTAAATATACTGCAAAGGAACTTTTCAAAAAAGGGTGGGAGCAGAAATTACACATACGAAGAGGCATATTGCGGAAAACGTTGCACCGAAAGGCGACGAAAAATATCCCACTATTTTAAAAAATCAAGTACCACCGCTAGAGCAAAATACCTTTTCTGTATTACCACGCATATACCGCACAAGCGAGCATGTAACGCTGACTGATTTCTGCTGTACGTCGTAACTTAAAAAAAATTGAAGAACCTCTACGCGAGTATTGTTTCTTTTGAGCTCTGTTTACGTTTTTCACTTTTTCAACGTCAAGAGACCAGAGTATAGTACCTACTTTATGATGCAGGACGGTTTTTAAGAACGTCTGAACAAACAGACTTTGTGACGATCTTGCAGCTGTAACAAATTTATAAAGTTTATTCGCAATTTTGGAATCCTACTGATATTAGCTGCGTTAGGTACGAAGATATTACCCACTGATGAGACATGAAATTTCGCTCACGAACTTTCATACAGAGTGACAATTATTGAACTATATGAAAGAAAATGTAAATTAGTTACAAACAACGGCCTGCAAACACTATACAACAAGTAAACGTCACTATAGATATTCGGATTTAGGTTATGACATGTTCGATATGCGTGCCATCATTGACTATGACGTGGCGCAGATAAATAGCGAAATTCTGCATGACCAGCTGAAGAGTCGTAACATCGATGCTGTCGATGACCTCCTGAGTGGCTGTTTTCAGCTCAGCAATGGTTTTGGGGGTTTTGCTGTACACTTTGTCTTTAATAAAGCCCCACAAAAGGAAGTCTTACGTGTTCAGATCCGGAGAATATGGCGGCCAATCGAGGACCATGCCAGTAGCCTCTGAGTACCCCAGACCCAGAATGCGGTCCCCAATGTACTCCCCCAGGACATCAAACACTCTCCTGCTTGAATGGGGTCGAGCTCCGTCTTGCTTGATCCACATCTTGTCGAAATCAGAGTGATTTTGGATAATGGGGATGAAATCATCTTCCAAAACCTTCAAGTACCATTCGTTAGTCACACCGTGCCATCAAGGAACACTGCACCGAATGTTCCGTGACTGGACATTGCACACCTGTTAAGGGTGAAGAGACTTCTCGATCGCGAAATGCGGATTCTCAGTCCCCCAAATTGGCCAGTTGTGCTTATTGTCGAACTCACGAAAGTGAGCTTCGTCGCTAAACCAAACCAACATGCTCTTATTAATTCCAATCACGCCCCGCGATCGACAGTACACTTTGAATGTGCTAAAGCAAACTGTTCAGAAGTTGTGACGATTTTATTTCCTGTAGTTCAGTAACTGTCACCCTGTAAATTTAGTACAGCTGCTAGATCGGCAGTCTGTGCTTCCTGGTACAGCACCACTCCAAATGCAGCCGATTATGTTCTGGTGTTAACGGCAGTCTACACACGCGACGGTTATTCCCTAGCCCTGTTGCCGACCAATGATTCGGGATGACACAGAATGTTGCATGGAATTCACTGCTTGTTCTCCGATGACAGAAGTACATGTGCTTGGTGCACAAGTCGGTGCTCCTCCCTCTTGACGGTAAGGCGTCGTCGACTAGAACCTTGACGACGGGTATGCCTGCTCTCATGTTCAATGCATTCAAATATCGGACCACTGTCACATTCGAATGCCCCACAAAGCTGGACGTTAAACAAATAGACAAGCCGGGCAAATGGAGACCCACCATGAGTCTCCTTTCAAACTCTGCCAGGTGCTGAGAACGCTGACTCACGAGCATGCGGCGTCTTCGTGTACTTCAGTGATCACTCAACGTCTGACGCTGTTCACGCCCCTTATATACCCTACTAGGCCTGATGACAGAATTACATATGAACCACACTAATGCACTCTGGTGGCCGTTCTGTCTGTCAGAGAATTGTTACTCGTATCATTTAAACACCTGCTGATGGTGTGTTCTGATGGGGCGCAACTGGACGAGGTTACATTGATCGTGTCTACTAGGTGTTTCACTTTCTCGTCAGGCAGCAGCCCCAACGAAAAGCGGCAAGGATGGGGATTTCAGGTGAGGGAGGAGGGAGGAAGGGAACCCCCAGGAAACAAGCCCCATGGGAAGCCCAAATCTCACAAGGGTTCAGATCTTCCAGGCTGCTCAGTTGGCAAATATTAGACTCCTATTGCAAAATAAATTTTGTATGATGCAATAAATAAAACAACATAATACCGGTATCAGCATGGCCAACCTAGCTCTTGCTTTCCATTTCTACTTCCAGTTCCCGGGTTAGGTTCCCGGCGGGGCCAGGGATTTTCTCTGCCTAGTGATGAATGGGTGTTGTGTGATGTCCTTAGGTTAGTTACGTTTAAGTAGTTCTAAGTTCTAGGGGACTGATGACCATAGATGTTAAGTCCCATAGTGATCAGAGCCATTTGAACCATTTTTTTCTACTTCCAGTTGATTCTTAGAAACCAACTGCATATAATACATTCTACTGAGTGTTTAATCTTAAATAAATATGAAGCAAGCAGACAACCACGCCACGGAAACAAAATCGCGCTTCCTACGGACAAACGACCGAGTTTGAAAGGAGTCAAATTGAGACCTTCGGAGTGGCGGGGTGGTCCTTTCAGAGAACTGCCACGTAAGTTGGAAGTGCTGCGTCGGTTGCGCAACGATGCTGGTAACACTGGTCACGTAAACATTCTCACATCTGTAGGCGAAGTTCTTCTGGACGTCCACGCAGCACATACGACCGTCACAATCGTCATACTGTAACGGCAGCAGTGGCAGATCGTACAGCTACTACAGCACGGATAATAGGGCTTGTAAGCCCACAGATGTCAACACGAACTGTTGCGAGCCAGTTATTAGCTGTGGGACTACGTGTACGCCCACTCTAGCCAGTCTTCTACTCACGTCCCAGCATCATAGTGCATGGCTCGACGGTTGCCGTCAGAGCATCGCTTGTAAGATTGAATGGCGAGCCGTGGTCTTCTGTGATGAAAGCACATTCTGCCTGCACGCAAACGATGGTCGTTTGTTCGTACAGCGCAGACGTGGTGAGCGCTTCCTTGTAGAGTGCATTCCTCCAAGATATACTGGCCTCACCTCAGGCCTGATGGTCTGCGGCGCTATAAGCTACAACTCTTGTTTACCTTTGGTGTTTGTGGAGGGACGCGAACCAGCCCGTTCTTCTGCCGTTCTTGCAACAGGAAGATGGCGTGTTGTTCCAACAGTATAATGTTCGCCCACACACTGCCAGTGAAACTCAACGTGCTCTACAGGACGTTCGCCAACTTCCCTGGGCAGCACGATCTCCGGACTTGTCTCCAATCGAGCACGTGTGGGATATCATGGGGCGAGAAGTGACTCGTGCAACTCGTCAACCAGCAACTCTTACAGAACTACTTACCAGGTCTATCAGGCGTGGTGCAACACATCCCAGGACAGTATTCGCCATCTGCACGATAGACTGGATGCCAGAGTCAGCGACTGCATTGCTGCCCGTGGAGGTTACAACACGTACTAATATGGGTGTTTCAACATGGATCGATACCTAATACCTCAGAATCGCTTCTGCTGTTGATTTCTAAACTTAACCATTTCATGTACTGCATATGCACTGTTGCAAGAATAAATCTTGAGTGAACTGGAATCCTCTAAAATTGTGTACTAATGTTTCCCAGGCACTGTATTTTTTATTCATGAGTAAACACAAAATCAACCTTATCTGCATAGAGTTGTCCAGGAAAAAGCGATACTTTTCTTCGTTTGTCCATAGAATAGCTACAGTACATGTAAATTCTCGTGTTACTTGATGTGAAATTATTTCTTGGTCGAAATGCTTGGTCTTCAGCGGTTCGTCTCAGAAAGTTGGAGATCCACAAAACAGAAATTTCCTTGGAAAATTAGAGCTCTTAATTCATTATGACCCAGTTCATGCAAAACAAATTAGCAAGGACAGAGACGGACAAGAGGATGGAAATCGTTTACAAATGATAGTATGTATTTATTTCTAGTTGCGCCCGTCATGTCAGAAGAGCTAGTTTGCAACAGAGTGTAAATGAGAAGAATTGTTCAATAACATTAAGAAAAGGATAGCTGTTACTCACGACATAGCGGAGATGCTGCATCGCAGACAGGTACAAAAAAAAGACTGTCACGAAGTGAGCTTCTGGCCAATAAGCCCTTCGTCGGAAATAGACAAAATACATACACACACGCGCTCTCAGGTAAACGCAACTCACACGCATGTGACCGCAGTCTCTGGCTGGCTATTATTCAATCATTTTTGATGCTACTCCTGATTCAAATAAAGTTGAGCAGAGAATGTTCATCCTACGTTACATTTATTTCAATAAGGAAATTGATCATATGGAATAAACGAAAGATTTTTGGAATTCGTAGATTGTAATCAGAAAACAGGAATTGCTATTGTACATTTAGTTTACTCAATACTTGTGAGACACCCAGTTGCTATCAGGGAATGCCGTGGGCAAGATTATGATAACGGAAGTAGTGAGAGGGTCTTACAAGCAAACTCAGACACATTCTTTTCAGTGGAATGGTCTTGCAAAATGTTCTCTGTATGCTTGTCATAGCCTTAACGTACGTGGAGTATATGCAGCTGAGAGCTGTCATGAAGCAAATACTTTTTTGGTAGTGACTCAACTTCTTTACAGCCTGTTCAGTTGCAGTCCACAACGATGGGAAATTGTGAAATAGTGTTTTGGAAGTTCTCTGTATTTCATCTCTGATGCCCGCTGGAGTACACGGGTTGACGCTGTAATGCCAATTGCAGCTCACGTGGATATGACTGCTATTGCTGCTGAAAGTCTAGTAAGCTAAATTTGTCAGCTGAAACATGGTTTTTTTTTATTTTTTTTTTTTATACGGAGTCTTTTGGATTATGTGAGATTTTACGTGTGTTTAATCATAGCATAAATTTGGCTTAAGTTGTTGGTACCAGTTGACTACAGAAGCAAATTACTACAAACTCGAAATGCTACCGTCGATGTTGAAGTAAAACACTCTGAGTGCTTATTAAATGAAGTAAAATATCCTGACGAAAATTAGGCCACCATTCTCTCTGGATCTGTAGCTGTTGCCAGGCGATCCCGAATTTCGAGAGATGAGCGATAAGAAGGAGAAATCGTTTCACGATAAGAAAAGGAAGGCAGTGACAGATGGGAATTCAGAAGATTTATTCGAGGTAAACATTTTTATGTCATTACTGAGAAGCTAGTGTCTAATTTGAAAACCAGATATGAACCAGTGAACATTTTATATGAAACATTTTGGTTTTTATGGAAATACTCAAAGATGACGGACGATCCGGTCGCTGATGCATACGAATTAGTTGTCAACGAATTCCATAATGATGTCACAACATATTTAGCAGAAGAAATTAAATAAAAAACAATTCATACTTCGAACTCTGTACATATTACTTTGGAACCATTAGATCTCTTCAATAAGATGTACAGGCTTAAAATTTCAAGCTTATTTCTGAACGTATGTGTAGCTATGCGCATCTCTTGCAGTCACTGAAGTTGATACATAAAAGTCATTAGCACTCCGGCTCACTTAAAAAAAATTGTCTTAAATCATCTATGCATCAAAAACGCATCACAGATTTGGAGAGCTTGGCAACTGACTATTATTTGGCAAAGTTACTACACTTTGATGCTGTGATTCAAACATTTCCAGAACTAATGTCTTGCACAGCGCCGTTGATAGTTTTATAGGCAAGCAGGTTGTAATATACCGCCCCTCGCATGACTCACTGCGGTTTTCACGCGAGCGTGCTGATGTCTGTCTACTGAAATGTGTGGACACGCCAGGGAACGAGTGGGCCCATGGCAGTCCATATGGCAGCATTACTGGCACCAGACACTCCTCAGTGTACAAGTCAGTGTAATATTTAGCCGTTTGTTTTCAGGTGAAGTGAAATAAATTTAAAAAATAAGGTTAAATGGTGCCTACCCACATTTTATAATAATTCATTTTTGAGTAGCATGTCGTATCAGTTTTCACTCTTGCGTGTAGGTCTCGATCGAGCTATCATCCAGTTCTCTAGCGTGGTGGTCTTGGGTTCCTGATAAGTGTCTTCATCACTTGTTTTCAAACCAATGTTTATTACTACTCTTTCAGTCTTCTACTCCATGAAAGCATCATGACACTAGCGTCCTTTCTCGATATTTTTGTTCTCTGTACACTCATTCACGATTCATCCGACTGGTGTGTTCCTTTGGAAATTGGGGACATAGTTTACGACTATTTTTTGTTTTACTACGTTCCAAATTATTCTGATTGTTATAGAACACTCTACAAAGTGTATTATAATAAATGTTTCTAGTTTTCTGAAATAACAGACGGTACGAAATTAAACATTTCTCTTAATATAGCAGTGTTCATTAATGTACCGTTTTGAACTTCTAATGGATTGAAGGAAACTTTTGTTACAATATAAAGCGATGGGAAGACTTCACTGCCAGACGAGTGTGATACTTAGAGCACGATGTTAACAACGGCACATCATGCAAGTGTGCTACCGTCTGTTTCCTTTCTACGAAATTATTGTAATCAAATATAATGAAAACTGCAAATATATTTGTCAACATTATTTAAATTTTTAACTAACGCAATCTACTCTGGTTGTGTTGGAAAATGTATGTGGAAATCAGAAATGTGAATGCATAAAATGTGCTCGCAATAAAATTACGTACTGGAGGCGGGACATTTAACTTTCAGTCCCAGAACTGAAATTAGGAAGACTGTCTTTCCGCACTTTCGCGGAAAAACAATGTTATGTGATTTAACCCAAAACTAAGTAATAATATTTCACTGATGATATTCTGTGAGGTTTAACAAACTAACTTCAACAGTTAATTGTGTCAACCATCTAAAATATGAATGATGAGTGCTGGCTTTTGTATAGAAAACGAAGCAGTTGCGGACAGTGTATTAGCAATAAGTATCGTTCATGTTCATGTCCTCTACGAAAACATAAAATTAGGAATAGTTACTTTATTACACTTATACATAAACTTTCTCCTCTCTGTAGCAGCACTTCGCTGATTTCGTCGCGGGCACCTGCATTCTTAATTAGATGAAATGACGTGTTACAGTCTGTGTAATTTCCTCGAATGTTCTCTGACTTTGTAAGACAGGATAGCGCCGCACGCAACCGATCTCATACTGTTAACAGCGGTCAGTGATACGCCGTGTGTACTGTATACTAACGCGCGCTCTGGTGCAACCCATTGCGCCATGAACTAGTGTTAGTTCGCTTGGCTTCCGTCGCCATATCTCGTGCAACGTACTGGAACAAAACACTACAAAGTGCATTTGTAATATATATCTGATGTTTCATAAGAAATTACATTTATTTTATATTTCATCCCAATGAGTATTTTTTTTGAGTACCTCCAGCAATCTCCGAATTGTGTTACGTTTAAATCATGTCAAATCTGCTTTGAAATAATAAAATGGGGTTGCTATATTTGGAAATGCGGCCCAATCACATATGCTAGCCGATTCCAGTCCTGGCTCTCAGTGGCTCTGACACGCAGTGCAATCAACAGAAAAGCCAAAATGAATCTACTTTCAACTGCACTACAATGGGGGGGAATATTAGAAACTAGGTTCAGATTAGTAATTCTTTGCCTTAGTTTAAAAGGTCAGTTCCAAAAATTCCGGAACTTTATCCACAAAATTTTCCACGCTTACCTTTCACTTATTGTGCAGGGTCTTCTCGAAATACTCTCCTCTACAATAGGGTCTTTGTTTTCTGAAAATTTTCTTTAATGATTATTTCTGTCATTTAATACTCCTAAAATGCTTCTTTTCCTCTTGAATTTCAGTATTCTTTTGTTAAAAAAAATAACATTCAAATAATTTAAAAGCATGCTAAAACGCTCCATTCGACTCATATGATGCCTGTGACGTCACTGGTTAGCTCGCTGATCCTACTGTCATAATGCTAATTCACAGCGATGCCAAGCTTTGGTGGTGGTAGTGGTAACTTCCTATGGGACCAAACCGCTGAGGTCATCGATCCCTATGCTTACACACTACTTAATCTAACTTAAACTAACTTACGCAAAGGACAACATGCACGCCCATGCATGAGGGAGGACTCGAACCTCCGACAGGGGGAGCCGCGCCAAACGTGGCAAGGCGGCGGAGCCGTGTTTTGTAATTTACGTTTCGGAAAATTGGTTTAAAGTGGAATAAAGTACCATCCTGTAGAAATACATGTATAGAAACTCCTGAAAAGTTGTTTTTGACTGTGCCAGAGAATGAGTAAAATGTGGTTGCACTGTACCGGCTAATTGCCACCACGTCGACGCATATGTTCATTAACTTAATTAAAACAGCGTTGCACTGTGAATTTAATATTAACTTACAGCCGAGATTGCTCTCCCATTGTTACAACGAAGGACAGCGCCATTCAACGAAATTAAAACACCTAGTGAAAATTGTCGTTTTACCCAACTACACCTCAATTTTTCGGTAGCTCAGTTGTTAGAGCGGTAGACCATCGAATTCTATAATACGATGTCCGTAGATCGCTGGTTCGAATCTATCCCGAGAGAACATTTCAATTTATTTGAAAAACGGAACCGGACGAGTTGGCCGAGCGGTTCTAGGCGCTACAGTCTGGAACCGCGCAGGTTCGAATCCTGCCTCGGGCATGGATGTGTGTGACGTCCTTAGGTTAGTTAGGTTTAAGTAGTTCTAAGTTCTGGGGGACTGATGACCTCAGAAGTTAAAGTCCCATAGTGCTCAGAGGCATTTTTGAAAAAACGGACTCGGCAGTCCGCTCATATGAAAACCAAATCACAATTCCAAAACTCCACCACACCGATCAGAAATAGAATATTATTGCGTTTTCCTTGCTGTTTACTTGCGCGTACGTCTGCAATCACTTTTCACACCCGTTCAAAAAGATGTTTTCAGTTAATATGAACATACACTTTTTACTTTATTAGAAACAATGTTTTTATCTTCGTATTGTCCAGCTAGGAAACTTATTGTTTAAAATTTAGCAGTTGAATCATCTTAAATAAAGATGAAGCAATCTGCTTCAGACGCTAAAGTTAGTCTACACTCACAAACATCACAGCCGTTTCATTTGTATCACGTGTATGTTGCACACGCTTTATATCTCTCCGTATAACCTCACCGTTCTACAACTCGTAATGTGGCGTATGGAGGAATCTTCCCTACTACCAATGCTTTCCAAAAAAGTGAACTGGTTGTTCGTAAAGTAAATACATTTATCCTCCGTTTTTCATTTCTCAGACGACTAATGTGAAGCCATATATAATACATCCCACAATCGAGACAACTGCAGCAATTAGTTCTTGCTAACGCTATATTCATATTCGGCGTAAAACTTTTTACAATATATAACTCTTCCTGGAATCGAACATGTAACCTCTTAATCTGCAGTCGGATGCGTTATCCGCTGCGCCACCGAACGTATGCTGGATACATTATTCCTGTTCAGCGTCTTGTATATAGGAAAGCAGCTCTGTTTTGCCAAGAATAACTTTATTGTTTGTGCTTTGGGTCGCAGCTCATGACTGACAGCCGACAATCTAGTTATAATACAAAGACCCATTGGCAAAAGTACTACAGTTCCTTAGTTTTTAGCGAATTTAATGATGTAGCAGGGAGCTGGGAAAAGAATGTTCGTCTTTGCACATATCGCCGCTCTAACAAGGGGAGGCCGCCAATTGCGAAATTCAGATTCGATTCATACTGCGCATAATAAAAGCTCATGGCCAGAGGCGTAATGTGGCAAAGCACCAAGATGCTCTTCTCAGCCGTTGTCGAGAAAATCGACAGTTAAAAGAAGCCGTTGCAGTGAAATACTCTCTACGACCAATATTCCTCTACAGCGTCGTGGCGCAGCGGTAAGCGCTCTGGTTCGTAATCCGAAGGTCGCCGGATCGAATCTCGCGCTACGCAACTATTTTTTCTTAGTATTTGTTTTTTATAATTTATATATATATATATATATAATTCAAATATATATATATATAATTCAAATATATATATATAAAATTCCCGGCAATCAGTTGCAACCATTATGCATATAATAAGTTGTTGAAAGTCGTTTGTCGTGGAAAAACTGGCGACTTCGAACATCATTGTGTTTTCCGCAAACAAAGTTGTATTTCACAAATGTTATTAATTGTCTTCATAATGTTAACCACGTATAGTTAACGGAAGACGTAGAAACGATATTCCGAAACGAATACGTATAGCGTAAGTCAAACGTTCGAATTAGAATAGAGACCCCATGAACACAAATTTGCTGTGGCAGGTATGAAATATAAACTTTGTTACTCGCTCGTTACACTTGAATGACAGATGTTGAATGGGCCGAAACGAGCCGCCGCATAACAGCGTAGTTGCCTGCTAACTTCGAAAGGAGATAATTCAGAGGCTTCCTTTACCAGGATACAGGTTGGCTGGCAGCTTTTCTAGGAGCTCTTTGCGGTGTGGGGGAGTAGCCATGTATGTGAAAAACGGTATCCCATTTGAGTCAATTGATGTTTCAAAGTACTGCACTGAAAAGGTGTTTGAATGTTGTGCAGGTGTGGTTAAATTTAGTGGAGCTAAACTTCTTACTGTTGTTATTTATAGATCCCCAGACTCCGATTTCACAACTTTTTTGCTAAAGCTAGAGGAGGTTCTTGGTTCACTTTATAGGAAATACAAAAAGTTAGTTATATGTGGTGACTTCAATATTAATTGTATAAGTGATTGTGCAAGGAAAAGGATGCTGGTAGACCTCCTTAATTCATATAATCTTATGCAAACCGTATTCTTTCCAACGAGAGTGCAAGGGAACAGTAGAACAACCATAGACAATATTTTTGTTCATTCGTCATTATTAGAAGGGCATTCTGTTAGCAAAAAGGTGAATGGCCTTTCAGATCATGATGCACAAATTTTAAGTCTAAAAGATTTTTGTGCTGCAACACATGTTAAATATAGTTACCAACTTTTTAGGAAAGCTGATCCAGTTGCTGTACAGACTTTTGTAAACCTTATCAAGGAACAAGAGTGGCAAGATGTTTATAGTGCTGATACAGTAGACGATAAATATAATGCTTTCCTCAAGACTTTTCTCGTGCTCTTTGAAAGTTGCTTTCCGTTAGAACGTTCAAAACAGGGTACTAGCACAAACAGGCAGCCTGGGTGGCTGACTAAAGGGATAAGAATATCTTGTAGAACAAAGTGGCAATTATATCAAAACGTTAGAAACAGTCAAAATCTAAATGCAGCAGCCCATTACAAACAGTATTGTAAGGTGCTTAAAAAAGTTATTAGGAAGGCAAAAAGTATGTGGTATGCAGATAGAATAGCTAAGTCTCAGGATAAAATTAAAACCATATGGTCAGTCGTAAAGGAAGTGGCTGGTCTGCAGAGACAGGTCGAGAATATAGAATCAGTGCGTAGTGGGGATGTCCGTGTTACTGATAAGTCGCATATATGTACAGTATTTAATAATCACTTTCTGAATATAGCAGGTGAACTAAATAGAAACCTAGTCCCAACAGGGAATCATATAGCGCTCTTAGAAAAAAGTGTTCCGAGACTGTTACCTGAAATGCTCCTCCATGATACTGACAAGAGGGAGATTGAGTTAATAATTAAATCACTAAAGACCAAGAACTCTCATGGATATGACGGGGTATCTAGCAGAATACTGAAGTATTGTTCCACGTATGTTAGCTCAGTACTTAGCCATATCTGTAACTTTTCCTTTAGGAGTGGTCGGTTTCCTGACCGATTAAAGTACTCGTTAGTGAAGCCAATTTATAAAAAGGGAGACAGGGATAATGTTGACAATTATAGACCTATTTCTATGCCATCGGTGTTTGCTAAAGTTATCGAGAGAGTTGTATATACAAGGTTACTGCAGCATTTAAATTCACATAATTTGCTGTCAAATGTACAGTTTGGTTTTAGAAATGGCTTAACAACTGAAAATGCTATAGTCTCTTTTCTCTGTGAGGTTTTGGACGGATTAAATAAAAGGTTGCGAACGTTAGGTGCTTTCTTTGATTTAACGAAGGCTTTTGACTGTGTTGACCACAAAATATTACTGCAGAAGTTGGAACATTATGGAGTAAGGGGAGTAGCTTACAATTGGTTCGCCTCCTACTTTAAGAACAGAAAGCAGAAGGTAATCCTCCGCAATATTGAGAGTGGTAATGATGTTCAGTCCCAATGGGGCACTGTTAAATGAGGCGTTCCCCAAGGGTCGGTGCTGGGGCCACTTCTGTTCCTTATTTATGTAAATGATATGCCTTCTAGTATTACAGGTGATTCAAAAATATTTCTGTTTGCTGATGACACCACCTTGGTAGTGAAGGATCTTGTGTGTAATATTGAAACATTATCAAATAATGTAGTTCATGATATAAGTTCGTGGCTTGTGGAAAATAATTTGATGCTAAATCACAGTAAGACTCAGTTTTTACAGTTTCTAACCCACAATTCAACAAGAACTGACATTTTAATCAGACAGAATGGGCATGTTATAAGCGAAACGGAATAGTTCAAGTTCCTAGGCGTACGGATAGATAGTAAGCTGTTGTGGAAAGCCCATGTTCAGGATCTTGTTCAGAAACTAAATGCCGCTTTATTTACCATTAGAACAGTATCTGAAATAAGTGACATTTCAACACGAAAAGTAGCATACTTCGCATATTTTCATACGCTTATGTCATATGGTATTATTTTTTGGGGTAATTCTTCTGATTCAAAAAGGGTATTTTTGGCTCAAAAACGGGCTGTTCCAGCTATGTATGGTGTAAGTTCGAAAACCTCTTGTCGACCCCTATTCAATAGTCTGGGAATTTTGACATTGCCCTCACAGTATGTATTTTCTTTAATGTCGTTTGTTGTTAGCAACATTAGCTTATTCCCAAGAGTTAGCAGCTTTCACTCAGTTAATACTAGGCAGAAATCAAATCTGCATGTGGAATGCACTTCCTTGACTCTTGTGCAGAAAGGAGTGCAGTATTCTGCTGCATCCATTTTCAATAAGCTACCACAAGAACTAAAAAATCTTAGCAGTAGCCCAAACACTTTTAAGACTAAACTGAAGAGTTTCCTCATGGCTCACTCCTTCTATTCTGTCGAGGAGCTCCTGGAAGAGATAAAAAATTAAGCAAATTCCAGTGTTACATTCTTGATTTTCTTTATTTAAACTAACGACTTGTCGCCTGAATATGTTTCTTATATTTCATTTTATCTGTTTCTACAATCGTGTTATAATTTCATGTATTGACTCGTTCCATGACCATGGAGACTTCTCCTAAATGTGGTCCCACGGAACAATAAATAAATAAATAAATAAATAAATAAAAAGAAGGTAGATGCGGTCCCTAGCGCAACTTATAACATTGTCGAAAATCAGTGCGGACGGGAGAGCTTTGGTACACCCTGTTAAAAAAAAACGGAAAATGGAGGCGGTACAATTGGAGAGCGATCCGCCTTCACCAACATGCATAAGCAATTCATTAATACAAAAACTAATAATAAAAAAAATTGCATGGCGCGAGATTCGATCCGGCGACCTTCGGATTACGAACCCGAGCACTTACCGCTGCGCCACGACGCTGTAGAAAATTATTAATCGTCGAGAGTATTTCATCGCAACGGTTTCTTTTAACTGTCGATTTTCTCGACAACGGCTGAGAAGTGCATCTTGGTGCTTTGCCACATTACACCTCTGGCCATGAGCTTTTATTATGCGCAGTATGAATCGAATCTGAATTTCACAATTGGCGGCCTCCCCTTGTAAGTGGGTAGAGCATAAACGCGTCAGCTTTCCTAAGGCTTCCACTATCAGCGTTCGTAACATTTCTTTCTATTGTTACTTAAAAGTTGTAAATGCGTTTTCATCACTAAATGGCTAAACTGTTTGAAGGAAACGTACGTAAAAAACCTCGTGACTTCGACTAACGCTCCTTCACACACGTACAGCTTCGTCTTACTTCTAGTCTGTGGCGTCACCAGAGCATCAGCCAATAACAGTGTTTTCGATTACGTAACCAGATCTTGATATTTAATGATTTTTAAGCTTCAATTACATAAAACTAACATTTTGTGAGAATATTGACCGTAAATGCTACTTGTTTGTTACAATCAATCAGAACAACAACAATCCGAACTATATTTTTTGACATAGGAAAATAACCTATTGATAAACCGCTCCCAACACTGTTTTCACTTCGGAAGCAGCCTTGGTACGCCTCTTGCTGGATCGCGCAGAGCGCCGTCTGTGAATTTTCCATCTGTGAATTTTCCTTTATCTCGTCTATAGTTATAAATCATCGACCTTTCAAAGGGGTTTTGCACTTTGGAAATAAAAAAGGAATCCGCAGGGACCAGGTCTGGAGAGAAAGGAGGATAATGCAGCACAATTATTTCGTTTTTTAGTGCAATAGTCACGCAAAAACAGAGATTAATGTGCGTGTGCGTTATCGTGACGCAAGAGCCATGAATTGTCTCGCCACACTTCAGGCCATTTCCTTCTCACATTTTTCACGCAGGCGTCGCAACACGTCCCGATAGTACCATCGATTACCGGTTTGTCCCTGTCGCACGAATTCCTGACGAACTGATTGTTCAAAGTCAAAGAAACGTATCAGCGTGTCTTTGACATTTGACCTGATCTAGCGAGCATTTTTTGCTCTTGGAGAGCCTTTCCTGATCCATTGTGAAGACTGAACGTTGGTCTCAACATCGAACTTTAGAGCCACGTCTCATCACCAGTTATGATTCTCTTAATGAACATGTCTTTCTCATCTGCGCGATCCAAAAGCTCTTCGCAGATTACTAGGCGAAGGTCTTTCTGCTCTTGACTCATAGCCGTGGGACGACCTTGGGAGCAACATGATGGATACTGTGTCAGTACTTAATGACATGATCCAACTGAAATGTTATGTTCTTTTGTAATCCCTCGAACAGTCAGTCTTCGATTGGTAAGCGCAATTTCAATGAAGTTCCTAACACGAGCGTAATCGGTAGACGTCGAAGGGCTTCCTGAACGAGGATCATCTTTAACTTACATTCGGCCATATTTAAGCCGTGTGAACAATTTGGAACACCGAGTACGGCTTAACCACTCATCACGTAGGTTTCCTGCATCATTTGATGTGTCTCTGTAAATGTTTTCTTGACTTTTACGCAAAACTTAATGCAGACGTGTTGTTCCTGTAACAGACATACAACAATGAAAACTTCCGGCAGTTAACAAAACATAAGTGTATGCAGGGATGCCAACCGCATTTCGCTCCAACACACCATTGGCGCGAAATTACGAATGTTCAGGAATTTTTTGAACAGATCTCGTAAACTTTACACCTGAACACTTTCGATTTATTTCTCTTGCATTAGAGAAACCGATCATTTCTGACGAATCAATGTTTCTTTTCATAAATAAGTACACTCCTTGCAAGCAAAGAACAGACGAACATACAGACTGGAGTTCTCAGTCTGGCCGCAGGGCCTGCTTACATAACTAAGTGAGGAAGTGTTGCCCGGGATCCGAGGGGTTGGAGTTCGAGAGCTGTCCGAAACACAAGTTTAATCTGCGCGACAACATAAATAGGTTTCTACTAGAAATTTCGAATCGAATCTTGTCGTAAACCATCATCTTGCACGATTTGAACTGGGACTAGGCAAAAGATTCCACTGAATTCTTGCGTGTTAGCGGTTCAGTGATTACGCAGCACGCACGCACGCGCGCGTGCACACACACACACACACACACACACACACACCTATGTTAGATTTCTCTCAACACCGAGGACGTGGGAACGGTACTTGACAACTAAGCTGGTTCACATCACGAAGACTGGAGCAATTTTCTCCACTGGAACGTAGATTTCTAACTGGTACGGCTATGCATATCCTGTTCAACTAAGGGGCCGTAGGACTATCCATTTTCTACCGTGTCTGCAAGGTGGGAGTCCAGTGAAGCTGCAACATGAAGTCGGATAATGGAAGACATCGAAGCAATGCAATGGCGTGCTAATAGGTTTGTTACCAGCGGGCTAGATCACCACGGAGTTTAACGGAAATGTTACGAGATCACAAACGGCGATCGCTGGACGGAAGATGATGCTCTCTTCGCGAAACAATTGACAAAGCGTAGAGAATAGACATCTGCGACAGACTGTAAAACGATTCTACTGACACCAACATTTATCTCGCGTAAGGAAAGCGAAGATAAGAGAAACCAGGGCTCGAGCGGAAGCAGGCAGTCAGTCATTTTTTCCTCGTTCCATTTGCGAGTAGAACAGGAATGGGAGTAACCAGTACTGGTAAAAGATAATCTGCACCATGAAACGTTTGTGGCTTGCGGATTATGTATGTAGATGTAGTCACAGGAAACACTAAAGTAAGGCTTGTACTGTACCATCTTACTCATTATGTACGTAGCATACAGGTTCACATATGCATACCACAGTCCAATAGAATTCGAGTATTGGTCCGTAACGTGTTGGCGTCTAGCACTTTTACCGAATTAAAGATTGCTGTAATTCTACCTTCGTTTACCGCGTCTATAAATGAAATGCTGAACTTATTACTCAGGTGTGAGTGGTTTAGAGACAATGGAATCGAGCGCAATACAGTTTTATCCACTAGCGCCCGTAACGAAAAATTTTCCATTATGCAATTTACAGGTCTATCTGGTAGGAAATCTCTGTTTTGATATAACATGGGAGGTAGTGGAGGAAATGACATCAGCCACTATACCGACTCACGCAGTAGATTAGTGTGGTTACAACTGCGATAGCGAGGGAGCCAGACGACTTTTTGTTTGTCTACAGAAATCGTTGAACATTTGTACTGTAATTGGAAAAGTCAGTTCTATGGTACGGTTTTTAGTGCCAAGGATCTCAAAACTCTTGACATACAACGCGATGTTTGTCCTGTAAGAAAAAAATGTATTGACTAAAGCTGGTTGTGCGGCAATGACGTCGTTTGTTTAAGAGTGTAAGGACGAATGTTAATGATGCTGTAGTCAGGAACTAAACAGAAAATTGACGAAAAAGTTCGTGAAAATCGTCGTTTAATGATATCTCAACTGTCGGGAAACATTCAGCACTTATATCTGACCGTTTTGCACTAGCCCGGGCGTAAACAGTAGAGATACCACAACTCCTGTCGTTGTAGGGTTGCTTTCAATCTCAGTTGTCATAGTTGTACATTGAGGGAAATTGTCAACTCATTAATTGATGTGATAAATGCTTATGGACAAATGGTGTTTATGCAGAAACGTAGTTCAAAAGTGCAACAGCTTTTACTCTGAATAACAAATATAATAATATTGAATACTGTTCTACTGAGTCTAACGACGCCAAACAGGTCCTCGGTCTTGAGGAAAGCATTATATTTATCGTCTACTGTATCAGCACTATAAACAAAAGAGTAGGTATTTCGTGCCCGACAGTGCGAAACCCTTACAGCAGTTTTCTAATTAATTTGCTTCGACAAGCTCAGTGCTTTATATATAGTCTAATGTAAATTACTTTCCGGATGGTCCTCAAAATCGAATAATTGAAATGGATATACATTATACGAAGTAATGCGAATAACGAATATAATAAGATTTGCTGTCAGATTTGTAACCTTGCTGTGGAACGCTAATGAAATACGTGGACAGACATGGAGAAGTTACACTATGAAGACTTTGACCTAACTGATATTCCAGTTTTTACATGCCTGTGGGATACCCCGATTAAAAGTTCATCCTTACGCGAGCTAATTTTGAGTACAGAAAAAAAAAACATTTCTTCATAACAAGAATGCTGTGACAACATGATGGCTATGGGTGTCGAGATCGCAGCACATCATGCCCAGAGAACGTGCACGTGCAACTCATCGCCATCTTTCGGACACTGAGGAAGGTCGAATCACTGGCGTCCAGGAACATAGGGACCCCATACAAGAAATCGCAGAGACAGTTGGCTGTAGTGCAATGACTATAGTAACAACTGAATACAGCAGCTAAAATAAGAACAGAGGTCACAGGCAAAGTGTCACAACGAACGGTCAGACCACATTACTGGAAGCTGGGTTGAAATCTCGAGTTGTCATGCGTCGTTTCGGTGACACCATATCTCGAAGCCCCTATTGAGTAGAGCGGGAGTCAACTGGGACCCTGAGTGACTTTCCGTGGTTTTCAGCGAGTATATCACCTGCACAAACGTCACACGAAACGGCGATTCTCGAGACCAACTACTGCAATCATGTCGTACAGGTGTATTGGATACGGCGACAGCAGTGACTTGGTAATTCTTGAAGGAAGGCTAAACGTTCGCTAGCAGGTGGCAAGAACTGTAAATCCTGTCGTCAGACCCTTCATGACGACAACAGCAAATACTCTTATACTCCAACATATTGCAAGACCACACCCTGCAGTTCACCCCACAAACACCTTGAGGGACGTACGAAACCTTGACTGGACTGGCCGATTCTCTTACTTGTCACCGATAGAGCATGTGTGGGGGGATTCGATGACAAGACGTACATTTTCACACCAGTCTCCAGCCAGGAGACATAGCATGTGTTTCGGGCATGTCAAGAAATTTCTCAAGATGATACATGGAGGCTCTTTCCTCCAATGCCACAACGAATACAAGAACATATTCTTACCCGCGGTTGGCACACCTCGTACTGTAATTTACAGTAGACATCATTTCTGAATGCAGTAAAAGTTTAATTGTGTAATATTTGTTGAAAAAAATCTGCTACTAGTTCCATTAAGGAAATTTTACTTACTAACCGCCTTAAGGCACTTAGTGCCGTCTTCAGACGACTGCACAGAAAAGTATGCTACAAATAAGTTGCTGGTTGCAGATTTTTTTTTTTCAACAAATGCGCTTGAAGTTGCCGAAGATGGATGACTTGATAAATACTGGGACTCGTACTTCATGGTATAACACTTTCCAATCCCATCTGTTTATTTTTGCTAATACTGTTATCAGATTCTCTCCACGCATCGAAGGGGGGAAAAAACGAGCAATTTCTTCAGTAGTTTTGGTATTTGTTTTCCATTCTCATTTATTAAATCTCGTTCGACGCTTTAACAGGAAGAATGAGAAACAGCTTTCAGTACTATTGACAAGCAACATGTACATGTCTCAGAAAAACGTAGGGTTCATGTCTTTGCCGTCGTACTAGCGCGATATAAAACTAGCCTATACGGTGATGGCTGCTGTACTCCTCTTCTCCCGGACTTGAACTGCTCTGCGCGCCACAGTCAAGCCTCTGGTACGCTGACGAAATTGAGCAGAAGAGGCGAGTCGTGGCTGTGGACGCAGGCCGCAGCTGGAGGCAGACCGGTGGAGCGGATGGGCAGCAGCCTGCAAGGTCACTGTGCCTGGCCCGCGCGGTATCTCCTCCCGCACCTCGCCGCGCTTCCCTGCCCTGCCGCACCGAGGAGGAGGAGGAGGAGGAGGAGGAGGAGGAGGAGATTACTGTTTAACGTCCCGTCGACAACGAGGTCATTAGATACGGAGCACAAGCTCGGATTACGGAAGGATGGGGAAGGAAATCAGTCGTGCCCTTTCTAAGGAACCATCCCGGCATTTACCTGAAGCGATTTAGGGAAATCACGTAAAACCTAAATCAGGACAGCCGGAGGCGGGATTGAACCGTCGTCCTCCCGAATGCGAGTCCAGTGTGCTAACCACTGCGCCACCTCGCTCGGTAGCCGCACCGAGCCACGCCTTGGCATCCTCGCTTCGCACCAGTACGTCAAACACCGCTCGCCCTTGGCAGCAACCCAGTCTATTACCAAGATCTCTAAACACGCTGAAAGCTCAGAGCGACTAACGCCGCGGAGATGAAGTGGTAACCTTGTTAGACAACTTGCCGTATAGCCCAGTGAACGAAGACGAGAAAATGTCGAATGGTGCAAAAAATTCGCATAGTTACAAATTTTTGTAGAGCGGTAGGGGGAGGGACTGTTATGAAAAACGTAAGAAAAATCCTGACTGGTGAAGTGTAAGCGAGGGGAGTGGCGAGGGGGACGGGACGTTTTTTGGTTTTTCTTGATTATCTCGAAAACCATGGCTTATAGCGAAAATTTTTTCCCTACAAAATGAAACTAAATTACATGTCCAACAGAGAAGATATTGTCCATTTTTTCTCTGCGACTAATAGTCCTCGTAAAAATCGCAGATTATAGAAAAAAAATCTTTTAATGGTATAAAATTGTTGTTTAGTGTTAAATGAAGTGGGTTAAGAACAAACTCAAAGTGCAGTAGAAACGTATTAAGCGATAAATAGTGCTCTGGGGGTGTAATAGCGTGGAAAGGCGGGGGTGGAAGTCAGAAGCGTGAGGGGACGTAAGTCACCGCATTGTCACCATGGACTTTCCTCCTTCACAGGTCTACAAAAAGAAGAAAAACATGGTTCAAATGGCTCTGAGCACTATAGGACTTAACATCTGTGGTCATCAGTCCCCTAGAACTTAGAACTACTTAAACCGAACTAACCTAAGATCATCACACGCATCCATGCCCGAGGCAGGATTCAAAACTGCGACCGTGGCGGTCACGCGGTTGGAGACTGAAGCGCCTAGAACCGCACGGCCACACCGGCCGGCTACAAAAAGAAGAGCGAGCAGCCAATTCCTCATTCTATCGACCGCACTATGTCACAAAAACGCAACTACTGGGTATCTGGCTAATTCATACCGACCCTTCGCAGCTCGACTTGCGAATTAATGGCAACGCAATGCCTCAGCATTTCCTGTCCAGATCTCTTATGTAAGTAGACAAAATAACTTCAATGAACTCGTGTTTATATATTGAAATGACTTCCAGTGAGTACATATTTCTAGTTGTTATGCTCCTATAATCAATAGCTGACAAATGCTTAATTTGTAAGTGTGATGTCGTCAGTGACTTATGTAGTGTTGGTGGGAAAGAGACTGAATTGGTAAAGGTGCCACCTTACTGCTATCTGTCATTGACAGAATATTGTAAAGCAATGTAACTGTGTTGTAGTCACCTGGTGATCAATTAACGAATGAAAAGAAAGTTACTGCGCTTCTCTCGCCGTTAATTGTGTTACTGATGCACTGCATGAATACCTTCTATTCACGAATTGCTGGCACTTGTAGAGTGGGCTGCACTGAATGGTGAAACTTACCACACACCCACACTGTATCTTGTAACAAGGATGTGAATGCGTCTGATAGAGTAATATTTATTATCTTTAAGACTGTAACAGTGATGTGCTGTATGCATTACTTGACTTGTGTTGAAATATCTAAAGTCCCGCATTATCCAGGAGGTCTACTTCTCTTGCAGAGAGAGAGACAATTCAAGCCTCTTGGTTGCACTCTGCGCAAAATTGCCTCCCCACAGGAGTGTGTATCCACTGTGTAGCCAGTGATATACAGTGTCGAATACTTTCAGAGATGGTAGTACTCATCGAAACAAGAAAAATAAGTCGAATAATCAGGGGTCCGGATATGCATACTTTCTGCGACAAACATGGGTTTATGGGAGGCGTTTGATGTGGCGTCAATTCTTGACAAAGCATCCCTCTGCCCTCCGGCGTTAGATATGACGCACCCTTTGAGGCATACCCGGTTGTTGTTGCACCTGCTGGTACACACAGAAGACGCGACCCTGTAGTGTCAGCAAATTGTTGATTGGCGTGGTGTATATCAATTCTTTCAAGTGTCCCCATAACCAAAAGTCTAGAGGATTGAGGTCTGGGGAATGGCACAGCCTCCAGAAAGATAGGCAATACATTAATGAGGAAGTCCAGATAATGCGCCCCAGTTAAGCTTTGTGGTAGCACGTATGGCCCTATTAATGTATCGCCAAGTACGCTAGTAACAATTAACAGCTGCTTTAAGTAGGATAGATTAATTTATTACTGCACAATGTACCGCATCACCCCAAGACGTTTCGAGACTAGATTTTAAAAAAAAGTTCAGATGATTGTTTTAATGCTTCAGGTGTTCCACATAGTCTCACCCAGCATGTGTACAACAAAACGCACAGAACGTTCATACAGACATGTGAAACTGCCAGAAAAGTCCCCATTTCCGATGATGTTCAACTCGCGCGTCACACTGGCTTCAATGTCGATCATGTTACAAAAGCGTTGACCCTGCGAGTGAATTTGTGTCGTTTTGTGGTAGGTTCGTCTAGGTAACAAAGTATCGTAACCCGTGACGAATTTTTCCAAAAAATATTTGACTCGTTTTGCGATTCAAAGAAGTTGCGACAGGCGTCCATACGTTCTACTTTTCGTTCTGGAGGCGAAGTATGTAGAACTAACTTTGCATACACTTTTCCCTTCTTCAAGATATTCTGGGGAAAGTCTTGAACACTTGATTTGGAATAATGTTCGATTGCGGTATGAGACACACGACGTTGATACACTACGATAGCACGTCCACTGCTTAGCACTGCCTGTTCACGACTGACTAGTCAAATGCGTATCTGATGTTTACAGTTTCTAGCTCAAGCTCCCAACGTACTTACCGCTCTTACGTCGTTTATACGCCATGAGTAAAGTCGGTCTGGGAACTTTTTGGGGTGGAATGTGCATACCTGAAGCAGTGGATTCATATTTACGTGCTACTGATTATTAAACGCACTTCCTTTCTGGTCCCCTGACGCCTCATTGCGTTTTAAGATATTGTGTCTCGTGTACTAAGATTAGTATCACAGTTTAAAGGAAAATTTTCACGTCAGATTTATCAAACTGCCAATATTTGCGACTATTCTTGTACTTTTTATAAATTTAGAGCACCACATTTCCGTCTCTATTATTCTACAGTACAAGTTAAAAATTATCGAACCACTTGCTGTTAATTTTATGATGACATATATGTTTCCAAAGGTCTCTGAAGTGCCGTTCATCAGTTTCTAATTCTCGAAGACAGTTCTCACAGAAGCGTGATGAGCACATACGAAAGTAGCAAGAAATATTTCTACAGAAATCCTAAGGTACTCGTGACAATTATCAGGTTTGTACGAAGCATGCTCACTAGTTCATTAATCATAAATACATTTAGAATTCCCCGAAAACGGTGAGATTCTTGTGTCTGTCCCGCAGTATGAGACTACAGATTACTATGCTGACTCAGTAGCACTCTTGCGATTTGCATATTCGAATAGAAAACTAGCTGAAGCTGCAATAACGGTGTCATACAGAGTGATAAATATTGAACTACATGGAAAAAACGGTAAGTTAGTTACAAACTACTACCTCCACACACTTCATTCAACATGTAAACGTCACTACAAAATTCGGATTTAGGTTATGACATGTTCGATAAGCCTGCCATCATTGGCGATGATGTGGCACAAACGAATAGCGAGATTCTGCATGACCCGATGAAGTGTCGGAACATCGATGCTGTCGATGGCCGTCTGAATGGCTGTTTTCAGCTCAGCAATGGTTTTGGGGTGATTCCCGTACACCTTGTATTCAATACAGCCCCACAAACAGGAGTCTTATGTGTTCAGATCCGGAGAAAATGGCAGCCAATTGAGGCCCTTGCCAGTGGTCTCCGGGTACCCCAGAGCCACAATGCGGTCCCTAAGGTGCTCCTCCAGCACATCAAACACTCTCCTGCTTCGATGGGGCGAGCTCCGTCTTGCATGAACTACATCTTGTCGAAATCAGGGTCACTTTGGATAATGGGAATAAAATCATCTTCCAAAACCTTCACGTTCCGTTCAGTAGTCACCGTGCCACCAAGGAATATTGCACCGATTATTCCGTGTCTGGAAATTGCACACCTGTTGAGGGTGAAGAGACTTCTCGATCGCGAAATACGGATTCCCAGTCCCCCAAATAAGTCAATTTTAATTATTGACGAGCCCAATCAAATGAAAGCGGGCTGCGTCGCTAAACCAAACCACACAGCGCATATTATTTTCCATCGTGTCCCGCGACCAACCTTGCAGTTTGAAGGTCCTAACGCAAACCGTTCAGAAGTTATGATGATTTTATTTCATATAGTTCAGTAATTGTCACCCTGTATGAACGAGTATAAGCTTAACAACCAAACCGCAACATATATAGTAAAAAAGAGAATCATTTCAGGAGGGAGAAAGAGAAAGTTAAGTACGAAAAGAAATTAATGGTCCTATAACAATGTTTTGGAGGTAAGAGAAGAGAAAAGAGCATTCCCTAATAGGCTCAACTTACTTGATCGTGTATCACAATGCATAGAGCGCTAGCTTTCGAACAATGTGGTGAGCTAACTGATTCCTGGGATAGCTCTCCATATGTGTCTCAGAAATACAATACGCGAAAGATTAAAACACGAAAACATACCAAACTAAACTGCCAAAATTCATACACACAAAACAATAGGGTGAACGACTTTCATCTCTGTGATGAATTCTTCTGGGGTTAGCAGGTGAGTCAAGGTGTCGTTCTGCGGCAACATTTCAACAAGTTTCCTACTTGTCATTTACAAGCAAAGTGTCGGGTTCGTGACCTGTCCGGTTGTTTATAGCAGCTGGACGGCAGGTTCCTCTACCTCGTCTGCGTCGACAGCGCCTATCGCGCGCCTACGCCACCTCACTGGCATACTCAACAAATGAAACCCACCAGTATTCAGATTAATGTAATGTACATTTAAATGTAATGCACCTGTCTGTGACAGCAAGTTGCCGAAACGTGTCGTGCTCATAAAATCTTAGTAAAAAGTGAAGGAATCAGTAGAAATAATTTCTTAAATTTGCAGTACAGCCGCAGGTCCCAAACATTTTTATATAACATGGATAAATTGAAGATTGAAAATTTGTTGCAGACACGTCCACGATATGCATAACAAATACTCCCATCCAACGTGTTGCATTATTGTCTGCGCTATCCGCAAGTCTTTCCAACAGAAAATTAAAAGCTGGAATAGAAGCATGCACTAGCTAAAATGGAAAAAGAGCCACCTCTTTCGAAATAGTACAGCGAGATGCTGGCCTTGAAGTTTTTAGATGTTGCTTTTATTTTTTTCCGGCCTGAAAAAATTATAAACACAGTATTCAAATACTGCACAGCAGAAACTCATCGTCCACTGTATGAACGAAAGGATCAGCAGTCTCTATCACTGTGAGTTTCGCGTCTGTCTTTCAGTGTTAAGGAGCAGCCTGACACAAATTATGTAATTTTCGAAACGATAGGCGCGGTGGAGAGGTTACGAGTGTATCAGACTCGTGAATTACGCTAGGGGGGGGGGGGGGGGGGGAAGGTCTGTGGTGCTCGGCAGAACTTCGTGGTTGCCACACCCAGGTCGGAGTACTTTCGCAGTCCTGGCGCTTTTTCCGAATGCTGGCTTCGCTGATTTCTCGAGTCCCTAAGTCCAGCGACTGCCGGCAGCTTGTGGTGCCCCTTGCCACTGGCAGCGACGTGACAGTTGAGCTGTAGACAGCTGAGAGGCTTCTGGTAAACAGAAACAAATCTTAAGATTTAGAGCCAACGTGTGAAACGAGAGTGATCACTTTTCTCATTCTTAACAACTATAATATTTTCTTTCATTTTTACTTTAATAACTACCAGTTTGTTCTTTTATTTACACTTGCCCGTGCAGTAAATTCTTCTAAATTACTTGTCGATTTATTCATTTAAAGCGTGTTGTTTGTAACTGTCAGTTATTTAGTGAAACCAACGAACTGACTTCAAAAGCAGAACCACATCTGGGACTCGATTTACATCAATACATAAGATATGTTATGACTACCACTAACGCCACCAGTATTCACGTTTAAAACAAGAAACTATTTTATTCTAACGAGAGGAAAAAAAATCGACGTTAGTGTGGTCTTCACCACTAAGAAACGTTTATACACGATACTGTTGGGACGTAGTGCTGTATAAATGCGAGAATCAATATGTTGCAGCCACCGGACTAAAACCAAAAAGAATTTAACAATTAAGACGTAGTTTTTCGTCATTTAGGCGATAATTCTTTAACGATCACACCAGTTCACCAGATATGGCTGTACTGGTGACACTCAACACATCAGCGCAGGAAGACAAATGTCTTGACAGGAGCGAGGTGTTGAGGAGGTAAGAGAAGAGGTAAGACTTCATGACTACGACTAGACACATCTTCTGCCTTTTGGTGCCTCACACTAACATTTGAATGTTGGAATGACTTCACTGTGATGCAGCTTCCCGTGCTGGCAGCCTCTCTTGCCATCAAGTGACAACGCGCGCACGACCCAAGCCTGAAGTGATCCTTCGAGGCATGTTGACAGACTGAGCAGTGTAGGATTACGTAAGCCCAATTCCCTCCAGTGACTGGTAATAGAGCGCGCTCCACTGAACTGCTCCGAGAATGTAGCTTCCCTTGTATCTCAGTATACAAGTGGCTCTATGTTGCTATTTATTATGATCTATAGACATTTCTACCAATCATGAAGGCACTTCTTTTGGCAGCTTATATAGTGTGTCACAAAACGGAGTGGCCTAACTTTCAGGAAACATTCCTCACACGTAGTGGAAAAAAAAATACGTTGTATGGAGATGGGTCCAGAAACGCTTATTTCCATGTCACAGCTCACTTTCTGTAACTCGTCAGCATATAAATCACCTACTTTGAAACGAAGACTCATCCGTGTCCTGTACATTTGCACTGAAGTGAAGGTTGACAGATTGTTGACTGAACCATTCGCAGGAAAGGCAGCGGCTGATAGAAAGAATGGCTTTCCACCAGTGTTTGAATATTGCTCGTCGGTCAACGATTGATACAGAAAACAAATGGTTCAAATAGCTCTGAGGACTATGTGACTTAACTTCTGAGGTCATCAGTCCCCTAGAACTCAGAACTACTTAAACCTAACTAACCTAAGGACATCACACACATCCATGCCCGAGGCAGGATTCGAACCTGCGACCGTAGCAGCAGCGCGGTTCCGGACTGAAGCACCTAAAACGGCTCGGCCACTTCGGCCGGCTACAGGAAACAGAGAAGACCCAAAGAAGAGCAGCGCGTTTCGTTACAAATTCATTTAGTAAATGCTAAAGCATCATGCTCAGCGAACACACCAGTGGCGGTCGCTGCAAGAGAACACTTCTGCATCACTACGTGCTTTACTCTAACAATACAATGGTGTAGGTTCCCACATGAGGCAACCAATATATTGCTCACTCCTACGTATATCTCATGAAAAGAGCATCAAGTTCAAATGAGAGACATCTGAATCCACACATAGGCTTACCAACTGTCTTTCTGCCCACCAACCATTCGCGACTGGAACAAGAAAGGCGGCAAGCGAAGATGTTACACAAACTATCCTCCGATGCACACCATAAGGTGGCTTATGGAATGTACAATCATACATACGGCACAATAACTTATTTCACATACTACACTACGGAATGCAAAGATTTCCCGCTTAGTATACGTGGCGATCAGGAAGTCTATGTTCGAAAGCCGTACAATCTAGAATTAGTGGCAAAACTGCCGTGGGAATTGAGGCAATCATCCTACCGATGCACCAGGTTGAAGATAGCCATTTGGTAAAAAGAACATTGTCTCCTGTGCGTGAAGAAGTCCGTGACTGCCTGCTGGACATCCTCCTCCAACAGGGACCGTTCACCCTCCAAGCGCTTTTTTAAGGGACCGGGCGTGATAATCGCAAGGGGGAGCGGGAGGGGGGAGAGTTGAGGACTATGGGTGGGTGTTCGAGTGTCTGTCACCTGAGTTGGTGTAGCTTCTGCCTTGCACATTTGCGATGTGTGTGTGTGTTTGGGGGGGGGGGGGGGGGGAGGGCGTGCGTTATGAAGCAGCAACACCGTTTGTCGCACCATCCCAAAACGGTGGTATTCGACAGACTTGCTCGACACATTCTTCATTCTGTGATGGATGTCTACCGGCGTTCGTTCTTCGGCAGCCAAGGAAAGAATAACAGCACGACGCGAGGTCCGAGTCGCCTAACCACGGTTCGCGCAGCTCCCCCCGTCTGAGGTTCGTGTCCTCCCTCGGGCATGGGTGTGGTCGTCGTCCTTAGCGTAAGCTACTTTAAGTTAGATTAAGTAGTGTGTAAGCATAGGGACCAATGACCTCAGCAGTTTGGTCCCATAGGAACTTACCACACATTTCCAAAAATAACAGCACCTCGGTCCCGCCTGGGCGCATCTGGTGATAACGTCGCCATAGTTCGCTTTTCCACATTTACCCCCCCCCCCCCCCCCACACACACATAGACACATCGGCACGACACGAATGTCACGCTAACCCTTTGGCTACATGTCGCTGCTTACATACCAGCATCAGAGCCGCGCTACGTTGCAGATACACTGCAGCCACGCCCTCATAGCAAACTTCTTGATCGGCTCTTATATTTGCGCACGTCTCTGTAATTACAACGAACTTATTTATTGTACGTTTGTTTGCTCCGTAGTCGCTAGAAGAGCAAAATACTTCAGATCTCGTCAACTGAAGTACCTGAAGGTGCCGAAGCGCTGGATTTCGTAGCAAGAAGACAACAGTGTAGCTGTACGATATCGACAGTGTTACGCGTTTAATTTACGAGCACGAAGAACAAGAGATCGTGATTCGCTTGACCCTGACGGCCGTTGACATGACAGATTTCTGCACGCGTTGGCGAATTTCGGCACGTAACCTTGACGGCTCCGCGCGCCGAAATAGCGCTCGCGCTCGACGGCTACCTTTGAAACATCCTTCGAATTTTCGGGCGTTGCCGGGTTAAAAATGAGCCGGCACTTTGTAAACAAAGGCCCCTAAAAAGTCAAAAGAAACAAAGAACAGAACACAAGCAAACCAGAGCGGCGGCGTTCGCGAATTTCAGCCGCGGCGGCGGCCGTTATCCTTGGCGCAGCAACAATATCGGCGCCGGGCATCGCCAGCCGGCGCCGCCGCTAGGTAACCGGCGTCGAGCGTTGCGTCAGCTCTGCCGAGCTCGCGTCCGCCGGTGCGGCGTCCGGGGCTGGCCTTCGGGCTATCTCCCACCGCGCCCACTCCTGCCCGATACCGTAACGGGCGCCACTGCGGTAAACAGCTGCGTCACCGCACGCAGCGCCCTTTCCGCATTGCGCTGCCCGGAAACGGCAAGAGGCAAGTAGACTCGGAGAAGTCCGTGCCACTCCAGCAACAGAACGTACCGCGTACGGCTCGGGGCCAATAAAGGTCTATTTACAATTGATGAAACGTAGCGTCAAAACGTTCCACAGAGTAGCTCAAATGGCGACACTCACGTAGGCCGACAACGGAGCGGAACGAGGCGGTGACGTCAAGGCTTCTCAGAAAGTAAGTTTTGATGCGTGGCGCTGGAAGGAGGAGGGTCGTCTGCCAACATCGGAAGTTAATCTACTCTCGCCGCGCTTTATCGCGGTGTAGTAGTGGATTTGGCGGTAATTTCCAAGAAGCTTTGCCTGTCGAACGCACGGGCTTCGAAGAGATACACATAGACAGCGCGACTCTCTTTGTGGCAAATAAGGATTTTTATTGTGGTGACTAGAACGACGACAAAAGCTGTACGTTTACCAATTTAACATTACTTACAAAGGCATCTAGTAATTTCTCTTACTTTACTCGTCAGCTTCGTCGTCTTCATGGACTACTCTGCGAGTTGCATACGCCGCGGAAGTAATCTTTGTCTCTCGCAACGAGACACTGAAGTTTTCTTGCCCCTCGAGTATACTCGAACTACAAAAAACTTCCGGTATTCCCTTTCAATGCTTCCGAAGATCCATTTGTGTTCAGTTTCGTTTTTGGTGGTCGTCCTTTCTTGTATTTCCAAGCGGCTACATGCGATTCGTCTGTTTCAGCTACAATGGTGTCCAAAATAAAAGCAACAAACCGCGATTTCCTCGTCCTGTGTCAAATTCACGATGTAATCATACAAACTGTCAACAGATGTCCGTAGGATCGTGTTCTGCACGGAAGGTGGCATTCCATTCAACGGACAACCACACCAACGATGAAGTCAGGGCACGTATCTAAGGAGTAGTGTTTGTCGGGTAGTTCCACATCCACAATCGTTGTGTACAGAGTCGTACACGGTGCAGTATGGTACAGAGAAGAAGCCTAGAAAGAATGGAAGTAGGACAGTAGCAAACTGATGTGGCCCGATGGCTTAATGTGGTTGGTTGGTTATTTGAGGTTTAAGGGACCAAACAGCAAAGTTATCAGTCCGCTTAATGTGAATCGCTCTGTTATTTCTTAGTTGTGGCGACGGTCTACAGAGACCGAAGCTATATCACTAAGACCAGGACAGGGACGACTACGTGTGACATCAGAAAGGAAAGACGGTTGTTTGGCTGAAAGGGCACGACGGCATCATCTTAGTACTGCATCTGACCTCGCAGCATCCACTGGACATGTTGTATCGAAGCAAATGGTGTAAAGAAGGCTTCGGCAGAGTGGCCTTAATTGCCGGAGACCTGCTGTATGTGTGCCTCTGACGCGTCTTCACAGAAGAGAATGGAGTCGTCAACATGCCACTTGGACGGTCGAACTGTGGGCCAAAGTTCTTTTCACAGATGTGTCCCGATTTGGTCTGGAGAGTGATCCTTTACGGATTCGCATCTGGAGATACCGTGGAAAACTACTTCGGGACTCAAACACTATGGAAAGAGACGGATATCGAGGAGCATCCCTAACTTTGTGGGCAGGGTTTATTTGACCGCTCGAACACCTCTTCATGAATCTGTACCGGTGTATCGGCAAGATTTAACTGCTCTCAGGTATCGTAACGAGATCGTGGGACCTCTTGCGCGGTTATTGGCAGGTGCTGTGGGCAAAGACTTCGTGCTGATAATGCTCGACCTCATAGAGCTCGCGTGACATGCTTTCTTGGACACGAAAGATGTTGTACGCATGGAGTGGCCTCCTCGCTCTCGCGATTTGAATGCCACAGAGAGTGTCGGAGATGCAAAGGGAGACGGGTTGAATCCCATAAGCATCGACCAACCATTCTCAGATACATTCAAGCAGCTCTGCAGAAAGAACGGGTGTTATTGCCTCAAGGTGAGACTGGTGACATCAATCACAGCATGCCCGTCGTTGTCAGGCCTGTATTGCTGCCAGAGGTGGTCACACCCCATACTGTGCACATTAATCATCTGTCGGAATGTGTGCGCAAATCCGTTAAGTTCGAAAAACGAAGAACACTTTTGTCTACTTTTATGCATATTGGAGCTGTTTACGTTCTGTATTCTTTGCATTGTTTCTACTTTACTATCATCTGTCCGTACTGTTTGGTGGGAAAATAAAGGCAACCTTGCAAAATTTCCGTTTGTTGCTTTAATTTTGGACACCAGTGTATCTTGTTTTGTCCACCGTTAGGATCACTTTCATCCGTGACTATCACATAGCAGATTACTCGTCAGATCCCGCAGCAGTCACAAACGGTGTCGATAACTCATTTTCCGAAGCGGTCGCTTGTAGGGTGTAGAGTCTTACGCGACATAAGACTAAAATACAGTTCTTTTCGACGTTCAACTTAAACTGTCGAACCATGTGTTTTTCCTCATCGATGTCTTTTATGACATCGCACCCAGTACAACTGAATTGGGAAATCAGCATCGGCACCTTTCTTACGAAGCTTCACACAGTTGTCTCCATTACAATTCACACAACTCCTGAAATTGTCATTTGTCAGCAGTCCATATTCCCAACGGAAATCCAAACGAGACTGCACACTACACAATCGATACCATAACGGCTTCATTGAGTCACAGCCACAACGCTGAAAGTTACACCATGTTCACTTGGCAATGCACTAAACACTTTCCTTATTGCCCGCCACGATAGGCGTGCATTAGATGTATTACGTAGTTCGATATATTTCGTTCGGCGCAACGTTAGTTGGAAATTAACAATTTGGCGATCTTCGTATCTTCTTAGTCCTTATTTTACGGCCTGATTTGATTACGTGACACACACTGCAAAGGTAATACGAGGATTTTGATTTTTTCCTGTGAGTGCTCTTACACAAAGGAGGCTACATATCTGAAAGCAGAAAATAATTTGTGTTTTACAATACTAGGGTGAAAAACCTACTCTGCGCATAAACTACAACATTTTCATTAATTGACCTTTTCCAACAAAGGTCAAAGTTGGCCTTATTAAAGGGGAAAAATACTTTTTTTTACTTTTATGGTACTTGGAAAGAAGAAAATAACACAGTATATGGGAAAAAAGGCTCTGTGTCTTGCGTTGTAGATATTGTTTAAGGCAACAAAGCGTGGCGTGCAATATCGTCGACGTATCGCTGTGCTGTAGGGGTGCCGCGGATGACATCCAAAGGGGTCCCGACCCGCTGTGCGTCGCGTCTCCAGACACGTCACGGCTGGTCATCTACGTCCAGTTCGATTCAGGACTCATCACTGAAGACAGTTCTGCTCCAGTCAATGAGATTCCAGGCCGAAGATGTGTCTGGAGACGCTCCGGGACAGCGGAGCGATAGCAACCAGACTGTAGCCCGCCATACAGCCCGACAACCATGAGTATCATTTCGGGGCAGCATTTCTTTTCATAGCTGGACCCCTTTTGTCGTCGTCCGTGGCACCCTTACAGCATAGCGTACGTCGACGATATTGTACGCCCCGTTTTGTTGCCCTTCATGGCAAGCCGCCTTGGACTTACACTTTAGCAACCTAATGTCAGCCCACAGAAGGCGAGAGCTGCTACTGCTGGTCTTCGTGCTTGCCAAACACTACTTTGGTCAGTAACGTCCCCGGAGCTCTCCCCTGCTGAGAACGTTTGGAGCACTGTGGGCTGGCCCCCCCAACCAGATGGGGATTTTGACGATCTAAGGCGCCAATTGGACAAGATATGGCCCGATATCCCTCAGGACATCCAACAACTCTGTCAATCAATGTCATCCGAAGAACTGCTCTCTTTAAGGATCAGAGATGGGCGAACGCGTTATTGATCCGCTCAATCTGTGAAGCTCTTTCTCTTGTATAAATCATCCAATTTTTCTTAAAATGGCAATCATATGGTCATCTGTCTACCGACTTCCGCTCCATTCAGATAATTGCTTCGAAGTGTCTTTTTTTCTCGTAGAGTCTATCTTCTGTAATACATGTTTTGAAAATCGGACAGTTTTTCTACTGTTTCACCTCTCACAATTTGCCATACAAGAACATCCGTCATGAATTTCGCTTTGGTTGTTAATATAGTTTATCACTGTTCGTTCCTTAATTCTTAATTCTTTTAATTAATAAAAGTATTTGTACTTATATTTCAATGTTCTATTGAATATGAGAATCCATCACAAAAGTTTGGTAAATGGTTTAAATGTCAGATTTTGTCAACTTGGCTCAAATGGTTCTAATGGCTCTGAGCGCTATGGGACTTAACTTCTGAGGTCATCAGTCTCCTAGAACTTAGAACTAGTTAAACCTAACTAACCTAAGGACATCACACACATCCAAGCCCGAGGCAGGATTCGAACCTGCGACCGTAGCGGTCGCGCGCCTCCAGACTGTAGCGCCTAGAACCGCTCGGCCACTCCTGCCGGCTTTTGTCTACTCACAGCGGCCTTAATTTAATGTTCCTTGCTGTAAGTATATAATGCATTTCAAGACGACCATTGCTGTAATGCGCATCCACGTCATTTCCGTGTCAAAATTTATACTACGGCAGATGATCGATACGAGTCGCGCAAGCCCGCTGAGTCGTCAGGACTGGATTGAAAAAAAAAACTCGCACTGCGTCTACACCCACAGTGGCCGCGCTACTTACCCTCCTGTGTCCCAGATATAAGCGGCCAACTTAGCTCACAGCCGTATTCACTAAAGTCAATTCAGTTAAGCACGTCTTAAAATATTACTGTCTCTTTAAGTATTTTTGTTTCTTTCATAGCAGGAATACAAAACTCTGAAAAAGCTTTTAACGTTAGTTCCTCGGGCATGGATGAGTGTGATGTCCTTAGTTTGGTTAGGTTCAAAATGGCTCTGAGCACTATGGGACTTAACATCTATGGTCATCAGTCCCCTAGAACTTAGAACTACTTAAACCTAACTAACCTAAGGACAACACACAACACCCAGTCATCACGAGGAGGAGAAAATGCCTGACCCCGCCGGGGATCGAACCCGGGAGTTTGGTTAGGTTTAAGTAGTTCTAAGTTCTAGGGGACTGATGACCTCAGATGTTAAGTCCCATAGGGCTCAGAGCCATTTCAACCATTTTTTAACGTTAGCTGACGTTTCCAAGTTCGGCTGTTAGTTACTACATGCAGATTAATTTAAAATACGGCTGAGAACCACGGGCCGCACAAATATTTGATTCAGTCTGCTTGCAGTTGATGAACACTCCTCTAGAGTGAACACATGCCATTTGACGGTGACGTCACCGTCCGCTCCTTTTCGGTAACGTCCAGTGTGAATCAACGTTAAATGACCAGCAACGTGCGACTTCCTTTCCGGACGGTTGGAACTTTCGACTGGAAGTGCATCTCCGATTCCTCATTCGATAGTTCTGAAATGAAAGTTTTACCGCCGGTGATAGTTCCAACTATGATGAAAGTTTTACCGCCGGTGGTAGTTGCAAGTATGAATTTTAAAACTCAAAACGTCTCTGCGAACTAATGATTGATACACTGCATGAGAGTGCAGGCAAACCGTAGATTCTAACCGTCCACCCTGCTCACAAAAGAGCACATGTGTCATCGCCGGCAGTTAACGAAGCGGAAGCTACTGAACTCAACAGTAGCTCTGAAACATTAACAAAATATGATCTGTCGATAAATTCATATTAAGAAACTTTTTGTTGTCTGATTACATTTCGGCGTAGTGGAAAATAAACAGAAAGTTTCAAATATTCAGTCCCGTATTTATCTGCTCTCTCTGGTTCAGTGGGAAGCTGGTAACGTTCTGTTGGAGTGGGGTTAACAGAGGAGCCCATAAGTAACAGATCAGTTTACAAAGCCGTAAAGTTAGCGTCTACTAAATATGATTTACAGTTCTGAAATCTCGGTCTGATTTAATTATTTTTCTGTCATTATTTAGATATGTCACTTTCACAAGACTTTGTTTCAATTATGTCTTGTAATCAGAATGAGTTTTTCACTCTGCAGCAGAGTGTGCGCTGATATGAAACTTCCTGGCAGATAAAAACTGTGTGCCGGACCGAGACCGTAACTCTGAACCATTGCCTTGGTACAGCACTTGCACGCGAAAGGCAAAGGTGCCGAGTTCGAGTCTCGGTCCGGCACACAGTTTTAATCTGCCAAGAAATGTCATGTCTTGTAATCGTTGAATACACAAGTAATTTACTGAAAACCGTACTAATCAAGAGGAATTCTAGATACTATCCGTGGTCTTTGAATAGTGGTGTAACGGTAAATGGACGCTGATATGATACTTTCTGGCGCACATTTTGATCTGTATTTCTTTAGAACGTTATATATTTCTGCGGCTTTCGAAACAATTTTTTAAATCTGTTATATATTTGAAAAAAAAAACGTAATTTTGAAGATACTGCTAGTGTTGATCGTGATATTTCGGGCGTGCGTTACACTTTTCTAAAAAAATTTTTCAGGTTAGAAATTCAATGTTCACTGATAGATTTTTTGAGAAAGTCTGCTATCACGTTGCGAAACCGTTTAGATTTAGTCTTGATAGTTAAGAAGCACAGCAGTCTCCTCCTGGATAGTTATTTAGTGTATTTTTCAACACTATAGCGATTCCGGGGTATTGTTCTACTTCTAGTGACAGCTGTAAAAACAAATTGCTTAAAGAACAGTTTTACTTTAAGAATTCATTCTGTTCTCAAAATATTGTATAAACACAAATCTAGTTTTTATTTTTTCTATTCTAGATACGCCTATCTCACTATGACGTGCGTCAATGTAATGTTCCTCTTAAGAGGCCGCTGTACTTGTGTCAGCTAAAGTTAAATGTTCCCTGTGTATAACAACAGGGTAATCTTCGTCATTTATAGCGTGTGTCCTAGGAGGAAGGTCAATACTGAGGGATACGAAAAGAACTATCATTCTAAGGAAACAAGACGAGTACACATACTTTAAGGGCAATGAGCGCTTGTTTAGTAGAGCAGAAGTGTTTTACGGTAATGAAGATGCGTAGGTGCTGACAGCTCTTAAGGTATGATTTTGGAGCCCGTATGTGCTAGACTTGTTTGCTTCGGACGATGGTTCCTTCAATACTGACCATTCTTCTTGGGACACCCTGTGTAAGGATGGCCGGGCAGTGGTTTGATCTCCGCCCTGCTACCGTGTATGTGGAGCTATTACGCGTCCGGCGCGCCACGTAACAGTGTTATCGTGTGACACGTAACTGGCAGAGTGTCAGCAGGGAGGTCGCCCTCGGCCCTCGGCCCGGCATCGGCGGTGGCTGCGGCTGCGGCCGACTCCGGCACGGGTCAGCGCCGGGTCGCCGCTCGCGCGATGCCGCTATCAGCCGGCCGCCTCGCCGCCGCGCGGACACCGCCGCCGCCGCTGCATACGTCCCGCTGTCTCGAGCCGGCCTGTGCTAGCTCATCCTCTGCTCGTCTGCTGCTCGTGGTCAACTCGCTTTTCACCTTACGAGGTGCCTAGCCCTACACGTATAACTCGATTAACTCAAAACGATAAGTACGTGTTATTGCAGATACCACAGTGTCACTGACGCCTCTGAGCATAAACTGGACCACTCACCCACACAAACTCCGTGCTCAGCCTCCTGTTTAAAACGTGACCCCAGATCGCCGCGTCACAATAATATTCGACAACTGGTCGCACAATTATCTTTTGTGTGAGGTCCTTTACAGATGAGTTACATTTTCATGGAACACTTTCAGCAATCTAAATCCTCCGTCCGCCTTCCCCAATACTGATTATACACTACTGGCCATTAAAATTGCTACACCACGGAGATGACGTGCTACAGACGCGAAATTTAACTGACAGGAAGACGATGCTGTGACATGCAAATGATTAGCTTTTCAGAGCATTCATACAAGGTTGGCGCCGGTGGCGACACCTACAACGTGCTGACATGAAGAAAGTTTCCAACTGATTTCTCGTACACAAACAGCAGTTGACCGGCGTTGCCTGGTGAAACGTTGTTGTGATGTCTCGTGTAAGGAGCAGAAATGAGTACCATCACGTTTCTGACTTTGATAAAAGGTCGGATTGTAGCCTATCGCGATTGCGGTTTATCGTATGGCGACATTGCTGCTCGCGTTGGTCGAGATCCAATGACTGTTAGCAGAATATGGAATCGGTGGGTTCAGTAGGACAATACGGAACACCGTGCTGGATCCCAACGGCCTCGTATCACTAGCAGTCGAGATGACAGGCATCTTATCCCCATGGCTGTAACGGATCGTGCAGCCACGTCTAGATCCCTGAGTCAACAGATGGTCACGTTTGCAAGACAACAACCATCTGCACGAACAGTTCGACGACGTTTGTAGCAGCATGGACTACTACCTCGGAGACCATGGCTGCAGTTACCCTTGACGCTGGATCACAGACAGGAGCGCCTGCGATGGTGTACTCAACGACGATCCTGGGTGCACGAATGGTAAAACGTCATTTTTTCGGATGAATCCAGGTTCTGTTTACAGCATCGTGATGGTCGCATCCGTGTTTGGCGACATCGCGGAGAACGCACATTGGAAGCGTGTATTCGTCATCGCCATACTGGCCATTGGTTACACGTCTCGATCACCTCTTGTTGGCATTGACGGCACTTTGAACAGTGGACGTTACATTTCAGACGTGTTACGACCCATGGATCTACCCTTCATTCGATCCCTGCGAAAACCTACATTTCAGCAGGATAATGCACGACCCCATGTTGCAGATCCTGTACGGGCCTTTGTGAATACAGAAAATGTTCGACTGCTGCCCTGGCCAGCACATTCTCCAGATCTCTCACCAATTGAAAACGTCTTGTCAATGGTGGCCGAGCAACTGGCTCGTCACAATACGCTAGTCACTACTCTTGATGAACTGTGGTATCGTGTTGAAGCTGAATGGGCAGCTGTACCTGTACACGCCATCCAAGCTCTGTTTGACTCAATGCCCAGGCGTATCAAGGCCGTTATTACGGCCACAGGTTTTTGTTCTGAGTACTAATTTCTCAGGATCTACACACCCAAATTGCGTGAAAATGTAATCACATGTCAGTTCAAGTATAATATATTTGTCCATTGAATGCTCGTTTATCATCGGCATTTCTTCTTGGTACGCCGCGAGGGACTAGCCGAGCGGTCTAAGGCGCTGCAGTCATGGGGTGAGCGGCTGGTCCCGGCGGAGGTTCGAGTCCTCCCTCGGGCATGGGTGTCTGTCTGTTTGTCCTTAGGATAATTTAGGTTAAGTAGTGTGTAAGCTTAGGGACTGATGACCTTAGCTGTTAAGTACCATAAGATTTCACACACATTTGAACATTTCTTCTTGGTACAATAATTTTAATGGCCAGGAATATATGTCATCTCCCCACTTCATACCGCTTCTAAATACTTCTGCCTAATGCTTGTACGATCTAACGTGCTGAAGATGTTTACCACTAATCTTGTATTTAGATACCATCTAGTTCTTTCTAATAATCACAATTTTACATTTATCTGCAATTCCTTAAGATTGTCCAACGACGATATTTTCCTGTAGACAACAGCTCTGTCAGCGAACACACTTATAGTGCGGTTGATCCTATCTGATTAATCATTAATGTGTAGTGAGAACGTAAGAAATCCTGAAAGTTCCTGGGAGATTAAAACTGGGTGTGCTCAGATTCGAACTCGGGACCTTTGTCTTTCGAGGGCAAGAGCTCTGCCGACTGAGGTACCCAAGCACGACTCACGACCCGTCCTGAAACCTTTACATCCGCCAGTACCTCGTCTCCTATCTTCCAAACTACACAGAAAATCTCCTACGAAACTTTCAGAACTAGTTGGTAGAGCACGTTCCCGCGAAAGGCAAAGGTCTCGAGTTCGAGTCTGAGCCCAGCACACACAGTTTTAATCAACTAGGTAGTTGTGTATCAGCGCTCACTCCGGTGCAGAATGAAAATTTCATTCTCATAAGAAATCCTATTACGCTGCCTTGGCGACAACGATTTTACTTTAGTTCTGTGGAATAACTGCCGTCCAGTGCAACTTGCTGAGTTCTATTAGTCAAATATTTCTTCACCCAACTTCAGATTTGCGGAGGTACGCTGTATGATCGCATCTTTGTTAGTAAGCTATGTGATACAGTGTGAAATACCTTTTGGAGATCTAGACAGACTGAATTTACCTGCTAACCAGAACCTACCGTTAGCGAGATCTGTGCGGAAAAATAGCTATTTCAAACGTGCCGTCATTCTAGAATCCACGCTGATTCTGTGAGAGGAGCTGATTTTCCTCCAAGAACGTTATAGTGTTTGTGCTTGCAATATGCTCTAGCGTCCTGCAACAGACAATGGCGACGTTGGTTCTCCTGCTATGATTCCAATGTCTCGGCCACTGCGCCACAGTCACAGTAAAGACTGGTTTATCATCGTTTTCGTGGCCTTATCTCCATTTCCACTATAGTTGGCGTCACAGGTTCACTGGGGGCAGGGGACTGTGTGAAGAACTGTTCCTGCGTCGATCAGCAGGACGTCATAGGGGGGTAAGCGCCTGTCAACCTGACGACCACGCGTTATGGAACAACAGTGCGCATTCAGTACGCAGGAGCAGTCATTCAGGGCACTGAAAAAGCAGAAGACGCCAGCTAGCGTCTCTAAAATCCGAAGTTGCGACATCTTCCAACTCTGATGCAGGGCTTCTGAAGGAGCTGACCAGACAGAACAAAGAGGGCAAAAGAAGCCGTTGCTCAATGCTGACGTCTGGCCACCATCCTGCTACAAGTTCTGGATTGGGAGGGCTGCCATTGCAAAAATACTAGCCAGCTGGCTCACATATATGCTACCAAAATCAGACTGTGGTTAGTAGTATCCAGGTGGGAACAGTATGCTGAGCGATGCCAGCTGATAACTACAAGAAGACTCCTAGCAGTTCAAGAAGCAACCACATGCCATCGCCAGCCTTTGCTATCCATCAGGTCTCTCCCCGAGCTAATGTCAGCATGCAGCCAAATTCTTGTCGTGCCGTCGTCGAGTGACCCACTGCTTAACTACCTCGTCCTGACGGCCACTTCCCTGGTGAGTCGTGCGTTCAAGACTGGGTCACCTAGATGCCGAGCTGCTGTGTAGCTGTCCAACGCCCAGAGCGGGTGCACGTCGTCTTCAGCCATACTGGATGCACAGCCTGGTCCCAATCCACTGTGTTTGAACGTTGTCATCATGCGAGCGTCCAAGCAGCCAGGATTCGTGTCTGTGCCCCACCGTCTACAACTGCCGCCTTGCGTCAGCTCTCTGTGGCTGCGCTGACACCAGAACACGCCACCACCAGCACGCTCCATCCTCCTGGAGGACTACCGTGGACGCTAGTAGGCTCCAGCGACGATGGCCAACAACGTCACCGAGGCCATCGACCTCCTCCCAGCTATGTCTACATCTATCTACATGGCACCTTCAAAATTCTCTATTATTCCAATCTAGGATAGCGTGGAAAGAACTAACACCTATATATTTCCGTATGAGCTCTGATTTCCCTTATTTTATCATGGTGGTCGTTTCTCCTCGGTGTCAACAAAATATTTTCGCATTCTGAGGACAAAGTTGGTGATTGGAATTTCGTGAGAAGATTCCGTCGCAACGAAAAACCCCTTTCTTTTAATGATGTCCTGCCCAAATCCTGTATCATTTCAGCGACTCTCTCTCTCTCTCTCTCTCATATTTCGTGATCATACAAAACGTGCTGCCCTTCTTTGAACTTTTTCGATGTACTCCGTCAGTCCTATCTGGTAAGGATCCCACACCGTACAGCAGTATTCTAAAAGAGGACGGACAAGCGTAGTGTAGGCAGTCTCCTTAGAAGATCTGTTACATTTTCTAAGTGTCCCGCCAATAAAACGCAGTCTTTGGTTAGCCTTCCCCACATTTTCTGTGTGTTCCTCCCAATTTAAGTTGTTCGTAATTGTAATTCCAAGGTATTTAGTTGAATTTATAGCCTTTAGATCTGACTGATTCATCGTGTAACCGAAATTCAACGGATTACTTGTACCACTCGTGTGAATGACCTCACACTTTTCGTTATTTGGGGTCAATTGCCAATTTTCGCAAAATACGGATATATATTTTCTAAATCTTTTTGCAATTTGTTTTGATTTTCTGATGACATTATTAGTCGATAAACGACATAATCATCTGCAAACAACCTAAGACGGCTGCCCAGATTGTCTCCCAAAACCTTTATATAGATAAGGAATATAGATAAAAAAACAGCAAACAATATATAAAACTACCTTGGGGAACGCCAGAAATAATTTCTTCTTCGTACATCCATTGTGGAAATGGATGACAGTGGGACGTCAGCTGGTATAAATTTATATTAAATATATTCATGTATATATTTCAGCGTTGTAACAACGTCATCTTCAGGCTCTATAAAATATACCATACATACAACAACCAATGTGACATCAGTAATCTATGAGTTATTATGTAAACAAATATATTATAGCCATATTACGTAAGGGACGAATTCAATAAAATTAATTACATTTTGGCCGTTTTCATTAAATGCAATCATTCTGGAAATTAACTATTTATGTGGTACCAATAAGTACAAAGGAAATTATAATACATGATCGTTTTTATTACAGATCAATGTCAAGCATTAAATGAAATGGGTGTATATATAAAAAAAAACTTAGGTGACAAGCCGTTACGCTTACGGATAATAAACAGCGCTAAAGAGAACATGCATTGCTAATCAGACATATGTAGGGTAAGATCCATTATTAAAGAAGAGTAAAGGGAGGGAAAGGTAGAAATAGAGTTCTGTTTGCATAACACTGCATTGTCATCATACTAATGTGACATTGAAGCAAGTTATTTAAACAACGTCAATCATGGCGTCGCAAAACGAATAATAAGAACCGGAAAACGAGTATGGAACCTAGTTAACAAACGGTAGTCTGTGGTGTAAAATACATACTAATCAATCTAAAACCTACTCATTCTAATAAAAATCTAAGTTTACATGCCGCTGAAAAAACCCTATTTCAGCGTCTTTGTCTCATCGACGGCAGTAACCTTGGTCACAAGTAGTGTAATTCTAGTATGCTTACATGGTCAATAGAACGATCAAATTCACAGCAATACTCCAAAAGAAGTAACTAGGTACTGACAGTCGAAACAATTCGTCACGCCTATATACGCTGTATACTTTACTGTGTGTCTTCGTTCTGGTAAGTGATTATTGGGGAACAGAAAATATTTTACAGGTGTTACGAATTGTTTCGTCAGAGAACACTCCGTTGCAGAGTGAAAATTCATTCTGGACCCGTGCCATTTATTGCCAAACTCAGCTTAGAATCGAAACAAATTTAAAAAAAAAAAAATGCAGCAAATGATGAACTCCACTGACATGCTTATCTTGAGGTTGATGGATGTTGCATATCTTTGGTTTTTGGACAAAAACATTCTCAAATTTTCTGGTAACAAATAACGACAATTTTTTTGATGTTTCGTCTTTTATTCTAGCAGCTATCTATTAACAAGACAGACTATATAAATGGACAAAGTCAAACGCGCTATACAGAAGGCTACAAAAGCAATTGATTACAAGCTTTCAGCCACAACGTCGCAGATGAATATCATGTCACCACCAGTGCTCACACAACCAACTGTATTCCACTCTGTGAAGCTACCAGCAATTAAGCTTGAGTCATTTAGTGGAGATGTCGAAATGTGGTCCCGCTTCTGGGAACAATTTGAATCGACCATTGATAAAGACCCATCCCTTTCTACAGTAAACAAACATGTATTCCTACGAGGGTATCCGTCAGGCGAACCGAAGTTGCTAGTGGATGGAATACCTATAACGGCTAACATCAAGAAGAAACATGTGGAAGTCACCCCTTCTGGACAGAAATTGAATGACACATTTTATCTGCCATATCATGCAGTAAAGAAAGAAAAGTTAGGTGTCATCAAATGGAGGATTGTATCTGATGGTTCGTCGCACGACCAGAATGCACGTTCACTGAATGACTCTTTAGAAATAGATCCTAATTTACTTCCTGAAATTCTTTCAATATTACTGAGATATCGTCTACATCAAATAGCCTTAATTGCCGATATCAAACAAGCATTTCTACAGTTAGTTCTTCACAGGAAAGAAGAAATTAACAGACTAGGTCTTCATGGTACAAACAACGATTCCTATTTTACCTGGAGAACTAACAGCATCAGATTTGGACGAAGCACGCACTTACTGGATTCAAGTTGTTCAACAGCAACATTTTGCGCTTGAACTGCGTGCACTATACAACAATAGACGATATTTTACCACGTTTCTGGAATTTAGAAACAATGGGAATCACAGAAGATGAAACAACAACTCTGAATCAGAAGGAATTGGCGTTATTGCAAGATTTCTCAAAATCCTACTGCATCGAAGACAAAAGAAGAGTGGTGTCTTTCCCCAGAAAACCCAACGTTATGTTATCTAATAATCTTCAGCAAGCAGAGAAGAAATTTAGTTCACTGGAGAAAAAATTTACGAAGAAAGCGTATATTGCTCTATTCACATGCGCAACAACACGAGCCATACACCTGGAATTATGCTCAGATATGTCAACTGACATACAAGGTCCGGCAGAAAAACCTCCCCTTTAAGGAAAGCTAATAAAAACAAAACCAAATAAGGTAGAACAATTTTATTTATACTAAATAAAAGTACATATTATGCCATTTTAGAAAATACTCTTATGGTCTTACTTTTTAAATAAAACATCCCTTAAATGGCTTCCTGCACTGTCGACACACTGTTTGAGTCTTTCCCTGAAGTTATTCATTACTCTTTGAGTCATTTCAGGTGGAATAGCTTCATCCTCTCGTGTAATTGCTTCTTTCAGGGCTCGTAAAGATTGTGGACGTTGTTCATAAACTTTTGCTTTTAAATAGCCCCAAAGAAAGAAATCACAGGGCGTTAAGTCCGGCGATCGTGGGGGCCAGCCAATGTCTCCACGCAACGAGATCACATGTCCAGGAAACATTTCCTTCACCAATGCCAGTGACTGCCGCGCTGTGTGGGCAGTAGCACCATCTTGCTGGAACCACACGTTCTCTATTTCACCAAAAAGCTCCCTTAGTTGTGGTTGGAGAAAGTCGCGGAGCATGGCACAATAGCGTTCACTGTTGACGGTTAAATTCCTGTCATTTTCTTCGAAAAAGTAAGGACCGATCACTCCGGAATTGTAAACAGCACACCATACTGTTACTTTAGGGCTATGAAGTGGTCGTTGATGAAGTTCTTGGGGATTGTGTTCACACCAGTACCTGCAATTTTGGCTGTTCACTGTTCCGGCAAGGTGAAAGTGTGCTTCATCAGAAAAAATCACAATATCGTTGGGACGAATGTTCCGAAGAAGGTCTTGGCACAAACTTACACGGACACCACAGTCTCGTACACTCAGTTCCTGCGTAGTTACAATTTTGTAAGGATGCATTTTAAGATCTCGATGCAAGATTCTTCTCACACTTCGATCAGATATCCGTAATGCTGCCGCATGCTTTTTAGCGGATCGTCGAGGAGATTGTTGAACTGAAGCTCTAACTGCATCAACATTTCCGGGGCCTGTTGCAGTCCGTGGTCGTCCAGGTGGTTTCCTTTTTAATGCGGAACCTGTCTCACGAAAGTTAGCAACCCGAGAATAAATTGTTTTCTTATCGGGAACAGGGTCCCGTCGTCCGAGCGCAAAGCGAACGCGAAAAGCACGTTGAGTATTAATAGGCGATTCGCCATTTTGAATAAAATCTTTCACTACGAAGGCACGATGTTCACCAGACCACGCCATGGCGTACACTGAAAACGGCACGTAGGCAGCTACTTAACGACGCGCCCCCCACCACTCTGCTCCTTCTACTGTCCGCTGCACGTTACTTTGTAATCGGGGAGTTTTTTATGCCCTACAAAGGTTTCTCGGAAGACGAGGAGTGCCCAGCGCAGTTTACACTGATAATGCTACTACCTTCCATGCCACGCACTTAGAGCTGAAGGAGCTCTGGCAGGCTCCCATGGCAAGCAAGACCCACAAGTACCTCGCCCAGCAAGCCATCACTTGGAAATTCATCGCCCCCCACGCGCCTTGGTGGGAGGATTCTGGGAACGGATGGTGGGATCTGTCAAACGCTGCCTGAGAAAAGTTTTAGGACAGTCACAGTTGGACGAAGAAGGTCTCAACACAATCCTGGTCAGCATAGAAGCACCACTAAACTCTAGACCAATTACGCAAGGGGGAGAGGAATCTGAGCCACTGACGCCCGCACATTTCCATGTACGTGATCGACTCACAACACTACCTACTGGTCCAGAATCAACAGTTAGAAAGGACTTGTCCAAGGAATTTCAACGGCTGCAGAAGATGGTAGAACACTTCTGGAAGAGGTAGAAGAAAGAATACCTGATCCTGCTCAAAAACTTCCATGAAACTCATCAACCAATGCCAGGTTCAGGAAAACTCCAGCTGGGTGATGTCGTTCTTCTACAAGAGGATGTTCGTCCACGACACATGTGGACGAAGGCGCGGATAGAAGATCTTCATGAAGGAAGAGATGGGAAAATACGAACTGTAACCTTACGAACTTCAGAAGCATCCATAATCTCACGTCCCATTCAACTGGCCAGGGTGGGGATGGTATGTGCGGGTTAATATTTGTAATTATAGACACTCTGGATATATTGATTATCCTTGAATTAATGTTTTATATTCCATGATGTACATTCCTTGGAGAGAAATAAATTAATGTTGTATTGGAATCACGGTGTTGTGTGTCCGTAATAATGGACATAACTTCGGGTAATAGTTGTAATGCACACGTTCGTACGTAGTTATCTCGACATAATATAGAGAACATCTGGCTGCGTGGCAGATACGTTTAAGCTCAGATATGGCTTCGCAAACTCCTTACGACCTATGCAAAAATATTCAGTGCAGAGCATTCTATATTCCAGTTGCATACTCACTCATAATTAAATGTTAAGTTAATATGACATGTAATTTATCGATTGCTACTGCATCCCACGGCACTGTTTTGTACAATAGAATGAATACGCGAACTGTAAGTGCAACTAAAGCAGAATCAATTTTTGATCTGCCTCTCATGATTCCGATCACACCATATTTGAAACGAATCACCAAATATTCAACGACAAAAAAATGGTTCAAATGGCTCTGAGCACTATGGGACTTAACTGCTATGGTCATCAGTCCCCTAGAACTCAGAATTAATTAAACCTAACTAACCTAAGGACATCACACACATCCATGCCCGAGGCAGGATTCGAACCTGCGACCGTAGCGGTCGCGCAGTTCCAGACTATAGAGCCCAGAACCGCTCGGCCACTTCGGCCGGCATTTAACGACAGACTTCCCTGGTAGCGAATTACATTATTCCGGCTAGCAACGCAATATTTATTACCTTAATTTTTTGCTGGTATATTTTCTGCATTATCCACAATTAGGAAGCTCACTTTGCAATGTGGCGCCCTTAAGTATGCTACTTAAGTTAATTGCGCTTTAATATCAATTCTCTCATCGGCGGTAACTAATTATTTGGGTCGCCAGCCTCACTGTAGAAAGTTCACCAGTGAACAAGGCTTTTTTTTTCTAAACAGCAATCAACAGCTCATCTGACAGTCGCGAAGACCAAGCGTTGGCTCACAAGGATCTTCGAACAATAGGGAAACCAAAGTATAAATACAGACAGGTATATATAAACTTAGCTTATCATTACACAAAGATTACGGCGGATAATGAAAATCAAATGACGGTCCATGGACCTAAATACTTACAGCTGAAGAAAGTAACTGCTAAAGGGGCATGACAATATAAAAGTGAAAGGTGTTTTATTCACATCCTTTTATGATCGTTTCCAGTCTTTTACTCTTTGACAAGTAACGTTTCATCTGGTCTCTGCACTTACATTGTCTAATAAACGCCTCTCCTTTACACTATCACAATTATGGTCTCCCTCCCGATAAATGAAACTACAGGAAGTTTACTGAAGATCACTACGGCGATTTACCTTATACAGTGCGCTATGTACCTCTCCACTCTCCACCGGCCGAGGCCCAACTGCCACCCTCGTCCTCCGGGCTCCTTCCGACTCCGGAAGCCACTGTCACCTCTTCACATTTAACACTGCTAGCCCCGACTCCCGACCACTGCCCACCGCCCTCGCTGCTTCTTCAGTTCCTGCACCACGATACACAAACCTTGGTCTCTGCTCTCTTCTGGTTGTCTGTCTCAAACAATCACAGCGGCGAGTTCTCATTGAACACCCAGTTCCCTGCTATCAGACTGCCTCTCTTGCTTCCACCTGATGAATTTCCCGGTATAACTATGGTCTGGGGACGACAGCTACTACAGTCAACGGAAAAGCAACACTTGGCTGCTGCCGACAGACAACCATTCTGGGTCTGAAAAATAATCTCGGAGTTCCCATAGCCACAATGTTCCATAACGACTCCTGGGGTCGCAAGACGTCTTGACAAACATTTCTGAGAACGGGATGCATTCGCTGTATGCAACGTTTCCGGGGCATACAGACTAAGAGTGCGGCCGACCACCCTGCCCACTGCCGCAAACCGTTATTTTCCTCGTGGCCAAAGCAGCAGGTTTCCCACCTTCTACCTTTAATTGAAGCGTGACCAGTAGCTTAACTACATCTCCAGACTGAAGTTTCACAAAGTGAGCCATCACAACTTGTAATTTCTTCTGCCGAACTCATTGTCAAACGTCACGTCACGCTGAAGAGGATTTAAGTGCAATAAGACTAACAAACGTGTTTTGACAGGAACTGCGTAAAGATGTACTTCATGTTCGATCAGTAATTAAATTACGAACGCAATCTTTGTCAAGGTAAATGTTACCTGAACATGGCATTGTGAAAATACTCTATCCAGTCACATTAATGTTAACACCTGTCAAAAGCCTGAGTAACCGTCTTTTGCAGCCTGGACGTGCAGGAATAGAGCCCATGATATCCTGGAAGGTACAAGCAGAGATGTGCAACCATGCTGACTCCAGTGCCATAGCCAGCTGCGCTAGGTTTCTCGGTTGAGGACCCATGACGCGAACAGCCCGACCAAGGTGATCACACATATTCTCTATATGGCCGGCCGTGGTGGCCGAACGGTTCTAGACGCTTCAGTCCGAAATCGCGCGACTGCTACGGTCGCAGGTTCGAATCCTGCCTCGGGCATGGATGTGTGTGATGTCCTTAGGTTAGTTAGGTTTAAGCAGTTCTAAGTCTAGGGGACTGATGACCTCCGTTGTTAAGTCCCATAGTGCTCAGAGCCATTTGAACCATTTTTTATTCTCTATATGATTTCAATTAGGGGACTCTGGTGGCTACAGGAGTACGGTAAACTCGTCCTGGTGCTCTTCAAACCTCTCACGTACAACACAAGCGGTGCATTGTATTGTCCTGTCGGTAAATGCCTTCGTGCTGAGCAAAAACTAACTGCATGTTGGGGTGGACATGGTCCCCAGGGATAATTGTGTTGATCCGCTGTGTCTTCCAGAATGAAGAGATCACCAAGGTAACGCCACGCAAACACTTTCCACACCATAACGCCCCTCTTCCGGCCTGGACCCTTCCGCCCATTGTTGCAGCGCCGTACACGCCAACGGCCACCTGTCCGATGGAGCATTAAACGTGATTCACCTTAAAAGGCCACCTGTCCCTACTATATGGACGTCCAGCTGCAGTACTGGTGCGCAAATTCCAGACTTTGTCGCCGACGAACAGCAGTTAACATGGGTGCACGAAGAGGGTGCATCCTGCGGAGACCCATACGCAGCAATGTTTAGTGAATAGTCGTTGAGGAGACACTGCTGGTAGCCGCTCGGTAAATCTGGAATGTCAGCTACTCACGAGTTGCACGTCTATTCACCCGTACACATCTCCGTAGTCCGCGTTGACCTCTTGTCAGCAACTGCCCGTGGCTCACCACAGTTGCCTCGGCGCCGATTTTATACAGAGCCATTTTGCCAAGCACGGTATCCTTCAACCGTGGTAGCACGCGAACAGCTTACGAACTTAGACGTTTCGGAAACGCTCCCATCCTTGGCACGAAAGCCAATGACAATGACGATGCCCTACTCTACGTCAGATAAATCGCTCCATTTCCGCATCGCGACAACGTTTGCACTGTTTTTCCATGTCCGCCGACAAGATGTACACTACTGGCCAATAAAATTGCTACACCACGAAGATGACGTGCTACAGACGCGAAATTTAACCGACAGGAAGAAGATGCTGTGATATGCGAATTATTAGCTTTTCAGAGCATTCACACAAGGTTGGCGCCGGTGGCGACACCTACAACGTGCTGACATGAGGAAAGTTTCCAACCGATATCTCATACACAAATAGCAGTTGGCCGGCGTTACCTGGTGAAACGTTGTTATGATGCCTCGTGTAAGGAGGAGAAATGCGTAACATCACGTTTCCGACTTTGATAAAGGTCGGATTGTAGCCTATAGCGGTTTATCGTATCGCGACATTGCTGCTCGTGTTGGTCGAGATACAAAGACTGTTAGCACAATATGGAATCGGTGGCTTCAGGAGGGTAATACGGAACGTCGGGCTGGATCCCAACGGCCTCGTATCACTGCCAGTCGAGATGACAGGCTTCTTATACGCATGGCTGTAACTGATCGTGCAGCCACGTCTCGATCCCTGAGTCAACACATGGGGACGTTTGCAAGACAACAACCATCTGCACGAACAGTTCGACGACGTTTGCAGCAGCATGGACTGTCAGCTCGGAGACCATGGCTGCGGTTACCCTTGACGCTGCATCACGGACAGGAGCGCCTACGATGGTGTACTCAACGGCGAACCTGGGTGCACGAATGGCAAAACGTCATTTTTTCGGATGAATCCAGGTTCTGTTTACAGCATCATGATGGTCGCATTCGTGTTTGGCGACATCGCGGTCAACGCACATTGGAAGCGTGTATTCGCCATCGCCATACTGGCGTATCACCCGGCGTGATGGAATGGGGTGCCATTGGCTACACGTCTCGGTCACCTCTGGTTCACATTGACGACACTTTGAACAGTGGACGTTACATTTCAGATGTGTTACGACCCGTGACTCTACCCTTCATTCGATCCTTACGAAACCCTACATTTCAGCAGGATTTGGTGAAGACTGCCAGTCTCGCTAGCGGGATGAAAGCAGAGCTCACCATCTGCAGCATCGTCGACAGGACTGACTGCGGACCTTTGGTACAGAGCCGAGTGGAGGGTCTGAATCAGAGGCTGAGACGGTTCTGCGACCGTGTGGGCTGCAGATTCCTCGACTTGCGCCATAGGGTGGTGGGGTTTCGGGTTCCGCTGGATAGGTCAGGAGTCCACTACACGCAACAAGCGGCTACACGGGTAGCAGGGGTTGTGTGGCGTGGGCTGGGCGGTTTTTTAGGTTAGATGGCCTTGGGCAAGCACAGAAAGGGCAACAGCCTCAACGGGTGCGGGGCAAAGTCAGGACATGCGGGGACCAAGCAGCAATCGGTATTGTAATTGTCAACTGTCGAAGCTGCGTTGGTAAAGTACCGGAACTTCAAGCGCCGATAGAAAGCACCGAAGCTGAAATCGTTATAGGTACAGAAAGCTGGCTTAAGCCAGAGATAAATTCTGCCGAAATTTTTACAAAGGTACAGACTGTGTTTAGAAAGGATAGATTGCATGCAACCGGTGGTGGAGTGTTCGTCGCTGTTAGTAGTAGTTTATCCTGTAGTGAAGTAGAAGTGGATAGTTCCTGTGAATTATTATGGGTGGAGGTTACACTCAACAACCGAACTAGGTTAATAATTGGCTCCTTTTACCGACCTCCCGACTCAGCAGCATTAGTGGCAGAACAACTGAGAGAAAATTTGGAATACATTTCACATAAATTTTCTCAGCATGTTATAGTCTTAGGTGGAGATTTCAATTTACCAGATATAGACTGGGACACTCAGATGTTTAGGACGGGTGGTAGGGACAGAGCATCGAGTGACATTATACTGAGTGCACTATCCGAAAATTACCTCGAGCAATTAAACAGAGAACCGACTCGTGGAGATAACATCTTGGACCTACTGATAACAAACAGACCCGAACTTTTCGACTCTGTATGTACAGAACAGGGAATCAGTGATCATAAGGCCGTTGCAGCATCCCTGAATATGGAAGTTAATAGGAATATAAAAAAAGGGAGGAAGGTTTATCTGTTTAGCAAGAGTAATAGAAGGCAGATTTCAGACTACCTAACAGATCAAAGCGAAAATTTCTGTTCCGACACTGACAATGTTGAGTGTTTATGGAAAAAGCTCAAGGCAATCGTAAAATGCGTTTTAGACAGGTACGTGCCGAGTAAAACTGTGAGGGACGGGAAAAACCCACCGTGGTACAACAACAAAGTTAGGAAACTACTGCGAAAGCAAAGAGAGCTCCACTCCAAGTTTAAACGCAGCCAAAACCTCTCAGACAAACAGAAGCTAAACGATGTCAACGTTAGCGTAAGGAGGGCTATGCGTGAAGCGTTCATTGAATTCGAAAGTAAAATTCTATGTACCGACTTGACAGAAAATCCTAGGAAGTTCTGGTCTTACGTTAAATCAGTAAGTGGCTCGAAACAGCATATCCAGACACTACGGGATGATGATGGCATTGAAACAGAGGATGACACGCGTAAAGCTGAAATACTAAACATCTTTTTCCAAAGCTGTTTCACAGAGGAAGACCGCACTGCAGTTGCTTCTCTAAATCCTCGCACAAACGAAAAAATGGCTGACATCGAAATAAGTGTCCAAGGAATAGAAAAGCAACTGGAATCACTCAATAGAGGAAAGTCCACTGGACCTGACGGGATACCAATTCGATTCTACACAGAGTACGCGAAAGAACTTGCCCCCCTTCTAACAGCCGTGTACCGCAAGTCTCTAGAGGAACGGAGGGTTCCAAATGATTGGAAAAGAGCACAGATAGTCCCAGTCTTCAAGAAGGGTCGTCGAGCAGATGCGCAAAACTATAGACCTATATCTCTGACGTCGATCTCTTGTAGAATTTTAGAACATGTTTTTTGCTCGAGTATCATGTCATTTCTGGAAACCCAGAATCTACTATGTAGGAATCAACATGGATTCCGGAAACAGCGATCGTGTGAGACCCAACTCGCTTTACTTGTTCATGAGACCCAGAAAATATTAGATACAGGCTCCCAGGTAGATGCTATTTTTCTTGACTTCCGGAAGGCGTTCGATACAGTTCCGCACTGTCGCCTGATAAACAAAGTAAGAGCCTACGGAATATCAGACTAGCTGTGTGGCTGGATTGAAGAGTTTTTAGGAAACAGAACACAGCATGTTGTTATCAATGGAGAGACGTCTACAGACGTTAAAGTAACCTCTGGCGTGCCACAGGGGAGTGTTATGGGACCATTGCTTTTCACAATATATATAAATGACCTAGTAGATAGTGTCGGAAGTTCCATGCGGCTTTTCGCGGATGATGCTGTAGTATACAGAGAAGTTGCAGCATTAGAAAATTGTAGCGAAATGCAGGAAGATCTGCAGCGGATAGGCACTTGGTGCAGGGAGTGGCAACTGACCCTTAACATAGACAAATGTAATGTATTGCGAATACATAGAAAGAAGGATCCTTTACTGTATGATTATATGATAGCGGAACAAACACTGGTACCAGTTGCTTCCGTAAAATATCTGGGAGTATGCGTGCGGAACGATTTGAAGTGGAATGATCATATAAAATTAATTGTTGGTAAGGCGGGTACCAGGTTGAGATTCATTGGGAGAGTGCTTAGAAAATGTAGTCCATCAACAAAGGAGGTGGCTTACAAAACACTCGTTCGACCTATACTTGAGTATTGCTCATCAGTGTTGGATCCGTACCAGATCGGTCTGACGGAGGAGATAGAGAAGATCCAAAGAAGAGCGGCGCGTTTCGTCACAGGGTTATTTGGTAACCGTGATAGCGTTACGGAGATGTTTAATAAACTCAAGTGGCAGACTCTGCAAGAGAGGCGCTCTGCATCGCGGTGTAGCTTGCTCGCCAGGTTTCGAGAGGGTGCGTTTCTGGATGAGGTATCGAATATATTGCTTCCCCCTACTTATACCTCCCGAGGAGATCACGAATGTAAAATTAGAGAGATTAGAGCGCGCACGGAGGCTTTCGGACAGTCGTTCTTCCCGCGAACCATACGCGATTGGAACAGGAAAGGGAGGTAATGACAGTGGCACGTAAAGTGCCCTCCGCCACACACCGTTGGGTGGCTTGCGGAGTATCAATGTAGATGTAGATGTAGATGAATGCAAGACCCCATGTTGCAGGTCCTGTACGGGCCTTTCAGGATACAGAAAATGTTCGACTGCTGCCCTGGCCAGCACATTCTCCAGATCTCTCTCCAATTGAAAACGTCTCGTCAATGGTGGCGGAGCAACTGGCTCGTCACAATACGCCAGTCACTACTCGTGATGAACAGTGGTATCGTGTTGAAGCTGCATGGGCAGCTGTACCTGTACACGCCATCCAAGCTCTGTTTGACTCAATGCCCAGGCGTATCTAGGCCGTTATTACGACCACAGGTGGTTGTTCTGGGTACTGATTTCTCAGGATCTAAGCACCCAAATTGCGTGAAAATGTAATCACATGTCAGTTCTAGTATAATATATTTGTCCAATGAATACCCGTTTATCATCTGCATTTCTTCTTGGTGTAGCAATTTTAATGGCCAGTAGTGTGTAGACCCTCCGCTGCCAGTGCTGCCACCTGCCGTCATTAATAGGTTATTGTACCTTCCCCAACCGTACCAAATGTTTCATGTAATGTCTTCATGTGGGGGTAGAACCGGAAAGTAGTTTCGTTTGCATTCATCCTTTCATTGGTTATAATATGGCGGCTACAATGTACGGGTATTTTGCCAGCCACGCTCCGACTGCTGCAGCTCGACACCCAGTTTAGACGAAGGTCGCTGCCAGCCTTGATGAAAAGTCACACACATGCTTCATCGAAAAACAGTCAACTCCACGGGACTGAGTGGAAAGATTTGCGCCCTCGTCAGAGACGATATGGGTCTACAGACAGCTTGAAGACTGATCGCCATGTCAGCATCTTTTTAATCTTATATTATTTCTGCAGTATAATGCAGCACTATACCAAAACGAACACACCGGGGCAAAAACTTGAACCCTTATGAAAAAGAAAACACACTGAGTCTTTTGATTTTTTCTATTCACTAGTAACTCAGTATCTAGGATGATTAATCTTCATGTATCCAGCACTGCCATTAGTATTATCTACAATAACTAACGAATCGCTACGAAAGTTCCAAATAGGGCTCACGATGTTGAAAGCTACGTAACAACTTTCGTATTTCCTAACTTCTGGCCACAATCTGAAGAAAAAGTTAATTTTTTTTCCTGGAAGAACGCAGGATATCTACTAAAGTGCAGCATGCTCCATAAACGTCAGAGAACATTCAGATAAACGTCTACAAAGAATGAACTTTTGCAGTGTTTCTCGCCCTAATAACGCGTCTGAGCCGGATTTCACGAAAAATAAGATACTTATTTTCTGTGTGCTTTCTTTTTACGGCGGTTGTCGGCAAAATGAAGAGGGATAACGCAACCCCACATTCTCCTCACCCAGCACCAACAGACTGTTCCACAAGGTCGTTACGCCAGCCCTTACCCAGCCCAACTTTTAAATCAAGACAGACGCAGTCCGTGCAGGAGACACTTTTGGGGAGACATACAGCGTTGAATTCCACGTTTACACGTCGGCATCAAAGCTGTTTTTCAGCAACCACTTAAACACGTGGCTACAGTTGGACGATCTGCTCGCATGTTGGTTTGTGTTCGATTTTGTGAACAACAATATTTCTGGGCGAGAAATTAATTGCGACGTTTGCCAAAATAAATTTGAAAGTTTTCGTAATTCATTTTGTTCAAAAATGGTTCAAATGGCTCTGAGCACTATGCGACTTCACTTCTGAGGTCATCAGTCGCCTAGAACTTAGAACTAATTAAACCTAACTAACCCATGGACATCACACACATCCATGCCCGAGGCAGGATTCGAACCTGCGACCGTAGCGGTCGCTCGGTTCCAGACTGTAGCGCCTAGAACCGCACGGCCACTCCGGCCGGCTAATTCATTTTGTCATTATAGTCCTGTGTACCACAATTTGCTTGATTACATGTGTTTGCACGTACTAAAACTAATTATAAATACATGCGCGCGCGAAGTCTGCAGCACCTGCCTGTGCTGGCCATTTGACGTCTCCCACGCCCAGTTACGGCGGTTGCGACGAGACGCGGCACTGTCTGCCGAAGAGAAGGCGGCGCGCGGCGTGAATGAGGGAGGGAGAGAGTCGGGTGTGCACTGTGATGTGCGTCCGCAGCACGCGGTCTAGTGGCTAGCGTTGCCTCTTGATCACGGGGCCACGGGTTCGATTCCCGACCGGGTTGGGGATTTTCTCTGCCCGGAGACTGGATCTTTGCGTTGTCCTTATCATTTCATCATTATTCGTGAAATTGGGGAGGTCGGACTGTGTAAAGATTGAGAATTTGCAGGGCGCTGATAACCGCGAGTAGAGAGCCCCACAAACCAAACATCACCACTGTGATATGCACTAGAACAGAGCAGTATGCGCCGTTCTGACAGAAATTTCACGAATGAATTTACGCCAATATTATAACATTGACCTGACAATTTTTGAGATGAAGTTCAAGTGTCTAAAATGTTGTCATGATATTCCGGGAATGCAGGGCGAGGCGCTTAAATCCGAACAAATGATTTTTTTTAAAGAAAAGCAAATTTATTAACACAAAATACAAATGAAAATCCTTTTACGTATAAATAGTGGTATCTTCGGGGAGTAACATTACTTGATGTTACCCCCTTCAGCTGCAATGACCGCCTCCAATCTTGTCCTGAAGCGATCGCACGCACTCTTCAGAACAGGAACGTCCATATTAGCGAATGCTGCTTCGATAGTGGTGCGTAGAGATGCGACATTAGGGTGTCCGTCTTATTGGTAACTCTTTCGACTACGCTCCAAACATTTAGGTTAGGTTAGGCTAGGTTAGTAGTCGAGGGAGTTCAAATCCGGGCAATTCGTAGGACTGAACTCCTTTAACCAGGACATGTCAACGGTAACCCAGAGCCAGTTTTGGACTAAATGGCTCATATGATCCGGTGCACCGTTCTGTTGAAAGACACTGTCCGACCGAGGCCATAGTTACCATCCACGGTTTCACGACATTCGTCAAAACTTGCAGATAAACTCTTTTTGTGACAAACCCCTTTTCAAATAAATGTGGCGGCATGATATCACCCTCTCTGGGCATAATACCTACGGCATGAACCCCAGACCTCTTCGAAGCATTATACTTGGCCACAATATCGTAAACAGTTGATCTCACGTACCCAAATAATCTTAACTATTTCAGTGGGCGAACGCCCAGCCCGAAGATTTCGATAAACGCGTCTCTTCGGTTGTACACCGCACTCGTCCGTAACATCACGGCCATTTTGAGGTTCTGACAGTCTACTAGATGCCTACGGCTTTCAAGAACGCAAATCGCGATCTCCGGCGGAACTACGATATGGCGGGGAAATTCAAATTGAAATTTGTCCGGATTTAAGCGCCGCACCCTGTAACTTCGGTCGAATTCCTAATTGATATGCAAATGGTATCAGAAGCTGCTGAATAAATAATTAACACTGGTATTTTATATGTAACTACTGAAATGCCTTTTTGTGACGATTCCTACGTCACCAATGGAACGGGTCTCTCGTCCAGTTTTTTTGTTTCCAGTGTGGATAAGATGTCGGCCGGCATACGCCACGACAATGTTTCCCTTTGGCATCAATGCTATCAACATAAAAATAAAATTCGGACACCATAAATGGCAAACAATGAAACACGTGACTGACTACGAAGTAAAAGGTTAAGTAACACACAGATGGAAAAAAATTACAACACCAAGAAAGAAGTAATGTAGAGTACTTAAATATTAGGAGTACAATCTGTCAAGGTAACATATTGAAGTATTTAGCGTTGTAAGATCACAGTTTCACGTAAGCGCGAGAAATCCATTCCAAATGTGGAGTGCTAGTACATTAATAATAACCGGTGTAACTGTTAGACTGTTGAATGCAAGCATGCAAACGGGCATGCATTATGTCGTGCAGGTAACGGATGTCAGTTTGTGGGCTGAAGTTCCATATCAGTTGCACTAGCTCGGTCAACACAGGGACGGTTTATGCTGGTTGTGAATGACGCTGGAGATGTCGGCCGATGATGTTGCATACAAGCTCGACTGGAGACACATCTGGTGATCGAGTACGCCATCGCAACATGACGACACTCTGTACAGCATATTGGTATGTAACAGCGGTATGTGGGCGAACGCTATCCTGTTGGAAAATACCCAAAATGCTGTTCATGAATGGCAGCATAACAGGTCGAATCATCAGATCGGCGTACAAATTTGCAGTCAAGGTCTTGGAATAGCCACGAGAGTGCTCATGCTGTCATATGAAATAGCCCTATTGGGAAGTACGCTCTGCAATGCATTTCGCAATGGTTTGCAACTGTCTTAGTAGATTTATACAGGGTGGTCCATTGATAGTGACCGGGCCAAATATCTCACGAAATGAGCATCAAACTAAAAAACAACAAAGAACGAAACTCGTCTAGCTTGAAGGGGGAAATCAGATAGCGCTGCCATAGGTCAAACAGATATCAACTGCGTTTTTTTTAAATATAGGAACCCCCATTTTTATTACATATTCGTGTAGTACGTAAAGAAATATGACTGTTTTAGTTGGACCACTTTTTTCGCTTTGTGACAGATGGCGCTGTAATAGACACGAACGTATAAGTACGTGGTATCACGTAACATTCCGCCAGTGCGACGGTATTTGCTTCGTGATACATTACCAGTGTTAAAATGGACCGTTTACCAATTGCGGGAAAGGTCGATATCGTGTTGATGTATGGCTATTGTGATCAAAATGCCCAACGGGCGTGTGCTATGTATGCTGCTCGGTATCCTGGACGACATCATCCAAGCGTCCGGACCGTTCGCCGGATAGTTACGTTATTTAAGGAAACAGGAAGTATTCAGCCACATGTGAAACGTCAACCACGACCTGCAACAAATGATGATGTCCAAGTAGGTAGGTGTTTTAGCTGCTGTCGCGGCTAATCCGTACATCAGTAGCAGACAAATTGCGCGAGAATCGGGAATCTCAAAAACGTCGGTGTTGAGAATGGGAATTGCATGGCGACGACTTTGAACGTCATGTACAATTCTGCCACTGGGCACAAGAGAAATTACGGGACGATGACAGATTTTTTGCACGCGTTCTATTCAGCGACGAAGCGTCATTCACCAACAGTGGTAACGTAAACCGGCATAATATGCACTAATGGGCAACGGAAAATACGCGATGGCTGCGACAAGTGGAACATCAGCGACCTTGGCGGGTTAATGTATCGTGCGGCATTATGGGAGGAAGGATAATTGGCCCCCATTTTATCGATGGCAATATAAATGGTGCAATGTATGCTAATTTCCTACGTAATGTTCTACCGATTTCACTACAAGATGTTTCACTGCATGACAGAATGGCGATGTGCTTCCAACACGATGGATGCCCGGCACATTGCTCGGGTGCGGTTGAAGCGGTATTCAATAGCATATTTCATGACAGGTGGATTGGTCGTCGAAGCACCATACTATGGCCCGCACGTTCACCGGATCTGACGTCCCCGGATTTCTTTCTGTGGGGAAAGTTGAAGGATATTTGCTACCGTGATCCACCGACAACGCCTGACAACATGCGCCAGAGCGTTGTCAATGCATGTGCGAACATTACGGAAGGCGAACTACTCGCTGTTGAGAGGAATGTCGTTACACGTATTGCCAAATGCATTGAGGTTGACGGACATCATTTTGGGCATTTATTGCATTAATGCGGTATTTACAGGTAATCACGCTGTAACAGCATGCGTTCTCAGAAATGCAAAGTTCACAAAGGTACATGTATCACATTGGAACAACCAAAATAAAATGTTCAAACGTACCTACGTTCTGTATTTTAATTTAAAATACCTACCTCTTCCAACTGTTCGTATAAAATTGTGAGCCATATGTTTGTGACTATTACAGCGCCATGTATCACAAAGCGAAAAAAGTGGTCCAACTAAAACATTCGTATTTCTTTACGTAATACAGGAATATGTAATAAAAATGGGGGTTCCTATTTCTAAAAACACTGTTGATATCCGTTTGACCTATGGAAGCGCCATCTAGCGGACCAACCACAGCGCCATCTCGTTTCCCCCTGTACATGAAATGTTACGTTATGGAGGCAGAACTGTTCTACAGGCCAAATCATTAATGAAGGGAGGAAGAAGAAAAATAAGAACTGAACTGGCCCTGGTTTCTGTGTTAAAACAACAGAATAACCTCACACGATAGACATTGTGATATCACTGAACGCTAGACTGCACTGCAGAAGCGGAAAAACTTTAGTGTGCCGACAGGGCAGTTGCGTTCTCCTACGGAAGTCCCCTTCCCCAGGAAGGGGATCAGTTTGCATTCAGACTAACTATCTCTTTTGCAGTTAATGCCTGCCTTGTTGCGCAAGCAACCGCGAAGCACAGGAAGTGGAAGAGGGAACGCGAGAGCGCGGTGTACAGTGCAGCTAGCACAGCTCACAGGGACGGTGGCAGCTGCCGGCTGCGGCAGGCTGTGACGCGGGACCGCGGGCGACTGTGTCGGCTGCAGGCGCGCGCCGGACTTCACAGGCACAAAGGGCGTCGGCGGGCGCACCAGAGGGCGCGCCGTCCCCACATTAAGCGCCTTGTCTCACGACGTAGCACTGTGCACCACTCTCCACAACAGCCAAAAGATCTCACTTTATGCTCGGATGTTGCGTATTTGCAGTAACTAAACTTTTCCTGCTGCCAAATTACTTTTCAACATCCACTTCTACACTCTGTGAGCCACCATACGGCGGGTGGTGGTGTATACCTCTGGCACCTCTATCTATGATTGGCAGCAAACTTTCTTATAACTGTAATCTGTCCGATTTTCGGTTGTGGTCACTCCGCGAGACAAGTGGGTGTAATGTTTCTTTCCCGGTTATTCCCGCTACATACTGTCTGGGGATTTCAGTAGTAACCTCATATTTGAAGCACATCGCCTCTCTTGTAGCGTCTGCCGCTGGAGTGTTGACCATCTCCGTGATCCTCTCGCTCCGCCTGAATGATATTATCACGAAGTACGCCGCTCTTCGTTAGATCTTGTCTCTCTTCTATTACTGCATTCCGCTAAGGATCCCAGGCTGATGAACAGTCAAGAATCGGTCGAACAAGTATACCAGTTCTTTCCTGGATGAATTACATCTCTCTAGGATTCTTCCAAGGCAACGGCCTTGCCGCAGTGGCTACACCGGTTCCCCTGAGATCACCGAAGTTAAGCGCTGTCGGGCGTGGTCGGCACTTGGATGGGTGACCATCCAGGCCGCCATGCGCTGTTGCCATTTTTCGGGGTGCACTCAGCCCCGTGATGCTAATTGAGGAGCTACTCGACCGAACAGTAGCGGCTTCGGTCAAGAATACCATCATCACGACCGGGAGAGCGGTGTGCTGACCACACGCCCCTCCTATCCGCATTCTCCACCGAGGATGACACGGCGGTCGGATGGTCGCGATGGGCCACTTGTGGACTGTAGACGGAGTGTTTTTTTAAGATTCATCCAATGCATCTCAGCCCGGCATTGGCTTTTCCTACCATTTATTTCACGTGGTCATTCCACTTGAGCTCGCCATGGATGGTTGCTCCCACTTGTTCTGCAGTCGTTATTGTTTACAGTGGCTTTGTTTTGTCAAGAACATAACCAAATAATAAGGCACCTCTTCGCCTGCATACGCGCAATATGTTCACGTTTATTAACTGCCAGGTCCTGCACCAATTATCGAAACTCGTGGCGTTGCTACGTTCTTACAGACAACCGTATCGTCTGCGAAGAGCCTCATGCAGCTTCTGACGTTATACTTGGTGTAAGAAAAGATGACAGAAACACTTTATGTTACAAAAACATTAAAGGTGCAACGATTGCCCCTAGCGACCCGAATATTGGCTGCAGCGTCAGCCAAACACCACACACAATATACATATACTGAGCGAGGTAGGTAGAACGTGATGACCGCGGTTGGCCGACGCCTCCCACTCCAGCAGCTGAGAAACAAACAAACTGTCCAGATATTCCCTGACGCCCACGGCATAGAGTAGTGGGGTCCCGTCATGGGAACACCATCGCTGCCTGACTGCTGCTGGGATTTCCGGCAGAACTTCAAGAAGATACATACGATAATTTCCTCCACCGAGCGTGTTAGGCAGAAGACACGTCCTGGTCGGTCTTGAACGATACCAGCCGACACATTTGTAGTACGTTCAGTGTCGATGATAGAACACACGGGTTGCCTTAGGATTTTCCAACTCCCAGACATGAATATTGTGGCTGTTGGATATTCCTTCTCTTGTGAAGACAGCCTAGTCAGGAAACAAAAAACACGTTTCAATTCAGTGATGTTTACGTTTTGGTAGATACCATTGGCAGAATTCTCACTCTGCGAGAAGTCATCAGCTGACAGGTGGTGTACTTTCTGACACTTGAATGATGCATGCCCGTCCTCGAAGGAAATTCCACACATTGGCGTTGGGGGTACCTAGTTACTTGTGCTGACACTGTGATTGTTCTCAATCTGCTGTAACACTGCTTCTTCAAATTGACCAGTTCCCACACTGCGAAGTGCACTAGTTTCCCGTCAGTCTGGTGTAATGCATGCTGTTTCATGAAGAAGGCCATCAAGTCCTTCAAATCCGATATGACTCGCTAATCTCCTCCCTGGAAATCGTGCTGCACACAGGTGACTTACTGCTGGAGTGTTGCGTCGTGTCTCCTTATAACTGAGATCCACGTCAGCTAACTCGATTACAGTGTAATCAGTTACGAAGAACCTGCAAACATCAGTAGAAACTTTCATGTAAACACAACATGGCAAACGGAAGTAACATAATTGTTTATCCAGGGATGTGAACACTACTAGTAGTAAGGAAAATATATCCTTTCTAGGAGTAGCATATAATTACGTTGTAGATCAGATTGTAGTGTCAACCTGTTGCATACGCAACTATGAAAACAACTGAAACGTCCTGGCTGATTAAAACTGTGTGCCGGACCGAGACTTTCTTTCAGGAGTGCTACTTCTGCAAGGTTCGCAGGAGAGCTTCTGTAAAGTTTGGAAGGTAGGAGACGAGGTACTGGCAGAAGTAAAGATGTGAGGACGGGGCGTAAGTCGTGCTTGGGTAGCTCAGATGGTAGAGCACTTGCCCGCGAAAGGCAAAGGTCCCGAGTTCGAGTATCGGTCCAGCACACAGTTTTAATCTTCCAGGAAGTTTCATATCGGCGCACACTCCGCTGCAGAGTGAAAATCTCATTCTGGAATCAAAACAACTGTTGACCTTGATCAGACGAAAGTCCAGCGTGAAACCCTTCCAGGACCCTTAGCGAAGCCGAGCGGTTCTAGGCGCTTCTGTCTGGAACCGCGCGACCGCCACGGTCGCAGGTTCGAATCCTGCCTCGGGCATGGATGTGTGTGATGTCCTTAGGTTAGTTAGGTTTAAGTAGTTCTAAATTCTAGGGTACTGATGACCTCAAATGTTGAGTCCCATAGTGCTCAGAGCCATTTGAACCCTTAGCGAGGAAACGATGCACGTGTGATATTAATGTCACACAAAGAAAACGTTTCTTTTTATTTCTCTAATAATTTTACAAATTTGTGTACGTAGTTTTTTTTCAAACTGTACATATTGTAACAGTTACGGTTCTGTCACATTTCCCTGTGGTACTCCTGAAATTACATTTACATCAGTCGATTTTGTTCCGTTAAGACCGATGCGCTGAGTTGCGTCTACAAACAAACCCTGAATTCAGTCACAAATCTGCCCCTCTATTCGGTAAGCTCGTATTTTTTTCATTAAACGAGGATGCGGAATTCCATCTTTCCCTTTAATACTGTACGGAAATTCAGGCCCGTACCCTCCCTTGATAGTTTAATAGTGCTTCAGCACGATTCATCCGATTTGACAGGACTGTATCATCTTTATGGCTCAAGATAGAAACTGGGGGTCAGTATTAATTTGTACATGTGGCCCCCAAGTTTGTCTACAAGAGAACTACCTAATTTTACAAAGGTATATCTTTTATCACGATTCCTATGTGATTACTGATCCTTGTTGTAGGCCCGATGTGTCTTGTCAGTAAACTTTTTTTTATCATTCTGTATAGGAACGCTCTCGCAAGAGTGAGTTGTCACTGCCAAAAATTTACGTATTAAGCAGGAAACATGCAAATGCCAGTAACTATTCAAAATACGTTAATCATCTGGTAAGCCAAATTAAGTACTACCCAGGAAGAAGGAGAGGAAAGACTGACAGATCTGAAAAAGAATTCAAAGTAATTTAGTCTCAGCCTTCCAGTTATTTCAGAAGACATATTACAAACCACATCTTCCGTTAAAATACATACGCAGACGAAATGTATTCTGGTACTGGTACAGAAATGTTCCTGCTGCAGTTTTTTTTCTCGCTGTTACAATTAGTTTCAAGGGCAAAGGAAGAAGTTTATGTTCCTCGCAGTGAGTTGTAAATTTCCGTGCAAATTAGAACACACATCGGACAACCAGAACATTATAACCATCAAGGGAGCTAATCGTTAAGTACTTCTCGAAATACATATGTAAGTAAGGCGTACGAAGTTTGCAAGTTCTCATTTTTAGAAAAAGAAAAGGCAAGAAACATTTCCAAAATTGTAATGAATGTACTACCTGAACATATGATTCGCTGCTTCAATTCGTGTGCAAGATTGGCTACCGAAGTCAGGACGATAATTCTTATTTACAATGTTTTACGGTTTCAGAACTGTGTTATGGTAATACTGCATTTATTATCCCGGTGTGTAAAGCACGTGTAATTTTGCATACGCTACTAGACGACATTATGCTGTGTAAATTGTCTTCAAACAAATAAACAGATCAATTCAAATTACGTCAATAAACGGGAGGGATAGAAAGAGATGAGGCAAGATGTGACTGACCCACTGGCGTGCAGCAAAGACCGTTTACATTTATCAGTACTGATACAGCTCACGCAATGATTGTGCATTTACAGACAGCATTTCTAAAACGAACATAGCCTTGTTAGCCACACATTTCTTTCATGCTTGAAAGTAGTTAGGTTATTGGAAGCAGCAACCAGCACATTATTTCTAAGGAACATTTAGTTACGACAGCAAGTTCACCAGATGCCAGCTTCGTGCCACGGGTGGCTCACGGCTCTCAAGAGTCTGGACTCGATACGACCACGAAAGCTGATGGACTCCCTCACGTTAGGAAGTGGTCACGGAGAGGTATCACCGCGGTGAACCCAATGTCTCCCTTCGTGCCCGTGCATACGCTGCCAATATCAGAGGCATCCGTGTCTTCTGCTTGTCGGACACAGACATCCACCAGCACCTCCTTACGAGCTATGTAGGCCTGCTTCGTAAGTAGCGCCGCGCCGCCTGTCAAACCAGAGAGCGTCCAGCCGCAGGTATGTATCGTTTCACACCGGCAACCACACGAACCGGAAACATACATCTTCCACTTTTAGTTTCGAAGCGTAAGTTAAAAGTCACACCAAGTTTGTATCTGCATTCATGTAGAAGAAATAGACTTCTGAAAATCGGATGAGTCGTTTTGAAGCACCCTGAAATGAAGCTGTAGATTATGTCGCGAGTTTTTAACATTAAACATTAGCTTGACATGCTGAACTTCCAGTGTAACATCACCAACTGACGTATGCAGCAATTCAAACAAGAAGCCTGGCAGAACGAATATTTCACTCTACAGCGAGCAACGTTCTTACCGACTGAGGTACCTAGGCACGACACTCAACCCCTCCTACCAGCCATACTATCAGATAGTCCTGGCCTGGCACACACTTTCACTCTGCCAAGAAGTTTCATGAAACGTGACAAATACAGTCCTGAATGTCAAGAAAATTGTCGGTTTTATGCTGTTAGTTGTGCGTCATAATGGAAAATAATGACACACCGTGCCGCGCTGTCTTACCTGGTTGGACGATTTCTCGCTCGTTGACTTCATAGCCGTACTTTCCCACGAAAGCCTCCGCGCTCCTAGCATTATGAGAACTGCTCACAGTTTTCGTTATGACACCAGAAGCCTACAAGAGAGATGCGATAGGAACCAGACGGGGCTACCGCGGCACAGAAACGTGGCGAGCGGCCGGTCTGCGGCCGCCTTTATACTGACTGCTGCCATTCTTTCAGTTTGTCAACACGGACGTCACTGCGGGCGTCGTGCGGGCCGAGTGGGGCCCTGTACATTGGCCCCCTCGGCGTACTCCGCACTGCCCTTCGCTTGGCAAACCGAGTGCCGGCCTTTGGGAGGGGGGCTGCGCCAAGTTCCCGCTGGCCCCGAAAATATCTCTTAAGGCTACCAAAGTGGTTTCCACAACACCACTATGCGCTCACTATGGTAGCGTTAACTGGCGGCCACGCCAAACTTTAACCATGCATCATATCTCTCTCTCTCTCTCTCTCTCTCTCTCTCTCTCTCTCTCTCTCTCTCCCTCTCCCTCCATCTCCCCCCCCCCCCCACCCAGCCCCTTCCATTCTGATATAACATTATTTTTTGTTTACTCCATCGCTGCTTACCCCGTTTATTTCTTTGCAGACATCAAAACGATTTTACAGTAAAGCAAAATGTTCAATAATTATTTCTGTCGCCACCACGAAGACTCACCAGGTGTCATATTCGTTATGCAATTTCATAACGGGTATTGTTTAACTAGACCGTCGCTATACCATAAGTTTTCATTGGTAAGTGAAATGTATTCGCAGTTGCGAATACAAACAACCATCTGCTGTATAAGGGAACAAAGACAATGAAAATTCGTGCAGGACCGGGACTCGAACCCGACTTTCCCACTTTACGGGGGCGGTTGCCCTGACCGCTTTGGCTACCCGTGTACGACTCACGGCCATACCCAAACTTACATATGTCGCCGTTCTTGCGTCACAACCTGTACTCATACACACATTATATAATTCCCATATAGAGGAGAACATTTAATTGAAAGTCGCTGCTTCATATCGGCGGTTAAATACGATGTTGCAGCGCCTTTGCTGTTAGAAAGGTCTACACAATTTTCCTTCCGACACGCACGCAAGCATGTATGTCCGAAGGAACAATGCATCGTTCTTAAGAACAAAGGCACTGCAGTATCGTATACAGCTATCATTCAAGTTACACCAGCAATGCTTCGACAAATGTCGCACACAACTGGCGGCGTTTTATGCTTTGCCATGGGAATGACGGTGCACAAACTGATTCTTTGGACACGTAATGGTTCATATCTCAAGACAAGTCCTCCAAACAATTGTTGTTAATGTTTCTTAGGTTTACGGACTCATGTTGGTTATTATAGGGGGGTAACGGGCCGAACTAGACAGAGGTCAAAATTGCATTGCTTTCAACAACGTTGCGACCCATTCTTCATGTTTTCATTACCGATCAAGGCAAAGCTGTACAAGCAAAACAACAAACGCAAAACGTACTATTTACTATTGCCTTGCGTTGGCTCACTTAGCGCAACGGAGTCGCTTCATCTAGTAGATAAAAACACGAAACATTGTGTACTGTACCCAGGAACGGTAGGTCTTACGCGACTGTTGTTTGTGAAATTGCGGCTTATGTGTCTATTATTATTTGTGCAAATATTTGTTGATTGCCACGCGAACGTAAAAAAGAAATGAAACAGATCCTTACCGCAGATGTCTGATATTGCTATCGGTTTTGGTAGAATGTTCTATTTAGACAATCCTTCAGTTTTATCCATAACATATGTGAGTGTCCTTTAGTGACAACGATCTTTGACGCCAGGTAACAACACAATTTAAAATAACCAACGTTGGAGTAACAAAATATGTAATTTCTCAACACTGTCACTTCAGATACAATCAACGTACACAGAATCTAAGTGCAGTAAGTTTCAGTGATAATGAATTACAGGACACACAATAAACGTGAACAAACTTCTCACTACTACAAGCATGGAGTAAACAACACACTCGCCGGCCGTAGTGGCCGAGCGGTTCTAGGCGCTACAGTCCGGAACCGCGCGACCGCTACGGTCGCAGGTTCGAATCCTGCCTCGGGCATGGATGTGTGTGATGTCCTTAGGTTAGTTAGGTTTAAGTAGTTCTAAGTTGTAAGGGACTGATGACCTCAATAGTTAAGTCCCATAGTGCTCAGAGCCATTTTAAGCCAAACAACACACTCACAGATTTTACCTTATAAAGAGCAAAAGCTAATATCTACATCAGACAGCTGGTTAATTATTAAAATTTATATAATGCAGACTATGATAAGCTGCTCTTCCTGAAGCATTGTTAACGAAGACAAACAACTACGAATGCAGTGTAGGAACTGGTGCAGTGTCTTAAGATGGCGAGCGTTAGTGCGTTTCATGCTGAACACAATCCAACCCGAATCTCCTCACGACTCCCTTCCAAACTTCTCCACCACTTCACATTTTCAGCGGCCTCTAATCCATTCTTTTCTTTTCTTTTTTCTCCTCCTCCTCCTCCTCCTCCTCCTCATCATCATCATCATCATCATCATCATCGTCGTCGTCGTCGTCGTCGTCGTCGTCGTCGTTTCCCCTTCCGACTTCGCAGTTCCTCTTCCACCTTTCCTTAGTCGGGTTTTAGGGGATTTCCCATGCGCGAGTAGGCAAACGCCGAGTTGGTGTCCTATCTCCGCCTTACATAACAAGAACCACGAACGTTTCTAGAACGAACATACACTGAACGAAGCTTGTATTATTTATAGACAGCCGGCACACATGAAATTCCTCCGCTAACCTCGTGTCACACGGAGTAGGACGTGCTGTAAGTTTACTTGACAGCTCCCTAGCAGGCGGTGCTAATTGCTGGGGTTTTTCCTGCAGGGAGCTTCCCATGTTTCGGGTAAGAGCTCTGGCGCCTTTCTACGCGTATTCTTTCAAGGTCTAGTTTGTATTTATTGAATCGTATTGCCAACTGCTTAATAAAATACAAAAAAATATTCAGTGGAACGACAATATACAGATTTTCACTACGTTTTAAGATTATTTTACAATCTTCACAAAGGCAAAATACTTACAGCTAAAGATTCCTGACATGATACGAACTATAGACACAACATAATATAAAAGAGAAGATGTTCAAATGGTTCAAATGGCTCTGAGCACTATGGGACTCAACTGCTGAGGTCATTAGTCCCCTAGAACTTAGAACTAGTTAAACCTAACTAACCTAAGGACATCACAAACATCCATGCCCGAGGCAGGATTCGAACCTGCGACCGTAGCGGTCTTGCGGTTCCAGACTGCAGCGCCTTTAACCGCACGGCCACTTCGGCCGGCAAAAGAGAAGATGTAGAGACCGGAAAACATACACGTGAATATCAAAGTGTTTATTGAACCAATGATAGCACACCAAATTTTATAAAAACATTTGACTATCTCGCATAAAATCAGAAAGGGCTTTGTTTATTTGTGCACCTTCTTAGCACAAGAAAAAGAAACAAGAGCACTTTTATTGTGCAGTGGGCGGTTTTACTGTACTTGGAAGAAACTGCTGGAAACCAGAAAGTGGTTTCTGTTTCCTTATTTTTTCTCCTGAGCGACTCAGAAAGTATTATCCTTTATCCCTATCTTATGTAACTGTAATGGGGCTGATCCACAGTTTGTATGCATTCTTACAGGGACAGTTATGCGCTGCCGTTTCGCCTGCAATGTTCGTAAACAGGGATGTTTCTAATTAGTGGTTTGGTATTGACCTTTATGGCAGACTGAAAGGCTGACCCCCCCCTTTCCACCCTCCCCCTCAGCCAGTTCCCGTACACATATTTTGAAATCGCAGTAGGTCAGACTTACGTCCCTTAGAGAGCCAGATACACCGGCCTCCTCCGCCAACCGTTCGACCTAATTGTTGTAACGCAATCATGTACCGTGTAAGACTCTTTTAGTGCTACGTCCACTGGCCAGTGAGGCGTCCTGTCACCGTCTGACGTCACGTACTGAAAGCTCGGCTGCGCTGAAATAATGCGTGGCTGGCACGTATACACACAGTGCCTTTTAACTGCCGCGAATGGTTCAAAACTCGGAAAAGAAATCGTTACTGCTTTGACTGATGTGCGGAGAGAAAAGCTGGGTTTATATTCTGCCAAAACTGACAGTTATTAAAATAAGTAACTGCATGCTGGGGCTTTGCTAAGAGGCCTCAAGTGCTATCGGACTATAAGATCCAATACATTACCAAATACATCTTCTAACCTACTAAAATAACGTTAAACGCGTTACAGTCATTGTCAAAAATACCTCGAAAGTCAAATCGTAACGAAATGACTCAAAGCAGCGATTAAAATTAAAAAACGAAAACGTTCATTGGAAAGCTATCATCAATTCTCTCTGATGCACTGTAGACATTCTCGCGGCCTCTTTCCTCTTCATCCACATTTTGCAACACGCATTCGTCCTTTTCCTTCGCTCATGAGCCCCCGCCTCTGCGTCGCTCGGCACCAAATTGGTTAAACAACGCTAGTCGATTCTAAAAGTCGGCACTTGAAACAAAGCTTTTTCCAGCCACCAAACAATGGCTGTTTGCCTTAGATATCGCAACCACAGCTTCAGCACGTTAGCAGGCAAGCAACGCCGCTGCTTGCTAGCCAACAGTTTGCGCGCCTTCGAGCAAGCTCGCTCCGTGTCACAGGAGCTTTACGTTCACAGACGACTGTGGCAACAGCCTGGAGATCCGCCCACAAAGTTAAAAATATTCAACTGCCAAACAATGAAATAAATAACAAAAGAACCACTGGAGAATTGCTATGAAGAAGATACATTCGCTACTATCAAAGTAAATATTTACACTTAATATTTATCGTGGCTCTCCGGGGTAAAACCAATAACACATAGGACACTCAACGAAAATCTGGTTGGCATACTTCGACTCCAATCAGCGTTCAAGCCCTTCAAATTTAAAAAAAAATTCTAATAAGTATAAGGTTAATTTTTCTGTCCCAGTCGCACATTATTTTTTATACACGATGAGTCGTGGCGTTTTGCTGGCGCGCCAACGTATTTTCAAGTACCTCGCTTTCGCGCTCTTATCTTTGCTTGTGGCGCGTACTCAGTCTTGGCTGCCTTATCTTTGACGGAAGAGTTAACTGGAGGCTCTCGAAAAGGATGTGGACAGTTGGCGTTCGATGTTACCTGAGGCCGGAGTGCGCTTGGAGTGGAGCGGGAACCGACCACGTGTATGGGGGCTGCTTGGTGGAGAGCCTTTCCTGTCGCCTGCGAGGAGGCTTGTTGCTGCCTTGGGCTCCGTGCTGCAAGTTCCGGACACGGCTGTCTACGGTCGTCCGCTGCCTGAATGCCGCCTGCTGTACCCGACGCATGCCATATCGGCCGTCCAGCGGAAAGTTAAGTGAGAATGTACTTAGGGCATGTGTGTGAAGGTGTTGAGGGCTGCTACCTCACTTATGGTAACTGTAAGCGCACGGGTGTTACCATGGAAGTAAAGGTGGGCCTATAAAACGTTCATGGTGTTTAAGACAGGTGTTGAATATTAATATAACGCACGAGCGTGCCTCTTCCAGCTCATGGGAAATTGCTGTTTGATGTAATACGTAATCTGCTGCAAGGCCGTAATCTGTTTATCAAGTATATTGTATTCTGAGTGTAGGGAGCCCCAGTAAAACTTATAATGAAATTTTCAGAATTGTGCTCGTTATGGTTTTCACTGAACAGTGGGGCACAAGAGTTCACGTAGTTTAATTGTGACTAAGACTGGAGTGCCCGCTGGCCTTGCTAGTAATTTTAAGTTTTTTTAAAATCTCTTAATAGCAGGCAATTTTCCTTAAGTTTATTGATAAGATTTGCGTTGTTGGTTATACCTTGCCCTTGTAGTTCATTCGTAGTGGGACAAAGGCAGAGTGCCGTTTTATTAGTGAATAATTTAACCTGTTATTTAATATCTTTTGCTAGTTATTTATATTGTCCCTGCGGACATGTTCTGTGCGTTTGTTAAATGTTACAGCTGGCTGACTGGTGTTTTGGAGTAAGCGCTACCTTTCCACCTATGGGTACCGGGGCTGTGAAATCCAGGGTAGCGGGAGGTGACTCCGGGTCGAAGCTCGAGAAGCGGGTCTTGGAGAAGCCAAGGCTGAAGCCGGCAGTTCGTAAAGTTAAGTTTTCGTTCTGCCTTCGAGCGACCTGGCGTCACTCCTCGCTAATTAATTTTGTTGCTAATTATGTTCACTTGGGTATTTATTATATTTATTAAACTTAGTCTGAAGAGCAACATACAATTGTAAATTTATTTAAACCGTCAGGCGCATAATTGTTAGCGGTTCTAAAATTTTCTTATATGTGACATAGACCTTGTTTCATAAAAGACATTGATAGCAGATTCACTAAATTTTGGTGTCTTACTATTCTTATTACCTAAAGTAATCAGGATACAGATATTATTGTTTTAAAGGAATTTGTTTATATAATTGTTAAATAAAACGAGCGATACCAAAAGGGATCCAGTCCTTTCTATTTGTTTCCCTATTCCCAAGTAGAATAACGTCTCATACGACTACTTTCGATCTCTCTGGATGATCTCCAGATCCATGTAGTTGCGTAAGCAACCCGTCGTATCTGTATCAGAATCACATACAGAATACTCTTACCGATTATTTTGAACTTTAGAGTATCTATAACGCAATAGGAACAATGTATACTTGAAAAATACAGAAACAGCACAGCCCAACACTCCTCTCTCGGCAGTAAAGTGTTATAGCACGAGAAGGAGAAACAAAAGTAACTTGGGGTACATTATGCTGAGTCTTCCATTAAATCGTTCCCAGCTCGAAAAAAAGACACACTGATTACAGCATTCCTCCATAGAATTCTTATACCTTTGATTCCACATGCCTTTTCCTAGTCCGCGTAAAGGCGATCAATGAACAAAGACTTCCACAAGTATCCGTAAGAAAGGGCAAGCGTTCTGTTGTTTCGTCATTTCACTGATCATCATCTACATAAAATCTTCTTCAATAAAATTCTTCAGGGTATCAGACCGCATCGTCATAATTTTAAAATGCGCCAACGTTTCGGCCAGCGTTGCAGCTAGCCCTGATGAAGGCTAGCTGCAACGCTGGCCGAAACGTTGGCGCATTTTAAAATTATGACGATGCGGTCTGATACCCTGAAGAATTTTATTGAAGAAGACAACGGCCGCGGAAGCCTACGCTTATACATAAAATCTTATTTCATTAATCATCATCTACATAAAATCAGCAAGTAGTTGTATAATGTAACATGAAATTCACTTCGCACGTGCTTTTGCACGCACCTTGTTCTCTCTTATCTTTTCTCATTGTACTCGCTTGGGATACACAGAGTGTTCGGGAATTTCCGTTGCAAACTCCTAGGACTTGTAGAGGGGAGTGCGCACGTAATATTTTGAATTGGAGTCCATGTCCGGAAACGTGAGGTTAAGGTACCGCTTCCTTCCATTCGATAACACATCGGTCACGCGACCACTTTTACAAGTAACTGACTAGGCGTGACCTAGTACATCATTTTTTCTACAGTTCCACTCATTAATAACCAAAGAAACAAAAATGCAATTTAATCCGTTTTCACAGAAACTGTTGTTCGTAGTACGGCCTCTTCCCGTTCGGATATGCGGCATTCTCCTTGGAGTACCACAGTCACACCTGGTACCCTTTCTCGAAGCCGTTGCGCAATTGTGGCGAAAGGGGTGTGCGATGGAGTCATACGCTATGGATAACGATCCTGGTAAAGGCGAGGAGCAGCTCTGCCATTATCGTGAGCGCCGCCATACAGAAGGTTCATGTCTGTGTATTCCGCAAACTTATACTCAGCCATGTCGCTCTAACACTCACAGACACATGAATGAGGGTCGAACCAGGTCAGCCAGGTAGGACAGACGTCAAATGACATCAGCCGATCCGATGCAACAACCCACCACCACGACTACCGTGTTGCATACCCACCTAGCAAACATGCTTTCAAACAGGAGTAACACCGGTGCTCCTGGTCTTGACAGATTGTCACGTGTAAGGAGCGATCAAACGGTTTCTATTCGAAGGCCGTACTGTCGCCGTGAGCAAGGGGACAATTAAGAACCGATGCAGCAGGTTGAAGATACCCGCTTGGTAGAACACTGGCCTGCTGCATAGAGAAGTCATTCACTGTGTGCTTCACATCCCCGTCAGACAGGAATAGTCGGACCTTCAAGGACTTTTTTAACGGACCGAAGGCGCGTGATAATCGCGTGGAGAAAGATCAGGACCATAGGGCGGGTGTTCGAGTATTTCCCACTTGAGACGGCGCAACTCCTGCGTTACGACTTTTACCATACGAGGGCGTGCGTTATCATGAAGCAGCAGCAGCAGCACGCCTAGTGGCACCATTCCTCGGTGGTTTGCGACATACATGCTTCCTCATACACATTCTTCGATAGAGGTCTAGCGGCGTCTAGCCATGAAAAGAGTAACGTTACTTTGGCCCTGTTTGGACGCATTTTGCAATAACGTCGCCATAGCTAGCACTTCCGCATTTACCACACGCCCATCAGAAAGACACAAATGCAACACTAATCCCCTGCCTATATATCGGTGCTTATGTACCCGCATCGGAGTCACGCTACGTTGCATAAACGCTGCAGCAACGGCCTCCAACTGATGCATTCTGATATCACCTTATACACTACTGGCCATTAAAATTGCTACACCAAGAAGAAATGCAGATGATAAACGGGTATTCATTGGACAAATATATTATAATATAACTGACATATTACATTTTCACGCAATTTGGGTGCATAGATCCTGAGGAATCAGTACCCAGAACAACCACCTCTGGCCGTAATAACGGTCTTGATACGCCAGGGCATTGAGTCAAACAGAGCTTGGATGGCGTGTACAGGTACAGCTGCCCATGCAGCTTCAACACGATACCACAGTTCATCAAGAGTAGCGACTGGCGTATCGTGACGAGCCAGCTGCTCAGCCACCATTGACAAGTAGTTGGTGAGAGATCTGGAGAATGTGCTGGCCACTGCAGCAGTCGAACATTTTCTGTATCCAGAAAAGCTTGCAGGGCATCTTCTACGCCAGAAAAAAGATGGATGAGTCTGCAACATGCGGTCGTGCATTATCCTGCTGAAATGTAGGGTTTCGCAGGGATCGAATGAAGGGTAGAGCCACGGGTCGTAACACATCTGAAATGTAACGTCCACTGTTCAAAGTACCGTCAACGCGAACAAGAGGTGACCGAGACGTGTAACCAATGGCACCCCATACCATCACGCCAGGTGATACGCCAGTATGGCGATGACGAATACACACTTCCAATGTGCGTTCATCGCGATGTCGCCAAACACGGATGCCACCATCATGATGCTGTAAACAGAACCTAGATTCATCCGAAAAAATGACGTTTTGCCATTCGTGCACCCAGGTTTGTCGTTGAGTACACCATCGCAGGCGCTCCTGTCTGTGATGCAGCGTCAAGGGTAACCGCAGCCATCGTCTCCGAGCTGATAATCCATGCTGCTGCAAACGTCGTCGAACTGTTCGAGCAGATGGTTGTTGTCTTGCAAACGTCCCCATCTGTTCACTCAGGGATCGAGACGTGGCTGCACGATCCGTTACAGCCATGGGGATAAGATGCTTGTCATCTCGACTGCTAGTGATACGAGGCCGTTGGGATCCAGCACGGCGTTCCGCATTACGCTCCTGAAGTCACCGATTCCATATTCTGCTAACAGTCATTGTATCTCGACCAACGCGAGCAACAATGTCGCGATACGATAGACCGCAATCGCGATAGGCTACAATCAGATCTTTATAAAAGTCGGAAAGGTGATGCTACGCATTTCTCCTCCTTACACGAGGCATCACAACAACTTTTCACCAGGCAACGCCGGTCAATTGCTGTTTGTGTATGATAAATCGGTTGGAAACTTTCCTCGTGTCAGCACGTTGTAGGTGTCGCCACCGGCGCCAATCTTGTGTGAATGCTCTGAAAAGCTAATCACTTGCATATCACAGCATCTTCTCTCTGTCGGTTAAATTTCGCGTCTGCAGCACGTCATGTTCGTGGTGTAGCAATTTTAATGGCCAGTAGTGTGTATATGAAGCGTCATTTGTCTGTCGCCACTGCCCTGCTTTTGTCCGACGGTGGTCTTTTGAGGCGTATCCATCACTCTGTTAGCTTTTTGCAACACTATCAGTGAGCACCAATGACAGAGCATTCGAACACCTTACACCATACTAAAATACCACACACAAACAGGAAACCGCTAACTATAGGCAATAAGAAATTTCTCAGCTCTCTCAATACAATATTTTCACCTCTCTCGTGTTCAACTATAGCGTTATAGTGCAAGGTGGAAGCAACGAAAGGATGGCAGATAGAGCAAAGAAGTTCTTTGTTGAATTCCAAGACAAAAAATATACACCAGGACGAGACGTTATGGGAGGTGCATATGTATCATGACAGCAGGCGTAAAAACGAAGGAAGGAAGAAAGAAAGATTACGTTCCGATGTGCCACTGACGACTACGTCACTACGGACCCCGGCACAAACTCGGACCATGGGGAATAGTAAGGGAAGGAAATCGGCCGTTTCCTTTCCAACCTCACCGAAGACCTAAATTTGGACGGCCGAACAGGAATTTACACCGCCATGTTCCCGAATGCGAATCCAGTGTGCTGTTATAACGCCTGTGCCACCCCGCTCGATACAGCATGCGCAGAAGTGAGATGGATGCGTATGACTGATGGCCCTAAGAGCGCGGACATGTCTGTAGGAGCCCTTTTTTTCCAGCAGTGGCCATCAAATGCCTCATGGTAACACGCAATTCAGACCGAAATTTTCTGCGTATTCCACAAACATTTTTATTTTTGTTATCTTTATAATTTTTGTTGTTTCTGTAGCAATAAAAAGTTTCACGGGGGTTTGGTAGCCCTACACCCAAGCCCCCTCCGTACTCATCCAGGCGTGGGGCTGGCAATGGCCTTTGAGGGGAGCACCCCTTCGTTCAGCATTATAACAAGCGTCAAACAAGGCTGCATTTTGTCACCATTCCTTTTCATATTAAACAAAAATTTCATAATGAAAGAAGAAACTATACACAACACCAACTCGGTATACATAGGAGCTGGGAACATTGTTCTTCTAGCAGAAACACCACAAAGTTTACGACTAATGATTACCAATCTGGATGGAACGGACAGTTTCGAAGGGCTAAAAATAAGACGAAAACTATGTGCATAAAAAGCAGAAATGTATTTACCTCAGACTGTAGTGTAAGAGAAGGTATTAAAGATGTTAACTGATTTCCACCCATCGGCAGCTCTACCTGTAATAATGGGGACGTAGTTGCAGACAGCAACAGCAGTAACGGAAAGCTTCAGCCTTCTTTAAAGGAATGCGATCCATACGGAAATTAGTCTCTACAGGTGGGTCCGCAAAGCTTCGACTGTCATCCTAGCGATGGTCATATACGCATGTGAGACCTGAAAAATGCCAGAAAAATCAGCAAACAAGATTAATGTTTTTCCACCAACAATGCATGAAACGAATTTTTGAAGATCAGCTATCGCAACCACGTTTTAAATGATGATGTTCTGGTAAGAAGTGGTCTATGCCGCCGGCACAAAATCGTTGCTGAAAGAATACTGAAGCTTGCAGGGCATCTTCTACGCCAGAAAAAAGATGGATGAGTCTGCAAATCAGTACTATTGTGGATGCCAATGAGTGGATACAAAAATAGAAGATCTCATGACACTCGGAAACGAACTTTTACAAAGGATCTTCAATTCATATACATGAACTGGGAGGAAGCTGAGAACTTAGCAGCTGATCGTGGACGTTGGAGGACACTCGTTGCCTGATATACTACGTAGCATTGGAGGAACTAAGTAAGTCGTTCTTATAATCTAGTGTTTTGAACTTCAGTCTTTTCATGGGTAAACACTCCCTGGAAACACTCCTCTTAGAACTATGGCAAAGTGTCACAATAAAACAACACAAAAAATTAAAAGTGAAAATAAACACCAAATCTGTCCACATAAGAGAGCATAACAAAACAGAGCTTTCCTGATTACGTTACGTGACGCCACCGTGACGTGAAAATATCTTGGTTGATAATGCTTGGCGGGATGTTGTAATGACGTTCCCTTCTGCTGACGCCTGTGCCAATGTCGCGATTTAATTGAGGATGGAGAACGCCATGTGGCGTGCACGTATGCGCTTCGTTAATTGATATACATCATGCTCTATATTTAACTCTGTTGCACTCCTGTGAGTGCGTTCATTACACAGTTACCAGAGATCTGTGTACTAGCAAGAAAACATTCTTATTCCTGTTAAAATTTAAACATGTTCTCCCGATAATTAGATGGCACAACGCAGGGCGGCAAAAATTCTGCTCACGGGCCGTGCCCGGGCCCAAATGCCATAGGCCTCAGCCTCGTTGCACATGTCCTCCACTGCCAAGCCACACTGTCAGAGGGGGAAGGGTGCTAAATGCGAACGCGCCGCATTTTAATGGCAGTGCAGTCACATATATCACAAACAAAACAAATTTTCAGTATTATTTAATTATTTTTGCGCACTGGAGACTCAATACAATTTTTATGTGGTACAAACTATCGGCAGACAGACAGACGCAGAAAATTACACAGATTTTCGAAACTCAAGTTGCCACATAATCATGACTTATTTAGTTTCATAATCGAAAAAAAGTCTTTCATACAAATACGTCGCTCGAAATATTGTAACACTTTTTCAACCCCATTTTCGGGACGTGAAAACTCTACCTGATGAAAGTAATACCGACGACATGGACAGTTGTGACGTAAAAAGATTTGTCATTAAAACTGGAATTTCCTTGCACGTCAGTCAGTTATATCTGCACATACACAGAAGCGCTTTCAGTTGAAACGGGAATCTGTCTCGAAAACACATGGAAGACTGACCGTGTCCTCAAACGTTTAGAAAACTAACATTGTAATTCTTTCCAGGACACAGTAAAGTTTTCGGATCTCGCATTTTCTTTAACGGCAGTCAGCTTACAGAACTGGACAGCGCTTGTCAGAATGCGTCCCTTCTATAAAGTGATTATGTTTTTAAATTCATCCGCATCAGACTGGAATGAAGTTGTTTCTCACTTTCCAATATCTCGCTGTGAGCAGAGTGCAGCCAAGTCCACTGAAAATGTGAGGTCTGCAATCCATTCCAAATGTTCTAATTTTCGTACCCTGGACTTCTTTTTCCTTAAAAATTTTAACAATAGTGGGTTTTACACCGAAAAATCGTTCCGGCCATGTACCTTGACTGAACCAGAGCACTTTGCAGTAATATACGAAATCTCCACTCTCTTCGTTCAGTTCTTTCAAAATCTGTTGCATATAACAACAGACTAATATATGAGACTTCATAAACTTCACTATTCATACCACCAATTTCTTGATGTGCTACATGCCTGCAAATTTAGCACAAAATGCTTCTTGATGGGCTGAACAACGAATCCTGTCTGTCGATCGTTGTAATTTTTTCCTCTTTCAGGGCCAACTTAATCCTTAAATTCTTTCTATATGGTACTGTAATAGCGTTTCAGAGGAAATCTGCATCACTCATTGCTTATGCGACTGCATATTAGATATTGAGAATTCTCATCCCTCTCTTCTACCATTCCCATTCAGTTTTAAAGGGTTGTGACGGTACGTGGCTAAACTGCCTCTTTTTCGTGCAAACATCCACTGTACTTGTGAACGTCCTTCACGCCACAAACAAAAATGGCTCTGAGCACTACGGGACTTAACATCTGTGGTCATCAGTCCCCTAGAACTCAGAACTACTTAAACCCAACTAACCTATGGACATCACACACATCCATGCCCGAGGCAGGATTCGAACCTGCAACCGTAGCAGTCGCGCGGTTCCGGACTGAAGCGCCTAGAACCGCTCGGCCACCGCGGCCGGCACACCACAAACAAACAGCGAAGGGTAAAAGTAGCACTGGCACTACGATACTGCAGAACTGAACTGAGTTGTTGAAAGATGCCACAGTACTAAATGAAATGTCGCGCTGTACCCGGTATTTCTGGGAAGGAACGAGCACAGCCGCAAGCGGCCCGGAAGCACTGCCCCCGTGAAGTCTGACACGCCGTGGCCGGGCCAGGCATAACGGACGTCTTTACTCTGCAAAACAACGTGCATCCGTACAGATATCAAATGGCAAAATTGACACGAATTATATATATATATATATATATATATCTTCCACAAATAATATATTGTCTGATAAGTCTGGTGCTGCGTTACGTGTGTGTGTGTGTGTGTGTGTGTGTGTGTGTGTGTGAGTGTGAGTGTGATGTGAGGTGCACTGGTTGACAGCTGTGACATCTTCACTAAAAATTATGATGTACGCTTTTAATGTAGTATTTAGAAATCACCGATTTGTGCCCTGCTTTGTCGCAACTATGTAAATTCGCATCTTTGGTAATTTCTCTTATAGAGACATTATGCAGTTATCTAAGGCACATTTCATACCTCATATTCTTCTCTTCATGCCGGAGACGCTGTCAGAGGCTATGAAGACGCAGTTTCTGTTTAGAAACTTAAAAAATCGGAGCAGGCCGAACGCTTTTCAAGTAACTGGGCAACGGTCGGGTAATGTTAGAACGTCGCTGTGTGTTACGGAGCTTTCGCTGCCCTGTCTGCTTTATTTAGCACTAAGGGATACAACTCGCTTAAAAAGAAGGTCTGAAATTAGACAAATTGTGGGCCTCAGTCGCAAACACAGCAAACTATGCCATATCTGTTGCAGTACAACTGCACAAGCTCGATAACACGCGGTGGCGCGCCTCCGCTGTCTTTGGCAGCTGTCTGCCGGTGGAGTGGCCGTGCGGTTCTAGGCGCTACAGTCTGGAACCGAGCGACCGCTACGGTCGCAGTTTCGAATCCTGCCTCGGTCATGGATGTGTGTGATGTCCTTAGGTTAGTTAGGTTTAATTAGTTCTAAGTTCTAGGCGACTGATGACCTCAGAAGTTAAGTCACATGGTGCTCAGAGCCATTTGAACCATTTTTTTGGCAGCGGTCTCACGGCGTGGCGACGCGACCGATTAGCTATAGACAGCACCGCTTGCTCAGCTTCTGTAAGATTGAAAATACGAGGTAGCCTCTGAGCGTGGGCTGCAGCTGTAGCGGACGGAACATCGGGTACACGAAGATGCGCTACAACAGAAATCACCAAGATTGTAGACACCGGCCACAAAAGCCTTTATTGTATCAAAAGTTCTTTTAGCGGCCCTTTGTCTGGTCTGCGCTCCCTGATCCTCAGACTTAACTACTCTCTCGGCAGTGCGCGCGCCACTTGTTCCTACTCGGAGGTATTTACCTTTACACAGTGGTTTTATATTCTACTAGCGAACCCGGCAATGCTTCACAACTGCTAAATATACATGGTAATTGGAAACACGATGTAACCTCTTTCTTTCCTCTCTCCCTTCCTCCCCCCTCCCGCTCCCATCTCCTTCCTCCCCTTCTTCCGGCCTCTCTCTGACTTTGAGCCTTGTTTATTGTTCATGCAAACGAGACACTGACTAGGAACTGAAATTGCTTAAAATGGATGAGTAAATCGGTTGGGATCACTTACATGCGGGGTATGAGAAATATCTCACAGTAGCTTCAATGACAGTATCTCGAATGGTTCTAGTCTGTGATGTGTGGGATCAGAAAGTTAGCTATAAATACAACTTTCCTGTTTTCTGTTAAAAACCTATAGCGAAGACGAAAACGAAACAGCACATTATTGCGTGTACAGATTTTGTGCAGAATTATACATAAAGAGAAAGAATAGATAGGTTGCTTTAAATGCTCTGGTATTGTAATTAAAAACCGAAAATCTGTATATTGTTGACTTTCAAAACATAGCCTTTATCCGTCTGAATGTATGTTAGAGTATAGTGTAAAAATCTGAAGGAAATCGATCAAGAACTTTTCAAGATTTTTGGTAACAACGTTATAAAACGACTTGCTTTCATTCTATACTACTACATAGACTACAGACTGTGTATTCCTTGCCACTATTGGATTGTAGTCACGCAGGTCGACGTACAATTCATTATGAGGGGCGTATGTCTGTGTTTTGTTTTTGTTTTCTTTCAGGGTGTGAAAACAACTAAGGTCGTACGCATCCATGTCAGAACCCTAGAACACTAAGACGAAAAAGTAGTTTAAAGCGACTACACGTTAAGCCCAATTGACGGAACGAAAGACAGCTAAAAACAAGGACTTCCTCGTGGAGAAAGGTCCGCAAAATATGCTGTAGAGACAACGTAGCTCCTGAACTAAAGATTAAATGTCCTTCCCATATTGCTACGACAAAAAAACAAAACGCGGTTAACAACCAGCGCGTCGTTCACTAAAACGGCCGATAACTCACGGGGCAAACGTAAATGAGAACGTATGTGATTAAAAAAGGGCATTTAATCAGGAAATGGCGAACCGCCAAAGGTTGATGACAATGAAAACAAAGTGGTGGAGGATCACCACTTAACAAATGGCGATGGCTAAAATGACAGTGCCCAATACGCAACCAAGCTAAAATGACTTCCTCGCGGCGAGAGGTCCGAGAGGTGGTCGGCAAAGCAGCTGGGAGAGATTTAATTCCCCGGAGCTTGTTCCCATATAGGGATGACCGGTGGTGATGACAAAGTGACCAGGAACTCACATAAACATCACAGTGGCTCCATCAAGACTGTGCAAGTGACAGCTTTCCTGTACCCGTTGCACTAAGGGATGAGCGGTGTACAGTGCACAGAGACTTTGAAGGGCGCTCAGTGTGTCTGAGCAGGTTACACAATTGAAAAGCATGTGTCGCCGGATGTACTGCGTGGCCTGATGCATGGCAAAGAGCTCTGCTGTAAATACTGATCAGTGTCTCGGAAGCCGATACCGAAAATGGTCCGTGCCAATGACGAAGGCACACCCGAGATCACGGTCATTCCGAGAGCCACCAGTGAATACGAAGGTACTAAGTACCGTGCGAAAGTCGAGAAACTTAAAGCGATAAATCGAATCTGGAGTATTTTCCTTAGGAAGTGCATGAAGTCCAAGGCGAACACGGGCCGCCGGACGAAGCCAAGGTGGTGAAGGGTTCACACCATCTGTGTGTAGGTAGCAGTACACTTAAGACGGACCCTGACATGAGTAGTAGTGTAGGCTATGTCAATATCAGATTAATATAACATTTATTACGTTTTTAGACTTTGGATTATTATCCTGCTTGTTTCGTAATGAAGCGAAAGAGATACCGTTGAATTCCTTGAGTGCACCCTTATTTGTCCGGCATCAATAGATGTGGAGTATGTTTCCCAATGTGGATGTTAATGTTATAATGAACTATCGTCCCACCCGCGCAAGGATACGGCGGTTATGAAAACTTTTGGTGGGCTGGAGAGTTAGAGAGTAACAGCCTGCAAATAATTTTCAGTTTCTAGAAATCCTCTGCTAACCTACGAACCAGCTTTTCCGGGGCCCAGTTTACTAGCGTTATCGAAAAGTAGTACCGTACATCGCTGGTACATGGTTAGGGTCAGCTTGTTGGAAGCCAGGACAGCCTCCACGTTCTGAAACGTTTAGCTACACCCAGATGCTCCGGTCCTCTCAGCTGTGTAAGTCTTATCGCCTACGTTGGCATCCAACATCAGAATCTGGACATGCAACCTCACCAATTCAAGAGGCATTCAATTTATTATTTGCTCTTGCTTTTCCCAGATGTCTTCGATGTGCACTTTTTAAGTTCATTGCTTGGAACAGGTCTCGCCATTGACAAAACAACAGACTGTTTAAGAAGGGACTATTCATATTTGAGGTTGCAGTTCGGCATCGATTATTTTGTGAGTCACTTTAAAGTTCCTCTCGTCTGTGTCGCAGAGCTTCCGTTGCGTCGCAAACGCGACATGCTAGGCTGGAGCCAAATTACGCGACATACGGGCTCCGGAAACGTATAGTGGTGGACCTGGATTAATCTTCTCCACTGTGTGCCAGCTGGCCAGCACACAATGAATCTGTCGCTCTGTCGATAGTTTGAAGTCGAGTGGGTCTCGGCAGTGGAGCGCAAGGGGAGACGGTTGTGGCTTGCGAAAAGGAGACTGCTGATTTGGAAGCTGCTAGCTGATGCCGTTGGGGCTTGAAGCTCTTCGTCACTATGACGAATTGTTCTGCGGAAGAACACTAGAGTGGACAGTATGGATTGCAGCGGTTTTTGAGAAAGATGGGGACGTTGTGTATTCAACAACAGTGAATTGTATGGTGCTGTGTTGTGATGGAGTATGTTTTCTCTTGATGTGCATTGTTGTGGTCTGCCCTACCACTTGTAATTTGGAATTTACTTTATTTGTCCCTTTTGGAATATAAAGTGGACCGCAAGAATGACTTTGGCATTGTGGTGATGTGATATAATACAGGGTGATTCAAAAACAACTTTGGGAATTTAAAACTCTGCAACGACAAAAGGCAGAGCTAAGCACTATCTGTCGGCGAATTAAGGGAGCTATAAAGTTTCATTTAGTTGTACATTTGTTCGCTTGAGGCGCTGTTGACTAGGCTGAAAACCAAACTACCCGAGGCAGCCCGTGACAGAGCACTTCATCACTGGCCTCCAAGAAGCCCTTATCTTACCCCCTGCGATTTTTTCTTATGGGGGTATGTTAAGGATATGGTGTTTCGGCCACCTCTCCCAGCCACCATTGATGATTTGAAACGAGAAATAACAGCAGCTATCCAAACTGCTACGCCTGATATGCTACAGAGAGTGTGGAACGAGTTGGAGTATCGGGTTGATATTGCTCGTGTGTCTGGAGGGGGCCGTATTGAACACCTCTGAACTTGTTTTTGAGTGAAAAAAAAACCTTTTTAAATACTCTTTGTAATGATGTATAACAGAGGTTATATTATGTTTCTTTCATTAAATACACATTTTTAAAGTTGTGGTATTCTTTTTGAATCACCCTGTATTATACCTTCGGAGTGAAGTGGTAGTACGCTATTTGGATTTAGCTAATGCATGCCTCCCTTGAACTAACGGTCACATGAACATGTTATTTGGTGGCATTGACTGGCTGTGGACGAGTTGGTTATTCTGCAAATAAAGGAAAGCCCCCAGGGGTGGTTTTAGCATATCTACTGTAAGTTTGATTTAGTAAATTTTTAGCCTAAGTGGGTTTAATGATTCAGTGTGAACGTCTTATCAGCAACATGAATCCCAATTTGCTTCCTCTACGCTTTAAGATGATTATCGTGTGATTAAGATGATCATCGTGCAATTAGTGTGAGTTCTTTTTCAGATACCATTTCACGTTAATCTGCTTGTCTTCTTAAGGGATGGACTACGGTGGATCGCAGTCCAGACAATATTTTCAATTTGTTCAAAGGGATTGATGTTAAGCCCACGTTTGAGATGTAGTGGTGCATCCAACTCCATTTTTGTTCCGAAAAATTTGGGACTGTTAACATTTAGTGAAGTTAGCTTTTAATAAAATTTCTACAAATTTCTTAAAAAGACAAAGAATTTTTTAAAATAAAATCACTTTAACTGCCATTTAGTTAAGCTGTTATCTCTTTATGCATATTCGTCCAAAATAAATTTTGAATTTAGCAAAGAATATTGATGAATTGTGAGTGTGAAAAACCCTAAAATACAGTAGTGTGATGTTCGTGCAAACTAATATTCGTAAATACAACCTACATTTGAAATGGCACAACCCGCCTCCACGCATTTCCTCCTAGTTGTATTGGGATATTGTTTTGATAGTGGCTAAGTTTTGCGATGGAAGAACTGCTACATTATAAAGTAAATTGAGGGTGGAGGGGAGAGAAGGGAAAAGAAAGGAACTGCTGACGTCAGCTGTATGTATATTTTACGTGAAATCAGCGACGACGAGAGAAATGTGTGCCGGACCGGGATTCGAACACGGGATCTCTTGCTTACTAAACAGTTGCGTCAACCACTGCGCCGTCCGTAGACAGTGTTAATGGCAACTGCGCAGACTATCTCGGCACGTCTCCCGGCCGATCCACACTCCCATCTAGTGCCCCCTATCAGCAGTCCGCGCCCATGTCTTCGCCGCGAGAGGCCGAACGTAATTGTATACCCGCACTGAAGGCTGTGGATTCACTGCCCATCGAGGCGAATCAATTATACGAATGCGTGGTGTCTGTTCTCTCGGACATGGCCGATAGAAAAGACGCCACGCTTTCATATAACTGCCCAATTATTAAATCAGTGTAAATAAGGATCGCCAGCCTCGCTTTGACCGTGAGACAGGGCTAAAATTGACACTACTCCTGTCGCGCCAATAAGTGCCCTGCAGCAAAGAAAACGCGTGCTTCAACGTAAATACAGATGTCAGCCACGCCTGTAGGCTGCGCTGTTGTATTTGAGCACGAACGGCAGCTGTGCACTGTCCTCATTACGATGCAAGTGTCAGTCGTGGTCAAAACAGTGTTCTGTTTAGTTGTAAGAGCATTATGTTCGACCTAAGTGGATTCGAACGTGGGCAAACTGTTGGCGATCGTATGATGGTTGCTTCCGTAACAAAGGTAGCAGAAATGTTTTGTGTTTCAAGGGAGCTCCACGCCGAAAATTTATAACGCATACAGGGGAAGAGGAAAAACATCAACCGCCAAGTCACAAAGCGGACGGAAATGTGTGTGTGAGTGATCGTGACAGACGGTCACTGAAGAGTATTGTGACCCTGTCAGCACTAAAACAACAGGAAGGGAGCTCCAAAAGCAGGAAATTGCAGGGAGAGCTGGAAATTCAAAGCTACACACCAGTGATACAATTGCTCGTAACAGGAAAACTGGGCGCCGAAGCCATAAAACCTGAACTATGGAGCAATAGAAGAAAGTCATTTGGCTGGATGAGTCTTTGTTGAACAGTATTTTCAACAGCTGGTACAGTTTACGTTCCAAGAGTGAAATATGGCGGGGGTTCTGTGATTATTTAGGCAGCCATATCGTGTATTCCACGGACCCCATAGTTGCTTCGCAATTACACTTTACTGCCAAGGATTACTGACAATTGTGGGTGATCAGGTCCACCTCATGGTACAATGTTTGCACCTCAATGGTGATGTCGCATTGCAACACGACAGGGTCCCTGTCACACACCTCGCTTCGTACCAGGACTGGTTTTGTGAGCACAGGGGTGATTTGTCGCATCTCCCATTGCCACTACAGTCACCAGATCTCAATATTATTGAGCTTTTGTGGTCTACTTTGGAGAGAAGGGTGCATAATCGCTAACCGGCACCATTATCGTTACCTGAACTTGCAACTATTTTGCAGGAAGAACGGTATAAGATTTCCTTAAAAACCATACGGGAGCTGTATTTATCCATTCCGAGACGACTGGAAGTTGCCTAGAATTTCAATGAGTTTCCTACATCGTATTAAGCACTGTGTGTGTGTGTGTGTGTGTGTGTGTGTGTGTGTGTGTGTGTGTGTTTGTTTTTAGCCACATTTTGGTCCGCCCCATGTAACTTAGATATTTCCGCAATCAGCTCAGTAGAATGGAGAATGTACACTGCTAACAGTTCATACACCGCCTGCAGGTGGCTCCTAGCAACATCCACCGATACTTTTTACCAAAAACTAAATATGATAGCAGTTCAAAATCAGTGGTAGGGACAAAGTCACACCAAAATACCACACTTCAAATTTTCATGGAAACAATGACTGTCTTCAATTAAACCCAGTCCGTCTCTTTCACTAAAAACAACCGTCCAGCTAGCTACTTGCCTCCACAAGCTATGCCTATTGAGTGTGTGCGCACTCGCTAAATCGGAACACTCGCGTAGAATAGCAGGAATGACTGAATCGGAATTCCACGCCGGCGCATGGCAAGGCACTTAAGCTCTCCGTATTGGAAAGGTTTAGTTGTTGGCCGCGAAAGATTATTAACTCCCGACTTGTTAACCATTTCAGAACACTACATGTACTCCAGAACACGTGACTTGCCTACTGCAGCTCACGAAGGTTGGTGCCCCACGTCGTCGTCCTGCGGGCTATAAGCAGCCAAAGAGTTTTTTTTTTTTTTTTGTTAGCATTAAGTCCTGCCAGCAGGACCTCCTCGGGAACAAAATTCACACGGAGGCCGCACTTACTCGTTGTCACCGATTCCGCCAAATGTGTCGTATACGCAAGTCTTGGCCAGAAATGGAGCTCAAGATGGCCGAGTGTTTAGAAAAAAAATGCATTTTTGCCACGGTTCAGGCGAGCTACGAGCAGTTTATGTTAGCGTAGTCACGAGGCAGCTTTTCGCATAGTGAAAGAGTGAGTTATAGAATGATAATCCGAGGGCCGTGAAGTCAAATTATATGCGGAAACTTCTTTTACTTTTTTTTAATTTGCACGTTACTTTCATGCCAGATAAATCGAAATAATGCTCAGTATGTGGTATTTATTAATATTTTCACAATTGCGAATAAATTTGAAGGAGGAGATTGCTAAGCGCACACGAGAACTTCTTAAACAAAATTAGTTTTATCATCTTACAGTTGATGATTTACACGTGTTGCAGTGTTAGTCACCGTAAAAACAAGGAAAGAAATAATTTTCTTGACATCTTGGACACGTTATTAATGTCATATTTTTACAATTACACGTTAGCTTTAAAGCATCTACAGAAAAACAAACTTTGTTTACATTGATAGAAGATTCTCTCTCAATTCACAGGTTCTCTCTCGCCGCACAGTGTAGCAGCAAGCAACGCGTAACGCATTATTTCATCAAACACAATGGAATGTATTTTGATGCCATCTTCTTGGGATGCGATTTCTTCTTCTCTCCCCATGAGGTAAGAACTGTTTTTTGATCAAATTCTTTACCTGACGATAAAACAGGCATCACAGGGTCGCACTAGCGAGCGCATTTGACGGTGGAATCAGTTCATTACTGCATGATATCCATGCCCGGTTCGAGGGAATTTTTCCACACACGTGACTGATCATTCGACACCCTCCCTCCTCCTTACATTTCCAGCCGTCTCACTTTTCCGCTACTAATTGTGAAACGCACTGTACACAAATGTTGCGCATGGGCGCCCTGGTGCCCCTCCCCAGCCTCATCTTGGCGATCCAAACAGCTGCTACTAATTGTGATATGTCATGTATGAAAATAATACAGCTGTGTCGCATTTGAGGCCCCTCCCTGTTCGGCACCCAAGCGGCTGCTTGTGTCGTGTGTGCCTTAAACCGGCCCTGATGATGGCAATCTTACATCTTGAAAAATCTCGTCGTATAATTGTGGATTTGTTTGACCTTCTCACGAACAGGAGAAATTTCTTCTCCTGCACGTGCCTCGTTCTCAACCACCAAATTTTTCTTTGTCTTTCCTTTTTATGTTTTTTTGTGAAAACATTAATAAATACAATTCACTAACCATTATTTCGGTTCATCTACAGTGTAATTACTGTAAAAATTGAAGATAAAAAAGTAATAAGAGCTTCCGCGTAGGGAATCGACCTCAAGACCGTCGAATGAGCATGCTGTTTTCTTTCGGCTTCGCCAACCACCACCTGGAAACTAGGCTAACATGCCTAGCCCGACTCGCACCAAAAATGCCATTTTCTTGTTAACGCTCGGCCAGCTGGAGCTTCCAGATCTGTCACTTCATTCCTGGCCAAGAGCTGCTTCCTGCCAGGGCTTTTCGCAGTTTATTCCGGACATGTCCTAAAAGACACCATGAGAGAAACCACTCGCCCTTAAGGCAGCACGGAAGATCTCTAGAGCACAACCCATGACAAGGCTCCCTAGACAACGGATACCAGGCCTCGCGTACACAACAGCGGAGGATGCAAACCACTGACGCGGCCATGAGATGGTAAAAATAACAGGGCGTGCTGTGAAGTAGTGCCTTCCAATTAATGTGAAAACTCTTAAAGCTTTTTAAATAAAACAAACGTTGTTAACATTCTAATTCCTTATTCTTCATATCTACATGCTGATTTCTCACCACACTCACCCTGGCGACGCGCACCTCTCTCCCAGACACGGATCAGGTTGGTGATAACGTCACCGTAGAATGTTTGACTTCCTTGACGGAGCCCACAACCTCACCTCTGCTTCCACATCTTCATCACAGTCAAAGTGAAGTTCTCAGACTCTTTCTTTAATTTGTGGAGACAGACGAAAATCTGCTGGGGCCAAGTCGGGACTGTAACGGAGGATGATCTACGGCACTGAACCCAAGGCGCTGGAGAGTTGCAGGTGTCGCAGCACTTGTGTTTGATCTGGCATTGTCATGCTGAAGGATAGGGTGCTCCATGTGTGGCTTTGAATTTTAAACTCGATTACAGTACCCTGTTTCTCACGCATCGACATCTCTGCATTGCGCACCGCCACGTTACACACTCTAATTGGGAACCTTCTTCGGGCAGAGGGCTGCAAGTAAGTAGACATGACGAATAAGACTGCATCATGTTAATAACGTTTGCTTTATTTAAGAAGCTTTGAGGGTTTTCACATAAATTCGGAGGCGTTACCTTTTACCACGCCGTCGTTTTCCGTCCTGTTCGTGCCAATCGAGTTTGTTCAAAATGGTTCAAATGGCTCTGAGCACTATGGGACTTAACATCTGAGGTCATCAGTCCCCTAGAACTTAAAACTACTTAAACCTAACTAACCTAAGGACATCACTCACATCCATGCCAGAGGCAGGATTCGAACCAGCGACCGTAGCGGTCGCGCGGTTCGAAACTGTAGCGTCTAGAACCGCTCGGGCACCCCTGCCGGCTTTCACGTGTCAATCGGGTTAACTTCATTTATTGTACCAGAAGTACAACAGCATACTACAAGAATCTTCACACGTCAACTAAAGAAAAGATGTTAACCAAAATGGCGAATCTAGCAATTAAGCTTGCATGGTTAAGTTTTAATGTTGGATGAACTAATTAATTACTGCGAATTCTAGGTATAAAGATAGTTCATTACATGGTTTTTTTTTTCTGTGCTGACTTTCCTGCTCACTAGTGAGTCTAAGCAGCGTACTTCGTCAGTTTACTTGTGAAATAGAAGTGTACATTGACCACGTTGGTTTCATGTAAACTGTTATACTCCCTTCTCTGTTTCATTTGTCGGCTACAGGATGACACGAACAATACCACTTAATCTCTTCCTCCACCTATCATCTTATTACCTAGATATCTGTTGAGCACCGTACGTGCTCCACGCAGCTTTGTCCCCTACTATGGGAACGACCATTTCTACGTGCAGCTCGCTGAGTCCACTGCTACCAGAGGAGCGTGTGTATTTTCCTTTGCCACAAGGCGCGGAACCGAGCTCCGCTCCCTGGACCCGACGCACGTGAGGCGCGGCAGACCACAGCAGCCGCAGCCTGGACCGGGAAAGCCTGCTGACGTCACGGCGTGAGGAACGCGAGCAGATCGCCAAGGACGCGGACAGGTTCCGTGGGTGCGTGCACCCGCACCTGGTCCGCTACGTGTTTCTGCTACTGCCTTACCCTCAAACCACGTATCACTTGCCCACCTCCAGTGCTGTGATCTGGGGACGGGGGCGTGAGCGAGGTAAGATTTCTACCCCCCCATTTTTTCCCTCAAACAATGAGAAGTTGGGGGGGGGGGGGTTATACACTACTGGCGACACCTACAACGAGCTGACATGAGGAAAGTTTCCAACCGATTTCTCATAGACAAACAACAGTTGACCGGCGTTGCCTGGTGAAACGTTGTTCTGATCCCTCGTGTAAGGAGGAGAAATGCGTACCATCACGTTTCCGACTTTGATAAAGGTCAGATCGCGATTGCGGTTTATCGTATCGCGACATTGCTGCTCGCGTAGGTCGAGATCCAATGACTGTTAGCAGAATACGGAATCGGTGAGTTCAGGAGGGTAATACGGAACGCCGTGCTGGATCCCAACGGCCTCGTATCACTAGCAGTCGAGATGACAGGCATCTTATCCGCATGGCTGTAACGGATCGTGCAGCCACGTCTCGATCCCTGAGTCAACAGATCGTCACGTTTGCAAGACAACACCCATCTGCACGAACAGTTCGACGACGTTTGCAGCAGCATGGACTGTCAGCTCGGAAACCATGGCTGCAGTTACCCTTGACGCTGCATCACAGACAGGAGCGCCTGCGATGGTGTACTCAACGACAAACCTGGGTGCATGAATGGCAAAACATTTTTTCGGATGGATCCAGGTTCTGTTTACAGCATCATGATGATCGCATCCGTGTTTGGCGACATCGCGGTGAATGCACAATGCAAGCGTGTATTCGTCATCGCCATACTGGCGTATCACCCGACGTGATGGTATGGGGTGCCATTGGTTACACGTCTCGGTCACCTCTGGTTCACATTGACGACACTTTGAACAGTGGACGTTACATTTCAGATGTGTTACGACCCGTGACTCTACCCTTCATTCGATCCCTGCGAAACCCTACATTTCAGCAGGATAATGCACGACCGCATGTTGCAGGTCCTGTACGGGCCTTTCTGGATTCAGAAAATGTTCGACTGCTGCCCTGGCCAGCACATTCTCCAGATCTCTCACCAACTGAAAAGTCTGGTCAATGGTGGCCGAGCAACTGGCTCGTCACAATACGCCACTCACTACTCTTGATGAACAGTGGTATCGTGTTGAAGCTGCATGGGCAGCTGTACCTGTACACGCCATTCAAGCTCTGTTTGACTCAATGCCCAGGCGTATCAAGGCCGTTATTACGGCCAGAGGTGGTTGTTCTGGGTACTGATTTCTCAGGATCTATGACCCCAAATTGTGTGAAAATGTAATCACATGTCAATTCTAGTATAATATATTTGTCCAATGAATACCCATTTATCATCTGCATTTCTTCTTGGTGTAGCAAATTTAATGGCCAGTAGTGTAAGATCATCGACAGAGAGTGTGAGTGTTGCTACATTGGAAAGACTGGGGGTCAGTCTGCACTAAGTTCAGAGAACATCATAAAAATTGGTGATTAAAGAAGCCAGATTCATCCTTTGCCGAACATTGCATGAATGAAAAGCACAAACATTCAGGGGGAGGGTGCAAAGCTCACTTAGTTATAAATTTTAGAAATTAAGGAACACGTGTGTATATCCTCACATTTATTACTGAACGAACGAATTCAATTGGATTAGAAGCCATTGCGACTATTTTTCGACCGTGACTGTCTCAAGAAATATGTTAAGTTTTTTTTTTTTTTAAATTACCGCTACCAGTCACAAACTTTGTCAACTATTGTATTACTCATTTATTTAGCGACATATCTCGAGGGTTAAACCTCATCTTCAGGCTAAATGGCATTACAAAAAGAACTTTACAATAAGGTTATACTGATATTAAATAGTCTTTTCGTAAATGCTGTGGTCAGCTTTTTTCTTCTGGCGTGGCAGTCTCGTTGTGACGTGTTGTTGTGTACCCATTTCCGTGGCTCTCTTGGTCACTAGTATAGCAGTAACTTGGAAACACGATCACAAACAGTTCTGTAGTGCAGTGGACAAGATGGCGGTCGAAATACAGCTGGTTTCGATTTGACTATCAGTTTGTTGCTCTATGTGGTGTCAGATGTTTACATGTCGTCTGCACGTCTTGTTATCGTATTACAGATGTAGGTTGACGAAATACATTACAAATTCAGCACCTGTTACAATATTATTGAACACATCACGATATTAACTATTTATTTTACATATTTCTAAGCTATTACTGGAGCTAGAGTCAAACGACTGTCATGTTATGTATCTTTTATTCTAGGAGTACTGTAGTGAAATTGGAAAAGAAACGTGAATTTTTGAAGTCTGTCATTTCATTCAGGATCTCATTATTCCCCTGTGGCCATGGATGAATATTTCCAATTCTTCCAAGATGTCCATTTTCCAGCTCTTTTCTAAATTATGTAGTACTTTGAGATCATTGTCTATTGTAACACTGTGTCCTGTTTCATTTACATGTTTCGCTATAGCTGATTTATTCGGTTCGTCAGTCTGAAACAGTCGGTGAGTTCTTTAAAGCGGGATTTAATATTTCTTCCCGTTTGGCCGATGTAATATTTGTTGCAATGACTGCATGTAGTTTTATAAATGCCTGCTTCGTTAACTTTCTCCGTAGGATGTGAGATGTCATGTAACAGTTTCTTTTCTAAGTTGTTGTTGGTGGCAAAGGTGATCCTGATGTCTGTTTTTTTGAACAGCTTGGCTATTTTGTCTGATATGACACCTAAATATAGTAACGTTATGTACTTGGGTTTTTCGATGTTGGGTGAGGAAGCTGTGTCACATTGTTTGTTGTTATCTGCAGTTGTGCGTTGTGATAGTATGTCTATTTCATGGTCGTGATAGCCATTATTACGTGCAATGTATTTGGCAGTGTTCATTTCTGTCTCAATTCAATTACTCGCCCCCTTTTAGACAATACTGCAACTACTACATAGCAGGAAAACACTGGTGCCTTCCGTCACATAGTAAAAGGCTCCATTTCTTTGTAGAGCTCCACTCCAGTTTAAACACAGTTGTTGTAAATTTCGTTATGAATTTTGTAAATCGATATGTAATTTGTCAAACTTATCATCAAAGGCAACTTTTACAGTTTAAGTTAAGAATCGACAGATTTTAAAAAGTTGACATGTTCATTTTTGATTGGTTCTCGTCTTTGGGATGAGTTATGTAGTAAAGAATGTGCTTACAACCCGAAAGATAGATCGTACAGTAATAATTAAGTTTGTGAAGGCCTGCCCGGTTGGCCGTGCGGTCTAACGCACGGCTTTACGGGCGGGAAGGAGCGCCTGGTCCCCGGCACGAATCCGCCCGGCGGATTTGTGTCGAGGTCCGGGAACCGGCCAGTCTGTGAATGGTTTTTAGGCGGTTTTCCATGTCCCTCGGCGAATGTGGGCTGGTTCCTCTTATTCCGCCTCAGTTACACTATGTCGGCGATTGCTCCGGAAACAAGTTCTCCACGTACGCGTACACCACCATACCGCTGCGGCTGCGGCGGGGACGGAGCCTCTCCGTCGTTTCTAGGTGCCCGGTTAACATACAATACTATACAAGTTTGTGAAACATAATTAAAAAAGTATTTCGTTTAGTTAATACAATTAACAACATACGTCTGTAAATTTATGCAGCTTGTTCCAGACGCCGACAGGTTTCTTTTTCGCATTCGAAGCGCGCGAAACAAACGCAGCAGAGTGCCAGAAGAATGGCGGGCGCGTGCATCCACAGAATTAAGTTATGGGGAGGGACGGCGAGACGCGCCTGGCTAGCGGGATTCCCAGGTGGATGGAGATGCGCTGGGACTTTCCTGCTACCAGCAGCAGTGGTGCCAGTAGCGGTGGCTGCTGTGAACGCGGGCCGCGCACTTTTTTCTTTTGCGTACGACGACCAGCGAGGGTTTTCCACGAGCTGTCCCGGCGGTTTACGGCCGCGCCTGCCGACGGCACGGCGCCGCGCCGCTTACGTACCTCAATGCGTCGTACATCAGCGCGGCAACCAATCAGCCTTGACGTGATTACGTGCAAGCCGGACGATTTTATTCTAGCAAGTGAAACGTTTCTGTTTCTTAAACGAGTTCGTTACTTTCATACTATGCAGTGCTGACGCCCTTCTTAGCTCGCATTTATATTCAATACCTCGGACAGCTAACGGTGCCAAGCGACTCGAAATAACGGCATGTAGCTTGTGTATACACACTGAGGTGATTATAATCATGGGACACCGATAGGCAGAGGTACAGATGGCGGTAGTATCGCTACACAAGGTATAAAAGGGCAGCGCACTGCTGTAGCTGTCACTAGGTGGTAAGGTTTCCGACGTAATTATGACCGCACGACGGGAAATAACAGACTTTGCATGCGGAAAGGTAGTTGGAGCTACACGCATGGGGCATTCCAAATTGGAAATGGTTAGGGAATTCAGTATTCCGAGATCCACAGTATTAAGAGTCTGCCGAGAATGCCAAGTTTAGTCATTACCTCTAACCACGGACAACGGAATGGCCGACGGCTTTCACTTAACGACCGGGAGCAGCGACGTCTGTGTAGAGTTGTCACTGCTAACAGACAAAACTACTGCGTGAAATAATCGCAGAAATCAATGTGGAACGTACGGCGAACGTATCCGTTAGGTCAGTGCGGCGAAATTTGGCATTACTGGGCTATGGAAACAGACGACCGACGTGAGAGCCTTTCATCACCTGCAGTGTCGCTCATCGGCCTGAATTCCGAATAGTTGTACCAGGCATTGCCGGAAAATCGTGGCCTAGTACGACGAGTCCCATTTCAGTTGGTAAGTGTTGAGGTTGTGCATTCTTGTAATATCTTGTGGTTCCTGAGTGGATGAGGAAGTGTGCTATGCTAGGTGGGTGGCTGGTTTCCTCTCACTACACGATAGCTGTCGATTACATTAACATTCCTGCAGACCACCTATATCCCTTCACGCTTCATATTTTCCCAGAAGGTGATGGCACCTTCCAATACGATAACCTTTCTTTTTCCTGCTATACAGATACAGGAACAGTCCAAACGTTTCACATGAAATGGCACAAATATAGCACGTAATATTTTAATACAATTTCAGATTTGTTAGTGTAACTACGCATTATAGTGTTTAAGGTAAAAAATTGTGCATAAAATATATAAAAATATATAATAATAATTTTTAAAAAGAAAAATCTACATACTCCATTTGGCCATCTGGTGCACAAATATATGTTGATCCAGAATACAGAAGGCACGTGCTAGTGGTCTGCTAGACAATGATGCACTGCTGGATCACTAATTTTGTGATTCATAAATCTGGACTACACTACCACACATAACTACACTACACTAGACTACACTGCTAGTGCATTTGGCATCACAACCAAGCTAGATTCCTCATTTGTCTGGATGCTTAACCTCCGGCGCGCTGAAGTACAACTCGGGATTCACAGGGGGTGTGCTGCTGTGCCACCCAAGGTGTAAAGATTGGGACGTGGCTGTGCGGGTCTCAGGACATCCATCCTGCTCCTCCCCGAGGACATCTACATCTACATCCATACTCCACAAGCCACCTGACGGTGTGTGGCGGAGGGTACCTTGAGTACCTCTATCGGTTCTCTCTTCTATTCCAGTCTCGTATTGTTCGTGGAAAGAAAGATTGTCGGTATGCCTCTGTGTGGGCTCGAATCTCTCTAACTTTATCCTCATGGTCTCTTCGCGAGATATACGTAGGAGGGAGCAATATACTACTTGACTCCTCGGTAAAAGTATGTTCTCGAAACTTCAACAAAAGCCCGTACCGAGCTACTGAGCGTCTCTCCTGCAGAGTCTTCCACTGGAGTTTATCTATCATCTCCGTAACGCTTTCGCGATTACTAAATGATCCTGTAACGAAGCGCGCTGCTCTCCGTTGGATCTTCTGTATCTCTTTTATCAACCCTATCTGGTAAGGATCCCACACTGGTGAGCAATATTCAAGCAGTGGGCAAACAAGTGTACTGTAACCTACTTCCTTTGTTTTCGGACTGCATTTCCTTAGGATTCTTCCAATGAATCTCAGTCTGGCGTCTGCTTTACCGACGATTAATTTTATCTGGTCATTCCATTTTAAATCACTCCTAATGCGTACTCGCAGATAATTTATGGAATTAACTGCTTCCAGTTGCTGACCTGCTATATTGTAGCTAAATGATATAGGATGTTTCTTTCTATGTATTCGCAGCACATTACACTTGTCTACACTGAGATTCAATTGCCATTCCCAGCACCATGCGTCAATTCGTTGCAGATCCTCCTGCATTTCGGTACAGTTTTCCATTGTTACAACCTCTCGATATACTACAGCATCATCCGCAAAAAGCCTCAGTGAACTTCCGATGTTATCCACAAGGTAACATCATGTCCTCATTGCTTCCGGCAGGTTGACTGTTGTAGCTGGATGTTCTGCGGGGTGCGTCTCGTCGTCACGATGCATGGCTTCTTGCTTGCCAGTCAGTCATGTAGATTTGCAGATCTTAACTCGTATTTTAGCTGTCAGCGAGTTCAGCTTATGCCACAGTTTCTCATTCCTTATTATGTAATTAACGTTTGTATTACTAAAGACGTTCCTGTCCCGAGCTGCAACCTCTTGCCTAATGTCAAATTCCCAGACGATGTGGTCCGTGGCGCAGATTGCTCAACATTCACAAGCATCTGTGGTGAATTATCGTGTTTTCGGTAAGAAGCTGGGATATGCATCATGACCGGACATCTCCCTTGCTCGGAAAGAAGTATGACATTCTAGATCTTTCTTTTGGGTTAGGAAGAAACTGGTAACTTCTCCTCCCTGTCTGTCGTCTTATAGATACCTTGCCATTACACTACACTACACTACATTACACTACGTCCATGCAACTTTATCCTCCGGCACACCATAACAGCTGGACCAGCAAAACGATTATTCGACGACGTTCTCGGGTGCATTACGTGTTCCCACCACTCGAAATATGAGGATGCGTCCAGAATTACTAGTCAGACTGAAACTGCTCTCATCCGAGACGAGCACGTGACCCTACTGCTCGTTGGTCAAGTCCCTATGCTCTTGGTGCCTTAGCGAAAGACGCCGCCCGTTTCCTGGTGTCAACGGAACACAAAATTTTGTGTCGTCAAGCAAGGAGACCACCCCCATGCAGTCACTCTGCCACAGTGGAGAGTGAGACTGTATGCGTTGCACTCCTATTAAACGCGGTTGAAATTGCACTCACTGTTCGACGTGGATGCCTTATTGTCTGTTGCACAATGCAGTGATCATCTGCTGTTCTAGTTGACCGTGGTCGACTACCACCTCTTGTTCGGGGAGCAGCGCCCGTGGTTCGGAACGCTCACCATGCATCTAGAACAGTCCTGTGAGCAGTAGCGAACTCCTAGGCTACAATCGTCACACTTCGTCGTCTTAGTTTGACGAAGATTTTTCCCCGTTTCAAGTCATCCAAATGTTGTCTCTGGCCAGGCTGTAATGAGGAACACCACCACAGTGCCCCATAACTGTTCGCCACACACACACACACACACACACACACACACACACTGGGAGACCTGAGGTAACATCCTCCTGCACTTTCTTTCATTTCCACCCCGAGTAGTTGACATGTTTTATTACTTTATCTAGCGGGTCCTTAATTCTTGCCTTTATTTTCTTATTCGATGTAACTCTTCTGCCCAGTATCTCCTTCACCTCCTCATAATCGCCCTCTTTGATCCAGTGCTGTACACTTCTGTTTCTTACGGCTACGTCTAGACGTAGCAAGCCTAGTACCACTAGCAGCGGCTGGTGCTTTTCTACGGTATACGCGCCTGTCTGGCACAAGAATACACTACTCTGTGATAGCCGTAAAGCCTGTGCTCTCATTAACTTCCTGGCTCTATGCGTCCAAACTCTCGACTCGTAGTCCACAATAGCGATTAAGAATGCGTTGTGGTACGTTCTAGCTGCACTTAGTGGCACCTGAAAACCTCTTTAGCCAATTGTTGCTATTTTATACAGCGTTTTAATACCCCGCTGACAGAAGATTTCTACTTGTGCATGAAAGTTTTGCTTCTCGTCTATGTTTATACCACGGTACATGTTGGTCATTTTCTCTGATTGTGGGGTTTCTCGTTCTCGACAATGTTCCTTTTAGTTACATATGAACTGTTTTGTCTGCTGCTAGCATTAGTTTGTTTTCCCCGCAATAGTTAATTTTTCTTTTAAGGACTACCCTACTATTTTCTTTTAATGTAGCCCTTGAGTTGGCAGATACTATAATTAGAATATCGTCTGCGAAGGTGATGCAGCCTTTAGTATTTGTTATCCCCTGAAGCTAGTTCAGTAATGGCTCTGTGCCGATATCCCAGCACTCTGGACCACGAACAGAACCCTGTGCTAACTGTCCAACTCACGAAGTCATAATCGTGCTACAGTGGTTTGAGCGCAGTAATGAACTCACGTTGAGATATTGGCCTCTACATTCGCCGACCTGAATCCGATGGAATACGGCGGAGACACTATGGGGCGTCAGGTCTGCGTCGACAAGAAACCACCAGGCCGTAGTTTACGCGGACTGCGTGACCTGTGCGTAGGCATCTGATCCCACGTACCTCCGAAAATTTGTCGAATCCGTGCTAAAGAAGGACCAAGATGCTGTTACGCAGGTGGTTATAATGTTTTGGCTAATCAGTGTATACGAGGAGTTCTTTTGGAAAGCCTTACAAAGGACCACGTGAGCTGCGTCAGAATTGGTCTAAAGGTCAAATCCTATAAGGGAAATACAAAGGAGATGAAATAATATTTTTTATTTGCTTCAAGAATGTTTAGAATAACTTGTTTTTCCACGCATATGCTTTTAGCGTCCGAAAATCATGCATGATGTTCTTTCTTTCCAGATCTGCGCTGCTCTAATGACTACGCCCCTCGTGGAGATGAAAACGTTTCGCTCCCTGCCTAGGTGTCAATTTCACTACTTATGTTCACGGCGTTTCTCATTTCGCTCCACGAAGACAATTGGCACCCGTTCACTGATAGCCATAATTTTCTAATCCTTGAATACGTTTCGTATCTCAAAGTCATAAACGTGTATCATTGCCTCTCAAGATGAACCGTCGTCTGCGAAAGTCTCTGTTTCAAATCTGATTGATTTCTAAAGTTACTGGGCGCGAAACTGAACTGTATACGAAGAATGCGTCGAAACTTCTCACTCCACGCAGTTTTCAAAAGAGCTGGCTAATGGTTCAAATGGCTCTGAGCACTATGGGACTTAACATCTATGGTCATCAGTTCCCTAGAACTTAGAACTACTTAAACCTAACTAACCTAAGGACATCACACAACACCCAGCCATCACGAGGCAGAGAAAATCCCTGACCCCGCCGGGAATCGAACCCGGGCGTAGGAAGCGAGAACGCTACCGCACGACCACGAGATGCGGGCTCAAAAGAGCTACCACGTGCAGTAAATAAATGCACGGGGCAGCATTTGTTGTCGTTTGTGTTGAGTACGTAAATGAAGCTTTTTTAAGATGGGACGAAATCGGTTAGAAATACACCTTTCTTGACCCATGGAGGTGGCGTAAATATTGCAACACCATTCCGTTGGTCGACACTTGTTTAGACATGTCCCGTCAGCCCTCGCAATAGAAAGCAGATAATAATTTTGTTCCTCACGCTACGAACTTCGTCGTTGAGGGATCTGCAATCGATGCTGTCATTTCCCACACAGTTTTTCAGCCCAATAGCGTCAATACTAAGCTGTGGCTAATTGCGGTGCGTCGTGTAGTTTATAGAACTACAATGCTGCCACTGCTGGCTCTGCCAAAATTCTCCCCCGTAACGCGATGTTCACGTGAGACTGAACACTTATGTAGTGTTCTCCAGTGCTTGTCATGGAGGTACCTCTTTGCGGAGCAATGCATTTTAAATGCGCCTTTATCATACATACATTCGCTAAGGAAATTCTTTATAAATAATCCATCACAATTCGAGAACAGTGATGTCTATACTTACAACACTAAAGGAAAAGTGACCTTTATTACCCAGTGTTAAAGCCATCAGCGGCTGAGAAAGGAGTTCAATATGTAGCAACAAAAATTTTTTATGATTTATCGGGTAACATAAACTGTCTGACAGGTAGCAAAGCAAGTTTTACACTTAACCCAAAATCCTTTCTCCTGGACAACTCCTCCCATTACTTGAACGAATTTCTATTTAATAACTGGTAGCATACAAAAAAAAAGTTCCAAGACAAGGCCTTTATGTTTCACTCGGCGCCGTCCCCTAAATAAATACCCCCCCCACACACACACACACACATTCAGTCTTATTTCTGTTAACTTTACAAGTAGTATATGAAAAGAAGGCTCTCTGTAGCACGATATTTTTGACTCGTTACCACACTACCTCTATATATAAAAGGCAATGTCCCGACTGATTGACTGATTCACTCACTCACTCACTGACTCATCGGGCAGACCAAACCACTAAGGATGGAAACTTGAAATTTGCAGGTGTTGATCTTCGTTTATGAAGGGATTTTCCTGAATCCTCATGCCTAAGGGGATGAAATGGAGGATGAAAGGCTTTTTGAAAATATGGCGCTCTTAAGGCATTTTTCTGGCTAAACCTACGAATATTTGTATTCGGTTTCTTCGTCAGAAATAAATAAATACGTGTTTCAGCATTTTTGGAAATTTAAGCCCTATGGGAATGAAATAGTGAGTGAATACTGTTTTTGAAAATAAATCATTATTAAAGGGCTATTAAAGTATTTTTAAGCCACATCTATGATTATTTGTACTTCTCGGTATCAAATATAAAACTATGTATTTCAGTGTTTTTGGAAATTCAGCCCCTAAGGGGGTGAAATAAAGAATGAAATGCTTTATGAAAATACTTCCCAACGAAAGCACTTTTAAAGGTAAATTTATGAACGTTTGAATTTGGCTTCTCGGTTAGCAATAAAAAAAAAAACGTGTTTCACTAGTTTTGGAAATTCACCACTAAGGGGGTGAAATAGAGGATGAAATTTTGTAAGAAAATATTTAGTTGTACTAAATAAAAGCTAAATCTATGAAAACTGGTGTTTCATTTCTCGTTTAGATATAAAGAAATGTGTGTTAGGGGATGAAAGTTTCTCTGGAAATACCACCACAAGAACGCAAAAGGCATTATTAACAGAAACCGTGGACACCAACTACAAGAATTGCTACATGGTCAGAAGCAAATTCGGAAAATAGCATGCTTCTATGGCTCTGACTGGTGTGAAAAGTTTAGAAGGTGTTGCAATTTGTGAACTACATAAAAATTCGATTACAGAAAAACAAAAGAATCTGTGCAGACCTTACAATCTACGCGAGCGAAGCAGCGGGCTCAAATTTAGTGTAATTCTAGGCGTATCATGAAATTGCGATGCTGTTGTTTCACTGTCTGTTGTAATACATGAGTGGTGAAACTTCGGAAAGCGTCAAAAAATAGTTCGTACCTTCTCAATAACTCAGTCAACCGGCCACAGACAGAAAATGTGTACCCTGAGCATATTTTCCAGGGTACCAGTGCTTACCACAAAGCCTACAAAAATTCAACTGCTGATCGCACGCACTGCCGTCATCGACAAATATCGGGCGAGAACAGAAGCACGACTGGCTTAAGCCTATCATGCTGCGACCAGCAGCGAACACGTCACTGGCCGGCAGCATTGTTTATGCCAACGCGGATGCGGTCGTCGGTGACAAAGTCTACCTCGCCCTGTTTGCGTCACGTTCGCTGCAGAATAGCACCACAAATAGACATACTGCGTCACACCGGCGATTTTTCTGTTGCAGGCGTGTGCGAACAGTGAACGAATCTGCGTCACTTGCGTGTTTGTACACGCCGAAGGCCTTTGGAAGCCAGAAAGTTCCCGCTTGTGAGAAAACAGCCATTTAGGTAACGGTTTTCGAAGACAAAACACTGATTCGAAATCTAGATGTCTTCAGTTAGACTCGATTAAGCTCAACATATAAAATAAAAATTCTTGATTGCGCAGCCACGACTACTACATTCAATAGTGTAACTAAATGGGAAAAATTCGAAGCCGTCAAGGATGACTAGCAAACACTCCAGTACTCTTAAAAAAGGACTGTATACATTTTTTTGCAAAATTGCTTCAGTTGTTGACAGATTTAACTCATTAAAATTCGTATCTAATTCTCACACTTTGTATCCCATTCATGATCTTACATACCATTTTTATGATCCATCAAAGGGCTAGTAATGAAAACCTGCCTTTGTTGGAGTATTCCTGTGACAATACAGGAAACTGCATTTTGGGTTCTCGTTTGCGTAAGTACTGTTGTGGCGCTCTACGAGTTTTACTATGGGGAATTTGTGCGAGATGCCCTGAAATGTGAACGACTTCTCTCCCACTCCCCCTCTTTTCTACTTTTTTTTAAAAAAAAAAAAGGCAACACACATTTGATGTATACAGAACATTACACACAACTAATAGAGATAATCATATCAGATCTTGTAAGATGGTGAAATACTATCGACTGATATCGAACCGTGAGAAATTATTAATCCAAACGAAAACGAATTACAAAGTAAATACAAAAGAGAACCAAATATTTTAACACAAAAGAGAAGCGACTACTTTAATACGTTAGAGGAGCAACTGTATTTACACGAAATACAACTAACTATTTTTTGTGGTGCATAAACGATGAATCGTTTTAGTAGAAGTCCAAGTGGGCGTATCGTTTTAGTAGAAGTCGAAGTGGACATTCTGACAAAGGTCTCCACATCATCAAATACTGCATACAAGGCGAAGCCCTAAAGCTAGCAGAGCTATTCAGTAACATGCTTGGAATTTCACAGCATATTTACATAACTGCATCATCATCAAAATGGGGTCCATCGGACCTACCGCATTTTCCCGATTTATCACACACGGATAAAACAGTTTTAAAACTTTTGTCCATTATAGATGCTAAATACTGCGACTATGATCAATAAAGGTTTCCACAAATAACTGCAACCAGTCGGCGTTTCTGATTCTTTAATTTTTATTTACCTAGACCGGTTACGAATCACCTAATGGTGAATCGTTAGATAGTTCGAGACCGGCCATGGTAAACAGAAATTAAAGGCTCAGAAAAGGCGACTGGTTTCATTTATTTCTGGAAACCTTAGAACAGTTTTAAACGTACAGCGACAATTGAAAATTTATGCCAGACCGGGACTCTTTAACACTCATCTCCTGCTTTCCGCGTGGAGTTGTCTTAAACATTAGGTTAGAGGAATCCTCCTTAGTGTCAATGATTAATTGCCTGCCAAGAACGAATAGAGATCAGCCACATATTTCCAGAGGAAAACTGTAATCCTTACAGATCGGAAAGAGAAAATGTTTACATAATGTTAATAAACTGCAGGGGCATCTTTGGCAAGGCATTAGGAATAGTCTCGCTCAATAAAGCTAATAATTCCCAAGTAGTTTTAGGAACAGAAAGTTTGCTGAAACCTACAGTGAATAATACTGCAATTCTAAATTCAGATTGGAAAATATATCGCAGGATAAGGTAGACGCCAATGGTGGCGGCGTATTTATTTTCATAAAGAACTCTATAATACCTAGTGAAATTATAACAGAATTAAAATGTGAAATAATCTGGGTAATGCTAAGTATCGCAGATGGGCCAAACGTGGTAATCGGATGCATTTATAGACCACCTGCCACAGGGGCCGTGTGGCAGAGAACTTGCAGAATACCGCGAGGAAGTTCAGCGATCATGCCGTTGTCTTTGGGCACAGCCATACTACTAAAAGTAGTGACAGAGACAAGGGATTCGTGTTGTGAGACAGTTCTGAATGTTTTGTCTGAAAATTAGTTCGAGTAGGAAGATAGATGGAACCTACTCGTGAAGGTAACGCCTTGGACGTCCTACACAGACTCCAACTTTTCGAACAGTTAACGTAGAAGAGGCCAGCAGTGATAATAAAGCTGTTAAGGCATCAATGACTACAAGTATTACAAGGAAGTCAGGAAAGGTATGTATGAGGATATTTCTGCTTAGCCAGAGTGATAAGAATCTAACTGCAAAGTATCTGCGTAGTCAACATCAAATATTCGGATCTGAGGACGAAGATGTGGAGCAAAATTGAACAAAATTCAGAAGCGCTGCACAATACACCTGACTCTGTATGTGCCGAACAAGGTTTTGAGGGACGGCAAGACACAGTAGCACAATAGCGATGTTAGGTTACTACGAACAGAAAGATTCATCACAGATTCAAGCGAAGTCAAAATGTATCTGCTATACGAAAGGTGAACTGAGTCTAGCGAGAGTAATGCGAGAAGTGTTCAACGAATTCGTAAGTAAAACTTTCCCAAAAGATCAGACTAAAAATACCAACAAAGTATAGTCTTAGGTAAAGTCAGTAAGCGTATCTAAATAATCCAGTCGCCCAGTGACCATAATGCACCGAAATGGAATAGGACAGAGTGGAGGCTGAAGTACTGAATTCACTACTCCGAAATTGTTATATCGCGAGAGATACTAATACGTTTTCTCCTTTATAACATCGTGTGAACGTCGAAACGGCAGACATTGAGATCAGTGATAGCGGAATAGAGAATCAACTAGAATTATTCCATAGTGGAAAGGCATCTGGACCGGTAAAGATACCTGTCAGATTCTACCGTAGGTTGCTAGAACAACGAAGAGGATCAAATGTTTAGAATAAAAGCACAAGTCATTCACATTTTCAAGAACTGTCGAACTGACGCACATAATTATGGGCCTACATTGGTGACGTCACTCTGTTTTAGAATTATGATACATGTTCCATGCTCACACACTGTGATGATTCTGGACAAAGAAAATGTCATCTACAAATAACAACATGGATTCCTAAACAGAGATCTTGCGAAACACACTTTGCTCCCTGTTCCTCCATGAAATCCGGAACGCCGTAGAGAAAGACGCCCAGGATAACGCCATGTTTCTCGATTTTTGGGAGACATTCGAGACATTTCGCACTGTCGTTTAGTGAACAAAACGTGAGCTTACTGCGAATATCGGGCCACATCTGTGGCTGAAGTCTGGACTTTCTAGGAGATACAACGCAATACGCCATAATTTAAACGGGAGGAAATATGCAGACGTAAAGGTAATTTCTGGCATACTCCAAGACAGTGGTAAGGGCTAAAAGCTGTTTATAGTCTGTAACACCGAAAATGCAGATAAAATACCTTTTGCACCACCCAAAATTTTCGCCGTTTAATATTCGTTGATAACTTGCACTGCACTTTTGATTCTGAAACAGTAAGCTGTATTACAGAAAGTATATTTAATAAGTAATCGATATACTAGTGTATATTTTTGACTGTATACAACCGATTGTAATTATAATGAAAATAATGTAAATTGCTGGGTAATAGCCGAAGGAACTTCACTGAAATGTAGCGATCGCTGAGACGTTGCCGTTGCCGTTGTTTATCTTTGCGTGTGGAGAGTCTCTGTCGCGTTACGAGCAGAGAGGAAGCAGAGCAGTTTGAGCCATGAAAAGAGTGTGTAACTGTGTTGGGCGCTTCCGCGGCCGCGGCGTGCAGCTATGCTCGCGGCGATGTAGACTCGCCTGATACGCTAACCCGCGAGTATTGAGAGCACGGTAGCAGTGGACAGGCGGAGGAAGCTGCAATTCCAACTACTGCCTGTCCCATAATTATCCGTGGCTCCGAGGACGACTCGGGATTCTTCTCGTCGAGTAGCAGCAGCAACGGCAGCAACGGCAGCTCAGCGCTGTCGTCGGTTACATTCTCCGCACAGTTACAACGTTGTAAGACTGCTAGTCGACAAACATAGTAATGTAAAGGATTTGCCCAGCAACATTTCTTACACAAAATACGAATAAGTTGAATAATAACTTGCAATAGTTAAAACTTGTAGGGCACCTGGGTTGTCATTGTCCTCAGACATTATTACCAACCAGGGTCCCTTTCCTTTCCAAGCAATCACCGAGTGCCATAAGAATATGAAACTTGATTAAATATTTACTGCCAGTTTGTTGTATTTGATACTGACTAGTTTCAGTCTAAATTTTCTGCGTCAGTAACTGTTCCGTTTGTGTTGCATAACATAAGCTTAAGGGCGCGCAATTTAATTGATTCTGTGTTTAGCTTAGCGAGTGGCTTCTGCTGCCTTGATGTGTATTTTATTGTTGTTGTTATAAAAGTAAAATCAATTGCTCATTTGCTTAAAGTAAATTCAGTTCAATCTTTCAATAATCAAAAGTGAATTGCTTGCTTCTTTCTAAATTTTGCTTTACGTTGAACTGAGGTTACTGAAAGTTATTTTTTTTACATAACAAAGTTCAAGATAGCCAGTCATTTATGTAACCAGTAATTTCATTTAACGTTACTTTCACAATTTCAGAATAAGTAACTGCAAACTCAGTGCTTTCGGATTCATTTATTTTCTCGTGAACTGTGATTATTTCCTTAAACTTCTTTGCCATTACCTTTCTCAAGATTCTGGAGACTCGTTGCCCTAGCGGGCTGGCGACGGTTAGTTATCCCTCTTTTAGCTAATCAGTGTTTTCTTTGAGTTAGCAGTGATTTTTGTAGTAAATATTACGTGGTACCCTGATTCCCCCCTGTGTCGTTCGTGAGCGACTGCGCTATGTTCCACTCATTTCAACACTATCATCTAAATTAAGCTTAAATTTAGAACAGATTCTTCCTTCAGTAGAGTCTGTTGTACACTTTCGTCCACCTAACCGATCGTTATTTTCCTTCGGTAAGAATAGCCTTATTCACTGTAAAATTTTATTAGGCATATGCGATCACGGTCAGTTACATCGCAATCCAGAAGGCCGATTTGAAGGGGTAGGTTACAAGTCTAGAGAAATGGTCTAGCAGTTAACGTCGGAAGATCCATGAGGCTGTTCATAGACGATGCTACATCTACATCTATAGACACACTTTGCTAGTCACTGTATGGTTGTTGGCGGAGAATACCTTGAGCTAGGGAAAAACGATTATCTACACGACTTCGTAAGAGCCCTAATTTTTCTTATCTTCGTGGTCCTTGCGTGATATGTACTTTGACGGCAGTAGAATTGTTCTGCAGTAAGCTCCAAAAGCCAGTTCTCTAAATTTTCTCAATAGTGTTTCTCGTCAAGAACGTCGCCTTCCTACCACGGATTTCCATATGAGATCCCGAACCATCCCGGGAACATTTATGTGTTGTTAGAACATACCGGTAATAAACCTAGCAGCCCGGCTCTGAATTGCTTCGATGTCTTCCTTTAATCCGATATGATACGGACCAGAAACACTCGAGCAGTACTCAAGAATAGGTTGCACTAGAGCTCTACATGCGGCTTCATTTACAGATGAAACACACTTCCCCAAAATTCTCCCAATAAACCGAAGTCGACCATTCGTCTTCCCTACTACAATCCTCACATGCTTGTTCCATTTTATACCGCTTTGCAACATTACACCCAGATATTTAAAGGACGTGACACTGTTAAACAAGCAGACACTACTAACGCTGCATCCGAACGTTACGGTTTTGTTTTTCCTACTCATCGATATTAACTTACATTTATCTATATTTAGAGCTAGCTGCCATTCATCACACCAATTAGAAACTTTGTCTGAGTCATCTTGTATCTCTAACTGTGCCTCTTCTTGTATATGGGGAGGTTACAACGCCTGAAGAACGTAGCCAAATACAAGAATCTCTTCGAAGGGTTAATGATTGGTGGTGGTACTGGCAGTTGACCTTGAACGTAAACGAATTTAACACACTGCGGGAGTATAGGCTCCATTACTCTTCGATTATACTATCGACGAAAAAAAATCACCAAAGAGTGACAACTGTAAAATAGCTAGGAGTAACCGTAAGCAATGGCTTACAGTGGAATGGCAACATAAAACAAATCAAAGGAAACGCAGGTACCAGACTGAGATCCATAGGGAGAATCCATAGAAAATGTAATTCACCCACGGAAGAAATGGCTTAAAAAACACTCGTTCGATTGATTCTACAGAACTGTTTATTGATATTGGAGCCTTGCCATGGATTAGTGACAGGTGCGGCACTGAAACGGGCGATTTCGAAACCTGCACCAGCGATACAAATTTATTCACAGCAATATTAACTTAGTGATTACATCTTGCAGGACTGACACTGAATTCGATTGACTTCCTCCAGAATTTGATCCTTCAGTTCCTGTATGGTACGCAGTGTGTCACACCGGAAGATCTTAGATTTCATATGACTTCGAAAGAAATCACATGCTGAAAGGTCAGGGGATCGTGGAGGCTAAGAAATGTACCCGTTCTTGGAGATGAGATGACCAGGAAAGGCGCTCTGTAGCGCGTTAATGGAATGTGGCCCCATCTTGTTGGAAGAATGTGTTTGGAGTTACAGGAAGATCGGCAAACTGTCGCACTAGGAAATGGTTCAACATGTGAACATAACGTTCTGTGTTCAACATTGCTGTGATCGTCTTCAAAAAGATAAGGTCCTGTGATTCCAAACGATGATACGCCACACCAAACTACCACTTTCAGACTGTGAAGTTACGTTTCATGAAGCACCTGACCTCTATCTGAAGTTTTGCTTGCTAACAAAGACTGATAGACAAAAATTGGCCTCATCGCCCATGATTAGAAAGTTGCATAGGCCTGTGTTTTCTTTGATAAGTTCCAACAATTCCCAGTGAAAGTGTAGCCTCTTTGGGAGATAGACCGCACTCATTTTTTGCACTATCTGTATTTTAATGTGGGTGGTATTGTAGTTCCTTGTGCAGTATTCGCTGTACACTGCGATTCGATGTGTCAAGTTGCAGCGCATGCTTGGCTGCTGAACACTAGGACTTCGGCTAAAGAAGTCTTCCACTCTTGTAACGTTCTCTGATGGGCACACGTGTTTTGCACGTTTTGCACTTCAACCCCTCTTTCACACCGTATCACCCGTTTCCTCGAAGTTCTATACCCACCCTTTGAAGCATGTGCTGACCACACTGGGGTATGAAGTGCGAGATTGTAATGAGTACGAAATTCATTCTGCGCTCCCACGTAGTTTTCGTTGTCTTTGAAAACGCCTTCACGGCAACAGCGCGTTGTTCACCGGTCCACGACACCAAATCGACCGAACATCGATACTAGTGTCAATGGCAAAGGTTTGTCGTCCAGATGGCACCACTCCCGGTTTCTGATTCCAAACGTAACGTGCTATTTCCAGTGTTGCCAAATCGCTTGTTTCACTGCCCGTTTGAAGAAACAGAGAAGAGCCAACGAAGAGCGGTGTGTTTCGTCTCGCGATCGTTTGGTCGCCACGAAAGCATTAGGGTAATGCTCAACGAAATCCAGAGGCAGGCACTACAAGAGGGGCGTTGTAGGTAACGGAAAGGGTTACTGTTCAAATTCCAAGACGCGTACGTTCGAAGAAGTTTCGGACAACGTATCACCTCTTCCATATACATCGGGCGAAACGACTACATAGAGAAAATCACAGCTAATATAGTAGTTTATCGACAGTCGTTCTCCGACACACTATTCGAGAATGGAAGGGGGAGGGGGGGGGGGGGGGGGGGAATGAAGGCAATGGCAACCTGTGGTATCTTGCACCACACACCGTGACGTGGCTTGCGAGTTATATAGAACCATTAGGTTGCCTAAGTTCGTTTCAAAGCCTGCCTCAAGCTTTCACAGTCGCTGAAGTTTCCACCTATGATCTCCGAACACTTCTGCCAGAGGTTTTTCCACGAGATACAGTATGTGGGGGAACGGATTCGGCGTGGACCGTGGTGTAGCGTGGTGTAGGTACCCTGACCCAAGGGATATATATCTTTTGAGTTGGATCTCAGGCTTTTTCGTAGATGATGCAATTATCTATCAGACAATTCTATCCAGTCCAAATTGCAATAATATCCAATTACATCTCGACAAAATCGTCTGCTGCAACAACTGCCAACTAGCTAATATAGAGAAACGTTAAGTTGCGCACTTTGCGAAACGTAAAAGCGTAGAATCCTTGGGCTTTAAGAAGTGCGTGTCACAACTACAGTCAGTCATTTCGAACAAATATTTGAGCGTAACAGTGTGCAGATACACGAAGTTTTAGCCACACAGGCTTAGTTGTAAGCAAAGAAACTGACACGTTTCCCTTCATTCGTAGCATACTGGGAAACGGCAGGTTGCCCACAACTAACTCGACAGTGTCCAAAACTATCCACGCAAGCCTTCACCTTCAGCTGATGCTGCTTCTTTTATTATGCTGGCTTGTGACACGATTCATATATCGTCAAACATGCCCTGAGTCAGTATTATGAAGTGTCTTATGAATCAATGTAATACATATACAATTTTGAATAATGCTGATGGCCTATTTTCCGTATGATTTAGGGGCTCCACAGAGAATTTGGAGAGCCTCAGAGACTGTCAGTTCTATCTTCATTTAAATCATTTTTATAATGTATTGAGTCAACCAGGGTAACATGAGGATAGAAGGGCAAACACCATACACAAATGTAAATCATTGCACGTAAGTCAAATTTAAGACGACTGTGGTTAACATAACCGCAAACACATTCTACCAATCAAGACGTGGATTTTCCCACGGTAAAGAAATTCTTGAGTTATCAATGGATCTGTACAATGTTTTAATTGATCAATATTAATCAGAACATCGTCGTTTCAATGAAAACGATTTGGTATATCGTGGAATTTCGACAGTGTACACTGACTGTGACACCAGACGTACTTCAGAATGTTTTTCCAAATAAACTGCCAGAAAGAACCGAGGTTGAGCCGTGCTGTCGTATTTTGCTATGCAGCATTAGTTAGTGGAAGCTATCCGCCACAGAAGATGTTATGTCATTGCGAGTAAGCGGTGCTTCTGATTTACAGTGCGTGTTAGTACTGCTGAGGTAATTTCTAAACGAGGAACAGTATATGGAAACTTGAACGATGTAAGAAAAAAAAAACTGACAAGGGTAATACAAGTAAAAAGACATATGGTAGGAGAGGGATAATTTTATGCAATTTTATGTAGTGGTCAAAAGTGTATGTCATGTTACACCACGAAAACTTTTATTGTATGGAAATTTATGTTGTGATGAACACAGAGCATTCCTTCTGAAGCAATCGATTAGGAACAGGCTGAGTGATTGCAATCGTCCTTTGATTTATGATAAGAGCGGAGAATTCAATAAGAGTTATATACCCCAACTCCCAGGAGACATCAAAACTTCGCGCACGCCTTCCGAACACTTTAGACTGAAGGCCAGACACTTCATAGAACTGAGATGTGTGTTACATTAGTTCCTACCTCCGTTAAAATAGAACGTGTGCAATTAAACAATCTGAAGATTACTATCATGACAGCAAATAATATGTGCACTGTTGAAATCTAATGTTCAACCATCTTGTGATAATGATGAATCATCTTGCCCACGGTCGATGGTAATATTTCGATCTCTCTAGACAAATGAACTGATTGTGGTCACTATAGAAGGTGGTAAGCAGACCCTTTGCCTTTCTTCATGACGACCGATAGTATTCAATACTCTAGCGGAAACATGCACCAGTTTTTAGGGTAAGGGACTTCGATGAGAATTCTAGAGGATCTAAAATGATCTCCTGGTCATGACGCCAGTCCGATCAGTCGTGCAACGTTGATCGGTGTGGGCAGAACTGGTGCTGTCCAGGATCCTCCTATCTACAAATAACAGTGCAGTGTAGGTAGTTACTGAAATGACACGGTAAATATTTCGGCGGAGATGTTTGATCATCATGAGAGGAAGCCGTGTCTAATTGCCGCAGCCAGCCACGTTACCACGCGATTCGAGATTACGTATCCGACGACCCGGCCTTTGTCTCTTGAGGGTACTCGTTCTAGTTCACCGCTGCCCGATGGCGTCCTCTGAAGCGGGAGACGAGCGGGCACCCCACCCCGACTTGCACGGCGCGGCTCCTCGGTTTTAGCGATTACGCAAGTCCGCAGGCAGCCAAGGTCGCCGCTCCATTCACGAACGGGCCTGCCGACCCGACCCCCCCCCCCCCCCCCCCCCCGCCATTCAAACCCACCCATCCACTGTAACAACCGGCACGACCGTGGACCGTGCTCCGCCTCCGCAAAGACCGTCATACGTCGCGCTGCAGCGCCGCGCAGGTGCCTGTTCGTGTTGCCCATCGAGCTCGCTCGCTCTCGCTTGTCTTTTTTCAGCTCTTATTTTTTTCCAGAATCATACGTCCCACTAACCGTTACATTGGTTGCTATTTTTCTTTTCCTTACTCGATTTGAAGTTCGTCATCACATCCCGATACGCGGGGAGCTTCCCTCTCTTTTGGTTTACCTAACCTCCCATTCATTCGTGGGTCTATATACTGCGCGCTTATGATAATCACACTTACCAATGAATTACTTACTTGCAGATTCTTTGTAAATCACCTTCCTGATATATTAAAACCGTCTGCGGCACCGTGATTCGAACCCCCCGTAAGCGAGAGTCAACTTTGGAGTTCTACGCTGCAAACAAATGGGCACCCTGGATTAATTCCTCTTGATTAAGCAGTTACTATGATCGACTCTTTTTATAGGGCTCCACTAACATCAGTTTCATGAGATACAACGCAACGTATTAAGCCTCCCGAGAAATTAGTACGCTGGACTGTGAATCGAACTGATACCCTTGCTAAGAGTTCCAGTACGAGTACCAGTTCTGGACACTTGTTTCAGTCTGTCATGATTGTTCACGACAGCTACACTCCCGCGCAGAGAGCAAGATGCATTCTTTTCGTACGTTTTCTTTTTAAATCATCCTGTTTATACAGGGTGTTTGAGAATAGACGGTCAATATTCAGGGATATGACAGGAATTATCATTCGAAACAAAACAGTCATGTAAACATGATCTCTAAAACGCATACCTAAAGAGCTATGAGCAATTCTTGATCTTCGATACTGTGTTACAAATCTCTTCTACTGCAAGACCTTTGCTTTCCATATTTTAAAAAACGATATTATGGATCAAAACAAAAAATGCACAGTAAACATGTGCTCTATAATGCATACCTTAAAAGTTATGAACACTTGTTCGTTAGAAGAGTTGTGTTTCAAAGTAGAGAAGATGAACAAGTGTTCATTGCGGTATGAGTTTTAGAGACTGTCATATGCCTGGATATTGAGCATCACTTCTGATACACATTGTACAAGGTACTCGCAAATGAAAAGCAGAGTACAGTTACATGTAAAGGAATTTTAACAACATTATAATTTCAATTCATGTGGAACAGTGCAACTACACATAATTCCCATTTACACTGATTGGAACTATCTCAGCGCGTAGGAAGCCATTGAATCACTTCATTGCAGAAACTCCTGAGTTGCTGCCGCATCCAGTCTTCCACAGTGTCCTGCACTTTCACGACACTGGTGAACCTCTGACCTTTCATACACTGCTTTAAGGGACCGAACTTACGCCAGTCACATGGGAAGATATCGGGCTAATAAGGAAGGAAGATGTTCCAGGACCTCCCATCAAATTTTCTGAAGAAGGTCGAGGGTCTTTTTGGCCACATGTGGCCTAGCGTTGCGTTGGTGTTGCCCAATAATATAAAATATCTGAGGTGGCGAAGCAAGTTTTAAACCTAATTTTAAATCAGTTCTCCTGGAAACTTCTTGTATCACATTCATGAAATTTTACTAAGCAACTGATGAAATTTTTTTAAGTGTAGTAGCTGCATGGGTAGGACCAAAAATAATAATGTGTTCATTAATATTAACACTAATCATGTATATGTATCCTGTTAACTGACTTATTCCATATCATTTCGGCAAAAGAATAATTCCAATGATCTGTGGAACATGTAACCCATTCAAAAGCTCCCTGCGCTTGTTCTCGATGGCCTCTTTGACGTTCAGTAACGAGTTGCAATACTTCTCAGCCTTTACCTGTCGCACCCCGTGGTAGTCAGTCGATGATTGGAGGTCCGTCGAAAAAGAAACTGAGCATCACTTTTCCGGCCTGGGGGCAGAGCGGGCTTTTTGGGATGAGGAGGAGGAGGAGGAGGATATTAGTGTTTAACGTCCCGTCGACAACGAGGTCATTAGGGACGGAGCGCAAGCTCGGGTGAGGGAAGGATGGGGAAGGAAATCGGCCGTGCCCTTTCAAAGGAACCATCTCGGCATTTGCCTGAAGCGATTTAGCGAAATCACGGAAAACCTAAATCAGGATGGCCGGAGACGGGATTGAACCGTCGTCCTCCCGAATGCGAGTCCAGTGTGCTAACCACTGCGCCACCTCGCTCGATTTTGGGATAAGGGGAACCGAGGTGCCGCCACCCCATGCTCTTCCGTTTGGAGGGCGGGACGAAGTGGTGACATAGCGTTTCATCACACGACACAATCTAAACATCATTTTCGTCGTTTTCCGATTCTCTGGAAGGTGCTTGGGCACCCACTGTGCATAAACTTTGCCGTAACGAAGCTTCTCATTGATTATGTGATGGGTGCACAGTTCTTTTGTTTACCGACAGTTCAACAGCCTTGTCGCGTGCGGTGTTCCGAAGATTTATCCGTATGAGCTCCTCCACAGCCGTAATCGTGGCACCGTTGGTGATAACGCCCGCCTGCTCAGGGCGTGGTATGTCCTTGGTGTTTACCCGGCCTGATAAGGCTGACTCCACCGGAATATTGCGGACCGTGCGAGTTACTGCTCCACGTATACTTCCGCCGCCATCCTGCGATAAATTTGTGAAGCATGCACTCCTTCTGTGCGAAGAAATTGGATAACAGCTTCTAGTCGTGATCGGGAGGAACTCATAATTCAACGAACTGCAGAAACAACTCTCCAGAAATGAGGAAACTGCTGTGAAGCCTTTAATTGAGCTTGTGAAACTGGGAATACCACCAAGCCATCTCTTGGCAAACACATTCACCCACTGCGATTACACACAACACCACGATACCGAAGGTCTCCTTTTGAATTGGGCATATCTTATATTATCGCAATACAAGGTGTTGCTGTGGTATTTAAAGGGTTCTTTTGTCATTCTACTTCGACTACTGAACAGCTATACTACAGTTTTCAAGTTCAACGCAGTTCACTTTATTTATTTGCTGCAAACGCATATATCTGCGCTCCTGGCAATGGGACTGCCATGCTCTGTGAGAAACTAGCCATTGTACTCTCAGAGCATAACCATGCTCAGTCCACACTCCACAATACTTTTCACACTGTGCGACAAGAACGATGCCAGACAAAGAATTAAACTTCATACTTCACTCACAACCAAGAGAGACATTTGGACATGCTGCTCTTCATTTTCTACTTTTAGTCTGTAGATCAGTTGTTGAAGACGACGGAAGGAATACTGAACTAAACAACGGAATCTGTACTATTCAAGGGTGCGACAGAATGTGATTCAAGATATCTATAAACGAAATAAAGTTGTTAACATGTCAATTTTATTCTAGATACGCAATCAAAATAGAGTAAGATTTACAATAACGTGCCTCTGAAGTATGTTTGAACGATAGTGGTGTATGTTTAGTGCTTTTACCGAAAGCCAGATGTAGCCCTTTAGTGTACGATCACGTTAATTCAATTTCTGAAGTCTTTCCCTTGCACTACATTACACTTTCCGGTACACACCCATATTATCTTTCTACATTTACTGCACGCCAACTTTTAACTCCTTTTTGAGAAGAGTATCAAAATTCGAGTCCCATTTCAGCACGACGTTTTAAACTGTCAGGAAGTTTGACGACAGCGCCTACTCCGCTACAGAGTGACACATCCAATCTTTAAGAATAGTACTTCCTACTTTCTGCAGATAACGCTGCTGTGAAAAGTAATGGGTGGGACAGGACAGAAGAATGAGGTACAGAGACACGTTGAAGACCAAAATCAATGACATATTTTGCTGGGTAATCTACATCTACAGCTACATCTACATCTACACTCCACAAGCCACCTTACGGTACTTTGTGTACCACGGTTACTTCCCCCTCCCCTGTTCTGGTGGTTAGAGGGGGGGAAAAAAAGGCTGTTTGTCAGCCTCCGTGTAAGCTCGACAATCTCTAATTTTGCCTTTACTGTCTTTTCGCGAGATATTCGTAAGAAGCAGCAACGTACCATCTCAGAATTTTACCTGTAAACCACATTGTGATGCTGAACGCCTGTCATGCAGAGTCTGACAGTGTTGGCTGAGCATCTCCGTGACGCTTTCGCACTTACTAAATGACCCAGTAACGAAACGCTCTGCTCTTCTTTGGATCTTCTCCCTTTCCTCTACCAAGCTTATCTGGCACGGATGCCAGAACAAGGAGCAATGTTCAAGTACTGGTCGAAGAATGGTTTCGTAAGCTACCTCTTTTCGTCGTAGACTACAGTCCCTGAGGATACTTCAAATGAATCTCAGTCTGGCATCTGCCTTATCTATGATTAGTTTTATGTGGTTGTTCCACTTTTAACAGCTCCGTACGCACACACCTAGCTATTTTAAGGATGTGACTGCTTGCAGTGCCTGTTCCGCAATCGTGTAATCATGCCGTGATGTGTCTTTCTGCCTATTTATGCGCAATACGCTACATTTGTTAATGATGAGGGTCAACTACTGCCAAAACGTGCACCAAAGTCGATCCCCCGCACGTCATCCCGGATATCGCCTTGATTTTCTAAGCCGCGATGTCTCTGTATACGAAATCCGCGAAAAGTCTCATGGAAATTCTAACTTTCTCCACTAGGTCATTATACACTGAAGAGCCAAAGAAACTGGTACACCTGCCTAATATCGTGTAGCGCCCCCGCGAGCACGCAGAAGTGTCGCAACACGACGTGGCATGGACTCCTAACTTCTGAAGTAGTGCTGCAGGGAAATGACACCATGAATCCTGCAGGGCTGTCCATAAATCCGTAAGAGTACGCGGGGGTGGAGATCTCTTCTGAACAGCAAGTTGCAAGGCATTTCAGATATGCTCAATAATGTTCATGTCTGGGGAGTTTGGTGACCAGCGGAAGTGTTTAAACTCAGAAGAGTGTTCCTGGAGCCACCCTGTAGCAATTCTGGACGTGTGGGGTGTCGCATTGTAATGCTGGAATTGCCCACGTCCTTCGGAATGCACAATGGGCATGAATGGATGCAGGTGATCAGGCAGAATGCTTACGTACATGTCACATGTCGGAGTCGTATCTAGACGTATCAGGCGCTGCAGTCATGGACTGTACGGCTGGTCCCGGCGGAGGTTCGAGTCCTCCCTCGGGCATGGGTGTGTGTGCTTGTCCTTAGGATAATTTAGGTTAAGTAGTGTGTAAGCTTATGGATTGATGACCTAAGCAGTTAAGTCCCATAAGATTTCACACACATTAGAACATTTTTTTGAACGTATCAGATGTCCCATATCATTCCATCTATACACCATTAGAGAGCCTCCACCAGCTTGAACAATTCCCTGCTGATATGCAGTGTCCATGTACTCATGAGGTTGTCTCCTTCATGAGGTTGTCTCCATACACGTCCATCCGCTCGATACAATTTGAAACGAGACTCTTCCGAAGAGGCAATATGTTTAGAGTCCAATGGCAGTGTCGACGGGCCTAAGCGAGGCGTAAAGCTTTGGGTCGTACTGTCATCAAGGGTACACCAGTAGGCCTTCGGCTCCGAAAGTCCATATCGATGATGTTTCGTTGAGTGGTTCGCGCGCTGACACTTGTTGATGGCTCAGCATTGAATTCTGCAGCAATCTGCGGAAGGGATGCACTTCTTCAAGTAGGTCGATTCTCGTTAGTAGTCGTTGGTCCCGTTCTTGCAGGATCTTTTTTCGGCCGCAGCGACGTCGGAGATTTGATGATTTACTGGATTCCTGATATTCACGGTACACTTGTGAAGTGATCGTATGGGAAAACCCCCACTTCACCGCTACCTCGCAGATGCTGTGTCTCATTGCTCGTGCGCCGACTATTACACCATGTTCAAACTCACTCAAATCTTGATAACCTGCCATTATAGCAGCAGTAACCGATCTAACAACTGCGCCAGACACTTGTTGTCTTATATAGGCGTTGCCGACCGCGGCGCCGTATTCTGCCTGTTTACATATATCTGTATTTGAATACGCATGCATATACAAGTTTCTCTGTCGCTTCAGTGTACATGAAACTGCAACCAGTCCCTCTTTTTTTAATTATTATTTATTATTCCATGAAACTGTTTTCGAACCTTTAAAACTCTACAACAGACCGACGTTGGAGATGAAGGCCTGTAGTTTAGTGCATATCCAAAGACAAAATCTGAGACTTCTAAACATAATGAATTTTGCTCTTAGCTCCAGAGGAAAAAATACACCTTGCGAGAGGGCTCATTAAACTATTGCTGCAACGAACCTAATTTGTGCTCAAAACTGAGTAACGGAAATAGCCACAGCTTTAATAACTACTTCGCACGGAATTTAAAGCTGCGAATCTCCGCCATTGTGCATCACTGGAAGGATGGGTCATCTACACCGTTAAGCTACGAAGGCGCGAACAAGTCCTTGCCTCAGTCGGCCTGCGTCTTCGAAGACGAGTTGTCAGTGTGCTCTTCTGCTCCCAGTGGGAGCTTAGCCACAAATTGATATCGACAGCAAGAGAACGTGGGAACTGAGTTTCGGCTTCCGGCAGTGGGCGGGCCAACAACTTACGGCTGCTGGCAGTATTTGTGATGATAGCAGTCGGTAGAACATGTTGTGCGAACCACAAAGGAAACGTACTAATTTCTTCACGCATTACCGTTAATCATCTCAAACATGGTTCAGCTGTTCACGCCGATAATTGTGCAGAAACCATCGACAATAGATCACATTAATAGAAATATATCACTTATCTTCATGATGCCACTGGTATGAAGACCCTCCGCTACAAATATTTCTTTCTGTTCGTAAACGAGATCAGCTAATTCTTTTTCCTGTTTTTTCGATTTAAAAAAGTTAAAGCCACTTAACAGGAAACTCAACGAAGTATTTTTAACGTAAAAGTGTTTAGGAATGACGATATGAAATTATGAATGTTCTGCAGTTGTTTGTTTACAAACAAGATGGCCCAAAGATTACAAGCGAAAGTGTATGCGCATATTGAAGCGATTAGAGACTGAACATCTCATACCGGACCAGAATTCTGAGATATGTCGTCGGGGACAGTTTTTGAAAAGCCACTATGGCGTTCAAATAAAATTATTAACAGAAACGGCGTGAAACATAAACGTGATACTTTGAGGGAATCTGAACCCCGCCCCTTCGTATGCGAGAATCCAGTATCCGTGCTTGCTATATACCACCATTCGGCAAGAACTACGTATAATCGCGAAGGCTTATTATTATGAGGGATTAAATTCGAAGCGAAACTAAATATGATACAAAGGCGATGTTGATTTTCCACGTACAAAAATTTTAAAGTGAAACATAACATATCTCTGCTTAATATAGATGAATGGCGGCTGGTCCCGGCGGAGGTTCGAGTCCTCCCTCGGGCACGGCCGTGTGGGTTTGTCCTTAGGATAATCTAGGTTAAGTAGTGTGTAAGCTTAAGGACTGATGACCTTAGCAGTTAAGTCCCATAAGATTTCACACACATTTGAACATATATGAATGAAGCGGCCGAACTCTATGGGGAAGGGCGTTGGAACAACAAAACGCTCTGCTAATAAGTTACGGCTGCTCTCGAGCCAGTACTGTCATGGATGTGCAGCCAGTTTATAATTAATGCATCGTAACACAATGAAAACTATGAGTAGAGGCGCGGTTGGGTGTTCGTGGTGCCGTACACCAGCTGAACTACATGTTATAAGCAAATGTGTTCGTCTAACAGTGAGCTAGACCTCATATGAGCATGGTCTGAAAACGCTTCGTTTCCATGTTACAACTCATTAATCATGGGGAACACACACGAACAGGAGGCACCAGCATACCACGTGCAACTCTTTCTCACAGTAGATGTTCAGTATGCTCTCCATGGGCACCGACACATGCATCAACCCGCCATCGTAGTGAATCTCGGATGCGCTGACGTATCCCTGGAGTATTGCGTGCGGTTTCGCAGTCTTCCATAATAGGGGGCACGAAGATTCTGTAGTGGGGTTTCATACACAGGAGGTTTCAAATGCCCGACAAATGCCCAGTGAATTTCGGTCCGGAGAGCCTGGAGGCCAGGCAGTTGTTCCATCTCTGCCTATCCATCTGCCACCGTATTTATAATTTAGATTGTCGACGGATGTTGACACAAATATTTTGCCGCACAGCTAAAGGCACATCTGCTAACAGATCAGGTAGAATATTCTCTACGAAATTATGGTAACGTCGTCCATCGAGCCTGGGTGGAAGAAATTGAGGCCCTATAAAACAGTTACTAACAATGCCGGTCGAAACAATGACAGAAAACCTTTGTCGATAACTTGCTTCAACGGTTGTACGAGGATTGATATCTGGCCGCACATGCCGATTGTAAAAATCTGTATGTTTCAAATAATTAATGAGTTGGAGAAAATGAGATGCAACATGGAAAAAAGCGTTTCCAGGCCCATGTTCGTATAATGTAATTTCTTCGTGTACGTATGACGAATGTGTCCCGCAATTTTTGCAGTACGTTTTTCTTACATCCTGTGTAACTATAATATTCCTCTTACTATGTTAAACCTTTAATATAAGAATATAGCTCTTAACGAGTAGATTACGACAACGTTTTAATTTTTAAATTTTGTCAATAATTTGATCTACTGAAAACAAAATTTTGTTGCTCATGGAACTGGATGAACGTGACGGGTTAGTCGTTTGTTAGTACAGATGCCACGTATACTCTCACGGGGATTCCCAGTTAACACCATATCTGAATAAATTATGTAATTTTCTATGACGAACAATTAGCAAGGTAACTCACAGCAAATGGGCATTTTTCGAATCAGCAAAATCAGGGCTACAAAACTAAGTACAGAATTATGGAAGCAAGCTGTCGTTAAAAAGGGACCATTCTAGATATCGAAAAAGGAACACGACAAAGGAACACCACTATACAGGAACCTCGAGGAGAAACTATGTTTAAGCAACTTCTAAAACAGAAATATAATCAAACTGTCCTACGGTTAGCAAAACTACTTAACCATACAGACGGAAATAAACTATGTTACCCAACCACTGCATCAACTGATCGCATTACCTACGAACAGAAAACCTCCCAAAATGACAAAAAGGGAGGGTAGAATATTATGATTTAACGTCTCAGCGACGATGACGCCATTACGGACCAAATATGGAAGGAAACGGACTACGTCTTTTTCAAGGAAACCACTACGGCATTTGCCTGAAACAATTAAGGGAAATCATAGAAAACGTAAACTTGTATGGCCGGACCGGGATTTTAACAGACGCCTTCCGGAATGCGATTACAGTGTCTTAACTATTGTGCAGTGGCAACACACTCTAGTAGTTATGCCGAAACCAGTTACCCGGCATCTATGCTATGCTCACGGATTGGCGCCAGAGCACTTTGACACATCGCCACTGCACTGTTTCTAAACCGGTTGTTTCGACACGGGTGCCACAATGACAGATTGGAACTTCTCACCGCCTTGCGACTGCCACAGCTACGTCCCTCATTCCCAAACAAGTGATATTTCTTAATAACCACCAGTTTGCCCCAAATACCAGAGCACTGGAAACGATCGATAAAAGTGACGCCGCAAGTGGTACGAAGCCGTTTACGCAACATCAGCATCACAGAGCTTGGAGTCACTTTCTGATCTTGCACTTAATTTACATTGGAATCCCACAACCCAAACATGAGGCCAAACAGTCACTGCAGGAACAAGCAGTATGCCGGTATTGGCGTATTCTACGTAAAACAGCATTTTCTAAGCGCTACACCCAAAGAAATAGTGTCTTTCTGACTGTTTCTGGAGAATCTCTAGAACCCGTCATTTCGGCGAATACGTTGTTTTCATGTTACCAACTGCCATTTCAACAAGCCGATAAATGAGATCTTAGCGGCAGTCACTCTTGTGTTAAGGTATTTAACAGGAATAAACATGATAGCTTCCAATATTCAATCCAGACGTTTACGCTCTGGACCTGTTACTCACACAGAAGGCAACAATGCTTTTTAGTTCGAAAATTATTCGCTTGCTGCGAATTCTTTGACATCAGCTGTATTAGGTATAGATGTACTACCTATTAGCGACATATGAAATTTTTTGCCGCACCGGGACTCTAACACGGATTTCTCACTTATGGCGAGCAGTCGCATCAACCACTTCGGATATCCGTGCATGCTCCCTGGATCAATATAAATCTGCTGATGTCACGTTGTTTAAATCCTCATGCCACAGTCCACTATATTCGTCACCTAATACTTGTCAACATTATTAATTGGATTCTCGCGCCAGGGAGAATGAGGCTACGAGGAATAGAGACCAAAGTTGTTATCGTCGTATGCCCGTCTACGCTTGTGCGACTTACTTACATGTCTGAAAGAACAGACCTTGTTTGACGATCCACAACTGTACGAAATGATGGAAGTCTTGTTTTTATTAAGCTGTATTACAATTCATCACGGAAAAGTTGGGTCTGAGCAGTTAGCCTTGACACGTTCCAAAAGCTCAGCAATCCAATTGGCTTGGTCCACAGATCCTTTAACAATCGAAGGTTCCAGGGAGGTCCAGATCGACGTCTCTCACACAATGATAATGTCAGAAAACCCCGTGTACGTACGGAGGTGCGAGGTACATCGCCCGAGTAGGCGTAATTCGACACGATAACGTACGCGGCTCGACTCCAAAAAAGATAGGAATCATATCATTTAATTACATTCATTCGCGGCCAAACGTAGGATACACCAACGTGTCGAAAAAATTTGCAAAACGCGTTTTAAATTAATTCCACCTTACTTAAAATGTGAGAAACATTTTTGAATAGAGGGAATCAATAACGTCTGATGTTCAAGCTTTTCCAGTTGCCAGCAGCTATACTAAAACCATCCCTAAAATTAGATATACGTTCATTTAGTAACTTACTGAAAGCTATAATTAAAAAAAAAGTGTTTAAACGAATCATTAAAGGAAACTGAAAATTTTCCCTGACAACATACTGTATATCCAGAAAAACAATGCAGACAGCCTGGTACTAAATGCAGTCACTTATGCTCAAAATTTGCAGAAGCACAATTCCCCTCTGCACCGCCATGTGGGTATCGAATAAATGAAAAGCAATCATGTCGTTGACAAGCGCCAAGTAAATCACTAGTTATATCGCGCAACGCTAAGATTTCTGCAACAGAATGCGATTTCCTCTCAGAGATACCGTAACTATGCATAAGGGGATTCATTATGTAATTTCAGTAGGCTGGGTGTGCACCACGCTTAGTCGATGTTAATATCCATGAACACATGACCAACAGACAACCTCAGCGTTGGTTTGGAGGATGGCACCCTGCCCCATGGGCAGCGCGAGAGTAAGATTTAATCCCTATTCGACTTTTTTTGTGGGATTATATGAAGCTGAATGAGATCTTCACTCTGCAGCGGAGTGTGAGCTGATATGAAACTTCCTGTCAGATTAAAACTGTACGCAGGGCCGAGACTCGAACTCGGGACCTTTGCCTTTCGCGGGCAAGTGCTCTATCATCTTTTTTTTTTAATTTTTTTTTTACTCATTTGTTCTATGTAGTTCGTTGCGTTTGGTCGGGGCGGACGTCAGAAGACATCCTTTCAAATTGATCGTTGGTTCCTTGACTCAGTTTTTTTTTTTTTTTATCACAGAGAGCACTACCATCTGAGCTACCCAAGCACGACTGACGGCCCGTCCTCACAGCTTTACTTCTGCCAGTACCTCGCCTCCTACTTTCCAAACTTCACAGAAGCTCTCGTGCGAACCTTACAGAACTAGCACTCCTGGAAGAAAAGATATTGCAGAGACAAGGCTTAGCCACGGCCTCGGGGATGTTTCCAGAATGTGAAGTTTGGAAGGTAGGAGTCGAGGTACAGGCGGAAGTAAAGCTGTGAGGACGGGCCGTGAGTCGTGGTTGGATAGCTCAGATGGTAGAGCACTTGCCCGCGAAAGGCAAAGGTTCCGAATTAGAGTCTCGGTCCGGTACACAGTTTTAATCTTCCAGGAGGTTTTTTATGAAGCTGTCTGCGAGTGAATTCCCAGTTGAATTAGAAAAGGAACTAGCTGGTATTATCTAGCTGCACAGCAAACACTGCGAAAGGCACACACTGACGCCGACGCTCGTCACTTTTACTTGCTGCTGTCAACTCATTTGTGATCATTAGTTCCTGATCTGAGAGCACTCAACTTGGGATTCTTTACCATCTACATAATTTTGAGTGTAATGGTTTGGGGCACATTGTAGGCTACTTGCTTCGAATCCTATATTCTTACGTCTTTATGGTAGCCAAAGCAACTTTCACTTCGTCGTAAATGACTTTTCAATAATATACGGGATTCCAACTGCACTAAACATTATTATGGAATCACAATCTTTAAATCTCTGAAGATAACAGGAATAAAGTACAGGAAGCGAAATATTATTTACAATCGGTACAGGCGCCAGACCACAATTACAAAAATAGAAGGGCATGAAAGGGGAAGCGGTAGTTAAGAAGGGATGGACAGGGTTTTAATACATACCCGATGTTGTTCAATCTGTACAGTGAGCAAGCAATAAAGGAAAACAACGAAAAAATTTGGGGAAGGAAATACAGTTGAGAGGGAGGAAATAAAAACTTTGGGGTTTGCCTCTTCAAAAGAGGTTATAAGATGAACATTAACGGAAGTAAAACAATGGCCAAGGAATGTAGCCGACTTAAGTCAGGCGATGCTACGGAAATTACTCGTAGGTTATGAAATGAGACACTTAGAGTATTAGACGAGTTTTGTTATTTGAACAGAATCGTAACTGATGATGGCCGAAGAAGGGAGGATCTTTACGTGCAGATTACTATTGCAAGAAGCACATTTCTGGAAAAGAGGATTCCGTTACCTTCTAATACAAATTTAAGTGATAGGAGTTCTTTTTTGACGGTGTTTCTCTGGACTACAGTCTTGTACAGAAATGAAATGTGGACTACAAGCAGTCTAGACAAGAAGAGAACAAAAGCTTTTGAAATGCGGTGCTTCAGAAGACTGCTAAAGATCAGATGCATAGACAGAGTACCTAATCAAGAGGTACTGAGTCGAAGAGAAAAAAAAGTTGATGGCACGACTTAACTGAATGAAAGGACTGGTTGACAGGACCCATCCTGTGGTATCAAGAAATTGTCCATTTGGGAATAGAGGAATGTGGCGGGGAGGGGGGGAGGGAGGATAAAATCTGTAGACAGAGACCAAGGTATGAATGCAATTTGCAGGTTGAAATGAATGTACGTTGCAGTAGTTATATTAAGATGAAGAGCCTAGTACAGGGTAGATTATTGTGGAGCGCTTTGCATCGAACCAGTGTTCGGACTGAAGACCAACGCTACAACCCTTGAGGATCTTCTCACTTTTATCGTGTTTTCTACGTCACTCCGCACCCCCTCCCCCCCTCAACCACTCTGCTCCTGACGCAATTTTGCATAATGATGAAATTTTAGGATATACGATATTCCATCTGTGATAACTTTTTATTTATAACCCCCTCGAAATTTTAAATCGATGAAACTAACACCGCCCCCGTAGTTAAAGATACAACACAGTTATTCCTCAATCATCCTAAATTACTAAAAAATCATTCTGGTTAACATACAGTCGTTTCTGTGGTTCCACTTGACGCCAACAGTAACGGTGTATCACAGCTGGCCACCAGTGAACGTCGACTCACCTGAAACAAAAAAATCGGGAAGAAAATTAATTTCAAAAATAGTTACTTTGCAGGGAACTCTCGAACTAAAGAACTATTCGCTTTGTTGAACATTCGTGCACCACTTCATTTCTGTCAGACCGGCACTTAAAGCCGGAGTGGACGGTGATAGCCCTTCCCTCTGAGCACACCTCGTGCACCATCTGACAAACATACGCTTGTCCTTCCCTACAGTTAATCGTAACCAGCAGATTACACCGTATACTCATAGCATCTTATTACCATCACCTTCGCTACTGTCGTGAAAACAGAGCGAACAAGAAAATAAAGTGGAAGTAGGCGACGTCATCATTCCTCCAGCGACGTTAACGATAAAACTTTCTTCCCGAGGGACCTAGACGCTGACGTCCCGCTCCGTTGACGGATTGAGTGAATGCTGCCATTTAACATGCACTGTGGAATGTTTTGAAGTTCCTTTTCGTCCTGTCAACAGCTGACGCTGTTGTTACGACGACACGGGAGGGGGAGAGGTTCTCATACTACTGTCTGATCGCCGCAATGTAGGTTTCGTGTGACTCCCCTCCATCTCTTCACGCCAATGCCGGAATAGTTACCTCTAGAAAACCGCGGTCAGTTTCCATTCTCATCCTTGTCCAACTTAGTTTGCGCTCTCGACGAGACGTTACATCTTTTTTGCCCATCACGAGTTGCTATAAAACTGACGATTCTGTGGTAAATGACTCAGTACAACTAATTCTCGCACACATTTGTTGAAAGTGCTATTTTCATACGACATTCAGCAGTTCGTCAAGAGCGACGGACTAGCCAGATGAGTTAAAAACCGCGGATCGATAGAAATATTTTACAAGAAGGAAAGTGGCGTTTTCTGGAACTACATGTGGTATGTAGGGCCATTTAAATACAAAATTCGACACTATATTTGATATCGATCCCAACACCTAAAATTATATCGGTACCTCGTTAATATCGGGGCAAAAAGCAATGATGTCGACGTTATTGTATGGTATAATTACTTTTTAAATGTTTCTCCTTAACACAAAAGAACGTATTTAGTATACAACGCAAATTATGGACGTTATCCCATGTTGCCTCAACTAGAGTACAAAATCCCAAGCAAATATTCCAAGTACACACGAAACATAGGGCTTGCCATAAATTCGTGGTAGACATAGGTTGCAGTATTATAACGAAATATGGTAAGCTGTCTTTTAAGACAAAGGCTCTGATTTACAATAAGCTATATTTTGAAATAAAAAAAACACGCATTTAGGACAAAGTATAATAAAGGGGCCTTGCATGGATAAATTTGAGTACAAAATCAATATTCAAATCATTTCTCCACGATATTGGGTACATACTTAGCCTATCTGGTGTAAGTTGCTGAAAAAGATTTCCATTATTGACGGCACTTGATATGTACACGGTCCAGTCACATTAATCTGAGAACCACATATGTTCGACGTCAACGTGCAATACCCACTCACACGACAGATGGCAGCACTAGCCGTGACGGGTAAACAAATAAAGCGCGTCTGGGAAACGGAAAAAAAGTTTAGTCGTTGTCGAAATGCGGAAATGGAACAATTTACTTGGCATCTGAAATGGCAAATCATTGGCTTTCAGGCCAAGGGTGAACGCATTTCCGAAACTGCCAAGTTTGTAAACTGTTCGCGTGGCGCTGTGGGTGAAGTATGCCGTACATGGCAAAATGACGCTATACAAAAGCGGCGCAAGACAACTGCGGTGCACCACGGGCCATAGATGAAAGGGCTGAACGAGGTCTGGGAAGATGTGTACGGGCAAATATACGTGCCAATGTTGAGCAACTGACCGCTCAGATAAACCATTGTCTCTTCAATGGCCGCTCAGCAAACCTTGCAGCGTATCTGCCTCCGCAGCAGGCGTCTGGTTCAAGTACCAATGGTGACTGCAGTTCATCGGCGACAGAAATCGGAATTTCCACGCCAGTATCGCAACTGCTTAGTGGCGACACGCAGCCTTTCCAAATGAATCACGTTTTATGCTCCATCGGACAGACGGTCTTTGGCGTGTACGTTGTGCAACGTCTGAAAGCCCACACGTTGCAACAGTTATGGTCTGGGGAATGTTTTCGCGGCACTCCCTGGGCTAGTCGTTTTGGAAGGCACAATGGTTTCAACACGAATATTTTTTTTATAGAAAGGCAACAAAAGACCGCTCTGGCCGTAGAAAGTCTTTTTATTAAAACCACGACCGATTTCGCGGCGATTTAGGCGCATCCTCGGATAATCTAAACAGGTATTAGAGAGAAAGAATTTTACAATTTTTCTTTTTGGACACGCTTAGTAAACATTGTCAGGACAGTGTAAAACAATGCTGGAGACACAATTTACGTTATTACCTAATATGCATGACTATTCTGATCCGTGTAACTATATTTACTAAGCCGCTGTAAAAAGATTGTAAGATACTTTCTTTCTAATTCCTGTTTAGATCACATCAGAATAAGACAGAATTGGCGTGAAACCGACTGTAGTTTTAGTACAAAACTTTCTCCAACCAAACCGCTGTTTTTTGCCTTCTTACAAAAAAATTATGCCTCTTGGTTGTGATTGCCTGCAATTCAAAATACGCACATCAAAAGAGTTTTGCATCCCTCCGGTTCCCAGAACTCCTCAAGATAGACGTTGACTGTGGATATTGCATCAAAGATAAAGTCCCTTTGACTCTCCAGAGATGTCACTAAGATGTGACCAATATGCATGAACAGTGCCTATTAGACGGACGGGGTGCGACAGCCGATCAGTTCCTGTCATTCCACAGGAAGGAGGTACACGACTCATGTTGTCTGTAGTTCCATGTCTAGACGGTCAACACCGCGGTTCGATCGCGCCCGCATTGTTACTTTCTGCCAGGAAGGGCTCTCAACAAGCGAAGTGTCCAGCCGTCTCGGACTGAACCAAAGCGACGTTGTTCGGGCATGGATGAGATACAGAGAAACAGGAACTGTCGATGACATGCCTCGCTCAGGCCGCCCAAGGCCTACTACTGCAGTGGATGACCGCTACCTGCGGATTATGGTTCGGAGGAACCCTGACAGCAACGCCACCATGTTGAATAATGCTTTTCATGCAGTCACAGGACATCCTGTTATGACTCAAAATGAGCGCAATATGCTGCATGATGCGCAACTTCACTCCCGACGTCCATGGCGAGATCCATCTTTGCAACCACGATACCGTGCAGTGGGTACAGATAGGCCCAACCACGTGCCGAATGGACCGCTCAGGTTTGGCATCACATTCTCTTCACCGATAACTGTAGCATATGCCTTCAACCAGACAATCGTCGGAGACCTGTTTGGAGGCAACCCAGTCAGGCTGAACGCCTTAGACACCGTGTCCAGCGAGTGCAGCAAGGTGGAGGTTCCCTGCTGTTTTAGGGTTGCATTATGTGGGGCCGACGTATGCCGCTGGTGGTTATGGAAGGTGCGGTAACAGCTGTGCGATACGTGAATGCCATCCTCCGACCAACAGTGCAACCATATTGGCAGCATATTGGCAAGACATTCGTCTTCATGGACGACAATTCGCGCCCTCATCGTGCACATTTTGTGAAAGACTTCCTTCAGGATAACGACATCGATGGACTAGAGTGGCAAGCATGTTCTCCAGACATGAACCCTATCGAACATGCCTGGGATATATTGAAAAGGGCTGTGTATGGACACCATGACTCACCAACCACTCTGAGGGATCTACGCCGAATCGTCGTTGAGGAGTGGGACAATCTGGACTAACAGTGCCCTTACGAACTTTTGGCTAGTACGCCACGTTGAACACAGGCATGCATCGATGTAAGTGGACGTGCTACTGGATATTAGAGGTACCGGTGTTTACAGCAACCTGGACCAACACCTCTGAAGCTCTTGCTGTATGGTGGTTTTCATGACCAATAAAAATGGCGGAAATGATTTTTATGTTGATCCCTATTCCAATTTTCTGTACAGGTTCCAGAACTCTCGGAACGGAGGTGATGCAAAACCTCTTTTTGATGTGTGTAACATGCACAACAGAAGTATGCATCTATCTTTGGTGACCATATCCACCCTTACATGCAGTTTCTTTTTTCTCGGTGCGATGGCATCTACCAGCAGAACAATGGAACGTGCCACGTAGCTCGTAGTGTACGTGCTTGGTTCGAAGAGCACGAGGATGAGTTTACTGTACTCCACTGGCCAACAAATCCCCGCATTTAAACTCAGTAGAGAGTCTGTTGGACCATTTCCGTCGGGCTGTTCCCGCCGTGGACACTCAACCGAGAAACCAAGCACAGTTGGCCACTGCACTGAAGTCGGCATGGCTCCACATCCTTGTCGGTACCTTCCAGAACCTGTTCCTGCACAGCTCTCAGAGGTCCACGCTGCAAAAGGTGGTTATTCAGGTTTTTGACAGCGGGGTCTCATTAACGTAACTGGACAATATGGTTTTTACTACTCCACTTATGGGTCACTACCGCACATAGATCCCACATAGAAATTTCTTCTCACTGTAGGCGTTGTAACTGGTTATTTTCTCCCGTCCCAATTGATATTCTCGATGGCGATACTCTGATACGTTTTCTGACACTAACAAAATATTGAATAGATTGTTATGATGCCGTTACCGTAGTTATCGAAACAAAAGTATCGAAATCATTTTTTGAAGGCGATTGCCAAAAGCTGTTCAGGATGTTATGAATTTCGTGACAGGCAGTTATCTATATGCACTTTATCATCACCACCGATTTCTGTTAATAACCATCATCTCAGAATATAAGTTCATGCACTATTTACGTATAATGACACGTTGTGTTAGCGATAAAGATATACCCTTCAGAACTGCTGAACGTTAATAGAACAAACAGGTATCTCTACTCCACTGTCAGGTGTGACAGCACAGTCACAGCTTACAGCTGACGCACCACTCTTGAGTACAGATGCCTGTTTTTTCGATGTTAAGCAGTTCCGCTGGGGCTATATTAATAACATTGCCGCGTCGATATGGCAAGATACGTAATATACGAACTTTTATACTGTGATGATGGTTACAACCGAAACCAGAGGTGAACACATATGCAGTTGCACGTCATGAATTTCATAAAATACCGACATTTGCACGTATCAGTAATAACGGAACCTCTCCAGCAACACCCACAATACTTTTTCCTCACTTTATTTTCTGTTACAAAGATACAATAACGCTGCTTTTAAACGTTTACATTTTGTATTCCGGCTTTTATTCCCCCCCCCCCTAGTGCAGTGATAACCGCGCGTGCTTTCCTCAAGAGCACATAGGCCAATTACTTGGCCGGGCGGTACAGAGCGGTGGCCACAGCGCCTACCGCGCTCCGCTCCCCTCTGTTCTGTTTACAAAGCGTCTGTCCGCCAGGGCGCCGTTATGTCGAGACGAGGACACACGCCACCCACTTCCGCCTGGGCCTTCCGCCGTTCGTGGCGCAGTCTGCAGCCGAGGCCAAGTGGCCGCAGCGCGAGGCCTTAACACTGTACAAAACATCCACTTTATCATGACACTGTCTACTTAAATATACTGATGTACACACTAAAGGACGAAAGTAACTTTCGCATGACATGTCGCTGCCAGAAGGTAACTGAAAGAGTTACGCCATGAGACGAACAGAAACTGTAAGTGGGCTGCTTCTGTGTTGGCAGCGCTGTGTAGCGCTTTGCATTGGATCTCTGACTGCGCTTTCTTTGTAAGAGACTCTGTGGCTGGTTGGACTCGTTTTTGGAAGTTAATCGCCTGCAGTATTGGGCAGTTGGCAGTTTGTCGCCAGCAGTAATGGAAGTACTGTTGGGCAGTTGGAGGTCAACAGCCAGCAGTGATGGATGTTAGATGTGAGAAGTTAGCATTGATGGTGGGTAGAGGTCTGAATTGTCAGAGTAGGCTAACGATCTAGAAGCATCCGACTTGGAGGTTGAATATTATTCATGATTATATACCTTTGTATTAGATATAAATGACGATTTATATTCGTGTTTGAACTGGATGTCACATTATTAAGGTAAAAAATACATTACTTGGCTTGCAACAAAATCTTTCCTTTGCTAAGCACATGCCTATAAGTAGTTAGTGGCTTTAGTAGTTAGAATCTTTTATTTAGCTGGCAGTATTGACGCTCGCTGTATTGAAGTAGGCCGCGTAATTAAGATTTTTGAGGGGTAAGTGCTTAATGAGATGTATAGGTGGTTGTTAAGATTTCCTTTTAGTCAGGGCCATTCTTTTGAATTAATTATTTGATGTCAGGTAGTAATTTTTTTGAGCAGTCAGACTACGTTGCACTAGAGTATTGTGGGACAGTGTTGACATGATAAGAAAAAGTAAAGAGAAAGTAGGCTCAGTGCGTTCAGTTTTACTCAGCTGTTTCAGAATCAAATAACCTAAAAGTTTCAGCTTCTCAGTCATTCAGCAATTTAAGTACAGACATACACATTTAAATAAAACAGTTTCAAAATGACACTTTTACTCGAATACAATAATTACTCTATGCCTGCCCGGTTAGCCGAGCAGTCTAACGCACGGCTTTCCGGAGCGAGAAGGAGCGCCTGGTCCCCGGCACGAATCCGCCTGGAGGACTTGTGTCGAGGTCCGGTGAGCCGGTCAGTCTGTGGATGGCTTTTAGGCGGTTTTCCTTCTGCCTCGGCGAATGCGGGCTGGTTCCCCTTATTCCGCCTCAGCTACACTGTGTCGGCGGTTGCTGCGCAAACAAGTTCTCCACGTACGCGTACACCACCATTACTCTACCACGCAAACATAGGGGTTACACTCGTCTGCTGTGAGACGTTCCCTGAGGAGGTCCACCGGGGGCCGAACCGCACAATAACCCTGGGTTCGGTGTGGGGCGGCGGAGGGGTGAAGTGAGCTGCGGTAGTCGTCTTGGGGTTCTGGACCACTGCGGCTGCGGCGGGGACGGAACCTCTCCGTCGTTTCTAGGTCCCCGGTTAACACACAACAATTACTCTATGGTCAACACGACTGAGGACGGTCCCCTGGACATTACAAAGGCGGGACATGGTTCTTAATAGGGTGTGTGATCATTACGGATAGCAAGCTTGTTCTGCAACGTGCTCCCGTGCTGGCCACAAGGTCGTTAAGGAGATCTTGTTGTAGGGCGTTCCGCTCCACCAGCGCGGCTGACAAATCGTGGACGGTCGTTCGCGTATATCATGTGGTCGTGCTGTAACACCTGTCCCCAACGCATCCCACACGCGATCGATGAGATTTAAGTCGGGGGATCGGGCAGGCCAATCCATTCGCCGAGTATCCTCTTTTCCATGAGCTGCTCCACCTGCGCTGTTCGATGCTTTTTTTTGTGGTTTTAGGGCGCACAACTTCAATGGTCATTAGCGCCCTGACTACGTTAAGAATGCACCGCGAGGCACAAGTTTAAAACAACAACTAAAAGGGAAAACACGATAAAAGACAGACTGACAAGCATAGGATTAAAAAACAGCATCATCAAATGTCCTTAGAGAGGTTTGTCAAATCGATAAAACGAAGAACACGAGCAGCCGCTCGTGGGTCATCTGCCCAAATGGCTTCCAAAGTACATGGTAGGTTAAGATCTAGACGCAGTGTGTTAAAATCAGGACAGGACAGTAAAATGTGGCGGACCGTCAGCAATTGCCCACATGGGCAGAACGGCGCCGGCGCAGCCGTCAGCAAATGGCGATGGCTGAACCGGCAGTGTCCAATGCGCAACCGGGCCAAAACGACCTCCTCCCGCCGAGAAGGGCGGGAGGAGGACGTCCAAGCCGCGGGAAGAGGCTTCAAGGCCCGAAGCTTGTTGTCTGTAAGTGCAGCCCAATCGGCATGCCACTGCGATAAAATGCGCCGACAAATTACCCTGCTACAATCTGATGAAGGGACACAACAAGAAGCTGTCCGAGGCTGGAGGACCGCAGCCTTGGCCGCGGCATCTGCAGCTTCGTTCCCAGGGATACCGACATGGCCAGGGACTCACATAAAGCTAACCGGAGAACCGACGTCCACCAGCTACTGAAGAGAGCGTTGGATCCGGTGCACGAAAGGGTGAACCGGATACGGATCACTGAGGAACTGGATGGCGCTCAGGGAATCGGAGCAGATGACATAAGCAGAATGTCGGTGGCGGCAGATGTAAAGAACAGCCTGGTAGAGGGCAAAGAGCTCAGCTGTGAAGACCGAACAATGGCCATGGAGCCGGTATTTGAAACTTTGTGCCCCGACAATAAAAGAACACCCGACCCCGTCATTGGTCTTTGAGCCACCTGTATAAATGAAGGTCATATGGATGAACTTTGAACGAAGTTCAACAAAACGGGAGTGGTAGACCGAACCGGGGGTAACCTCTTTTGGGAGCGAGCTGAGGTCAAGGTGAACGAGGACCTGAGCCTGGAGCCAAGGTGGCGCGTGGCTCTCGCCCATTCGAAAGGTTGCAGGGAGTGAAAAATTAAGGTGTTGAAGGAGGCGACGAAAGCGAACTCCAGGGGGTAGCAGGGCAGAGACATACAACCCGTATTGACGGTCGAGAGAGTCGTCAAAAAAGGAACGATAAGACAGGTGGTCAGGCATTGACAGTAGCCGACAGGCATACCGACAAAGCAGTATATCGCGCCGGTAGGTGAGTGGCAATTCGCCAGCGTCAGCATGAAGACTCTCTACGGGACTAGTATAAAACGCTCCGATCGCAAGTCGTAAACCCTGATGTATGGAGTTGAGGCGGCGTAAGATGGATGGCCGTGCAGAGGAGTATACGAAGCTCCCATAATCCAGCTTGGAGCGGACGATCGACCGATATAGACGAAGCAGGACGGTTCGATCCGCTCCCCATGACATACCACTGAGAACTCGGAGGACATTTAATGAACGGGTACAACGGGCAGCCAAATATGACACATGTGGAGACCAGCTTAGTTTCCTGTCAAATGTAAGACCTAAAAATTTTGTTGTCTCCACGAATGGGAGAGCAACGGGACCGAGTCGTAAGGACGGTGGGAGAAACTCTTTGTAGCGCCAGAAGTTAATACAGACCGTCTTCTCGGCAGAAAAACGGAAGCCATTGGCGACACTCCAGGAGTAAAGACGGTCAAGAGAACGCTGAAGACAGCGCTCCAGGACACGTGTACACTGCGTGCTGCAATAGATGGTAAAATCGTCCACGAAAAGGGAGGCTGATACATCAGCTGGGAGGCAATCCATTATTGGATTGATCGCGATGGCGAAGAGAGCGACGCTCAAAACTGAGCCCTGTGGCACCCCATTCTCCTGGCGAAAGGTGTCTGACAGGACAGAACCCACACGTACCCTGAACTGTCGATCCATTAAAAAAGAACGAATAAAAAGAGGGAGGCGACCGCGAAGGCCCCATGTATGCATGGTGCGGAGAATGCCCGCCCTCCAACAGGTGTCGTAAGCCTTCTCCAAATCAAAGAACACAGCCGCGGTCGGGCGCTTCCGCAAGAAGTTATTCATAATGAAGGTCGACAAGGTAACCAGATGGTCAACAGCAGAGCGGCGCCTACGAAATCCACATTGTACATAGGTAAGTAGGCGTCGAGACTCTAGCAGCCAAACCAATCGAGAGTTAACCATTCGCTCCATCACTTTACAGACACAGCTGGTAAGCGAGATGGGTCGATAACTGGAAGGCAAGTGCTTGTCCTTCCCCGGCTTAGGAATCGGGACAACAATAGACTCGAGCCAGCATGCGGGAACATGTCCCTCAATCCAGATGCGATTGTAAGTACGAAGAAGAAAACCTTTACCCGCAGGAGAAAGGTTCTTCAGCATCTGAATATGAATAGAATCAGGCCCTGGAGCGGAGGACCGTGATCGGCCAAGTGCGTTTTCGAGTTCCCGCATGGTGAATGGGGCATTATAACTTTCACGATTCGAGGAGCGGAAGTTAGGTGGCCTAACCTCCTCTGCCTGTTTGCGGGGGAGGAAGGCAGGGTGGTAATGAGCGGAGCTCGAAACCTCGGCGAAAAAGCAGCCGAAGGCATTGGAGACATCCTCAGGGGCCACAAGGACGTCATTCGCGACCGTCAAGCCAGAAACTGGTGAGTGGACCTTAGTGCCAGATAGCCGGCGCAGGCTACCCCAGACAACAGAAGAAGGAGTAAAACTGTTGAAGGTGCTTGTGAAAGCAGCCCAGCTGGCTTTCTTGCTTTCTTTAATAATACGACGACACTGAGCACGTAATCGTTTATAATTGATACAATTCGCCACTGTAGGGTGGCGTTTAAAGGTGCGTAAAGCACGTCGACGAGCACGTAAAGCGTCTCTACATGCTGCAGTCCACCAGGGGACCGGTACGCGACGTGGAGAAGAAGTAGGGTGAGGGATGGAATATTCAGCAGCAGCGAGAATGACTTCCGTGAGGTGTGCGACCTGACGATCGCAGCTTGTGAAGGTTTGATCCTGAAAGGTCACCCTGGAAGAGAAGAGCCCCCAGTCTGCCGTGGAGATAGTCCAACTAGAGGAGCACGGAGAGGGGGTATGCTGCAGGAGATGGATAACACACGGGAAGTGGTCGCTCGAATATGTATCAGAAAGTGCATACCACTCAAACCGGCGTGCAAGTTGGGGAGTACATATAGAGAGGTCTAAATGGGAATAGGTGTGAGATGTGTCCGAAAGAAAAGTAGGGGCACCAGTATTGAGGCAGACAAGATTGAGCTGGTTGAAAAGGTCTGCTAACAGGGAGCCCCTCGGGCAGGATGCTGGAGAGTCCCAAAGGGGATGGTGGGCATTGAAGTCTCCAGTTAACAAAAAGGGTGCAGGTAGCTGAGCAATAAGTTGCATCATGTCTGCCCTGGTAACGGCAGATGACGATGGAGTTTAAACGGTACAAATGGAAAATGTAAAAGTGGGGAGAGTAATGCGGATGGCAACTGCCTGCAGGCCGGTGTGCAGCGTGATGGGATCGTAGTGAATATCATCCCGGACCAGCAACATAACCCCTCCATGAGCCGGGATACCTACCACAGGGGGTAGGTCAAAACGCACAGAGGTGTAGTGTGCCAAGGTAATTTGATCGCATGGGCGTAGCTTCGTTTCCTGGAGGGCTACGACGAGCGGACGGTGCAAGCGGAGCAGCAACTTCAAGTCCTCTCGGTTGGAGCGAATGCTGCGAATATTCCAGTGAATAAGTGCCATCGTAAGAAGAAAGGAAGATGAAAGAAGGGGTCACCTCGAAGGCCGCTGAGGGCCTGGCTTCGAGCGAGCACTGCCGCCGCTATCAGTAGGCGGACAGTCATCGTCCATTGGGGCTATAGGTTCATCGGCCATCTTGGGAAGATGGCCGGGAGGGGGAGCTTCCTCCGCCGGTGAACGGCCAGATGTTCGGCTACCAGCGGTGCGGCCAGGCGAAACGGATGACGGCCTGGGGCGGCAACCGCTGGGTGGCGCAGGAGAAGAAATGCGCCGTGGCGGAGAAGGAGAACTGTGCTTCCTATGAGCCTTCTTGGAAGGACGTTTGGTGGAAGTACTGGTCGAAGGCTGGGAGGTCGAGGTACGTAGGAAGTCTGCACGGGACGGTTCCTTCTTGAAGGCCCGTGCATCTGACTTCTGGGTCTTCGTCTTGGCAGAAGCTGATGAAGGTGCTTGTGTCTGAGGGGTGACGGGAGGGAGAGGAGACGTCGACCGGGCGATCTTAGCACTGGGCGAACGGACGACCGTGGTGCTGAAGGTCAGATCGCATGTCTGGGTTGCCACCTCCCTGGTAGTCCGAGGAGAGGCGAGGACAGTACTGTATTTCCCCGCTGGGAGCAGCGTGGGCTTCCTACTAGCCAATAGCTTGCGAGCAGCCGAGGTGGACACTTTCTCTTTGACCCGAATTTCTTGGATACAGCGTTCTTCCTTACAGACAGGACAGTCGCGGGAGGATGCGGCATGGTCACCCTGACAGTTCACACAACGAGGAGACGGAGGTGGACAGTCACCCTCATGGGCATCCCTGCCACAAGTGACACATTTAGCCGCATTGGAACAAGACTGTCGAGTGTGATTGAAACGCTGACACTGGTAGCAGCACGTAGGTGTCGGGACATAGGGGCGAACAGAAATAACCTCGTAGCCCGCCTTGATGCGCGATGGCAGCTTAACACTATCAAAGGTCAAGAAAAGTGTCCGGGTCGGTGCAAGGTCACTGTTGACCTTTTTCATGACCCTATGGACAGCCGTCACGCCCTGCTCAGCGAGGAATGATTGAATCTCCTCGTCAGTCAATCCGTCGAAGGAGCTAGTATAGACCACACCACGAGACGAATTCAAAGTTCGGTGAGCCTCCACCCGCGCAGGGAACGTGTACAGGAGTGTGGCCTGAAGCAGTTTTTGTGCCTGAAAGGCACTCTCAGTTTCTAGTAATAAGGTACCGTTACGCAACCTGGTACAAGATTTGACAGATCCGGCTATGGCATCTACACCCTTCTGGATAACGAAAGGGTTGACAGAGGAAAAATCCTTTCCATCCTCAGATCGAGAAACGACGAGGAACTGTGGGGCAGGCGGTAGTACTTTTGTCACTGGTGGCTGGTCACGTTTCCGTTTTTGGGCAGAAGTCGAGACAGATGGAGTGAAATCCATTGCGGAGGAATCCCCCATGATTGCCAGCGTCTCCGATGGCGCGCTCCTTCCTTGTGGGGACCCTCTCAGAGGGCACTCCCGCCTTAGGTGAATGTTTACACCTCAGGTCACACCTCCCGAGAAACAGACGGAGGGACCAATCGGCATGGTCAGAAGGTATCAGCTCAGGCAATCTCCCCTCCATGGGCCTGGCCTTTACCAGGGGGTACGTGCGTGCCTTACATGTTTACCCAGGGCGGGGAATTACGCGTTACCCCGTCACCGGCTACGCGTGCGAACGCGTGGGTCGGCCTTCAGGCACGCACAGGGAGGAAGGAAGAAGAGGAAAAGGAGAGAGAGAGGGAGAGAGAGGACAGACTGTCTCAAACGCCGAGGCGGAGACCAGAGAAGGCAAGGAGAAGAAGGTAATGAGAAGGCAAGGAGAAGAAGGCAATGAGAAGGCAAGGAGAAGAAGGCAACGAGAAGGCAAGGAGAAGAAGGCAATGAGAAGACAAGGAGAAGAAGGCAATGAGAAGGCAAGGAGAAGAAGGCAATGAGAAGGCAAGGAGAAGAAGGCAACGAGAAGGCAAGGAGAAGAAGACAAGGGAAAGAGTAAGGAAGACAGTGAGGTGGAAAACAGCAAAGAAAGGAACCAACCAAAGGAAGGAAGAAACGAGAAGTGAAAAAACAAAATGACCGCAAATAGAGGTCGTGGAACCGTCCGTCTCCGGACGCAGGCGCTAACGACCCCCTTGAGGGGGTGGGACTCCTTTTAGTCGCCTCTTACGACAGGCAGGAATACCTCGGGCCTATTCTAATCCCCGGACCCGCAGGGGGGCTGTTCGATGCTGTCGCTCATTTTCGTTCGCAAAAATTAAGTTAGGGCCGAATGGACCCTGAAAAGACACACATGGTGAAGGAGTATTGTGTCACAATAACGTTGACCAGTGAGTGTACCGTATTCAAAGATTTGGAGGACACTACGTCCATGCAACTTTATGCTCCGGCACACCATAACAGCTGGACCAGCAAAACGATTATTCGACGACGTTTTCGGGTGCATTACGTGTTCCCACAACTCTAAATATGAGGATGCGTCCAGAATTACTAGTCAGACTGAAACTCCTCTCATACGAGAAGAGCACGTGACCCTACTGTTCGTTGGTCAAGTCCCTATGCTCTTGGTACCTTAGCGAAAGACGCCGCCCGCTTCCTGGTGTCAACGGAACACAAAGTTTTGTGTCGTCAAGCAAGGAGACCACCCCCATGCAGTCACTCCGCCACAGTGGAGAGTGAGACTGTATGCGTTGCACTCCTATTAAACGTGGTTGAAATTGCACTCACTGTTCGACGTGGATGCCTTATTGTCTGTTGCACAATGCAGTGATCATCTGCTGCTCTAGTTGACCGTGGTCGACTACCACCTCTTGTTCGGGGAGCAGCGCCCGTGGTTCGTAACGCTCACCATGCACCTAGAACAGTCCTGTGAGCAGTAGCAAACTCCTAGGCTATAATCGTCACACTTCGTCGTCTTAGTCTGACGAAGATTTTTTCCCGTTTGAAGTCATCCAAATGTTGTCTCGGGCCAGGCTGTAATGAGGAACACCACCACAGTGCCCCCCTCCCCCCCCCCCCCCACACACATACAGTCTTTTTTCGTTCCTTCGACTTGCTCGTATCGCGGGGCCAGCCAGCTCCACAATAGACACGCTGACTTCCCATCGTGTGGCGTCCAACTTTCTGCACACGACTGGGAGACCTGAGAACATCCTCCTGCACTTTCTTTCATTTCCACCCCGAGTAGTTGACATGTTTTATTACTTTATCTAGCGGGTCCTTAAGTTTTGCAGAGCAGGGTATATTCAGCAATATGATGGACCATTATTTTGCTGAGAACTGCATCTAGTCACTTTGTATCCACTTCAGTCCTAGCTCCAAAGACTAGTTTGGTGCAGATTTCCATGCTGATCTATCGTGTGCAAGTCTGTTCTATGCGTAACTACTGCGATCTACCTAGTTCTGAATCTCCCTACTGTAGTCGACCCTTAAGTTGTTATTATTATTATTATTATTATTATTATTATTATTATTAGTAGTAGTAGTAGTAGTAGTATTAAATACCAGTAGTTACATCAGTATAGATTTCTAAAAATATTACTGGAAAACAAAGAAGTTGTTAAATTTTAATTTATTAACATGAACTTTCCGCCGGGAGCTGCCAGATAATAAGAATATTTAATAGGAAACACATTAATAATGTTCTGCACAATTTATTATTTATTGGCCATCAACCAGTATCTTAAATTTCGCGGCATATGAGATGGTGTATTTCTTTTTGTAACAACTGATTGTCTCATGTAGCTAGCCTACGGAGTGGTGTAATTTTATGCGTTTTCTTTATTCATAGAATATTATCAATCTCATCAGAGCTATAGTCATTACCGGAACAAGTAAGTTCAAACCGAAGTACAGATAAACTTACAGCTTCCAATAATGGTTATAGCTCTACCGTCACTATAATTTTCTATGAAAGAAGAAAATGGGTAAAATTATATCAATAGCAAACAGGAACCAGCCACTAATTGGAAAAAAATGATGCACCAGCCCACATATTGCCAAAATTTTCGTTAAGTTCGTAAAAAAACCGCTCGCAACTACAGACCTGCGTTTTACAACAACAATAGTATAACAAAATTTTTATTTGATACTTAAGACAAATGGCAGCCTTTGGCTGAGTGGCCTGTATAAAATCACTTGGAAAAGTTCATGCCAGTTAGTCTGGTAGAACTGTGTCAATTAAGTTAAAGGAAAATGAGAGACACTGGACTAGCAGAGATGGTTTCAAGTTCAGTGGAACATACTTTCACAGAAAAGCACTCATATGATTCGGAGTGTCAGGTTATACATGCTGTTAAGAAAAGCAGAAAGATGACCCTACTGGAAATATCTGAAATAGATGAACATATGACAGTTTTTTTTTAGTTTTAAATGACAAAACTCTACTTCATTTTTTCTCCCTCTGTAAAATTAAGCTTCAGTTACACAAATGCAATACTATAATTATACATTCAACTTTATTTTTCATCTGTAGCTAAATTTACCTATGACTACAAAAAAACTATATTTTTATTTTTAGTTAAATATACATTGATCAGTCAAAACATTACGACCGCAGCCCACCGCAACGATAGATGCCGCCTGGTGACGTTGCGGGCACGTGACGCGGTAACACAAGTATGTAAACGGAGCAGCAAAGACGGGGGATCACCCTAACGGAGATATGGGCTGCAAATGGGGAAATCCATTGAGATACGCGACTTTGACAAAGGGCAGATTATTATTACGCAGAGTCTATGAACGAGTATCTCGAAAACGGCGAAGCTGGTCGAATGTTCACGTGTTACTGTCGTGAGCATCTACGGAAAGAGGTAAAAGGATATTGAGACTACCACTAGGCGCTAAATGGTTGGATGTCCACCACTCTTTACAGAACAACAGAAAGTAGCGTTCGGAGACTTGTCTGTTAAGTAGAAGCTCCGTAGCAGACCACCCCCATGAGTTCACTTATTGATGCAATGACATCAAAACTTACGATTCCAATCGGCATGGGAGCATCTGGATTCGACCGTCGATCAACGGAAACTTGTCGGCCGATGGTCGTGTCTGCAAACGCCATCATCGAGGTGAATGGCGGCTCGAAACGTGCAGCGCGGTACAGTCGCTGGCAGCTGGTGGGAGTAGTATTATGATATGGGATATAGTCTCCTGCGCTTGCATGGGGCCTGCGGTAGTAATCGAAGACAGACTGATAGCTTCGAATCACCTGCATCCCTTCATGCTTGATGTCTTCCCCGACGGTAATGGAGCCGGAACCGTGCTACAGTGATTTGAGGAGCATCATAGTGAACTCACGTTGATGTATTGGCGACAAAATTCGCCTGATGTTAATACAATAGAGCCCATGTGGGTCACTATCACCGCGTACGTCAATCAACGGGCCGTTATTGACATGTGCGTAGACATTTAAAGCCAAATACCTCGACAAACATACCAACAAACTGTCGCAACCATGATACGCAGAATTAGTGATGTATTTCGTTCCAACCCGCCAGATTAGCCGAGAGCGCTACTGCAGTGCTTCCTAGACGCGGGTAGGCGCGCCGACCCCGGATCGAATGCGCCCAGCGGATAACCGACGTCGGCCGATGTGCTGGCCAGCCTGTATGTCGTTATTAGGCGGTTTTCCACATCCCGCTAGGTGAATGCCGGGCTGGTCCCCTCGTTCCGCCTCAGTTACACGACCCGCAGACACCTGAACAGGTTCGCACTATTCCGTGGATTACACAAGACGCAGATAGCTGGGGTATACTAATTCCATCCCAGGGGGTACGGGGTGGCAGCAGGGAGGGCATCCGGCCACCCCTTAAAAATTAACCTTGCCAAATCCGATCCTAACAATGCCCCTCTGCGAAACCGCAGGACAAAGGCACCATCAAAAGTGATGTATCTCGTTCCATAGGCGGATAAACAAACTATTAAGCAGGTGGTCATAATGTTTTGGCTTATCAATGTAAATATTTCTGTGAGACATGCTTCTGTTTGTACAGGGTGACAATCATTGAAGGATACGAACAAAAAGCGTAAATTAATTACAAACTATGGCGTTTATACATTTTATTCAAAATGTAAACGTCACTACAGATATTCGGATTTAGGTTATGACATGTTCGATATGCCTGCCATCTTTGGCGATGATGTGGTACAGACGAACAGTGAAATTCTACATCACCCGCTGAAGTGTCGGAAAAGCGATGCTGTCTATGACGTCCTGAATGGCTGTTTTTAGTTCAGCACTGGTTTTGGGGTTATTGCTGTACACCTTGCCTTTAATGTAGTCCCACAAAAAGGAGTCGCATGTGTTCAGGTCGGAGAATATGGCGGCCAACCGAGGCCCAAGCCAGTGACCTCTGGGCGCACCAGAGCCAGAATTCGGTCCCCAAAGTGCTCCCGCAGGACATCAAACACACTCCTGCTTCCGTGGGATCTAGCTCGGTGTTGCATGAACCACATCTTGTTGAAATCAGGGTCACGTTGGATAATAGGGATGAAAACATATTCCAAAACCTTCACGTACCGTTTGGTAGTCACCGTGCCATCAAGGAATATCTGTGACTGGACATTGTACACTACGCCGTCACCCATTGAGGTTGAAGAGACTTTCGAATCGCGAAATGCCGATTCTCGGTCCCCCAAATGTGCCAATATTGCTTACTGACGAACCCTTCCAAATGAAAGTGGGCTTCGTCGCTAAACCAAATCATGCATGCGCATACTAATTCCCATCATGCTCCGCGGCCAACCGTGCAGTTTGAACGTCCTAACGAAAACAGTTCAGAAGTTATGACGATTTTATTTCATATAATTCAATAGCTGTCACTCTATAAAACCACATGTTATCATTTTTTTTATCTTTTGTATCTTCGGAATAAGTAATATTTCTGTATGTCACACGTCATTTTATCTGTGTTTCAGAAATTCAATTGTCACGTGACGATGGCTTAATGAAGCTGAAAGCTGATTTGTGACCCGATAACAGTATCTTGCGGATTAAGAAGCCGCTTCCGCTGTATTTCATCTTTTTGTTATGAGATGACAACAGGTTTCGTGGCACTGTAAGCCACATCCTCAGGTGACAATCTGTATAACGAAAAATCATGAAAGATTAACAGACCTTAAAATACGCGCTAATGTGAAAATGTTTTAGAAACCTTTCACATGTAAAATAGTACTCACGTCATCATGTCTAAGTGGTCTGGAACGGAGAACCAAACAGTCGTCAGACCAACCTAGTAAACCTCTGCAAGGCGGTATGTCAATGAATCAAAATCAGCCGGACGTAGGCACCCAAGTCCAAAATGGTTCGTACAGCCTAAACAAATTAAATCACAATAACCCAGTGGTAATACCTGATGAGTGGCTGGTTTAAACAACAGAAGGGGTGCGCGCAGGGAAATGGCACAACAGCCCAAAACACTGGAAATGTATGTCAAGCAAGTGGCTTATTAACGAGAAGGGAGACGTAAATAAAATAAACACATACCAGAACTCCAGCCAGTGCGCTTTCCTGGAACACGACACGCCATCGCGTACTGCCCCGCGAAAGTAAACAGCCGGCCCGTGGCTTCTAACGCGACATCCCGAAGGTTTGACCACCATCGCATCGCCCCAAGTGAAACATGGTGAGTTGTTATCGGTGTAGAGCTCAGCGCCCAACCTGGCTGGGAGTTTGGTATGAGTTGAGTGGTGGCAGGGAGCGTGTCCAGCTGCGCACGCCCCTCTGTGATAAGTGTAGCCGGCCGCTGACGTCCTGTTCGGCGTCTGGTGCCTGGTCCCAGCGAGCAACGCGCCTGCAGGCCATAGTGTCAACAGATTTGGCCGTCGAGCACGTCGCAATTGCACCCCGTGCCATACAACATGCATGACCTTCCATTGACACAGGGGTCGCCGGAGACAAGCTAAGCTAAGCTATGCTATGCTGTATTTCACAATCTATACTGCACCACGTCCAATTATTCCTGATTACATTCCCACTGACGCTATCAAACGGTGGTGTTTGCACATTACCGCCAGGTCAACAGATTCACATGCCTATTCGCCCTGTTAGTTTGTCACTATTTTCACCCTGCCTTTCGAATGAGGCGATCACGTCCAATCTCTGAAGTCTTATGTTATTCTGTCGATGTTAGTAGCAAATGGAATGTACACATTACGCTACGGTCGACCGGTAGTTTTTGTGGCAATGATCGTATAGATTAAATGCCGTATAAGTTTACTAGGAGACCAGCAACTCAAAAACAGTAGACGGTCTGAAAAAATATGGACCGACTCGACAACACGTCGCTGCCGATATACATTGACGAGACAAAAATCGGGACACCAAGGAATAATCTATGTACTGTAATGAAATTTCGGGGATGCCTAGGTAACATATTTAAGTGGTTAACACTGGAATAAGTAATTTAAAATATGAAATGTTGGTACATTATCCGGTGTAACCGTCAGAATATTGAATGCAAGCACGCCGGCCGTTGTGCCGAGCGGTTCTAGGCGCTTCAGTCCGAAACCGCGCTGTTGCTATGGTCGCAGGTTCGAATCCTGCCTCGGGTATGGATGTGTGTAATGTCCTTAGGTTAGTTAGGTTTAAGTAGTTCTAAGTTCTAGGGGACTGATGACCTCAGATGTTAAGTCCCATAGTGCTCAGAGCCATTTGAACCATCTGAATGCAAGCACGCATACGTGCATGCACTGTGTTGTACAGCTGCCGGATGTCGGTTTGTGGGCTGGAGTTCCAAGCTTGTTGAGCTTGGGTGGTCAATATAGCAATGGTTAATGCTGTTTGTGGATGAAGCGAGTTGGCATCCGATGATGCACTCGACTGGAGACAGATCTGGTGATCGTGAAGACCAAGGCAACATGAAGACACACTGCAGAGCTTGTTGGGTAACAACAGCGGCATTTGAGCGAGCGTTATCCTCTTGGATGACATCGCCTAGAATGCTTTTCATGAATGACAAAACAACAGGTCGAATCACCAAACTGACGCATAAATTTGCAGTCAGGATGCGTGGAATAACCATGACAAGTGCTCCTGCTGTCATATGAACTCGCACCCCAGAGTATAACTCCAAGTGTAGGTCTAGTGTATCTAGCACGCAGGGAGGTTGGTTACAGGCCCCTGAATGGCCTCTTCCTTACCAACAAACGACCATCACTGCCACCGAGGCAGAACCATCTTTCAGTAGGAAATACGACATACCTCCACCCTGCCCTCCAATGAACTCTTGCTTGACACCACCCACGTTGGAAATGTTGGTGGTTTGGTATCAGTGGAATGGATGCTACAGAGGATCTGGCTCGAAGGTGTTCTTCAAGTAACCGATTTGTAACAGTTCGTTGTGGCATTGTGATACCAACTGCTGCTCACATTGCTGCTGCAGATGCAGTACGAAGCGCCAGAGCCATACATCGAACACGATGGTCTTCGCTCTCGGTAGTGTCACGTGGCCGTCCGGAGCACGGTCTTCTTGCGATCAGCGCTGTGGTGGAATGACTAAATTCCTGTCAACTCTCTCTGCAGTATTGCAGAAGGAACATCCAGCTTCTCGTAGCGCTTTTACACAACTTCGTTCAGAGTTAGTGAGGTGTTGACAAAGCTGTCTATGTTGCTTTAAAGGTATTCTTGACCAACATCAACTTACCACGTCCATTCTCAAATGTAACCATCGCTCACGCCTATTACACAGTGTATTTGAAGGAAACCTGATTTACAGCCTCATAGTGGCGCTACTAGTGCCACTCTCGTGAGACTGGCACGAAATCTGAAGAGGCACCATCTTTCAGATCCAGGAACACGCCTCCCCACTTCTATTTATGTCACACATTTCTTCCGTCAGTGTATCAAAACTGAGAAGCACAATTAAAAACGCTACACTAATCGCAATAGATAAGTACGTATATTTCTCTCTCTCTCTCTCTCTCTCTCTCTCTCTCTCTCTCTCTCACACACACACACACACACACACACACACACACACACACACACACACACACCCTTGACTTGTCACCCTCTAATATATAAAATAACACATTTTTAGGTAGATGATATTAGCAACGAGGACCGGAGTATTTTTTATGTACTGCTAATGCCGTAACATTACCTACTTAGATATCGAAACAACTGCGGTGTTTATTAAATATATCTACGTACTTTTTTGTCACGCTATTCGACAGCCATTGGATAATTAATTGCAACTTAACTTTTTACAAAAAGAGGCGGCAAAGGGTTAAATATTAAGGCCACGATCGCCACCAGAGAGTAACTATGTCTAGTTCGCCAGACAAACAGTAGTCTTCCTACGTTTCGGTGCGTGGTCTACATTCTCTACATCTGCAGATACTACACTGTATGGAATTTACGTAAAAAAAAGTTTATGAAATAGCATCAGTTTATGTACTCCTCGACAAGTGCCCAAGTGAATCAATATCCGTTGCGGTACAGATATACAGCTGTAGTCGGCCTTCGGATACGTGCAGTATATCTTCGTTGGCACAGACAAATGTGGCCATACAGCGTACCGTCGCAACACAGGACGCTGCCATCCTTTAATAGGACCCATGCTATTGCACAATTACTCAACGTATGGTACAGCGTGCTAGCGCGCAGGGATGTCGGTACTACATATATTGCGAAGAGCGCTTAATAACTAATGCTGCACATTTTTTCTTCGGCTAATTTCGGTTGAAAACGAGCGGAATTCGTTGTGGGACATCGTGGAATATACCGACTTCAGCCTCTATAGTTTCATGAAGTTCCGATAAGTGGCGGCGCTATACGTAGCCTTAAAAATGGCGTTTATAAACGGGCAAGCGTTCCAAGCATTGGCACTGAGTTTTTTTGCGGAATACCAGGGCGTCACTGACGTTCATAGCCGCTTGTAGAATGTCTGCGGAGAGCTGACAGTGAACAAAAGCACGGTGAGTCGGTGGGCGAGGCGTCTGCCATCATCGCAACAAGGTCGCGCAAACCTGTCTGATCTCCCGCGTGCCGGTGGGCTGCACACAGCTGCGACTCCTGGAATGTGTTCGTCGCCACAAAACTATAAACAAACTACTACTACTACTACTACTACTACTACTACTACTATGGGACAACGCAAGGCCTTACATAAGTCTGCGCACTCGAGAAGAGCTCACAGAACTTAACTGGACTGTTCTTCCTCGCCCAGCATATAGCCCAGATCTCGCACCTTCGGACTTCAATCTGTTTGGCCCTTGGCCCAATGATGGATGCACTCCGCGGGATGCAGTACGTGGATGATGGGTAGGCTACTGACGCAGCACGACATTGGGTCCGCCGTCGATCAGTAGAGTGGTAACATCCGGACATACAGGCCTTCTCAGTAAGGCGATGTGAGGCCGTCGCACTAAGCGCAGATTATGTTGAAAAGTAGGGTTTTGTAACTAAAAGAGTGGAGGAATAATACAGTGTATTGAACTCCTGAATAAAACCAACATGCTTTGAGAAAAAAATGTGTTGCATCACTTAATGAACGCCTCTCCAAGAATGAAGCGAGCGCGCGCGCGCACACACACACACACACACACACACACACACACACACACACACACAAAGCCAAACCCATAATGATTCAATAAACTGTGCTGGCAAGAAACGAGGAATTGGACAACTCATGTGGTAATACAACTTCTGTAGCATTATCAGGGACGAAGAACTGTCGTAGATAGAATTATAGAAAAAAAAATCGCGCTCGCCGCCATTACAACGTCTGTTTATATTCATAAATTTCTTTACGGGACCCCCAGTATTTTTTACATTTCAACTCCATCATATATCAATCTCTTTGTCCTCAGAAATTCACGAAAAGGAAAGAGATGTAGCTACATCTAAAAATCATCAGGTTTGCTTAGCTGAGTGTTTTAGATGTCTTCTTTTCTCTGAACACTCTGTATGTATCGTCATTCACTACTTTCATTCTGGTGGAAGATTTGCTGGTGTGGCTTGTCAATTCAGTGCATTAAATAAACCGAAATGTTCGTCTAATGCTGGTTGAGAGTACAGTGCAGAATTCTACGCAGGATGGTACACGCTTTGTCCTGTGAATCGTCTGATCCATCTGTAAAGGAATCTACGGTGTAACTACGAATCCGAACACCAGAAGCACTACATGTTTTTTCAGATATCCAAAATACTGGCAAAATGAGGTCCAGTGACTTCACACCAGAAATGTGATAAACTGATTTGTATACCATTTATAAACCAAGCGACTACAAAGAAAACAAGCAATTTTAGCAATCATTTCATTTTTTACTGTAGCCTTCCAATAAAAAATATTATACAATTATAATAATTTCCTCCAGATGAGTTGCCTGCTATAGCGACGAAATTACTCAGCTGTGGGTCGCGGGAGGCATGATGCAAGTCATTGAAAGCTGTTGGACAAAGGATGTGCCATCATACGATCCATTGCAAAGCACACCGCTCTCATACTGACTCAGCGTCTCGGGGAACCAGGCTTTGATGACACGTGGTTCTCCTTATCCAGGAGTGTGAAATATCAAACTTTGGCTCAACCACATATAATAAAGTATACATCTACATCTACATTGATACTCCGCAAGCCACCCAACGGTGTGTGGCGGAGGGCACTTTACGTGCCACTGTCATTACCTCCCTTTCCTGTTCCAGTCGCGTATGGTTCGCGGGAAGAACGACTGTCTGAAAGCCTCCGTGCGCGCTCTAATCTCTCTAATTTTACATTCGTGATCTCCTCGGGAAGTATAAGTAGGGGGAAGCAATATATTCGATACCTCATCCAGAAACGCACCCTCTCGAAACCTGGCGAGCAAGCTACACCGCGATGCAGAGCGCCTCTCTTGCAGAGTCTGCCACTTGAGTTTATTAAACATCTCCGTAACGCTATCACGGTTACCAAATAACCCAGTGACGAAACGCGCCGCTCTTCTTTGTATCTTCTCTATCTCCTCCGTCAACCCGACCTGGTACGGATCCCACACTGATGAGCAATACTCAAGTATAGGTCGAACGAGTGTTTTGTAAGCCACCTCCTTTGTTGATGGACTACATTTTCTAAGCACTCTCCCAATGAATCTCAACCTGGTACCCGCCTTACCAACAATTAGTTTTATATGATCATTCCACTTCAAATCGTTCCGTACGCATACTCCCAGATATTTTACAGAAGTAACTGCTACCAGTGTTTGTCCCGCTATCATATAATCATACAATAAAGGATCCTTCTTTCTATGTATTCGCAATACATTACATTTGTCTATGTTAAGGGTCAGTTGCCACTCCCTGCACCAAGTGCCTATCCGCTGCAGATCTTCCTGTATTTCGCTACAATTTTCTAATGCAGCAACTTCTCTGTATACTACAGCATCATCCGCGAAAAGCCGCATGGAACTTCCGACACTATCTACTAAGTCATTTATATATATTGTGAAAAGCAATGGTCCCATAACACTCCCCTGTGGCACGCCAGAGGTTACTTTAACGTCTGTAGACGTCTCTCCATTGATAACAACATGCTGTGTTCTGTTTGCCAAAAACTCCTCAATCCAGCCACACAGCTGGTCTGATATTCCGTAGGCTCTTACTTTGCTTATCAGGCGACAGTGCGGAACTGTATCGAACGCCTTCCGGAAGTCAAGAAAAATAGCATCTACCTGGGAGCCTGTATCTAATATTTTCTGGGTCTCATGAACAAATAAGGCGAGTTGGGTCTCACACGATCGCTGTTTCCGGAATCCATGTTGATTCCTACATAGTAGATTCTGGGTTTCCAGAAATGACATGATACGCGAGCAAAAAACATGTTCTAAAATTCTACAAGAGATCGACGTAAGAGATATAGGTCTATAGTTTTGCGCATCTGCTCGACGACCCTTCTTGAAGACTGGGACTAAATAATACTAAATACTAAATACTAAATACAATGTCAAACGATACGTTTCGAGAAGTAACTTCTCATCCTCAGGTTAAGGACAGAAGGACCTTTGCATGTTAAACGAGAACACTCGTTAGACTCTAAAACGTCGGACTATAAAAAGACTCCCTCTTACATTAGAATCGGTCCTCTTCATACCACAACGGCTTCTTCGAATCCCTCCATCTGTCTCTTCGAATACAGCCCCCTCTCACATCAGCCAGGATGTGCCCTGTGACAGCCTCGCAAACCGGTTCTCTGTACTAACCCATAGTTTTTTGTGAGGCGTAATGGAATACTGAAATGACTGTGACGACTTACTGTACCGTGTAGTTTAGTGGAGGTCAGAAATTGTGTGACACTTCCCTATTTCTCTTTGTCGGTCACAATTGTTTTAAAATTTTATTTACCGAATAACACAAAAATCGGCTACTTCCGGGTCGAGAGATCGAATTTACATCCGTTAGCAAATAAAACTACAAGACCGTTGGAGACGAAGCGGAATACATCATTGCATTAGGTAAGGTGGAACGTTACTGGCAGAAAAAGCCATGACAGGAAAGTACATAATGTAAGCTAGTGTCCAAAAGATGCATATAACCAAGATATAAGTGTGGTGTCACCGCCAGACACCACACTTGTTAGGTGGTAGCTTTAAATCGGCCGCGGTCCATTAGTACATGTCAGCCCGCGTGTCGCCACTTTCAGTGATAGCAGACCGAGCGCCACCACACGGCAGGTCTAGAGAGACGGACTAGCACTCGCCCCAGTTGTACGGACGACTTTGCTAGCGACTACACTGACGAAGCCTCGCTCCTTTGCCGAGCAGATAGTTAGAATAGCCTTCAGCTAAGTCCATGGCTACGACCTAGCAAGGCGCCATTAGCCTTACATAGCAATTGATACTTATCGTATAAAGCATGTCTCATCAAGAACGATATATACAACAAGGATGGATTAAAGTTAAGTATTCCAAAATCTACGTACTTTTCCTTACAGCATTCATTACGTATCCTGTTTCAGACCTCACGCCATCCTTCGTGTGTTAATAGCGTGCATTGCGGTCCCCTCAAATCACACTGTGTCGGCACTTCTGTCGACACATCAATAAGAACATATTTTCTGGATAGGACGGCAGAATTATTGTTAAAACAAGGCAAAGCAAGCCAAACCATGCAGGCTAATAGCAAAAATTCTGAAATCGAAGACACTTTGTTCTAAAAAAGTACATCTGAAAATGTAATAACAAAACAATTACGAAAAGTTTCACCCTACCTGCTACATTTAATTTGAATCCATATAGCGTGCTTTATGACATTGCTCGAGAGCTCTATTGGTAGTGTACCCCATGCTGTGGAGGTCTGAAAAAGTCCATGGTGTATGCTGAAGAGTTATAATTCTCCCAGAAACACCCTACGGGATTCAGAGCTGAAGACCTCGCTGGGCAGTCCAGGCGATGGATATCTGCACCTGCAAGTTAGCTCAGAAGCTCGAAGTGGATGGACTTTATCGTCCATGAAGAGAAAGAGTAGGCCAGTCGCGTCTCAAACTTCGCAGACACAGTTGCAGTACCTCGGTCTCAACATCTGCGCGTCTACAGCATTTCTGCTATCACCAACAAAGATATGAAGCGCTGTGAGATCACCTCAGACGCCACCGTGGATAGCAGGAACCAATCACACCTAATTAGTTCCTTTCCACAATGTTCCCGTTAAAGTATCTAGTGCCGTTTTCTATTTGGGTGAAAGTACGACGGCAGTCTTTCTACAGACTGAAGCGCGAGTCATCCGTGAATAACACATTCCTCCATTCGTTCAAAATGCGGATGTTACTCCACAATAAACACGCCCATCTCTGCAGTACTTAGAGCAGGACACACGCTGGCAGGTGTTGCATCAGAAGATGCGCTCTGAGTCCCTGACGTACAACTTTTCGGTAAATTACAGCTCCAGAGGCAGCCGTAAGGCCTGTTAAACAACTGTCTAACAGACAGGCCATATATCTGTTTTGTTTTGGAGATGTTACATTTGGCCAACGATACACGGGCGCCCCATGAATATTTTCTGTACTTCGGAATCGACGACAAAGCAATGCAGCGGCACTTTGTGGCATATTCCAACACTGGTAAGACTGCGATAGTTTGTGCATGGTCTTGTGCAAGTTATGCGGAGATTCTACCCTGCGGAAAGGATCCGCATGGTACGTCATACATTGGAAAAATAACTAAGAACTACTCTCTGCTCACAATCAATGTGCAAAAGCAACTGAAATATTATAGTCCTATTGCAATATTGTGATGCCGTGTCACTTGTAAACAAGGGTTACCCATTTCCTACATGCAGTACTGGCCACCAAATTGCAACACCCTGAGGTGGCATGCAACAAAATTCAAAGCGGCATGCTTTGACGTGTAAACGATTATCATTGCAGCGCAACCGCACAGAACAAGTACGAGTAATGCCGCCAACATCCTGTATAAAAGGAGAGATTACGCAGCGGATTTCTGAATAAAAAACGTTGTTTGCTCGGCCGTGCAGGATTGTAGAGTCACGCCATTTCCCTTGTGTCAGGGAATCGGTTTGTTTGTTTGAAGACATGTATCCACATAGAGTGTGCGTCGTCGCCTGAAGCACTACAGACTGGCAGCATTGCAATCATTATTGCGGCTTCCGCTGATGCGACAGCAGGGAGAGTCCCACTGGTCTGCCAAATAACTCTGGAGACGGGAGTGGTATCATGTCTACAGCAGCAAAACGGACGATGGACACGGGTATCGATAGCAGTGTCTCAAGTGTGATAAGATCGCTGTTGTTTTCTATACACACAAATGATCTGGCGGACAGGATGGGCAGCAATGTGCAGCTGTTCACTGATGACGCTGTGGTGTAGGGGTAGGTGTCGTCGTTGACTGACAGCAGGATGGTACAAGATGACTTAGACAAAATTTCTAGTTGTGTCATGAATTGCAGCTAGCTCTAAATGTAGAAAAACTTAAATTAATGCGGATGAGTAGGAAAAACAGGCCCTTAATGTTCGGATACAACATCAGAAGTGTCCTCCTTGACACAGTCGCGTCGTTTAATTATCAGGGTATAACGCTGCAAAGTAGTATGAAATGGAAAGGGCGTATGAGGATTGTGGTGCGGAAGGCGAATGGTCGACTACGGTTTACTGGGCGAATTTTAGAAAAGTGTGGTTGATCGGTAAAGGAGACCGGATAGAGGATTGTGTGTATTAAACAGGAGAACTAGAAACTACGGAGACGCTTCGTCCGACCGCTCAGTGGTTCGCAACCCAACAACAGGCCACAGCAGTCCACCCACCCCACACCAAACCCAGGGTTATTGTTCGGTTCGGCCTCCAGTGTACCCCACCCCCTCCTCCTCCTCCACCTCCCCCTCCCGGAACGTCTGATGCCAGACGAGTGTAACCCCAAATGTATGCATGGTAGATTAATTACGGTGTACGCGTACGTGGAGACTGTTTGCGCAGCAATCGCCGACATAGTGTAACTGCATTCTCACTTGAGATCCCAAAACATCTCCGTAACACTTCTGCGTTGTTAGAACCTACCGGTAACAAATCTAGCAGCCCGCCTTTGAATTCGATGTCTTCCTTCAATCCGACATGAAGCGGATCCCAAACACTCGAACAGTACTCAAGAATAGATCGCACTAGTACCCTATATACACAGCCCGCCCGGCTAGCCGCGCGTTCTAACGCGCTGCTTCCCGAGCGGCAGGGGGTGCCGGTCCCCGGCACGAATACGGCCGATGGATTAGTGTCGAGGTCCAGTGTACCGCTCATCCTGCAAATGCTTTTTAAGGTTGTTTTCCATCTGCCTCGGCGATTGCGGACTGGTTCCCCTCAGTTACACTACGCTGTAGCAGTTAACTTGTGCCGCCGCCTGCAGCTATGATTGTATTATCCTGTGATAACTGTCTGTCTTTTTTATTATGACCTATATTCTTGACTCATGGCACAAAAACATGTCATTTGACGATAGCACAGTTGCTGAAAATTTAAAAGTTGTCATATGAGTTCATGTAAGTACAGTTTTCTGGTTTTTATTTGAGAATTTTCACATATGTAACTAATTCTTTTTCTAGTGTAAATCTCTTTCTCGTTAACGCATTTCAATATCTACCAGGTTTCGCTGCCATAAGATAATTACACCCAACACTAGACCTCTGTGAGAAGCTGCACTTTAATTATAACTACCCGGTACTATTTGGCTCCCTGGATAGCCCCAAATACCTTTCAAATATAATGATGTACAGTTCCTCTTGTACTGCCAATGTATAAAAAGTAAAATTTTGTTATTTGGTATCCTTCCTGGTACCGTAATTTCAATTTCCAGAAGTGCGAATACCACGACTGCAGTTTGTGATTGTCATTTGCAGTCGCTGTAAATTTTCCCCTGTTAGTGATTACTATTTACTTTCGGACAAAATCCCTCCCGGCGTCTTCTTCTGCACTGCTGGGTGCAGTTCCCGGCATCACCCAGCACGGCAGCCAGGCTGCACCTCCACAGACGGTAGCGGCCGGCCGGCGCGCCGAGGTGCGGGGGCGTGGCGCTGCGGGCTGACTGGGGCGGTCGCGGCGTCGCATCCGGGTGAGTGAACCTCCGCCACGGCAGGTCCCGTTGCGCGGCGCCGGTGAATCAGCCCAGTGAATGGCCCGCCCCAGATCTTGGGCAGCGGCCGGCGAACGGGTCGGCAGCCCGCGTAAACACCAGCCTCACCTCGCCTCACCACTCCGCCGGGCCGCCACGCCTACTCTGCCTGGCAGCATCCTCCTGCCGTTGACCACCTGGTTTCGGACGCGCGCAATGCTCGGCGGCACGAGATAGCTTTGTCCAAGTCAGTCAGACAAGAAGTGCCGTCCGGCTGATATCTGTAAAACCGCGACTGCGCACCAAACAGAGCGTAACGTGTTGTTGTTGTTCTCTTCAGTCTCAGCCCTGGTTTGATCCTGCTTTCCACGCTATAGTTTATCCTGTGCTAGACTCTTCATTTGACAAGAACTACTGCAACTTACACTGCTTGAGACTTGCTGCGGACCACCTGACCAGTGATAGTAAAAGGGAATGTGTAGGGCGGGACGTGTTAACTGCAGCGAAACCTAAGGCACGACTGCCCTATATGCATTCGACAGTTCGCGTAGTACGTTGTTTGACGAAGGTGGTTGTGGAAACGAGTAGTGCGATATTCCGTGTGGTACGGCAACATGTCTAAGATATTATTTGAAGGCTTACGGGCGTGGACGAGCAGTTGGAAGGCTTGAAGCCGGTCACAGTAACGAGTATGTCCAGAAGTGTCGCTCAAGATGGAAATGCTATGCAAAAGCATGCCTGTGGTCGGAGACGGACCACCACACAGCAAGAGAATCGATATTAAGCCCCCAATGGCGAAAAGGAACGTTCTGAATGAAATGCTCCGCACTGGCTGTAAAATACTTTTTCAAGTTACTACCGGTTTCGCGTCAGTTGAAGACGCATCCGCAAGTGATAATTCTTTTTAACAAGTCATAGCGGAAATGAATGCACAGAGCCACCCCCCCCCCCCTCATTTACGCCAAATTGTAAACAAATAGCGCAGTAGTGGCTTTAAGTCCTTTCAGCTATGACATGTTAAAAAGAATCCATACCTAAGGATGCGTCTTCTACTGACGCGCAACCGGTCGTGACTTTTAATAAAATTATTTTACAGCCAGTGGGGATCATTTATTCAGAATGCTCGCAATTTAAAATAACATGAAAAGGAACAGACTTCTCACTCCTACGCAGACTGCTGCAGACCTTGCAACAGCTATCGATATAAACATGTGCCTCTGCCAGAACCCTTATGTGGCGATTAAATCAGGCTGGTTTCTATGCTTCGAAGCCTGTTGAATGCATTCCACTTCAATCACGCCATCGACGAGAAAAGAGTTCGTTGGTGTAGTGAGCAAGTTCGTTAGCATCAGCAACCCCAGTGGTCTAGTGTGATGTTCTCCGACGAATCCCTCTTCACTGTCGCAAGTAATTCCGGCCACCTGTTAGTGTGATGAGAGAGGGGAACACGAAACATCTCGTATTTACAGCCAAAAAATGCTGCCCTTTGTTTATATCATCCAATAGGAATCGTCATATAGTTTTTACGTGGGATGGCACCAGCTCGTAGCTGAGTGTATGTGACACTATCTCACCCCACTTCCACTGTTGTTCTTAAATATAGGATTATATTCCAATGAAGGTGTGCAAACTGGTCCATCTTGAGAGCAGCGGTGGAAAGCAACACACATCTGGTGACGAAAGAGAAGAAAAATTTTGCGACGCTTTGAGGACTGCAACGCGCACAGCTGTTATCTGAGACTGATGCCCATGCACTGAGACTCCTGGCTAGAGTGAGTACCAACCACAGAATCTGCGGCTTCATAGCAAGATTATATTTATCTAATAATAATAATAATAATAATAATAATCTCACAATTGGAAAGCCCCTGGAAAAGATAAAATAGCAAATTTCTGGCTAAAGAAGTTCACCTCAACACATTCACATCTAACTAAATTATTTAACAGTTACATTGCAGACCCATACACATTCCCTGATACACTTACACATTGAATAACTTATCTGAAACATAAAGATCAAGCAGACACAGCAAACCCAGCTAAATATCGCCCCATAACATGCCTTCCAACAATATACAAAATATTAACTTCAGTCATTACACAGAAATTAATGACACATACAACACAGAACAAAATTATAAATGAAGAACAAAAAGGCTGTTGCAAAGGAGCCCGAGGATGTAAAGAGCAACTGATAATAGATGCAGAGGTGACATATCAAGCTAAAACTAAACAAAGGTCGCTGCACTACGCATACATTGATTACCAAAAAGCTTTTGATAGTGTACCCCACTCATGGTTACTACAAATATTGGAAATATACAAAGTAGATCCTAAATTGATACAGTTCCTAAACATAGTAATGAAAAATTGGAAAACCACACTTAATATCCAAACAAATCCAAATAATATCACATCACAGCCAATACAGATTAAGCGTGGAATATACCAAGGAGACTCATTAAGTCCTTTCTGGTTCTGCCTTGCTCTGAACCCACTATCCAACATGCTAAATAATACAAATTATGGATACAATATTACTGGAACATACCCACACAAAATCACACATTTGCTATACATGGATGATCTAAAACTACTGGCAGCAACAAATCAACAACTCAACCAATTACTACAGATAACAGAAATATTCACCAATGATATAAATATGGCTTTTGGAACAGACAAATGTAAGAAAAATCGCATTGTCAAGGGAAAACATACTAAACAAGAAGATTACATATTGGATAACCACAGCAACTGCACAGAAGCGATGGAAAAAACAGATGCCTATAAATATCTAGGATACAGACAAAAAATAGGAATAGATAATACAAATATTCAAGAAGAACTAAAAGAAAAATATAGACAAAGGCTAACAAAAATACTGAAAACAGAATTGACAGCAAGAAACAAGACAAAAGCCATAAATACTTACGCTATACCAATATTGACCTACTCATTTGGAGTAGTGAAATGGAGTAACACAGACCTAGAAGCACTCAATACAATTACACGATCACAATGCCACAAATATAGAATACATCACATACATTCAGCAACAGAAAGATTCACATTAAGCAGAAAGGAAGGAGGAAGGGGATTTATCGATATAAAAAACCTACATTATGGACAGGTAGACAATTTAAGAAAATTCTTTATAGAACGAGCAGAAACTAGCAAAATACACAAAGCAATCACTCATATAAATACATCGGCTACACCACTGCAATTTCATAACCACTTCTACAACCCTTTAGATCACATAACATCAACAGATACGAAGAAAGTAAATTGTAAAAAGAAAACACTACATGGCAAGCACCCGTATCATCTAACACAGCCACACATCGATCAAGATGCATCCAACACATGGCTAAGAAAAGGCAATATATACAGTGAGACGGAAGGATTCATGATTGCAATACAGGATCAAACAATAAACACCAGATATTACAGCAAGCATATTATTAAAGATCCCAATACCACAACAGATAAATGCAGACTTTGCAAACAACAAATAGAAACAGTAGATCACATCACAAGCGGATGTATAATACTAGCAAATACAGAATACCCCAGAAGACATGACAATGTAGCAAAAATAATACATCAACAGCTTGCCTTACAACATAAACTTATAAAACAACACGTTCCCACATACAAGTATGCACCACAAAGTGTACTGGAGAATGATGAATTAAAATTATACTGGAACAGAACCATTATAACAGATAAAACCTGACATCATACTCACCAATAAAAAGAAATTAACACAACTAAACGAAATATCCATACCCAATACAACAAATATACAAAAGAAAACAGGAGAAAAAATTGAAAAATACATCCAACTGGCTGAGGAAGTCAAGGCCATGTGGCATCAGGATAAAGTTGACATTATACCAATTATACTATCAACTACAGGAGTCATACCACACAATATCCACCAGTACATCAATGCAATACAGCTACATCCAAACTTATATATACAACTACAGAAATCTGTAATTATTGATACATGTTCAATTACCCGAAAGTTCCTAAATGCAATATAACACATACCATACAGTTAAAAGGAAGTAACGCTTGATCAAGGTCCGCGTCACTTTCCATTTTTAACCAGACTTAACGTCTGAGAAAGTAAAGAAATAATAATAATAATAATAATAATGCATGAATGTAAAATGTTAAACATTAAAACCATAGAACACTGATGGTTGCTCGCTGTCTGACGTAACGATACAGTACAACCCTGAGATAGCGATATCCAGAGGCCTCGCCAATTGAGCAGAGGCAGACCTAACCTTCCACACTGCAATGGTGAAATATGGACAGCAGTCGACCTGACAGCACCTCCGGATTCCTCTCTCTCCAGCAGCTTTAACTCTCCTCCAAAACAGTCAACGGTAAATGTGTTAAAAGCAGTATATTTCCTGAAACTGATACTACCGGAGAGAACAATCGAAAAAAAGTAAGATAAACCGTTTAAAAAATTTAACCAACACAACAATAATATTAAGCGCTAATCTCAGACAAGTAGATAAGATGTATGCTACCTGTGTTCTGGACAGAACTCTCTTGCCCTCTATGAGCGAACTTTTCGTGATCTCTTCTGTAGTAGTATTAATATGTGATCCATGTGTATCACTTTTCATTTGTGAAATCACGCCACCTTTTAATTGCAGCCAAAAATTTCACATTTCTATATAATAATGACCTGCAACTCCCATATATTTCAGGAGAGTACCATAGCATTCTGAATCCAATTAAATAACATTATTGTTTCCTTACGCAGCCAACACTAATGGGTGTATGGCAATTTCGTCTTGTCTCCTGCCTGTCTAGAATTCACCGTCTTTCCACTATTAAAACATATATGCTGTTACTCCCCCTTTTGTTTCTAGTCGTTACATTAAGGACCTACAGCTCCGCTCTACCGCATATTCCGATTTCTCCATCACATTCTCTTTTTATTTCTAAGAGTATGTGTGAAGTCATGCCTCTAGCGCTTACTTGTGTCACGAATTTCTATTACTCCCTCTGCTTAAATAACAAACACATTTTTTTTTCAAGTGGTCTGGGAGCACTCTCAACTTATAGTGCAGATCTCGCAGTCATCTTGGGAGCAGATAGTGGTGTGATTTTAGCAGTTCTCTTCCTCTGTACAAACTTGTACTTTTCTAGGAAAGTATCCAAGAAATCTACTGACACTTTGATCTATGCTTATGTCACAAATTTTGACTACTTATTCTGCATAAATAGAGATATTCTATATAACAATTTCCTATGCAGATTTAACCATATTTATGGCTTTTTACTGTTTTTACATATTTTCCACTTTACATTTTTCCATAGGTTTGCAATTTTTTCCGATTTAATGCGTTTTTCCATATTCTATATGTAAATGCAAAAGTGTGTGTACTTATTGTTTACACTATCAGGAGTGGGTTACTATTTTTCCCACCCAGCAGTGATATGGAGTCCAAAGCCATTACATCCAAAATGCCAACCAGCGTAACAGTAATTGCCAAATCCAACGCTAGGAGACATACACACACACACACACACACACACACACACACACACACACACATGGATTGCTGCAGAGGTAGTGTGTTGATTTTAATCTGTTGTAACACACACATGGCTTAGTTACATTATTTTGTGCGTCAGTTCCCCAAGGGGAGAAAGGGGGGGGGGGCTCTTTTTCCGAAATCATCCGAAGTTGGATCCACCAGTAATATGACTGGAGTATTGTCAGCATGAGTCCACCAATGTCAAGTCCGAGTTAATCTCCGAAGACAAATACACTAACATGATGACTGGGATATTGCATTGAGTGGATCCATCTGCGTTATGCCCAGGATAGAGTTTAAAGACAGATCCAGACTGATTAAGTCCAGGGTAGCATCCGAATATGGATCCATAGGCGCTATGTCTGGGTAGTGTCCAGAAATGGATCTATCAGTTTATGATCCAGGATAGCATCTGAAGGTAGATTCACTGCAGTAGGCTGGGGGAGGGGGATGTAGCGGGCATGGACACCTGCAGGGAACTGTCACAAAGTAGCGTAACTGAGCGGTGTGTGTTTTTATAACAGAATAAAGCCGACACTCTACCTCTGCAGCAATCAATGTATGTGCATGTGTTTTGGTATTATCTTTGTAACTTTCCCTATGCGGATGGGAGTCACAGATCATTCTCGCATTCTTAGGGTTAAGTTAGAGACTGAAAGATCTCCTTGCATTGTCTGATCAACGCTCCCTGCAACACTGTCACTGATTTAATCTGCAGCTGACCAGAAGTAGACCGCTACATTCCACGTCTCGTGAAGGAATAGAGCGAACCGGTTCAATAACTGCCGTTCCACACCCATCCAAGAGGACAAGTACCTGTATGTTGTGGAGTCTTCCTAATTTTTCCGATAAGAAACACCACTGTAACTGCTCGCGCTGTCTTTTATATTACCTCGTGTTGCAGGAGAAAGCTTTGTTTTGGCGCTGACCTTACACATCGTACACCGTTGGCAGCAAGTTCCCATTTCCGCCTCGTTGTCAAAAGACAGACCTGTTGCATTAACTCAGCTCCACCTGTTTCTACACAGGTTGCACAAGGTGGTGGATATAGCGCTCTCCGGCTTCAGTTACGACTTAAATTGAGACGATCACATGGACGAAGCTGCAGGGGGGCGGGGAGCAAGGACTGAGAAACAGTTAAAAAATGCAGAGGGACAGTCTAAAACCACGTTGGAGTTTTACTGTAGCAGATAGATTCGAAAAAGGTGACTCATTTCGAGATATGAGAGTGGGACGAATATTATTCACCAGTGGCTGTAATCATTAAAAGATGTCTCCACAGGATTCAACGCCAAGTATGTGGTTCAATGGAGGTACTTGATTCCAAATCGCAGACAGCATTTCTACCAGAAAGCGTCACACTGTCAGCAACTCTTGCGTGTGCCTGTGAACCAAGACCGCAGTTATGCAGGGCGGCGGTAAGATAATAGTCTTGATCGTGTTCTTAATAGCACAGTTCTTACGCATAATGTATACTACTGGTTGTAGAATCCTTCTGTGGTCAGCTTCTAATGTCGGTTCTCAATAGTGTTCCTCGAAACGAACGTCGTCTTACCTCCAGTTATTCCCATTTGAACTATGGTGATCTATATGTAAATGCAAAAGTAGCCTATCAATTTGGTATCAGTGACGTACCGCCTGGTGGAGGTAGGCGATGGCCATGGCACCACGGAAGTGATTCCTGTGAAGCGTTAGGTGACATAAGGAAAGACATTTTTCTACTTGGTGAAAGAATACTTAGAGGGAATATAGCCCATGCCATAGTCCTGTACTAGATTTTCACAACAAGTAACGATACTTTAGCGACGTGGAAAAGCGTGTATTGTCCCATTTCTTCTGTCTTTGAAAATAACCCATATAAACGGGAGAAATCTACATTTGGAGTGAGAAATTCGAGATGTATGGTCAACAACATCGCTATTTCGGATTGGGTAAAACAGGTTTTTTAACTGGGTCCTCTATGACTGGGTGGAATTGTTTAGAACTACTGTATATGTCCAAGCTGCAGCTGCTCGTTGCATAGTGTACCGCTTATGCCTGCAGCGGTGGTCACAAGGAGTCGGCAACCGGAAGTAACGGGTTTGGTTGGTTGGTTTGTTCAAAAGAGGGGGGAAGGGACCAAACTACGAGGTCACCGATCCCTTGTTCCGAAGGACACAATGTCACAAGGGTGAGAATAAGACAATGAGACAACACAAAACAGAATGAAAAGAAAAACCACAACAACGACTGAAGGGCAACAAACACTTAAATGGACAAAAGGGGACAAGAAAACCACAAAGACGCAAGAAACAGGTAGAAGAGGTTAGAACAAGAAAGCATGTTACCATGGCTGGCTGACAAGGAGGATAAAAAGGAAAAGCCAGCCACTCTGGAACACATTAAAACACCCACTCTGGAAGCACTAGGGTGGAGGACACACAGGGACAAAGACATGTGCTAAAACTTAGAGCAAATGATAAAACTCACACTCCCGAATAAAACGTAAAACTAAAGCTGCTGTTGAGGCATTGTCGCCCAACACCGAAGGTAGGGTGCTAGGAAGGTTAAAAGTCCGCCGCAGAGTGGCTAGAAGTGGGCAGTTCAGCAAGAGATGGACGACCGCCATTCGTGAGCCACAGCGACACCGAGGTGGGATCTCGCGACGGAGAAGGTAACCACGCGTCAGCCACGTATGGCCAATGCGGAGCCGACAGAGAACCACAGAGTCCCTGCGAGAGGCGCACTCGGAGGTCTTCCACACATTCGTAGTTTCCGTAATGGCACGCAGCTTGTTGTACGAACTGAAGTTATGCCATTCCGTCTCCCAACGCCGCAAAACCTTGCGGCGTAATACTGAACACAGGTCAGTTTCAGAGAAGCCGATCTCCATAAGCGGTTTCTGTGTAGCCTGTTTGGCCAGCCAGTCGGCAAGTTCGTTGCCTGGGATTCCGACGTGACCTGGGGTCCAGACAAACACCACTGAACGACTGGACCGTTCCAGGGCATAGATGGACTCCTGGATGGTCGCTACCAAAGGATGACGAGGGCAGCACTGGTCGATAGCTAGTACGCTGCTCAAGGAGTCAGTACACAGGAGAAATGACTTCGCCTGGGTATGAGCGGATGTGCTCAAGAGCACGAGATGTGGCCGCCAGCTCTGCAGTGGAAACACTGCAGCCATCTGGCAAGGAGTGCTGTTCTATATGTCCTCCATGAATATAGGCAAAGCCTGCGTGACCACCAGCCATCGAGCCATCGGTGTAAACCACTTCATGGCCCCAGTACATGTCGAGAATCGAGAGGAAGTGACAGCACAGAGTCGCAGGGTTAACTGAGTCCTTAGGGCCGTGTGAGAGGTCCAGGCAAAGCCGCGGGCTAGGTGCACACCATGGAGGTGTTCGTGAATGGACGTCAAGTAGAGGTGGTAAAAACAAGGACTCCAGTTCAGAGAGAAGGGATCGCACACAAACTGCAATTGTAAACCCTGACCTGGGCCGCTGATAAGGGAGATGAACCGCCGTGAATGGGAAAAAGAGACGGTAATTCGCATGTGCTGAACTACGAACGTGTGCAACGTAACTGGAGAGCAATTGCGCACATCTAACCTGCAATGGAGGGACTCCGGCCTCCCCCAGGACGCTGGTCACCGGATTCTTTCTAAAAGAATCTTTCTAAAACCAATTTAGGAATTTTACAGTACTTTTAAAAACCAAATCGCGATGCGAAATTCCCTATCGATCAATTTATTATTTCAAATAGTTGTATTACGTGCACGCTTGCATTCGAGTGTGGGTGTCTCTCCCGGCCAGTGCAGACGGGGGCGACACTGTAGACAGTGAACGGTGCGTGCCTCGTGATCGTTATCTTGTGTGATCGTCACGATTGTTTTCACCAGGCATGTTTAGTTGAAACGCTGTCGTGGAAGAGAGCACATGCAACACCTCACATGTATTTAGCACTACGATCTACTAGTGATGGACATTTCATTACTTGATTTGTATAGTGTTTGCATGTGATACGCAAAAGTTGAAAATATGTTTTATTATAAAGAAGGATCATCGTTCAAGATGGAAGTGAGTGTTTTAAGCGATCTTTACTCCTGTACATTGTTAAACAATTAATTTGATAAGGTAGTGTAAATGGTTTATTCCACTCCATTTATAATATCGAAATTGCGTCAGCTTTCCCTTTGTCTCCAGCAGTAGCCAATAGGAATACAGTATTCTGAGGAGAGATGAAAACGTCCATCTTCGTCTTTGGAGACATTGGTTCACACACATAAGCAGGGAGTGGCTTCTTGAGAGCGAAAGAGACAGGATGCGAGCCTGGAATTTGCCAATCAAGAGAATGCTGTCACTTTGTTTGGGGACCGCGAGATCAAAGGAGGCTGATATCCGGTCCATGGTCGGTGGTCTTTAGTAATGTGATCTGTAATGAGGACATTGGGCTGTTTTGGCCTTCGTAGGGGCACCCTGACGATAGAGACACACGCGGGAGACACCAAACCGTGGCTACTATATCGCACTTCATTCCATTCCCTTTTGATTACAGTTATTATGTCACAGGGATTAAGTATGGGTGGTGCAGTCATGATGTCTACCCAAGTGGGGGGAACCCTGACCCCCGCAAAGTGATTAAATAATATGTATCATATATTATTGACTTTGATTTGAATTTCGTGTCATGGGATCCTCCTCCTCCTCCCGCACGTAGTCATTCTCTTTCCAATCAATTTTTTCTGGGAGGGGTGGAGAGGGGCATGGGGGTGGAACGTCCTTTGGTGATGGCACTGAGCACTAGCTCAGTCGATCCCTGCACGTCAAGAGGAGCGCACAAGGAAAATTTTCTAATAAGAAGAGACCTTCACTCTGTAGCAGTGTAATTACGTAATTAGGACATGTAGTTGCTGGATGTGAGCTTTTCCCATCAACTAAAAGTGAGATCCAGCCCCTGCATATTAAATTTTATAAGTGAACAGTATATCCTATGCTACATAATTGAATTTCTTGGACTAAGATCCTTTCTCTGCAGCATAGACGGCAGCTTACAGCCCATGGCGGGATCCATTCTCAGTCAAGAATTTGCTTTTGAAAGCGTTCTCGCATGCGACGCTATTCCGCAGGGGCACGTGTTTCAACAGGAGTTTCGCGGGTGCTTTTGGTCGGGGATTTCTGTGACATCCGGTCAGTCAGGCGGGGCCCGAGCGGACACTCTCCTATAGGTGCGTGGCGCGCCCACGCTTTGTAGAACCCAAAACGAGCTGCGCAGAGGCGCGAGCCGCATAGGGCGCAGGCCAACGGACTTATGATGGCAGACGATGCATGCTTAATGATCGAAAGATTTTTAACAGCGTATAAGATTCCGTGTGAGAACTGTTTCATGACGGTATTCCTTGTGCGATCGGAATTTAAAAAAGCGAACGATTTAATTGCTTCTTTACAAGAAGCAGAGAATGATGAACAAGACAGATCCAACCGCTGCAAACTGAATTTTTTATAAATAAACAATATACCCTCTGCTATGTAACTGAATTTCCTGTCATGAGATCTACAGCACAGAGCCGCCAATTTCCAGGTAGGGGAGGGTGGTAGGGAAGGTGAGGGTTGGGGGTTTACCACAGGGGAAAGGGTTAACCAACTGATCAATTTAATTACGTAGTCAATCAAACTGATAAGAGTGAGAGGGGGGGGGGGGCTATTCAAATAACTCAGGCCTGAAAGTGTGCCTGTATAGTGAAGGGGAGGGGGGATGGTTGAAGGTTTTCTGAGGGATTAGGGAGGGGAGGGGGCGGGGGCGGAACAATAGATTAAGGACCTGTCAATCAAAAGGAAGGATCATTCCCAGGGGGTCATTACCTGTCAATCAAAAGGATGGATTGCTACCAGCAGGTCTTAACCTGTCAATCAAAAGAGAACAATACGTTGTCACCTGAATGTAGGCTTGTTCCTTACGTAGGCAATCTGCACTAACAAAATGCACCAGCTCTCTCTCTCTGTCCCCCTACTGCTGTTACGTGAAATAAATTTTTAATGCATACAGCAATCAGCCTCAAATTGGTTTTAGGTTTCTTTATCAGAAAGTACTGATACTGGTTCTGAATTTATAGAATTCATCATCAGATGTCGTTCATGGTTCCATCAAAACTTTGCATATGGCAACTCACCAATAACTAACAGATCATATGATTTGAGGAAAGCATGAAAGCCATCTGATGATGGATTGTATTAATTCGAAATCAGTAACACTACTTTTTGAATAAAGTAACTTAAAAAATTATTGCTGGTTCCTGTGCACTATCAATTTACTTTATATACATCTGCTCTAACAGTACCTAACATTTGACTGAAAACCCCATTATCATAGTGCTGGAATCGATGCATGAAGCTGTCAACCGTTTAGCTGAAGTTGATGCTATGACAGGGCAATCCCAAGTACGGGTTACAGATATTTTCTACAAGATGCATGATATAAGACTCGCATTTGAAATCGGAGGAAACAACAAAACACAAAGGCAAAAAGTACACAACAATTCGCTCGTCAGCTCCCTATTCTACGAAATCTCACATAAAGTCAATGCCTTATCACCTCGCCTCTCTAATAGCCAGACTCAATTTTAACCATAGATGTTTCTGTGAACATTTTCACGGGTTGTACAGCAAACTGATACCTTTCTGCTGTTGTGGAGAGCAGGAGGCACATCACCTTTTCTTTGAGCGCTCCACTCTAAACAGAGATACTACAACCTTTTACAAGATCTTGTGAGGCCTGGTCATCAATTGCCAACATGAGTGATGGCTTTGCACCAACACAGTATCTTATGCTTTTCCATGCGATGTACAGATTCACTGCTGACACGGGTATCTGCATCTAAGATCAACGTATCACTGACAAAAGATTGCAAAAAAAGTGTTCTCCACCATCTGATTTTACACTGATAATATGGTATTTGTCTGTCTGTAGCTACGTACATTGTATCTAAAAAGCGCGCGCGTGTGCGTGTAAACAAAGAAATATTTTGACACTAATTTTCTATCAATGGCTGTGTATTTTATATAAATATGAGCTGGCTATATCTACATATTTACCTCTACATCTGTATCTATACTTCGCAAGCCACCCAACGGTGTACGGCATAAGCTAATGGCCAATAAATTCAATTAAAAAAATAGCATACAACACCCACACCCTGGGAAATGGAGGGCCAAGGTCCAAGCGAATCTCATCGTTTCGAAGACCACAGGTTTCGGTAGCGCAATGAGTGAGCCATGGGGTTGAAATCTCCTGGAAAATTTTACAGTCTTCTTGCGGTTTCCCTAAAACCACTACAGACCAATGCCAACACATTTTTCCAACAAAATGGCAATTCAATCTACTCCAGTCTTGCACAAATGAAGTAGTGCTTTATTTCCAATGAACAAATCGTCGATAAGAAGCATCCTTTTCAACCTTTTCTTGCGACTTATACGTTAATGTGGAACATTGTTACTGACATTACGAACTACAGCATGGATTGAAATGCTATTTAGTACTCTCAGACAGTAAATAGTAGCACTAAATACTATCACAGCAAAACAGGCTGAACAGCATGAACTACGAAAATTCAAGCGAAGAAACTGGGTGTCAGACAAAGGCTTTAAACACTTGAACAGACGTTCAGTCATCAAATACCCAAAAATACTAACGATGGATGTGACGAGACAATACCCGTAATAAAGGTGTAATTTTATGAGTAGTCATTTTCCATTTCAGTTCTTCATATTGGTTCGGGAGTTAAGATTAGAGACTTCTGGGCAAAATGGTGCCTGCAAAAGAATGACGAATTTATTGCCCTAAAGCATGCAAAATGTAACTGATGCATCAGCCACTATGCTCTAGCAAGTAACGCCTGTGGGGGCATCACTTCCACTTGCTGTGTTGATAGTGATGTACAGTGGGTAGTGCTGTCCACAGGTGGCTGAAACAGCCTACACTGTAACATCTATATTTTCGATAACGGTACTCGGGTTGGTAGTTTTGAGTGTGACTGATTTATCCTGTATTAAAATAAATTGGCGTGCTGTATAGTGGTGCCTCCGAATTTTTTATGTGGTGGTGTTGTTGTTGTTGTGGTCTTCAGTCCTGAGACTGGTTTGATGCAGCTCTCCATGCTACTCTATCCTGTGCAAGCTTCTTCATCTCCCAGTACCTACTGCAACCTACATCCTTCTGAATCTGCTTAGTGTATTCATCTCTTGGTCTCCCTCTACGATTTTTACCCTTCACGCTGCCCTCCAATGCTAAATTTGTGATCCCTTGATGCCTCAAAACGTGTCCTACCAACCGATCCCTTCTTCTAGTCAAGTTGTGCCACAAATTTCTCTTCTCCCCAATCCTATTCAATACCTCCTCATTAGTTACGTGATCTACCCACCTTATCTTCAGCATTCTTCTGTAGCACCACATTTCGAAAGCTTCTATTCTCTTCCTGTCCAAACTGGTTATCGTCCATGTTTCACTTCCATACATGGCTACACTCCATACAAATACTTTCAGAAACGACTTCCTGACACTTAAATCTATACTCGATGTTAACAAATTTCTCTTCTTCAGAAACGATTTCCTTGCCATTGCCAGTCTACATTTTATATCCTCTCTACTTCGACCATCATCAGTTATTTTACTTCCTAAATAGCAGAACTCCTTTACTACTTTAAGTGTCTCATTTCCTAATCTAATCCCCTCAGCATCACCCGATTTAATTTGAGTACATTCCATTATCCTCGTTTTGCTTTTGTTGATGTTCATCTTATATCCTCCTTTCAAGACACATTTTTTATGTGACAACTATTAAAGCTTTTTAAATGCAACAACCTTTATTAAATATTCTACGTCTGTATTCTTCATGTCTACATACTTATTTCCCAAAATTGTCACCCTGACGAGAGAGACCAGTTTGCTGATACTGTTACTGTAGAATGTTTGACTTCGTTGGCAGAACCACAAACTCACCTCCGCTTCCACCACTTCATTACTATCCAAGTGAAGTCATCGAACGTGTTCTTTAAGTTCTGGAAACTCATGAAAATCGGATGTGGACGAGTCCGGACTGTACGGAGGATGACCGACGATAGTGTACCAAGGAGACTAACTGTTGTAGACGTTGTACCGCTCGTGTGTGGTCTGGCATCGTCATACTGAAGGAGAAGGTGTTCCATGTGTGAACGAACTCTTCGAATTCGAAACTCGATTACAGCACGCTGTTTTTCACGCACCGGCTTAGGTTACACACCGCCATGTTACAAACTACAATTCGGAACCATCTAGTGGCAGAGAGCTGCAAATATGTAGATATGAAGAACAAAGATGTACGATAAAAATAACATTTGTTTTATTTAAAAAGCGTTGAGAGTTTTCACATAAAATACGAGGTGTTACTTCTCAGCACGCGCTCTTATAAGAATGAGGTTATAGTGGAAACCAACCCAATAAATCTCTGTAAGTTTCTGGCCTTAGAGTAATTTAATAAATTTTGACATGACGTAAATCCTTCTAAAAAGAAAGTCGATCCAGACGCTCGAACAATGATTCCTGCATTAAAATTTCGTAAGTCCTCTCGCCAGTGAAGATCCCATGTTTCAATGGGGAGTGTTCCATTAGTTGTCATGAGAGAACAGCCTCACGACTCTGGATTTACCGGTCACCCCAGCCACACAGTTTCTCACACAAGATGTCCCTTCCTCAGATATACTGTAGCACGGAAGGGGGTAACCTGTACTGAAGCACGGTAGGGAGTAGAAATTCAAACTGTATAATTTCAATTACTTACTATGATTTCCGTATGACAGAAAAAAATGAGGGCCGCCAGAAGACATGATCGGATTTGATTGTATCTTCGTACATGCACACAGCATCGGCGCGGATGTAAATGACCGCAGTTCTGACAGCTAAACGACGAGCACAGTGCATTAGTGTTGTTACCATGCCTCGTACGCTCTACACACTGATATGCCACAACATTATGACCACCTACCTAATAGCCGATATGTCCACATTTGACGCAGGTAACTGTGGCGACGAGTCATGGTTTGGCAGCAATGAGGCCTTGTTAGGTCGCTGGAGGGAGTTGGCACAGCATCTGCACACACGAGCTAGCTAATTCCCGTAAATGAGCTCTGACGCAACGTTAAATCACACCCCACATGTGTTCGATCAGGTTCAGGTCTGGCGATCTGGGGGCCAGCAAATCAATTGGAACTCGCCACTGTGTCCCTCGAACCCCTCGAACCACTCCATCACACTCCTGGCCTCCTTCCCCAGAACATACTGGAGCCGTCGCCAGCTTGTCTCCGTGCTACAGTACAGGTATCAAAGAGCTGTTCCCCTGGGAGACGACAAATTTGTGCCCCTCCCGCCGATATGATGAAAATAGTATAGGAATTAATCACAAACATGCAAAGCTCTGCCACTGCGCCAACGTCCAGTGCCGACGGTCACGTGCCCATTTCAGTCGTAGTTGCCGATGTCGTGGTGTTACCACTGGCACAAACATTGGTCGTCGGCTGCGGAGGCCCATCGTTAGGAGTGTTCGGTGCATTGTGCGTTCAGACACAGTTGTAATCTGCCCAGCATTAAAATCTGATGTTAGTTCCACCACAGTTCACCGCCTGTCCTGTTTTACCAGACTACACAACCTACGACGTCCGACATCTGTAATGAAAGATGACTGCCCAACACGACGACGTCTGGACGTGGTTTCACCTTTGGTTTCGCCATGTGTTGAAGACACTCACCATAGAACTCCACTAAAACCCAACAAGTCGTGCAATTTCCGAAATGCTCGTGCCGAGCCTCTGTGCCATCACAATCTGTCCACAGCCAAACTCACACAAATCGCGCGCCTTCCCCATTCTACACATGGATACTACATGATACTACATGCTCCATGCGTGTGTCTGACTAGCAGTCATTCTTCGCTGGGTGACGCTGCATCGCCTGGTCGGGTTTATATTTATAGTAGGTAAGTGGTCATAATGTTATAGCTGACCAGTGTATGGGTCATGAACTGCATCAGGTGTTGACTGATCACTGAGGAACATGTCACTGCGTTGTACTCGTCAGAGACAGTGGTATCAGCACCTGACCCTTTGGAAGGGGTCTCGTTGTTTGTCTTCAAGGACCTGGCCGACTACATCTGACCGCCACAAGAAGAACCACAATACTGTTCACCGAGCACATCGTAATCCCTTCACTTCTGTGCTTGCCATCCGAGACCAAGTAATAGACTCCTTGCAACATTCTGTTTTCCCATATTGTTGGTAGGAGACTAGCAGTAACTGCGCTAGAGAATTACCATCGCATCCATAGGTTGCTGCTATCACAAACAGAAACGGCTGCGTTTGGAGTGGTGCAGTGACATGGAAGCATGGACTGATGATGAAAGGCATTGCACTGTGTTCAGCGATGAATCCCCAGATGACCATCGTCGGGGATATTGAGGCGACCTGGGGGGGATGTCCCATTCTTACAACATTTAGGTGGGTCAGTGATGTTACTTCTGGTGTCGTGATGTAAGGGGCCATCAAGTATGACATCAGGGGGCACGGCTGGTAGTGACTGAGGGAACTCATGTGTTATCCTTCATGTGACAGTATTGTGGTGTCACCGCCAGACACCACACGTGCTAGGTGGTAGCCTTTAAATCGGCCGCGGTCCCACTATCAGTGATTGCAGACCGAGTGCCGCCACACGGCAGGTCTAGAGAGACTTCCTAGCACTCGCCCTAGTTGTACAGCCGACTTTGCTAGCGATGGTTCACTGACAAATTAACGCTCTCATTTGTCGAGACGATAGTTAGCATAGCCTTCAGCTACGTCATTTGCTACGGCCTAGCAAGGCGCCATTATCATTTGCTATTTATCGTGTGATGCATGTACCGTCAAGAGCTATGTTCACCACTTATGGATTAAAGTTAAGTATTCCAGCAGCTTCGTACTTTATTTGCTAGACGCAACTCCTTTAACTGTTCCAGACCTCACGCCAGCCTGCGTGAGCTTAAACGCGTGCCTTTCGGCTTCCTCTCATACTGATTTGGCTGTCTTGCCAAGTCACAACAAGTATAATGATGCCATTTTTCAACATGAAACTATTGGTGTCCACTTGGCGCTTGTCTCTATGAAATGTCTGCGTGATGTTGAGTACTCCTGTGGCCAGCAAGATCTTCAGTTCTGCCACTGATAGAACATGTGTGCGCCTGTCTCGGATGTCAGCTCCGTCCCAGTGCTAGCATCAAAGATACCAAGGACCATTTACAACAGTTGTGGACCAGCTTGTCTTAAGAGGGGATACAACGGCTTTATAATACCCTTCCCAACCGAACCAGCCAGCAAGATCTTCAGTTCTGCCACTGATAGAACATGTGTGCGCCTGTCTCGGATGTCAGCTCCGTCCCAGTGCTAGCATCAAAGATACCAAGGACCATTTACAACAGTTGTGGACCAGCTTGTCTTAAGAGGGGATACAACGGCTTTATAATACCCTTCCCAACCGAACCAGTGCATGCGTCCAGGCTAGAGGCAGCTTATACCGCTAACTTCTTTGCAAATATGACTGTACTTTGTAATCGCTGAAATAATATCACATACAATCTCAACCCATGTAGTTCCATTTTGTTTCCGCTTCCCCTTCTCGGTGCTTCACTTCTTTTGTCAGGCAGTGTATACAGGGTGTCCCAGGACGAATGGTCAGTATTCACGGGTATGACAGGAAAGGTCATTCGAAGCAAAAGCCTGTGAAACAAGGGCTCTAAAAAGCATACCTTAAGAGCTATGATCACTTGTCCATTTTCGCTGCCGTGGACACGTGCTCATAGATTTTAGGGTATGCGTTTTAGAGCCCTTGTTTAGCGTTTTTTGCTTTGAATGATCACTCCTGTCATATCCCTGAGTTTTGAACATTCCTCCTACGGTACCCCGTATAGAGGGCAAAGTATAACAGATTGAAATTTGTAGATCAGAAAGGAGACCTAACTATTTTATGTATAAAGACTATTGACATACATACAAAATATACAAGTATGAACCCTTCTCCTTTAAAAGAGAACATTCGATTTTTTCATCTTTTCGGTATCTTATCATTAGAACCAGAGCAATAGTAGTTGAATAACGATAGGTGTTGTGAAATGCCAATTTTCTTTCTTCGTCAACGCGTCATTTTTGTAATCCACGACTTTACATAGGGGACAGAATTATCACCTACTGCCTGGGAAGTAAATATTATGATACCTCTCTATAACTGAGCACTCCAGCGACGCTACACCAAAGCAAGGAAAAAAACATTAGTTTTGTATGTTTTATTTCTTCAGAGAGTATTATGAACTTTTAATATAATGGCATGACTAGTTATCGTAGTCTGTCTTTTACATATACCGGACAGCCTGAAATTTTAAGTGCAATAAAAAAGCAGGGAATTGAAGAATTCTTAATTAATTATTTATCATATTATGACAGAGAAATATAGACAACTGTTTACCACAAATACATACATTTCTAAAAAGATACACACACACTCAAGTTCGCTCTTAGTCCAGGTTGGAAATAAGTCGTATGTACAGTAAAAAACGCTTGTCTTGCAAGAGTGCGTAGTGTGAAACATAGAATAAACTACCCATACGATCCTTAGAGCTAGATAGAGATTTTTCTCCGGCAGTTACGCTCTGCTTTCTCGTTTTCCTGCTTCCCGATCTCCACTTTCCCTTACACCGCTGTGCCATTATTGGAGTACCCGTTTCCCCGCTGCGTTTAGTCGAGAATACTGTTCTTCTATTCCATTCATCTCAGGTGGTTTCGTGTTCTTTTGAATCTGCCATCCCAGTATTTCATTCGATGCAGTGCGTCGAGTCCGATTCTGACTTACGATTTGTTCATTTGTTGCTTTCTATCATGTCCCCTTTTCCAGATTAAACTAGCGTAGCATCTGCCGTATAATGAAGTGAATTATTCTGTATGTCTGACTGTAAGACATTTTTGTTATTAGTTCCGGATATTCATCATATTATCAGCAAGCTTCAGGAACAACACAGTTCAAATACATTTACTCTTAGTATTGTCGGCCCACATTTCGCAATGAGTTTGGATCTAATTGCATTCTTCAATATGTATTTGGTGAAATGGTTTCTCTTTTGTTAACAAACAGATCTTTGTATTCCATTGCCAAGGGTCAGTTGATTTCAAGAGTTCAGAGTGTAGTAAGAAATGATAATGCCTTTGCGTATCTCAATTTCTCGTTGTTAATCTTAGTCGCGCTATCAGCACGTGGTGCCATCATCACACTTTTGTTTCATGCATCTTGATAATATGTTGAAGGTCTCCATTAATTTCTGCTAAAGAGGTTGCATCATCAGTATATCGGAGGACGCTAATTATTCTGCCGCCAATTTTCAGACGTGTGTTAAACACCATCGCACCAACTGTTTTTACACGATTATCGATAATCGCGCATTGCGAAAAATTTACGTTTTTATTAACCAATGTTTCACACTGCTTTCATGAAGTACAAAATGTCTGAAAAATTTACTGGCATATTGTTTCACAGCTTGGACGGCACTTTTAAATATAGAGATTATCCGCTCTGGATAGTTTTTTTTTATTATTTTAACGCTTGATTGGCCTATTTCGACATTTAGATCTTTATCCAACGGAACATTGCACTTGGTACAGCTGTAATATGTGCACCATTTTGTACTACCATGGAAGGCGCAAGGTGAAACATTCTGCATCCTGCAACGGATCAAAAATCATTTCAACAACTGTAACAAAACAGATCAATACACTAAATGGTTCACCGCGAGACTTCCGTCGTCTGTCGATGTACTGTACTACATGCAACCACTTTGTACAAGAAAAATATTTCGACTGAGAATGATCAGTAGGTGTAAATAAAGACATTTCCAACATATGGGAAAAATCTCAAAGCAACATACTTTAATAAGCTCTCTTAGGCTACGGAACACATTTCATTTTATCACCTAGTAACTTACGTGTGTTTCTGAGATGTTTGTGGAACATTTCAGAGCCCACAATGGTAGACTGCACAATAGACGCTTATAATATCTGCAACTATGAAAACCAATGACTTGCCAACGGCACCTCTGTTTAATCCGTTTGCCTATGTCAGGTAGTTTGAGCTAGACCCTTCATTGTTGATAATTAATAGGCTTTTCTACCGATATAGCCACAAGGGTACATAAAGTTTGGAAAGATCTTTCTGTGTTTATTTTCCTCTGGATGAGAACTAATGTGGGTTCCACAACTGAACAAATACAGAAATATGTTTTTTTGATGTGTGCAGAAACATTTGTATTTTCTGTTGACATAATAATAAACAGCGAGAACCACAATCAAAAACTGTATCCATAATAATTACAATATAATATAATTCGTTAAAATTAATACAGAATACAAACTTACTGACAATTCTTATTACTGCACTAAATCGAGCCTGTTTTATAAAAAATACTTTTCTGCGCGTCTTCGATTATTCAGCACTCTAATAGTCTCTGAATTATCTAGGAATCACGTATGTGAGTAAAACAACAATCAAATATCACACCTGAAACATACAGAAACAGTTTCGAAACAAAATCATTTCTAATTGATAATGAACGACCGGATTAAATCAGTTGAACAACAGAAAACAATCAGTGTTCCGAATGTCATTCCTTAATTTAGAAACCAGATTACATTTGTATTTTCATCACCTCAACGACTCTGTTATTACATCGAGCGTACTAGGCCTCAAAAGTATGTCTACATCGATAGTCCACAAGCTACCGTACGGTGCGTGGCGAAGGGTACCCTGTACCACTACTTGTCGTTCCTCTTCCTGTTCCACTCGCAAACAGAGCGAGGAAAGTCCGCAGCTCCTGGTCTCGTGGTTAGCGTTGCTGCCTCTAGATCACGAGGTCCCGGGTTCGATTCCCGGCAGGGTTGGGAATTTCTCTGCCCAGGGACTGGGTGTTTGTGTTGTCCTCATCATTTCATCATCATTCATGACAGTGGTTAGAGTAGACTGTGTACAAAAATTGGGAGTTCGTACGGGCGCTGATGACCTCGCAGCTGAGCGCTCCACAAACCAGTCATCATCATCATCATCATCATCATCATCATCATCATCATCATCATCATCAGAGTGAGGAGAAAAAGACTGTCTATATGCCTCCTTATGAGCCGTAATTTCTCTTATATTATCTTCGTGGTCCTTACGCGCAATGTATGTCGGCAGCAGTAGAATCGTAAAACAGCAATCAGCTTCAAATGCAAGTTCTCTAAATTTTCTCAATAGTGCTCCGCGAAAAGAACGTCGCCCTCCCTCCAGGATCCCCATTTGAGTTCCCGAAGGATTTCCGCAATACTCGGCTGTTGCTCGAACCTACTAGTAACAATCTAGCAATCCACCTCTGCATTGCTTCGATGTCTTCCTTTAATCAGGCGCGGATGACAATCACTCGATCACTACTCTAGAATAGGTCACACTATCGTCCTATGTGCGGTCTCCTTTACAGATGAACCACACTTTGCTAAAATCTTCCCAATAAACCGAAGTCGGTCATTCGCCTTCCCTACTACAACCCTCACACGTCCGTTCCGTTTGATATAGCTTTGCAGCGTTGCGCCCAGATATATAAACGACGTGACTGTGTCAAGAACTACTAATGCTGCATCCGAACATTACGGGTTTGTTTCTCCTACTCAACTGCATTAACTTACATTTTTCCACATTTGTCTAGGTCGTCTTGTATCTTCCTACAGTCACTCAACTTCGACACCTTGCCGTAAACCACGGCATCATCAGCAAACAACCGCAGACTGCTGCCCACCCCGTCAGCCAAATTATTTATGTGTATAAAGAGCAACAGCGATTCTATCACACTTTCCTGGGGCACTCCTGACGATACCCTTGTCTCGAGGACAACATACTGGATTGTATTATTTAAAAAGTCTTCGAGCTACTCACAAATCTGTGAACTTATTCCATATGCTCGTACACTTCGTTGACAGTCTGCAAAGAGGCATTGTGTCAAATGCTTTCCGGAAATCTAGAAATATGGAGTCTGCCTTTTGGCCTTCATCTATAGTTCTCATTATATCATATGAGAAAAGAGCAAGCAGTATTTCGCACGAGGGACGCTTTCTAAAACCATGCTGATTCGTGAACATAAGCTTCTTGGTCTCAAGAAAGTTTACTATATTTGAACTGAGAATATGTTCAAGGATTACGCACCAAACAGAAGTTAGGGATATTGGTCTAATTTTGCGGGTCTGTTGTCTTACCCTTCTTATATACTGCAGTCACCTGCTCTTTTTTCCAGTCGCTTGGGACTTTGTTTTGGGCTAGTGACTCCCGATAAATGCAAGCTAAGTAAGGAGCCAATGCCGTAGAGTACTCTTTGTAAAATCGAACTAGGATTCCATCCGGACCTGGTGATTTACTTGCTTTCAAATCTTTCAGCTGTTTCTCTATCCCGGATATGCTTATTACTATGTCATTCATACGGAAGTCTGTTCGACGGTCAAATGACGGTATGTCTGTACGATTCTCCTGTGAGAACGATTTCTTGAACGTGAAATTTAAAACTTTGGCTTTCATTTTGCTCCCACACCAGACTGGTCAACAAGGGACTGAACAGAAGCCTTAGACCCACTTAGCGATTTTACATACGACCAGAATTTTCTCTGGTTCTCTGCCGGATCTTTTGCTAAGGTGTTACGGTTGTAGTAGTTGTACGCTTCGCACATAGCTCTTTTCACAGAAGCACGAATCTCTACTAACCTTCGCTTTTGAACTGAGAGTGCAACAATCTCTGCTTCCTCAGTATCCGCCGATTTTCGTTACAAAACCATAGTGGGTCTTTTCCATCCTTTATCCACTTACTAGGCACGCAACTCTCCAGACCACGATTTACAATCCGCTTAAACTGTGCCCATAATTCCTCTAAATCCATGTTACTGGACCTAGATGACGCCAATTCACTGTCTAAGTGAGATGTTAGCAACTCCTTATCTGTTCTATCTAGCACTAACTCTCTCCTAGCCTTCTTGATTGATTTATTAACTTTCGTAATCATAGTTGCTATATGACATCATGATCGCTAATTTCCATTTATATACTGATATTGGCGATAGGCCCCGGCCTATTTGCAGCTACATGGTCTAAGATATTTACAATGCGTTTGGGCTGCCGAGCTAGATGCTGAAGAGAATTTTCCGAAAACGTGTTCAAAGGTGACTGTCTGTACCCTCCGCAATGGATACATAGACACGCCGCCTCCAGCCAGTAGTTAGCGCTACTGACCGTATACTTTCTTCAAATAACTCTAGAACAGTGTCTCAGCAAAATCGGGTGGCCGGTAAAAACATCCATCAGTTAACTTGGTTTCACCTACAACTGTTACACGCGACCACATGACTTCACTGTCACAATTAACTTCGACCTCAATACAGACAATATTTTTGTCAACTGCAATTAACACTGTCTCTCCCCCCCCCCCCCCCCCACACACACACACCTATGGCCTCTAATATGACTTTCCGATATACGTTCTACAAATCGCTAAATATCTCAGAGCTTTCCACTTCAGGTTTCAGCAAGCTCTCGGTCCCGAGAATAATTTGAGTGCGAGAACTTTCCAGGAGAGCAGTAAATTTGGGAACTTTCTTACGAATATTTCGACATTCTATTAATAGAACTGCGACAGTGGAAGTGTTTTTATTCTGAAGGCCGTTTGACTCTCTTTACTGCATATCGACTGGCGAGTGTTCATCAGAGCACCTCAAACGACTGCCTAGCATAAAAAATCCTCATGCGCACTCCACAAGAACCCTGGTACCCGAGTAGCTACCTCCTTTGTGTAGTGTACTCCTGGCCTACCAAGGAGACTCCTACAAAACCCCACATGATAACGCAGGTCTAGAAATCTTCAAGCAAGACCGCCGCACAGCCAATGAAGCCATTGGCTGAGACCCACCACTCGGCTCCAAATCGAAGGACCCGGATCAACTCTGGGAATGATACTGCAAACTGCGAGCTCTGCTTGCACCCCGAGCGCGAGGCCAGCAGTCTTCACCACCTCCGCCAGCTGCCTGTATGAACTGAGGATCGCTTCAGAAAACATGCGGCAGGCGTCGTTGCTGCCGACGTGAGCCACAACATGCAGAGGACGACGGTTCAATCCCGCGTCCGGCCATCCTGATTTAGGTTTTCCGTGATTTCCCTAAATCACTCCAGGCAAATGCTGGGATGGTTCCTCTGAAAGGGCACGGCCGACTTCCTTCCCCATCCTTCCCTAATCCGATGAGACCGATGACCACGCTGTCTGGTCTCCTTCCCCAAAACAACCAACTGCACCCTGCACGCTCGACAGCCACAGGCAAGGCGGCCTCCACATCCCGGATGAGGTCCTCTGGCAGACGTATTTAATGCACATGGCCCTTTTTTCGAGCCCTTAACTCTATCTGCCTAATGGGCTCTATAACGCGCCTAACATTGGAGCTCTCTGTGACTAATAAACCACTCTCCTGTGTGCCTGCTGATCGCGAAACCTGTGGAAAATTCGTAGATTCAGACATTCAAACGTCGTTCTGTTAATGAAGCAGTTGCCAGCACTAGTTAATTATCGTACACAATCAAAAGCGAGGAAACACACTGATACCATATAATAAATACTGACAGTTGTCAGTACAAGCGTAATGGAATCCACTCTGTCCCATGTCAGTAACATTTCCGTGCGGTCGTAATACTGTTCATTCTTACGTCGACAATCTTTTCTGCTATTGCAATGAAGCAAGTTTGTCTGCAGTGCTTTAGAAGATGGCACATTCACCATTTGCCGGGGTAATGGGTGAGACGTACCCAACTTACAACCAGTAACCTCTCCGACTCTCGAAAAAACGAAGTCTGCAGAGGAAGTGTGTTAGAGGCATCGCGCTCTTTGAGAAGAACCAACTAGGTTTTGCCTTAAGCGATTAGGTAAATTACGAGGAAAGACGAGCCCAGTATCTTACTACTGCCATACCTAGGATGGTTGTAAGTAATGTTGAGAATACGTAAGGCGGACCAATAAGAACTACACCGAAGCGCCAAAGAAACTGGTACAGGCACGCGTACTCAAATACAGAGAGATGTCATCAGGCAAAATACGGCGCGGCCGTCGGCAACGCCTTTATAAGACAACAAGTGTCTGACGCAGTTGTTAGATCGGTTACTGCTGCTACAGAGGCATGTTATCAATATTTAAGTGAGTCTGAATGCGGTGTTATAGCAGTCGCACGAGCGATGGGATACAGCATCTTCGAGGTAGCGATTACGGGGATTTTCCCGTACGCCGATTTCACGGGTGTACCGTGGATATCAGGAATCGGGTAAGACATCAAATCTCCAACATCGCTGCGGCCGAAAAAGATCCTGCTATAACGGGCCCAACGACGACTGAAGAGAATCGTTCAACGTGACAGAAGTGCAACCCTTTCGCAAACTGCTGCAGATTTGAATGATGGGTCATCAACAAGTGTCAGTGTGCGAACCATTCAACGAAACATCATCGATATGGGCTTTCGAAGCCGAAGGTCCACTCGTGTAGCCCTGATGACTGCACGACACATAGCTTTACACCTCCCCTTGGCCCGTCAATACCGACAATGGACTGTTGATGACTGGAAACATGCTGCCTGGTCGGACGAGTCTCGTTTCAAATTGTATCTAGCGGATGGACACGTACGGGTATGGAGACAACTTCATGAATCCATGGATCCTGCATGTCAGTAAAGGACTGTTCAAGCTGGTGAAGGCTCTGTAATGATGTGGGGCGTGTGCAGGTGAAGTGATACGGGACCCCTGACACGTCTACATACGACTCTGACAGGTGCCACGTACGTAAGCATCCTGTCAGAGCACTTGCATCTATTCAGGTCCATTGTGAATTCTGACGGACTTGGGCAATTCCAGGAGGACATTGCGACACCCCCACACGTCCAGAATTACAGGGTTCAAGGTGTCAGTTGCCTCCAGCACTACTTCAGCATTAGTCGAATCCATGCCACGTCGTGTTGCGGCACTCCTGCATGCTCGAGGGGGCCCACACGATATTAGACATGTTTATCTGTCTTTCTGGCTCTTCAGTGTACATACCAACAATATATTCCTACTACCCATACGTCCCACTGTTTCCTACGAAATTCAAGTCTTTTATAGCTGAAGAGCTTCGTACTCCGTGGTCTCCAATAGTGAAATACAGTCTGGATTAGACGGACATTTTAGGAGACCACAAGGTGTCGTGCAAAACAAATTTTCTCTAACAAGGGTGCTATCTTCGAAAATGGCAATTGTTGTTTTCACAACACCCTTTTTCAGGAGCGCTCTGGCGACAACTAACTAGGCTTCAATGCCATCAACAATGATCGAGAACATTTAGTCAGTTTCAGAACAGTGATTTTCTTGTATATTCTTTTATCCTCCCTTTCCCAAGGTTTCCGGCCAACAGGTGTACAGTATCTTCTGTGTAGGATGAGGAATGGTTTAAAATCTTTCTGGAAATGATTCACCAAGTGTATACAGCCATTCCGCGACGAATTACAGCCGCACGGCGGCTTAAAGACTGTGCTGCAATCGTCTGAATGATAACATATTACCACGCTAGCTGACACTGGATAGCTATCCGATTGTTTTGTTTCCATTATTGCACTGTTGCGGCTGGGATATCATTTTCACACGTTATCTTAAGTACAACCCATGAAACGGACATATTTGGGTTAGAGTCCAAGAGTTCTTCAAAGCGTTCTGATTCCTCTATGGCAACCAGTGTCGTAAATTGCTATCATTCACACAATTTGTAATGTATATGGATCTCGTTGTAACCAAAACATCGGGCCATCTAACATTTATTAATTTTAACAGTTCAGATGTTTCCAGCATCTAACTCCTGGAAACACGCGAACAAATATATTTGTAATATATCGTGTCGTTTCTCACTTTGACAGCATACCTAAAAATCCTTTTAATAAGCTTTGTCGAGTATCAGTACGCAATATCAAGCTAGACGAACTAACGACCGCAAGTTATTGCAACGTGAAAGTGCGAGAACTAATGGAAGCATTGAAGCAGTCCTGGAGCAGGGATTTGCAACCGACTGGTCCTTCGCATTCCTAACGCAGATCTGTATCGTAGCATGACACAAGCGGCAGAAAGCAGTCAGGGTTCCGTGAGCGGTTCTTTTGTTCGTCAGCAGCATGTTCATGCTCGTGTTTTTTTTCTTTTGGTTTCCTGCTTAAGCGCAGCTGTCATGCACTCGTAGGAGGGAGCGGACAAGGAAAAAATGAATAGACAATCCAAAGATTACATGTTTCCTGTTCTTGAAAGTAATCCCTGCAATTTAAGTTGACCAACAGACAAATTACTCATGGCTCTTACGTCGTCGCCGAATCTCTATGCATTAGTATTGCCGAACAACATCAATAGGATAACATTTTTGTTATTTTTTTCAACGCACTAAATTCCATTACCATGTCTTGTAGCCAACCTTACTCATCACGATATCGTAAGGTCCACGTGATCGAATTGAGTTCATATCTGTTGTGATAGCTAGACCACATGACCCCCTCAAAGGCTGACCTATAGGTCGCTCGCTGCACGCACTTCCTTTCCGCTGTCTTCGTCTTTGATCACCTACAATAATTTCAATGCAAACATGTTGCGTTTCGCGAATGAGCAGGGGAGACTGATTGGTGATTTCTAGCATGGCATTTAAAACACCTTTAAACAAACATTCACACTCGTCCCGATTCGATGTACTGTCAAATCGCCCAGCTTGGGAGGCGAGTATGTCCCTAATACGAGTTGTTCGTGCAATCCTCATGGCTCCTACACAGCGTCTTACGTTTTACCAGCGATAGGCATTTCTCTCTCGAACATGATACCATGTCAAAACAAGACATTTCCAAATAATAGCACTATACTGCAAATAAGGGGGTGATAAAGCAGAGGGTAAAGCCTAACGATTACCGGAAGGAAGAAATTCAACAATTACTTTAAAAAAAATCGCTGATTACTACACCGTTGAAACCACCATTGAAAACCAGTATGTTCATAACTTACTCTTGAATGGCAAACCAAAAAGGACAGGTAGCTCAAAACACGAAGAAAATAAAACACATTGTACCCGTCAGTATAACGGAACTGGAGAAGATCATTAACGAATTTTACAAAGAGGGGAGAGGAGTCGCGGGTTTGTACGACGTCTGATCACAGTAAATAAATAATTTTAGACTGAATACTGGACAATAAATCCTACTGCTCTTCACTGACTGTGTGAATTGATGCCACTCCAGTGACATAAACAACAACAAAATTCGTTGATTGTTGTTCAATTACATTAACACCATACTTTTTAAAGAGATGCTGATGTGTATGCATGGTCCAGAACCTGAAAACACCTTTTAGCATATTCTTAACAATATCAACACATTTTCAATGACGTGTACTACCGACTTTGTGACCAAGGTGTTCATTCTTTCCGCGTGCTATACGAGATTCGAATAATAGAGAATTGTGAAGGTGGTTCGATGAACCCTCTGCCAGGTACTTAAATGTGATTTGTAGAGTATCCATGTAGATGTAGATTTCGTTCATGATTGTTGACTTTTACTCTCAACATACTTTTAAAAAAGATACTGATGTGTAACTAACGCCCTGAACCTGGAAATACTGAGTACGACATTCACTGGGGAAAATGACACCTACTATTGAGACTTAAATGTTTTACCAATGTTATTTATAATCCGCCTTGATTGCAAAAAATGTTTATTCATATGACCGGTTTCGGTTCCTCTAGCACTATCTTCAGATCTGCAATTTCAGTTACAGGAGTAATCCGTCCATACACAGCAACCTACACATACTGCGTTTGATGTGACGCAGCATGTGAAGGTTGCTGTGTATGCACGGGTAGTGAGGCATCGAAGCATCGTTAATTTGTAATGGAGGGAAGAGTATCTGTGTGTGTGGGGGGGGGGGGGGTAAATAATGCAGAGAGAGAGAGAGAGAGAGAGAGAGAGAGAGAGAGAGAGATGAAGACAGTAAACAGGTTCAAATAGACATGGGTTGCAGTAGTTATTCGGAGATGCAGAGGCTTGCACAGGATAGAACAGCATGGAGATCTACATCAAGCCAGGCTTCGGACTGAAGATCACAACAGTTATTAGTATTGGAGTCAGAAATTTTCTTGTAAGCTGCTTGGCACCTTTCCGTATGCTAAATGAATTGTGACTAAATTTTACTTAATTATGAAATCCCACACGCTGTTTAGAAAGTATGCTCCTCATTTTAGCATTATGCCACACATTATGGGTATTGTGCGCCCTTTTGTATTTTCAACTAGAATTTTGTCTACGAATTGTTTTCATAAAATTTTGATTTTGTGCTTAGGCATTTCTTATCGTAGATTAACGAAAATGATAGCACACCGTCTTCCTTTTATTGCTGCACTCGCCAAAAATATATATCTAGCGTCTGCCAGCGGTTATGGACATCCCTTCCGTACATGCCCCGAATGTATTTCTCCACGGAGGCACACCCACCGCCACAGACCTCTCCTCGTTTCATAGCAGGCGCGCCTCACATACTTTTCCGTGGAAGTAGGTCTCTGGAGAAACACGTATGCCTGTGCACAGCTTGACGCCCAAAAAGGCTGTGTCCGGTTTGAGGTTTGACTTTAGAAGGTGCTGGGTCAACGTCGTCAGCTCGCTTTCCCTTTCAGAAAACAGTGGAAACGAAGAGTGAAACAAGTCTTCGGCGAACACTTATCGTAGCAACGTTACTCCAAGTGCCAGTAAGTGGCATTTCTGTACTTACATCGATTCTGTAGCCATGTGTCTGTAGCATGCGTGCGTGCGCACGCACAAGTGAAACTTCACAGCGTAGCGTCGTTTGCCTTCATTACTATATAGAAACACTGTATGCCTGGTTAGGATGTACAAGGTGTAGCATCCTTACGAAGCGTTCAAGATGAAAACAAAAGGTTCCTTCCAAAAATATTAGTAATTCACAAAACCACCGTTTAGGGTCACTGACTTTCATCTGTCATACAGTGCTAGAACATTCTCTGAGCTCAAACATAAAGAAGTATCTCGAACATGCCAACCAGGATGGATGTCGAAAACATGGATCAAGCGAAATCCAATTTATACTTTTCCTTAGATGACATAAAGCATATGAAACGTTTATTAACAAAATTACGATTGCGGGTTTCTAGGTTGGGAAATCGCAGCATACTATCTTGGATGGTGATCCATCGAAAGAAGTGGAAGTAACTTCAGGAGTGACCCAGGGAAGTGTGTTGGGACCCTTGCCGTTCATGTTATATATAATATCAATGACCTAGCAGACACTATAATAGTAAATTCAGACTTTTTGATGATGCTGTTATCTGTAATGACAAAGCTGAAGATTCATCCAGTCAGGCGTCGTAAGGGTTCAAAGTGGTGCGAAGAGCGGCAACTTTATTTAAATGTAAGGACATGTAAGATTTTGCATTTCACACAACGTAGAAATTATAATCACTCAGGTACATGACTACACCAGTGGGTCATAACTGGAGTCAGTCAACTTATACAAATACCTGGATGTAACAATTCTTACCGATATAAGACAGAATGACCAGAGCAGCACAGTCGTGGGTAAGCAGTAGAGATGGCTCTACCGCTGCCCAAAACATCTCAGGTGGGATGAGGACCATGGAATGTTCCGCTCTTTTGCCACAGCTAGTGCACGGCTTGAAGATCGCAGATTGCGTCCAGCATTCTCAACCATGACAACAGTAACTTCCTCAACAATTTGTGGCGCAGTTGGCCGTCGGCTTGTCCTAAGAACAGTCCCCAAATCGTCAGTTAATTCGAACTTCCGAATCATGTTCAACCTCGGTGCGGAAGAGGCCCTCGCCATATTCCCTTAATGCGTCGATATTCGCGAAAACCGGCAGCACTATTCCTGTTTTGATAAAACAAATTTCGGAGAACAGTCCAGCTCACGTTGTCCATACCTACGTTGGCTGCAACTATAATGCACACTGATGCTTACGGTACCATTAGCGGGCGCCTGACAGAAAATCATGACACTAACACTACTAACAACGCAAATCCCGCACCGTACAGTCTGATCATCATTCCCGTAAAGTTGGATATCCATAGGTAAATAGTTTTCCGTCTGTCCTGGCTCAACTAGCGGAAGTTTAATTACAACCATCGTGTAAACAAAGAAGGACCGCCTTACGGCGACGCCAGAGGCTGGTCTAACTTTATTTCCTTGATAGCTGATGGCATGTATTGTTCTACAATCTAGACAGTGAGTCACCACGTTTAAAAGGCTCCGCTGTTATCAGCAAGGTGCGTCGTATGGAGATACCCAGAGTTTTGCAACGGCATTGTAAATCCGTGCAATATCAACACCTTGTTATGAAAACAGAGGCAATAAAACGGTTCTACGAACATCGCGCGTGGAGTGAGCCAACAGAGACGGGTGCCTTGGAGCCGAGGCGCCGTTACAGATGCAGGCGGGACGCCTACAAGCGATAATGCGTAATGTGTCATACGTGAGGACAAAGTGCCTTTGTTCCGTGTCAGCGGCATTCTACCTGCCGCTAGGCGTGGCTGTGACTTGCTCAACGCCTGCCGCCCAAGGTAAATGTAAATTTTCGTCCCGCCGTTCAAAATCTGTGTCAAAGACGCCCGCTGCCTCCGCCTCGCCGCTTTGCATCCGCGGGCTGGAAGAGGTAGACGAAAAAATTAGCAATCCTTGCTGTAAATAATTACGGCTCTCCAATTATAGCTAGTGCATCCGACGGTCGAACCTTCATTTTTTTATAGGGTGAGCCAGAAGTCACAATCGGAAATGTTTAATTTTATTGTATTGAAACAAGAAGCCACATGAAAGGCAAACAAGATCATGAAACGACTCCCTGGATCTTGCAGAAACTGCATTTAACAGAAAAGGATACTAGCAAGAATGGAATTACACAGAAACGAATGCTCTTACGTACTTCTCACATAGCTCAGACACCGTGTACGCTATCATTCCCGGCGCAGAGTTGGTTTCGCTGCCATGTGTCTCTACTTGCCCAGCGAAGCATTTCCGGAGTGATCGCTCTCAGAGTATGTGTAATCTCTTCTTTCAGCTCTTCAACGGAAGTCACGCGAGTTGCGCAAATATTCTCCTTTAAGAAGGACCACAGCCAATTACAGGACGTTGTCAAGTCCGGTCTCCTGGGCGGTCATATAAGAGGCCCTCCAAGTCCAATCCGTAACAGAAATTGGTTGTTCAACTACTCTAGAACAGGAGTCCGGTAGTGTTCAGGGGAACCGTCCTGTTGCATGACAACGTCGTTCAGCAGTCCAGCTTTTCTGAATTCATGTAGAGGACAGTGAGACGACATTTGGAGGAACGGTGCCCCTGTCACAGACCAAACCAAGAAATGCGGCCCGATGATAGTCACTGGCAACCCCGGCCCATAGCGTAATACGAGAAGGTGTTGGATAATTTCATCACAATAATGAGGGTTTTATTTCGTCAAGTTATAAAGATTTCGAGCCCAGGAGCTAAGATACACAGCACATTCACTTGTCATAACACTACGACGAGCCACTAATGCTGTAAAAGCTGCAAGTACCTGTTCGCACGAATCACGTTCCGTATTCATATCGTGATCACTCAATTCATTGATCCTGCCATCTCGAAATGAACGGTAACCTCCTTTTTGCATCCAACAACCTGTGTCCGTCAACAGCATCCTTGTCGATTTTGCTGCTGAACGAAACATTGATGCATTTAGAAGTTGAGTGACTTCATTATCGTTGTCATATTTCTTGGATCTTCCACTATGTTGTGCATCTGTCACAGACACCGTTGCAGAGGCCTTTCTGCCCAGTTTGTGAAGATTAGTGCCCACAGGAGCTTCTTTCTTGCGCCCATTAAACAATTTTTCCCTAATTTCATCATATGTATCACCCGTTCGTACCTTTTCATGCACTCATAGGCTAAGATGATGTTCTTCAATTGTGAATCTGCTTGTATCCGCGGTTATAACGCAAATGTTTACTACAGTATCATCTTCGCAGCAAAACAAGACACGATCACAAGCCGTAGCAATCGCCTGTGTTGTAATTTGAGTGGCCTCTACCGGAAGACAGACGAACTACGGGCAGAGAACATCGTTTTCAACCTAGAATACATTTCCCGATCTACGTAACCGCGAAACTGTATATTAAGTTACTTGATATTTCCGATCGTGACCTCTGGCCCGTCCTGTACAGATTAAGACAGAGTGACTAACTATTCCAGAATGAGATTTTCACTCTGCAGCGGAGTGTGCGCTGATATGAAACTTCCTGACAGATTAAAACTGTGTGCCGGACCGAGACTCGAACTCGGGCCTTTGCCTTTCGCGTGCTGCCAATACGCTTCCGAAGAACCGCGTCAAAATGCTTACAAGGCTAAGAAACAGTGAGTCCTTATTGCTCGAAAAATGAAACAACTTTCAGTTGGAAAAGTCGTGCTCTATCACAGTCACACAATGAAATCGGGCTGTGGCAGCGGGAGACATCAGCAGAAGAAACGGGAGTACGCCAATGCCAACTATAACAACCTACCAAAATTCACAGCGAGTAACTTACATAGTTCCATCACATAATGAAACGGTTTCTGTACTGTTGTGGGCTGCAGTACACATATTCCCCCGAGAAATACAATTATTTAACAGAAACAAGAGACAAGTCGTTATCATGTGTTGGTGTTTGCGGAAACCAGCAGATTTAACGTCACTTATTCCGCTTCATCTGAAAAAAATAGCCAAGATACCGAAGAGCAGCTGTTGCACCGAAAGCATTTCTGGTTGCGATATAAATGCCACTTTGGGGCCTAGAACAAGAGAAATGGCGGCTATGCAAGCGAGTTTGATGATTTTGAAGCCAAAGAAAGGATCGTTAACAGATTATCTCGTCAGCTTCACGATAATAATGGCCCAGCACTAAAACAGCTGGACAAGGCTGGGGAAGGCATTAACTCTGACATGATTTAGCGAAACCGCAAAAAATCTGAATCAGGGTGGCACGACAGTCACAGTTCTAAGTACAGGGTGTTTCAAAAATGACCGGTATATTTGAAACGGCAATAAAAGCTAAACGAGCAGCGATAGAAATACATCGTTTGTTGCAATATGCTTGGGACTACAGTACATTTTCAGGCGGACAAACTTTCGAAATTACAGTAGTTACAATTTTCAACAACAGATGGCGCTGCAAGTGATGTGAAAGATATAGAAGACAACGCAGTCTGTGGGTGCGCCATTCTGTACGTCGTCTTTCTGCTGTAAGCGTGTGCTGTTCACAACGTGCAAGTGTGCTGTGGACAACATGGTTTATTCCTTAGAACAGAGGATTTTTCTGGTGTTGGAATTCCACCGCCTAGAACACAGTGTTGTTGCAACAAGACGAAGTTTTCAACGGAGGTTTAATGTAACCAAAAGACCCAAAAGCGATACAATAAAGGATCTGTTTCGGACTGGGAACGTGACGGATGAACGTGCTGGAAAGGTAGGGCAACCGCGTACGGCAACCACAGAGGGCAACACGCAGCTAGTCCAGCAGGTGATCCAACAGCGGCCTCGTTTCCGTTCGCCGTGTTGCAGCTGCGGTCCAAATGACGCCAACGTCCACGTATCGTCTCATGCGCCAGAGTTTACACCTCTATCCATACAAAATTCAAACGCGGCAACCCCTCAGCGCCGCTACCATTGCCGCACGAGACACATTCGCTAACGATATAGTGCACAGGATTGATGACGGCGATATGCATGTGGGCAGCATTTGGTTTACTGACGAAGCTTATTTTTACCTGGACGGCTTCGTCAATAAACAGAACTGGCGCATATGGGGAACCGAAAAGCCCCATGTTGCAGTCCCATCGTCCCTGCATCCTGAAAAAGTACTGGTCTGAGCCGCCATTTCTTCCAAAGGAATCATTGGCCCATTTTTCAGATCCGAAACGATTACTGCATCACGCTATCTGGACATTCTTCGTGAATTTGTGGCCGTACAAACTGCCTTAGACGACACTGCGAACACCTCGTGGTTTATGCAAGATGGTGCTCGGCCACATCGCACGGCCGACGTCTTTAATTTCCTGAATGAATATTTCGATGATCGTGTGATTGCTTTGGGCTATCCGAAACATACAGGAGGCGGCGTGGATTGGCCTCCCTATTCGCCAGACATGAACCCCTGTGACTTCTTTCTGTGGGGACACTTGAAAGACCAGATGTACCGCCAGAATCCAGAAACAATTGAACAGCTGAAGCAGTACATCTCATCTGCATGTGAAGCCATTCCGCCAGACACGTTGTCAAAGGTTTCGGGTAATTTCATTCAGAGACTACGCCATATTATTGCTACGCATGGTGGATATGTGGAAAATATCGTACTCTAGAGTTTCCCAGACCGCAGCGCCATCTGTTGTTGACAATTGTAACTACTGTAATTTCGAAAGTTTGTCTGCCTGAAAATGTACTGTTGTCCCAAGCATATTGGAACAAACGGTGTATTTCTATCGCTGCTCGTTTAGTTTGTATTGCCGTTTCAAATATACCGGTCATTTTTGAAACACCCTGTAGGTACAATGATGGAAGGTAATTTACACTCATGTCTAACTTTTATGACAAATACATTATCCAGTCACATTAATGTGATCACTTGTCAAAAGGCTCAGTAAGCACCTTTTGCAACGTGAGACGTGCAGGAAGAGTGTCACTGAGGTTCTGAAAGGTTAAGGATCCATAGCGAGGTGGTCTCACAGACGCTCGATTGGGTTTTAATCTGGCCAGGTGAGTACGCTAAACTAATCCCTATGTTCTTCTAACCAAACACGTATACCGTGACCTGTGTGGAAACGTTACGTTGTCTTACTTGTAGATACTATCGTGCTGAGGAAAAACAAACTGCATGTAGGAGTGGTCATGGTCCCCAAGGATACTTGCATATTTGTGTTGATCCACTGCGCCTTCCCTAACGAGATCATTCAGTAAATGCCACAAAAACATTCCCCAGACCATAACGCCCTCTCCTAGCTACAAGGTGTTTGCTTTCAGACTTTTCACATCATACACATCAACAGCTATTTGTCCGATTCAGCATAAAACGTGATTCATCTGAAAAGGCCGCCTGTCGCTACCCAATAGACGCCCAGTCGGGGTATTGGCGTGGAAATTCCAGCCCTTATAGCTGACGAACAGCAGTCAAGCACGGCTGCGTGAACCAGAGGCCCATATACGCAGGAACGTTCGCTCAAGGGTTGTTTAAGAGACACTAGTAACTCCTTGGTTGCTGAACAGTTGCACGTCTATACACCCGTACACATCTACGCAGCCGTCATTCATCCTTGTCATTTATGGTCTGTGGTGCACCACAACTGCCTCGACGCCGGCTTTGGATAACGCCATTTTGCCATGCGCAGTACAGTTTAACCACGGCGGAATGCGACGTCATAAGCGCGTGACTGCGTGTGAGATCGCTCTCTAAGTTTTCATATATTTTTAGGTTTCAGATACATATTTTAACGGTTTTTGTGATAATATTTACAATATAAGTGACTTATTAGTGGTTTCTTCATTCACCTCCGCCTTTCTTGTGTTGTGACCTGATATTTGTGTTTCGTATCGAGCAACTTAACCTCTTACCTGTGTTTACATTCCGCGCTGACCAGTTGCAGCTGTAGCGGCGCATCGAAAGCTAGGTACTAATTAATTGTTTGTGTATAGTGGTTTATTTAGGAACTTTAGTAATCTTCAACCGGTGTTCTTGGTGTTTTCTGGTGAAATAATTTCAGAAGAAATTTTTGGGAACTGTTTTCAGTTTCGTTACTGAGTCATTAGACGTTTGATTTTCTTTCTGTGTTAGTCTTTTGTTATATTCTCATTTGCTGTTGATTAATACTGTTCATAATAGTAGTTACTTCCCTTGTAGAGTAAGTTTGTGATTATTGTAGTCAGTTTTTTAACATCTTCTTATTGTACTAGCGGAACTTAAAGTAGTTTTCTTGTTTCAATAACTGTAAAATTTTACCATGAGTGAGAAGTGTGGGCTTTGCCGTAGGTTCGTGAGTAGTGGATTGCGGTGTGAGACTTGTTCGAAGTATTTTCACTGGGGGGAATGCAGTGGGAAAGCCAGTGGGCATTCTGGTGAGATCCTCTCCTGGAACTGCAGGTTATGTAGCAAGAGTAAGTTGATAGAGGAGCAGGAGCGTAAGATCTGTGCCCTTCAGGTGCAGTTGAAAAGCGCACAGGAGGAGCTAGATAGGATGAGGAGGGAGAAGGGGATTGGGGAATGGGAGCTGGCTGAGGTGTAGGCCAGCAGTTGCAGGAAGTGTTGTGGAGTGAGTACCAGGTCACCAGCATTGTGAAGCCTAATGCAGGATTGGCTCAGGTGACTGTTAACATAGGGGGGTTATGTAGGGATTTTACTAAAGAGGATCAGGTAGTGATTGTGGGTGGGGCTGGTAATAGTATTGATAGGGATGGGGAGTATGACATAGATGGTGACCTGGAAAAGATAGCCACTCAGACTGTGCAACACGAATGTGCATTTCGTGGAACTGTTTCAGCGTCACGATGGGCCTCATCTTAATACAGCCGTCAAGCGTAATAACATGAGACTTGGGGATGCGCTGATGACAGAAGGCATGAGTCACATTTCAGTGGTGTCGGTGGAGTCTATCAGCAGGACGGGTTTCACTAGACATGGCCTGCACCTCAACAGGTATGGGAAGGGGAGTTTGGCAAAGCTTATAGGTGACAGCATAGGTGGGGTTGGTGGGATCACTCATGGGAAAACTCCTGTACTAGTGGGTGTTAGAGCCGCACCTTTTTTAGATTGAAGTCAGTGATAGGTATTACTGCTTAAGGGAAGTCTCTTTAACAAAGAGACCACTTTCGACAAAGCTTAGGTATCCGAGTAACGAGGGAATTAATATATTTCATCAAAATATACAAGGTATCAGAGATAAAGTTAGTGAACTGCTTATAGATGTTGACATTGCAATTATTGGTATATCTGAACACTTCTTAAATAAGGAGATAATTCAGAGGCCTCCTTTACCAGGATACAGGTTGGCTGGCAGCTTTTCTAGGAGCTCTTTGCGGTGTGGGGGAGTAGCCATGTATGTGAAAAACAGTATCCCATTTGAGTCAATTGATGTTTCAAAGTACTGCACTGAAAAGGTGTTTGAATGTTGTGCAGGTGTGGCTAAATTTAGTGGAGTTAAACTTCTAACTGTTGTTATTTATAGGTCCCCAGACTCCGATTTCACAACATTTTTGCTAAAGCTAGAGGAGGTTCTTGGTTCACTTTATAGGAAATACAAAAAGTTAGTTATATGTGGTGACTTCAATATTAATTGTATAAGTGATTGTGCAAGGAAAAGGATGCTGGTAGACCACCTTAATTCATATAATCTTATGCAAACCGTATTCTTTCCAACGAGAGTGCAAGGGGACAGTCGACCAAACAAAGACAACATTTTTGTTATTCCTCATTACTAGAAGGGCATTCTGTTAGCAGAAAAGAGAATGGCCTTTCAGATCATGATGCACAAGTTTTAACTCTAAAAGATTTTTGTGCTGCAACACATGAAAAATATAGTTATCAACTTTTTAGGAAAGCTGATCCAGTTGCTGTAAAGACCTTTGTAAACCTTATCAAGGAACAAGAGTGGCAAGATGTTTATAGTGCTGATACAGTAGACGATAAATATAATGCTTTCATCAAGACTTTTCTCGTGCTCTTTGAAAGTTGCTTTCCGTTAGAACGTTCAAAACAGGGTACTAGCACAAACAGGCAGCCTGGTTGGCTGACTAGAGGGATAAGAATATCCTGTAGAACAAAGTGGCAACTATATCTATATCAAAACGTTAGAAACTGTCAAAATCTAAATGCAGCAGCCCATTACAAACAGTATTGTAAGGTGCTTAAAAAGGTTATTAGCACGGCAAAATGTATGTGGTATGCAGATGGAATAGCTAAGTCTCAGGATAAAATTAAAACTATATGGTCAGTCGTAAAGGAAGTGGCTGGTCTGCAGAGACAGGTCGAGGATATAGAATCAGTGCGTAGTGGGAATGTCCGTGTTACTGATACGTCGCATATATGTACAGTATTTAATAATCACTTTCTGAATGTAGCAGGTGAACTAAATAGAAACCTAGTCCCATGAGGGAATCATATAGCACTCGAAGAAAAAAGTGTTCCGAGACTGTTACCTGAAATCCTCCTCCATGATACTGACAAGAGGGAGATTCAGTTAATAATTAAATCACTAAAGACCAAGAACTCTCATGGATATGACGGGGTATCTAGCAGAATACTGAAGTATTGTTCTATGTATGTTAGCCCAGTACTTAGCCATATCTGTAACTTTTCCTTTAGGAGTGGTCGGTTTCCTGACCGATTAAAGTACTCGGTTGTGAAGCCACTTTATAAAAAGGGAGACAGGGATAATGTTGACAATTATAGACCTATTTCTATGCCATTGGTGTTTGCTAAAGTTATCGAGAAGGTTGTATACACAAGGTTACTGGAGCATTTAAATTCACATAATTTGCTGTCAAATGTACAGTTTGGTTTTAGAAATGGTTTAACAACTGAAAATGCTATATTCTCTTTTCTCCGTGAGGTTTTGGACGGATTAAATAAAAGGTTGCGAACGTTAGGTGTTTTCATAGATTTAACGAAGGCTTTTGACTGTGTTGACCACAAAATATTACTGCAGAAGTTGGAACATTATGGAGTAAGGGGAGTAGCTTACAATTGGTTCGCCTCTTACTTTAAGAACAGAAAGCAGAAGGTAATTCTCCGCAATATTGAGAGTGGTAATGATGTTCAGTCCCAATGGGGCACTGTTAAATGGGGCGTTCCCCAAGGATCGGTGCTGGGGCCACTGCTGTTTCTTATTTATATAAATGATAGGCCTTCTAGTATTACCGGTGATTCAAAAATATTTGTTTGCTGATGACACCAGCTTGGTAGTGAAGGATCTTGTGTGTAATATTGAAACATTATCAAATAATGTAGTTCATTAAATAAGTTTGTGGCTTGTGGAAAATAATTTGATGCTAAATCACAGTAAGACTCAGTTTTTACAGTTTCTAACTCACAATTCAACAAGAATTGATATTTTGATCAGACAGAATGGGCATATTATAAGCGAGACGGAACAGTTCAAGTTCCTAAGCGTTCGGATAGATAGTAAGCTGTTGTGGAAAGCCATGTTCAGGATCTTGTTCAGAAGCCAAATGCTGCTTTATTTACCATTAGAACTGTATCTGAAATAAGTGACACTTCAACACGAAAAGTAGTCTACTTCGCGTATTTTCATACGCTTATGTCGTATGGTATTATTTTTTGGGGTAATTGTTCTGATTCAAAAAGGGTATTTTTGGCTCAAAAACGGGCTGTTCGAGCTATATGTGGTGTAAGTTCGAGAACCTCTTGTCGATCCCTATTCAATAGTCTGGGAATTCTGAGATTGCCCTCACAGTATATATTTTCTTTAATGTCGTTTGTTGTTAGCAATATTAGCTTATTCCAAAGAGTTAGTAGCTTTCACTCAGTTAATACTAGGCAGAAATCAAATCTACATGTGGAATGCACTTCCTTGACTCTTGCGCAGAAAGGAGTGCACTATTCTGCTGCATCCATTTTCAATAAGCTACCACAAGAACTCAAAAATCTTAGCAGTAGCCCAAACGCTTTTAAGTCTAAACTGAAGAGTTTCCTCATGGCTCACTCCTATTCTGTCGAGGAGCTCCTGGAAGAGCTGAAAAATTAAGCAAATTCCAGTGTTACATTGTTGATTTTCTTTATTTAAACTTACGAATTGTCATCTGGATACGTTTCTTGTATTTCATTTTATCTGTTTCTACTATCGTGATATAATTTCATGTATTGACTCGTTCCATGACCTTGGAGACTTCTCCTTAATTTGGTCCCACGGAACAATAAATAAATAAATAAATGCAAATTGAAACATTTCGGAAATGCTTCCACCCCTGGCCCGAAAGGGAATGAGCGTGCCCTTTTCGACGCCAGATAGTACGACAACAACTGTACTGCTCCCGGCGTTCCTCTCTGCAGCCTTTATATACCCTCCACTGGTAGTGTTGCCACCTGCCGTCTGTGAGTGGTTACTGCACGTTGACGTCGAACGGAGGCGGTGGTCACACTAATGTGACTGTACTGTTCCGCCACCTTGTGCTAACATTTATGGAATAAATGGCACTCATTTCGTCCATAATAGGAACATAGCCCTCTCTGGCTGCGTATTTCAATGATACCAACAAAGACAACAAATACAGTGAACATGACAATTTTCGCCACAACCGTCAACGCAAACATTTTCATTACACAGTGTCCTCGATATCGATTCAGAATATACCTCACACTACCCCAGCGTAATACACCAACTATCATTGTCATTGAGAGATGAACTGGAGGTTAGGCAGTCAAAGCAAAACCATTGCCGACAGAGATGGAGTTAATGGAACAGTAAGCGGACGATGTGACTCTATATCAGGTACTTTCTCTATGATTCCAAACGGATGCGGGGAAACTTCCATACCTAAGTTTACAGTAGGTTTCCTTACAGAAAGCTCACTACAAAACATCAGTATTCCACTTTCCTGAAATGTTCTAGAAGTTGTTGGCATGCTCCGGACAGTAACACACACACACACACACACACACACACACACACACACACACACACACACACACACAAAAGCACGCAGACACATGGGCGCGCGGGGTTATGCTTCTGAAGTCCTTGGCGGTTTCAGGTCGTCAATGTAAGTTTGTTGTTGTGGAACCATCTTTTCTGACAGATAAGAGCACGTCTCTACGAACCTTTCATCCATTTAGCTGTCACCTGACGAACACGGCTGTGTAATGCAATACCACATATCAACCTCTCACAACAGATCGCCGCTGTTTGTGCTCCTCTTAGGAAATTAGTTCGGCCCTGATCCGCTACTAGTGTCTTCTGATCCAATAGTAAGAATACGGAATAGGGCGACAGTTATTAAATAAGTGGATTTGCAAAGGACCTTTGTGAACTGGTCTGAGAACATCAGTATTACTTCCATCCATTGCTTTCCATTGCTTTGTATACAGTTACATTACTGCAGTTCACGAGACATGTAACGAAAACTCTTGGGCGATATAATGAATAATATCTAAGATTCTATATTTTGAAAATCTGTTATTGTCGACACGAACATTGTACAAACGCTGCGCGATCTTGCTTCCAATACCATTCGTTTATCTGTTTTCATCAACCACGACGGGATTTCCTCAACCAGAAAGCGATGAAAGATGGCCGAGCGATGTACGAGGGCAGTTCAATAAGTAATGCAACACATTTTTTTTCTCGGCCAATTTTGGTTGAAAAAACCGGAAATTTCTTGTGGAATATTTTCAAACATTCCCGCTTCGTCTCGTATAGTTTCATTGACTTCCGACAGGTGGCAGCGCTGTACGGAGCTGTTGAAATGGCGTCTGTAACGGATGTGCATTGCAAACAACGGGGAGTGATCGAGTTTTTTTTGGCGGAAAACCAGGGCATCTCAGATATTCATAGGCGCTTGCAGAATGTCTACGGTGATCTGGCAGTGGACAAAAGCACGGTGAGTCGTTGGGCAAAGCGTGTGTCATCATCGCCGCAAGGTCAAGCAAGACTGTCTGATCTCCCGCGTGCGGGCCGGCCGTGCACAGCTGTGACTCCTGCAATGGCGGAGCGTGCGAACACACTCGTTCGAGATGATCGACGGATCACCATCAAACAACTCAGTGCTCAACTTGACATCTCTGTTGGTAGTGCTGTCACAATTGTTCACCAGTTGGGATATTCAAAGGTTTGTTCCCGCTGGGTCCCTCGTTGTCTAACCGAACACCATAAAGAGCAAAGGAGAACCATCTGTGCGGAATTGCTTGCTCGTCATGTGGCTGAGGGTGACAATTTCTTGTCAAAGATTGTTACAGGCGATGAAACATGGGTTCATCACTTCGAACCTGAAACAAAACGGCAATCAATGGAGTGGCGCCACACCCATTCCCCTACCAAGAAAAAGTTTAAAGCCATACCCTCAGCCGGTAAAGTCATGGTTACAGTCTTCTGGGACGCTGAAGGGGTTATTCTGTTCGATGTCCTTCCCCATGGTCAAACGATCAACTCTGAAGTGTATTGTGCTAATCTTCAGAAATTGAAGAAATGACTTCAGCGTGTTCGTAGGCACAAAAATCTGAACGAACTTCTCCTTCTTCATGACAACGCAAGACCTCACACAAGTCTTCGCACCCGAGAGGAGCTCACAAAACTTCAGTGGACTGTTCTTCCTCATGCACCCTACAGCCCCGATCTCGCACCGTCGGATTTCCATATGTTTGGCCCAATGAAGGACGCAATCCGTGGGAGGCACTACGCGGATGATGAAGAAGTTATTGATGCAGTACGACGTTCGCTCCGACATCGACCAGTGGAATGGTACCGTGCAGGCATACAGGCCCTCATTTCAAGGTGGCGTAAGGCCACAGCATTGAATGGAGATTACGTTGAAAAATAGTGTTGTGTAGCTAAAAGACTGGGGGATAACCTGGTGTATTTCATTGCTGAATAAAACAACCACTGTTTCAGAAAAAAAATGTGTTGCATTACTTATTGAACTGCCCTCGTATATAGGCGGGCCATGGATGACAGAGTTCCACTAAACGTTCTTGAACTGTATGTAAAGTACGACAGACATACGACAAATCACAATTACATGGCCACCGATCGTGACTACCTTTTATGATGGTAGAAAAATGATCTTGATTTCACGTTTGGAAAGGATACGACCTATTTCAGAACAAAGATTTACTACGAAAAGTAGGAAGGCCTTGAACCTCAAACCTTTCCTCGTCAGATTCTTGATGCGGGGCATCCTCCTTCGGTTGAACTGCCAAGTCTTGCGGATCTTCTAAGGCGGATAAACATCTTCTCCAAAATCTTTTTAGAGATTTTCGAGTGTTTTCTTTAGATGGTTCTTAGCAACAAACATATGTGCCTTGTAGAAAGGTTGTTTGTGTGCCTTATTGTACAGTGCTGTCAACCCTGGGTGAGTACCATGCTGAGAGGTTGTAGCACTCATCGAAACAAAAAGAATAAGTCCAATAAACGTGGGTCCGGAAATGCATTCTTTCTGCTATAAACATGAGTCCACAGGAGGCGTTCAACGGGACGCCCACTCATGACAATGCACCCCTCTGCCACTGCGTAAGGAATGAAGTACTCTTCCAAGTAAACCCAGCTGTTGTGTACCGCCGGCCAGAGTGGCCATGCGGTTCTAGGCGCTACAGTCTGGAACCGCGAGACCGCTACGGTCGCAGGTTCGAATCCTGCCTCGGGCATGGATGTGTGTGACGTCCTTAGGTTAGCTAGGTTTAAGTAGTTCTAAGTTCTAGGGGACTGATGACCTCAGAAGTTGAGTCCCATAGTGCTCAGAGCCAATTGAACCATTTTTTTGTTGTTGTACCTGCTGGCACGCATTGAAGACGCGACTCTGTAGTGGTCACACATTGTTCACTGGCGTGGCTTATACCAATTCCTTCACGTGCCCCATGACCAAGAGTCTACGGGATTGAGATCTGGGGAACGAGCAGGCTAAGGCATGTCTCCCCCCCCCCCCCCCCCCCCACCTCCACGGACCAATCCAGCGGTTCTGAAATGTCTGCATTAAGTGTTCGCGCATATTGTGACGAAAATGTGGTGGTGCGCCATTATGCATGAACCACATTTGCATTCGTTGCTGCAATGGCACAGCCTCCAGCAAGGTAGACAATACATTAATGAGAAAGTCGAAATAATGCATCTCAGTTAACCTTTGTGGTAGCACGTATGGCCCTATTAATCTATCGCCAAGTACGCTTGCCCATACGTTGATTGAGAATCGGTGCTGATGTTACGGAAATTCACTACGCCATCTTCTGTGAACCCTGCCTCATCGGTAAATAAAATCTTGGGTGTGAACAGTGGATCTGCGGCACACTTCTGCAACAACCACTGACAGAACCGCCATTTGCTATGATGGTCCTGTGGCCTTCGGGCCTGAACGCGCTGCAGATGGTATGGCTACAGCAACTGTTTATGAAGTACATCCCAGATAAAAGAGTGAGACACGCCTTCTGCTGCTATTAATCACTTCACACTTGTCCAAGGGGTTTCTTCCACCGAATGTAGCACATATTCCATGTGATGTGTGCGGACTGTACAGGGCTTTCCACTGTCGGTCTCCCAAGGTGCAAAGATACCTGTGTTCGTCAGACACTTGAAAAGCCTGCCCGACAGTTAATCAGAGAGCACTCTCCGCTATGGATATTTTTCAGCACAGAGGGCACGGGCTAGCAAGCTACGTCTATTTTCTAAACCACAGCAAAATACCATATCCGCTATTTCACTTATGGAGTAGGCTTCCATGGCTAACACGTGGTGGAAGAGAGAAAATGTAAATGCACTACATCATTTGTACAGCACGTAAGAGATTCCGCGTTTGGAAGAAAGTAATCATCATGATACGCACCCAGGGTTAACAGCACTGTACAATAAGGCACACAAACACGACGGAAACTAACATAGCCTACAACACGGCTCGAACCACACAAATGACTGCAGACCATCTAACTGTAGGTAGAGTACTGTAAGACATCGTAATACACTGCCGACACACTTGACGGACCCCCATTGCAAGGACTGTGCTAATACCAGCAACCAAGCTTCGCGCAGCCCTCCCTATAAATACGTGTTTATCTCAGAAAGTATGCGTTTCCGGACCCATGTTTATTGGACTTATTTTTCTTGTTCCGGTGAGTACTACCAACTCACAAATTATTCGACATTTTTAACACCCTGTGTAAGTGTGTTCAGGTCAGTGTGGTCTGTGCATGGTTGATGGCAGCTGTTCAGTCGTAAGTATGAGTACATATCTGTTTGAAGTCTAAATGTCAGCATCAGACTTTGGTTACGGTTTAATTCGCACAGTTTTATGGGTCAAGAAATACGCCAAGAGAACACGAAGAGTCTTGCAGCAGTACCTCAACCCCGAAGAATTACGTATGGGTACACAGAAAAATTTAAACAGATATTTGTCGAGCGCCACCCCACACACGGTGCTTCATGTGGATCTGGCGGACTAAAATCCCGCTAGAGATTCCGTAGTACTCACAAGAGACGCCCAGAGTCAATACATCAAGCTGGAAGATATGAGAACAACGAACCGCATCGAAACGTGTGTAGCACCAGTTCTAATTAAATGGCGCCTTAAAGCCGAAGCAGACACCACATGTGACTGCGGTGAACTTCAGTACATGGAACATCTTTCACAATGGCCCAACTGCGCCACGTGATGTACACTTGACGATCTATGGTTTCACAAGAAAGATGTACCTGACGTGTTTCGATATTTGGGATGAAAACTTCAAAAGACGTTTTCCGGACACTATAAAGTAAAGTAGGTATAACTGTACAAATGTGAAAGAACTGTTGCGTCAAATAAATGAATATTCACGCGGAATATTGATGTCTACAACATTTCTGCCCTCTTCGTACGATCTCCTTTTCGATGGATTTAAGTACTAAAACATGCGACCACTGTTACAATCTTCTTCTAAACAATATGTTGTAATCCAAAAAGAGTACACCGAAAGAGGTGTCGACACGCAAAAAGATTAATATTTCTTCTCTAACAGCTATTCAGAGACGCAGCGTCAATCGTACGGGTATCAAAGGCTTATCCCGAATCTGTAAGCGGGCGGGTAAGAAGCAAACTGTGTGACTATGCTCCGTTACATGCCCACTGCAATGTTCGGAGAACAGATGAAGCACCAACTGTCAAAAGGAGTTACACGATACTCAGGAGCAATAACCAACTGCCTAGGAATTTTTTATTACGAGGAATAGACTCTGCAGCAGTCCAAGTGATAATAACAAGGAATTAATAATCTCTGATGGAGTCTATGGACTCACACCCCGAGTTACTAGTCGTACACAATGCGTCGCCTTTACGCCTTATTTCTCGCGTACGGGTTATTGTTATACGTACGTGGAAAGGTTTCTCACTAGCACGAATATCGAGTCAGACGATAACTACGTTAAAATCGTGAATCTGACGCAACTTGACGTTTCTCGCCTCACGGTAATTCAGCACGCAAGGTCTCAGAACGTACAGTACGGCGTAGTTTGTTACGAGTGTCGACAAAGCGTCCAACCAGTTAGCTCCGGTGCGGCAGCACTGTTCTCGAGCTCACTGGCTGCTCCATGCCCACAGGTCGTTCGCGAATTGATTCAACACACAGGTGATTAGCGCCTACTGTTCGAAACTGGCCTCTTCACAGTCGTCTAGTTAGCTGGCAAGCTATACCCTCGCCAAGCGCTGCTCCCGTATATCCTTCCTGTGTCGTTTATCGATGAGCAGTGTTTCACAACAGTACACCAAATTTAAAAGTTTCACTTAAACTTCGTTTCATCTTAAACGCAACGCACATTTTTTCTAGACGTGCTGTTAGCCAGGAAATACTATTGATAACCAGCGCCATCGATTTCAGTAACGACAGAGAATTATGAAGAACCGAAGTCTCTGGATGCTTCTCCTCACAATCGTTATCTTCTTTGTCTTGATCATGCAGCCAGTGAAAAGTTTGAATCCTGTAAGGGAGTCGTTAGTTCGCTACAGGCTAAAGAATCTGAAACCAATGTATCAACACACAACAACTCACGCTAGGACCCAACTCTCACTTTTGTAGTGCCAACTTCTCGTTAACGCGATCTTTTTCTCAACAGTTAGCGTGTCTGGCGTGTTGCCTCCCAGCATTCATTTGGCATCATCAACATCATCATCATCATCATCATCATTTATTTTCTTCCATTAGTCTTTGATCTCTTCACTAAGTTTTCTTTCTTCCTGTCTTCTGATTACTTCAGATCTGATTTTTTCGTTTTTCAGTCTCCTACCTTGCAACCCTTCCATATTCAATACATTTTCTAGAGGCGCTTATCTGTTTTTCCAACTTTTGTATTTTTTTCCATATGCTTTTTTCACTTCGTCGATTCAGGTTGACTTTCTATCCCACAAATATTTCAAAATGGTTTTGGTTACTCTACTGTTTTGTATTCGATATAAATGTCCAACAAGTAACAGTCTTCTTTAATTCTGGTATTTTTTCTATGTTTAGATGAATTTCATCATTGCTTCGTAATTTCCAACGTTCCATTGTTTTTTATAGTCCCAATATTTCATTTCATTAATGCCCCCCATGAACCATGGACCTTGCCGTAGGTGGGGAGGCTTGCGTGCCTCAACGATACAGATAGCCGTACCGTAGGTGCAACCACAACGGAGGGGTATCTGTTGAGAGGCCAGACAAACGTGTGGTTCCTGAAGAGGGGCAGCGGCCTTTTCAGTAGTTGCAGGGGCAACAGGCTGGATGATTGACTGATCTGGCCTTGTGACACTAACCAAAACGGCCTTGCTGTGCTGGTACTGCGAACGGCTGAAAGCAAGGGGAACTACAGCCGTAATTTTTCCCGAGGGCATGCAGCTTTACTGTATGGTTAAATGATGATGGCGTCCTCTTGGGTGAAATATTCCGGAGGTGAAATAGTCCCCCATTCGGATCTCCGGGCGGGGACTACTCAAGAGGACGTCGTTATCAGGAGGTAGAAAACTGGCATTCTACGGATCGGAGCGTGGAATGTCAGATCCTTAAATCGGGCAGGTAGGTTCGAATATTTAAAAAGGGAAATGAGTAGGTTCAAGTTAGATATACTGGGAATTAGTGAAGATCGGTGGCAGGAGGAACAAGACTTTCGGTCAAGTGAATACAGGGTTATAAATACAAAATCAAATAGGAGTAATGCAGGAGTAGGTTTAATAATGAATAAAAAAATAGGAATGCGGGTAAGCTACTACAAACAGCATAGTGAACGCATTATTGTGGCCAAGATAGACACGAAACCCACGCCTACTACAGAGGTACAAGTTTATACGCCCACTAGCTCTGCGGACGACGAAGAAATTGATGAAATGTATGATGAGATAAAAGAAATTATTCAGATAGTGAAGCGAGTCGAAAATTGAATAGTCATGGGTGACTGGAATTCGAGAGTAGAAAAAGGGAGAGAAGGAAACGTAGTAGGTGAATATGGATTGGGGGTAAGAAATGAAAGAGAAAGCCGCCTGGTAGAATTTTGCACAGAGCATAACTTAATCATAGCTAACACTTGGTTCAAGAATCACGAAAGAAGATTGTATACATGGAAGAAGCCTGGAGATACTAGAAGGTATCAGACACATTATATAATGGTAAGACAGAGATTACGGAACCAGGTTTTAAATTGTAAGCCATTTCCAGGGGCAGATGTGGACTCTGACCACAATTTATTGCTTATGAACTGTAGATTAAAACTGAAGAAACTACAAAAATGTGGGAATTTGAGGAGATGGAACCTGGATAAACTGAAAGAACCAGAGGTTGCAGAGAGCTTCAGGGAGAGCATTAGGGAACGATTTACAAGAATGGGGAAAAGAAATACAGTAGAAGAAGAATGGGTAGCTTTGAGGGATGAAGTAGTGAAGGCAGTAGAGGATCAAGTAGGTAAAAAGACGAGGGCTAGTAGAAATCCTTGGGTAACAGAAGAAATATTGAATTTAACTGATGAAACGAGAAATTATAAAAATGTAGTAAATGAAGCAGGCAAAAAGGAATACAAACGTCTCAAAAATGAGATTGACAGGAAGTGCAAAATGGCTAAGCAGGCATGGCTAGAGGACAAATGTAAGGATGGAGAGGCTTATCTCACTAGGGGTAAGATAGATACTGCCTACAGGAAAATTAGAGAGACCTTCAGAGAAAAGAGAACCACTTGTAAGAATATCAAGAGCTCAGATGGAAACCCAGATCTAACCAAAGAAGGGAAAGCAGAAAGGTGGAAGGAGTATATAGAGGGTCTACACAAGGGCGATGTACTTGAGGACAATATTATGGAAATGGAAGAGGCTGTAGATGAAGATGAAATGGGAGATATGATACTGCGTGAAGAGTTTGACAGAGCACTGAAAGACCTGAGTCGAAACAAGGCCCCCGGAGTAGACAATATTCCATTGGAACTACTGACGGCTGTGGGAGAGCCAGTCCTGACAAAACTCTACCATCTGGTGAGCAAGATGTAGGAGACAGGCGAAATACCCTCAGACTTCAAGAAGAACATAATAATTCCAATCCCAAAGAAAGCAGGTGTTGACAGATGTGAAAATTACCGAACTATCAGTTTGATAAGTCACAGCTGCAAAAAACTAACGAGTGTTCTTTACAGACGAATGGAAAAACTGGTAGAAGCTGACCTCGGGGAAGATCAGTTTGGATTCCGCAGAAATATTGGAAGCAATACTGACCCTACGGCTTATCTTAGAAGCTAGATTAAGAAAAGGCAAACCTACGTTTCTATCATTTGTAGACTTAGAGAAAGCTTATGACAATGTTGAGTGGAATACTCTCTTTCAAATTCTGAAGGTGGCAGGGGTACAACACAGGGAGCGAAACGCTATTTATAATTTGTACAGAAACGAGATGACAGTTGTAAGAGTTGAGGGACATGAAAGGGAAGCAGTGGTTGGGAAGGGAGTGAGACAGGGTTGTAGCCTCTCGCCGATGTTGTTCAATCTGTGTGTTGAGCAAGCAGTAAAGGAATCAAAAGAAAAATCCGGAGTAGGTATTAAAATCCAGGGAGAAGAAATATAAACTTTGAGGTTCGCCGATGACATTGTAATTCTGTCAGAGACAGCAAAGGACTTAGAAGAGCAGTTGAACGGAATGGATAGTGTCTTTAAATGAGTATATAAGATGAACATCAACAAAAGCAAAACGAGGATAATGGAATGTAGTCGAATTAAGTCGGGTGATGCTGAGGGAATTAGATTAGGAAATGAGACACTCAAAGTAGTAAAGGAGTTTCACTATTTGGGGAGCAAAATAACTGATGATGGTCGACGTAGAGAGGATATAAAATGTAGACTGGCAATGGCAAGGATAGCGTTTCTGAAGAAGAGAAATTTGTTAACATCGAGTACAGATTTAAGTGTCAGGAAGTCGTTTCTGAAAGTATTTGCATGGAGTGTAGCCATGTATGGAAGTGAAACATGGACAATAAATAGTTTGTACGAGAATAGAAGCTTTGGAAATATGGTGCTACAGAAGAATGTTGAAGATTAGGTGGGTAGATCATGTAACTAATGAGGATTGGGGAGAAGAGAAGTTTGTGGCACAACTTGACTAGAAGAAGGGATTGGCTGGTAGGACATGTCCTGAGGCATCAAGGGTTCACAAATTTAGCATTGGAGTGCGGCATCGAGGGTAAAAATCGTAGAGGGTGACCAAGAGATGAATACACTAAGCAGATTCTGAAGGATGTAGGTTGCAGTAGGTACTGGGAGATGAAGAAGCTTGCACAGGATAGAATAGGATGGAGAGCTGCATCAAACCAGTGTCATTACTTAAGACCACAACAACAACATTTCCTTAATGACGTTCACAGCTCTTAGTCTAGTGGTTAGCATCGCTGCTTCTAGTTCGCGGGGTCCGAGTTCGATTCCCAATCGTGTCGAAGTTTTTTTTTCTTTTCGCTCAGGGTCTGGATGTATGTGCTTGCATTAACGTCCCAGCTCATTTCTTTCGACGTGCAAGCCGCCGACGTGGCTTAAGTTAGAAAGACTTGCACTAGACGGCCTAATTAAACCAATAATGTCATACGACCGTTTAATTTCCCAATTACGCGCCTTTTTAATATTTATCATATTACTATTATTACATTAAAATATTTTTTCCTTGTTATCAAATCGTAGACATGACACGTTAGAAGTGTGTGTCACCGCAAATAAAAGTAATATGTGCCTGGAGAAGGGGATGGGGGGGGGGGGGGTGAGGTGAAGCGAAGGGACAGTACCAAGATAGGACTACGTCTCCCCCCCTCCCCATTCCTCCGCCCCTCTCCCCGAACCAAATCCTGGATCCGCGTCTGCGCGAGACTGAATCAGAGAAGGATGCGTTATCTCCGTAATATGGGTCGGTTATACCCGAGCTTTTACTGCGGGGCACCTCCCTCCGGGTTGCGTGCCACGCCGTCAGTGAAATTTGGGGACAGCCGCCGAATCCGCGTGTCCGGGAGAAACGCAGTGTGCGTGCGTGTAGGAGCTGGCAGCATCGGTTGGCGAGTGATGGCACAGGAGAGAGGCGCCGCGAAGCACGTGGAAAGCGGGCCGGAGAAAGGCGCAGCCCGGCCAGGCCGGGCCACACAATGGCAGCCGCTGCCGCCTGCCCGCTGCTCGCCGCTCCGCACTGCGCTGTGCTCGGCGCGCGCCTCCCGCGTCGTCTTCCACTCTACGGTTAACCGTCCGCTTCTCGCGTAACCAGGGATACCCCAACACAGTCGTGGTTCTGCGGCTGCCAGCACTACAGCTGTCGCATCAGACCTCACACACCGTACATAAGAGCTGAACTTGCGCTGCAGCCTGAAGTGCACTCAGAAATTCCGAAATACAATGACGGGAAAAAAATCGCAACGTCAAAAAATAATTCACGTGCAGTAATGAATTTTCGGGAATAAATTTGTCTAGGTAACATATGTAAGTAACATTGCAAGATCACAGGTTAACGTAAGCGAGAAAAGCCACTGCAAATGTGCCGGCCGCTGGTAGCCGATCGGTTCTAGGCGCTTCAGTCTGGAACCGCGCGACCGTAAGGTCGCAGGTTCGAATCCTGCCTCGGGCATGGATGTGTGGGATGTCCTTAGGTTAGTTAGGTTTAAGTAGTTCTAAGTTCTAGGGCACTCATGACCTGAGATGTTAAGTCCCATAGTGCTCATAGCCATTTGAACCACTGCAAATGTGAAATGCATGTATATGCATGTATATTAGTAAAAGGCGTAACTGCTAGAATGTCGAGTGCAAGCATGCAAAACTGCATGAATTCTGTTGCACAGTTGTCGGATGTCAGTTTCTGGGATGGAGTTCCATGCGTGATGCACTCGGTCGGTGAATACAGGAAGTGTTAATGCTGGCTGTGGACGAAGCTGAAGCTGGAAAACAACCGCTGCAATGCTGTTCATCAACCGTAGCGCAGCACTACAAGGTGAATCAAAAGATTGACGTACAAATTCGCAGTGAGGCTGTGTGGGTTAACCACGAGCGTTTTCTTCCTGTCATACGAAATCGTACACCAGGCCGTAACTAGAACACAGACAGGTTGTTTGCAGGCCCTCACCTGGCCGCCTCCTAACCAACACACGGCCTCGGATGTGTCCTTGGAGTAACCAATTTGCAACAGTTCGTTGTGTCACTGTGGTACCAACTGCTGCTTATATTGCTGCTGCAGATGCAGTACAATGCGCCACAGCCATACACCGAACATGATTGTCTTCTCTCTGGGTAGTGCTACTTGGTCGTCTAGAGACCAGTCTTGTTGCGACCGTACACTCCCCTGACTACCGCTTCCAGCAATCATGTATAGTGGCTACATTCCTGCCAAGTCTTTCTGAAATAATGAAGAAGGAACGTCCAGCTTCTGCTCGTTCAAACTTAGTGAGGTGCTGATAGTGACGTTTTCATCGGCTTCAAGGCATTCTTGACTAACTCACCACGTCCAGACTCAAAGGTAGCTAACGCCCACGACTGTTGCAGCGTGTATTGAAAGCGAAGCTGATTTGTATCCTCATGGTGGCACTACTAGGGCCACTCTTATGCGACTGGCCCAAAATTTGAATACATGTCTTGTTTCAGATGTAGAAATACGCTTACCAACTACCTGGTGCTTCGATTTTTTTGTCAGTGGAGAAAATCAGCTTAAATCGCTCTACACAGGAACACTCTCGTGGTTTTCCCATGCAGCCTCAGTGCGAATTTGTACATTAATCTTTTGATTCACCCAGTAGTGCTGCGGTTCATGAACGGCATTGCAGCGGTGTTTTCCAGCAGGATAAAGATTCTATACAGATTATGTGAAATGGTAAGCTATTAGTGTTATCTAAAGTTACTACATTTTGAAGACAGAACTCTTCATAGATAAGGAGACGGATTATATTCGATACTTTTTAATTTTAGAAAAGAGACTGCGAACGCCAAAAATTAAACCCAGCTCGAAAAAGACTGGTGAACAACAGAATAAACCGGCTTCCATATGCGGACGATGTTGTTTTGGTAGTGGCAGCAAAGAGGACTTGCAACTCATGACAAGTTCTTACAAAAATATTCCAAGGAAAGCAGGACTACAAATTAATGAGGATAAAACTGAACACATGGTCGCGAGAAAGGCACTCAACGATGGTATCCACCTGAGGACTGAAGAAGTCACTTTTGTACATGGCGCTAAAAGGGACACGTACAGGGTGTCCAGAAAAGGGCTCCCTGATTTCAAAATTAAATATCTCGAAAACAAAGATCGATAGAGGAATGCAGTAAACGGTATGTTTATTGTGAAAGCTGTAAGAAGTTTATACAGCAGTTTGAAATAATAGTTACAAAAGCTGCTAACAGATGGCGCTGTACGCTCTACAGCTCATATAAGCATACATAAGTGAAATATTGGTATGAAAACAATCTTAGCAAACATTCACATCACAATGTTTTCAAAATGTTTACCACTGGCACTACAGAGGTGGCGCAAACGAAGAATGAAATTCGCCATCACATTTCGTAGTGTCTCAACCGAAATGGATTCACATGCTACTGAGATCGCCGATTCAAGCTCGTCCAGCGTGGCGGGATGCTTCGGGTAGACCATGTCTTTCACTGTGCCCCACAAAAAAAAGTCACAGGGAGTCAAATCCGGCGAATATGGAGGCCAATCCATGCCTGCACCAGTAAATTTGGGATATTCCAAAGCAATGACTCAATTCCCGAAGTATTCCTCAAGAAAGCGAAACACTTGTTCGGTCCGATGTGGTCGGGCTCCATCTCGCATAAACCATTCAGTACCTGGTCGATCCTCTAACGCTTGCTGTGTGGCGACAAATTGTTCCAAAATTGCAACGTAACGTGCACCAGTGACCGTTTCTCGAATGAAGAAAGGGCCAATAATGCCTCTGCTGCATACTGCAGCCCACACAGTAACTTTAGGAGAATACAGCGGTTTCGCTTCACACCAATATGGCTTTTCGGAACCTCAAAATCGCCAGTTCTGCTTATTCACGTATCCATTCAGGTGGAAGTGTGCTTCATCTGTAAACCAGATGCAGCCAACATCAAATCCTTCACTATCAATCATTGTGAGCATCTGATTAGCAAAGGCAACCCTTTGTTGCACAGCTCGTACGGGTATGGCCTGGTGCGTTTGAATTTTGAATGGAAACATGGGTAGGCTCTTTCTCAGTATTTTCTGCGTGCTGGAACGCTTCAAACCAGTCTCAGATGCAATTCTACGGACGGATGACATTGGATTTCGCTGAATAATTCCAGAAACTGTGGCGATATTTTCAGGCGTAACTGCGGTTTGCTTGCGGCCAACATGCCCCACTAGAACACCAGTTACGCTGCCTGTTCGTTGAAATTTTGCGAAGAGCGTACGAATGGTTTTCGCATCGGGTCCTTTTGGAACATTAAATCGTGCTTGAAAACTTCGCCTTGTTGTCGTAGGACTCTCTTCTAACCTGTGGTACTCTAGCACCAGAAAAACGCGTTGTTCGATGGAGTACATGGTTTTAATCTCTTCCTTCGGTACGCTAACCTCCTTTCACGTTTCAATAGTGGAACTGATCGCTCTGGGCTTTGGATCACTATTTATACTAGGCATTACGTATGGCGATTATAGCGCCATCTGTTAGCAGCTTTTGTAACTATTATTTCGAACTGCTGTATAAACTTCTTACAGCTATCACAATAAACATACCGTTTACTGCATTCCTCTATCGATCTTTGAATTCGAGATATTTAATTTTGAAATCAGGGAGTCCTTTTCTGGATACCCTGTAGTAACAGGAATGGAGGATATTAAAGAACCAGAAACTGGTAGACCTATATTCAATAAACTGATATTGGCCGAAGGTTAAAAGAAAATAAGACTGATGTGGGCAGGAGACCTAATTAGGGCGGAAGAGGAAAGACTAACCATGAGTAGCAGTCTCAGCATCCGTGGAAGGCAGAATGCGCCGAGGAAAGACTGGAAAAAGATGGAAGGATGGTATCAACAGTGATGTGCAGGCGACAGCCCTTAGAAAAGGAAAACGGACCCCAAAAGCCAGGAACGGAAATGACTGAAGGAGGAATGTAGACAACGCATATGATCTACAGGTCAAAGCGATGCTCAAGAAGAAGAAGAAGAAGAAGAAGAACAACAACAACAACAACAAGAAAGTTACCGCCATCGTTTTTCGGCATCACATGGTGACTTATACATTTCCCTCTAAAAAAAAGAATTGAATTTGCCTATTGTATTTCATTCTACTACTGCAACGATATATAACACATTTTAGTTACAGGATAGTTTTTTACCTAGAACGTAGATGTCTCATATGTCTACAGTGGCCACGCCTGGCGACTTTACGTGACAAATGTATTTTCTTGTCGCAACTGCACCCCAGTTTGCTAAGAACAGCTACGTCCTTCACATTATGACTCTCACCACGCCGTGGCGTGGTTTGCTCGGCAGTATTATGCTTGTTCCGCCATGTCAAACAAACTAACTTTAAAACTTACGAAGGTGCCATTTTGGTTTGATTATATTATGATAATAAAAGGTAGCTGTTCTTTTAATCAGGTATGTTTTATCTTCTTTTTAAGCTAGTGTTTTCTGTGTGAACGAGAAATTACTACCGTTTTTTATTTCATAATTACTTCTCTACAAGATGAATATTGGCCAGCGGTTGTATTTGGTTTCTCTTTCCTGACAGATCTGAAGATGGTCATTAGGAACAGAAACCGATAGTTTGACGACAATTTGTTTCTGGTCATGGCATGAAATTAGAGAACGAAATTTTGCGAAAGAAGTTGCTCGGCTTCTAGCAGCCGTTCATTGTAGTTCGCTGCAGCATCGAAGCGTTCCAAATCATTTCAAAAAGGCATAGGCCTACTTCATTCGCATTCTGAAGAACAATCGACAGATTTTTTTTCCCCGTCGTCTACAGTCGGCAACAGTTTCCACTTCCATGCCAACTTCATCTCACAGTAAGAACTGCACCGAACGTTGTTCGTTACTTGTTAGTTTAATTTCTGTCTTCCCCTATAGTTTCCACTGTATAGCTCTACCGTCGCAAAGTTGCACATGTGTTGGTCTATATCACTGATGCCAGCCGGAGTGGCCGAGCGGTTCTAGGCGCTTCAGTCTGGAACCGAGCGACCGCTACGGTTGCATGTTCGAATCCTGCCTCGGGCATAGATGTGTGTGATGTCCTTTGTTAAGTTTAAGTAGTTCTACGTTCTAGGGGACTGTGACCTCAGATGTTTAAGTCCCACAGTGTTCAGAGCCATTTGAACCATTTTATATCACTGATGTCAATATGTTGCAGAATTATGAAACATCTTTTATACTCGCGCAGTACAATCGTTCAGGAGAACCAAAATCTGCGCTATTCCGCAGACGGAGATTTTCTGGAACTAACAGCGCTGTTTTAGTTGAACCACGCCGCCATAGGCAATGGCTCAAAGTTGATGCCGTATTCCTGTACTGTCGGGAGGCATTCGATCCACACTGCCGTTTAGTGAATAAAATACATAATTTCCCAGTATCGGACCATGTTTGAACTGTATGCAGGACTCCCTAGCAGACAGAAGTCAACAAGTCGTTCTTAACAGGAAAAAACCCTGTAAATGTAAAATTAGCCTTGGGAGTATCCCAATGGAGTATTATAGTGCCATTATTGTCGAACTCACCAGTGGTAAAGACAAACAGTTCTGTGAAGTACCAGTAAACACATTATCAGACAACCGCTTTGAAGAAACCCCTCGTAAGGACCAGGAAGACAACAATAGACTAATCGAGCGCGCACCAAGCCATTTAAAACCGTCAGTCGTCATTCTTCCTGCGCTTCATACGTGCCTGTAGCACGAAAATACTCTAACACGTGGTATAATGCTAAGTACCCTCTGCCATGCACTTCACAGTGGTATGGAGAGTTCGTATGCAGATGTAGATATTTACAAAGAGCTCCTGATTTCTTTTGTTAACTAGGGATCTGCACATGGAAATATGAGTACGAGTGCAAAAAAAAAAAAAAAAAATAAAATAAAATAAAATAAAATAAATAAATAAATAAATAATTTACATGAGCATGTGAGATTATTCTTCTTCATAATGTTACCTACCAAGGCAACAAATGCCAGAGAGTGACGTGGTAGTAGTTCTGTCGAGGTCGTAAGAGACGTGCTGCTGTGCTCGTTTCTGGAGACTGCTGTGGTCACTGATGACAAGAGGTGGGTATGCTGGTACGACCCATTATGAAAATAAGAAATGAATCCAAGTGTCGCAACGGAAGCTTTCGTGTTTCCCAGGGGCAAAAGGTTCGGAACAAGGTGAAGGTTACGCCGCTTGCTCTTTCTTTCTGACTACCTCGACGACGTGCACCTAAGTACACACTACAAAGCCGCGCCACCAGCAACTACAGCTGTCGAGAAGTCCTCCATAGGATTCGTGACGTAGCCGGATGCAAGAGAGTATAGTTGCAGGCCACATGGGTCAACCATCTGCGTGACGACAGTGCTCAGTGTCATTCCGTACGACCAATACGGAGTTTCTGGGCTGAGCAAGAAGTTTACTAGCCTGTCTGCTCTCTTTACATGGCTAATGATTAATGCACAACGGAAAAAATATCGAAAGAGGACTTCGAACGTTGCCCCCCGCGATAAAAAGGACGTACAAGAAATACCAGACCCTGTTTCAAAAGGAATTAATTATTATAACGCAAACTTTTGGTGAAGACAATGTAAAAGTGTCGTTAGAGTTTATGCACATTTTCGATGATAACAGGTATGTGTGTTCTGTATTACAATGGTTAAACAACTTTTATGTTAGTGACACATCACTGCGCTGTTGGTTTCTACCGATCCTCATTAGTTTAACTGCAAGTTGGCTAACGACAAATACGTGTGTTTGCACTTAAGCGAGGCCGTTACGCACGAGTTTAACAGGTCTACATAAGTAGAGACCGAATGTTTCGCATGCAGGCTGATAGCTCTCCTTCTGGCAGTTTTTTATTTTGTAACTGTGACTAGCACGAAGGAATAGGTGACCGCTTTTTACCAATTACTCTTGTAATCCTTTCCTCTCCTCTAATTTATCGAGAAAGAGCAAGACCACAGTGTAAGAAGCGGTTCAAGCCGACTAATTACCGTAACGAAATTATCACATTGTTGTTTTAACTAATATTTGCACAAATTTTTATTTCTTAAAAGATACCTCAATGTCGAATATCAGTCGTATTTCTCATAATAATGAAAAAAAGACAGTTGTGAAAAAATCGTTATCGAAAAAAATCATCCTGTAGCAACGCTGCTGCGAATATACCTATTCTAATACTTTTCTAGTACCCCAGTTTTTTTTGTGTGTAGTCGAAGCCACCTGTCTTTTCCAAATATTATACATTCAGCGTAAGACGTATTTGGAGGAAAGTGGGTTTTCTGCAAAGTCCATTACATAAACTGGTAGACTCTCGAGGATCCTAATGGTTTAAATTAAATCCGAACCATAAGCATAATATATTAAAAAACATTTGTTACCGACGTCAGATACCTACACCGTTGCCGATAGGTCTCCATCTGGAGGCGCACTAAACACAAGACTGCCGTTCACAATAGTATACACAATTTCCAGCAGACTTCTCTCACTGGCCTCTGCATCTGAATCGCATATTTCTGGCGACCCCTTGGCACCAAACTGCTACTAGTTTGTCGACAATGGGTAACGATTAGCAAACAGAAGCCTTAGGCCACAGCGAATACTAAGGGACACTGAATTTGTGGCTATGCACAGTCATTCTCCTTTAGAAAATACAACACTCTTTCAACTGCAGAGAGTAGCTTCTGCACAATGTTCGAGATTACGTTCTGCACGGTGCGTGAATCACGCACGTGTGTTGCCAAAGTACGCTTGCAGCACAGGAGTGCGCGATGGCTTTTGCTTACGAGCACACATGGTTTTTTACCTAGCAACCCGTCTCGGCTTCGCGCGGGAAGCACTAAAATTCTATACCCTGACTACGGCGGCGTAGTGATGATAAATTATACAAACTTCCCTCATCAATCAATCTGTAAGTGAAAACCGTTTCAAAATCAGTACAGTAGTTCCTGAGATTTGCTCTTGCATACAGACAGAAAAACGTGAAGGAAAGAAGGGGAGGGTGAATTAAGTTTATAATACGTATACATGACAACGATATGATAACACAATTTTAAATGAAAGTAAGAAAGAATCTTAACATCTGCTGAGTGAATTGTACAGGGTAATACGCGCAAACTGTAAGGCAATGTTCAAAAACAGAAGAAAGTAGTGATGAATATTAATAGCAACAAGAATATCACCTAGAGTTAAGTTCAAGATCGAGTAACACGCAGTAGTAGAAGTGACAAAATTCTGCTGACCGCTGGGAACCCCAATTACACGTTTATCAAACCTAGGGGGACATCAGAAGAAGACTGCCGTAAGCGAAAAAGATTTCTTCAACAAAAGGACTCTACAATTATCATATGACGGCAAGGAATTCCGGAAAATGTACGTGTGCGGCCAAGAATTGTATGCAAGTGAAAAGTGGACTTCTAAATTGAAGTAAATGCAGTTAAACAAAAGAATTAAGTGGGCAGATGAGGTACGAAATGAAGACATGCTAGAAAATTTAGGAGAATTAAGAAGTTTACGAAAATTATTACATCATCGGCAAACAGGCAAGTTGGACAAGCGCTAAGGCATCTTTGAATAGTAACATGATGAAACAAGCAGCAGTCAGAACTACTGTAGGTACGGAACGCAATAATTAACACACATTATCGCAGGCAAGACGCAAAAAGGAAGTTCTTTGCCGACTGCGAAGAGTTATGATAATACCGAGACAATAACGTAACGGAAGATCGGTGGATGACAAGAGTACATGCCGCAGGAATGTGAATGTTTATAGGTGAACACCGTAATGAATGGGAAGGCCTAGAGGAGTAGTTTTTTTAACGAATTCAGCTTCTATGGACTCCGCGTTGACAATCAGTCCCGTTTTCAGCGTTTATATCCAGAGCTTTGACATGCTACCAGCATCTACTGAGACCATCAATCACCACTTCAATTCACTTCTCTCGTAAAGCCCTCTTAGTTTCTAGCTCCTGATGTTACATAAAACCTCGATAGTTTTTCACGATCCTTCTGAAAAAAAAACCTGTTATTTATTTATCTGCCGGAATATCTACGTCTCTTACAAGGGGAGCACGCAACAAACGGAATTGTTTACTTTTCTATTTATGTTACGTGAAGTTCAATCTTCCAAAGTAGTTCCATGCACCTCTGCACCGTTCTCGAGAAAATCGACTTTGAAGTCTACCGAGCGACTTTAATTCACTAAACATAGGAGAATTTTCGACATGACGTGTGGCTCTGTTGGTAGCGATAGCGCTTATGTTAATTCTTTCCGCAAAGAGAAGCTCTCCCTAATAACGCGTTTCCTCCCCAACTAACATTACTTTTTCATAAAAACGAGATAAATAGGTGTTAATTATTAGATGTTTGACGAATTTTATATTCAAATAAGTGAGATCTTCGAATTGCATAAAAATAAATAATGACAGAAACAAGACTCGAACCAGCGATTACTGCTCTCAAGCGCTACCAATAGAGCTATGCGGCATGCCCACAATCTTCTTACCATTTTTGACAGCTGCATGTAAATGTTTTGGGCCACTGATATTTGAGTTCAGAACTTGACGCGCCATAAATATAAAAAATTACAATGATCCTATTGCAGTGCGGTCCCTTTGTTAGAGATCTCACACACTCCTAGCTCTCTCTCTTAATTGAGGTGACTTCGGATTTACAAAATTTCGGATTTTCTTCGTGAGATAAACATGTGTTGTTGTTGTGGTCTTCAGTCCTGAGACTGGTTTGATGCAGCTCTCCATGCTAATTTTGATAACAAGGAAAAAATATTTTAATGTAATAATAGTAATATGATAAATATTACAAAGGCGCGTAATTGGGAAATTAAACGGTCGTATGACATTATTGGTTTAATTTGGCCGTCTAGTGCAAGTCTTTCTAACTTAAGCCACGTCGGCGGCTTGCACGTCGAAAGAAATGAGCTGAAACGTTAATGCAAGCACATACATCCAGACCCTGAGCGAAAAGAAAAAAAAACTTCGACACGATTTTATTTTTTCGGGAATCGAACTCGGACCCCGCGAACTAGAGGCAGCGATGCTAACCACTAGACTAAGAGCTGTGAACGTCATTAAGGAAATGTTGTTGTTGGTTTGATGCAGCTCTCCATGCTATTCTATCCTGTGCAAGCTTCTTCATCTCCCAGTACCTACTGCAACCTACATCCTTCTGAACCTGCTTAGTGTATTCATCTCTTGGTCTCCCTCTATGTCCGCAGCTCGTGGTCGTGCGGTAGCGTTCTCGCTTCCCACGCCCGGGTTCCCGGGTTCGATTCCCGGCGGGGTCAGGGATTTTCTCTGCCTCGTGATGACTGGGTGTTGTGTGATGTCCTTAGGTTAGTTAGGTTTAAGTAGTTCTAAGTTCTAGGGGACTGATGACCATCGCTGTTATGTCCCATAGTGCTCAGAGCCATTTTTCTCCCTCTACGCTGCCCTCCAATGCTAAATTTGTGATCCCTTGATGCCTCAGGACATGTCCTACCAACCGATCCCTTCTTCTAGTCAAGTTGTGCCACAAACTTCTCTTCTCCCCAATCCTATTCAATACCTCCTCATTAGTTACGTGATCTACCCACCTAATCTTCAACATTCTTCTGTAGCACCACATTTCGAAAGCTTCTATTCTCTTCTTGTCCAAACTAGTTATCGTCCATGTTTCACTCCCATACATGACTACACTCCATACAAATACTCTCAGAAACGACATCCTGACACTTAAATCTATACTCGATGTTAACTAATTTCTCTTCTTCAGAAACGCTTTCCTTGCCATTGCCGGTCTACATTTTGTATCCCCTCTACTTCGACCATCATCAGTTATTTTGCTCCCCAAATAGTGAAACTCCTTTACTACTATGAGTGTCTCATTTCCTAATCTAATTCCCTCAGCATCACCCGACTTAATTCGACTACATTCCATTATCCTCGTTTTGCTTTTGTTGATGTTCGTCTTATACCCTCCTTTCAAGACACTGTCCATTCCGTTCAAATGCTCTTCCAAGTCCTTTGCTGTCTCTGACAGAATTACAATGTCATCGGCGAACCTCAAAGTTTATATTTCTTCTCCCTGGATTTTAATATCTACTCCAAATTTATCTTTTGTTTCCTTTACTGCTTGCTCAATATACAGATTGAATAATATCGGGGAGAGGCTACAACCCTGTCTCACTCCCTTCCCAACCACTGCTTCCCTTTCATGTCCCTCAACTCTTACAACTGCCATCTGGTTTGTGTACAAATTGTAAATTGCCTTTCGCTCCCTCTATTTTACCCCTGCCACCTTCAAATTTGAAAGAGAGTATTCCAGTCAACACTGTCAAAAGCTTTCTCTAAGTCTACAAATGCTAGAAACGTAAGTTTGCCTTTTCTTAATCTTTCTTCTAAGATAAGTCGTAAGGTCAGTATTGCCTCACATGTTCCAACATTTCTACGGAATCCAAACTGATCTTCCCCGACGTCGGCTTCTACCAGTTTTTCCATTCGTCTGTAAGTAATTCGTGTTAGTATTTTGCAGCTGTGACTTATTAAACTGATAGTTCGGTAATTTTCACATCTGTCAACACCTGCTTTCTTTGGGATTGGAATTATTATGTTCTTCTTGAAGTCTGAGGGTATTTCGCCTGTCTCATACATCTTGCTCACCAGATGGTAGAGTTTTGTCAGGACTGGCTCTCCTAAGGCCGTCAGTAGTTCTAATGGAATGTTGTCTGCTCCCGGGGCACGATCAACGAAGCTTTCCAGTCCGGATACATTGGGTACGCCTGTACCACCACGTACAACAGCGACTGTTAACCATCCGTTACCGTGGGTAAACGAATCATTGATGTCAATGCTGAAGTTCAGTCTGCAACCACAAAACACTGCGGGTCCGTCCAGTAGAGAGTGTGCAGCGACAGATTTGATGGTATTCTTTTTCTTGTCGGCGACAGATGTGGTCATTTCGACGTCTTCAATAGTTTTATATATTGTCTGTCTTGCAGGTCTTTCAGTGCTCTGTCAAACTCTTCACGCATTATCGTATCTCCCATTACATCTTCATCTACAGCCTCTTCCATTTCCATAATATTGTCGTCAAGTACATCGCCCTTGTATAGACCCTCTATATACTCCTTCCACCTTTCTGTTTTCCCCTCTTTGCTTAGAACTGGGTTTCCATCTGAGCTCTTGATATTCATACAAGTGGTTCTCTTTTCTCCAAAGGTCTCTTTAATTTTCGTGTAGGCTGTATCTATCTTACCCCTAGTGAGACAAGCCTCTACATCCTTACATTTGTCCTCTAGCCATGCCTGCTTAGCCATTTTGCACTTCCTGTCAATCTCATTTTTGAGATGTTTGTATTTTTTTGCCTGCGTCATTTACTACATTTTTATAATTTCTCCTTTCATCAGTTAAATTCAATATTTCTTCTGTTACCCAAGGATTTCTACTAGCCCTCGTCTTTTTACCTACTTGATTCTCTTCTGCTTTCACTACTTCATCCCTCAAAGCTACCCATTCTTCTTCTACTGTATCTTTTCCCTCATACCTGTCAATTGTTCTAACTCCACATGAAAGATGTGCTCGAGGAACAGTAGTCTCTTTTTGTTTGTTATCGGTTGCATCATGTCGTACACTTCTTTACTGGATCTCAGTTGAATCTGTCTGTCAACCCATCCCCCTTTTCGATTCATGCACAGCACCTACGAAGCATAAAAACCGTCTTGTCTTACAACAATCCTGTAATATCTTATTCCTGTACTCAGCGCCATCTTTTGTATTATATGGTTGGAGACCTCTTTTCGTTGACGTTACACTGAAAGTGAAAAATTAATAGCTTTCACACCACGCCACCACTGATAAACATCTGTAATTAGCCGCGCTGAAAACTATGTATAGCCGTGGGAATAGATGAAAACCGAAATTGGATCATATTTCCAATCGTCCTGAGATTTTCGGTTCCGCGTATAACTGAAGTAAAGCCAAGTCGAACTCTGGCTTCGACTGTGCGAAGAACAGTGTCAGGAAGAGAGGGGGAAGGGGAAGGATGGGAGAGAGCAGGGGGGAAGGAGAAAGCGAAAGTATTCCCCAGCGTCACAGATGTGGCGCTCGCAGCTCCGTTGGCTTCAAAGGTAACACACTTTTCGAGGTTCTCTACCTCCGACGATCTAGCTGAGTTGTGTTATGTCAACAAGTGGTGCAGATGCACGCATTGATTGGCCCTTCAAGGGACTAATTCGCATAATTAAGACAGAAACATAGTGTAAACAAACATCACGTGACAGATTACATGCCGCTCGGGGTGTCCAGCAGGCATTAGAATGAATGGTTAATGACAGATTTAACCTGTGAGCTGCGCTGTGGAAGTGATAGGTATTTCAGTTTTAGCTCAAAGGATGGTCGTGATAGATAAAAACACAATTTTGGTCACTTGCGAAGCATTCCACAGTACTGAACGCCAAACCTCTGCAGGCGTAAAGTTCACAGCGAAACTGCTGCAAAATGTTCTCAAAGAGGATACTCCAGACAACTACTGTTTCACTGTCTGTCGTCTCATAATACTTTGCTAATCACACACACACACACACACACACACACACACACACACACACACACACACACACACGGCAATTTTGTGCAAAAGAGCACGCGTCAATGGCCGGAAGAACGCTCAGAAATATGTAGCGCAATCACTATAGTGTAAAAACTATAAATGTGGAACAGAATAGAAAAGAGATTTCAGAAAAGGCATTTAAAAAGCTAAAGCAGGATGAAGAAACAGTACGCATTAGTGTATCTTCACTTGAATTTTTGATGGTTTTGTGCTTTGACTGCAGAAGAATTTCAGTATAGAAGAGATTAACTTTATAAAAAGCAATTATAAAAATGAATCTCATATAATTGCTAATCTAAAAAGGATAGTAGTGGAGATAAACGACAGTGTTAGCGAAGCTGTTTAAGAATTCATATATTTTGAGCTACTGTAAACAGTGAGTGGACAAGTAACAGTAAAAACACATAGGAACGTAGAAAGCGCATAACATTTATTTGAAAACTAAACATGGGAGGTCACTTGCCAACTGAATGAAGGAAGCTCGTCTATGCGGTGAGAAATGTTACATGGAACTTATTGGGACGAAGAATATAGTTGAGCCATAGGTATAGGCAATTTTTTTCCTGAAATAACTTTCCCCATAGAGCTGATGGTACGTGGAAGTATTGGCGAGCAAGCTTTAACATATAAGGGTCAGGCAGAAATAATTAAGTAAACTTATTTATTTCAAAACTAAACGCCACAACTGTTAATACATTTATCCCCACTGTGAGACAAGACAGTCAGTGCCTTCACGAAAAAATGTTTGTGGCTGCCTATGGAACCATGATTGTACCTAGCGTGCACTACTTCATCCGAAACAAATCGACGGACACTAATGTCCTTCAGGGCTCCTAAAATACGGAAATCGCACGGGGAGAGATCGGGACTGTGTGGAGGATGCGTAAGGCTTTCCCCATTGGAGCTTCCGCAGCGTACTCCAAACAACCTTGGCTCATGTGTGCGGTTATTGACCATCTTTTTTCACAGTGGGATAAGCGTATTAACAGTTACAGTGATTACCTTTGAAATAAAAAAAAAGTTACTTACTTTTTCCATTTGTCTCGTTCTTATTTGAGCACCCCTGATTTATATATCTTCGTTTCCTTTTTCCTGGGGGGGGGGGGGGGGAGGATACAGGGGAGGGACGGGGGCGGGGGAAAGGGAGCTATAATCTATGGGTTTTACTTAAAATGTTGAAGTGCTGGCTTCTGATGTGATTGTACTGTAGGAGGGTTCGGAAATGAATACGGCTCTCTCCCTGCAGTCACGTTCGATGGTGAAGGCTTCGGTGCGTAATGTGAATGTCAAGAGTGAACCGTATCCCTGTCCCCCTGTCTGTCTATGAAGTCACAGATGTTGCACACCACTAAGTTACGTCTGTCGCCCGTCTACATTTCATTATAGTTCGAGTTTCGTTCAGCTAACGTTGTCTTAAATCTTCCTTACACGTGTAGCGAACCTGCTTGGATATTGAAGCCTCGGCACATTACTTCCTGTGTAATTTTCCAACACCAAGTCACACTTTCACACAAAGTGCGTTCGATGCTAAAACGAAGTGAATACCTGGGATCATTTCACGTTGTGGACCCACCACATGTCGCGCGAGGGCGTACGCGGTTTTTAAGAAGAATCTAAGAAAACAATAACGTATTTTGGGAAGAAAGATTCTCTTTTGCAATAACCATTTCCCAGTACCCATTTCTGAAATTACTGTCGTTAAACTCTGAGTAAGTTAATGACTTTGGCTACGGAAGCGGTAAACGCTACGTGTCAGTTTTAAAAACTTGAGTCTCTTTTTCGGTTTCGATCAGGTTCCCGTCTGTTGGAAACTTGGCACTGACCTGCGGGAAAAAGCAACAGGAGAGGGATTAACCGATATCCTAACCGAAGGTAGTCGCAACTATTCTCGACACGTGAACACGGATAGATGAACGATAGTACTGTCAAATACTACTGCAGCATTCGTAAATAGTGTTCCCCTCGCTCTGTACTGTGGATTTCATTAGCACCAAATACACACATGGTGAACCCGAGCTCCAGCGACCAATATCGCAGATTGTTCAGATGTTTTCGGAATATTTTGGTATATATACCCGTGCTCTCTGGTTGCTCGTTACAGAGTAGTTGCATTTGGTTTTTTTCGTATCCCACTTAATTTTTGTATCTGTATTCCCCCGGAAATACGTGCACAGCAGTGCAAATGTCGACGGTAAACGTCGTTCCATTCACCTCACGGCATTTTCTGTTGACAAGGCTTCCGCCCAGTTTACTCTTCGCCCTCAAGCTTGCATTCAGTACTGATCGTATTTATCGCGCGTTTGTTCTCAGTCAGTGTTAGGATACGTTACAGTGACACGAAGCAGTATGGGTATGTCTGCTATTGGTCGCTGTCTACCTCGTGTATGGGTTCACTGAATGAACTGGAGGAACTTCACAGCGATGCTATGTTGAGCTGTTTCCATAGTGACGGCAACAACATCACAGTACTTTTGCATCTGTGCATAGACTGTAACATGCCATCTCCAGGTCGTTCCTACATGCTGTTCCTGTCCGGTATTGCGGCCGCGAGGGCCAGTTTCTGGTATCAAAGGGAAGAGGTGATTTTCTCCGGCCTGGAGATGATGGGCTGGTCATTCCTTAATCATCCTAAATCGGTTGGGTTGGAGGTGAAGGGGCCCGTTCATGGGCGAGTGATGTCGCTAGAATCGTAGGTGTACCTAGCTAGTAACGAGCTTACAGAAGCGCTATTAGAAGTAGCGCAAAATGGCCAAAGGAAATGCCTACATTTCTACTCCTGATTGTGAATGTTTGTGAATCCTGAACGTTATAAAAATTTCGCAGTGAGGTCAGCAGCTCGTGTAATCGTGAGTCGCCTGGCTGATCTGGTAGAATTGAGGAGGTAACAAGTCGAAGGCCTTTTACGACGAGTTGGCGTTGTAAGAAGTTTATATAAAGTGAGGAGTAAGTGATACTTCGCAGTCAATAAAGTTACTTTTCAAGTGCGGAAAAATTATAGGATTGGGAAGTGTTTTACCGTGTGTGTGGGCGTGGAATTCTGGTTAGTCCTTTTAAGGCTTTTTGTCGTATGTTAAATTATACTGAGTGTGCAAGTGCTCAATAGGAAGACTGATCTTTCAGATCGTTGAGCCTTTTTAGGTAGGTGAAGGTAGTGGTCGCTGAACGAAGCGGACTGGGAGAGATATAAACCTACATAAATTATACCAGGGCTATTCGAAAAGTAAGATCTGATACGTTGCGAAATGGAAACGACAATGAAAATGCGACGAGGTTTTGCACAGAAGCGTTGGGCAGTGTCTCTAGCATGTCCGTCGATCGTGTCAGTCGCTCTTCATCAGTTCTGAGCGCACAATGAGCGCGTAAAGATGCCTACAAAATCGTGTCCCCGCCAAGTATGCGCGCGCGGAGAGGCTTCGCCTGACTCACGCAACCCCACATTATGTCCCTAGACGTGCATTTCCTTCTTCATGACAACCCTCGGCCGCACACCGCACGGACAACGAGGACACCTCTTAAGTGTTTTCGTTGGGAAGTGTTTGGTCACCCACGATACACCCCGGACTTGGCTCCCTGTGATGTTCCTGTCTGCTCACATGAACCGCTGGCTACGAAAACAACATTTTGGCACAGACAACGAACTGCAGACTAGCGCAGAGAAGTGGCGAAAAGTGCAAACAAGTGCCTTCTATGACGAGGGTATTGGAAAGTTGGTAAAACGCTACTACGACACATCTCGAAGTCGGAGCGACGACAATGAGAGAAGCTGCCTGGAAGGTGTAGAAAACTGTTGCAAATGAAACATTTTTGATTTTCACTGTGGTTTCGATTTCGCAACTGATCGTACCTTACTTTCCTAAGAGCCCCCGTATTTTTTTTTTTTTTTCGCGGATGTTGGAGTGTTGTGTTTTTGAGAACTTTTTGATATAATGACGTTGAACTGTACTCTTGTTTTGTTATTGGAGGTTATCTTTGCTACGAGCCAGTTGGTGGCGCAGTATAAACTGTTAGCGGTGACACGCTCAGTTCCAGTAGTCGGATCTCGGAATATTTCTGAAAGTAGTTGGAACGCTAAAGAACATTAATTATTCACATTTGGAGTAGTGAGAAATTTTACCCTGTTTCACGGGTCGAAGCGGGGCTGCCGACCCTGATGGCTGATGTGACAATGCAGAGAATTAATCTGGGTCTGGCATGAAACATTTCCCATTACGTCTACGGAGCAGTGCGTCGCGTGATTTATCCCGCGCGTTGCGCATCGCACGGACGATCGGAACGTTTGAAGGTGCCTATGAGAAACAGCACAGAGCAGTCGAGAATTTTGTAACCGTAAACTCGTTGATATGAATCACAATAGCAGCATTTTTTTAAATTTTATTTGAACTGCATGTACTGTATGTCAACAAATGGATAAGTAAGTTAACGAACATCCAGTAGCAACTTACAAGAAATAACTTTTCATTTTTAATTACTGGTTGTAGGAAAATAAATTTACATTTGATGCAGATATTTGGTGTTACATAATTTGATGAAAAAAAAGAGTAGTGAACGAGCAAGAAGAAACAGGCCCCAAAAAGGATCAGTCAACAATGTGCTACAGAGGCACCCACTCATGTGCTAATGTGCTACAGTACAATGTAAATATCGCACTAAAATTATGTCTTTTCTCTTCGAATGCAAGCCGACATCGTACTAAAAATACGCTCTCTCTCTTCGAATGTGTGCTGGCATGCAAATAAAATGGACGTAAACATGATTTTTAGCATCTCTCCGAGATAACTAGAAACCAGTGTCGAGTGCTGAAATGGTCAGCTGCGCTACGGTCATATCAGAAAAGGGACACTGAGCTGTCTGTTTTCGACTGCACATGCTCTGTTGTGACGTAATCCCTTCCAGCACTACGAGTGCTACGCTGATCACTGCACCAGGTCAGTATTTTTCCTTGAAACTGCAGGTAATATTATTGAGCATGTGCAGAGCATACAGAGGTTTTGAGGAACAGCTGCCGCAGCGGTTATATGGACGAGTGGTCAAGGACACTGATTGCTGATCTGTTGCCTCTGCTTCGATTCTGGCAACTACCAAAATTTTTTCATGTTGTTTTATTCCTCGCAAAGTTAAACAATTGATTATCAAATTTAAATATATTTAAACAGTTCCGTTTATATGCATAAAATAAATGTATTCAGTTTAGTTAGATTGCCGCCCTTGTTAAGTCAAAAGGCTATAGGCCACCACATTGTAGCACACTGGTAAAATTTTACAACACCGGTAAAATTTTACAAGAGCCCACCATTGGTGAGCTAGTTCCCATACTTTAATGAGTGTCCCGATACCTAATCCAAAAGTCTTGCTGTAGACAAGAAAGGACAGTAAAACAAACTGTAGCAGCTTCGAACACTCGAATCACAGTCAAGAAGGTATGGGACAAAGCAATAAAAATTCGACGGACGCGTTTCTGTCTCGCACAGAGAAACCCTGGATGCAGCGTGTAAAAGAAACGCGATCTGGAATGCACAGCTTGTAGTGACGGAATCGATAGAGGGCAGAAATAACGGTTAGCGCATACGCGTAACGCTCTATATTTAGCAGGCGTGCAAGGCGAGTGAGACACGGCCGGCGACTGGCGTTGTACTAGGCTGGGCTGTGCTCCGCGCCACACCGCTCCGCTCCGCTCTGCAGCCGGCTCGGCACTGAGCGACCCGCCGAGTGGAGAGGAGAGGAGAGGAGAGGAGAGGAGAGGGAAGAAAGGCCGCCGCAGCCAAGGCCCCGCGTGGGTCGCCACAGGCCAATCGCGTCGCGTCACCCGCCCTAAAAGCCTCCGCCGCGGTCGATATCGGCGCAGAGAGCACAAGCGAGGAGGGAAGAGGCGCCTCTTCACCTCTGCCGTGTCGAAAGCCCGACGCCGCTGCCGGATGCCGCTCGACCGAGATTTCACTGCGCACTCCCACACGCTGCGTACGCCAGTACGGCCTTATTTCCAAATTCCCCTTCACCCGAAAGCAACGTACGACGAGACAGCTTACCAAGTCGCGTCCCTGGCTCAAGTGTAAAGGGGCGTGGCAGCCGCCTCGCGTTGATTAGAGACTTGTGTCACTTCAATCCCACGCAAGAGGGCAACGAGAAAATTTCCCGGCTTCTTTACGAAGGTCTGTGTTTTTATTTTACTACAAGCTGAGTATCCGGCGCTGCCAAGCTATACATTTATTCTAATTTTCTATTATTCCATCTCCTCCTTCCTCCCTCTCACTGTCCACATCTCTTCCTTCACCCCCTCTCTGTCCATCTCCTCCGCCTCCTCCCCCCCCCCACTCACAGTCCATCTCCTCCTGCCCCTCTCTCTATCACCTCCCCCATTCTCTTGCTGTCAATCTGCTCCTTCTCCGTCTGCCTATCTCGTACCCCTCCTCTCTTTGTCCGCCTCCTCCTCCCAATTCCCCCAGTTAATCTCTTCCTCTTTCCTTTCTCTGTTGTTCTATCCCTCTCTCTGTCCATTTCCTCCTCTTCCCTTTCTCTGTCCATTTTCTCCTCCTCTCTCTCTGCCCACTTCCTCCCCTTCCCTTTCTCCATCAATTTTCTCCCCCCCCCCCTCTCTCTCTCTCTCTCTCTCTCTCTCTCTCTCTCTCTCTCTCTCTCTCTCTCTCTCTCTCTCTTCCTACCTCTTCTTCACAGTGCCTCTGCCCATCTACTCCTCTTTCCTTTCTCTGTCCTCATCTCCCCTCTTTCAGCCCATCCCCTCCCCTTCACTTTCTCTGTCCATTTCCTCCACCGCATCTGTCTGTTTATCACCTCCTCCCCCCCCCCCTTCTCTTCCTATCGTCCTCCTGTCACTCTCCATCTCCTCCTCCCTTATCTGTGCCCATCTCTTCCTTCCCCCTCACTGTCTGTGCATTTCCTCCTCTGTCGTCCTCTTTCCAAGTTATTACGCTCACCCTAATAGGAGGCTGGAGGTTCTTATCCCCACAGTAATTCTTTCCAAACTGTAACTAATACCTGTACCAAATTTGGTACCTTTTTTACTGTGGCTTCGCCTGCGTGCACATCTCTCAAATATATTTCACATGTATTTCACATATATTTAACACATTTCACACATATTTTTACGGGTATTTCACCTGTATCTGTAGAGAATTTCGTTCCACAGTAATGATATAATTCTGTAGGTACATCCAGTGCTATATGTGGCTACAGCTTGTGAAATGAGTTGTGAATAGGGCTCGAAGTAATAAATTAGAACGTCATGTATGATGCCGCAGTTTTTCACGCATCTCAGTACTCAGCCGTCTGTCTTTAACGGTGAGTCGGAGGAGGAGGAGGAGGAGGAGGAGGAGGAGATCGTTTAACGCTCGTCGACAACGAGGTCATTAGAGACGGAGCAGAAGCTCGGATTACGGAAGGGTGGAACAGGAAATCGACAGTGCCCTTTCGAAGGAACCATTCCGGCATTTGCCTTAAGCAGTTTAGTGGAATCACGGAAAACCTAAATCAGGATGGCCGGACGCGGCTTTGAACCATCGTCGTACACTGTGCTAACCACTGCGCCACCCCGCTCGGTCGTACAATATTATATTTTCGTTAATACATTCAGCAGCAGATGCGGATACTGTCGGAGGATAGTGTTGCGAATAGACTTAGTACCAACGAAATAACGAATATCATGTCTTTTATGATGCATCAGTTTTTCCATGCATCTTACTATTTATGACGTCGTATCTTCTGAACTATGAGTCGTACCACGGTGCAATTTTTCTGGTACATTCAGTGCTATATGTGAATACTATCTGCAACAGGTGTCACGAAAAGAGTCAGTAGTAAACAAGGAGTATAATAAACATCATACATAAAAGTGAAAATGTAGTAAGTGACTAACTTTTTTCCTTTCATCAATTTGTGGGGGTCGTCAACGACAAAAAGTTTCTTAAAGGTTTGAAATTATGTGTAAAGTTTTTTTTCAAGTCTCTAAGTGCTCTCACTCTTAAATGCTAGGTGCTTTTTCATCCCCACCCCTTTGATTGGTAGGTGGTTTTTACACCCACAGCGATGGATTCCAGACAGTAAGCGAATGTGCAAAGCTCCGTACAAATGTGTCGAGTGGTGTAGGAGTAGATGTTCAACATACTTGCACACATACACACACTTTTTTAATGTTCATAGATCCATCATCATTATCGTTGTTTTTATTAACTTTTGAGCCCAACTGCATCACACGACAGGCAACAAAGATCGTTTCCAGAGTTTTGCTTCGACGTGAAAACATCTGTTCCCTCGTGGTCGAACTTTCATGTGCGACAAAATACCGTGAGATTTCAGTCGCTAATAAGTAAGGTGCTAATAAATCGTAAAGAATGGTTGATTCCACAACGGATATACCATATCCGTACGCGTTTTTCGTGCAGTTTTTGTTTTGCTGGTAACATCATCGCACCAGTGTATGTCTAAGCGCGTGACTGTTACCAATTAGCTTTCTGTAATGTTATAAATTCGCATAGCGTGCAATCACGTTTAGCTGGGGCACAGATTCTGTTGTCATTGTGAAGAGCTCGCGGAGCATTACTAGGACCCAAAACGAGACAATAAAAATATTCGCCGAAATTTAAGTGAAAATCGGCATTAAGCTGAAAATTACAAAATAATTAAGGGTATCATCTCGAACGACTCGTGAATTTGCTCAGACGTATAGATAACTCTAGCCAGTCGAAGCTCGCGTCGAGAAACACCCAAAAAGACTAGAAAGTGGACGGCATGCGAGAGTTACGCCAGAGTCGAAAAGGAAATGAAGAAAAACAACGCAAAGCCATTACGTAGATGGCCCATCGGGCATACAGCGGACAGCGACAGTCGGTACGCACCCGACAGCATGCGGTAACTACTATGTTCCGCAACACAGCGCATGAAAACGGGATTTTTTCGGAGCTCATGCATCAGGTTATATTGGTGATGCAAAGGTGGAGTCAAATGTTGTGGATAGCCCTTCGGCTAGGGACCATTTGTATACCCAAAAGAGGGATCGTCTTACGCTAACTATCCAACAAAAAATGGTTCAAATGGCTCTGAGCAATATGGGACTTAACATCTGAGGTCATCAGTACCCTAGAACTTAGAACTACTTACACCTAACTAACCTAAGGACATCACACACATCCATGCCCGAGGCAGGATTCGAACCTGCGACCGTAGTAGTCACGCGGTTCCAGACTGAAGCGCCTAGAACAGCTCGGCCACACCAGCCGGCAACTACCCAACAGTACAGCGTCAAAGTTTGAGAATTACACACTTCATCCAGCTTTGACAAATGGAGTAAATCGGTTCTCTCTTTCCTATTGCATTTGATGTGGTCTACGGTGGGCTTAATAGGACCTACAGAGGCACCATTTAGTTCATGGGCGGTTCCTGGGAGAACTCGAAATCATAGTTTTTGGGTATCAAAACAGCCGTGGATTTCAAGATTCCTATGCACAGCTAATAGCCGATATTTCTACAATATAGTCCTAAGATCTCGATCTCTAACAAAGTTCAAAATTTTCTTTACATCTTGATCAGTTTCCGAGAAACACAGGTAAATAATCACCTTGTGGTGTTGTAGTTCTTCTTATGTCCGTGCTTGCCATGAAAACAGGACGAGGAATTCCGCCTTATGTAAGACACCTTTTCAGTTTCTTTTTACCCAGACATGTTACACACCAAAAAAACCGTGATATATACTTATTTCCGTTCGTAAATGCATAATAAACAGAAAATAAAAATTATGTTTTGCTGTTTGCAGATGACAAATTGCCGATTGTGTAGCAGATTAGCTACACACACATATATATACCCAACAGCCTCATGTAAGGTATGTAAACTAATGCATACATTCGCTCTTTTGCCAGTTAAGCTGTAACCAGAACTTTAGACATAATGTAATAAACAATACACAGTGCAAAAGGTCGTTAATACATATCTCAACTGTGAACTGTAAACAAATGATGTATAACATTTTACAACAATTTTTCATTCACAAATGTAAATATTTTGTACCAAAACTTCCTCTAAATGTTAATATATAACAACAATTTTACAGTAATAAAATAAAATAACCCACTGATGAAGCACAAAAAGTGCTGAAACATGTCTGGGGAAAACGAAACTGCAAAGGTGTCTTGCATAAGGCGGAATTCCTCGTCCTGTACTCAGGTGAAATATGATGTGAGGCGAAAACGTAGTTTATAAAGTGACACAGCACGGAGAAATATGTTGTAAATTGTCTCCGTTATCATCAGAAGGGTTCTGGGGACCCCACAACGTCGTACTGAAGCACATGCAAAATTTTTGTGCACATAAAATCCGGTCTAAGGAGGAAGATTAGTTTAGCGTAATTTTAATTTCGCGTAAGTAAACTATCAAAATTTTACTGACCCATAGAGTTCTTTTTTATGAGTAAATGGCCTGCTGCAGCAGGGAAAAGAAGACAACCAGTGGAAAAATGCTCCTATCGGGGTACAAAAAAAGGCAAATATTCTCCTTTTTATCAAACGAGTCTGACTAAAAAGGTGGTACCACCTTTCTTACTCTACCTTCCCATCACCGTTAAAAGGTTCCCAAGCATTTTGACATGCTAACATATTCGCGCTTTTTTATGTTAAGAGAGGAGGAAACATTGACAGTGGGAAAGAGACGGAAAAGTAGTAAATTCTGCAAGATAGTAGAAAGTGGTTATGGTATAGAAAGAGCGAAGGCAATTGCTGTGTGTGTGTGTGTGTGTGTGTGTGTGTGTGTGTGTGAGAGAGAGAGAGAGAGAGAGAGAGAGAGAGAGAGAGAGCGTGGGCGGGGGGGGGGGGGGGGTGCAGTGGGACATTATTTGACACTGTTACGAAAAGAGTGAAGCAAACAGTGCCAGTGGGAGAGAAATAAGGAGAACGAGAAAGTGGATGTGGATGAGAGTCAGTGACAATGAGAGACTGAGTATATGACAGTGAAAGCCAGGAAGAGAGAGACAATGGCATTGAGAAGAGACAGCAGCAGTGGGAACAAATGAATGAGATAGCAGCAATAAGGGAAGGCAAGAGGGAGACAGTAGTAGTAGTAGCAGTAGTAGTGGTGGTGGTGGTGGTGGTGGTGGTGGTGGTGGTAGGACAGAATGAAGGAGACCATGGCTGTGAGACAGGAGAAAGTGACAGAGAGACACACGCAGGGATAGTGACAATGGGTCGAGCGAACGACAGTGAGAATAGACAACTGGGAGTGATGGGTCACAGCGATGGACTAGTGGGTGTGGATAAGTTACAGTTATGGGAGTTTGTGGGAGTGACAGTTAACTTGCATGTTAAAAAGAGCGCGAATATACTCTCATGATAAATTTTTCGGGAATATTTGTGGAGGTGCTGAGGAAGGTAGAATGAGGCTGAGTCGTTTAACAAACAGGAGCATATTCGCCTTATTTGTGCTCCGATAGGAGATTTTCTCCGCTGGTTTATCTGGTCTGTAACCATTATACATCCGTCTCCCCAGCCGAGGTCGCTAACGCATGTCCGTACGGTGGCGTTGGAGTCGGAGGTAAGCCCGTTCGAATCGGAAACGGGAGAAGTGGTGGCGACGTAAGGTTTCTGATCGCCAACATTTCGTCTGTGTCCTGGATTAAATTACGAACTGTCCGCAGCGTCTCATGGGGTAAGGGCACGTAACACAGCTGATGGTGATCTGCCCGTCGGATGGGGACGTAAAGCTCGGCGGGCCCCTCGGTGCTTTCCGAAATGAGTAGGCAAGGGGTTTCTCCTTCAGCCTCCTCTTCACCCATGACAGCATAAACCCAACACCACACTGTACAAGCACTCATCACAGCCATCCACACGACACAGATACACTCTTCGCATTTCATAACAGGTTGGAGGAAGGCCGCGGGAAACCAGCTCCTCTAGGACCTTGCTGTGAGCGGAGGGGTAGGATTCCTACATCTGCTCTCCCTATGCTAAGTTCCTGAGGATGGGAGTACTATATAACCATTGTACCAATGTATTTCAGAGATTGATAATTAAATTACATATTAATGGGAAACACTTGTTGTGATTTTATCTCAACGTTTTCATGAAAAATCTACAGCGCGTACCCGAACAGCGCACACAGAAATTTGTAGCTTTACTCTGTGCCGTAGTTAATCTCGTTCCCTACGAATACTCTTTTCTTCAGCTCGTCAGTCCAAGTTGTTCTGGTCTTCGTTGTCTTTTTTTCTGTCATGCCAACCGTCCGCTAGTTAATTTTCTGCCTAAAATTTTTACAGCCATTTATTCAAGTTCTGTTATTGCTCTACTTCTTTCATGTCTTTTCTCAGTGGTCCGATCCCTTTCATTGTTTCAGCTTTAGTTTTACTGCGACTTTCGCACACTTCCATTACCAATCTAGTTAATTGCGTCGGTTCCATTATTCTAACATGCCCATAGAATTTTATCCTGCGTTTTTTCTTCAATGTTGAACTAACAGACACTGCTGCTGCGCTTCAGTAGCCGTTTGTGGGTGAAAGCGAGCATTAACAGCTTCGAAAATTGTGATTCATGTAGTTGCGAAGTAGGTGCTCCAATTTGACCTTTGTGTGCAGGACTTGTGCCTAGTTTGTATGCCTACAGCAATGACAAGGAAAGGTCACAAAATGGTGTCGAGACTAAAAAAAAGGCTGTGCAACTGTGTACAATGAATAGCGGAGTTTCGGACATGAATCATGAATCCACACCGGTGAAATCGTGCATCACTAAAGGCTGAGGCCTTAGTCCTGTTCAGACTGGCCGAAAGCTGTATACCAGGCAGTACGAGGAGCAATGTGTGATCGTGGGACATCTGAGAAGCATGTTGCCAATCCCTCCAACCGTTAGTGCCAGTACATGAGTCGTCGTGATGCTACTCTTTCTTTATTCAATAAGCTCCACACCTGGCCTCACGAAGCCGAGTGGACCTCCTCACTTCAGAATAATCCGAGGAGGTACCGGGAATCGAACCCACGTCCTTCCAGACCGAAGGCAACGACGCTAACAGTTAGAAGTGAACGGTGATTACACAGAATATCGCAAATTGATGAGCGAACGTCACACGCTTTTCGAATACGCCTCGAATAAAGTATTCGTGCAGTCCCTACTGGGTTACGAGTAACAGGCGCATGTATCACGCAGACAAATATCTAAAGATCATCGACACTGTCCACCATAATGTCGACCAGGCTACCCACAAGTTCTTACGGGTATCCCCTGTACTGAAGTCTATGAGCCACCACTATACAACCGGCGCGAAATACTCTTCGTGCCTCACACCACTAGGGCTACGCATAAGAGAGAATGTAATTATGAGTTCACGTGTGACAATATCTAAATGAGTTAGGCAATTGTGTGCCAGTTACTAAAGAGAGATGCAAACCTCAACAGCTCTACAATTTTCTTCAATCATGTACACAAGATTCACTTGGTGAAAAGCATTCACGGTCAACGATTTAGAAATAAATGTGATACTAATGGTATTGGAGCAGATGAGTCGTAATGGAAAAAATGAAATGTATCATCTGTTTAAGTTCATTGGGTCCGCTGCAAGTCATTCTAGTCTAGTACACAGAAACTGAACCAACGCAGAACATTTAGCAAGCCTTCCTTTGCTTATAGTGTTTAGTGAAAGAGATTCTCTTCTGGTGTATGGGGATACGGGGCTACGATTTGGCGCAGGAAAAAAGGCGCTCGCACAATACTTATGTTAACACAATGTCGTGTCTACCGTTAAGGTAAAGGAGCAAACATTAGAGTCTAAGTGCTTCCAAAAAAAAGTACAATAACTTCTGATCGGCGAAACATTCTGTCCATGGCGTTCCTCATCAAGAAACTGATGGGATGAGGGAGGGAGGGAGGGAGGGAGGGAGGGAGGGAGGGGGAGGGGGAGGGAGAGGGAGAGAGAGAGAGAGAGAGAGAGAGAAGGGGCACCCTACTCCACTGCGTATGGAGCTCTGCCATTTTAAGCTTGATTCTTACTCAATGAGAGAGGCCCATTAACGTCACGTGCCAGTAGCGCACGCTGGGAAAGTACTACCAGACTGCTAATGGTTTGACAGGCGGACTCTCAAAGTCTTACATGCCTACAAAACTTCATTCACCTTCATGTTTTTAATACAAAAATTTCACTTGTTAATCAATGCAGTTTTAAAAAATCATAACGTTCTTAATCTTCCGCAATTTTACACCTCTTTGTACAGTTACCTGTTCTACAACTTTACTCCATTTGTTACTTTCATTGCTGTTCTTATTCACCAGCATTTCATGTCAGGTTGGTAAAAGTATTTTTTCCTTTTCTGTGTTTTATCAAACTATTCATCGAGTTTTCATACAAACTGTTTGTTCGAACGAGAAACCAGCGTTATCATCACTGAACGCGTGGGCAGTCGCGCTGAACAGGCGTCCGTGGCAACACCGTGCCTTTAACTGATTATTGACACTGTTGATGCACCGGCAACACTATCTACAGCTCGTACAATCACGCTGCATACAACTGAATATTAAGCATGGTTTTCACATAAATTATGCTGAAGAAGATAGTCATATTTTGTTCTTCTGGCAATGATACGACACATTTCAGCAGTGATGACAAACGCAAATTGGTTTTCATATAAATATATATTTGGAATGTAATTTATGAAATTGCTTCAGCTGGATACTATAGTCTGTATCTGTGTATAGGACACCATAGCACAGCAATACTTTCGAGTTTTTTCCATGTAGGCTTTCACGGCCGGCGTCTTCATCAATAAACACTTCCGGGCTAAGTTGCCGTGGTCGATCTGCAGAACTTCTTCTCCCTGACGTTTCGTTCTCAACTACGGAGAACATCTTCCGAGGTGAGTCAACGACTGGCTGCTAGGAGCTGGGGCCGCCGCTTTTATGGATATCGTAGAGGGCGCCACCGCACGTCACGTGGCGTCGATGTGCAGCCATCTCTGGCTATCGTCTGTTCTCTCGATTGCAGGCAATCGATTGTCACGTGATTGATGCAACGTCGACCGCCATATCTTATCCAATTTTAATCCTTCTTCTTTACGATTAAAATTGTATTGATGTTTGTGGATTTCAATTGCCTCTCTATACATACGTGTATAATAATGCGACGTCCTCGCTAGCACGCTTGTTTCACCAAATTTTATTTCGTTATCTCCATCCTTAAAAACATGTTCCGCTACTGCCGATTTGTCGATATGTCCCAAGCGACAGTTTCTTTTGTGCTCCGTCAACCGTGTATTGATGCTTCTTTTTGTAGTTCCTATGTAAGCCCTGCCACAACTGCACGGAATTTTATATACCCCTGGGGTAGCTAGGGGGTGACGAGCATCTTTTGTTGATCTTAGGCATTCACTAATTTAATTACTTTTGAATGCATTACGGGAACAGCAGTGATCAATGTCTTGTAAATAATTACTATTAAAAACAGTCTTGATCACGATTTATTTAACAAGGTGACCGGTTTCGACCACTACTGTGGTCATCTTCAGACCATTGAGTAGGAACCCCTTTCTGTTGGATTCTCCAACAGAAAGGGGTTCCTACTAAATGGTCTGAAGATGACCACAGTAGTGGTCGAAACCGGTCACCTTGTTAAATAAATCGTGATCAAGACTGTTTTTAATAGTAATTATTCACTAATTTTCTTAGTAGATCTGAAAATGGTCTCTACGTGAAGCTTGGCTAGTACTTTCCCAATGCGATCCGTGATATTATGGATGAACGGAAGAAATACTTTTCCAGCTGATGGTTGTTGCTGTCTCCAATTTTTAGGCATTTTTCTATTTGGGTGAAGTGCTCGGTTAATCTCGTTTTTCGTATAACCATTTTTCGCAAAGGCCATTCGTAAATGATTTAGTTCTTCTTGTAAGTAGCCTGGTTCACAAATATTATTGGCCCTATCCACTAATGTTTTTATGACCCCCCCCTCTTTTGCCTAGGGTGGTGGTTTGAGTTCTTATGGAGGTAGCGATCAGTATGTGTACCTTTCCCGTAGACCTTATGGCCTAAGGTCCCATCCGCCCGTTTGATAACTGATACATCCAAGAAGTTAAGTTGTCCGTTCTTCTCCTTCTCCATAGTAAATTAAATCTTTGGGTTGATGCTATTTAAGTGTACCAGGAAATCATTCAAGTCTTCTTCCTCATGATTCCATATTACAAAGGTATCATCCACATACCGATACCACTTCGAGGGGCTTTTTTTGGCCGACTGCAGTGCTTGATGTTCAAAATATTCCATGAATAAATTCGCAATTGCGGGACTTAGGGGGCTTCCCATGGCTACCCCATCGATCTGTTCATAAAATTCACCATTGTACTGAAAATAGGTCGAGGATAGACAGTGTTGGAACAAGGCTACTACATCAGTAGGGAACGTATCGGCTATATGGGAGAGAGCTTCATCAACTGGAACCATCGTGAACAAAGACACTATATCAAAACTGACAAGGATGTCATTAGGACCGACAGTAATTTCCATCAATTTCTCAATGAGGTGTAGAGAGTTTTTAATATGACTCTCAGTGTTGCCTATGTAAGGTTGTAACAAAGAGGCAAGGTGTCTGGCTAGTTCTTGGGTAGGAGCTCCAATTGCGCTGACTATTGGTCTCAAAGGAACATCAGGCTTATGTATCTTTGGTAATACATATAATCTCGGAGGATAAGCCTCCGTTTTACAAAGATACTTTTTAACTTCTGTAGGAATGGAAGACTGTTTTATCAGACGATTGGTGGCATTCAGCACATTCGTTGTGGGATCCTTTTTCAACTTCTTGTATGTGCTGGGTTCCAGGAGATCACTGATCTTCTTGTGATAATCCTCAGTATTCATTAAAACAGTAACATTTCCCTTGTCAGCGGCAACTATAATAACATTCTTGTCTGCACTGATCTCTCGCAATGCCGTCCTTTCCCCTTGAGACAGATTGCTGCTGGGTGGCTTAGCTTTGCGTAATATCCTGGAGGTTTCCATTCTAATTTCGTCAGCAGAATCTGATGGTAACTGACGAATTCCTGCCTCTATATGAGCAATAATGTCCTCCATAGGAATCTTGGATGGAGTTATTGCAAAATTCCCTCCTTTGCTAATATAGAGGCAGTCTTGTCGAATGGTCATCGAAATCATTGGCCTTCATTTGCTGCAGTCAGAGTAAACTTGTAAAACTAATGTAACGATCCAAGGAAGCTGGCAAGGTTCCTTAACAATAACTTTTCTCCTTGAGTTGTCGTTATCGACGCCGCTTTTAACACGCTGGAATGTAAGAAGCTAAGCTGTGAAGCGTCACATTCGTTTTACTTTTTCCATTTCTTCACCAATGACATTTCTTGAGAGTGGAAACGCTCGCATCCGGGACTTGTGGGTTGAGGATTCTGTCACAGATAGGGACGGTTATTTCCCTCGGCTGCGGCTTCCAAGGTTGTAAGAGTAGGCAGATCGGTGTCACGTAGGACGGCTAAAGGCCGCCACGGCTACAGCACCGGTTTTCGTAGCGTCGTCCTTGCATCACATGCTAACAATGGAGGGTACTATCATTTACGTCTTTTTCACTTACATCTGTACTTCGTTGGTAACGTTGTAAGGACTGAAAAGGGAGGGACGGACTTACAACCATTCTATAAGATTTAATTCCCTTGCTCCTGTTAATCTCGTATGTTCGTAAGCGCTTTAATAATCCTTGTTGGACAGTGGCTGATGTCGGTAGGAGGAGGAAATATTCAGTTTTCTGAATGAGCACCAGTCCTAGACACTACTGGAATTACATCTTCCTTTCCTACAGATCGATAGGTTACATTACACCATGAAACTACTATTAAAATAGTGAAAATCCAAGTGACACTGTTTCCATGTACACTGCTAAGCCAAAACATTGGTCACTAACAGCGTGCTGGTCCACCTTTCGAACGCCATACAGCCGCGATTCTGCGTGGGATGCATTCGAAAAATCCTTGGTAGGTTTCCGAAAGTATGTGGTGACAGATGTTTAGCACTGATCACTGAATTCCCGTAAACTACGGGCCGGTGGTTTCTGGCCACTGAGCTGGGGCCCGACAGAGTGCCACATGTGTTGCACCGGCTTCAGATCAAATGAATTTCGTGGCCGAGACATAAAAGCGCGTTCTGTACTGTGTTCCGCAAACCACTACAGCGCGATTCTGCCAGAGTGAAGCAACGTCCCCGTTCTGCGGTTAGGCGTGGACGTCCAACACCTCGCCGCCTGCTCGTGGTTTCACCGCTCTTCAACCACTCGCCACAGCTGCTCCCGTCAGAAGCACGCGCACATCCGAGCAGCAAAGCCATATTCGAAATGCTCGTTCCCAGGCGCCGCGCCGTAACCATCTCCCCTTTATCAAAGTCGAATAGGATAGTAGTTTTTCCTGTTTCCGGCCCGTAACGTTCCTAGAAGGATTTCTGAATCGCATCTGCTCCGCTTGTACGCTTTCCTTACCGTTTAAAGTGCCCGCAAAGCCAGCAGGAGTCATTCAGTCTCGCAGCAGGCTGTGATTATAATGTTTTGGCTTATCAGTGTGTGTGTGTTCCGTAGGATATAACTAATTTTAACAGTATTGTATGTTCAAAACGTATGATAGACAGTATAAAGCACAATATTTTATCTTAATCTTTTCCATGTGGCTTGTTACTGGCCAAGAGCGTTAGTGGGTGCACTACAAAGCTTGCATCAGCCAATGTCCCACAAACTGTGTAGTGGTTAGAACAATGTCGACTTAACTTTTATGCTGTCAGCATAGAAACGAAAACCTCGCATATAAAGAACGTTCATTCATTTTTGCACATACATATGGACGTACAGCTACAGCTGACCGAATGAGCAGATATTTACGTCGAGTGATACAGCACGGAAGTGCTTGTGACCAAAACCTTGAACAGAGGCAAGAAAAAGAGCAAAAATACGTGGCCGTCATTACTAGAGACCCTGAATAGCTCTGCACACCTCTGGTTAATGTAACACGTCGTAATTGTTTCGAGCTGATTAATTCAGCCTTTCTCCATCATATTTACGGAACCGTTGCTAACAAGTTATTATCTAGATCTATAAACACGCAAGAAGTTATAACCGCACAAACTGGAATCGGAAACCTTGTTTCTCACACCATGCCGTACAGCGCTACGAACTATTTTCGTCTCTGCAAGTAGTATACGGAACGTGCCCTTAACTTAAAAATACGAAACGGTAGTCTTGATGGGATGTAGGGAATCTGTGATAAATTACATGACAGGACTAAAAAGTTCGCTTTAAATTGTTTTTCAGGTCAGAATACTAACACATACATTGTGGACCTAAGATTGTTCAAATGATCGTAGTACCTGAGTCCACATACTGTGACTTACTTTTCACAAGCATACTAAATAAGAATTACATATGAGTGGGAAAGAGACAAGGTAAGTCGTGTCAGTAAAAGTGCTTCAGCAGTCGACTAAACATATTTGTATTCGGAACAATTACGGCTGTGGATTCGATTCCCCAGTGCTGCCCCCACCCCCAACAGTTTAAGACAGTAACAACCTACCGGTACAAGAATTAAATAGCGTCTGTCGACGTTATATCATTATTTTATACGTAAACAGTTCAGAAGATTGATTTTGTAATTTAAATCCAAACAGGTATATTTTAACAACTTTTTATTTTTGATCAATGTGTAATCACCCCTGTTGTCAACAACCTTGCGCCATGTAGTGTGCAATTTTTCAATGCTGGCTCGATAAAAAGTACTTGGTTTTCAAGCAAAGTATTTGGAGATGGCATTTTGGATATCACAGCTTCAAACTTAGAAACTATTGTAGCGATTGGAATAAATGGAAATCCTATGGCGGTAGCGATCAGAATAAATGAAAATCCTATGGCGCAACCACCCGCCCCAATTCATTAATTTTTTTGTCAGGGTTCATTTTGCGCAGTGATATCTTGCATTATCGTGTTGCAAAATAACGCCTTCTCTGTCGACAAATTGATTAACATTTTTCAATTAGAGATTGATTTACTCGATCCCTGTTCACTATAAAGGTCGTCATTCAAAATCTGTCAAGGTTTCAGCACTTCAAAATAAACGACTCCGCAAATACTCCACCAAACACACAAAATCGCCTTTTTGGAGTGTAAACGTGTTTTAGCTTGATTCGTGGTCGTATCATTCGCAGAGCGCCACTGCCTTTTGCGTCTTTGATTATCGTAGCGGACCCATTCTTCATATCCTGTGGTCAAGCGATCAAAAAACGCTTCCGTATTGTACCGCTGAAGTAATAAGTTTCGTGTAGTGCGTCGGTCAGCTTTGTTTCCTTCTGACAGATTATGCAGCAAATGTCCTTTAATGGGCGACCAAAGTTAGCTAAGAGTGTTTGACAGTTCCTCAATATCCTGACACGAATTTGCTTCCACTTTCGCCCTTAACACGTCTTTGTCTAAAGTTGTTGGTCTTCCTGATCGATGCTGGTCGAGTAGGTCAAAATTACCGGACCTTAATTTCAAAAACCACATTTGGCATTTACGAACGTCTACTTCACTTGGATAAACACTGCAAATGTTTTTGTAGCAACAGTTGCGTTATTACCCCTGCGGAACTCAAAACGCATACAATCCCAGCCAGATATCTCTCTTCTGGTGCTTGGATGAAAAAAAATTACGAGTAAACAAACCACTCTAACCTTAAAATGTCTTTGACATGCGTGTGCGCGAGTTCCATGTGGTTTTGCGTTGTGGTCTCCACTCCGTTAGTGCAGTGGATCTTTTTTGGTTAAGTGAGCGTTAACTGTCTACGAATTATTATTATTTACTGGCGTTTTTATGCCAGTAGGGTGTTACTTCTGTTATCTGAGGCGGTTTGGAAATTTGATGTGTGTGTTTTCAGGGTATTTTATTCTAAAAGCTATGTTTGTCTTTCACACATATCTGATACGTGGATACGTGTCATTGAAGTTCATTTGACATAGGTCTATTTTTTTAATTTATTTGAAGTTGGCATAGTATCTGTAATCTGCTTTTCAGTGGCACAACGAATCATCTCAAGCAAGTAATAGAACATTTCTCTCTTCATTTCATATATTCGTAAAACTTGTCTGGTTATCTGAATAACTGAGGAAAGAGTGTACAGTTGGCCCTGTCCGCCACGTTCTTTTCGAGCCAGATGTGGCTCATTCTTGTGGATTTGGCATCGTTTTCAATAGCAATATCTGCAATGCAGCACTCTTCATTGAGGAGAATGGAGACTAGCCTCCATTACAGACTGGATTCCAACGTCTTTGACTCCGCCAAATACTGACTGCACTGTGATCAAGCTGTCTGCCGACGTTATCGGGCGAACTGTGGAGACGGCGTCTGGCGACAGTTGTCAGTGCTATTTAGTTCTTTCCATCTGATGTCGGGTGATCATTGGACGACTTTGGAAGGAAAATAAGAGTATAATGTAAATGCAATGTAAGTACGTACAACGGAAGCGGCAGCTCTGTATGACAACAACCGGTGACGCTCGGTTACGGACCGAATAGTTGTCGGACAAAACTTGTTTGTTTCCAGTTCGATATTTCAACCCGACTAGACACAATGACGGCGAAAACTATCTATAGATCTTACAAATGGTTAAAATGGCTCTGTGTACTATGGGACTTAACATCTGAGGTCATCAGTCCCCTAGACTTAGAACTACTTAAACCTAACTAACCTAAGGACATCACACACATTCATGCCCGAGGCAGGATTCGAACCTGCGACCGCAGCAGTCGCGCGGTTCCGGACTGAAGCGCCTAGACCCGCTCGGCCACCGCGGCCGGCACAGATCATACATATTTAATGCCTAAGATTTCTTTATGAAATATTACTGTGAAAATGTTATAAGTTAATTGTGTTCACCAAACGCATTGTGGTGGTACGTTTTTCTTCTGGACTGATGTATACCCTGCAGTTAGATTTACCAGTTAGACCGTTTCTTACTCCTTGGAGAATGTCGTCAAACGGTTCTTTTGTCAGACAGTGGTAGTCGCTTAATTTATCTGGGCAATTTCGTGAAGTTTAGCAAGTTTGAAAAAATTTGCCTTGTAGATCTACAGGGTGGTTATAATCAAACTTTCGCTACTTCGAGAGAGCCCTAATAAAAAACGAGTGGTTACACGACAATGAAACTTTGTGGAAACATTGTAAGGTCATTCGGAAGCGGAATAACGAATAAACCATTAAAAAATAAATATTTTTATTTCCACATGAAAAGATAGCAGTTGTTAACTTTGCGTACCATGTTTACGTCCAGGTTAGAAACGTTGCACAGTGTCACGTCCATCTACATCCACGACAGCCCGTAACCGCATTAGAAACTGAAGTACTGCTACCCGAAACAAAGGTGGACCATGGAATGTTCAGCTGTCGTGACACAGCTTACACACTGCTTGAACATCTTGCATGGCCTACACCATTCTTAACCATAGCAACAGCAACTTCAACAACTTTTGGTGGAATTGGGCGGCGGCCCTCCCAGGAGCAATTGCCAAATCTCCTGTTCATCCGAACTTCCGAATCATGTTCTTCAACCACGGTGCGGGAAGAGGACATTCCTCGTATTCTTTTAAGGCATCGATAGTCATGAAGAGTAATAGCACTTCTACTGTTGTTTTGGTAGAACAGCTTTACAAGTAAAGCCCAGTTCACCTTGTGCAGACCTATTTTGACTTTCTGCAACTAATACATGCTGATGCTTGTTTCAACCACACTGGCGAGTCGTGACGCTAACACTACTAAGAACGCAAATATTGCAGCGCATAGTCTGAATTTCATTCCTGTAAGTTTGGTACCCATACGGCAAATAGTTTTACGTTTACACTGGCTCAGGTACCGAAAGATTAACTATAATCACCCAAGGCATGTCCGCCCCCGGTAGCTGAGTGGTCAGCGCGACAGAGTGTCAAACCTAAGGGCCCGGGTTCGATTCCCGGCTGGGTCGGAGATTCTCTCCGCTCAGGGACTGGGTGTTTTGTTGTCCTAATCATCATCATTTCATCTCCATCGACGCGCAAGTCGCCGAAGTGGCGTCAAATCGAAAGACTTCGCACCCGGCGAACGGTCTACCCGACGGGAGGCCCTCGTCACAAGACATTTACATTTATCCAAGGCATAAAACTGATTCACCCACAACCTTTTTTCTAAATCTCTTATTAAAGGAAGCGTTCTTCTCCAGCAGAAGTCAACAAAAAAAAATCATCGTCCTCACTCACCGTACGCCCCTTAACACAACTGGAACTTCTCAATCTCATGATGTACGCCGTCAGGCAACATCGGGTCACAAAATCACTCTACACCGTATCGGGAGAAATCAGAACCAAATGCAGTTGTAGCCTTAGCCGTTGCTCGACAGCTAGCGCTCTGGTACTGTACTCACCAGGCTCGTAGAACTTCGAACGTCGAATTTCCGAGAACGCTCGATAAGTGCACCCCACGAGACCAGCATTTGTTTCATGTAAACAACATGTACTACAACTGAATCAGTCATTTCGAAAAGGCCACCATATTTCCATTTTAATTCCAAATCTGAAAGTACTCGAAGAAACGCGCATTCTCTGTGAAAAATCCATATCCCGCTCACTCCTACGTGGATGATATTAAGAGGCGTATTTCAAGTTCCGCGGAGAAGAGCCGTATCTCTTGCGATATGGCATTTTCCGAGTCACCAGCTGTTGTTGGTTATATGTTGACCACTGCAAGCGCTGCGCGCCGAATAAGTGTTTGAGTAGAAAATTGACAGTGCTTCCTCTTACGGTTTATGTTACACTTTTGTTTACAATTAGTGAAAGTGAGTGTCTGTGATTGTGAGGGTGTACAGAGAAGGACAAAGTTAGTTTGAGAAATGCGATGGAATAAAAAGAGTCCAAGGGAAACAGCATGCGAGCTACGTTGGAAATGTACCAGCACACAAAACGCGGATCTCAATGCAGGTCGGTGCAGTTGCTGACGCTGAGCCTGCAACATCTTCGGTGATTACTACATGCCGTCCAACGTAATTGCAGATGACATGATGCACGCTGAGAAAAAGCGGCAGCAGAAAACAGCGCAGAAAATATACCGAAACAGCGCAGAGAATATACCGCAAACAGCGCAGAAAATATACCGCAAACAGTGAGAATAATTCTTAAAAACGTGCCATAATATACAATAAATAAGATTAAAAAACAACCACTGATGATGGTGATATTTGTCGCCGAAACTAGTTTGGGAAAATAAATAAATAACAAGGTGTTTTGCATCAAAGTGGAATCAATTTCTGATATTGTTGTTTTTCCATGTAAACACAGACCAAATGGAAGCGTTTCAAGATAGAGTTACCCACAATGGATTGTTGATGACTGGAAGCATGTTGCCTGGTCAGACGAGTCTCGATTCAAATTGTATCCAGCAGATGGACGTGCAGGGGTATGGAGACAACCTCATGAATCCACGAACCCTGCATGTCCAAGCTGGTGGAGGGTCTGTAAAAATGTTGGTTGTGTGCAGTTGTAGTGATGTGCGACCCCTGATACATCTAGATACAACTTTGACAGGTGACACGTACGTAAGAATCCTGTCTGATCACTTGCATTCATTCATGTCCATTGTGCATTCCGAAGGACTTGGGCAATTCCAGCAGGACAATGTGACACCCCACGTGTCTCGAATTGCTATAGAGTGGCTCCAGGAACACTCTTGTGAGTTTAAACATTTCCGCTGCCCACCAAACTCTCCAGACATGAACATTATATAGCTTATCTGGAATGCCTTGTAAAGTGCTGTTCAGAAGATATCTCCACCCCCGTCGTACTCTTACGGATTTGTGGACAGCCTTGCAGGATTCATGGTGTCAATTCCCTCCAGGTCTACTTCAGACATTAGTGGAGTCCACTAACACTTGTGTGTACTCAAGGGGGCTCTAAGCTTTATTAGGCAGGTGTACCAGTTTCTTTGGCTCTTCAGTGTATAATTGTCGGTTTTTGAATTTTGCACTGTCAACTTGTGGGATCGTTAGGCGTACCACGAAGAGCAAATTCATAAAGGATCAAATGAAAAGGAAAATATTCCCAAAGAGGCGAAAGAGCTACGTATCTTTTTAGGCGGATGCCATGGTCAAAATTAAAACAACACTGTGGTCAGATTGTTCTTAGCTCCAACATCGCCTGGGCGATTTAAGAAGATTATTCACTATTTTCCAATCACGGGACGTTCGTTATGCCTTGTGTTAGGGCTTTTGCCAGAGCACAGAGACTTATTTGCAAGAATACACAGACCAGACGAAATCAACACACTAATACAAAGAGCAAGTTCCAGTTCCCAAGTTCATCGAGTGCAAACTAATGACACAATTGATTTTAAGGCAGAGTGGCCAAAACATTATATAAAAAAAAAACCTGTCCCATCAAGGAAATCACTGGCCAAAGTTCCACGTGAACAGAAAGTGATCCTACAACTGTCGCAGTATATGATGTTTGAATATTGTGCAAATGAACCTGGTTTGTTGAAAGAGTATCAGTGTATCGATGGCTTGCAGCGAGAATATTTTTTTGTTAGGGAAACCTGTGAGGTCCACACCTGAACTGCCAAACACTTCTGCGTACAAAGAAAAACTTCCAATCAATGTGAAGAAACTGCGGACACTAGGAAATTGGTTCAGTATATATCAGACGATAAATTAGACTTCGACGACGAACTTAGTGGAAGGCCTATAAACGCCCTTAATGAGCATGAAGATGATTTGATGTTTAGCAGCTTTTCTGTTTTGCACTGTTCTACAAATGCACCATGCTGCTTTCTTTATTACTTACACTTTTATAGTCCATTCGCTTGACACAGCCGCAATGTATCAACGATTCGTAGAATGTTATTTTTATTCTTCATAAAAATAATTATATTCAGAAAGGTTGCGCTCCACATCGGTTGCTCGATCATGCAAAGGTTGTGTATTGTTTTGGCACACAATTTTATGGTCACACTGTGTTAAGAAGAATATAATAATTCCAATCCCAAAGAAAGCAGGTGTTGACATGTGAAAATTACCGAACTATCAGTTTAATAAGTCACAACTGCATAATACTAACACGAATTCTTGACAGACGAATGGAAAAACTGGTAGAAGCCGACCTCGGGGAAGACCAGTTTGGATTCCGTAGAAATATTGGAACACAAGAGGCAATACTGACCTTACGACTTATCTTAGAAGAAAGATTAAGATAAGGCAAACCTACTTTTCTAGCATTTGTAGATTCAGAGAAAGCTTTTGACAATATTGACTGGAATATTCTCTTTCAAATTCTAAAGGTGGCAGGGGTAAAATACAGGGAGCGAAAGGCTATTTACAATTTGTGCAGAAACCAGATGGCAGTTATAAGAGTCGAGGGACATGAAAGGGAAGCAGTGGTTGGGAAGGGAGTGAGACAGGGTTGTAGCCTCTCCCCGATGGTATTCAATCTGTACATTGAGCAAGCAGTAAAGGGAACAAAAGGAAAATTCGGAGTAGGAATTAAAATCCATGGAGAAGAAATAAAAACTTTGAGGTTCGCCGATAACTTTGTAATTCTGTCAGAGACAGCAAAGGACTTGGAAGAGCTGTTGAACGGAATGAACAGTGTCTTGAAAGGTGGGTATAAGACGAACATAAACAAAAGCAAAACGAGGATAATGGAATGTAGTCGAATTAAGTCGGGTGATGCTGAGGGAATTAGATTAGAAATGAGACACTGAAAGTAGTAAAGGAGTTTTGCTATTTGGGGAGCAAAATAACTGATGGTGGCCGAAGTAGAGAGGATATAAAATGTAGACTGGCAATGGCAAGGAAAGCGTTCCTGAAGAAGAGAAATTTGTTAACGTCGAGTATAGATTTAAGTGTCATGGAAGTCGTTTCTGAAAGTATTTGTTTGGAGTGTAGCCATGTATGGAAGTGAAACAGGGACAATAAATAGTTCAGACAAGAAGAGAATAGAAGCTTTCGAAATGTGGTGCTACAGAAGAATGCTGAAGATTGGGTGGGTAGATCACATAACTAATGAGGAAGTATTGAATAGAATTGGGGAGAAGAGGAGTTTCTGGCACAACTTGACTAGAAGAAGGGATCGGTTGGTAGGACATGTTCTGAGGCATTAAGGGGTCACAAATTTAGCATTGGAGGGCAGCGTGGAGGGTAAAAATCGTAGAGGGAGACCAAGAGATGAAACGCTAAGCAGATTCAGAAGGATGTAGGTTGCAGTAGATACTGGGAGATGAAGCAGTTTGCGCAGGATAGGGTAGCGTGGAGAGCTGCATCAAACCAGTCTCAGGACTGAAGACCACAACAACAAACATGTTAAGTATCCTACACTGTAGTCTAAATATAAACGGAGACATTTTACACCTCGATTTTCTCATCCGAACAGATTTTTCTTTCTCTTTTGGTGGCCTTTTCGAGATGACTGATTCAATAATTTGAAAGCTGAGCAAACTGGGCGAACCGCTGGATGCAGCCTACGCTTCCCCTGTGAGCGGTCGGCCACGGAGCGGCGAGCAGCTGTGTCAAAACGGCGACGAAAGGGCCGCCCCCGCGCGCGAGTTACGCCACCGGGCAGGGATCCGTACGGGGGCGCGCGCGGGTGTTAGGTAACGCAGGCAGCCGGATGCAGCGGGCATCCCACGCGGCGACAGGGCAGAGACAGGCAAGGCCCGGCAGCCAGACAGCCAGGCCGCTCACTTTCGCCGCGGCCAGCTGGGGAACCTGTTGCGCCGCCCACGCGCGCTCTGCCACAGCCGGGGCCGCACTTGTTGCGCTCCCCGCCGCGCCCGCACGCTCAATACGAGCGCACCCGACACTCCCGTCCCGCCGCAGCGCCTGTGCGACCCCCAGCATTAATTGGTCATTCTTCGCGACTCGCCACTCTTGGAGGTCAAATCCAGCTTCGGCTGGATGCAGTTTTACAGGATCAGAAATACCGCATCTTTTCTATATCATTTTATTGGCTTCTGGCTCGCGGTACAGTCCATACAACCATTTCTTACCAGAGGATCTCTTCGATTTTCTTATACAATTTGAAGGTTAGTGCCCCAGGGATTAGTTTATAAACCGTCTTTGGAAATTACAGCATTTCGCGTTGCTTTTAAGTACAAACCTTTTGGAGATTATTAACAGCGACGTCGGTACCTGCACACGTCCCGTAGTTTAAAAAGTCTTGCAATTATGTCACTGGTTCCAGTCTCGCTAGCAGCACCTTCTCTTTACTTTTCCTTAAATTCTGTATTTATTAACAAATATAAATGACAATTTAAAATAACGAATCACAGCTTCTAGTAAAAATAAGTTTGTCTTTTTTAATTACTAATCCTAAGGAAATAAATTAAAATTTCATACAGATGTGCAAAATTCATTCTTCTTAAATGAAAATAAGATACGTACTGTAAATCAACAATGTTGTTCAATCTCTAGATGCAAATAAGTATTTTGTTTCCTATTCGACGGTTCGCATTTTTTAGTTTAGTATTAATATTTGCATTTATGTGTGATCAATAATTAAAAATATTTTTATTAAATATTAATTAATTTTTATTAATTATTCTGATTAAAAATGTGCTTCAATATTTTTAAATCTGATAATAAATCCAAGATTTAAATAAAAGTAGAAAAAGTTGCTAATAGCGACATTCCAAGCAGCTTATTATATCGACAGCGTGCTGAAAAGTAATGCCTCTCCAACTGTTTATTTTGTTCTCGTTATAGGTTGAGGTGTTACAAGTCATGCGTATTACTCGCTCGACCTTTCCGCTTCGCCAGAGGGCTCCGAATTGTAGAGTGTAACATAGCGGCGGGTAACGGAACTATGTCGGTGCGTGAGAAACAGCGTGCGGTAATTGACTTTCGAATTCGTAGAGTTTGTCCACACATGCAGGTCCTTCGGCATGACAATGCCACACCATACACGAGCGCTGCGACATCTGCAACCATCCGATGGCTTGGGTTCAGTGTCATCGATCACACTCTATGCAGACCCGGCTTTCCTCATGAGATTTTCATCGTCCCCAAAATTTAAGGAACATGTTCGAGGGCTTTGCTTTAGTATCGAGGAAGTGGTGCAAGCAGAGATGAGGCTGTGGCTCCGACAACAATGTCAAACATTCTTCAGCGACGCTATCAACAAACTGGTCTCTCGTTGGGAAAATGTGTGTTCGTCGCCACGGTGACTATGTTAAGAATTAAACATGTAGACAATGAAGAATAAAGCTGTAGAATGTTAATAACGTTTGTTTTACTTAAAAATCTTAAAGAGTTTTCACATAAAAATTATGAGGTATTATTTTTCAGCACATCCTCGTACAAGACTTCTACGCTGCACTCAGCTACCAAAGAACTACGTTAGTAAAATAACAAATGTTTCGTACTCAACAGTGCTCCGAAATCTTCGTATCTTGAAAGGCAATTTTCATTCAAGATTTTTTAGAAATTATGTCGTATTGCTATAGGAAAATGATGTCGAGGCACTAATCTTCAAATTCTATACGTGTGAAGAAAATTAAAGACTTTAGTTTCGCGACGCTGTGACGTTGCGAGTATACTCAGTTAGAAACTGAAGAGCTAGCAGGCGAGTCGCGGTCTGGCTATCCCACTACGTCACAAGGAGCAACACCGAGACCCACGAGAAAGATAGGCTGTGGCGCGTACGTCACAGCACGTGGCACTGCAAATCTTAAGAGCACCAGCAGCCGTCTCCGGCGGGGCGCGACTAACTGTTTCAGGAGAGTTTAATAATTCTTGACTGTGTGTTTAAATGCTTGGAAGTTGTCGATAGTACACGATAAAATTACGACATTTATTGGGTACCTTTTCAATGAAATATTAACTTCTCGTGGGAGCTGCGAAGTGTGCTGGACAAGACCACTAGTGTGACGTCAGAAGTTAGTTGCGGGACTGGTATATATCGTTGGACCCGGAGCAACCGCAGGCCATGTCCCATATTATAAGCTACCGGCCCTTCCGTAGCGCGGCCTGTTATGAGCGGCAAAGCCGTGTTCAGACACGGCTGGGACTGTATTTTCCATTAAATGTGTTAACTATATACGAAATACACGACTCAGTAACTAATGCAACTAATGCAAGAAATGTACATCAACAGAATATACGTAAATCACCGCATTCTGCACTGCACGGCTAGACGGAAAACGCATTTTTAAGCGTCCTGTACGGCAGGTAACGCGCTATTCCCAAGGAAGGAAGGAAGGAAGGAAGATTAGGGTTTAACGTCACGCCGATATCGAGGTCATTAGAGAGACAGCACAAGCACGGAATGTTTTTTTGGGTTGGGGTAGGACATCGGCCGTGCTCTTTTCAAAAAATTAATCCCGGCATGTTTCCTGGAGCGATTTAGGGAAATCACGAAAAACTTTAATCAGGATGCCCGGACGCGGATTTGAACCGTCGACCAGCGTGAATGATCCTTCGTGTTGTATCCTCGAATACTGAACGTTCCTACTGGGACACGTACGTGCTAATAACCTTAGCTTTTGAATGGTGGTCATTGTCTCAATATTTAATATGCATTCAGTAGTATGTGATGCCACGTTCAGTATTTATGGGGCGGGGGGAGATCGGCACGCGTGGCCTTTGGTTTTCTGTCTTTCACCTGATGAGGCTTTCGTGTTTTGCGAGCAGTACTGCACATATCGGTGGGTGTGCTTGGCAGCAGTCGAGGTAGTCTGGGCAGTAAAACAGCCGCGCTAGGAAAATACTATCTTTGGTCGGGCACCGATAGTTGGACTTTTCCATTCTAGTAAGCGGAGATTCATACTTAAACTTTCTGTTGGACTTGTTCTGGGTGATTTCAGGCTCTAACTTTTTTACTGGCCTTAGAATATTTTACGGTGGTTTTCGGTGACTCAGTGTGCAAACGAACTTTATTTGTGGAACTTCAGGCAAATGAAAACTTCTTGGTGCAGTTAATATTGAGACCTGCATGTGATGGGAGAAGAGAAATATAGTTTTTATAATTGTGACATCAAGTGCGTAACATGCTGACCTTGAACACTGATACATGTATGGTGTAAACTTAAAAAGCGATTCCAGACACAGAATACAGCACATGTTGCTTTTCATCTGGACTTATCTGTTGTCTTGTATTTTCACACAGATAAAGGTCCAGAGATGTTACTTCTGGTGAAGACGCAGACCATTTTACATTGGTCGAGCGATCGCTGTAACCTTCTCCGTACCTTCATTTAAGACAGTCTCTTGTGCGAAATGGAAGAACAACAGTCACGTTAGTGTCAGACGGATCGTCAAATGCGGCAGCATATCTATTAGGAACTCTATATCCTTGTGACTATTTAAAATGCCCGAAGTAAAACAGGGACCAATGATGAGATTCTTGAAGAGTCCGAATCACAGCTGACAGGTCATGTACCTCCGCAAACGTTGATGTTCGACCGTTCAGTAGCCATTTTACGAAAGTCTGATTTTGTAATTTGCGCATGGTTTTGTAAATGATCCTTGACAAGTAAAAAGATCTTGCATAGAATTGCCGCATCACATTTCAGTTTTCGTAGACATAATTCGTAGAACTGTACCAGATTTTGAAAGTCATTGCCATAAACCCGTTAATGGAGCTAAATGTGCAGAGCATGAATTCACAGAATATTACGTTGATTGATTCTACTAGAACATTCAAAGCTGTTTCGTAGTGACTCGTTGATTGCGTTTTACTGCTACTAAAATGTTAGCTGCATTTATCCCATCAGTTCTGTTCTTTTTCGTTGGTGTCTTTCATTCTTCAGAATGCGAGTTCCTTGAAAATTATTTATAATGTCTGCCAAGACAAATCTGTGTAAAGAAGCTTTGGTATAAACATCGACGAAAAACGAAACTTTCATGCACGTGTAAAAAATCGTCTGCTAACGAGGCGTTAAAATCCTGGTCAAAATAGGAACAACTGGCCAAAGAAATTTTTAGCTGCCACTAAGTGCATAATACTGGACAAAAGAGCCATATCGAATAAAGAAATAAAGGCATGCATTGCTGGAGACGGCAAGAAATCCGGGCAGTGCAGAAACAGAGAACTTGCCAGTTTCTTCCTAACATAAAAGGAAGATCCAGAATGCCATACTTTCTTCCGACCAAAAAACTTATACACTGCCTGTTGGGATATCGTCCATATCTCAGCTATTTATTGAAAATATGACAACGCACCACAGACACTAGGGAATGTGGAGCAATGACCAGGAAGGATTTCCCGAGGCCCTGACACCTATGTCCCAATTTCTACACCTTGGATGGCGCAGCAGCGCAGTCCCTCTAGTCTTAGCCCCGTGCGCCTGTGGCTAACTATCCAGACAAATGAAAAATCTATTTTGGTTCTTATACCAAGTACGGTAGTGTAGTGTAGTATAGTGTGGTGCAGTAGTGTATTGGTGAATAATAAATTACAAAATTTGCGATCCAGCAATGCAGGGTAGTACAACAGAAGAATAGAATGTGCCTTGTAGATTCCGTATGAAGATCTATCTGTGGTCCAGATGGCCAAAGGGTAGTATGTAGAATTTTCTTACTTCTTTCTTTTAAAAATTATTATGATTCTCTTCTTTTATAGATTCCCTCCCGTTAAACCATATAATGCTGAGTTATGCTAACACACTTGAAATTGTGTTAAAACGTTGTTTGCTATAGTCGCTCCCATTCATGTGCAACGTTTGGCCTGTTCTTTCATCTAAATAACAGACTAAAAGAAATAGCAAGCAAATAAATACCTACACGGCTGCTCTAACATTTGAGCCGAACTGGCGGTAACCGAAAATCATATCGACTTTTCCGACTGGCTCACATGGGTCTGTGTGGCACACCCAGAAGTGTGGCAGACGTTACGTAAACACGGTTCGCATCATTTTCGTAATTTTTCAGTGGAAGACTTCCACGCAAGCTATGGACTTCCGGAGGGGGTGCAACTGTGTCGATGGATAACAGCTCATCTCAAATTAATTCCATTCATAACGTTCGCTAACGGAGATACTTCCAGACCTGCTGGTATAGCGCAACACGCGGCGTGCAAGCTTGCGAGGCAGATATGTGAGCCACACCAGGATCGAATCGGCGCGGCAGATTAATGACCGTGGGCTCGTGCACCGGTCAGCCTGGGTGTGGTTCTTACGCGGTTTCTCACGCTTCTCTTATTAAATGCTGGGCTCGTCCCCAAAATCCGCCTCAGAGAATACGCCACGGAAACAATACGATCACACGATTCACAGGCAGGTGGCGCACAAGACTTCCCTCCTTTACGTTACCTTGACAATTGTGGCATCAGGAAGGGCATCTGGCCACGAAATTAAATAAAACCACGAAGGTCATAACTCAAAATGCTGATCCAGCACTAGACGAGACAAACGCTAGGACAAACAATGAAGATAATTTCGTACGTTACGAAGCCCGTAATTAGCATCGGCAGTGCGATCTAAGACATGTATCATTAGCATAAAGATTTTCAGCATCGATAATCCTTAAATCTGGGATGCTACATAACAGGTAATTCATTAAGTGGGCGAACTGTCTTATTGAATCGCCTTGGTAGATTCCGGTATGGTAACTTCCAGCAAAATTAGTTGCTCCTGTTGTTAGAAAAGGCTTTCTTGGCTACAGGCGGAACATGTGTCAAAATGAGTCAGTACTTAAACACGTTGTCCTTGTCAGATGCCATACAATCTAAATCTGACCGACCGATGCCTCCGTTGCACAGGACACGTTCATTGGCCACCAAATTCGACAGACTTTATTTGGTCTTTATTTTGTCTGTCGCGATGAAAACAAGTCTGCTGAGAAAAAGTACACACTAGACGATTTATTCAAAAAAAAAAATGATTCAAATGGCTCTGAGCACTATGGGACTTAACATCTGTGGCCATGAGTCCCCTAGAACTTAGAACTAATTAAACCTAACTAACCTAAGGACATCACACACATCCATTCCCGAGGCAGGATTCGAACCTGCGACCGTAGCAGTCATGCGGTTCCGGACTGAGCGCCTAGAACCGACGATTTATTCACTAAAATTATGAACGGTGCCATCCTAATAAAGGTACACCAGGATATCTTCGGATACGCTACACGTAATACTGCAAAGAATACTGAAAAAATGAAGACAGGGGTGTGATTTTCAAACTAATTTGTTTTGCATTAATGTATTGCTTCCCCGAATTAGTGGAATAGTCTTGTTCAGTTTTGCGCACTATATTAAAACGGCTGCCACATTGCTTCTTTACTTCACGCTTTTATTTCTAAATTGTTCGTATTAACTCTTCTTCAGTTAGTTCCTATAATATTTGTACTTAGTTTTCAAAGTGTTACAGTAGGCTGACAACTTGCCGATGAAGCAGAATGGAAATAGGACAGTAAAACTAGGAACTAAAGTTGTACAACGTGATGCTACATAAAGTCAGAACAGGCACTGCCTGCGCGTAGTCTACCTATCTGACCACATAGAAAAATGTTGTTGCCTTCTATACAATTTTTTACGAGGAAGGTGGAGTACTGTTCAAACGGACGGACACACCATTCAATGCAGGGTAAACACCGCCCATTCAAAACTCTAGCACGTTCGTTTGATTACTTGAAAAGTAATTCATCAAAAAAATCCAGTGCATAGGATACGAAAAACCATTAGCAGTTGGTTAAAACTAATATTGCTATAGCAGAAAAAAGGTAGGAAAAAAAGAAGGAGAGAGATTGGACGATGCACCAAGACCAAAAGGGAGTGCCAACTTTTGTTTTCCATTTTACTTTTATCACTTTAAAAGTGTTACTATAGCTACTATTCCAGCCTAAAGGATTTTAATCTGAAAAAAAAAAAGAAAAAACCTCCGTGCAGTGTTGTCGTTTGGCACGGCACTATCTGTGCGGCTCCGCACACTGCCGCATCAAAGGAAGCCTTAACAATCGTTAGATAAGACTGAAATGTTCAAATGCGTCGAGCTTTCATTTATATGGTAGATAAAGTCTCATACACAGCAAAAAGCAAAACGCTTGTGTCATATTACTAGATCATAATTTATACTTTATTAAAAAATAGTTGTTATATTTTTAAAAAATAAACATATAAAATTAACCACGGCACTTTGGAAGACTCATCATCTGTTGCATCGTCCGGTTGTGACTTTCGTTGAATTAAGGCTGGTGAATGGGAACCCAACGCAAGAGGATTTCGTTTTGCAACGTCAGTAATACGTACCGTGCACCACGCGAAGCAACAAAAGGTCTTATGGCTGACACTCGGTATCTTTACATTATTCTACATAGACCTCTTTCCTCCATGCGTCATGTGTCTCAGAATCACGCTGGAGAATGTGGATTCCTAGTCGGAAGTTGGCGTTGAGCTTCCTAACTTTCTGGAGCACCCGGTGCTGTGAAAATGTCATACATTCCGTGCACTCACCGTAAGGGAACACGTCTTCACCGAAATATGTAAACTATGTCAGTCCTTAAGCGCCTCTGCACGGCAGATCTGCAAAGTGCACTAGGTGGCGAGTCACGGTTCCTGATGAGCGGTTTGCGTGCCGCAGACTTGTTTCACGTCCCACATCCACCTCCAGGGGGTGGTGAGACGAGCAGGCACACGCGGACGAAGCAGCAGTACCCAATCTGTCGCTTTTGTGGAACAGCCCCTGTCTCCAGTACATGATATCACAGAAACGTCGCACCATACGCTGTACGCCTTCGCCAGAGTGTTACGCAATAGATGTAGTCCCACTGACGACTTAAAAGTCTAACTACAAAGACTTTTCTTAAAGGCTTAAATATTTCAATATTATAAAATTTTCATTGAATTAAAAAAGAAGTGTCAGAAGGTAGTTCTCGTATAACTCTATAATGTAAAGTTGTCAAATTATACAAAACATCACTTTCATTTTGTACGCTCTGACGCGCGCCGCCGCGCGTATGGGGAAACGTTTCACGCAGCGTCCTGCGGCCCTCACCGGTCAGCGAATGACGCAAGCGATAAATTTCATCTCCTAAGAAAACGTAGCTTTATATTTTCAATAACGATTCAACTCAATGCCGGTGCGTGGTGGATTGAGCCACGGTCGTTTTCACAATCTTAATTTATTGTATTTATCCTGAATAAATTAAACGCTATTTTAAAACTACCGTTCATAATTTTGGCTGACAATTCCTACGGAAAAGAACGATGGCTGAAAAATTTTGTAACTCCAATCAATTCACATCAGGAACGTAAACAGAGACGTTCAAACCAGCAAGAGCTCATCAATGAACACCCGTGTCTCGATTAAACTATAGCTACGCTCTTCGTTCAACCGCATCATCGCGTTCCTCGCCGGTTTTAGTATTATCCAGAGGGTATTAATTATAGAGCCAACCGAATATTATCAAGTTGGCTTTCATTCGATACGCTTTCAGTGGGATAGTTACGTCAAAAAGACGAAACAAATCGAGATCGGTCTTCTAAAGAACCTACCACCCGACCGGTTTGCTGAAAACTGTGGAAAAAATTGGACAGTGAATCAGGTTTGACTGATGGATCTCGAGATTAAGCGCTAATCGTTTTCCCGCTATGTCACCTCACTTGCAGCAACAAGACCTGAATCATGGTTAATTTTAGGTGATTTTGTGACGAAAGCTATTTTCTATATTATCTAACTAACCAGAAACATTTCCTAGTTGTGTTATATATCCTCATCATCGACATTTGTCCCCAGCTGGTGACAAGTTACCTTCACTTAACCACCGCAGTGCAAATGTCAAAAACTAAGCTGGGATGACCATGAACGGAGTATTATAGAAATCTGTTGTCACAGAGTATTATAGAAATTGTTGCCACTCAGCAGCACACGAAAGGTCTGCGTCAACACCGAACAACAGCTAACAAAATTCAGATATAAACTGCTCAAACAATAAAAACAGAGTTTTCCCCACAAGGGTATCTGCGAACGTGTGAGGGTTTACACTCCAGGAGAGCAAGGAATTACAAAATAAAACACTTAATGCGAGCTAAAAAAATTAGTTTCACTATGGCATAAAAATGAAACAATAATAAAAGCGGTCTGATAACCTCCCAAAGACGAGCAACGGGTCTAATGACCGCTCTTTTCTGTTCCTTTAACAATTTTAAAAATAATTATTTAAAAAAACCGAAATTGTAATTTAATAAGCCTGTGTTTGAGACTCTTGTCTTGGGAACTGAAGACTATATTACAGTACACTTCATTTTTCCTGACGCTATTGTGTCGTGTATCTCTTTCCTGTCTGTATTTTGCAAATACCTCTTTAAGCTGTCAATTCCTTTTTCATTTATCTGTCTTTTAATTTAATTGCGAGTAGTTACACACGAGTTTTGAAATCTCGATGTATCTATACCATCTTGCCAAATGATGAACTTCTGGTTTGTATAATTCTTATTACGAATTTTATGTAGAGTTAGATTATATGTTACGTCAATGGATTTAATTTCAGCTGTAGAATTGATAGGCCCTACACATTTCAATTAAAATGTTCACTTAATATTAGCTACTCTGTTCAGAAGTTAAAAACTTTAATAACGCCTCTAATTGTTTCATAAATTACTCAAAATCACAAGATGAAAGTCTGTATATCGCAGCTATAGTTATGAACTTCACATGAATTTCTTCTGCTACAGCACAAGTTTCAAAACAGTATCACTGCAAAATCTGAGGATGCCTGTGTTTCTATTAATATAGGTGGCGATTTCAGCTTCAACTTCACTTACGAGAGTGGTTTGTGCTTCCTTAACTACTATAAATTCTAACGGAAACTTCCTTACTCTACGTGGACGTAACGAAACGAAATTAAACAAGGCTTAATAGCGAGACAAACGAGTAACCATCAGGCAGTCATGTTGTCAAGCGTAGCATGTGATTCATCACATTGCATGGGAATTCCGAGCGATCGGCGACCGATCGTTGCGATATGGGATTTGCCCATACACGTGCGTTCTGCGGACAGATTGCGCGACCTGGCGATACATTGCTGCGAACTTGCATGAACTCAAAATGTGCTACACGGTAACTTCATGTGCCGTGATGCCCCACCAACCCTTTACATTGTAACATGGTTGGCTGTTCCTTGACATGCTGTCCGATGGTTGGTCCGAACGTTGCTGCTCGAACCCGTCCCACTTTCCGATGGCGGTCCTCGTGACATCAGAAGACTTCCTTCGACGACGCACAGCAAATTTCAACTGGTTGCAAGCATTCTCCAACGGGTTCACATGTCATTAGATATCGCAGGCCTTCCACTCAGTTGATACCTGCCTCTCGACGGAAGGTTTTCACGAGGTGGGCTGTGTGTGCTTGTGCATTCTCCTAGTGCCGCATGCAACAGACGTACCTGGCCGCCGGCACACACTATAGTCTACGACATTCATCCGGCGTTGCGAAAATCTTGCTGTCGACAGTGAAGAGCATCTATCCCAACTGGTACAAGTTCAGTTCCCGGTGTCACTTGTCCCATCTTACCACGCATGTCACGATTACTCGTAATGGAGCCTAGTGCAAAATGGATCACGTGAACACGATTGCTTACTGTCTGGATCAAACCGGCCCCAGATGCTGCAAAAAAGTCAGTGAGCACTTCGGAACATCCTCCTCGGGGTACCTAGAAGTCCTAATTTGTAAGTAGTGATCATTAGCTGGTGGTGTTAAGCGTGGGTGACTACTTTGAGGCAAATCTTCGATGCATTCTGCTTCACGGTAGAGGATCTTCGACGTATTCTGCCTCGCAATAGAGGCTGAAAGCCCTGAAGACGACGCTGAGATGTGCGCCAACCCGGCGGGCAAGTAGCCGTCTGATAACCTGACTTGCGAGAAAATGACCGTGAGAGCCTCGGTCTAAACCTGAACTGACCTTTTGAGCCATGTTGACACACTGAGCAGTGCATGCAAACCGCATCGTCCCGTTCACAGTTGGAGACACTGTGCGCGCCACGGTACTGTTTTCCGAACGTTACTTTACTATAACTTCATTACACAGATGGATGTACGTAGCGATTTCCTTTTCTTTTTTTTTTTTTTTTTTTTTTTTTAGAAGGTTATGGTTACATGAGGAACGATTTGAGATGTAGAAAGATGTCATATTCAGTACTACAGAGAGAATGAAGTAAATTATTTCCGGTAGAAAATTGTAAATTAATTTTAAACTTATCGATAGTGACCGCGATGGTAGTGGTGATGCTCTGTGACATCATCGGAACTAGCAAACTTCTCTCTTTGTCCCAGAAAACTCCGGACATAATATTCTACGTTGCAAATGGATGCCTCGTTTTCGGCTCTTTTTGCTTGCCCCCACTTCAAGGACTGGCACACGCTTTCACGGATTCGGAGCCACATCCAGATCTCATCGTCGTCAATGATACGGCTTAAGAATTCAACAGTATTTTATTGAGTTATTCTGCGAGATGTATTTAGGTTGAAGTAATACGTTGCCCCGGTGTTCTCAGACCGTAAGTTTTCTCAGTTTTAACAGTAAACCTATCTGTGAAACACAAGGCTCCTCTTGTAGCGTCCACAACTGATGTCCGATGAGCATCTCCGTGCAGCTCTCTGGTTCGCACGATGAAATTCTTGACGAAACGCATTGCTCTTCTTTGGATCTCCTGTATCTCATTTATTAACCCTACTTGGCAACAGTTACACGATGCCAAGTAATACTCAAAAATCGGTCGAAAGAGTCATACGTAAGTCACTTCTTTCGCGGATGAAGTACATTTTCTTACGAAGCTTCCAACGAATCTCAGCCCAATATCAGAGTTTCTCACAGCTCTGGTCGTTCCACAATAAATGGCCAGAGATGTGTACTCCTAAATATTCAGCGGTTGTAAAGTTTTTTCTGTGACTTAACGCCAATAGTGAAATGAAACAATATTAGGTCTTTCCGTTTATTTATGGACAATAGGTTTTATTTTTTTATCTTGTGTTCAACAGCCTATCGCTGTACCAAGCGTCAATTTTGTACAGATCATTTCGAATTTCGTTAAATTTTTCCGGCGTTGCAACTTCCTTCTGAGCAATAGCTTCATCCCTCAACAGTCCCTGCGAACTTCTGACTGTATCGGCCGTACGACAAAACATTTAAGCCATTGGACTCTTATTCAGAAACAACAAGTTTGAAACCGTCACCCGCGACGACGATCACCACCACCGCCAACGCCACCGCCTCCTGCAGCTCGCCCGCACGCTACGTAAACAAGGTCACAACTGCTTTTTTTCCGCCTCTCTTCCTAGTCCAATTGCAACTTTCAGACCTTCTCTAATGACCTCTGCATCTACATGAATACTCTACAAACCACTGCGAAATGCACAGAAGGCGGTACCTATCACTGTAACCCATCTCAAGGTTTCTTTCTGCTCCAGTGGCGTGCGTAATGCGGAAAGAATGACTTCTGGCGCGCTGAAATTACTATAATTTTCTCTCCTCTAAGGACCAAAGTATGATTCTAGATTAATCACTTAATATTGGTTGTTGAGACTTTGTAATAAGGTTTCCGTGAAATAATTGGAGTACATCAAGAGTATGGAATTTCAGGTTTTTCAGCATTCCCTTAAGACAAACAAACCCTTTGTCAATCGTGCTGTGCTTCTTTGAAAACGTTCAATATCCTGAGTTTGTTCATAATGGTTCAAATGGCTCTGAGGACTATGGGACTTAACATCTGAGGTCATCAGCCCCCTAGAACTTAGAACTACTTAAACCCAACCAACCTAAGGGCATCACACACATCCATGCCCGAGGCAGGATTCGAAACTGCGGCCGTAGCGGTAGCGCGGTTACAGACTGTAGCGCCTAGAAACGCTCGGCCACCCCGGCCCGCTCCTGAGTTAATCCTATCTGGTATGAGACCGACAAACATGAGCAATATTGTAAGCTAGAACGGATCAATCCTTTGTAAGTAGTCTTTTCCGTCGACTGACTGCATTCTTCCAGTAACCTGCCAATGAACGGAAGGCTACCGCCTTCTTGACCCACAACTGTGCCTGTGAGATCATTCCATTTCCTATCCTTACATTACAAACTGTTACACCCAGGTAACTGTACGAGTATGCCGATTCCACCTGTCACTCGTTGATAGTGTAGTATGTGTCGAAGGGACCTCATTCCTTGGCTTCTTTTGCCTTTATAACAGCAGCCAGCACCTTAATGCATCTCATAAATAACAGCCCACGCAAAATAGCTTGGCCCTTGCACAAAATGGTAACAGCACTAACGGAACTTACACCTGAGGTTAGGTGTGAACACCTCAGAGCCATAGCAGGTATAGTTCTGTTGCCTTCTGACCTTTGAAATAACTTACTAGGAACGGGCAATACCTACGGTAATTAGTAATATAACAATGTTACTCAGTCATACCTGTTACATGTGTTCCTAGCTGGACCCCATTCACTTTGTAATAAGATATTATTCTCTACTATATACGCGAGTTTTCACAATTCATCTCGTTTTTGGGTAGTAATGAAAATATTATTCAGTTTTAATTATAACGCTTTCCCTGTTGGTGTTGAAATTTCAGTGATTTTAAAGAAATCAGTGCCATTCCTGACTTGTTACTGTAGCACGCATCCTGTAAGTTCACTTTCGCAATCTATTACACACCGATAGATCCAGGCGAAAGGATATTCGCGCGCCTGCAACGTATTTTGTCCCATCGGAACGTTCCACCGCAACCGTTTCCTGCGGTAACAGCTCCGCCCGGGCAGGGAGTAAATCGTGACTGATTGCTTCGGTAGCAGTTAACACTTCCTACTGCGAAGCACAAGATGAGCCATCGTTTCAACGGGGAAGCCATGACTTGTGTTGCGCGGTCTTATTTGCTGTAGGATGGTCGATTATCTACAATGAATTTTAAATAAATCAAAATTCAGAACGGTATTTAGAAGACATCGCTACAGTAGTGTCGCTGGTTTCACTCTATTTCGCGGCCTATGTGAAGCCTTTTGTATGACAATCTAGAACATTGTAACCCATTGTTGGTAATTAATAGTCTGGTCGACCCTATCAGTTACCCAACATGTTACAAGGAGACCTACGATTTAACGTTGAATCCAAGCCACTGTGTAACTCATCACTTTTTACATTAACAAGTCGTCGTGAAAGATGAAATAGATGACAAGTGAAGGACACATCCTAGGACCGGCTTGGTGTCGCACACTGGACCTTTGAATTTGTAATCAGGCAGCGACCCACAGAGCCCCCTAGCCACACTACCTTATAACGAGCCGTAAATCCGTCGACACAAGTCTGTGGCGCAAGCCCGTGACCGAGCTGTTGGCCTGACTGTACATAGGCCGGCCGATGTGGCCGTGGGTTCTAGGCGCTACAGTCTGGAACCGCGTGACCGCTACGGTCGTAGGTTCGAATCCTGCCTCGGGCACGGATGTGTGTGCTGTCCTTAGGTTAGTTAGGTTTAAGTAGTTCTAGGGGACTGATGTCCACAGATGTTAAGTCCAATAGTGCTCAGAGCCATTTGAACCATTTTGACTGAACATAGAGTACAACCTTTCTTCGCCGCTGCACTACGAGGGGGAGGGTGGTGTCACCATCGCCATGGCCGTCCTTTACCCTCTGGAATCGTCCCGGGTATTCATATACTATCAGGCTGAGTGAACCTGTAGCTTGTTCGTTTCTTTTGGCTTTCCTGCCATCACATCCGAGGAACCTCACCTGATGATCTAGGCGCTACAGTCTGGAACCGCGAGACCGCTACGGTCGCAGGTTCGAATCCTGCTTCGGGCATGGATGTGTGTGATGTCCTTAGGTTAGTTAGGTTTAACTAGTTGTAAGTTCTAGGGGACTAATGACCTCAGAAGTTGAGTCCCATAGTGCTCAGAGCCATTTGAACCATTTTTTGAACCTGATGATGTGCTGCCCTCCGGACCGTAGTGGCGTCCGATTCTTCTGCGCGTACTGCAGGGATTTACAGTATTGATTGAAATTAATTGACTAACGAAGGGAAGAGGGAGAGACTACAGACAAGTAACGGACAGCTAAATCAAAAGCAGATATATTCTCATGAAGACATTAAAACGAGAGACAGTGTCTCGACACAAGTAGATGGAAAATAGCCAGTCCACAATTCCGCATTACACAGCAATCCGCAGGCTTGTTTTGGGCCAAGTCCCAAGTACATGTAAAGAGATCATACACGAACAAAGATAGCGACAGCTACTCGTCCTCCGAGAGCAAAAGGTCACTGCTGCCAATATGAGCTGCGGCGGGAATGCCGACAGTCGTTTAAACTTTCAGCAGAGAGGTTGTTCTGCCCGCTCACGCATAGGTTGGCGTTACTGGGGTGGCGTCACGCGCCAGGCCGTTGGAGGAGCGGTGTGCCTCGCCACAGCCGTCGCCTTGGTGTGGATTTTTCTTTTATAACAACGGCAACAGGACCTTCTGCATTTCTACGCCATTTAGAGGAATTTGAGTTAACTGATAGGTGAACGCAGAAATATCTGTCCCCACAATTTGGTAGACCTGTAATCAAGCAAGCTATCTGTGGTTACTGAGGACTTGAGAAAATTAGTTTTAATTCGCAATCACGCAAATTAAATTCATTTTTTTAATAAAAAGGGTGCCTACTACCACTGAACTCCCAACTGAATAAGCAAACAATCTGCGATTGAAACAGCAGTTTTAATTTTACGTTTATCCACTTTCTTTGTGTAGTGTCTGAGCTGGACCGCTACAGAGATTTCGACACGTGATCTAATCGTCTCTGAAAAGTCTGTGTGTTACAAACCTAGAGCCGTCCTGTAGGCACTGGACCGAGAAAGAAACCCTGCCTTTTTCCTGGACCGGAGTTGTGTTCTATCTGCTACACAGCAACGATGACTAAATACGACAAAGAACGAGGAAACATGCTGTTAACAGGGCTGTGGTTCAGTAACGGGGTAATAAGTTTCGTCCGAGCGATGTTAACTATTTCGCTGGGGGGTGAAGTTAGTTACAAGTGAACAAGGGAAAGTTAAGAGCTATGACCGTGTACCTACTGTCAATTACATGACCCAGTCCCGATCTTTCACTGCTGTCTGAAGCGTTTTTCATTATATCTTAATAGATAATTTATTATATTTAATTATATTTATTATATTTAATAACGAACCAGAAGTACTTTTGCTTACAGTTACTGTTTGAAAAGACAATGATTTTAACTTAACAGTACTAAGTCCGCACTCACTTTCGTCATTGTCTTACAAAACTAATTAGCGTCATTCAGGAATGTTCCACCACTGTAATTATTGAAGAGTAAATCAGAAACGGTGTAGGAAAACTACAATTTTTCACCATGTGCGCACGTTCGTGAATCTCAAACACCTGAGGCACGTGAATCCGATGCTGCTTCCTTTATAACTCATTAAATTATCTCCCCTGGATTACGTAGCTAATACGCTTCCTTTTTTCTCGAACTTCACTCATTAACTTCCGCAAACATTTATCTCACTTTCGACATTCTTAACATTTAATATGGATTTGTTTCACGCAAGATTACTCTTACCTTCTCTTTCTAGCTGCTTCCAAATTCGATTCCCGAATCACACTCCGTACAGAATATATCAGTACGGTCAGCTCGAAGATCATGCAATGTCTCGCGACAATGGCCAAGGAATGCAAGTCTTCCAAAGAACCTTGTGCGGCAGTAGATACACCGGTCTCCATAACACTGGTCTGTTGTTAGCTACACAGGTCAACGACACTCCACCTCTTTTTTCTACCCCTGCGATAGCAGCACGCCAAGCGACACTTCTCAATACGGCACCGGATGTGTGCGAATACGGTCGTTTATATTGATCTGCAGAATTGTTTATACAACAGGAAGCGTGGGTAGCGCCACAAAGGACAACAACTAAAAAATGACAGCATTCGTCATTCCCTTGTTTCCTAAGAACTCTGACAGATATGAAACCGTACATTACGAGCTTTTTTACGTTCTCTGAAGAAAGTCGTTTTTCTTTAACAGTAAATAGTTGCTAGGAAACACCACGATACCTGATATTTGCAGAAAGACGTTGTGTATCTATCCAACAACCGAAATTTTGTTCGCTACGCTTTCAGCCAAACCAGTGAATATGGAACGTAGGAAACATATATAGAACGTAACACCTACATTATTTATCGTAGCAAACAAGCCACCACATCTACAGCTGAAGGGAAAACTACACAGATGTGATGATAAAACATCAAAAAGCAATAAAACTTTTTGGCAAAACAGATGAAACCAATTCCATAATTTTTGCAGCATCTGAGCCACAAATGACAAGATTTTTCAACACACTCGCTTTTTAAGCAATAGTAATTACATTTCCAAAAATATTCGTGTATTGGAAAAGTGCAAGACTGGGCGAATCATTCGACTCCACGAGAAGTTTTACACGTCAAGGAAAGACCGGACAACAACTGAAATGCCGGCCGCGGTGGCCTAGCGGTTCTAGGCGCTCAGTCCGGAACCGCGCGACTGCTACGGTCGCAGGTTCGAATCCTGCCTCGGGCAGTTAGTTAGATTTAAGTAGTTCTAGGAGACTGATGACCACAGATGTTAAGTCCCATAGTGCTCAGAGCCATTTGAACCATTTGAACAACTGAAATATATGATTCTCACGGAAAAAATGTGTATTTAGATTCTCTTGTTTCTAGCGGAATACGCTGCAGTTGTATTCGTAAGTGTTTCTTCACGAGTACATTGTAGCTTATGTCACTGAATCAGTCATTTTCGGCTTTTTTTCACATTTATTTCGCCTTCAATCGTGTCTTCTGGTACTACACGAACTGTTCGAGACAAAGAATAAACCATATATTTCGCAAAACACGAAAAAAAAACCGGATTAAAAACAAACATTATCCTAACGACGCATGTTACTGTGATTTCTCACCGCTTGGAGCGCTATTGTCGCTGTAGCTGTCAAACAGTAGCAACTTTACCAGCAGTGTGTGTCGTGACTGCATTATTAGACTGTGGCTATGCCACTGTATGCTCCCACAGTTTGTTGCGCGCGCTGAGCCGTGAGCACCGCGCGTGAGTTTCTGCAACAACAGAGTCCACTCCTTTTGCCGAGTTCCTGATACGTGAGTGATGTAGCCAAGACAGCACAACTGGCGGCCGTTGCGGCGCGCCAAATGTGACGTGAAAGTGGTATGCAGCCCGCGCACGCCCGCTTGGCATTGGGAGAAAGCCCACGCAGACGCTGCCAGCGGAACCAGCCTCTCCTGTGCGGAGCTGCTCCTAGTGTTACGTATCAGTTCCGAAGATTGTAAGAGCCGACAAGTGCGAAAATTATCGCACAATCAGCTTAACAGCTCAGGCATCCAAGCTGCTGAAAAGAATAGCATACAGATGAATGGAAAAGAAAACTTACGATCTGTTAGACGACGATCACTTTGGGTTTAGTAATGGAAAAGGCACCAGAGAGGGAGTTCTGACGTGGTTGATAATGGAAGCATAACTGATGAAAGATCAAGACACGTTCACAGAATTCGTCAACCTAGAAAAAGCTTTCGAGAATGTAAAATGGTGCATGATATTCGAAATTCTGAGAAAAATAGGAGTAAACTATAGGGATGGACGGTGATATACAATATGTACAAAAACCAAGAGGGAACAACAAGAATGGAGAAGCAAGAACCAAGTGCTAGGGTGAAAAAGAGTGAGAGACAGGGACGTAGTCTTTCGCCCCTACTGTTCAACATACACATCGAAAAAGCAGTGACAGAAATAACAGAAAGCTTCAGGAGTGGGAATAAAATTCAAGGTGAGCGGATACCAGTGGTGAGATTTCCTGGTGTAATTGCCATCGTCAGTGAAAGTGAAGAAGAATTACATGATCTGCTGAATGGAATGAACAGTCTAATGAGTAGAGAATATGGATTGGGAGCAAATCCAAGAAAGACTATGTAATGAGAAGTAGCAGAAATAAGAATAAAGAGAAATTTTCCATCAGGGTTGATGGTCACGAAGTAGACGAAGTTAAGTTCTGCTACCTAGGTAGCAAAATGATACGTGATGGACGGAGCAAGGATGACATAAAAAGCGGACTAGCACAGGCAAAATGGGCATTCTTGGCCACGAGAAGTCTACTAGTATCAAACACAGGCCTTAATTTTAAAAAGAAATTTCTAATAATGTACGTTTGGGGCACAACATTGTATGGTAGTGAAACATGGACTCTGAGAAAACCGGAACGGAAGAGAAACGAAGAATTTGAGATGTGGTGCTACAGGTGAATATTGAAAATTGGGTGGACTCGAAAGGAATGAAGGGCCTCGGAGGATCGGCGAAGAAAGGAATATATTGGAAACACTGACAAGAAGAAGGGACAGGATGATAGAACATGTGTTAAGACGTCAGGCAGCAATTTGCGTAATACTAGAGGCAGCTGTAGAAGGTAAAAACTGTAGAGGAAGGCAGAGATTTTAATACATCCAGCGAATAGCTGAGGAAGTAGATTACAAGTGCTACTCCGAGTTGACGAGGTTGGCACAGGATAGGAATTTGTAGTGGGCCGCATCAAACCAGTCAGAAGACCTGATCTCTCAAAAAAAAAAAAAAAACGCATCTAGTGGCGGTGTGGCGTTGCTTTGCGTGACTATATAATCACCCCTCCTCGCCACCTGTATTGGGCAGTGACTAGATGGTAGCCAGAGCGAGTGCCATGTGCGCCGTTTCTGTGTTGAAGAAGAATGTACTGTCAGTTAAAATGGGAAGGGCGTAGAGATGTAAGAAAGGAAATCATGCGGTGATTCTGACTGGACTGTGTTCAGCAATAGTTCTCTGAGGTCTAGCTTTACCTGGAACAGAAACGTTTGTTTCTCATTTTTAGCTGCAACAGTTCGATACGAACTAGTTGGCATTTGACAGTAGCGCGCCAGTAAAATATTGACGAGTAATATTCACACAACACCACATCATTTTATCCTTAAATATGTATTTTCCATTTGTGACTCGGATGGCAAGTGATATGATAGTCGCTACCTACTTGTGAACAAACTACCAATAATTTAGTTAACATCAGTTTCAGTAATGCAACTAATATTCAAATGTTTTATTCTTTGGTGTCTAAGTATGAGCACCACTAACTCAAAACGCGTCACAAATAAATTAATGTTACATAACTAAAAATCCATACACACTGTGACCGGTTGCGCGGTATGTATATAAACCTTTGTTGTAACAATGGTACGGGAAGCCAGTTAACACAGAGAGCGGTTACAATTCAACTTTCGATATTTGAGAGTGTCCCGATGAAGAAACAGTGATCGTAGGACAATGAAACTTTGTGGAAATATTTGTAAGAACATGCGGAAGACAAAGGTTAAACTACTGAAAGCAACACATTTTAATTTCTACATGAGACGGTAACATTTGTTAATTGCGGACAATGTTCAAGTTTCAGGTCAGAAACGTCGCTCAATGTGACGACTATCTGTACCCACGACAACTTGAAACCCTATAATAGACAGTTCGCAGCACTTTTCGAACGGTGAACCTAGGAATCCAGATGTGTAGTGACACTTCTAGCGCACTGCTTGAAGATCGCACATTGCGCAAAGCATTCTTATCCGTGGCAACAGTTACTTTAACAATTCGTGTCGGAACTGGCCGTCTGTCTCTCCCAGGAGCAATTTCCGAATCGCCACTTACTTCGAACTTCCGGATCATGTTCCTGAACCCGCTGCGGAAAGGAAATTTCTCTCTAGTCATAGCCGGCCGTGGTGGAAGAGCAGTTCTAGGTGCTACAGTCTGGAACCGCGCGACCGCTACGGTCGCAGGTTCGAATCCTGCCTCAGGCGTGGATGTATGTGATGTCCTTAGGTTAGTTAGGTTTAAGTAGTTCCAAGTTCTAGGGGACTGATGACCTCAGAAGTTAAGTCCCATAGTGCTCAAAGCCATTTGAACCATTCTCTAGTCATATAACGCGTCGATACTCGCGAAAAGCAGCAGCACTGTTAACTGTTGCTTTGATAAAACAGCTTTACAAGGTGCGCAGACCCACGTTGACTGTCTGCAACTGTAATGCACACTGATGGTTGCTTTTCAACGTTACGTCACAGTACCAGTACCGATGCCTAACGTCAACTCATACACTAACACCACGTACAACGCAAATCCTGCAGCGCACAGTCTGAACATCATTCCTATAGTTTTCCGCGTACACTGGCTCAAGTAGCGGTAGTTTTATTATAACCATCCTGTACTTACCGTTACCGTATTTCTCAGTTTGTTTACTGGAGTTCCACAAAAGCACAATTGAGACGTTTCAATGTAGCGGCTATCACTGCAGTTTCTCTTTTGTCCACCAAACCACGTCGCAACTGAAATACATATTTCATTTGCTGGTTTCTTGAGTTTTTATCTACGTTATTTGAACACAAAAACTATATCCACATTCAACAACCTTCAAAGGCCTGTAGCACAACTATCCAATATCAATGAGCCTTACATAAACATTTGGACAGTTCACCAACTTGTCTCTTTGCAACAGGAAATAATCGACTGATCTACCCAAAATTGCATTCCTAATGCGAAAAAGACTTAAATTCTCTGCTTACTCCCCACACGTCATCTGCCGTTTGTCCTTTTACACAACATACTTCTGCTCTCATCTGAATAAATGTCACATAGACTTGGCGCTGAGGACGAAGTCTGTACGAAGTCTTTCTGACTGACAGAGATCCATTATTTCTGGTCACTATTTACTGAATAAGTGTACCATTAAAATCCACGCTGTTCTCCAGTTCCCAGTCCGTGAGATTGGGCTGCTGTAAACAATATCCAATACCAGACATGTGTCACAGATGGGAGACAGAGGTGGCTGCGTACAATTCCTGATCATGAGCACGTGCGCCATTGTTGCCACGAGCACAATGTGACGAACATCACGTTGTTATTAATCTGTCAACAAGTTGAGTTGAATTAAATAAAAATGCAACATCTTAAATCTTCTCTGACGATTTGGAAAAAGAGTGATAAACTCTACAAAATCCATGTTCCGAGCGGTTTCGACACCGGCGGGAATGCATGTGCGATCTACTTCCTATCTGCTGCACAGCTATTCTCGTAAACATAGTGCAGTATATAATATTTATTCACCAAATCTTTATATAGAACACTGATGGAGTTATCATTAGTATTCGCTTTGGTTGTATCAGAAAACGGTTTTCTTACTTAAAACTCTCAATGTAAAAGTCCATTATAATTATCGTCATTTATTATTAACTGTGCAGCAGTATTCTCCCTTCTTTGTTGAACACGATTCTCTACCTTGCAGCACTTTCGGATGTACTAACAGTGACCTAGTGGTAAAGGTATTCTTTGTGCAGCAGTGTTGGACAGCTCCTGTAAGCTTAATGTTTATTGGATCGCATCTAGCTGCCGACATAAATTGTGAGCAGTCATCAACCCGCGTGTTACTTTGGACAACTCGATGCTCTACTATTTAAACAGGGTAAGGTTTTGGGTGGCATGCAGTGAGATTACACTTCCCCCCAATAGTTTATGCACATGGATTCCAAAGAACAGTGTAGTTCAGAATTCTTCACATGCACAAAGCACTCCCATGAGTGTCTCTTCAAATCGCAGAAACAAACTGAACATATTATCGCCTTACTCATTAGCTATCAGGTATGCATGATTATTATTTATCTTCTATTAAGTTAGTTACAGTGACCAGACAGCAGGATAATACGGAACAGCTTCATTATAATAATTATTTTGTAACAAATGTTTATATACAAAGAAAGATTTTTTCAGTGTCAATTATTTAGGAAGCTTTTCAGCAGAACTTTCGTCAGAGCGCAGTATTATAGGCAGCAGTGCTGCCCTCAACTAGCGTCCTAGCTCATTACTGATTCGGTCTGCCCGAAGTACACTATGTAATCAAAAGTATCCGGACACTTGGATGAAAATGACTTACAAGTTCGTGGCGTCCTCCATCGGTAATGCTGGAATTCAGCATGGTGTTGGCCCACCCTTAGCTTCCACTCTCGCAGGCATACGTTCAATCAGGTGTTGGAAGGTTTCTTGGGGAATGCCAGCCCATTCTTTACGGAGTGCTGCATTGATGAGAGGTATCGATGTCGGTCGGTAAGGCCTAGCACGAGGTCAGCGTTCCAATACATCCCAAAGGTGTTTTATAGGATTCAGGTCAGGACTCTGTGCAGGCCAGTCCATTACAGATATGTTATTGTCGTGTAACCACTCCGCCATAGGTCGTGCATTATGAACAGGTGCTCGATCGTGTTGAAAGATGCAATAGCCATCCCCGAATTGCTCTTCAATAAGAAGCAAGAAGGTGCTTAAAACATCAATGTAGGCCTGTGCTGTAATAGTGCCACGCAAAACAACAAGTGGTAGATGCCCCCTCCATGGAAAACACCACCACACCATAACACCACCACCTCCGAATTTTACTGTTGGCACTGCACACGCTGGCAGATGACGTTCCCCGGGCATTCGCCGTACCCACACCCTGTCGTCGGATCTCCACATTGTGTACCGTGATTCGTTACTCCACACATCGTTTTTCCACTGTTCGATCGTCAATGTTAACGCTCCTTACACCAAGCGATGCGTCATTTGGCATTTACCGGCGTAATGTGTGGCTTATGAGCAGCCGTTCGACCATGAAATCTAAGTTTTCTCACCTCCCGCCTAACTGTCATAGTACTCGCAGTGGATCCTGATGCAGGTTGGAATTCCTGTGTGATGGTCTGGATAGATGTCTGCCTATTACACATTACGACCATCTTTAACTGTCGGCGGTCTCTGTCAGTCAACAGTCGAGGTGGGCCTATACGCTTTTGTGCTGTTCCTTCACGTTTCCACATCACTATCACATCGGAAACAGTGGACCTATGGATGTTTCAGAGTGTGAAAATCTCGTGTATAGACGTATGACACAAGTGACACCCAGTCATCTGACCACGTTAGAAATCCCTGAGTTCCCCGGAGCGCCCCATTCTGCTCTTTCACGGTGTCTAATGATTATTGAGGTCGCTGATATGGAGTACCTGGCAGCAGGTGACAGCACAATGCACCTAATATGAAAAACGTGTGTTTTGGGGTTTCCGGATACTTTTGATCTCGTAGTGTATCTTATATCTGAATTGTTCGGATTGACACGTTGCACAAACGATTGCATATTTGACAACAAAAGTCAATGTCTTGGTCACATGCTACTTCCGGTTCTCATTTTGCAGTTATCGTAAGATGTAAGGACTGCAGCAGCGACACTTAGCAGTGTGGTCAATAATTAGCTGTATGTATTGACTACGCGCCCATGTGTCGCTGCTGTAGTCCCTAGATCTGACGACAGATTTACAGTCTAAACTGGCAGTCAGTTTTAAAAACTTTTATAATCTAATCCGTTACAGAGGTCAGGTCGTCTCTGTCGGCCCACATGGCCCCATTTCGCAACTACATATTCTTAGTTCCCCACACAGTTCCTCCCCCCTTCCCCCCGTCTGATACGAGAGTTATGTGACAATTACTGTCGCCTCTAGCCTATATGATCCGACGCGATTAACAGTTAATGCCGCCACTACAGCGATATTGCAGGTTATCAATTTTTTTCCATTTGAAAATATGCACTTTCTGAAAGTAGACGCCTATCTCACAGAGCGTTCTGATTCTCTGTGTCTTATCCTCCCGAGTGAGCAGCTGCATCTATCAAATTTTGTTTTTCTTTTCTTCTTCTTCTTCTTCTTCTTCTTCTTCTTCTTCTTCTTCTTCTTCTTCTTCGTCCTCGTCCTCCTCCTCAGTCATCAGACTCGTTTCATGCGGCTCGACGCTAGGCTAACCTACGCAAACATAATCATCTCCAATCTACGTCCAGTTCAGCCTGCCTACTGTAGTCAAGCCTTTGTCTCCGGTACAATTTTTACCCTCCCCCCCCCCCCCACCCCATTACCAAACTGACAAATCGTTAATGCCTCACCCTGGATGAGTCCTATTTGCCTATTCCTTCTTATAGTCAATTTCACCACGTGTTTCTTTCACCTCCAGTTCGTTTAGTTACCTCTACATTAATTATCTTATCTACTCATCTAACCACCACTATTCTTCTGCAACACCACATTCAAAAGCTTCTGCTCTCTTCTTGTCTCAGCTGTTCATCGCATCTCACTTCCGTACAATCCTACACTTTAGACCATATCTTCAAAAATTGTTTCCTAGCGTTTAAATTTACACTCACTGTTAACAAATTTCTCTTTTTCAGAAATTCTTGTCCTGCTTTCCAAGTTTGCGTTTTACAGTCTCGCTACGTCGGCCACGCACAATTTTTTGTTGCCCAAATAACAAAACTTATTTACTACTTTTAATATCTCACTTCCTAGTCTACTTCCGTCAGCACTGCCTGATTTAATTGGATTACATCCATTAACCTTGTAGACTCATCAAATCGAATGTAAAAACAGAAAATCATTGACTCTGTCTTCCCGTTCATCTGTACCTGGCTGCCTGAGCACATGAAACTAGACCTGTGTTTCGTCAGCTCCCCTCGCACAGACTGAGTCAAATGTCATTTTCCTGCTTCACATCTTGCGTTTGTTTTTGTGTTATCAGTCTTCTGACTGATTTCCTGCGAACCGCCGCGAATCCCTCGGCTGTGCAGACCTCTCTGTCTTGGAGTATCACTTGCACCCAAAGTCCTAAATTATTTGTTGGATATACTCCGCTCTCCGTCTCCCCCTACAGCTTCTTCTTTTCAATGTTTCCCACGTGTTGTTCTCATCGCCAACTGTACGGAGAACCTCCTAATTTCTTATCATCCCACCTAATTTTCAACATCCTTCTAGAACATCACATCTCACACACTTTTTTTCTCTGGTTCCCCCAATAGCCCGTAATTCATTTCCTTGTAATGCTGAGCTCCGAAGTAACAGTCTCAGAAATTTTTTCTTGAATCGAGGCCCATGTCTGATGACAGCAGACTTATTTTAGCCAGGGAAGCCATCTTTGTCTGTACAAGTCTGCTTTTTATGTCGTCCTTGCTTCGCGGTCATTGTAATTTTATTTCCAAGGTAGCAAAATCGCTTCTCTTTGTCTGCTTCGTGATCCCTAATTCTGATGTAAAATTTATCGCTAATCTCATTTCTGCTACTCTTCATTAACTTCCGTCTTTCTTCGGTTTACTCTCAATTCATAGTCTGAGTCATTAGATGATTCATTTCATTCGACATGTCCTGCAACCCCTTCTTACTTATGACATCAACGATATCTGCGAATCTTATCACTGATTCCCTGAAATTTAACCCCACTTCTGAACGTTTGAGTTCTTTAAACCCCGTCTTGAAGCGAAGCGTCAGCATCGTATCTTGGACTACGGACAACAACTGTCTTCCGTCTATTCTGTACACACAAATCGGTTCATCGTATCAAGGCTCCTGTTGCGTTGCATCACTTTCACTTCCTATTGTCTTTTACCAGTCACTTGGTGCCTTTTCTCTATTTAAATAGTCTCCCCAGAGCGACGATCCGTAACACCTCCTCTCGACCGAACAGCACGACCTTTGGGCATTGTGTGCAGACACAGACAAAGAGGTCGCGAGCTGAATCGAGAATGGGCCGGCACTTTCGTTGGGACTGGCGCGGACAGGAACGCGGCGGCAGGGAAATCCTCGCCTCGCTTTCACGTGCACGGCTGCATTTCTCCCGTAGGCGACACATGTGACGTCGCTGCGTACGTCACATTCTCCACAACCTGATCAGCAATGAGCGGGAACCGTGAACCAATATCGTGTTACCATCAAAGGGTACTGCGATAGGAATTCAGTCGCGATCGACATGACCTATGTTCTAATTGCTACGATTTACATTCATAGAAGTTTTCTTCGGTTGCTCTGAATGATCTCGGCAAATGTTGGGATTTTCCCTTCAGAGAGACCAATTTCAGTAACAAATTAAGACGCTGGCGAAAAGCAGAAAGGATCAGAAGTACTATCAGATTGTTCTCTGGCGATGCCGCTGTGCAAAGGAAGGTACCGTCGTTCGATGATCTAGTACAGTGCAGAAAGACTTGGTTAAAATTTACACTTGGTCTACTGAACAGCAGCTCTTTTTAAATGTGGATAAATTATGTTCGAATACAAGATTACTGGTGAACATATGGAACACGTGACATCTACACTCCAAGAAAGAAGAAAACATAGTGGGCACCACGAAGGAATTATTCGAATGGGGTGTAAATCGTTAGATGTGTTGTACATGTACGGACAAACAAACGATTACAGTTTCAGAGAAATCAAGTGATTCATTCACGAGAAAGAGATTCGCAAATTGAGTAAGTCAATAACGCGTCATGCACTTCTGACCCTTATGCAAGCAGTTGTTACGCTTGGCATTGTTTGATAGAGTTGTTGGATGTCGTTCTGAGGGACATAGTGTTAAATTCTGTCCAATTCGCGTGATAGATCGTCAGAGTTCGGTCTGGAATCTTACTGCCTGAAGTAGAATTGTCTTCAGTGATGAATCTCGCTTCAAACTGAGCCCCGATGACCAGCAAAGATGTGTCTGAAGGCGCCCCGGGCAGCTGTCGGAGTCTGATACACACCTGAGTGTTGTCGCCATACGGCCCGACAACCAGTGGTGATGGTCTGGGATGCCATCCCTTTGGTTGTCATTCGTGGCGCCCTTGCACCACTCTCCCTTCATGAGAAGCCATCATGGGCTTACATTTCAGCAAGACAATGCCTGCCCGCACACGGCGAGAGTTTCCACGGCTTGCCTTCGCGCTCGACAAACCCTACCTTGGCCAGAATGTCGCCGGATCTCTCTCCAACTGAGAACGTGTCGAGCGGTATGGGCAACGCCCTCCCACCATCTCTGGATTTTGACGATCTAATGCACCAGCTGGACAGAATTTGGCACGATATACCTGAGGTAGGCATCCAACAACTGCAACAATCAATGCCAAGCCGAATAACTGCTTGCATAAGAGCTAGAGATGGATGAACGCGTTATTCACTTGTTCAGATTGTGAAGCGCTTCCTCTTGAACACATCATTCAAATTTTCTGAAAATATAATCATTGTTTGTCCGTATATGAAAATCACATCTACCGATTTCGTCCCCTTCGAATAATTCCTTCGTGGTGCGTCTTTTTTTATTATAGTGTATTTAGGGGAAATAAAAAAAGCCACATGAAATGGCACTACACGTAACACTAGTATTAAAGAAGTCTTATTGAATGCTCCAATCTGTTGGAAAGTTTCTGAATAAATGCAGGTTTCTGTGCGGGAAATTTAGCACAAGTCGTCACTGCGACCAATTCTAGAGCAGTTCTCCGGCGCGTGGACTATTTATGATCTAAGCTCGACGTGAGACGTCAAAAGCATTCAGATGCGCTGCTAGAATTGTAACGGGTATATGTAACCCACACGGGAGGGTAACGAAGATTCAGAATGAATTTAAACACTGCGGCGGCATGTGCGCTATGTTGAAAATTCTGGAACATTAAAACTGTGTGCTGGACCGAGTCTGGAACCTAGGACCTTTGTCTTTCGTAGGCTAATGTTCTTACGATAGACCTATCCAAGCACGACCCACTTGCCCCTCCTCACAGCTGTACTCCTATCAGCATCTATTCTCCTACTTTCCAGACTTCGCAGTTCTCCCGCATACCTTCATTCCGGAAACAATCCCCTTGCCTAGCCTGTGGCTAAGTTATTTCTAGGCAGAAGTGCTGGCCCTGGAAGGTAAGGGGAGAACTTCCGTGAAGTCTGGAAGGTAGGAGAAGTTGTACTGGTGGAAGTAAAGCTGTGAGGGCAGATCGTGAGCTGTGCTTGCATAGTTCAGTCGGTATACTAGCACGCGAAAGACAAGGGTCCCCGGTTAGAGTCTCTGTGAAGCACACAGTTTTAATCCGCCATGAAGTTCTAACCAAGATGCTCAGAGAATTTCAACCAAAATATACGGAAGAAAGTCGACGTTGCAGTCGCGAAGGGCTGTTGGTTAAATTTTGGGAATTGGTATTCGAGGAAGGTTCTCCGCTACTTCAAGCAGTATCATCACATACCTCGGGTAGGGATTATGAGTATAAAACAACAGATTAAACGTGTACACAGGAACACAATCATTCCTCCCCGCTCAACAAGTGAATGCAATACGCCTGCAAATTGATAATATTGGTAAGAGTGGCTTGCGCAGTAAACGGTACATGTAGCTGCGTAATTTGATATTTGAATTTTCACTCTTGTGGTGACGCTACAACAGATACGAAAGCAAGGTTGGAAGTTCTAGGTTTAGCTTTGAAACATTGTAATGAAATAAAGCGCCCTTATTTTTCGATATACACCCTTTTAGATCAATGTGTCTGGTCCGTGACGGGTAGATCCCACCCCTAAAGTACGTTTCTGAAAGCTCTACAAAAATCACCCAAGTACGCCTGTCATAATTCAACACGTTCTCCAATCACAGATCGCTTTACATGTAAGATCAGGAGAAATCGCGAGGTGCCAAATGCGGCGAACAGCTCAGATGGTGAACAATTTGTACTTCATTTCGTAGAGTTCTTCCACTGCGAAATGATCTTTGTACGCAGATACATCATCTTGATGAAAGATAAGTTTTTATTTTTCAACGTAGATTTCTTATCTTGCTTGCTTTACGTTTCGAGCGTAGCGTTGTAGGCCCACGTCTCACCCGCAATACATCAGTCCAGAAAGTCTGTTGAAACGATCCAGAAATTTCTGAAAAACGAGGGTACTCATTTGCTTTTAGGGAGTATTCGTTAAAGGGGCATTTATCTTGTTCAAAATTTTCTCATTGTCATTTTTTTCCATATAAAATGTAACTTACGCTTTCTTTTGACAAGCCTATGGCGTTAGCTACTTCACACGCCTTTAATCCCCGACAGAACTGTATCAGGGCAGTTTTCATCGATGTTTACAGTTTTTGGACGTATTTGCATCCATTATCTTCATAAGAAGTCGGTCACGTTAGAATCAGCCATCTGTTTTTTTAACTGTTGAAAATTAAAAAGCAAATTCTTTGTAATCCTTTATTAACTGTGGACGAATTCAAAAACAAGATAAAAATAAAATGGCGAAGGCACGGTATTCCAGTTTGTGTATTTGAACTAAAAAAAAACAAAACAAAAACACTCTCTACATCTACAAGCACACTACGCATGCCACCATATGGTGTATGGCGGAGGGTGCCTTATACCACTACTGGTTCATGTATTTCCTGTTCCACTCACAAACAGTGTTAGGGAAAAACGACTGTGTGTGCCACATTCCCGTTACTGCACAAGACTTATGAACAAAGTGGCCCGGAAGGTTCATTTATATCAACGGCTATATTGTCTAACGTCATGACGAGGACATTTCACCTCTATTTCCATGTTGTATTTGTCTTAATAACAACAACAATAATAATAACACTCCTATCCGACGTACGAAGGCTGATTTGCAACTCTCGAATCTTATCCGCCACACTAGGGGTAATACAGGTAGGAAGTAATGTGATCGAGGGGCTATCAGTACCAGCATTTGAGTGAAATCCACAAGGAATCTCATTCGTACCAGAGGAAATTCGGAAAAAGGAAGCAACCAAGTGCAGTTTGTATGAAAATGAAATGACCTATGGCATTTATTGGCCGGGATATCCCCTTCGGGGTACGGCCGCCGTGTTGCAAGTCTTTCTAGTTGATGCCACTTCGGTGACTAGCGTGTCAATGACGATGAAAATTATGATGAAGGACACATAACATCCAGTCCCCTGCCGGGAATCGAACCCAGGCCCCCTTGTGTGGCAGGCGGTAACGCTACCGCTGCGCTACGGAGGCGGACTGTTTTTATGAAAATGCTGTTGAGACGAAGCGGCCATTTGTGTGCACTTTAATATCATACCTTATGTCTTGGCCACACTTTTATTATTTCCAAAAACAGGTTACGCGTTTCGACATTCCGCCATTTTCAAAAACAGTGTTACGTCAATCTCACAAGACTGTTCATTAGATACAATGGATCACATCAACAATCTCAATCACAATGAACAATTTTATATGACTGAGACAACACTGCCTTTGAAAACGAGGGAATGGCGAAACGCGTAAGATGTTTTGGAAATAATAAAAGTGTGTTCAAGACATAAGGAAAGTCATTAAAATGAAGAAACCGAGGTAACAATTCAAAATCCCGTTGCCATCGAGGGCACCAATAACGGATTGCATACTCAGTTGGACGATGGTGATAGAAGAATTGAGGCACGACTCAGTGATGGAACCATCGAGACGATAATCTGAAGCTCCATACAGAGAAATCGTTAATAGTGTGAAACACAACAGTCTGAAGGGATTTTTATCCTGATTCTTTTTAACACGGGTCCACGGAGGGATGCATCCGCCATCTAGCTCGATTGGAAATTTCGGCAGAATTCGTTTCATTAAACATAGTTGTTTCCGCTTCTAGCTATCAAAATTTTTATTTATTTATTTATTGCGATTACAGTTCCGACTATCATTTGTCTTCAGGCAGCTGGAAGCATAGCAGTTATAGTACGTACTACGGTTTACAGAAAAAATATGTGTTCCATAGAAAATGCTACGAACTGTGGGTATCTGTACTTACATATCTCATATGCAATTCCAGAAGCATGATTACAGCCTCCAGTCCATACATCATGCGAGTAAGAACGATGTACAAGTCACTGACTAGCCAGTTTCTGGAATTTTTATAGAAGATATGCTCCATTTTGTGATCCGCTGCATGCACTGAGACGTGGTTTGCTTCCGGCGCCTGAAGATGAGGAATACTCGCAATCGCAGTCAATAAGAAATCATATAATTTCTGACGGCCGTTTAATAATTATGCGAAGGCCGTGACCCATCCTGCATGAAACTATTTATTCCGTTTTATTGTTAAAGGAAAGAGATGCGTTAACGTGGGTACGTGCTCTACATATACATAAGGAAGTTTTTCCGCTAGATTACAAGAGGTAAGAAAAAACTGAGAGGACAACTTGAGGGAAGATGGTTAAACGACGCTAGAAAACATGCGGGAGGATTTAATAAATGGAGAGCGCTAGACGAGCCTTTCATTAACACTCTGCCGTCCGGCGACACCACAGTGGTGCCTTGCGCGAAATAGCGGTCAACGGTCGGCGACACAACACTGGTGTGAGCATAGTATCGCGCAGTGGCCGGCGACAGCACTTTAGTGTCTTTTGCATTCTGTTGGTGTTGTGTTTAGGTAACAATAAGTTACACACGTCAAAAAGTTTTTTTGTTTTTATAAGTACTTGTGCCCTTTCATTATGGCAGACGAAAGAGACGATACGATTATTTACGATGAATGCGCGGACCTCTTGTCTAATAGTGAAATACGTCCAACAAGAATTCGATGAATCAGACGAAGAAGACAGTGCATAGCGGTCAGACTCTGATTTACCGAGGACCAATAATAAATTTGTAGGATCTCCGGGTCCAAACATATTTCCCAAAGATACACAGAGCGTCTACAATATCATAGAATTATATATTGGGAACGATCTATTTGAATATATTAGCAACGAAACCAACAAGAACTACAGTCAAAATAGAAATAGAAGGAAACTGGATTTAAAAAATGCCAAATTTGTCGACGTTACGGGACCCGAACTTAGAAAATGGTTTGGGCTTGCTATCCTTACGGGAACTGGGAAAAAAAGGCAAGGATCATGTTATTAGTCAACGATTCCGTTGACAGACACACCGATATTTCGCAAAACGATGCCCCGCAGCCGATTCAGAAAACATTTTTACATTTTTCCGACAACAACAATAAACCGGATAATGCTGGCCGGCTTTTCAAAGTGCAATTCGTAATTCATTATTTTTCCAAAAAGTTAATATAAAAATATTTTAAACAAATTTTGTATTTATTTGCGTATATATATATATCTTCGAAATTTCATAAAAGTAGGGGAACAGGGTTGAGAACTTATGACAACTAACGATGAGACTAGTAAAACTTAACAACTTATAATCACCCGATAATGTCAAGAACGGCCGGCGACAAGCTAAGTGATCCGAATTAGCGCTGCCGGCGCCAAGCGAATCAATTTGTACGAAACGTGCGGACGGCAAAGTATTAAGTACTGGACATCAGAGAGATGACGCGAGATGATGATCTGTTAGTGACATACACACATACACTTTACTATACGAATGACAGAGGAATATACACAGATGAGCCAAAACACTGACTACAGCCCAGCGTGAGATTGATTGCATCTCTGTGGCGATGCGGCCATGTGACGCAGCAAGTAATGTATGAAAGTGGAGATCGCATGGGGAATCATTCACGTGATAGTACGGGACGCAGATGGAAAACCCTACTGACACATGCGACTTCGACAAAAACGCAGATTATTATGGCCCGCCGCATGAGAATGAGCCTCTCACAATCGGTGAAGCTCGTCTGTTGCTCGCACGCTACTATAGTGAACATGTACGGGAAGTGATTTAAGTACGGTAAAACCTCAAGTAGATGATAAGATGCTGAAAGTCCACCCCTCATGACAGATTGTGGAGATCAGAGACTTGATCGTTCTGTAAAGTACGATAGGCGGCAATCTGTGGCAGATCTGACGACAGATTACGTTGCTGGTGTGGGCACAATCGTTTCGGTGCACACCGTTCAGCACACATTGTCGAATGTGGGCTCCACAGCGCACAACCTCTTCGTGGTCCCATGCTGACCCAACGATACGTCAATTACGATTGCAGTGGGCGCAGGATCATCGAGGCTGGACCGTGGATCACTGCGAATGTGTCGATTAATTGGGTGAATTCTTGTTACACCAGGTCAATGGTAGTTTCTGGATACGCAGTCGTCCAGGCGAACGGTTGCTTGAAACATGCACCACACCATGGACGCAGGCTGGTGGGGGAGGATTATGCAATGCGGAACTGGGTTTCTGTAGGATCTGTGGTAGCATTCGATGGCATCGTGACAGCCTTTGACTAAGTGAGCTTATAGGTGACCACCTGCATGCCTTGATGCTTGATGTCCTTCCAGATGGCGATGGCATCTTTCAGCAGGATAAATGTCCTTGTTGCAAGCCCTGAATTGGGTTACAGTCGTCTGATGATCATGAATGTAATCTCGCGATGGTCTTTCTGTCATCAAATTCACCGGATCTTAACTCTATGGGAAACATTTAGGGTGCTACAGGACACAAGCTCAGCGATCAAAAATCATCGGCCCGTAATTTATGGGAACTGTGTGACCTAAGCGTAGATATTTGGTGCCACCACGGGCGTCGTCAGCACTAAATTATTGGGGCGGGGAGGGAGGGGGGAGGGGCAAAGAGGGACAGTAGATAGGGTGTAGAACTCAAGAAGGTATAAACGGGAGGTCCCCCTGAAGAAAGTGGAAACAATTAGAACCTAAGATCACTTTTTGGATGCCTCAGACCATATATTTCAATGGCACCTAAACCTCGTAAGACATCTCAATTTAAACCTGGATTACAACGTATTACTGAATACAAAAGCAGTAACGCCCATGGGTGTCACATATCTCCGCAAACCTACCAAGGACTTGTCAATTACATGCCTTGTAGAATCGCTGTTTTACTGCGTTCCAAAAGTGGAACAACACGCTATTAAAGAGGCGGTCATAATGTTTTGGTTGCTCAGCGTATAGTAGAATGGACTTTACTGACACCGGTTGTTTGAGTACTGTTTGCGAACGGAACAGATACAGGACAGGGCCCCACTGCTGAGTAAAATAATCACTTATAAACATACTTACCTGTATCATATCTAATCACTTATATAGCTGACTGTGCAGAATCCGAAAACGTAACTAGGTAAGGGGCCAATCTGTACACAAATAACTGTTACTCTCAGTTTCTAAAAGGTTTTGTTTAATGGCATGGTTTGATTCCATACTAGGCAACTACAAAATACTCCAGTTTAGAAACAACGTGGATTCATTATGGAGTGCGTTTTCCACTTGTTCACTCAGTAATACACTATGATACACCCGAAAACTACATCACTGGTATGAATCACAGTAACACACGTTTGCTCTTTTATTTTAGTCATCTTGCTGTAGCACCCGTGTTTAAACAAGGGCGCAGGACTTATTGCCTGAGATTCAACTAATAAGAACAAATGTTTCATAGACAGACATTTCACTATCAATGTGGCGTAGACTTCAGAAGAATTTTATAACAAAGTCAGGCTCAGTAGCTTCAAATAGCAAGATTGATTGTTTACATCACTCCTGCATCAGCGAATGGTAGCAAGTTGCTTCATACAGACATGAGTCATGGTTCTGGCGTGACAGATGTGCTTTACGTCCAGGAACAGTTCCTGATTGTGACGCCAGTGGCCGAACGATGTCAGCATCTGACTACGTAATTCTGAGTAGTCAAAACTGTGCATTTTGAAAATGAATATCTTCCGTGAAAATTAGGTCTTCTATTACTTATTACTGATTTAATAGGTTTAGTTACTAGTGTGAATGAAGGTGCGAATGTGAAGTAATATAATAAATGAATGTTGTTCCACCTGTTGACTGGCTACACGTTGGTGTGAGAACTGGATCTGTACACTTCAGAGAAAATGAATCATACGGTCAAGGGAAACATCTTAAAGAGCAATTTGCCAGATTATGGTACTGGGAAAACAAAATTTTACTATAATTCAGCTGTTCAAAGAGGAATTTGTTTTGATATTTCCTGATTTTATGGATCTGTTTATTAATAAATTACTCATTAATTTGTCACTGGTCCAATGTAAGAGGGGCGTTCAGTAAGTAATGCAACACATTTTTTTCTCGGCCAGTTTTGGTAGAAAAAAATGGAGGATTTGTTGTGGGACATCGTGGAATATTCCCGCTTCGGCACTTACAGCTTCATGGAGTTCCGATGGGTGACGACACCATATATAGCCTTCAAAATGTCGTCTCTAACGGGAGTGCGTTCAAAGCAGAGAGGTGTCACTGAGTTTCTTTTGGCCGAAAACTAGAGCATCCCAGATATCCGCAGGCACTTTAAGAATGTCTACAGATATCTGGAAGTGAACATAAGCACGGTGAATCGTGGGGCGAGGCGTCTGCCATCGTCGCAACAAGGTCGCGAACACAGCTGAGACTCCTGCAATGTAGGGCTTCAGCATGTTCGTCGTCACTAAAAGATGCAAATGAACTTTTCCTTGACAACGCAAGACCTCTCACAAGTCTTCACACTCGAGAAGAGATCACAAAACGTCACTGGAATGTTCTTCTTCAGCCACGCTGCAGCCCACATCTCGCACCTTCCGACTTCCATCAGTTTGGCCCAATCCAGGACGCACTCCGCGGAACTCAGTACGTGGATGATGGGGAGGTTGTAGTTGCAGCAGAATGTTGGCTCCGACGTCGGCCAGGAAAGTGGTGCAATGCGGACTTTAGCCCCTCCCAGTAAGGTGGCGGAAGGTCGTCGCATTCAACTTTTGTAGCCAAGAGTGTGGGAAACAATATGGTGTATTGGAATCCAGAATAAAACCAAGCTGCTTTCAGAAAAAAAAGCTGTGTTCCATTGCTTACTGAATGCCCTTCGTAAAATACATGGGGTTGTGCGCTTTACTACTGGTATCGTAGTGGCTATGATGTGCAGTGTCTCAGCCAATCAAAGGACAGTACATCGCACGTATTTTGTGCATTGCTAAGTGAAGATCAGAGCTCAGCCACGGTGACGGTAGAATGTGAGTTTTAGGAGCTGTTAATAAATGCGATAATTTTGCGGAATTATGAATTAAATTTGACAGTGGAGTTTCGCAAAATAACAGCGAAAAGTGAGAAAGACGAACGCGCGAAATTCTGGTTTTTCTGTTTGAACTGTGAACTTGGAATTAGTTAAACTACACGTGGGACGTTACACAAGTCGTGAGCGAGAGCTGAATGTTCGAAAAGAGTGATTTGGATAATGTCACAGCGAGCGTTCTGTCTCAGACAATCTGTTTTGCAATCTTTATAGTAACAGGTTCGGTTTAAGAGCATAAGCTTGCTAAACATGAGTGACTGTGATTGCGTGTGAATGACGAAACTGTAAAAACACTACAGTTTCCTAGAGCACACAGCCGTCCTCTTTGTTGCGCAAATTTTTGGTGTTACATTTTAACGCGACAAACCTGACCATTTTTGTCCGGCCTCTAAGAATATTTTCTTCAGCGCAGCACGATGCTTTCTTCCTTACCTGCCAATCGGAGTAACTTGATGATTACACACGAATGGATTACGTTCACTTGGCAAGGAATGTCGAGCAGGATCCAGAATTACTAGTTCGCAGATTCGGTGCATAGTGCTGATAATTATGACAAAGGCTAGATTATTTGTGTTAATTCACAAGACGCTGAAGTTAAAGAAAGATTCATACAACGAATGAACTGTGTGGATAGCAGTTTACTTTTCCATATCAACCATTACAATACGTTTCGGCATACTGCCATCACCATTTTAACATTTTAACTCGATGAAAACTTTCGGTGTTTTAGAAGCAACGAAGAAACACAGTAATGCTCCCCTGCGCAAACATCAACTGCCATTGCTCCGACCTGTCAGGAAATGTCCATTTACTGTCTGCATAGACTGAATGGCAGTGATGAGTATTTGAGTTTCTTTTTTTTATGGATGATCGTATAATTACAATAAGGGAACCCTTCAGTTCCAACACGTGCCGTATCACTCGACACTCATAATTTAAAATTTTTGAATTTTTGGACACAGTCAAACTCACATCCTCAATTGTTTTGTTAGTTTTCGACCGCAGCTCCGTGTCACTTCGCAATGCCGTGAAAAGTACAGACAGGGAATGCTAGACAAAACGGGGACAAGGCGGAAATAAAATATTTAATACTCCAGTTTTTGTAGAATTCGTTAAGCTAATGGTGGCGAGACAAAAGCGATTAACTGCAGTATTTATAGTTTAAATCAATTCATTTTTTAAGCAGACCATTGAATTTTTGTTGAAACCACCTCAAGAGGGCCCTCGGCGCTAGCGCGGCCGGCTCGCCCACACTTATTGGCGCTGGGTTCGGAAATACCGAGCCTGCCCACTCCCCCTCCACCCACGCACGCACGCCTTTCAGCGACCATCTGTCACAAGGGCCACGCCCACACACTACGTCACCCGCACCTTGCCCTGTCAGCTTTTACACATCCTGGTCGCGCGCGCTTGTTACACGTTCAGACCACCACTCCGCTTTCATTTCCTCAATCTGCGAGTGACACTATCGACTCAAACTCTATTACATGTGACGTCATCAGCTAAGAGAGTTGTCGATGAGGAGGCTTGTAAGCAGTTTCCCAGCAGGCGTCCGTCAAAAAATTGAAACAATGTGGTGCTCCATACACACAGTAAAGCAGCCCTCAGCTCCCAAGTAGATCTGAACATCACGTTGTGCCAGGAGGCGTGTTTCTACTGGGAGTAGTCCTTGACCACACAAGCGGTTTATCAAGCCATTCTGAAGCGGAATTCGAAGCACTAAACACGATGACTCGCACAAGGCGTAACACCCACTTTATTTTGTGAGCCGTTTAAGATACTGAAACTAAGTTTTCAGTAAACGAATACACGCAGACTGACACGTAATATAGTTGTGAGGTTAATAGTCTTAACTCTCCTGTTAGCTAAGATATTGAAGAAGTATGGTGTTTTCAAAAGGGAACGATAAACCTTTTTAACAGCGTTCGAAAGCTGCTGAAAGGATAAGCAGAGGAGTATGACGCCTGTTAATGTTGGCGTTGAAGACGGTAAGGCGCCGTAATCGACTGTTGCGAAAATATCCAGACACCCCCATGTAATGCGGAATTGACCACTAGATGTGATAAGAGGCGGACTCGTAGAGCAGTCGGGGATTATTGCATTGTCAGCAGAGAAGCAGTAACAGCAGAATGGATGGGTCACGGAAGTTCGATCGTGCACTGGACTAGTCACTGAGAGTCGTCTGATTAACAGATCCGTCAGGGGTATTACACCCCTTCTACAGCTTACTTACTTGCTTACTCACTGGTCATACCGGACTCGAGAGTCCATTACCGCAGCAACGTATTTTCTCCATCTGTCCCTGTCTTGGGCTGTTTCCTTCCATTCATCTTCAATACCTAGGCTCCTCAAATCAGCCTTCACATTGTCCTCCCATCTACCCCTCGGTCTCCCCACAGGACTTTTCCCTCTAAGTGCCCTACCAGTACTCTGCGCGCTGCCCTGCCCTCATCCATTCGAGCTATGTGACCCGCCCATCGCAGCACACGTGATTTAATAATACTGATTATGTCAGGGGTTGAATACAGTTCGTGAACCTCTTCGTTATGCAGTTTTCGCCACTCTCCGCTAATGTCATCCCTTTTTGCTCCGAAAATTTTCCTCAAATTTTTATTTTGAAATACTCGAAACGGCTTTTCATTTTGCACAGTAAGAGACCAAGTCTCACACCCATACAGTATAACTGGTAGAATTATGAGTTTTTTATATTCTAATCTTTAAATTCCTAGACAATATCCGTGATGAAAGTAATCTATTCAGTGAGAAGTAGCACGCATTTCCCGCCCGTAATCTCTTCTTTAGTTCGGATTCAATCTCATTTCTCGAAGTGATGTCCACGCCTAGATACTTAAGTGTGTTCACTTTTTCAAACTGCATGTCTCCAACTCTTAACATTTCCTGATCTACTGCTGTGGGCCTTCTAGTAGCAACCAGGTATTTAGTTTTGTCTGCACTTATCCTTAGACCTACATCTTCACTAGCCTTGATTAACGCATTCGCATTTGCTGTTACAGATTCTTTCCTATCGCTAATGATGTTTAGATCATCTCCATACCCTAATATCTTTATATTTCCATTTAACTCCACACCTTCTGAATTATCTGCTGCCATTCGTACAATATATTCTAGGACTAAATTAAAAAGTAGCGGAAACAGGGCATCTCCCTGCTTAAGTCCGTTCTTTACTACCAATTCTTCTGACTCCAATTTCCCCACACGTACTCTACCTTTTGTGTTTTTCAAACGCGCTTCTGTAAGTCTAACATACTTCTTTGGTATTCCAAGTTCCAAAAGAATTCTGTAAATTTTGATTGCAATACTGAATCATATGCTTTTGTAAAATCTATGAAAAGATTATGAGCTGGTTTATTGTATTCACATTTCTTTTCCAAAATTTGACGCAGGATGAATATTTGGTCTACAGTTGATCTGTTCCTCCGAAAGCCGGCTTGGTAATCCCCCACAATTTCATCTGCATATGGCGTAAGCCTGCTTAGCAGAATATCCGAGAAAATTTTGGAACATACTGGTAATAGCGATATCCCTCTATAATTACTACAATCCATTTTGTCGCCTATCTTAAAAATTGGGATAGAATCGACTTCTGCCACTCTTCAGGTATCATCTCTGAGTTCCATACTTGAGTTATCACTTTGTGAACTACTTCCACCAATTTCTGTCCACAATTTTTAACTAATTCTGCAGTTATGCAATCTGATCCTGGTGCTTTATGGTTTTTCAGTTTGTTGTTTGCTTCTCTAACTTCCTTTAACGTTGGCTCAGGTATCTGGGGTTCTGCTGTATGTATTTCGTACGCCTGCTCATTTCCTGCTTCCTGGTGTCTATTTAATAGATGCTCAAAATACACCCTCCATTTACTTAATATAGCACTGGGGTCTGTCAGTATTCCCCCAGCATCCCCTCGAAATGCATTTGTCCTAGCCTTGAAGAGCTTCCTACACTCATTTATGTCTAGGTAAAGTTCCCTAATGTTTTTTGTTTTACTGTTTGTTTCCATTTTTGTAATTTGATTGTTCAAATAATCCCGATTCTTTGCCCGTAGCCTACAACCAACTCCTCTCGTTTTCTGTCTTCCATTCTATCCCAATCTAATCGCGCTTTTCTCCTTTCCTCTATCAGTTTCTTGCATTCCTCATCAAACCATGGTTTCCTCCTGTTCTTCTTAATTGTACCTATTGTGACCTTCGCTGCCTCTTTGATATTATTCCTCACAGTGATCCACTGTTTATTTACATCCTCGTCTTGATCTTCGTGTGTCCTGAGAGCATCAAACCTATTTGAAATTTCTATCATGTACCTTCTTCTAAAGTTTTCATCATTTAGCTTGTCAGTGTCGAACCTAACAAGTTCTGCATTGTGACACCTTGATGTTGCTGTAGATAGCCGTTGGTGGGCTTTGGCAACTACAAGAAAATGATCAGAATTGCAGTCTGCTCCCCTGAAAGTCCTAACATTTTCTATACTAGTGTGCCATCTCCGATTTACAAGAACATGATCAATTTGGTTTCGGGTGAGTCCATCCGGAGAGACCCAAGTTGCTTTATGAATACCCTTTCTACAGCTGCCCAAATCAATTGTTGGCTTGGTTATGAAGTGGAAACGCGAAGGAACAGCCACAGACAAACCAAGACCAAGCGTATTTCATCCAGTGATGGACAGGTAGCATCGAGCTTTGAACTTGTAAAAGAAACGCTTGAAATCAGCATAAGTAGTCACTCCTGAGTTCTTAAGTGCTACCAACACTCCAGTTAGCAAAAACCAAGTGGGTTCAATTGGGTTTATATGAGTTTTATTGGGATTTTTTCGTATTGGCGATTAAATAGTTCATTCAAAATTTCTATGATTAATTTATTCAATATACGAACTCATTCTTACAACTGCTTTATTAGTGCCTCATTTCTTGCACTGCCAGCAATGCATCCGTTGAGACAATCTTCTCCAACTACAGGCCAGTTTGGTCAAAATTATGAAATAATTTAGGAGAGAACAGACCTGAGACATTAGTGAAGATTTATAAATATCTGCATTTAAACTAAATTGTACTATAAAGTAATTACGATTCTACATTTTTTTGGAAGTGAAATAATATTTAACTGTGTTTCTTAAATTGCAAGAGAAGGTAAAAGACGATATTAATACAATGAATTCTCGTGACAATAAATAGTTGCCTTCAATAAATATTTTAGCTCTTTTAATTTGTGTAAGGCTGCCTATATCAAATATAGTTGGGTTTTATTGGGTGTATTGGCGGGTTTTTGAACGGTTTTTAAGAGACGCATTTTTTTAAAGAAACACATGATTTTTTGGGTCGGGTTAAATTACAATAACCCTGCGTACATTGGAGGAAAAGTTCAGACGATGGCTGTATCAATAAGACTATGCACCCAGTCATAAAGCAGGATCTGTGGGACATTTCTTTGTGGAGAATAACATTCCTGAAATGGACGGGTCTGCCCAGAGTTCCGATCTGAACCCAATGGAACATCTTTGGGATGTGTTAGAAAGACGACTTCGCTTCAGACCCCAGCGTCCTACAACATTGCCTTCCCTGGTTTCAGCTTTTTATGAAGAATGGGCTGCCCATTCCTCCACACACATTCAGACACCTCATTGACAGTTTCCTCAGCAGAGTTCAAGTCGTCAAAATGCGAAGGATGGACACACCCTATATTAATGACCATTATTAAGTGTCAGTGACTCCTGACCGGACAGTGTATGCAGCAAGAAGACAATGCCGACCCTACTACGATGAAACATATTTCCTCTTGGCTCAGCTCTATACCGTCTAGATGCCGCATCAGCTACGACTGAACTACAACAGAACTATATGCTAATTTCTAGCGTATCAGAAGGAGCTCCAGAAGGCTATTTCAAATATGTGTACACACTCATGTCTGAGTAGTTTTTGTGGAAACAAGCAAACAGTGAAAAGGCTTTGGTACAACGCCAAGCCCAGCACGGGTCAACTCTTGTCGCACAACCTTTCAGTTTTTGTATATTGTCTCATATTTTTGTCAAAACTTTCAATACCGAAATTAAGAAGCGTTTTATCAATATACTCGACTTGTCAAGAACTTTCAAGGCCATTAACAAAGTATATCGTTCCACTTAAACAGGCTTAAAGAAAACTAACGGGAGTACGTGCTCCTCAGCCTACCATTACTTGCCGAAAACCTCTCATTTCGGTATACTGAACCGTTCACGAAATAAAAGAGGTGTTACAACTCACGCGACTCACAATGTACAGCTCGGAATTTTTCGTTTACCAAAGGTGGAAGTAAAATAAAGTGAAAAAAAAAGCAAGACTCTAGGAACCAGTAAAGAATCTAATCTCGAAACTTCGAAATTTTTAATTTGACACCAACATTTTTACCACACTTAACGTGAGTATAGGGGTCTGTCGAAATAAATAATCAAAAAACATGCCACAAGATGAACACACATCAAGAATCGGTTACAAACTGGACCAAACACCAGTAAGAGAGATTGAAAGCGCAAACAGGGATGCGAGTTAACAACACACATTGTGGTGGTAAGGCAGGGTCCGAATTGGGGGGGTGGGGGGTGGGGGGGGGGAGTGGGGGGGGGGGGGAGGAGCTCAGTGATGGAGTGCTCAACTGGCTGTCTAGTAAAAATCATTCAAGATACAATAATCACCACAAAATAAAATCTGACCAAAAATATGAAACAAATTTCTTTGTTTGTTGCACCCTCCATCATAATAAAAGAGCATAAATCAGTTTTAGAAATGAAGATCGAATACAGCGCATGATAATCGTGATTTATGTTTTCTCGTTGAACGGAAGTGTTCTGCAGTCTCGTGTAGTTATAGAATACGCAGTCCCAATCCGGCAAAAAATTAAGCCACTGAGTAGTTGCGCAATAGGATATATTCCTTTCATGTAGGGTTACCATCCGTCCCCATTATGGACCTTTTTGTCCCGACATTCCGACAAGTCTCAATTTTGTTCAATGGCTCTGAGCACTATGGGACTTAACTTCTGAGGTCATCAGTCCCCTAGAACTTAGAACTACTTAAACCTAACTAACCTTAGGACATCACACACATCCATGCCCGAGGCAGGATTCGAACCTGCGACCGTAGCGGTTGCGCGGTTCCAGACTGTAGCGCCTAGAACCTCTCGGCCACCCCAGCCGGCCCAATTTTACTCCGATTTTGCAAAATACTGTTACGAGCTTGGTTCTAGTACTGGAGTACAGCTATCTGTTATAGTTTCATTTATGCCAGCAAGTTTATGTTGACAAGGTTGTCTCGCAGATGGCGTTGTATGTTGCGTATCCTATATCAGCGATGCAAGCACCTTCTAAATCTAGCGCCATCATTCGAGAAAATACCAGATTACTTCTGTAGTACGGGGCTGGAACCATTTAAGCAGCGCCACGAGGAAGAATCGCGTAGTTCCCATTCGAAAAGCGATATGATAAGACGATTCTTTCTAACGTAATACGAACGAGTGCAAGTCAGTAATGCTTGAAGTGTTCACTGCGGGTATATACTAAATAGGACGTGAAGTGTATAGTGAGGTGTACTCTGATGACTAAAGTGTTATTTGCGCCTGTTTACCAACAATGTTTTGACGCCACAGACAGGACACCTAAAATAATTCCAGATTTTTCCAGCAGTCCGATCAGTGAAATTTACTTCATGTTTCTGCAATCAAACTTGGCTCTATTCGAAAAAATATATATATATAAAAATCGTGTAGAAAAATAAAGTCTCGATAACTGCAATACGAAATATATTAATCGACCCTGCAAATTTTATTGGCATGGAAACGAAGATGAATTTGAACAAATTAAAGAATTAGATCCCTAACCACGAAATAGTTATTTTGATTTCGAAATTTGAGGAAGAGTCAATGGCTTTCTATAGTATAGCGTTTGATTACTTGGAGAAATGGGCTATTTCTTTTAATAAATATAAATTATTTGATTGGATGGTGTTATCTGAAAACAATTTATGATTATTGAAAACAATTATGTACATGACTAAAAATTATGTGATGGCTAAAAATTATGTGATGGTTTCAGGCGACAATTGTTTTCAGGAATACATGTGCCTGAAGAGCTTTCCAGAAACTAAGCATGACTGGGAATAATGTAAGTCCGAACACTCCGTGGATGAAACTTAGATATACTTTCTTAAGGAAACCGAAAATCCTGAACTCAAATGTCAACTGCTAAAATTATGCGAGTATTTTGTTTCCTATTCCCGGACACACAGCCACTGTGGAAAGAGTATTTTCACTGATTTTGGCCCACTGAACTGATGAAAGAAATCGACTGCTGCCAGGGACTGTGGAATTAGTCTTACAGTGCTGGTTTAACTACATGATGACCTGCCTGGAGCTTTATAAATATGTAAAAGGAAAAAAAGAACTTGCTGAAAAAGGTGAAATCTTCCGAAAAACATGGTGTACCAACTACTTCTGCCGTAACACGTTCTATGTAATTTTGTTCTAAATAAAAAGTAATTGCGTTAAATAAATTTTTTACTTCATTTCTGCATCCCCATCTCAAGAGTATACCGACGAGGTCCCAGCTAGATATGACAACCCTACTTCCAGGTCAACAAGTTCCGTCTATTTATAAACTCCGTACGCGTGGAGTCGGGTAGAACTTCTGACCACAACTATGGGCGGGTTACTTCAAACATTTTTGTGCGCTCTGAGATACACTCACCCCTAGTTCGTTCCTTCTTTTGTTCGTTGCTTTTATCGCTTGTGTACTGTTGTAGTGCTAAACTGTTAATTTGTGTGGCAGTATTGTTTAGAGCGTTGTAATGTACAGCATATCTGCAGATTGGCTGTTGTTAGTACGTGGGGTGGCACTGCTTATTCTAATCAGTTACTGTGTAACTCAACTGGCGCCTTGTGACTGTATATTCTAGGTGTTTCCAAACTTTTAGATTCAGATAAACTTGACAGTGTGAAATTAATAGCATTTGATGTATAACAGTTATTATAATCAACAGGTTTATACAATTATAGCCACTGCCAATAATAATAACAACATTAATAATAATATGACGAATACTGGAAAACCCACAACATCTACAATAAAAAGTGTCTCTCCATTCACTCAAAAATACGACACTACAATACAGTAATCAAGCCCGAAGCACTATATGCCAGCGAAACTCTCACACTCCATAGAAAAGGCGACCTGGAAGGCATCCTGAAAGAGGAACGCAAAATTATCAGAAAGATTCTAGGCCCAAAAAGAACGGAAGATGGATACAGGTTACAGTCTCGGAAAACTACAGAAAAATTATCTAACCTCGCCGCAGACATCCGGAAAAGAAGACTAAAATTTTACGGTCATATCCACAGACTCCCAACACCCAGACTCTCCCACAAAATTTTAATATACATTGAAAAATTGAAAACCATACCCTGGATACAAGAAACCAAAACAGATCTAGCAAATGCACAAATAAATTCTTCAGAAGTTATAAACAGAAATGTATACAGGCAAAAAATCAATAGTTGGAAAGTACAACCCGAGAATGAAGTTTGCAAGAGACAGGGGACAAAATGGACAGAGGAAAGAAAGAGAATTCATGGGGAAAGAATGAGAGAAGTTTGGAGAATTAAAAAATTGAATCGGAAAAGCTTTGCGTGATCCGTATGGGCCCAATCGCACATAATAATAATAATAAGACGAATAATTTATCTGACAAACGAAAGAATTGGTTTTGTGGAATTTTGTTGATTTGTACATAATTAAGTACAGTTAAGGGCAATAACGAAATAATGTGTAAGTTTCGCAACTCTCCGTTTCGCATTTTTGTGGAAGTGGGAGTTTTTGTGCTTTTCCATTTTTTCGGACAAATGTACAAGATCCCTAACAGAAGTATTGATTCACGAATTTAGTTCCGGGCTGAAAATCAGATATTCTTATGCTGCACCCACACAGTAACTGGTGCTACCTATACGCTTCCTTGCTAAATGTTCGCTTGTAGTCAAGCTTATTTGATTTCGCCACTCTCTCACTCAAAGGATCTTGTCTCGAAGGCCCTAGTTCCCTTGCGGCTAACGTTTTTTTGATAATTTACTTTTCTATTCCCAGAACGAAATTTTCACTGTGCAGCGGAGTGTGCGCTGATATGACACTTCGTACCAGATTAAGGCTGTGTGCCAGACCGAGACGAACTCGGGACCTATGTCTTTCGCGGGCAAGTGCTCAACCGACAGAGCTACCCAAGCACAACACACGACTCATCCTCACAGTTTTACTTTTATGTTAGTTTTTAAAACAGATTCAACATAGTTCATGTTTACACGAAACCGATTCCCGTACAATGAACAACCAACTCCAAACACGAAGTGCCGTTTGTGGAAATGATTCAACTCAAGTAGTAATGTCTACCAGCATGATCACTTGAATAGAATACAAATGACGTGCTCAGATCCGTAAGGGCCTGAAGCAAGCCGCCGTCGATCCAACATTTAACGGAATATCAGAGAAAACAGAGACACAGCTTTCCGTGAATTTTCATACATGCAATGTGGGCCTACAGCACAGATGAACCTGACTCACCATAAGATCAACAGATTTCAGAAGCATGAATAAACGCTACAGTCTCGCAGTCGACAGTTATGTGCTTTAGGCCCTTGTGATTCTCACCGCCCCAACTAGATTACTGTGCGGTAAAATTCATAACTTGCTATTCTGTAACTCACTCAGAAACCCACAAAATAGGTTTATTGTCTAGACAACTTCAACATATACTGACGCCCGATCTAATTTTACTGCAGTATATAGTGAGTTTGCTATCATCTAGCAAGAGGGTTGGGTTGTTGTGAGGGAGGAGACCAGACAGCGTGGTCATCGGTCTCATCGGATTGGGGAATGACGGGGAAGGAACCATCCCGGCATTTGACTGGAGCGATTTAGGGAAATCAAGGAAAACCTAAATCAGGATAGTCAGACGCGCGATTGAACCGTCGTCCTCCCGAATGCGAGTCCAGTGTGCTAACCACTGCGCCACCTCGCTCGGTCATCTAGCAAGATTTATGTCGAGCGAACGGGGATACAAGTCTGCCGCAGCGTGTTCCGACCTGTGGCACTGACGAAAACTTCTAGTTCAGTGGCAGGGGCTAACTGTGCACATCGTGAACCGTGCATGTTGTTTATCAAATCCGTATATATTTGACCCGAAGGCAATTAGGCCTACGTCACACGATTGGGCTTGCGAAAAAGCTCCTTAAAATGTGCACAAGTGAAGGTGTGCTCGCGAACCTGATGCAAGTTTCACGGAGTATAGAGGAGCAGTAGCACGGTAGATTTACGGGCCGAATCTTTCAGACTGCAGCATCTATGCTATGTTTAACAGAATTCAACGAAAAATAAGCAATGAATCCGGAAGATGTCGAACTTTGGGGTAGCCACGTGTTCTTGTGAAGTCCGTGCTGATCTAGAACCTCCCGTAACCCTGCCGCCTAATTCTGAGGCGCGTTTGACAAGTTCCGGTCGCCGCCTCTTGTTTGGGCGATCTTTCGTTTGAGTGTTCGTCCGGGCTCCGCGACGCACTCCCGGGTGACCAGCTGCTCAGCTCTCGTTGACGCATCTCCTCAGTTGATCCTGCCAGTAGTCACGTGCTTGTCTCTACGAATAAGCCATGGATGTATCAGTACAAGCCGCATTAAGGTGAAACTGCGAATGGCTCATTAAATCAGTTATGGCTCCTTATATCGTACGTAAGTCACTTGGATAATTTTGGTAATCCGAGAGCTAATACATGCAAACAGAGTCCAATCGGTCAGCTCGTACGGTCCGTTTGCCCTGGTGACTGAATAACTTTGGACTGATCGCCCGGCCCCCGCGCCGGCGATGCATCTTTCGAACGTCCGTCTTATCAACTGGCGAAGGTAGGTTCTGCGCCTACCATGCTTGTAACAGGTAACGGGGAATCAGGGTTCGATTCCGGAGAGCGAGCCTGAGGATTGGCTACCACATCCAAGGAAGGCAACAGGCGTGCAAATCGCCCACTCTCGGCACGGGGTGGTAGTGGCGAAAATTAACGATACGGGGCTCACCCGGGCCCCGTAACCGGAATGAGTACACTTTACATTCTTTAACGAATACCTGTTGGACAGCTAGTCTGGTGCCGGCAGCCACAGTAAGCTCAGCTCCAATAACGCATATTTGCAGGAAGATCAGAAGAAATGAAAAAATGTGAAAAACGAATTAGAGGAACTGTATTTACCGAAAGGTTAAAACTATTTTAAGAACAGTTTACATGATCTGAGTAAATCTGAATGGGTCTACAAATCATAAAGAAGACACGCATTCAAAAATTTATTCTTTAGAAAATCGCTAAACTGAGAGAAAAATGAAAGAAAATTGCTGTTGTATTCCGGATCTACAGGAAATGTATTTTGTATTTTCTGTAAATTCGCCATAAGAGGACTTGCTTTTCGTGATAACGAAATTTTTGGAGCCCTAAATAATGGTAACTATTTATGATCCCTTGAACTAATTGCACATTTTGAGCCATTTTTGAAACAAAACATCCGAGACCATGGCCCTAAAGGTCGTGGCCATCAATTATATTTGTCCAAAACTATTTGTGAATAAATCATTGGAGTTATGGGAAACAAGTTACTGAGAAAATAGTTGACGAAACTCAAAACAGCAAAATACTACGAACTGGTTGTATATTTAACGGTATACACGGCACATGAAAAACAACTAGTTGTAGAAGTGACCTATTGTTTTGAGGGACGTTCACGAAAGATTTTTGTGTTTTGTTCCCATACAAAGCCATATGGGAAAAAAATCTTAGGAGGGTTATCCCAGATCTCTTTGAAAAATACAAGACAGAAGTTTGCCGTTCGCAACCCTATGGTAATGCCAGTAACATAAGTACGAAATATTCAGGTTTAAGTGCAAAGATAAAGGAACTGAATCCATTGGCTTTTTATGTGCCCCGTGTTGCGCACTCGTTAAACGTCGTGGTCCGACACAGTGCAGACGAATCGTCAGACTCCGTTTCTTCTCCAAGTTTTGCAACGACTGTCTGACGTTTTTTCTAGCTTCTATTCATCGTTCGCACCCCTTCCGTAAGCTTCTTGCTTTACTGTATTGTTTGTTAAAGGCAGCAAAAGATAGACTACTTCCCAATACCTTTTGTTCTCGCTTTTTAGTCCTGCTTGTAGTTTATCAACAACTACAATAAGTGCTACAACAATTTATCAGTCCACTCAATTCTTCTGATTTTTCTCCGTCAGGGGATCTTATTTGGGTTTCCTTTCATTGCTATATTCTTGATGCACATGCTCACTTAAGCTCCTAGCTTTGTTTTCATATTCATCAAAACTTTCCCTAATATGGCTGAAAATCGGAATCAATGATCACAACGCTTGACTCCCGCTAACTGAGTCCAGTCCAATCCAGAACTCATTTCCGCTCTCGCCTTGTTATCAGCTGGCCTGTTCTCTTGACTTCCAGGATGTGAGAGAGATCTTCGCTAGAGCGAATGCGAGTAGCAGAAATTGTTGACACACATTGGTTTTTTTTTATTTATTGCATTTATAGAATAGAATAGGGTAACTGTGTGTGTTTTTCAATGCAGCTGGAAAGTTCCAATAGCTGTAATATCAGCTAATACATAGCATAGTCGATGTCGTAGAAGTGTATTTCCTTGTCTTTCCTACTGTACTTTCACGGAAATGTATTACGCCAGAATGAAGTTCGAAATGTATTAGGCCAAAATGAGGTAAACAGAGGCACACATTTTTTCTACCCCGGGCCTCCACATGGGTTAACCCGGCCCAGTGGTAACGTGATTCCAAATCAAGATCGGAGTTTAAAAATGTGAGATATCAATTAACAACAGAATGATAACAGATTCATGAACAGTCATGGTTAACTAAGCCGTATTCTATCGAGCGGACTGATAAATTAAAATCTGTGTTCTAAGAAAGTCACTTTCCGAGACGTGTTTCCTATATACATTCACACCTTTTGTTTTCTATATCTTACAAGGATACACGATTACAGTTCTGCTTTCTCCGTCAATCTTTTCAGTAAAACAATGAGTTTGCATAAAGTGTTCCAGCAACTCCAAACTGCTTTAAGGCGAACAATTCTCACATTACGGTCATGAATTTCTCCTTGTGGGGCATTCACCGTAAATGTTTCGTTCACCAATTCGTAAACAAAACACAAATAAGACTGGTATAGTGCAAGACGGCCGAAGCGGCTCCTGTAAGTACTGGCTTACGAAAATATATTAGTTACAGTAAACTGTTATTTACATAAAAAGGAATATTTCGGTATCGTGAAACATTCGTCAGGAGCAATAAGATATGTTTAGGGAGCTCATCGAGACAACATCTACTTTATCAGCATTTTGGTCTAGTATACTGAACACTTAACTTATAATTGTGGCTGTAGCTCTAGAAGATTACCTGAAGACTATTTTTTTATTTGTATTTATCATTGCCTTTGTGTTAACGTATACATGGTATGCATAAAGGAATGTTATTAGTACCAAATACCTTCCGACGAAATCCAAAGAATGACTTCCAAAAGCAGATGTCCGCGCTGACAAAATATTCATCGCGTTTTCATCAAGAGAGAAACCACCAATGTATACACAATAAAACCGCCACTTGCGTACAGATCAGCTTTCGCTGTTTTACATTCCCTGAAGCTAGGTAAGATTCATTGCTAAGAGTATGGGCAACTGCTGTTTGCTTTTACCAAAGAATCTTGTATGTCGTATACAAAGATATTCCTGATATACAAGCCTGTACCAATAGCAAACGTCAAGCCCACGCCAAAGTGTAAAGGCTTGCATTGATCATAGGAAATGAAATTTAAATCTACTAATTCTGCGCTAAAACGTATATAGAAATTTTAAAGAACCGGTTTTCTTGGTGGAGTATTCTTCAATGCTCTTTATATCGGTCCTGTTGGGTGCGTACAGACAAAAACAAACCGCACAGCAGCTTATAAGCAATAATGTTCCCGTGCCCCATTTGTGGGTAGAACGGGAGCAATGATACTTTACGAAACAATAAGAAATACACTCTACCATGCATCGTGATTTGCAGGTTATTGACTGTTGTTGATGGTAGAGAAAGGACTTCTCCATGTTCTTACCAGCACCCTCGAAAGCTGTCACTTTTCGTAGCGGAAAAGCTAAAAAATGCAGTCTGACAGCTTATTAATTTTCTCAAATGTGTGCAGTGAATAAACTGTACAGTTCATAACTCAAAACATACTAATCATGGAAATCACATCTAATTCCCTCTGATACAGTTTTCTCCTATTAACAGACACGGCTAATTGCCCCCGAAATCAGCATTCTTCCACAGGAATTTTCAACTGAATTCGGCGTACCAGCGTCCACTGTAGAAGAATAAACATACGTTTGGAAGCATCTAACCAACCTCTATCAATACCGAGTCAGCGGTTTAGGCAGGTTATTGAAACGTCACACTGCGATTCAGTCTGAGAGGCAATGATCATTGTCCAGCGCATATCCATTTTATATGTACGCAAATTACATAGTGTGACTGTTTACTAAGGAGGAGCAAACCCACGAAGAAAATGGCGCTCCTGGCCGATTACGCATGTATTCCAACGAGGAAAAAAGGCAATGATGTTGCACGCAAATTAATCTAAAATGAGAGAAAAATTATTTTGTTTTCCTGTTTATCTTCTTCAGAACATTCAGGAACTTGTGGTTTCATGAATTCTGTTAATTTTCCAGTTTTATTACAGTCATTTAATTCTTGACTTCCGCAGGAAGTAGACTGCCTATGATATTTGCTCCTTCGGATATCACGTCTGGCCGTTACAGATCTGGGAAATCTTTCCGAGAGATATAAAATTCGACATGATCACTGACGGAAATTACCAACTACTTCTTTCTTAAATTTTATCTCACGTCTCAAAACTTCTTTCCTTTTAGAAGGAATCCAGATTCTAATTCTATCCTTGTCACTGATATACAATTAGCCCTATCAACAAACTCTGAACGGAACTGATAGTCTACATGACACCTGCGCCAAAAACAGTGATGTGATCAATTTTCTCTTATTGGTCGATTGTATCACATTCATACGCGATTTTGTTCCTCATCGAAGACTTTCTACTACGATTTACGATGTACACTGCTTTAATGCAATCTTCTGCCTATAACTTCCGGGTTCAACTTTGAGTGTGTAGCTTCAAGAATTGCTCTGTTTTCGAGTTCAGTAACAATTCTGTACGGTAAATCAATTATTTTGTTCCCTTTCCATCGAGCAACGCGTCGACTTTCATATTATTAAAGTTTTTGTATTCATCCCGTATACATTGATTAACTGAATGTTCATTGGTGTGAGTTTCACTTAAGATATGTTTAAGCGAATATGGCGTTCATTTTTGTTTTAAAAAATTGGACGAAATTAATTGATATTGTCATTAAAATATTTCTAATATCAAACTCCTCCAAACCACTCTGAATTCATTAGTGTATTGACATCTGCGTGGATTAATTCGCCCTGCAGAGTGCTTCACTGGTTGTTTCAATGACGATCTTACCCAACGTACAACCATCGCAAAATTGACACTTTCTACTTGATATCAAGTCTTTCTAGATATTCTTCGTGTGTTTATTTGATGGCCCTATCTTCAAAAAAATGTTTCAAATGGCTCCAAGCACTATGGGTCTTAATATCCGAGGTCATCACTCCCCTAAAAGTAGGACTACTTAAACCTAACTAACCTAAGGACACCACACACATCCATGCCCGAGGCAGGATTCGAACCTGCGATCGTAGCAGCAGCGCGGTTCCGGGCTGAAGCGCCTAGAACCGCTCGGCCACAGCCGCCGGCGCCCTATCTTCCATGGCACACTTGCAGTTTTCCAGATGCAGTCACATAGGTAACGTGATTGCTCTTTTCTGACAACAAGCGTATTCGACATAAATAGGCTGTATTCCACACTGCGATCGTAGCAGCAGCGCGGTTCCGGGCTGAAGCGCCTAGAACCGTCACGGACTTTTTCCCAAGTTTTGACACTTTTATTGTCAAAAGTCGTACTGCGGTCGTTGTACGCAACCGCCCAACGCATCCGTCAGGCACATATAAAAGGCTGTACCGCTTGCTTAGTCAGATTTGGACATCATCTTTCACTTCACCACATGCACGCACATTGGCTTGTTTTCCAAGCGACATCACTGTAGGAACGATGAATTCATTGTAGAAACAAGGTATGTTCATTCGGAGTGACGTGCTTCGCAACACCACTGTCACAATACCATTTACTTGCATCAACGTACTCGCTGTTTCCTGTAGATGTACGCACGGCGTATGAGGTAAATATATCGTCTCTGCTCACCTACTTTTGCTACTTGTTAGCGCCGTGACTAAGTGTTCTGTGGACACTCCGCTTCCCATGACCTTGTAGTTTGCATTTATTACACGGAAATTTTTGCGCTGCAGTTTTTGTGGCGAAATTTTCGCACTTCTGGTATCTTCACCTGTCTTATTTTGTATCCTTCTCCGCGCTTAGATGAAACAAATGCAGCTTTTTCCGTTGTATTTTGTTCACTCAGTTCAACAGCATACGCACAGAGACGACAAAAGTCATGGGACAGCAATATGCACATATACAGATCGCAGTAGTATCGCGTACACACGGTATAAGACTGCACGGCAGGAATTAACATACTTTGAACGCGGAATGGCAGCTGGAGCTAGACGCATGGAGCATTACATTTCGGAAATCGTTACGAAATTCAATATTCCGAGATCCACAGGGTAAACAGTGGAGTGAACACCACATTTTAGGCGTTACCTCTCACCACGGACATCGCAGTCGCCGACGGCCTTCACTTAACGACCGACAGCAGCGGCGTTTGCATAAAGCTGTCACTGCTGACAAAAGCAACCCTACGTGAAACAACCGCAGAAATCAGAGTAGGACACACACCGAACACATCCGTTACGATAGTGCGGCGAAATTTGGCGTCAATGGCCTATGGCAGCAGGAGACCGCCGCGAGTGATTTTGCTAGCAGCAGGACATCGCTCGCAGCGCCTCTCCTGGGCTCGTGACCATATCGGTACTGGAAAACAAGAGACTAGGTCAGATGAATCCCGATTTCAGTTGGCAAGAGCTGATGATAGGGTTCGAGTGTGGCGCAGACCCCACGAAGCCATCGACCCAAGTTGTCAACAAGGCATTGGGCAAGCCGGTGGCGGCTCCATAATGGCGCGAGCTTTGTAATCTGTCGCACGTTTCTTTAACACTATTGCAGGTGAACACAAATTCCATCAATTGGTTCACTTCGCACATTTTCTATCAGGCTTGCTCCTTACGAGTCATTTTGCTAGTCGGCGTATACAAGTTCGCGCGTAACTATCAATATGAACGAAACACACCTTAGAGCTGTGCCTTTCCATTGAGCCCATTCGTAAGGTCTTTCAAGTCTATCAGTTTCACTTTACATTCGCCATTGTGGAAGTTTCCCGCAACTACTCGTTCCAACAAAAACAAATCCTTCCCCTAGCATAATCGATTTCTCCGATCTCCTTTAAAGCAGTAAAGTGTTCGTTTTGGCGTAACATTGGCGCATAACCTGTTATGAAATATTAAATATGGCAAATACAATTTTAGTTAAGATTATTTATTTGTGGGATTCTAACTATTCAGTGTCATATGAATTACGAAAGACTTTTTATAAAAATCAAGGGAGTTTTAGAATACCACAGAATAGCATGCGGATTTCAGTGAACACTCGACAGTTTTTCCCTTCATTTCATAATATCACTCCACGCAATTGTTTAAAAAAATGTACTACCAGCATAACAAACTGCTGCTGAAATTTACCTCTCAATATCTTGAGTATCCACGGTCTAATGAAAGTAGCTCTTCTTAAACAACACTACTCATGTTGCTACTCATTGATTTTTATACAAACTAAATCAAACTTGGGCTGAACGTAGTGTCAGACAAAATAAAACTATTCGGTTACTCGATTTAAACTTGCGCATTGCCATTTTTTCTACAGCAATTTCGATAAAAACACAGGCAAAATGCATCTCAAGCCCCCACCGTTCGATGCAGATGACAGTTGTTGTTTAGGTCTCTCTTTTATTCGTTATTTAATTTACTGAATTAAATAAAAAATTGGAAGCACTTCATCTGGCTTTAGTTTCGGTACACCAGTTGCTTCAATGTCAAAACACCTGGGCGATGAATGTTTACAGCATAGTTTTGTACGGTTGTTTGCCTTAAAGAAATTTTCCTTTTCAAGGCAAGCGTCAAACCATTCCATCGTACGTCATCAATGGAAAAACTAACACCACCAGTTTTTATTACGCAAAAAATTACTAAGTTCATATTGCAGGCAGAAGAGAAGAAACAGCATGTAATAAATATTTAATGAATTTCCGCACGTATTTTTACGACGCATAATAATAATATCCTGGCTATATACAGTACAATAGTATCCACCTGCCACCAAATCGAGGAGTGAATTTCAATACAATGAGACAATGTTGTGTGTCTCTTCAAGCGCGACACTCAACGGAATTGGCGCACGAAAGTCATCAGGTAGTCATAGTTCTGCAAATGCGAAGCTGCAGTAGCAACTCAAGGTCCTTTTTAAATACTCAGTCCTTTTTAGGTGAATTTTGTTTGTCCTAAAATTTTCTTTCAAACGCAAGCATGTTACAAATTTTAATTACTGAATTTTATAGTCATACGCAGACGCAGTGTGTTTTCGGTCATTTCCACAGTGCGCTAATGCCCAACAAATCATCCAAGAATTAACAACGCTTCTTCCTCTCATTTTTGTTATACTCTTAACGAATGTCGGAGGTAAACTGCGGTATTGAAAGTGAAGCCGGTTTTCATACCTCGCTCCGATTGAACAAATCGAGGGCGTATGAAGATCAAACAATTGAGCCGCAACAGCTGACTACCAAAACACACACACACACACACACACACACACACACACACGAGAGAGAGAGAGAGAGAGAGAGATCACATTACAGATTTAAACATTTATCGATAACACAGTACACACACAATTTGGTAGAAACAAAGTTTGAATCCAGTTACAGATATGACATCATAATTGCGAGATACGGGCGGTATCTTTGTTACGAAAACTGATACACACTTAGTCACTGTGACCGTTACTGCTTAGCTTCGAAACATTCTGAAACATGTAATAATGTCTTCGAGACATTTGCACAGATATCAGCAAGTCCGAAACTACTAGAATGCAAATAATACTGTAGGAAAATACATGGCATATGCCAACTTTGCTGCTCTATCAATCCCTTAGTTGCACTAATTACCTGCCAAGACATATTTTGGTGGTGACTGTTCAGTGTACATAGCAAAATTTCTATAAAAACATGCAGTTAATTTTGTACTTACAAACATAACTTTCGTGTAAACTAACAGTGGGCATAAAACGGATTACACCGGTGTAGTAGCTAAAAAAGTATCGTTGCATTTGATTTTACTAAAAATAAACACTTCATGACTTTCAATTTGTCGGAAAAATATTTTCCTTCTGTTAAGAATAATTTCTTTATTGTGTAAAGCCCGCTACAGAACTGGATCTGAATGTAACCTTCGTTCTGTATGATTTATTTTGCTACCTCGGATATATTCCAATTGATAGGTTTGTTAGTGGGTCGATTATCTTCACAAAGTAGTCGTCTGTTACAGCTGAAAATGTTTTGCACTAACGCGCTAAACTTTTAGCATAAAAGCAGCATTAGTTCCCTAACACTGCAAAGTCATTCAAAAGCATTCAATGAATTGTTGCTTGTGCAATTACGTATTTATCATGGCAATTTAAAGCCCTTTTCTGACAGCATCATTTAATCTCACACACTTCAACATTTAACACAAACGTAGTATTCGTCTGACTTACATTCGATATCAAAACAACAATTCAGAAAGCACGATGAGCTCGTGATTTGACTCAGCGTATTTAAGGGAGGAGAAAAAAAAAAAAGTAAAACAGAGCAAAACTAACGTTATCGAGAGTACGAAAGATATATATAGTTCTTAGGATACGTAACTGCTCCGTCATTTTACGTCATGGACGACGATGTTAATGAACTGTGAATCATTTACTTCACGCGACCTGTTTTGTATGTAGACTTAAATTATACGAAATGAGGTGATAAAACAACCTTAGAAAAATTAATTTTGCATTTGAAAAGAAAGCGCTGGTGAGAAATTATAGTGAATGTAAAAGGAGCTAGTGACAGGTGTGTAGCTTGTACTAATAGCCGTGATTATTACCTAATACCTAACGCCAGCTAGAATGGAATTAAATATAGTAGCAAACATTTCGTCTCTACCATCAGTACTTATTGCCCGATAGGCTGTTTTAACACAAAAAAATGTATAAATTGCTTTCCGAAATTTGTGTCAAAAGCACAACATATATTTTAAGGAATGACGCTCACCTGGACTTTCGCTGCTGTTTCCTTAAGCACCGGATGTTCGCCGCCCTTACTTGGTTCGATTCCAAGCAGCACCCATCCACCAGTTTTTGACACGTCTTGCTTTTTTTGATTTCTTTCACACAGGCGTACCGCGAATAATTCGTGGATTTTATCGGAATACTGATAAATCGTCCTAACATACTTTCGTTTCACACGTATGCATGGATGTTGCCCTAATTCATCCATGTCTGGAGGAAATTAACCTCCATTCTTTAATTACATGACATTAAAACATTCTACTGGCACAAATGTCACCTGGCCCGTCGGAGGCCATCTTGCACGCTCCGAGAGTGCTGCCCTCTGCTGGGGCAACACATCAACGAACAGATGAAGGGACAAATGCGAAGATTACGGCCATGCAGCAGCCGCTGCACAGGAATGTGGGCAGAGACGCGCTAGAGTGCCTTCCTTATTACCATAAAAATAAACTAGTGCTTGTTTTAATTCACACTGTAACATGTGATGCTAATAGCTTGTGGTGTTAAAGAGGGTACCGAGTGTGAGACTTGGAAATTCTGAAGCGCCATGCAACTTGTACTAGTTTTTGATGTATCACTCCCCTTATTACTAAAGTACGTAATATATTCGTTTGAAATATAATTACGGCATGTATTTCCGCAGACGTATTTAACTGTATAGTGAAGTGCTATATCTACAAATGACCCGAACTTGTGGGCGCTTGAAGGTACGGCGCTGACTAACCGCGAAAATTTCCTTACACAGTTTCAAGAACGAGTATTACACTGATGAGGCTAGTGCAGTGCACACAGGGACATTAAAAGCAGGAATTCTTTCCTCGTTCCATAAGCAAATGGAATGCGTAGAAAGCCATGTAAATGGCGAAATTGACTTCACAGGGTGTTGCATATTGCTTAGCACATTGCGTATCGCATCTAGTGTGCTTCCAGCTGTATCAGGAGGATAGCACAGGTATTAGGACTGCTTAAGCATAGTGATTACTGGTCGTTTCTTTTCGATTCGTCCTTGACAGATTATGTAGGAAATTAAATCTCTCGATGAAAATGGTTCCTGAAATATAGTAGCAATGAACATCCACTTTTGCAACAGTTTTAAATTTGTGTGGGGATTAGCCACGAACTGTGTTGTGTTCCCTATAAAGAAAATGACTACCCGCTCCTTCGCTCTCCTAGACTGTATGCTCTGCACGGATTTTTTGTTTTTCTTTAACGAAATTTTTATATTGTTCAGAAATTGCAACACCTTCTAAACTCTCCGTCCTAATTAAGATCATAGCAGCATGGTTCTTACGGAATATACTTCTGATCACTGAGCTATTATGGTAGCTGGAGTCGGAGGTGTTTGTTAATCCTACCTATTGAGATCTTGTGGTGATACTTCCATAGATACTATTATCCTCTGGCACATTCCTTTAATTAGAATAACAGTTTTCATAGATTTAACTTTAAAAATATCTTACTATAATGATTTTTCTTGAAAATGTTCACTCCCCAAGGGCTGAATTTCAAAAATGGCGCTGAGCACTATGGGACTTAACAGCTGAGGTCATCAGTCCCCTAGAACTTAGAACTACTTAAACCTAACTAACCTAAGGACATCACACACATCCATGCCCGAGGCAGGATTCGAACCTGCCACCGTAGCGGTCGCGCGGTTCCAGACTGAAGCGCCTAGAATCGCTCGGCCACTCCGGCCGGCGGCTTAATTTCCAGAAACACTGAAACAAGTACTTTTAATTTCTAACCGAGAAGCCATAAACCGATTTTCATAATGTATCTATAGCTGTTCTTTGAGAATGATTTATTTAAAAAAAACTTTCACCTCCTTAGTGGCGGAATTTCGAAAACTGCTAAAACATGTACTTTTTTTGTTTCTGACTGAGAAACGAAGTATTAATTTTCGTAATTGTACCTACAAAACTGACTTAACAGCAATATATTTCCATATAACTTTTCATCCCCTATTTCACCCCGTCAGGAGTGGCATTTCCAGTAATCGCTTCTTAAACGATACCTACAGTGTAAAATCAACACTCTCTCCAAATTTCAAGTTTCCATCCTAAGCAGTTTCCACTGGACGATGAAAAGTCAGTGAATCTGTCAAGCTCTATTTCAACCCCTTAGGAGTTGAATTTCCCAAAAGGGTGAAACATTATATATTTTTTTCTAACCGGGAAGCCAAACACAAATTTTCAGAGATTTAGTTTCAGAAATGCTTTCATAATGAAATAGCTGCGTGAAAACTCTCATACCCTATTTCATCCTCCAAGTAGTTGAACTCCCAAAAACACTGAAACAATGTTTTATTTTTTTAACCGAGAAGTCAAATACCAATTTTCGTAGATGTAGCTTTAAAAATGCATTAGTAATTCTTTAATAATGATTTATTTTTTAATAAGGATTTATTTATTTGATGATTTATTTTTTTTTAAACTTTCACCTACTATCTCAGCTACTTAGGGGATATATTTCCGAAAAAAGCTGAAACAAATATATATCTATCTTTGACCGTGAAACCAACTACCAATTTACGCAGTTATAACTTCAAAATTGCCTTAATAGCGACATATTTTCAAAACGCCTTTCATTCCCTGTTTCACCTCCTTGGGGGTGGAATTTCGAAAAATCCTTTTTAAACGACGCCTGCAGTGTAAATCAACATCCTCTCCAATTTTCAAGTTTCTGTCCACAGTGGTTTGGGCTGGGCGATGATGAGTCAGTCAGTCAGTCACTCAGTCAGGAAATTTCGTTTGCCGCGCGGTCTAGGGTGCCTTGTAACGGTCCAGGGTGCCTTGTAAAGGCCTTGTAACGGTCTAGGGTGCCTTGTAACAGTCCAGGGTGCCTTGTAACGGTCCAGTGCGGCTCTCCCCCTCGGAGGTTCGAGTCCTCCCTCGGGCATGAGTGTGTGTTGTCCATAGCGTAAGTTAAAGTTAGATTAAGTAGTGTGTAGGCTTACGGACCGATGACCTCAGCATTTTGGTCCCGTAAGACCTTACCACAAATTTCCATTTCGTTTTATATATAGAGACTCGTTTAGCGCCCGCTGCTCCCTTCGCGTAACCTGTATGGCGTGCACGGATTTTTTCTTTTCCCTTTAATCGAATTTTATCCTCTTCAAAACTGCAACATCTTCTAAACTTTTGCGCTTATTAAGGGCACAGAAGCCTGGTCTTTTCCGAATGTACTTCTGACCGAAAAGCGATTCTGGTGCCTTGAGTCTGAGATGTTAGTTAATCCTGCCTTATGATTTCTTGTTATATTTCCATAATAAATTTCATTTCCTAACATATGTTTCTCTAGAAGCCAAATACTAATTTTCATAGATTTAGCTTTAAATATGTTTAAATATCTTTAAAAAAGCTTTAGTAATTGTTTAATGAAGATTTATAAAAAAAAAATTGTACCTGCTGTTTCACCTCCATATGGTCGAATTTGCGAAAATTCTGAAACGCGCATTTATTTATTTCTGAGCGAATAACCAAATACCAGTTTTATTTATTCTACTTTCAAAACTGAATTCATAACTACATGTTATCGACAAACCTTTCATCCTCTATTTCACCGCCTTACGGGTGAAATTTCGAAAAGTCCCTTCTTAGACAACGCCTTCCGCATGACATCAACACCCTCTCAAATTTCAAGCTTCTGTTATAGCAGTGTGGGCTGGGCGATGATCAGGCAGTGAGTCAGGACATCTTTCTATAAATTTGGCGAGAGAATTGAGCTTATACTGTAGGCAACATTGAAGAAGGGATTTTTCGAAATTCCACCCCATAAGGGGGCTAAATAGCAGATGAAAGGTTTCCAGAAAATATACCGCTATTAAGGCAATTTTGAAGCTACAACTACGAAAACTGGCATTTGGTTTCTCGGTCAGAAATAAAGAAACACTTGTTTCAGCATTTTTGGAAATTCAACCGATAAGGGGATAAAACAGTGGACGAAAGTTTTTTAAATACTATATTATAAAAGAATTACTAAAGCATTTTTAAAGTTACATATAAGAGAACTGATATTTAACTTAATAGTTGCAAATAAAAAAATACGTGTTTCAATGTTTTTGGAAATTCGGCCTGTAAGGGTATGAAATAGGGGATGAAATGTTTTTTGATAATATTTCATTATGAAAGCATTTTAAAACTACATTTATCAAATTTTGAATTTAGCTTCTCGGTTGTAAATAAACGATTACGTGCTTCAGTGTTTTCGGAAATTCAGCCAGTAAGGGAATGATACAGGATCTGACTTATTCACTATATCATCGCCAGTCCAAACCACTATGGATAGAAACTTGAAATTTCGAGAGATTGTTGATCCTGTAGACGTAGTTTAGAGAGAGTGTTCGAAATCCAGTCCCTAAGGGGGAGAAGTAGCGGATGGAAGACTTTTTGAAAAATATGTCGCTATTAAGGCAATTTTGAAGCTAGCAGTACAACTGGTGTTTGGTTTCTCCGTCAGAAATAAAAAAAAAAAAAAAATACATGCTTCAGTATTTTTTGAAAATTCAACTCCTACAAAGGTAAAATAATGGGTGAAAATGTGGTTGAAAAGAAATCGTTATTAGAATACTACTAAAGCATTTTTAAAGCTGCATCATAAAAAAACACGTGATTCAGTATTTTTCGACATTCGTCGCCTAAGGAGGTGAAATAGGGGATGAAAATTTTTATGAAAATATTCCATCATGAAAACTTTTTAGAACTAAATCAAAGAAAATTAGAAATAAAGAAATAAGTCTTTTGGTATATTTGGAAATTCAACCCCTAAGGGGTAAGACAGGAAATGAAAGTTTTTTTGGAAATATTTTATTAAGGAAGCATTTCTGAAACTACATCTCTGAAAATTTGTATTTGGCTTGTCAGTTAGAAATAAAAGGAAATTGTTTCAGTTTGTTTTGGAAATTCAACCCTGAGGGGGTGACATAGGGGATAAATTTTTTTATGAAAATATTTCGTTATATTAAAACATATTTAAAGCTATATCTATTAAAATTAGAATTTGACTTGTAAAGAAATATGTGTTAGGGAATGGAAATGTCACCACAAGAACTCGAAAGGCAGGATTAACAAAGACCTCCGACTGCAGCTAAAAGAACCCCTTTTTCATCAGAAGTACATTCGGTAAAGGACATGCTTCTATAGCCTCAATTACGTGAAAAACTTAGAAGACGTTACAATATGTGAACAACACAAAAATTCGATTAAAGCAAAACAAAACAAGGAAAAAGATCTCGGCGGATCATATACTCTACGCAAGCCTAGCAGCAGGCGCTAAGCTAGGAGCTACTGAAAGCCTGTCGTCACAAAGCAGAGTGTACACCGGACAGCAGGTATAATACTGGTGGCAGTTCAATGTTTTATTCTGAAATTGTTGCGCAGCGTCGCACTTGCTAAGACGGAAAGGATGATTTCAATTTATCGGCTCAGAGAGACATTTGGAAACAAAAGTCCGTTGATGAATAGAGAGGTCATTGCAATTTTGAAGAGACTCCACGCATACGTGGGAATTCTTAGTACAGAACATTAGAAAGTGCACGAACAAGAGTTGTGTTCGCAACTGTCAAAAGTGCTTAAGGAACTGATGTTCTTTGAACAATCATAGAGAGAAAAGGCAATTGACGGCTATTAGTCGTGCTTCAATTTCAGGAACAAATCTGCATGAGACTGTTATATGGTGTATGTCAAATTTCTACAGCAAAAGTACATAAAATAATGTAGACAGAATTCAAGACATCGCTCTTAACGGAAAAAATAGACAGATGTGAAGATACCTTCAGGAGAACCACAAGGAAGTGTGACAGGACGCGAGATGTGACTAAAAAAACGGTTTTTTCTTTTTCTTAAGAGAATATTTATTTATTGATCAACATCAGCTTTGTCCCCTTCAAAGTAATCGCCTCAGATATAATACACCTGTGCCAACGCATTTTCCAATCTTAGGACTACTTCTGGAACTCACTTTTCTTTACGATGTTCAGCTCCTTCAGCGATTCTGTTTTTATCTGATCAATAGTGGTAAAACAACGTCCTTTCGTGTTTCTCTTCAGCCTCATGAATAGAAAGAAGTCACAGGGGGCCATGTCCGGCGAACGCAGTGGCTGAGACAACATAATGGGGTCTTGTCTTTTGCCAAAAAATCACGAACAAGCGTTGAGATGCGAGCGGGAGCATTATCGCTTTGCATTTTCCACGAGCGGCTTTTTGCCACAATTCTAGCGTATTGCTTCATGCAAATGACTATCCCACAGTAACTGAAGAAAACAGTGAGAAGAACCTTCACACGTGATTGAACTTTTCGAATTTTTTTCGATCTTGGCTCTTCAGGTAGTTTCCATTCGAACGATCGGGCCTCGGTTTCGACGTCATACCGCATACCCACGTTGCGTCACCTCTTACAGCCTTCTTTAGAAGTTCTGGATCGTTGTCGATCTCACTCAGAAATTCCTGAGTGATGTCTCAGCGACGTCGTTTTTGGTCGAAATTTAACAGCTTCAGAACAAACTTCGCTGCTATACGTTTCATGCCCAAAACATACTAAAAAATTGCTTTTCATGAGCTGAAGGATATACCAACATTATTAGCAACCCCTCTGATGGTCCTTCAGCGATTCTCCAGAACCATTTTCTTTACTTCACCTCCAGTCTACATCTACATCGATATTCCACAATCCAACTTATGGTGCTTGGCGAAGGGTGCCCGGTACCATTACTACTCGTTTCCTTTCCTGTTCCACTCATAAACAGAACGAGGGGACAATGACCATCTGCATGTCTCCGTATGCGCGGTCCTCACGCGTAGTATATGTTGGAGGCAACAGACTCGTTCTGCAGTCAATTTCAAACGCCGGTTCTCTAAATTTTCTCAATAGTGTTCCACTACAAGAATATCACCTTCTCTCCACGGATTCCCTTTTTAGTTCCTGAAGCATTTTCGTAACATCTGCATGTTATTCGAAACTACCTGTAACAAATGACATCGATACTGAATTACTTCTGCATCTCCCTTTAATCCGATCTGATAGGGATCCCAAACATTCGAGCAGTACTCAAGAAAAGATCGCAATGGCGTCCTATATGCGGTCTCCTTTACAGATGAACAATACTTTACTAGAATTCTCCCAATATACCGAAGTCGCCCATTCGTCTTCCGTACCACAATCATCATATCCTCGTTTCATTTCATATCGCTTTGCAGCGTTACGCCCAGATACACTCCTGGAAATTGAAATAAGAACACCGTGAATTCATTGTCCCAGGAAGGGGAAACTTTATTGACACATTCCTGGGGTCAGATACATCACATGATCACACTGACAGAACCACAGGCACATAGACACAGGCAACAGAGCATGCACAATGTCGGCACTAGTACAGTGTATATCCACCTTTCGCAGCAATGCAGGCTGCTATTCTCCCATGGAGACGATCGTAGAGATGCTGGATGTAGTCCTGTGGAACGGCTTGCCATGCCATTTCCACCTGGCGCCTCAGTTGGACCAGCGTTCGTGCTGGACGTGCAGACCGCGTGAGACGACGCTTCATCCAGTCCCAAACATGCTCAATGGGGGACAGATCCGGAGATCTTGCTGGCCAGGGTAGTTGACTTACACCTTCTAGAGCACGTTGGGTGGCACGGGATACATGCGGACGTGCATTGTCCTGTTGGAACAGCAAGTTCCCTTGCCGGTCTAGGAATGGTAGAACGATGGGTTCGATGACGGTTTGGATGTACCGTGCACTATTCAGTGTCCCCTCGACGATCACCAGTGGTGTACGGCCAGTGTAGGAGATCGCTCCCCACACCATGATGCCGGGTGTTGGTCCTGTGTGCCTCGGTCGTATGCAGTCCTGATTGTGGCGCTCACCTGCACGGCGCCAAACACGCATACGACCATCATTGGCACCAAGGCAGAAGCGACTCTCATCGCTGAAGACGACACGTCTCCATTCGTCCCTCCATTCGCGCCTGTCGCGACACCACTGGAGGCGGGCTGCACGATGTTGGGGCGTGAGCGGAAGACGGCCTAACGGTGTGCGGGACCGTAGCCCAGCTTCATGGAGACGGTTGCGAATGGTCCTCGCCGATACCCCAGGAGCAACAGTGTCCCTAATTTGCTGGGAAGTGGCGGTGCGGTCCCCTACGGCACTGCGTAGGATCCTACGGTCTTGGCGCGCATCCGTGCGTCGCTGCGGGCCGGTCCCAGGTCGACGGGCACGTGCACCTTCCGCCGACCACTGGCGACAACATCGATGTGCTGTGGAGACCTCACGCCCCACGTGTTGAGCAATTCGGCGGTACGTCCACCCGGCCTCCCGCATGCCCACTATACGCCCTCGCTCAAAGTCCGTCAACTGCACATACGGTTCACGTCCACGCTGTCGCGGCATGCTACCAGTGTTAAAGACTGCGATGGAGCTCCGTATGCCACGGCAAACTGGCTGACACTGACGGCGGCGGTGCACAAATGTTGCGCAGCTAGCGCCATTCGACGGCCAACACCGCGGTTCCTGGTGTGTCCGCTGTGCCGTGCGTGTGATCATTGCTTGTACAGCCCTCTCACAGTGTCCGGAGCAAGTATGGTGGGTCTGACACACCGGTGTCAATGTGTTCTTTTTTCCATTTCCAGGAGTGTATTTAAGCGCGTGACCCGTGTCAAATAGGACACTACCAACGCTGTATCCGAATATTACGGATTTGTTTTTCCTGCTCGTGCTCACTAACTTAAATTTTTCTACATTTAGAGCTCTTCCACATTGTCGTCGGTAATGGATGTGCTAGGGCGTTCGGCGCGGTCGTCGTCTTCAATGTCTTCTCGAACCTGTTTGACACTTTTGTACCACTCACAAACTTTTGTCTTACTCACAGTAGATTCGCCAAAAACCACATTCAACATTTCGAATGCGGTGCTGCACTTTATTCCATTTTTAAAGGAAAATTTAAAGCAAATTCTTTAATTAATCATTTTCGCAGGCATAAATTCACTTTTCGATTGTTAACAATGAAGTTAATATTCTAAACAATTGAGAATGCAAGCATGCATCAGGAACATGCGCACCAACGAAATAATTTTTTTTTTTTGAAAATCAGATGTATAAAGCTGGCAAAATTAAAAGATTCCCGTTACTTTCTACCACAACTCGTATATGCAGGATGAACATTAATAAAACCAACAAACTGCAGGGACGGATTCCTGTCTGGAAATGGAGGAAAAAAGGTCCTGTGAACATGTGTCCGGATATCCATCGTTGCCGAAGTAGATGGCACTTGTTGTGTTGGCAGAAGAGCCAACACCGTGTTACTAGAGGAGGCCGAAATGCACGCGTTTTAGCCCACGCAGGCGGGCGTGAAGAGGGAAGAACTATTCTGACGTGAGGTCTGGAACATGACAAGGAATGAGAATTCAGAAAGCGGACGTAATTAGTTTGATACTTAACTTTAAAAAAATGGTTCAAATGGCTCTGAGCACTATGGGACTTAACATCTATGGTCATCAGTCCCCTAGAACTTAGAACTACTTAAACCTAACTAACCTAAGGACATCACACAACACCCAGTCATCACGAGGCAGAGAAAATCCCTGACCCCGCCGGGAATCGAACCCGGGAACCCGGGCGTGGGAAGCGAGAACGCTAGCGCACGACCATGAGCTGCGGACACTTAACTTTAATCCATTAATGATGAACGTCGCTCTCGACGGTACATGATTCACAATATTATCTGTTCAGGATACATAGTAATTGAATATGGCGTCTTGCTAGGTCGTAACCAATGACGTAGCTGAAGGCTATGCTAAACTGTCGTCTCTGCAAATGAGAGCGTATGCAGACAGTGAACCATCGCTAACAAAGTCGGCTGTACACCTGGGGCGAGTGCTAGGGAGTCTCTCTAAACTAGACCTGCCGTGTGGCGGCGCTAGGTCTGCAATCACTGATAGTGGCGACACGCGGGTCCGACGTATACTAACGGACCGCGGCCGATTTAAAGGCTACCACCTAGCAAGTGTGGTGTCTGGCGGTGACACCACAGCACTGTCGAATGACAGTTGTTCTCACCACGTGCCGTGTGGCCCTTGTGTGTTGCAGGCTGTGTGATTGCCGCAGCGTGCTACAAGCAGCAGAATGGCTTGGTATTCGTTTCGGAAACAGGCCGAGATGGTGTTTGTATACAACCAAGCAAATGGGAACGGTCGAGAGGCAGTACGGCTGTACCAAAACAAATACCGTCACAGACACCAACCACTTCACACTACATTCCAAGCCCGTTTTGGACGTTTGCGTGATCATGGGTAGTTTCAGACAGACGAGCGTGTAGCGAGGCGACGGACTGTGCGTGCACCAGATTTCGAGGACCAGGTTCTGTAGGATATTGACGCGAACCCTAGCACGAGCTCCAGGCATGTGGCCTGCAACATGGTGCAAGCCACAGTACGGTTATGTGTATCCTACATGACAACCACTACTATCCCTATCGCCTGCAGTCCCATAGAGGCCACTTTGAACATCTGTTGTGATGTGGATGCAGTGCAGCTCTATACTCTGTTCCGGGACGATTTGTTGTCTTTGCACGCACACCGTCCACTTCCGGACTCGTGTTAACAGTGCCTTTTTCCCTCCATTACCAGTCAGTAATCGGTCCCTGCAGTTTGTCGGTTTTATTAATTTTCACCCTGCATAAATAACCTAGTGCGCAATATCCGAGGCTGTTCGCAGGTGACGCAGTTATAGCAAGGTAACAACGCCAAGAGACCGTGGGGAATAGCTTGGAGTCCTGCAAAGGATCGATGTTTGTGCAGGACCTGGCTGTTGTCCCTCAATGTAAATAAATATACCGTAATGCGAATAAATGGGTGAAGAAACCCACTACTGTAACTACCGTAAAATGTCTAGGACAAACCATCCGGAGTGACATAATGCGGAATGACAGCGTAAAAATATGTAGGAAAAGCAGATGCCAGGCCAAGGTTCAGTGGAAGAATTATTAGGAAATGTAATTCATCCAGTGCAGGAGCAATCAATAAGAAAACGCGAATGTGGATGAGCTACTGCGAACATCATAGTGAACGCATTATCGTAGCCATGAAAGACACGACACGAAGCCAATACTCACCACCGTAGTAGAAGTCTGCATGCCATATAGCTCAGCAAATAATGAAGGGATTGAAAAAAAAAAGAACATGCATGATGAGGTAAAAGAACTGATTCAGATAGTTAAGGGAGAGGAAATTTAACTGAGATGGGGTACTGGGATTCGATAGTAGGAAAAGGAAGAGAAAGGTAAATAGTAGCTAAATATGCAGATGTGGACTCTGACCACAGTTTATTGGTTGTTAACTGTAGATTAAAACTAAGGAAATTTCGGAAGGGTAGAAAATTAGGATATGTGACCTGGGTAAGTTGAGAGAACGAGAGGGCTGAATTAAGTGGGGTAAAGGAATGCAGCAGAGTACGAGTGGGAGATAAAATAGTGAAGGCAGCGGAGAGTCAAGTATCCAAAAGACAAAGCCTAGTATAAATCCCTGGGTATCACAGGAGATATTGCATTTAATTGATGAAAGGGGAAAGAATAAAAATGCAGCAGACGAAAGGAAATACACTCGCCTAAACCATGAGATTGGGAGAGAACGAAAACTACCTAAGCAAAAATGTCTAGAGGACAAATGTAAGGGTATAGAATCATAGGGGAAAGATAGATACCGCCTATAGGAAAAGAAAATCAGCTGCATGAATATCAAGCGTTCAAATGGAAAACTACCACTAAGCAAAGAAAGTATAGCTGAAGGTGGAAGGAACGTGGAGAAGGGCTATGTAAAGGAAATGTACTTGAAGGCAGTATTATAGGAAGAGAAGAAGATGTAGATGAAGATGAGATGTGAAATATGATACTGTAAGAAGAATTTGACAGAGCACTGGAAAACCTAAGCCGAAACAAGTGCCCCGGGGGAGGCGGCATTCCCTCAGAACTACCGATACCCTTCGGAGAGCTAGCCAAGGCAGAACTATTCTACCTGCTATATAAAAAGTATGAGACAGCCAAAATACTCTCAGACTTCAAGAAGAGTGTAATAATTCCAGTTCCGAAGAAAGCAAATACTGAAAAATGTGAATGTTATAAACCCAACAGTTTAATAAGTCATGGTTGCAAAATATTAGCACGAATTCCTCGCAGAATAATGGAAAAGCTGGTGGAGGCCGACCTCGGGGAAGAATGGTTTCTTTTCCGGAGAAATGGAGGAACACGCGAGACAATACTGATCTTATGACTTCTCGTAAACGATAGGTTAAGGGGAAAAACGCACGTTTATGCCATTTGCAGAATTTGATCTGAAGGCATCAGGGGTAAAATACAGGGAGCGAAAGGCTATTTAGGCCGGCGGATGTGGCCGAGCGGTTCTAGGCGCTTCAGTCTGGAGCCGCGCGACCCCTACGGTCGCAGGTTCGAATCCTGAATGGGGCAGGGATGTGTGTGATGTCCTTAGGTTAGTTAGGTTTAAGTAGTTCTAAGTTCTAAGGGACTGATGACCTCAGGTATTAAGTCCCATAGTGCTCAGAGCCATTTGAACCATTTGTAAGGCTATTTACAACTTCTACAGATACCAAACGATGGTTACAAGAATAGAGGGGCTTGAGAGGGAAGCAGTGTTTGAGAAGGGAAAGAGACAGGTTGTACCTTATCTCCGATGTTATTCAATCTGTGCACTGAGAAAGCAGTAGGGACACCAAAAAAATTCTGAGCAGGAATTAAAGTCCAGGGAGAAGAAATGAAAACTATCAGGTCTGTCATTGACATTGTGCTTCTGTCATCGACAGCAATAGACTCGGAAGAGCAGTTGAACGGAATGGACAGCGTCTTGAAAGGAGGGTATTAGATGAGCATCAACACAAGCAAAAAAGTACAATGGAAAATAGTCGACTTAAATCAGGTGATGCTGAGGGATTTAGATCAAGAAACGAGCCGGCCGCGGTGGTCTCGCGGTTAAGGCGCTAAGTCCGGAACCGCGCGACTGCTACGGTCGCAGGTTCGAATCCTGCCTCGGGCATGGATGTGTGTGATGTCCTTAGGTTAGTTAGGTTTAAGTAGTTCTGAGTTCTAGGGGACTGATGACCACAGATGTTAAGTCCCATAGTGCTCAGAGCCATTTGAACCCATTTTTGAACCAAGAAACGAGACACTGGAAGTAGTAGATGAGTTTTGCTATATGGGCAGCAGAAAACTGATGATGGCCGAAGTAGAGAGAATATGAAATGTAGACTGGCAAGAAAAGCGTACCTGAAGAAGAGATATTTGTTAACATCGAATATATATTTAAGAGGCAGGAAGTCTTTTCTGAAGGTATTTGGCTTGAGTGTAGCCTTGTGCGGAAGTAAAACATGGATGATGAACAGTGTAGACAAGAAGAGATTAGGAGCTTTTGAAATGTGGTGCTACAGAAGAATGCTGAAAATTAGATGGGCAGATAACGTAACTAATGACGAAGTACTAAATGGGGAGAAAACACATTTGTGGCACACCCTGATTAAAAGAAGGGATCGGTTGATAGGACACATTCCGAGACATCAAGGTTCAAAATGGCTCTGAGCACTATGCGACTTAACTTCTGAGGTCATCAGTCGCCCAGAAGTTAGAACAAATTAAACCTAACTAACCTAAGGACATCACACACATCCATGCCCGAGGCAGGATTCGAACCTGCGACCGTAGCGGTCGCTCGGTTCCAGACGGAAGCGCCTAGAACCGCTCGGCCACAAGGCCGGCCAAACATACTAGGGAACAAATCAAAGCATAATACAGGCTGTTTTAAAGTCGTAGCATCAAACAATGGGGGGTGATAGTTCACGTCTTGAGAACAACTTTTGTTAGAGATAAAATGTTCGCTGAGGCTTACCGGTGAGCTTAGGCGTGCTTTAGTTCTGTGTTCGCCGTCACTGGGACGACGAAATTTCACTAAACCAGTGGGGTATACTGACCAGCTGTGCTGCATACTACCTACCCCAGTAAACTGACAGATTTTCGAGAAGGAAGGAAACATTAAGACTAGGTGTCTCCAAACGGAGAAAGATATATTTGAAACCCCGTCTATAACATGTGACGAAAATAAACACATTTTTGAGCTCAGGTGCGTATGTACTCAAGTGCGGAACCGACGACGAGGGATACATCAGCCAAACAGGCAGAAAATTCTTTACTGTTATAAAGAACACATACCATAACAAAATACCATCTGGCGAGCATATCAACTCCTCTGGGCACACTATGAACGGCGTCCAAACTTATTTAAAACTTCAGCATCGAAAATAAATAAAAATCGTCGCAGAGACTGATGAGTCAACTTACACATTGGTACGCGCCGACAGCAGGGTATGAGTACGTCGAAAGAAACACGAGGTCAATGGCTTCTCAATAGGACACTTTCCCAGCAGTTAAAGACCTAGTCAGAAATGCTTACACGCGATAAACTGGAACCCCAAACAACGGTACTACCGTGTATCAACGACGGACGATTCAGGAACATGTGGACCCATTTCTTCGCCTGTATTACCACGTAGGCGACTTGTACCTTTTGCAAAAACGCAGATTCCGCTGTTATTGTCCTACTCAAGATTACCACATACAAAATTGGGCTACTGTATTCGGCAGCGATCGGGTATTTCCGCGTGACGTCAGTGTTGAGCAGCAGTAGCAGCGCGAGACTTATTCTCAGTGCAGGTACAACATAGTTCCGCTAAAACAAAAATTAATTTACGAAAACTGAAGAGCAATGTAACGAATTATACGTACGATTGAAACATACTTTCGTACATGCAACCTGAATGTTATTAGTCCTTACGACCAAAAAACTCGCTTGTGATTTCCTTGTAATGACAAGAGGGAAAGTATTACGTTGGTGCATAAGTTCGTAGCGTTTTTCCATAAGTTAAATGAACACAACACAAACACCTAGCAGACCGTCAGTCATCAGTAATGTATTCTCCTTCACTATTTACAACAGTCTGCCAACGATGGGGTAACTTTTTGATTCTGCGACTGTAGAAATCACATGGTTTGTGGCAAAGAACTCGTCGAACCATGTTAGGAGCACATTTTCATCCGGAAAGGAAGTTCCTTGACGGTTGTTCGATAGAGCAGGTAAAAGGTGAAAATCTAAGGGCGCAATACCAGGCGAATAACGTGGGTGTGGAATGACTTCCCAACCACAATTCACGCAGTCTTCCTGCGCTGTCTTCATGGTCGTTGTCCTTTTTTTGTGTCTGCAAGACGTCTCAGTTGTTGAATATAAATGTCGACACTGATGGCTACACTTCGGGGAAGCAATTCGTAGAACACCACACCGTCGCTGTGCCACCAGATGCATAACGTTATCTTTTGTGGATGGTCTTTGCAGGGGAGTTTCGATTTTGTTGGGGCTCAACCATTTCATTCCTTGCCTTATGTTAGCTTAAAGACACCATTTCTCGTCACCAGTGACAATACAGGATAGGAATGGTCGATGTATAACGTTATCTTTTGTGGATGGTCTTTGTAGGGGAGTTACTGTTTTGTTTGGGCTCAACCATTCCATTCCTTTCTTTATGTTAGCTTAAAGACACAATTTCTCGTCACCAGTGACAATACAGGATAGGAATGGTCGATGTTGTTCACGAGCCAGTTTATGACGAGCAAGCAAAGGTACACATTTTTTGTGGTTTTGTGGTTTTGGCTTAGAGCATGCGGTACCCATGCACCTGATTTTTTAGCCTTCCTCATTGCATGCAAAGGTCGCAAGATGCTGTAATGAGAACAATTCATGGCATTTACCAGTTCTCAAGCATACTGACGTGGATAAATGCGTTTACACGATCTTATCTAACCTCAAAAGTCTTCCTGAACGTGGAGAGTCACGCACGTCAAAACGATCGTCCTCAAAACGAGACTAACATTTTCTTGATTTTCAGTGGCATTATCCCCACACGTGGCGCAAATGTTTCTGGTTGTGTCCGCTGCTGTCACCCCTCTACTGAACTCAAACAGAAGAATATGTCGGCAATGTTCCGACTTCTTCACCTGGCACTTCATTTTCTAGCGTTCACAGGTCCAGTTAGTGTTTCCGATAAAATGAAAACTAAAATAGCAACAATGAACTACAAATAAGAAATGACAATCGGCGGATAAGCCCATAGCAACCGGAATTTCAACATACAAAACAACAACCTTACGAACTTAATGCGCCAACCTAATATACACTCCTGGAAATTGAAATAAGAACACCGTGAATTCATTGTCCCAGGAAGGGGAAACTTTATTGACACATTCCTGGGGTCAGATACATCACATGATCACACTGACAGAACCACAGGCACATAGACACAGGCAACAGAGCATGCACAATGTCGGCACTAGTACAGTGTATATCCACCTTTCGCAGCAATGCAGGCTGCTATTCTCCCATGGAGACGATCGTAGAGATGCTGGATGTAGTCCTGTGGAACGGCTTGCCATGCCATTTCCACCTGGCGCCTCAGTTGGACCAGCGTTCGTGCTGGACGTGCAGACCGCGTGAGACGACGCTTCATCCAGTCCGAAACATGCTCAATGGGGGACAGATCCGGAGATCTTGCTGGCCAGGGTAGTTGACTTACACCTTCTAGAGCACGTTGGGTGGCACGGGATACATGCGGACGTGCATTGTCCTGTTGGAACAGCAAGTTCCCTTGCCGGTCTAGGAATGGTAGAACGATGGGTTCGATGACGGTTTGGATGTACCGTGCACTATTCAGTGTCCCCTCGACGATCACCAGTGGTGTACGGCCAGTGTAGGAGATCTCTCCCCACACCATGATGCCGGGTGTTGGCCCTGTGTGCCTCGGTCGTATGCAGTCCTGATTGTGGCGCTCACCTGCACGGCGCCAAACACGCATACGACCATCATTGGCACCAAGGCAGAAGCGACTCTCATCGCTGAAGACGACACGTCTCCATTCGTCCCTCCATTCACGCCTGTCGCGACACCACTGGAGGCGGGCTACACGATGTTGGGGCGTGAGCGTAAGACGGCCTAACGGTGTGCGGGACCGTAGCCCAGCTTCATGGAGACGGTTGCGAATGGTCCTCGCCGATACCCCAGGAGCAACAGTGTCCCTAATTTGCTGGGAAGTGGCGGTGCGGTCCCCTACGGCACTGCGTAGGATCCTACGGTCTTGGCGTGCATCCGTGCGTCGCTGCGGTCCGGTCCCAGGTCGACGGGCACGTGCACCTTCCGCCGACCACTGGCGACAACATCGATGTACTGTGGAGACCTCACGCCCCACGTGTTGAGCAATTCGGCGGTACGTCCACCCTGCCTCCCGCATGCCCACTATACGCCCTCGCTCAAAGTCCGTCAACTGCACATACGGTTCACGTCCACGCTGTCGCGGCATGCTACCAGTGTTAAAGACTGCGATGGAGCTCCGTATGCCACGGCAAACTGGCTGACACTGACGGCGGCGGTGCACAAATGCTGCGCAGCTAGCGCCATTCTACGGCCAACACCGCGGTTCCTGGTGTGTCCGCTGTGCCGTGCATGTGATCATTGCTTGTACAGCCCTCTCGCAGTGTCCGGAGCAAGTAAGGTGGGTCTGACACACCGGTGTTAATGTGTTCTTTTTTCCATTTCCAGGAGTGTATACGTAACACACTAGTATCCATTTTAAGAAGCGGAGGTAATGGTTGTTAAGATAATGCTAAAGTATTTATAACGACTATAGATTATGACTGCTCTTGACGTTTATGTTCTACTAGCAAACCCCAGAAATTTTTCGCAACAATAGCCAAATACGTATAGGAACTGGATATACGTCCTAATCTCCTTCTCCGCCCTCTCTCTATCCATCTCCTCCTGCCCCCTCCCTTTGTCCCTCTCCTTCTCCTCTGCTCTGTCCATCACTTTCACACTCGCCCTCCCTGTACATTTCTTATCCCACACTTTCTCTCTCCATCTCCTCCTACCTCATCTCTCTGCCCATCTGTCCATATCATCTTCCCCCTTCTCTATATCCATTTCCTCCCCGTTCTCTGTCCATTTCCTCCTCCTCCCCTCTCTTCGATTTATTTACTGCCATTGCAAACGGAACCTTGATTGCAAATAGAAGTCAAAATGAATAGGTAAATCGGTTGGAATCATTAGTACACGGGATATGAGAGAGACCTTTCCACTGCTGGATCTGTGAGGATAATAGCATTAATGACTCTCAAACCGAACGTCGCAATTTTTATCGTTATGAAAACATGTGACATCAGAACTGTCTTCCGACCGTCTCATTTCTTTCATTGAAGTTTTCATACAAAAATACCACTCAAATTTCCGACTTTTCTGGTAGATTTTCCAAAAATTTCCTTTCGTACAAAGCTTGTAGTGGCAATAATAATTTTAAAAAATCAGTCAAATCGATCGAGGCATTCTCAAGTGATGATCTTTCATACATGCGGCAACAGATATTTATTTATGCAGATTGCTTCAATAGTACTGCACAACCAACCATCATAAGAGTTTGCAGTATAGAAAACACGTTTTGTGCGTCAGAAACATCATACTTTTTAACATATTTTTCGTTCAGATATGAAATAATAAGAAGAAGCCATAATTCCAGTCACTTGAAACACGCATAATTACACAGCACCTTGAATTTAATCGACACATATTAATCAGAATCCCAAGATGGCACCGAAAATAATTGATAACTACCCTTTTAAAATTGAAAATTCCGGTAATGCTATATCTGACTCCGATGGCTACTTTTCTTATAATTGATAAGACATATAATTTGTGCGACTGTAAAGACTTTTCGTAAAATCCGCGGTAGTCCATTGAACCCTCTGCCAAGTACTTTATTGTGAATAACAGAGCAATCACGTAGATGTAGATGTACTATAGCGAAACGGAAGACTTTGGCATTACTTCAAGTGTCTACATAAAGCATGGGCCAGTAATTTGTTTTTTGCTCTCAGAGTGTTATTGAACGATATTTACTCTCAGTAGAGTTAGTTCTTTCTCGAATTTCTTGGCTTTATCCTCGATATGGTCTTTTTCTGTTTCTGTTCTTTGATCCACTTTTCTCTTCTTAGGTGACAGTCAAGCCAGTGTGTTAGGCGCACGTTTAGAAGTTTCAGGAACACACTTTCTATCATTTCTTTGTGATGGAACAGCAGCAGAAGTGGCTTCAATGAGATGCAATATAGACGCTGCGTTGTGCTTTAAGATGATCTTTTGTGAAGTTTCAGTAATTCGGCATGGAGATCTCGTAAATAACCGTCGTTTTTTAAATTTATGCTGCAGATAGTACATAACACAAAACTTGACCAAAAGAAGTGATCGGTTGAGAGGGAGACCAAGAGATGAATACAGTCAGCAGATTCAGAAAGATGTATGTCACAGCAGTTATTCAGAGATTAAGAGGCTCGCACAGGATAGAGTAGCATGGAGAGTTGCATAAAACCAGTCTTCGAACTGAAGACCACAATAACAACAACAGTAGCACTTTTAATGTTAATGCAATCATTTCTCCAGCAGAGCAGAAACTAACGATTACGTTTCTGGATCTTTTGGGAAAATTATGACAGATACTACTACATTTAGTTTTCTAATCACAGTTTTAACATACAGTCACAGCACAATTCAGATTTATTAATGCCAAGAAGGCCGCGGTGGCCGAGCGGTTCTAGGCGCTTCAGTCCGGAACCGCGCGACTGCTACGATCGCAGGTTAAAGTCCTGCATAGGGCACGGATGTGTGTGATGCCCTTAGGTTAATTAGGTTTAAGTAGTTCTAAGTTCTACGGGACTGATGACCTCAGATGTTAAGTCCCATAGTGCTCAGAGCAATTTGAACCATTTTTTACTAATGCCAAACAGAACGAATAATCTCGCCATACCGGAAAAACAAAGAGCAACAGCACAAAACTTACTCGCTTCCACACGTAAAGACCGGCTAACAGACCAGAGTTTCTCGACGACAGGTGTGCGCAAAGGGGCGAAGAGGGGGCACTTGATCCGCCCTGGAATCTGGGCAAGGACTTTTTATTGTTTATAGAATTCTCTAGAATTTCTAATACAGATTGTCTGCAACGCTACTAAACTGCTTATTAACATCGCCTGATGCGATGGGGAATACTGTGACTTTAACAATGACTGCCTTTCCACGAGAAATTATACTGGTCCCTTGGCGCGGTGACGATTCTTGCGCCCGTAAGAGAGCGGATATGAACTGCGTGCCGACTCGCCACGGTCTCCAGCGCAGTTATACGCGCCTGAAAGTACACACAGAGAACACTGGTTAGCCTGCAGCAGTGACATTACGAGTAGAACGTCGCGCGCGCACCGTTAGTCTTTCTGTAACGATTTTAGGGAAACTATTCGATAAAACATATTGATGCGTTACTTATAGCTTATATGCCAACGTCATGGGGAAGTGTCCATCATTTCGTCAGTTATTGTAATACTTTATATTTAATCACGACATTGAACGAAATTCCAAAAGATTGCAATGAAAAATAGGGGTAGCTATAATTTTGCATTTGGCGCATATTATAAGTTGCTGTGTATGAAATTTAGCAAACATATTGAATTTTTCTACAGATTCGGGAGGAGGGCTCTATGTGTCACCAATACTGGGAAATTGAATTTATGTAGTGCACACATCTGCGACTGCACACGGCAACGATAAAGCAAGAATGAAATATTCATAATAGTCCCTCATATCTCAGGTAGCGTATCGACCGTATTCGATCACAAAGTACGCCAGAGCGGATATGAGCTGCAGCAGAGTCAGCTACAGGCGGGCGACCGTGTTATGCGTTACAAAGCAAAACACAGCTGACGCGTTGCGGAGACAGTTGTGCGCAATATACACTACTGGCCATTAAAATTGTTACACCACTAAGATGACGTGCTACAGACGCGAAATTTAACCGACAGGAAGAAGATGGTGTGATATGCAAATGATTAGCTTTTCAGAGCTTTCACACTAGGTTGGCGCCGGTGGCGACACCTACAACGTGCTGACATGAGGAAAGTTTCCAACCGATTTCTCATACACAAACAGCAGTTGACCGGCGTTGCCTGGTCAAACGTTGTTGTGATGCCTCGTGTAAGGAGCAGAAATGCGTACCATCACGTTTCCGACTTTGATAAAGGTCGGATTGTAGCCTATCGCGATTGCGGTTTATCGTGTCGCGACATTGCTGCTCGCGTTGGTCGAGATCCAATGACTGTTAGCAGAATATGGAATCGGTGGGTTCGCGAGGGTAATACGGAACGCCGTGCTGGATCCCAACGGCCTCGTATCACTAGCAATCGAGATGACAGGCATCTCATCCCCATGGCGGTAACGGATCGTGCAGCCACGTCTCGATCCCTGAGTCAACAGATGGGGACGTTTGCAAGACAACAACCATCTGCACGAGCAGTTCGAAGACGTTTGCAGCAGCATCGACTATCAGCTCGGAGACCATGGCTGAGGTTACCCTTGACGCTGCATCACAGACAGGAGCGCCTGCGATGGTGTACTCAACGACGAACCTGGGTGCACGAATGGCAAAACGTCATTCTTTTTTCGGATGAATCCAGGTTCTGTTTACAGCATCATGATGGTCGCATCCGCGTTTGGCGACATCGCGGTCAACGCACATTGGAAGCGTTTATTCGCCATCGCCATACTGGCGAATCACCAAGTGTGATAGTATGGGGCGCAATTGGTTACACGTCAGGGTCACCTCTTGTTCGCATTGACGGTACTTTGAACAGTGGACGTTACATTTCAGATGTGTTACGACCCGAGGCTCTACCCTTCATTCGATCCCTGCGAAACCCTACATTTCAGCAGGATAATGCACGACCTCATGTTGCAGGGAGTGTATGGGCCTTTCTGGATACAGAAAATGATCGACTGCTGCCCTGGCCAGCACATTCTCCAGATCTCTCACCAATTGAAAACGTCTGGTCAATGGTGGCGGAGCAACTGGCTCGTCACAATACGCCAGTCACTACTCTTGATGAACTGTGGTATCGTGTTGAAGCTGTATGGGTAGCTGTACCTGTACACGCCATCCAAGCTCTGTTTGACTCAATGCCCAGGCGTATCAAGGCCGTTATTACGGCCAGATGTGGTTGTTCTGGGTACTGATTTCTCAGGATTTATGCACCCAAATTGCGTGAAAATGTATTCACATGTCAGTTCTAGTATAATATATTTGTCCAAGGAATACCCGTTTATCATCTGAATTTTTTTTTGGTGTAGCCATTTTAATGGCCAGTAGTGTAGCAACAGCCGATGCTGCAATACGCTAGTGGAAGGAAGGAAGCCTTTGCTCACGTGCCACCACGGAAGTGTTTAGAGTACATGCCTTAACCCCTAAATGAACATAGTCTGGAGCATGTAAGTACTCAGCCATTCGTCTACTAAATTATTCTCATCTCAGTATCACAGCCTACACCACGAGTCTGTGACACCTGGAGTGACATCCTGGAATGCAGTAAGAGGTCCACTGTTCGACCACGAGACACGGTAGTATCTGTCATAATTTTCCCAAAAGATCCAGAAACGTAATCGTTAGTTTCTGCTCTGCAGGAGAAATGATTGCATTAACATTAAAAATGCTACTGTTGTTGTTATTGTGGTCTTCAGTTCGAAGACTGGTTTATGCAACTCTCCATGCTACTCTATCCTGTGCGAGCCTCTTAATCTCCGAATAACTGCTGTGACATACATCTTTCTGAATCTGCTGACTGTATTCATCTCTTGGTCTCCCTCTCAACTGATCACTTCTTTTGGTCAAGTTTTGTGTTATGTACTATCTGCAGCATAAATTTAAAAAACGACGGTTATTTACGAGATCTCCATGCCGAATTACTGAAACTTCACAAAAGATCATCTTAAAGCACAACGCAGCGTCTATATTGCATCTCATTGAAGCCACTTCTGCTGCTGTTCCATCACAAAGAAATGATAGAAAGTGTGTTCCTGAAACTTCTAAACGTGCGCCTAACACACTGGCTTGACTGTCACCTAAGAAGAGAAAAGTGGATCAAAGAACAGAAACAGAAAAAGACCATATCGAGGATAAAGCCAAGAAATTCGAGAAAGAACTAACTCTACTGAGAGTAAATATCGTTGAATAACACTCTGAGAGCAAAAAACAAATTACTGGCCCATGCTTTATGTAGACACTTGAAGTAATGCCAAAGTCCTCGGTTTCGCTGTAGTACATAGGGAGCGGTAGACAGCCGCCCACTCGCTGGAGGGAGTTCGCAGCCATCGTCAGCTACGTCGCTGTGCTGTCGTCAGTCGCCGCCGGAGGTGTTACTACTGGCAGCGGCATTTGAGTGACGCCACGTTCCGCCCTGCTCTTCGCACTATCAGCTATGCCGGACAGGTGTTTCTTCACATAGAGGCAACTGGGCGCCTCCACCAAGCTGTTCCTGGTGAACTACAGCTGAGAACCGGAACAACGAAATTAACTGAACGAGTTACTATCGTCCTGACACCTCATTTTGCTCTCCACGGGTGACAATCCAAGGGTCACATAACACTCATAAACAGTTGAGATACTGAAATGAGATTTTGGCAAACGATAGCACACAAGGAGGAGAGTATTTTACCATATGGCTACTATGTGAAACTTCATTATCTACTGCATTAATCAACTAACTACACAGTTTTGAAGACAGCAACGTCATTTTTCAGGGCCATCAATAATTGCTGAAACGAGAATTGCTGTGAATTTTGCAACAACAGAACTGAAGAAACTGCACAGTTATTTTTGTACTGAGCATGTGCTTTGTCATTGGCTATTGACCTGACTTGTTCACAGCTCCTCGCTCAATAAACCACTGTTTCAGGAATCTGTAGCAACTGCTTCTGCACCATCAAGTTAGCGAGGGGACATTGCGAAAACATCACTGTGCAAGTAGGCTGTTTAGGTTTTTGTGTTGGCAACGCCACGTAGCCCTCTGTATGAAAATCACTGACTGTGCTGTGTGCAGTCTGTGGCTGGTTTAATTGTTGGAATATTTGCTATTGTAGTGTTGGGCAGTTGGATGTGAACAGCGTGTAGCGTTGTGCAGTTTGAGGTGAGTCGCCAACAGTGGCGGATGTGGGGAGAGGGATGGCAGAATTTTGAGAGCGGACGATCTGGACGTGTGTCAATCAGAAAGAGTAAATTTGTAATACTGTATGTCATGAACTGATATATATATGATGACTTTTGAATATTATTAAGGTGGTCCCGGCGGAGGTTCGAGTCCTCCCTCGGGCATGGGTGTGTGTGTTTGTCCTTAGGATAATTTAGGTTAAGTAGTGTGTAAGCTTAGCGACCGATGACCTTAGCTGTTAAGTCCCATAAGATTTCACACACATTTTTTTTATTATTAAGGTAAATACATTGTTTGTTCTCTATCAAAATCTTTCATTTGCTAACTATGACTGTTAGTAGTTAGGTTCGATTCCTGGCGGGGTCAGGGATTTTCTCTGCCTCCTGATGGCTGGGTGTTGTGTGATGTCCTTAGGTTAGTTAGGTTTAAGTAGTTCTAAGTTCTAGGGGACTGATGACCACAGATGTTAAGTCCCACAGTGCTCAGAGCCATTTGAACCATTTTTTTTGTTTGTAGTTAGTACCTTCAGTAGTTAGAATCTTTTATTTAGCTGGCAGTATTGGCGCTTACTGTATTGCAGTAGTTCGAGTAACGAAGATTTTTGTGAAGTAAGTGATTCATGAAAGGTATACTACTGATGACGTTCCTCTAAAGAAGAAAATAGGTAAGAAGTCAGGGCAATTAGAGCACTCCTTTTGTTGCAATTTCAGTGGAGTCCTGTAATCCAATGTTTTTAATAATGAAGAGCTGGTACTGAAAGACATCAGAGAATTTCTTCTACACATCACTCACTAATCGGAGAAATACGAAAAAATTCACACCAAATAGTATACGATCATCTTGGTCATATTAGTGAAGGACTAAATTCATTCACCTCAAATATCTTTTAGTCTGTCAAAGATACTGATAATCTATTGTTCCCTTGACGAGTAATTGAAAAGACTTTGCAAGTCATCAGTGAGATCACAACTTCAGAGCCACAAAATATATTGTCTCAACAAGAACTATTATTACAGAGCCAAAAAGGAGAATAGAATAGCTCTATTCTTAAAAAAATGCGATAAAACCTTTTATGAGGTGAAAACAGATTATATCTTTAGTGCATCGAGAAATATTTGAGGTGAAACAGTTCACGAAATCACTTTGAATGGGAACAGGAACAAAAAAAAGTGTATTGTGTACAGTACTGGCCATTAAAATAGCTACACCACGAAAATAACGTGCTACAGACGCGAAATTTAACCGACAGGAAGAAGATGTTGTGTATGCAAATGATTAGCTTTTCAGAGCACTCAGACAATGTTGGCGTCGGTGGTGACATCTACAACGTGCTGACATGAGGAAAGTTTCCAACCGATTTCTCATACACAAACAGCAGTTGACCGGCGTTGCCTGGTGAAACGTTGTTGTGATGCCTCGTGTAAGGAGCAGAAATGCGTACCATCACGTTTCCGACTTTGATAAAGATCGCATTGTAGCCTATCGCGATCGCGGTTTATCGTATCGCGACATTGCTGCTCGCGTTGGTCGAGATCCAATGACTGTTAGCAGAATATGGAATCGGTGGGTTCACGAGGGTAATACGGAGCGCCGTGCTGGATCCCAACGGCCTCGTATCATTAGCAGTTGAGATGACAGGCATCTTATCCGCATGGCTGTAGCGGATCGTGCAGCCACGTCTCGATCCCTGAGTCAACAGATGGGGACGTTTGCAAGACAACAACCATCTGCACGAACAGCTCGACGACGTTTGCAGCAGCATGGACTATCAGTTCGGAGACCATGGCTGAGGTTACCCTTGACGCTGCATCACAGACAGGAGCGCCTGCGATGGTGTACTCAACGACGAACATGGGTGCACGAATGGCAAAACGTCATTTTTTTTCGGATAAATCCAGGTTCTGTTTACAGCATCATGATGGTCGCATCCGTGTTTGGCGACATCGCGGTGAACGCACGATGGAAGCGTGTATTCGTCATCGCCATACTGGCGTTTCACCCGGCGTGATGATATGGGGTGCCACTGCTTACACGTCTCGGTCACCTCTTGTTCGCATTGACGGCACTTTGAACAGTGGAGGTTACATTTCAGATTTGTTACGACCCGTGGCTCTACCCTTCATTCGATCCCTGCGAAACTCTACATTTCAGCAGGATAATGCACGACCCCCCCCCCCCCCCCCCTTGAACCATGGACCTTGCCGTTGGTGGGGAGGCTTGCGTGCCTCAACGATACAGATAACCGTACCGTAGGTGCAGCCACAACGGAGGGGTATCTGTTGAGAAGCCAGACAAGCGTGTGGTTCCTGAAGAGGGGTAGCAGCCTTTTCAGTAGTTGCAGGGGCAACAGTCTGGATGATTGACTGATCTGGCCTTGTAACACTAACCAAAATGGCCTTGCTGTTCTGATACTGCGACCGGCTGAAAGCAAGGGGAAACTACAGTCGTAATTTTTCGCGAGGGCATGCAGCTTTACTGTATGATTAAATGATGATGGCGTCCTCTTGAGTAAAATATTCCGGAGGTAAAATAGTCCACCATTCGGATCTCCGGGCGGGGACTACTCAAGAGGACGTCGTTATCAGGAGAAAGAAAACAGGCGTTCTACAGATCGGAGCGTGGAATGTAAGATCCCTTAATCGGGCAGGTAGGTTAGAAAATTTAAAAAGGGAAATGGATAGGTTACAGTTAGATATAGTGGGAATTAGTGAAGTTCGGTGGCAGGAGGAACAAGACTTTTGGTCAGGTGAATACAGGGTTATAAATACAAAATCAGATAGGGGTAATGCAGGAGTAGGTTTAATAATGAATTAAAATATAGGAGTGCGAGTAAGCTACTACAAACAGCATAGTGAACGCATTATTATGGCCAAGATAGACACGAAGCCCACGCCTACTACAGTAGTACAAGTTTATATACCGACTAGCTCTCCGGATGACGAAGAAATTGATGAAATGTCTGATGAGATAAAAGGAATTGTTCAGATAGTGAAGGGAGACGAAAATTTAATAGTCATGGGTGACTCGAATTCGAGAGCAGGAAAAGGGAGAGAAGGAAACAGAGTGGGTGAATATGGATTGGGGGAGAGACATGAAAGAGGAAGCCGTCTGGTAGAATTTTGCGCAGAGCATAACTTAATCATAGCTGACACTTGGTTCAAGCATCATGAAAGAAGGTTGTATACATGGAAGAACCCTGGAGATACTAGAAGATATCAGATAGATTATATAATGGTAAGACAGAGATTTAGGAACCATATTTTAAATTGTAAGACATTTCCAGGGGCAGATGTGGACTCTGACCACAATCTATTGGTTATTAACTGTAGATTAAAACTGAAGAAACTACAAAAAGGTGGGAATTTAAGGAGATGGGACCTGAATAAACTGAAAGAACCAGAGGTTGTACAGGGTTTCAGGGAGAGCATAAGGGAACAATTGACAGGAATGGGGGAAACAAATACAGTAGAAGAAGAATGGGTAGCTAGATGTAGATAGATACTGCCTACAGGAAAATTAAAGAGACCTTTGGAGAAAAGAGAGCCACCTGTATGAATATCAAGAGCTCAGATGGAAACCCAGTTCTAAGCAAAGAGGGGAAAGCAGAAAGGTGGAAGGAGTATATAGAGGGTCTATACAATGGCGATGTACTTGAAGACAATATTATGGAAATGGAGGAGGATGTAGATGAAGATTAAATGGGAGATATGATATTGCGTGAAGAGTTTGACAGAGCACTGAAAGACCTGAGTCGAAACAAGGCCCCCGGAGTAGACAACATTCCATTAGAACTACTGACAGCGTTGGGAGAGCCAGTCCTGACAAAACTCTACCATCTGGTGCGCAAGATGTATGAGACAGACGAAATACCCTCAGACTTCAAGAAGAATATAATAATTCCAATCCCAAAGAAAGCAGGTGTTGACAGATGTGAAAATTACCGAACTATGAGTTTAATAAGTCATAGCTGCAATATACTAACGCCAATCCTTTACAGACGAATGGAAAAACTGGTAGAAGCCGACCTCGGGGAAGATCAGTTTGGATTCCGTAGAAATGTTGGAACACGTGAGGCAATACTGACCTTACGACTTATCCTAGAAGAAAGATTAATGAAAGGCAAACCTACATTTGTAGCATTGGTTGACTTAGAGAAAGCTTTTGACAATGTTGATTGGAATACTCTCCTTCAAATTCTGAAGGTGGCAGGGGTAAAATACAGGGAGCGAAAGGCTATTTACAATTTGTACAGAAACCAAATGGCAGTTATAAGAGTCGCGGGGTATGAAAGGGAAGCAGTGGTTGGGAAGGGAGTGAGACAGGGTTGTGGCCTCTCCCCGATGTTATTCAATCTGTATATTGAGCAAGCAGTGAAGGAAACAAAAGAAAAATTCAGAGTAGGAATTAAAATCCATGGAGAGACAGCAAAGAACTTCGAAGAGCAGTTGAATGGAATGGACAGTGTCTTGAAAGGAGGGTATAAGATGAAAATCAACAAAAGCAAAACGAGGATGATGGATAGTAGTCGAATTAAGTCGGGTGATGCTGAGGGAATTAGATTATGAAATGAGACACTTAAAGTAGTAAAGGAGTTTTGCTATTTGGGGAGCAAAATACGTGATGACAGTCAAAGTAGAGAGGATATATAATGTAGACTGGCAATGGCAAGGAAAGCGTTTCTGAAGAAGAAAAATTTGTTAACATCGAGTATAGATTTAAATGTCAGGAAGTCGTTTCTGAAAGTATTTGTGTGGAGTGTAGCCATGTATGGAAGTGAAACATGGACGATAAATAGTTTAGACAAGAAGAGAATAGAAGCTTTCGAAATGTGGTGCTACAGAAGAATGCTGAAGGTTAGATGGGTAGATCACATAACTAATGAGGAGGTATTGAATAGAATTGGGGAGAAGAGGAGCTTGTGGCACAACTTGACTAGAAGAAGGGATCGGTTGGTAGGACATGTACGGAGACATCGAGGGATCACCAATTTAGTATTGGAGGGCAGCGTGGAGGGTAAAAATCGAAGAGGGAGACCAAGACATGAATACACTAAGCAGATTCAGAAGGATGTAGGCTGCAGTAGGTACTGGGAGATGAAGAAGCTTTCACAGGATAGAGTAGCATGTAGAGCTGCATCAAACCAGTCTCAGGACTGAAGACCACAACAACAACAATGCACGACCGCATGTTGCAGGTCCTGTACGGGCCTTTCTGGATTCAGAAAATGTTCGACTGCTGCCCTGGCCAGCACATTCTCCAGATCTCTCACCAATTGAAAACGTCTGGTCAATGGTGGCCGAGCAACTGGCTCGTCACAATACGCCACTCACTACTATTGATGAACTATGGTATCGTGTTGAAGCTGCATGGGCAGCTGTACCTGTACACACCATCCAAGCTCTGTTTGACTCAATGCCCAGGCGTATCAGGGCCGTTATCACGACCAGAGGTGGTTGTTCTGGCTACTGATTTCTCAGGATCTATGCACCCAAATTGCATGAAAATGTAATCACATATCAGTACTAGTATAATATATTTGTCCAATGAATACCCTTTTATCATCTGCATTTCATCTTGGCGTAGCAATTTTAATGACCAGTAGTGTACGTTTACACTTTTCTCAGTGCATTGATGTACAGAAAGAAAGTGCTTTGGTAAGTTTCAGTACCACCCGTCCGATAATAAAAACACAAGGGGTTACAGCATTTCACTGAAATTGCAACAAATATGAGCGACTTCTTACCCACTTTCTTTTTTAGTGAAACGTCATCAGTAGTGAAGTTGAACTAAAAATCAAAGTTTTTCTCGTTGTCACATTAAAATTTGCCTCTTCTGCTGAAGTACAATGGCGTTTACCAAATGTCACCTCACTAACAAGCTAGTTCAGACGCAACTGTGACAGAATACTGAAACTGTGGTTTATTGAGTGGGGAACTGTGGAAAAGTCAGATCAATAACTGATGAAAAAGCACATCCTCAGTACAAAAATAAATGTGTAATTTCTTCAGTTTGTTGTGGCAAAACCCATAGCAACTCTTATTTTACCAGTTAGTGATGCCTCTTAAAATTACATTGTTGTCTTTAAACATTTCTAGTTAGTTGAATAGTACGGTAGATAATGAAGTTTCGCACGGTAACCACATGGAAAAGTATTCTCCCCTTTGGGTGGTATCGTTTGCCAAAATCTCGTGTCTATATGTCAAATTGTTTATAAGATAAGGGGGATGTTACGAATATTTCATTTTGTCTGCATCACTAGCGTGTGCAGTCGGAAACGGGTGCACTATATAAGATCAATTTTCTCAGTACTGGTGACACAGAGACCTTCTCCCAAGTACAAAGAAAAATTGAATAAGTTCGTTGAATTTCATATGCAGCTACATATGATATAATATGCACCAAACGCAAAATTATAGCGACCCCTACGTTCCATTGCAAATTTTCGAATTCTTTGCAGTGCTTTAGTTAAAACTAAAACACGATGACTATGACCATTAAGAAATTACAGACACTTCACGATAAAGGTGACATATAAAGCTGCAAGTGTCGCAAGAATGATTTTTTTTTTACCGAATAGTCCCTGGAAATCGTTTGAGAAACATTGCAGGGCATGCGCCTCGATTGTGTCAGCGCCCCGCATTGCCAAATCGGTGTGCCAAAAGCGGGCAAACAACGTCTCGTACATTCCCGTTTGCCTACAGCAACCCAGAAATAATGTCTCAGCACAACACTCCATGCATGACGTCATCGGCAGGCGTCGTACTACTACGCGAGACGCTTTCAGCTAGACTATACCGAACTTAACATTCATCAAATTATTATCTAAAATAAAAAGGAAATTCTCATACATTAAATAATGAATATTTATGCTCTTAGTTTCATGATACACTGCCTTTTTTCGTAAAATCACAATGAAACGTAATTTGAAGTTAAGCTAAATTTTGAATTACTTGTACAAATACCTATTTTGAGGAATCAAGGAAAGGTTTGGAAATTCGGTAATCACTGAATTAGTATTTACATTTACACAATTATTTATTTTATATTTGTGATAAAAATATAAAAACCTTCACAGAGCCAAATTTTCAGTATACTCATCTCTTTCTCTTGAGTGCTGTAATACTATTTATATTTTCAGTGTCACTGACTTTTTTGGCATAATTATGCAAAAGAATATTACTGCAGGACCAAACATACAGTCAGTGATTTCATGTTCAGTGTGACTTGCAGTACAATCAAACCCAACAAGCATATCATTAGGCGAGTTGTTGTGGCATACACAGAACAATACGTTTCTTTGGCACCTTTCCCAAAGGAAGCTTCTCTTCTTTTTCAGTAAGCAATTTCTGTTCAGTAACATATACATATGCTACACGTGTTACAACATCCTAACGAGGATACCACAGTCCACCTCTACTGGCAGTAGCTGTTAAGTGATTTTGGTCATCTTTCACATAATCATTATTTGCTTCTAGATGTATCTTATAATAATTACATTCATTTTTCTGAATGGCTCGATTTGAGCAGCAGCCACTTACATAATGATGTAATGAAGTACAGGCAACACATCCTCATATAACTCCTCTATGCCAGCATCATCTATAATTAAATTTAACTCTTCATTAAATATCACTTGTGAAAGGTCATTTATATCTGACTCATTAAACAAAATATTATCCCTGGATACTACATCACCTCTCTTTTTTGTGACTTTAATATTAATGACACATATCTTTGTACCCTCAATTTACTTTCTGTCCCAAAAATCTGTCTGAATGACATATGGTAACTACCACCAGTCAGCTGATGGTACTTCCCAAACTTGCTTTCCAGGTCATCAATTTGAACCTTGCCTGTCAGAAAGTATTACCTCTCGTTCTAATTCTGCCAGTATCCAGCCAGATGCACCAAAGCAAGAGTAGTATGCCTAAGAGGAAAGTGAGTTTGTCTGCTAAGACCAATTGTAGGCCTAACATAAGAATTATCCATCATTAACCAATTTGCAAACTGTTGTAGGAGCTCTAGTACGTCTTTAGAATTCCCAGTTATCGTCTCTTGAAACCTAATTAATAACATCTGATCTTTTAACAAAGTTTGAGCATTAACTGCACCTCACCACCTGCATATTATCGCAATGAAATTTATAGTATCAGTCCAGTATTCAGTATTGTGTCTAGGACCCTATTCCTTTAGAGCAGTAGCTGTTGCACAGTCAAAAATATGAAGAGCAAGTTTTACGTTCTGCCTTTCTGTCATTGAAGGATACGATGATTTAAGTTCGTTGACAAATTTCAGTAAGTTTGCTCTTTCAAACTAATGAAGAGATTTCATACTACTGAAAGATGTAAAAACACCATCAGCCTCATTGCTAAATTCTGGAATCTGTATAATCCTTTCTTTCTGGAGTTAGCCAATTTTTACGTATACGTTTCAATATGTGCACATTATCAAATAGAAAATACAAAGACCTAAATCCAGCACCTGGAGGAGCATGTGGGTTCTAAGTTCTGATGGATCACTGAAATATGACACAGCTTTCTTACTGATGGCATTATTATCATATAAAATACCAACAACTTCAAATCCTTCCTCTCCACTTTCAACACAATATCTTTAGGGAGGTCCAAAGAGCAGGGGCGTGCATAACTTTGACGGGCAGAATATGAGCTACATTAATGTACTGCACATCAGAACTGTGCACCTGAATACATAGACAGCAGATGCACATTCACTACTGTTATAGGCCTGATCCACAATACTCATTCCTTTGAAATACATCGGTGGCTAGAAATGGATTTCATCCATCAAGAGAAAAACTGTTTGGTCTTGCTCAGTTAAAAATGACACTTTTTTTTAGCTATGTACCTTATAAAATGTACAGAAACTTGTTCAAGAACGTGATTACAAGAAAATCCACCACATCTTTTAATCGAAGTATTCACTGATTCTTAAAAACTTGTAACATGATGAGAAATGGAAGTAACTAATAACCATAACACTAAAATATTCCATGAATATCTTTCTCTATTCTTTTTACGTTTTAGCAGGGAAACTTGTTCTTTAAAAAAGTAATCATTTCTTGTTTATCAGGCCACTTTTTATATAAATTATTCAAAATAACCAACACAAAATCAATATTCTCAGTTGTATTCTGGTCTACTCCATTGTTAAATTTTAAGTTCACAATATTAAGCACATTAGTTGACTGTGGCGTATTATTTACAGTTATTGGAAACTGGAAATTCTCTGTTTGACCAATCTGCAGATCATCTATATGAACAGCGAGCTTTAAGTTTGCACTAATTATGACACGACACAGAACTTTCAGAAATGGTTCTTCACTAATTAAAAGGAAATATACACTAGTCTTCTCTTAAACACAGACCCACTCATTCAAATCATAATTATTAATTTTATCTTATAATGCGTCCAGGGAAGAGAATGATGTTGTCTTTATATGTACTTCATGACTAGACAAACTTTCCTTCAGAGCAAAACTGATGTAAGCATTTTTCAAAAGCTGTCTTCGATCCTCAGGAGGCTCTCTTCATGTTGAAGGTGCAGATAAATATCTAGGACAACCAGGTAACAGTGATGGTACTGCACGTATAACAAATATATTAACTGCCATTGTCTTACCTTATAAGTCATAAGTGCAACAGATTCATTCACTAATTATATATCCCAACACAAAGTCGGTAAATGCCCAGTTAATCTTTCCTTAGCCGTGGTCAAGAGGTGCTGTAATTAATCTTCCGTCTTAGCGTCATATGCTGATGTACTTGTTTCTATATCGTATGCATGAAAGCACCGCTCACAATCCTGTTAAAAATAATAGATTAGATTAATTTAGCGTGACAGAACAGTTTCCATACGTAGCTTATATTGATAAATCACAATTAACGCCCAAACTAAATAAATGTATTTGATGGACTTACGAGGAGCTTTTGAAAAGTCCGCGCAAAGTCAGAGAGATGGCACGACTGGCGAGGTCATGTGTAGTTAATAGCATCTCTGGAAAGAACGCACACCAAGTTTAAGCCATATTGGTCTATTTCTTTGTGTTTGGCATTCGTGTGATTCAAGGAAGTCGAGTGAATGTCAAAAAAGAAGAATTACGTGCAGTGATTAAACATTATTTTATGAAAGGCAAAACGCCTCAGAAGACTAAAGAGTAGCTTGATAAACATTACAGTGACTCTGCACATTCGATTAGAACAGTTTATAAGTGGTTTCAAAATTTTCGGAGTGGCCATATGGGCACAAGTGATGCTGAACGTTCTGGACGCCCTGTGGAGGTTATGACTCCAAAAATCATTGATAAAATCCATGATATGGTGACGGATGACAGAAGATTTAAGGTGCGTGAGATTGCTAGTGCTGTGGGCATCTCGAATGAACGGGTACATAATATTTTGCATAAACATTTGGACATGAGAAAGCTATCTGCAAGATGGGTTCCGCGATTGCTCATGTTTGACCAAAAACGGAATCGTGTGGAGTGTTGCAAGGATGGTTTGCAGCTGTTCAGGAAGAATCCACAGGAATTTAAGCGTCGTTTCGTCACTGTGTATGAAACATGGATACATTACTATACTCCTGAAACCAAACAACAATCTAAACAATGGGTTACCAAGGGAGAATCTGCACCAAAAAAGGCGAAGACCATTCCTTTGGTCGGAAAGGTTACGGCGACTGTCTTTTGTGATTCGCAGGGGATGATCCTCATCGACTATTTGGCAAAGTGTAAAAATACATTATTCATCGTTATTGGACCGTTTGAAAACCGAGCTGCAAGAAAAACGCCGGCGATTGGACAGCAAAAAGGTCCTTTTCCATCATGACAATGCACCAGTACACACCTCAGCAGTTGTGGTCACAAAATTAATGGAAATAGGATTCCAACTAGTTTCACATCCCCCTATTCTCCAGACTTGGCTCCCTCGAACCACTGTTTGTTCCCCAATTCGAAGAAATGACTGGCGGGACAAAGATTTTATTCAAACGAGGAGGTGATTGCAGCATCTAATAGCAATTGTGCAGACTTGGGCAGTTCCTATTATTCGGTAGGCATCAACAAATTAGAACAGTGTTGGACGAAGTGTATAAGTCTAAAAGGAGACTATGTCGAAAAATAAAAAAGGTTTACCCCAAAACACGTAAGTACACTACTGGCCATTAAAATTACTACACCAAGAAGAATTGCAGATGATAAACGGGTATTCATTGGACAAATATATTATGCTAGAACTGACATGTGATTACATTTTCACGCAATTTAGGTACACGGATCCTGAGAAATCAGTACCCAGAACAACCACCTCTGGCCGTAATAACGGCCTTGATACGCCTGGACATTGAGCCACACAGAGCCTAGATGGCGTTTACAGGTACAGCTGCCCATACAGCTTCAACACGATACCACAGTTCATCAAGAGTAGTGACTGGCGTATTGTGACGAGCCACTTGTTCGGCCACCATTGACCAGACGTTTTCAATTGGTGAGAGATCTGGAGAATGTGCTGGCCAGGGCAGCAGTCGAACATTTTCTGTATCCAGAAAGGCCCGTACAGGTCCTGCAACATGCGGTCGTGCATTATCCTGCTGAAATGTAGGGTTTCGCAGGGATAGAATGAAGGGTAGAGCCTCGGGTCGTAACACATCTGAAATGTAACGTCCACTGTTCAAAGTACCGTCAATGCGAACAAGAGGTGACCCCGACGTGTAACCAATTGCACCCCATACCATCACACTTGGTGATTCGCCAGTATGGCGATGGCGAATACACGCTTCCAATGTGCGTTCACCGCGATGTCGCCAAACGCGGATGCGACCATCATGATGCTGTAAACAGAACCTGGATTCATCCGAAAAAAGAATGACGTTTTGCCATTCGTGCACCCAGGTTCGTCGTTGAATACACCATCGCAGGCGCTCCTGTCTGTGATGCAGCGTCAGGGGTAACCTCAGCCATGGTCTCCGAGCTGATAGTCCATGCTGCTGCAAACGCTGTCGAACTGCTCGTGCAGATGGTTGTTGTCTTGCAAACGTCCCCATCTGTTGACTCAGGGATCGAGACGTGGCTTCACGATCCGTTACAGCCATGCGGATAAGATGCCAGTCATCTCGACTGCTAGTGATACGAGGCCGTTGGGATCCAGCACGGCGTTCCGTATTACCCTCGTGAACCCACCGATTCCATATTCTGCTAACAGTCATTGGATCTCGACCAACGCGAGCAGCAATGTCGCGATACGATAAACCGCAATCGCGATAGGCTACAATCCGACCTTTATCAAAGTCGGAAACGTGATGGTACGCATTTCTGCTCCTTACAGGAGGCATCACAACAACGTTTGACCAGGCAACGCCGGTCAACTGCTGTTTGTGTATGAGAAATCGGTTGGAAACTTTCCTCATGTCAGCACGTTGTAGGTGTCGCGACCGGCGCCAACCTTGTGTGAATGATCTGAAAAGCTAATCATTTGCATATCACAGCATCTTCTTCCTGTCGGTTAAATTTCTCGTCTGTAGCACACATGCGTGGTGTAGCAATTTTAATGGCCAGTGGTGTTGTTTTTATTTTTTCAGGGACTTTTGAAACACTCCTCTTATTTACTAAAGATGCTGCTTACCACAGTCATCTGTACGCTTAAAATTATCTCCAGACATACAGCATCTATGGCACGTGGCATGGTCGAATGTTAAAGTAGTATTAACTAAAGCAATTAAAATTTCTTCTCCGTATTCAGGTTCACAACCTTCATACCACGACATGGAAACAAGAAACCTACAGTGCATTACATTACCTCGTCCTGTTTGTTATGACCTGCAGCTCTTACGTCACTCCAGAGACAGTGTAGAGGCCTCATTCGTAGGTGGCACTCATAGAGTAGAAATATCTCTGGCGTGATCATTCAGAAGCGCAGAATTGATTTTGTGTCGTCAACGTACGTTGCCACAATGGTCACGTGATCTCGGGACGCTGTAGATTTGTCCGACATTTGTCCTATAAATTTTGAATGTTGTCATATCGCTAGTAAGTGCTGTGGATTTAGTATAGACGTTTTGCAGGCACCATAGCAGTTTATGTCTGATATTTGAAATAAATTGTGCTCTTAGCTTTGAAGAGCAAAATGAACGAGCATGACGTCACAGAAGCTTCACGTCAGCATATATTTACCATGTCTTTCATGTCACATCTCGTCAAGTCGCTTAACACAATACTGAACGGCGAAATTGGGGTTTTGAGTCACCGTCCCTAATATGCATAAAATGTTAGAGTATAGTATCAGAATTGAGGAGCTAACAACGACAAAGTTTGTCAATGACCGAAGCAAACTTTATAACCTATGTTCTTGATCAGTTATGTTTGGTAAATTACTGAAAAGTGAGACAACGTTTCAAAACATCGACAGTTATTTGCCAGGGAAAATATGTACATTCATACACATCAAAGAAAGCTTCAAACGAATTAATGAAGCCTGTTAAACTTATCCATTATGTTTTTTTCTTACGTAATTAATAACGTCATAAACAACTATATTTTACTCCTTCATTAAAGCTGACTCTTTTGCTTAAAATGTCAGCCGGCCGCAGTGATCTTGCGGTTCTAGGCGCGCAGTCCGGCACCACGCGACTGCTGCGGTCGCAGGTTCGAATCCTGCCTCGGGTATGGATGTGTGTGATGTCCTTAGGTTAGTTAGGTTTAAGTAGTTCTAAGTTCTAGGGGACTGATGACCACAGCTGTTAAGTCCCATAGTGCTCAGAGCCATTTTTTTTTTAAATGTCATATGGTGGAATTTGCTTCGTCTACTTATGTTCTTATACACATACATTGTGGGCGTCAGCCTGGTACCGTCAAAATTTTCTTCCCGAGAAACCTTGACGTACCGTGAAATGACGTGACGTTCCGTTGACGACCTGTGCGAATGCCTCCATTCGAAAGGTATTGTAGAATGTTTTGATGTTATGCAACGAGACGCGACGTCACCTGGTGGCGGACGCGAATTGGCGTTAAACAATCGACGTCGTCCCTGGATCACGTGACAATTCCAGTATAATGTTGACAACATGCGCAGGACGCAGTGCTCACTCCAGAGATATTTCTACTCTATGGTGGCACTGAGGGATGAAATCGTAACAGTAGGCCATAGAGTAAATATCTCTGGAGTGAGCATTGCGTTCTGCGCATGTTGTCAACATTAAACCAGGATTGTCACGTGATCTCGGGACTTCGCTGTGCCTGCGTGCTTTCTGCAGCGTTTGAAGTTTATAATACCAAGAGTTTTTGTTGTGTTTCACCGTTTGTTGATAGTGTAATAGCGATGGTGAATTACGATGTTGCTACAGATGCAAAGAAAAATATGTGAAAGGAGGGATAGTAACTTTTCATGGGTACATTCCATATAGCTCTAATTATAGTTTTCATTTTAGTAAGAGACATTGTATACGTTTAAAAATTTCGAGACGCATTATAATTAAGACTTGATTCTGTAGACCTATTTTTCTACGATTTTATGACTATATAATAGATATTACGGCTCGTACAAAAGCTTACTAACAATCACTTCCTCTCGTAAATTTGCTAGTGGAACAGGAAAGGGAAAGGTTAGTTGTTTCAGTAAATACTATCCTCCATGCATTTATCAGTGACTTGTCAATTATGTATATAGATTACTCCGTATACTGTTTATTTAATGAACTGGGAGCTAGTACTTAAAATGCGTTAAATAAATACCTCAAAGTGCCACCTGTAAGAAAAATTGTGCTTTAGGTCGCAAAAACGAGAAAATAAATACGCAGAAATACAAGAAAAAAGGACGAATTAGCAGGGATATAATCGCTAATGTGTGGTAAATTCGGTGTTTTTCGGATACTTGCGAAAGTACTGACGTACTGTCAAGTCGTTTTGCAGGACTATCACTGCAAAAATGTACTTCAGGCTCTGTAATACTATAAAGCGCGGTATCATACCAAAAACTACCAAAAATCGAGTGCATCTGAACTATGACACCTATCGCAAAGAAGCTGAATGTAATATCACTTGCCCTTAAAAGTTACGTAGCTGGTTTATTCCCGGTATCAAATGAATACTGTTAAAATGTCTGCGCAACATATATAAATAATCCACGACACGTACGAAAAGAATCCGTCTGTACTAGGGATGTAGTGACATTCTAAATATACAGGGCGCTGTATGAACAAACACACGACGTCCCGAGATCACGTGACCAGGCCGGCAATGTATGTTGACAACACAAAATCTGTTCTGCGCATGCGAGTGCTCACTCCAGAGATATTTACTCTATGCAGTCGGCGCTACACCTGGTAACACAGGGACTGCACTGGGCCACGTGGACTCGCGTTGGTCCCGCTGCGCAGGTGGCCCGCTTTCTTTCTGAAGACGGGGATATATTCTGCGCTGTTTCAAGCAGCCACCTGCTGCGCCCGCTACTCGGGCAACCTGCTATCTTTCTGTGCGCGCCCCTATTCTGCAGTCAAGACAGATGCAAGCCTTTACATAACAGGCCTGAAACAGTGTCACCAGTCTTTTCTCTGCCTGTTCCGTGAAGCGTGAATTCCAGTACAACACGAGCATGGCAGCAGTATACGTTCGTGCCATCTGTCTCCTACCTCCTGAAGAACGCGCTCTTCCCTTGCTGCATAACAGAATATCAATAGTAGTTCTCAGTTTGTCTGTGGACAAAGAAGTCCCTTGATGGCTTACAAAGTCTACATTCAGTTTTACATGGTAGAGCTATCGCAGTAGACTCTGAGGAACATGCCTGTCTGTATTTGAACTGTGAGTCCATTTGCTTCAATTGAAGAAGAAGATATCATTTTACGTCCTAAAAGAGAAGAAAAAAAGTGATATTTCAAGTTTGGAAAGATGTCCTCTCCAGGAATTAGAACCTTCTCAACACTGTGGAGTACCAAATGCAGTCATACAACTACGAATTCTTTAGTCCAGTTAGTTTGACTGCACAATAGTGTGACAATCTGGAGAGAAAGGACTGCCTTGGCGATTAATTAAATCCACTAATGTGATCAGATGTGCTTTGTAAGCAAAAGAAGTGTTGTAGATGGCATCAAATCTAATGTCTCTTTTCGAAGTTTACAACCCGTTCCTCCACTTTAAGGGGTGTTAATGTTGGTTATTTTTGTTTATATCCAACAGGATGATCCCATTTATTTCTATTTTTTTAATTTTCGTTTCATACCTCATTATGGGACAACAGTGGCGGATACAGAAAAACCTCAAGGAGGGACCGCTGAAGATACCTTGAGCTGCATTTACTTTTACCGTAATAAAAAATAATCAAATCACATGCAAAGTTTGTGAAAGTTTTATTTAAACTGATTATACACATATACAAGACAATGCCATCTTATGATATAAAAAAGTTACAGTTGTGGTTCTCTTCCTTAAACGATGAATTTTAAGTGGGTCGATGCATGGAGCACTTAACACAAAACGGCATTAACATTAGCTTTCGAGCACTAGCCTTTTTTCCAGTAATAATATACACACAATGAAGGCTTTCTCGACTTGATTTTTCAGCTGCTGAGAATTTTTCCGGGTTGTATGGCCGTGGTGCATGAAACTCTTCAATCCCTGACGTTTCGTCCAAGGCTACGTTGGACATCTTCGGAGGTGTTCCTGGTTGTGCTGAGTCTTGCCGACTGACGAGTCAGACGTCGAAGAGCGGTCTAAATACCGTGGAAACTGGGCGTGGTCTGGATTTCACGTGATAGCAGAGATAAACATTGTCAAAGGCCGGTATTACACTATCAAATTTCTTTGTCCAATATCTTTGTCAAAGATATTTGATAGTGTAATAGGGACTTTGTCAAATGTCGTCCAATATTTGATCAAATCTAGGGCCTCGCTGTATATTTGATCAAAGAAACCGCTTGTCTTCTGTTCACTGCAATGTGACATGTTACCACATGGAGCGCTAGCATCGCTGCAGCGTTCTGTCGTCTGTAGTGTTTTTATAACAATTGCCGGTAAATACAATTGGTGTGTGCCGACAACTACAAAATTAATAGAGATTTCTGAAGCTGATGAGGCGCTTTACAACGTGAGGCACCCTGAATAAAAAAATAGATTAAGAAGATTGGAGACCTAACCTAACCTGACCAGACCTAACCTAACCTAACCTAACATAACCCTCTCCTGTAGCAAGGAATTGGAGTGTTATAGTGAGCCTGTCTTCTGAAGATGTAGCAGTTCTTAAGTGAATATTGTGCTTTGTGATATGAGGATACACTTCATTGAGCACATACAGAAATGTATGCTCATCCATCCTTAAGTAATTGATGTACGACTTGACGTCTTCCACTGTAAGCTCACGTAACAAGTTTTGTTGAATGCTTTTATCGTGTCGTCGTAAAACCCACGGCTTCACCCAGATTAGATTAGTTTTTTCCTTCCATAGATCCGTGCTGAGGAGATCCACGTGGATGTGGAACATGTCGATTTTTTTAAGCTGAAATACAATACTAATAGTATGAATAAATACATCAATTGTTTCTATTAAAAATTTCGCCAATGGAGTAGAAGGAGTTGGCCAGTAGTAAGTCTTTCAGGCTCCTTTTAAACTGATCTTTATTTCTAACTAAATTTTTTATGTTTGCTGGAAAATTATTGACGATGAGTGTTCCTGAGTAGTGGACCCCTTTTTGAACTAAAGTAAGTGCTTTTAAGTCCTTGTGCAGATCATTTTTGTTCCTAGTATTGTATGTATGAACTGAGTTGTTTGTTGGAAAAAGAGATATATTATTTACGACAAATTTCATTAAGAAGTAAATATACTGAGAGGCAGTAGTTAGTATACCCAGTTCTTTGAAGAGGTTTCTGCAGGAGGTCCGTGAATTTACTCCACAAATAATAAGTATTACACGCTTTTGGACCTTGAAAACTTTTGTTTGACTTCAAGATTTACCCCCAAAATATTATCCCATATGACATTATGGAATGAAAGTATGCAAGCTTTTTCATTTTTATGTTGCCTATGTCTGCTAACACTCGAATTGCAAATACAGATTTGTTAAGGCCTTTCTGCAGTTTGTGGTGTGCTCCTCCCAACTGAATTTATTATCAAGTTGTAATCCCAGGACTTTTAAGGCTGTCAACCTCGTATGTATGGTTCTATTTCCCCCCCCCCCCCCTCCACTTCTTTTCCGCATGTGCACACAATGCAATTGGAGTACGTAGAACTGCTGCGGTTAAATAACAAGTTGTTGTCAGCCATCTTGAACTTTGACGAAAAATTTGATGACAGTGTAATACCCCTTCTAGCGCTACGTCATAGATCTTTGTCAAATATATTGGACGGAATATTGGATCACATCTTTGATCAAATCTTTGACAAAGAAATTTGATAGTGTAATACCGGCCAAAGATAAAATTTGTTTAACTATCGATTATAGTACATCAAAGATAAAAACTTCTCATCGATTCTGTAGCGCCACAGTCCATGTATCACTGAGTTTCATGGCTTCATCTTTTCTGTTCAAATTATCCCCATGTTAATATATTTCGATGGCTTCTCTATATAGCCGTGGATAATAGTTCGTCATAGTACATAAAACTTCCGTTTCCGAAAATTTCACTACGTGGTCACCTGATTGAAGAGCATGTTTCGCAACAGCTGATTTGTCTGTTTTCCCTAGTAGTCAAAGACTTTTATGTTCCTTCAACCGTGTATTCACACTTCTCTCTGTAGTTCCAATGTAGACCCTACACGTACACGGAATCTTGTAAACACCACTTGCAGACAGAGGGGGACGTTTATCCTTAACGGAACGAAGTGCTTGGCCTATTTTCTTAGTTGGTCTGAAAATCGGTAGAACGTCATGATTCCTTAGAATCTTGCCGATCTGATCCGTCGCTTTCTTGATGAAGACCGTGTTCTTCAATCGCTGTGTCCTATCGTCGTCCTTAGGCCTCCTGTTATTCGGCCGAAAACCTCTATTTATTTCCTTACTAGAGTACCCATTCTTCTCAAAAGCCTGCTTTAGATGTTTTAACTCGGCGTCCAGGTGTTCCGGCGTACAAATCCTTTTAGCTCTGTCCACTAGACTTTTAATTACACCTCTTTTCTGTTGTGGATGATGACTGGAATCCTTATGCAAGTATCTGTAGGTATGTGTAGCCTTCCGAAAGACTTTATGTTCCAAGCTGCCATCAGTCTGTCTCATGACGAAGACATCCAAGATGGATATTGCATTGTCTTTCTCCATTTCCATGGTAAACTGGATTTTTTTATTTATACTATTTAAATACCAAAAGAATTCCTCTAAAGCTTTTTTGCCATGTGACCAAACAACAAATGTATCATCCACGTATCGATACCATCGACCATATTAATACTGTAAAAGACAACCCTAATACGAAGTATTTTTGCGTCATTCTTGACAGATTCTTAATGTATATCAGACTTGACTAATAGGATAACCAAAGTCCGCGCCAGGTACAATATCCTCCAAATGGTGTGGCATCCCACTTGGGGACCAACAGTTACACCGCGCAATTGCTCTGCATTGTATTAATGTATAGCGAGTGAGAATATTGTGCTCCTATATGACTAAACTGATATCTACCACTCAGGATCAAAACACATACAAGAACCTTTGCAGAGAAATACAACGGCATTGCAGGAAGGACATATCAGTCTGCACGAACGGTATTTGAGACAAGGCAGAACTACATCATAATCACAATCAAGCACGTGATCTCTTTAAGAAACTCAGAGGCATCACCGTTCAATTTAATCCTCGTAGTGGGTGGTAGACACTGAGAATGGCAGCCTTATCAGAGACAAGGAAGACACTGTTGCGAGATGGGAACAGTACTGTGAAAAGTTGTGTTCTGGGTTTAACATCATACGGAAAGTCAAACAGTTGAGGAACTTACATCGGAACCTACAATCTTACGCAACGAAGTAGAAAACGTAATTCAGCACCTGAAGAACTAAATAAATCTTCTACGCAAGACAGTATATCTGCTGAGATCATCAAGGAAACGGCGCAGGAAGGCGCTGACGTGCTGCATTGAAAGTGTACACAATATGGGAAATCGAGTTTGGTTGGAAGATTGGTCAAAGTCTCTCTTCATCCCTTTGATTCATCAATAGGGAACTTCTCCAATTACCGAACTATTGCTCTTATATCTCACGCAAGCAAAATTTTACTCTGCATCTTGAACCAGTGTTTGAAGCTATACATTCAGCCTAATAACATATCCACAAAACAAGAAGGTCTTATTGAAGGAAAAGGAAATCGTGAACAGGTTCTCAACATACGACAAATAATCGAGAAATCATGGGAGTTCTGTGTTCCTGTTTTCATCTATTTCGTTGACTGTAGGGAAGCTTTTGACTGTGTTGTCCGGGAAAAGTAGTGGCAGGTGCTTGCATAATTCGGTGTCCCACCACACTTTATAGCACTGATCAGTAGTCTACGCAGGGATCACTTTGCAGCTGTGAAGACAAGTGTTGGCACGTCTGATTTCTTCAGTGAGGCAAAAGGTGTCAGGTAGGGCTATGTCCTGTCCTCCCAACTGTACAATATCTATGCTGAACATCTCATAAGGAATTGGTGGTAAAACTACCAAAAACCTCCAGTTTGCTGATGACACCATGCTTTTAGTCACCAGCGAAGATTAATTTTCTGAGCTACCAATAAAAGTAAAGGACATTGGTCCATCATATGGACATGGAGTGGACCTCAATCTCGTCAAGTCCAGACTCATGATAACTGACCGAGAAGCATATGTTCTACTCACGGGTTGATTAAAGGAACTGGAAATCGTGCATTCTTTCATCTATCTTGTGTCAACCATCTACGACATGGGAAGCTGTGTGCATAAAATAAGAAGACGAATCGCGCTAAGGCGAGTGGCTGTGAAGCATCTCACCAAGATCTGTCAGAATACAGCAATAACGATCACCACAAGGGTGTGACTTGTTGAAACACTCGTGTCTTTCGTCTTCTTTTATGGTTACGAAACATGGCCCCTTAAGATCAGAAACAAGCAACAGATTGATGCATTTGAGCATTGGTGCTGGCACATAAAATGGACTGAAATAAGAACAAATGTATCGATTATTGAGCAACTCATTATCTTCAGGCGCCTTTCTTCTCGTATCAACGAAAAAATTCTCCAGTTCTGTGGCCATTTTGTGATAAGAGACGGAGAAACCCTACAAAAAATAACCATGGAAGGGAAGATTGAGGACGAGAGACCAAGGAGAACAGCAGCGAACAGGTGGATGGCTCAAATCTAGAAGACCACTGGTCTACCTTTTCAGCAGAGGAGCTGGTAGGCGGCCAGGAGGGAGAGGCTTGGTTCATCGGGCTACAACGGTCGGCAATGAACACAACTTGTGGTGACTAAACAGCAATCACACCAATGAGTTTGACCCTAACCCAATACAATGCACACTATCACACATTATCTAAAAATCACACCAACCTACTTGCTCTCAACACTAAGCCATATCATTGCAGCTGAATTCAGAAGTTGAAAAGTTTGTTGCATAGCATAAGAAGATACTGGACAACGCGGAGCTTCTGATTCATGATTGTATATCAAGCGTAACATCTGACAGGCTAAAATGCATACATTCAGCAATAAAAATTGCTGTAGAACTCCTTGATGAAGATTTTGATATACGGCACAAACAAGAGAAAGTGTGTACCTAGCAAACACCACCAGAATGTTAAACGGACACCAAACATCCGCACCATACTAGCAAGCTTCATCTAGCTCCGACGTATGTGGCAGCACCAGTGAGAACTTACACAAGCGGCCGGCCGCGGTGGCCGTGCGGTTCTAGGCGCTTCAGTCCGGAACCGCGGGACTGCTATGGTCGCAGGTTCGAATCCTGCCTCGGGCATGGATGTGTGTGATGTCCTTATGTTAGTTAGGTTTAAGTAGTTCTAAGTTCTAGGGGACTGATGACCTAAGATGTTAAAGTCCCATAGTGCTCAGAGCCATTTGAACCTACACAAGCCGTGGAGTATGCGAAGAGTTTTTTTTTTTTTTTTTTAGGTGGTAAAAAGTGCCCAACCCGTCTTGCAGTTGCGGAGAGACGCCCCCAGATCATCCAACACATTGTGTAGTTGTTTACTTCAACATAATATCCAGGCAATGCAAAGATCTTTTTGACAATGACCGCGTATGCTGTTGACTAGACTGAAAAATTAAATTTAGTAGTAGAAACCGTTGTGTCGTAAATGTAAGATATTTTAACTCTGTTTTATCTAGTAGTCATTAGTGCCATTGTTTTAAAACTGTTTAATAATACCATATGCTAGCTAATAATTGATGCTGTAACATTTTTACGGAAGTGAGCGCATGTAGAGCAATAAATTTCAGTAATATCAAAAAGGAGACGTCACTTGTTTAATTGGTTAGGTTTCTTAAGAACGATGGGAGGTGTGTTTAGCCATGTTTTCCTTGAAAGCTACAGCGATTTAGTGGAGAGAAATGTTTCTTTTTAGGGGCACGGAAAGATTAGTAAATAGTAGAAGACATAATCTTTTGAGCAGTGGCGGCTACTGTGTAAGAGCACAAGAGCATGTGAACACCCTAATTTTCGACGTCTTCCAGATTTATTAGTTATTTTTCTTTGAATGTTGTTAAACATAACATAGATGCTGCAATCTGAAAGATATGGCACTTAAATGTGCCGCACATCAGCTTCTCTAGACTCCGTGAAATTTGACGTCAGGATCGCGAGCACACCTTCAGTTGTGCAGGTTTTAAGGAGCTTTTGCGTATGCGGAGTAGCATGCACACAAAAAGCAAGGACCGCAAAAACTTACTACATACAGAAACATATAGTCTGAAAAATGTCAGAATTCTACTACCGGTCTTAAAACGAAATAGCAGATCAAACGTGTGCGTCAGATGTAACAGCTGCACACCATCACAAATTTACCAGCGCCAAGCGGCTCTTAAGAGTACCGTCTTCAGTGACGAAAGTCACCAACTTAACTGCTGTCGAATGACTACCGAACGAGTACAAATCTCTTTGCTTTGACCGAGAAAGCTACGTTGGCTGCTGTTGCTACCACAGCGAACAGCCAGATGTTGTACTGCTACCACATATATGACAAATTCAACATACACACTCCCTCACTCATTCACACGGATGATAAAGAGAGAAAGGAAATTTGGGAGCTCAAAATGTAAGTAATTTACATAGGATTAGATGCTTACTGGAACAATTGATTCTTCAGTGTGATTGTGTACCACTGAATAGGCACAAATACGAAGTACAAAACTAAATTACAAATAACTGAGCGTGACAGCACGAAATGCAAGTTAAATTGTATGAAACGAATCTAACAGACGTTTCAACCTTGCCACTCAACTAGAAGTTTACGTCACTGCCACCAGGTGGTAGCACACTGCGGCAGACTTTTATACCTGTTCGCTCGGTATGAATCCTTGATAACACACTCTTCAGATAAGCTAATTCACTCACTATGTACTGCAGTAAAATTAGGTCGGACGTCATTATATGCTAAAGTTATACTGACTGTAAATCAATTTTGTGGGTTTCTGAACGAGTCGCAGAATAGTAAGTTTCGAATTTTATCATTCAGTAGTCCAGTTGAGGCGGTGAGAATCACAAGCGCCTGAAGCACATCACCGTCAATTGTGAGACTAGCATTTATTCATGCTTCTGAAATTACAGTAAGTCAAGTTTATCTGTGCTGTAGGCCAACATTGTATGTATGAAAATTCACGAAAAGCTGCACCACTACTTTCTTTGATATTCACTTAATTGTTGGATCGACGGCGGTGTGCTTTAGGTCCTTGTGGATCTCAGCGCCTCATTTATATTCTCGTCAAGTGACCATATTGGTCGACACTACGTCTTGAGTTTATCTTTTACACAAATGGCACGTTCTGTTTGGAGTAGGTTGTTAGCTGAATCGGCTTTCGTGTGCAGTGTAAACATGACCTATGTTGAATGTATTTTAAGTGCTAACAGAAGAGTATAGCTGTGAGGACACTTCGTAAGTCGTGCTTGGATAGATCATTCAGTAGAGTACTTGCCCGCGAAAGCAGAGGTCACGAGCTCGAGTCTCGGTCCGGCACACAGCTTTAATCTGCATAGTGAAAATCTCAATCTGGCGACAGGAAAGCAAATTATGAGGAAAAGTTAGCCGTAAAAAAACTAGACCTTCCGAGAACAGATCTTTTGATTGAGAGAGTGAAGAAATCAAATAAGCATGACTAAAAGCGAACATTTGACGAGGGAAGTGTACAGTTAGCACAAGTTACGGTTACAGGCCTACCTTTAACAATTCTCTTTAACGCACCATCAAACTGCTTCCACCTACATCATTCGAATTCCTCAAACAATATAACAGAATGCAACGATGCATTATATCCATCAAATCCGAATTCGGAACGGCATAGACACCTCTTGTTTACGTCCCCATACCTTCTCTATCAAAGTGGACTTGCCAGTATTTGTGTCACCAAACAAAAATAAATTCAGGTGCAGCGTAAAAATATCTGATTTTAATCTCGGAAATAAATTCATGAATTAATACATCTGTTCGGGATCTTGTACGTCTATTTTTCACTGCCTGCTAGATAAAACGAAACAGGCCTTTTAAATATTGTAGCAATTATAACACGCGCCAAATAAGCGAGACTCTTTTGGCACAAGTTTGTAGTGGGACTTTGAATTTCGCCGCGCTACACTTGTTCCCTCAGATAAAAAATATCCCGTCGCAGCGGTATGAGCGCTCGACGGCAGAGAAAATACTAAAATTGTAACTTTTTTTGTTTGTTTTCTATACGTTTCTTTTTTGTCTCTTGATAGCCGAAGCTTAAGGTAGACGTGATCTGATGAAGACGTTAAAAAAACTTATTAGCTAGTCTTGATCTGATTTTAATGTGTAGACATATTGTGGAAGTTGTTAAGAAATTCGGAGGATGGAAGTAGCAAAGTAAATTAAATTGTGTACAGTATCAAGATGATTTTGATTGGCATAAATTAGTGATTCCTGGACGATTGCAAGATTTCGGAGCAGACTTTACACGCCGAGATGAAGGAGATTTTTGAAGACCTGGACGCCGCACGAAAGAAGACAAGTTAACCTGGTAAAGGATGAACTCTTATCTACGCCACTTCCCCCTGTCAGTTACATTTTGTTATTCTCTGTTTCTTTTCAATAATTTTTGTAGTGGAAATTGGTTAAACTTTTGCTCAAAAACGCCACAAGGACCACCCCAACTATAGCTTTTCTGTAATACGAAGTCCGATCTGCATTTCTTTCTTTCTTTCCCTTTTTTCAAGGTCATTAACGATTTTAAAAAAAAACATTTTCACTTACGATTTCTTCCCACATTTTCAACCTTTTTTCTTTTTCTTTTCTTCTCTCTTTTCTTTTTTTATTAACCACTACAAGTTGTCATTTTCACGTACCTCATTTACATAAATAACACGACAGAATATAATTCACGAAGTACAAGTATCAAATGCCTATTATTCCTACTACAAGCAAAAACTTTTATGTTAGGAAATAGTTCCACATTTCATTCATATGCTCCAGTTTCTCAAGCATGAGACCAAAAAGAAATGGCACAAAATTTTTATATAAATTAGGAATCGTCATATTCTTCCATATAATTTGTGAGATGTCCCCGTTTCTTGTCCTTCCTCGTTCTAAGAAACAAGCTTGGTCATGACTAATTCTGTAACTATTCCTGCCGTTGTCAAAACTTATTCTCCAGTTAACTTCACTAATCCTGCCAGAATCACCGGTTCAGATATCCCGCGTTTATTCTCCTGTTAGACATTATTATGTGTTCGTACAACGCATTTTCCTCGCTATTCCGAGAAAAGAACTTAGAGCGAGTGCTAACCGGAGACTGCACAACTGGTCGTTAGTAGCGTATCGGTCTGGCATAAGTTTTCCTGTTAAAATTTTATTTTCTTGGATACACCGAGAAGATAGTATTTAATCTTTGTTACCTGTTATTCCTATATTTCCACTCTGGTAGTCTGAATCTATGGATTTCGCGAAAAATTATAATGCTGATCATTCGCACACCCCCATCAACCACGTAAACAAACAGCGATTGGCATTCATCCGTTGGGGTTTATTCGGCTCAGCTCGTATACCCTGTCCCATTTTGTCTGCGCGAAAGCTTTTTTTATTCCTAGATGCTACGGGGATTCCCCTGGCAGCGTTCAAAAATCAACTTATGATTCGTTCAGAAATCAGCTTAGACTGTGTTAAAAAATGTTCAAAAACCAAGTGGATGCGTTTCATAATCATATAAACAATCGGTAGACCAAAGTGCGCTGGATGCTAGGTTTTTTTTTCTTCAAGAATACGAATTTGGCGCCCCTTGAAATTGCTGCCACTAGGTCCGGAGGTGGATAGGATGCCTTCCGATCTAATTCCGTCGAAAGACCATGCTCTCAGGAATTAATCATTATTAACTGTGTCAGTATTATCAGTTTATGGTGTATAGTCAATAAATACATCAGAATGGCATTCCTTTTGAACGTTGTTCCATAGCTTTCCGCTTCATCACTTACAGTCACAGAATGTAGAAATGCGCATTACAGAGAAGCCGACGGCGCTGATACTGCTTCTGCAAGGGACATAAACTTCCGACAGCTTTTCGACAAAACGGTAGAAGAATCCTACATGACGACTCACTAAGATAGTCCAAAGACGGATTGTCTTAATCTCCACAAAACTCGTGTGGGAAAGACGGATAATCACACTGTATGTCTCGTATACCATCCTCTCCAGACCCGCTGGGTAAACGTGTGGAGGTCTGTGGAGGTCTTACTTGCCCATTTTGTGTTTCCATAATAGATTATAGAGACTACATAGATGATGTATTTTGGTACCCATTCGCGATATATGCTACATTTGTGTTCTCGGAATTGACGAAGTTTGTACTTCAGTAAATTATTGCTGACGTTATGAGATGTTGCGTTACGCTTTGTTGGCTAGTCCAGATGATGGGCGATTACGTCCGAAGCTGGTCCATCAAAATAAATTTAATACAAGTAGCTTTCGTCGACGTTTCAAAAGTTTATTACTCATAAGGTAGGTAACGTCATGGTGACAGGAACAAGCGTGAAACCGCAGTTACAACGGCAACATTCTGATGAGTGAAACCGCACAAGAAAGACGGAAGAGTGCAGTTTGATGTGCCGTGAATTTCGAGATGATTACAAAAAGAGCACTGGTTTGAGCAGGACAAGAGGGGGGAGGGGGGTTCGAAAGTATCCTTGTTGTAAAAATCATACCCAGGCTGACACAGAGTAATTTAACGACGCCATGCAAAACGTAAACCTGAATAGATGGACGGGAGTTTGAAACTCGCTACTCCCGAGTGCAATGGTTCAAATGGCTCTGAGCACTATGGGACTCAACCGCTGTGGTCATAAGTCCCCTAGAACGTAGAACTACTTAAACCTAACTAACCTAAGGACATCACACACATCCATGCCCGAGGCAGGATTCGAACCTGCGACCGTAGCGGTCGTGCGGTTCCAAACTGTAGCGCCTTTAACCGCTCGGCCACTCCGGCCGGCTCCCGAGTGCAATGCCAGCAGTTGCAGCATTTGCTATGCTGCTGAGACTACTTAGCGGATAACATATGGTCCGATGATATCTTGCACAACATGCCACTATGTCTGAACCGGCAAAGACTACTATGATAATGGTACTAATACACGCAAACCCAAAAAACAAGCACTTCTTGTAGAGGCCTGACTTCACGCATTTCCTCATCTTACGCCACTGTTTTGGTCCTTAGGTGGAGGAGATCATTTGTAGGAATCGTCTTGAATAACGCGACGTGGTTGTGTTATCGATTTATGCTGATAGCCGTCAAAATTTCAACACAAGGACGGATAGCCAATAAAAAATTACCTTTTGTGCTTACACAGTATAGTAGGATCCGCTTTCATAGCCGAGACCGCTAACGCACGCCTATGTGGTGGCGCTGGACTCGAAAGTAAGCCGGTTCTAATCTTGCTGGTGGATGAAATTTTCACTGCCAATCCTTGGCCGACAAGGAGAGGGTTGGGTTGTTCGGGGGAAGGGACCAAACAGCGAGGTCATCGGTCTCATCGGATTAGGGAAGGACGGGGAAGGAAGTTGGCCGTGCCTTTTCAAAGAAACCATCCAGGCATTTGCCTGGAGCGGTTTAGGGAAATCACGAAAAATCTAAATCAGGATGGCCGGACACGGGGTTGAACCGTCGTCCTCCCGAATGGGAGTCCAGTGTGCTAACCACTGCGCCATCTCGCTCGGTGACAAGGAGAGGGGAGGTGGGAGCATCCTGATCACCAATCTTTGCGCCAGTGTCCTGGATTACATTCCAAGCTTTTCTGCAGTGACTGTTTACGAGAGGGCATGTAACAATCTTGGTAAGTGATCCGACCGTCGCATGGGGATGTAAGCTCAGCGGGTCCCTTGGTCCTTTTCGAGAGGAGTGGGCTATGTGCCGCCAATGGGTTTCAATCTCTCTCTTCTCTCATCATCTCCAACGCAAACACCACACACACACACACTACACACGTACCCATTACGGTAACCTACACTTAACTGTTACTCTTACGAAAACGGCTCTCATACTTAAACGCGAAGGAAAGGTGGCTGCAGGGGCGAAGGATAGAAAAACCTTTCCAGTTAGGCGGTTAAAATTATTTTTTTGGGGTCTCCTAGACATTCATGCCATATGATTTTACTAGCACAGTAGGAAGAACACACAACTAAATTTCTAAGTGGTTTGGGAGAATACAGGATGCAGCTGCATCTTCTGGCAGCAACAATGTCTGAGCATCGAGTCGAACTAAGCTTGGACGACAGATACGAGTAAGTCATTCCACGCTGCTTCAACCCTATACTAGGCGACGGGTGGTGTGCAAGTCTCTCCGGAAACCCATGACCACTTGTTTGCAATGGGAGAAAGATCTGGAGAACTTGCTAGCCACGGCATCAGTCGAACACCTTCTGTATCGAGGTAACGCTTTTAAGTCCGAGCACTGAAGAATTTCGGGACCAGGAAACAGCTTATCTATTGCATTATTTAAAGCATTGCTGAGCATATGTAACTGATATATCTTCAAGAGTTAATACACACTAAAAATGACCAAGCTCCATTATTTATTTTTCATATTTACTTCAGTTCTTTCGTAAACTACTAATCTTAAAATAATGATGACGGAAAGTATGATTATCTGTCCAAAAAAAGTGTGAGATGAGTTACTCAGCAATTTCTTCCTGTTGAGCCTCCAAGATGTATTG